>NC_047676.1:32610161-33840818 GCF_011762505.2 Arvicanthis niloticus | reverse complement strand
GAGACAGAGAGAGAAACCAGAGATTGCACCACCTTTCTTTCTTCTTTCTTCCTTGTTAATTAGGATCTCTCTTGTAGCCCCAGGGTGTCTGAAAGTCATTATGTGATCATGCTGGATTCTGAACTCCAGAGTACTTAGGTCAAATCATGTACCACCACACTCACTCAGTCAGAAATTAACGTTTTCTATTCTAATGTCTGCTTTGTTGTTTCCTTTAGAGAATTATGACAGCATCATCCATGAGCCCAGCTCCCTGCTGCTAGCTGCTGACATACCAAGGCCCCACCTCCCCAGGGCCCCAAGCCCTGGCTGGGACTGCCCAGGCAGTCAGTTTGCAGTGCAGAGAGTCAGCAGAGAGCGGGCCAGGGCACAGGACCATGCCTAGGAAGAAGCCCTTCAGTGTGAAGCAGAAGAAGAAGCAGCTGCAGGACAAGCGGGAGCGGAAGCGAGGGCTCCAAGATGGGCTTTGTCAGTTCCAAGAGCAGCAGCGGGTCCGGGAGTGGCAGGAGGAGCGACCAGCAAGGCTGATGGGGAATCTGTGACCCATCATATCCGCAGGCTCAACCAGCAACCTTCCCAGGGACTGGGGCCCAGAGGCTATGACCCCAACCGCTACCGCCTGCATTTTGAACGGGACAGTCCAGAGGAGGTGGAGAGGAGAAAGAGAGCAGCCAGAGAGCAAGGTTGCAGCCTGTCAATGCTGAAGTTTTTTGGGTGGGGCTTGGAGGGTGGATATCCGGGAAGTGTATCAGCCCCGGCTCAGTCCTGGACTTTCCCAGGCGGCCTCCTTGGAGCTAGACAGGCCAAGAACAACTAATGAGCCAAGAGGAGCGAAGCTTCCAGGAATACCTTCGGAAAATACATGCGGGCATACACTTCGGAGAAACTCAGCTACTTTGAACACAATCTGGAGGACAGGAGGCAGCTGTGGAGGGTGTTAGAGATGTCTGACATCGTCTTGCTCATTACTGACATCGAATCCGTGGTGAACTTCCCACCAGCACTTTATGAGTATGTAACTGGAGAACTAGGGCGGCCCTGGTGCTGGTCTTGAACAAGGTGGACCTGGCACCGCCAGCTCTGTGGGTTGCCTGAAGCATTATTTCCACCAGCACTACCCCCAGCTCCACATCGTCCTGTTCAACTCTTTCCTCGGGACACGCGAACCCCACAGAGGCTGTAGTGTCTTGAAGAAGAAGCGGAGACCAGGGAGAGGATGGACTCGGGCACTGGGGCCAGAGCAGTTGCTAAAGCCTGTGAAGCCATCACTATGGAAAGTGGACTTGAGCAGCTGGCGAGAGAAGATTGCTAGGGAACCTGGCTGGGGAGTCCTGGGGTAATGTCTCTGGGAGAAAGAGGAGGAGGAAGACCAGCCAACAGTACTGGTAGAGAGCAGACTGACTCAGCAATGGAGCCCACGGGCCCCTCCAGAGAGCGCTACAAGGATGGGTGTGTGACCATTGCCTGTGTAGGTTTCCCCAATGTGGGAAGTCCTCACTGATCAATGGCTGGTGGGGCAGAGGTGGTGAGTGTCTCTAGAACGCCAGGCACCCCCCAACAACCGGTATTTTCAGACCTTATTTTGTTCACCCCCTCTGTGAAGCTCTGTGACTGTCCAGGCCTTACACTTGCAAGGTCTCTGCTTACCAATGGCAGCTGCAGGTCTGGATGGAAACTAACTATTGCCAGATCCAGGAGCCTACACTTCTGTGGGCTACCTGGCTTCCAGAATCCCTGTGCAGGCCCTGCTGCACCTGGCGCCCAACCAGAGGCAGTGGACCCTTCAGTGAGCACCCCTGGTTCTGCCCTGGGGACAATCTGCGAAGCTTGGGCCAGAGAAATGTGGGTATAAAACAGCCAAGGCAGCTCGAAAAGATGTGCTACAGAAGCAGCAACATCCTCCTCGCCTGCAGTGGATGGCCACCTCGCCTGTGTTTCCACCCTTCCTGGCTACTGGGAAACAGAAAGGCACCTGGGAGGCTCATGCAGAGTGAGCAGAGCAGGTTCTGTCCTGGGCCAGGGTGGGGATCAGGTGATGAAGTGGAGGGGAAGATGAGGAGGCAGGAGGAACTGATCAACCCCTGTGAGAAAGAAGGAGCGGGGATCTGGATCCTGAGCAGAGGGACAAGGAGATGAGGACACCCAACTTACAGATCCTGGGTCTGCTAGCAGCTGGAAACCAAGCTGAGACTGAGTGACATTGGTGCCCTGGTCTGCCCATCTGGAAAACTTGCGAACAGAAATAAAAGTAGTTGTATTGTAAGGAGATTTGTGTTTACACTGAGGTTCCAGGGGGGGGGGGGTGTCATGTTCAAATCTTGGCACAGTGGCTGGGCTCAAAATGTCACTTACCTATGGAAGAAAACAGGAAATCTGCTTTAAGAAGGTCCAGAGGCAGAGAGGACCAGAAAGAAACCAAAACTGCATCACCTACCTGCCTGGCATCTTCCACATCTTGCACCAGGGATCCAGGCATTTCAGTCAGCATTTAGGGGACACACCTTCCCTACCCAGGTCTGTGCAAAATCCACCACTGCCTGCTTGACCAAGTCCAGTCCTGTCAGCAAAACTAATGTACAGAGAAACAAAATCACTTATGAAATTTTAAATCACCATCACACTTCAGCTTGGTCCTGCTGACAGCCTAGGGGAACTTGGCTTGGGGCTAAGTCAGAGCTACTACAGAAGGGGTCCAGAGTGTGAGCCCTGAAGAGCCCACCAACTGCAGCTCCAGAGCCACAGCGCCCCCAGCAGTGAACAAGTCCAGGGCTGAGGCTCCAAAGCAGAACTGAGGGTCTGTCAATGGAGACTTTTGGCTTCTTGCCAGGACTCCTTCCTTGGCTCTGGCACCTGCTTTGCCCTCCAACCAACAAAACTGCATGTCCTACATGACAGTGGTTCATTGCCTGGGCACCAGATAACTCAAATAAAATAAAGACCCTACTATGAGTTACATCAGATTGGCTCCTGTGTGTTATTTTTGGAGATTACTAACATCCCAGGCAGGACAGTTCTCTTCTTGCTCCTCATCTCCTTGGTGTGTGGTTTCTGTTTTATATACTCTAAACAACAACTTTTCCCTTTTTCACTTCTTTTTTGTGGATTTGTAAACACAAGGTTTCAGCCTAATATGCTTGCATCCCCCAACCCCTTTCTGGATTATGAACACCACCCACAGAATGAGTGCAGAAGGCTCACATGATCTATCCCCGGGAACACACAGCTGAGGTGTGCCTGGACCTAGAGCAGGAGAGCTGGTTTTTAGTTTCCGTGTGTGAAGAAGCTGTCTTGGGATTCTGTACCAGTGGCTCCTGGCCTCCTCCAGAACTGCCATGAGCAGATCTTGACCAATGGCTTTCAGCCCTTGATATCTCTGACTTAGAAAGACCTCTGGTTTGACAGTTCCTCATGAAACTGCTTTCCAGTCTTACTGTCTGCTTTTCTGTAAATTCATTCCAGTCCATGGCAGCATGGAGCCCAACTATCCCAGCAAACCTCTCCTAGACTCTGTTCAGACACAAGAGACTAGAGGATGGAAATATCATGTGCATTCATCTAAAGGACAGGAAATAAAACACAAGACAGGGAGAGGGGTGGGAGAGTGAGCAGGTGGAGAGGAGATTCCCTGTCCTGAAGCTTCATCTCTACACTTAGCTGTTTTCCCATACCCATTTCTCTGCTGGGATTACAGGATCAGCATCTGCTCAGGACCAGCTGACCAAAGGACTATCAACAGGATTTCCTAGCCCGACTTGGTGACACATGACTTTTATCTCAGCAACAGGGAGGCAGGGGCAGGGAGATCTTTGACTTGGTGGACAGCTTGGTCTACAAACTGGATTTTACAAGAGCCACGTTTACAGAGAGAAACATCCTCCGTAATGACTATTGTTTGCTGTCAAGTATGTTGATTCAATCATGAGCTAGCAAAATTCAAAAATGGAGAACACACCTGCAAGGGACTTTGGCTAAATTTGTAGACAGTAATCCCTGTCTATGAGGTAGGAAGGCTTGTCTTTAATGAAGGTCCCTTTGAGCTTGAAAGACACAGGTCTTCTTGATCTGGATCTGCAGCAAGAAAGACACATATCTGTGTTATTGTGATTTTTTGTTTTTGATATGAGCCAGGGTTTATCTATAATACCCATGGCTGTCCTGAAACTCACTTTATAGACCAGGCTGTCTTCAAACTCAGAGATATCCACCTGCCTGATTCACTCCCATAGGGCTGGGATTAAAGGTGTGACACCACAGGAACACACACCTTTACTTTGGGCCACACCTTCAGAAAGAGGCCTATATAAGAACACAGAGGAAGAAAGTTTTCAGTCAGTCGGCTTGCTCTCTCCTAGCTAGCAAATCTATCCCTTCACTGACACTAGAGCCTACTTCTCTGTGATTCCATTTTCTACTGGAGACCAGCTGAGACATCCAGCCTCGGGGACTGAGTACTTCTGGATTCCTGGACTTTGCTTCCAATCCATCTGGTGTGGAATAAGCTCAACTGCAGCCTGTAAGTCATTCTAATAAATCCCCTTTCAGGAAAGAAAGGGAGAGTGAGAGATCGTTATATTGATCTTTACTCTCTATACAGGCACCCCAAATAGATTTGCTGGCCCATTAGCATTTTCCCCATTGCCTGTCTAATCAGTCCCCTATAATGTTTACCTCTAGACAATTGCTTCCAGAGTGATAGCATCTACTTTGAGAAGCTTCATTCCTTTTGGTTTAGATTTTTGAGACTAGGTATTCCTGTGTAGCCCTAGCTGTCCTGAATCTAGTTCTGACAACCAGGCTGGCCTTGAGCTCAGAGATCCAGCTGCCTCTGCTTCTGTGTCTGATATGCTTTTTTCCCTAAGGATCTTGAAAGAAAGGCTTTTGTCACTATGGGCAGAATCTTGCCTCCTCAGGCAAGGCAAATAGATGCTAGAATTGTAGGTTTAAAACCCAGCTTCTCACAGTATAATGGTTGGGAGGGGACACAATTCAGGCTATAATTAACTAAGTGGAGGCTTCTGATAATGTAATGTTGGGAGGGTTCAAGAAGTATAGAGTATAATTAACTAACTGGAGACTTCTCTGAATCACAAGGTCAAGGACTTGCCCTCAGCCTTCCATGGATAAGCCAAGAAGATGATGCAGTTCTGTACCAGTTCTGTCAAGGATGCACCATATTTTGAAGACCATGCACTGAAATGTGCATGTGTATTGCCAGCAATGAGTACAAGATATACCAAGTCTGAGCCAGCTTGTTTCTGTGGAGAGTCAGGTCACTGCTCTGAGGATGGTTTATTTGTCGATTGGGATCTATATTCCTTTTGTGTATTTGAGAGCTTGGACTACCTGAGACACTACCGCAGATTGACTTGTGCCAAGAAGAGGGGCACAGATGTCTTCCAGAATGAGAGTCAGAGGGAGCCACAAGTGTCCCCAGGAGATGTGGAAAATGACAACTGCAAAAAATACAGAGGAGCCAGACCAACCCTCACCAAGCTTGCTCAGGAAGAAAAAGCTGAACCTTGAGACCTGTGTTGGTGGAGACTGCCCTGACCAGGATCCTGCTTCTGACAGTCCCAGATGCCAAGGGTGCTGGGCATGGCTTCAAGGGCTTTTGGCCAGAAGAAGAAGAGAAAAGGTCACCTAGAATCTCTTTGGAGTCCCAGAGCCCAGAAGCCTGCTAAGGCTTGCAATTAGAGAATCTTCTGTCAGCTCCTGCTGTTACAGAAAGGGCACAGACAATGGCAGTTGTGTCTTTGCAGCCATCTGTTTTGTTTGTTTATTTGCTTGTTTGCTTGTTTACAGCTTTCTTAATAAAAGTGTTAAACTGATGAAAATTTGTGTTCTTCTTTAAATGGTTCAAGGGAAAGATGAAGGGTGGAGTGGGCACAGATGAGGATACTCTACTATTTCTTCTGTTGGTTTCAGGACTAACTGGTGGGTTGTTTTAAGGAAGTTCTCAGGGGATGTTAGGCATCTTGGTTCTCTTGTTTACTGGGCCATAAGATAACCAGCTAACAGGGAGCAACCTTGAGAGCTTTGAGAAACCCTTTTGCTGAATCAACATGGATGACAACTGATCTTCCCCCATGGTTTCCCTCCAAATTAATCTAGGGGTCACCTACAACCTCCAATTTACCCTTCTTCCTTCTGTGTAGAATAGACTAGTCCTGGATTCAGATTTCCTTGTTTTGCCTGTCCATTATGGAGATTAAACACCTGTGTCACCACTTCTGATCTGGAGAATCTTTCTATATTCAGCAATTTCCAGAGAAAATTTCTGCATCACAAGTGAACTCACTTGAAGAAACAGGACTTGGCCAAGCTGGAAGGTCATGGCACTGCTGACCCTGACACAGAAAATCAAGAAAAACCAACTGGCCATGAGAAGTTGGCTTTTATGTGCTTTCAGTCTTGGAAGGGCTTCACATTGTACAAGTGTTAGATCAGCTGTTGGTCTCTAGAAAGTCTAGCATCTCCGTAGGAAAAGGATGTGAGGTAGGCATGTTCACTCAGGCAGGTGGATCTATGTGAGTTCCAGGCCAGACTGATTTACAGAGACTTCTGGGACAGACAGGGCCATATAGTGAGGGAAACAAATGGAGGGATGGAGGTAGGGAGGGATGGGGAAAGGAGTGATGGCTGGGTCTGAATGACAAGCCTTGAAGCATTTCTGGAATATATAAGGAAGCAGCTCTGTAAAACAGTGCTCAGAACCTGAGAGTCAGTGAGGATGGTTCTCCTGGGATTTTATCCCTGCAACACAAAGCCTGGGAAGTTAGCAGGTCTCACTGTAGTCTACCCTTTCCCTCCAGTGCCAACTGTGTTCTCTACAGCAGGTGAGCATGTGGGAACTAGCGTGCTCAATGTGGGAACTAGTGCTCAACAGTCAACAGCAGCTGTGATTCCAAGACAGTATTTTTGTACTTTGATGGACTGTGGATTGCAGTTTTATTTTTATTATTCTCAGGAATTGTAAGTGATCTTTTTCCTCTCATTAATACCTAATCTGTGAACTAAGTCCTGTACCAGGCTAGAAAGTGATCACACCAATGTCAGTGTCAAGAGAACACTTAAATGTCATCACATACAGTTTGCTCTCTGAACTTCATTTTTCAGGAAGTCTGTGTAAGAAATGAAATAAGCACTGTACCACACTACTGACCAGCCTGTTTTCCTTTGAATTTTTAACATTTTCTGTAATTCACATTACCTGGACCTTTCAACAGAGTTGGGAAGACTCAGAGATCATATCTTGGATTCACTGAGAGAATGAAGGCCTTCCATAATTTCTTCTGTAAATAGCAGAACTGGGAGAGTAGTTAGTTCTTCAATACTTCATCAACAATAGAAAATACAAGACATGTTTGCAGAATTTCTGTTACTATTACAAAAATGGCTAAAATTAATTTGGTAGTAAAGTGGAATGGGGATTAACTTGAAATTCATTGTTCCAGTGCTATATTTATACAAGCCTTGATTGGTTTCTGGACACTGCCATTGACTTAGTCAGGGTTTTTATTCCTGCACAAAACAGCATGACCAAGATGCAAGTTGGGGAGGAAATGGTGTATTCAGCCTACACTTCCAAATTGCTGTTCATCACCAAAGGAGGTCAGGACAGGAACTCAAGCAGGTCAGGATGCAGGAGCTGATGTAGAGGCCATGGAGGTATGTTTCTTACTGGCTTGCTTCCCCTGGCTTGCAGAGCTTGCTTTCTTATAGAACCCAGGACTACAAGCCCATGGATGGTACCACCCACAAATGGCACCTCCCCCATTGATCACTAATTGAAAATGCCTTACAGCTGGATCTCATGAAGGCATTTCCTCAACTGAAGTTCCTTTCTCAGTGATAACTCCAGCTTTTGTCAAGTTGACACACAAAAGGAGCCAGTAAAATTGACCCTTTGTCAACTTGACACACAAAGACATCACTATTAAGCCTCAACCCTTACTTTCTTTTATTTATTTATTTATTTATTTATTTGGGTTTTTTTTGAGACAGGGTTTCTCTGTGTAGTCCTGGCTATCCTGGAACTCACTCTATAGACCAGGCTGGCCTCGAACTCAGAAATCTGCCTGCCTCTACCTCCCAAGTGCTGGGACTAAAGGCATGTGCAACCACTGCCTGGCTACAAACCCTTACTTTTTTATTCATCCCCAAGACCTAATAACTTTAAAAAAACCCACACTCTTTTCAAATTCCTACATACTGAAATTTCAATCCCTTTAAGATATCCAGTCTCTTAAAATTCAATGTCTTTTTACAAAGCAAAGTCTCTTAAGTTTGGGCTCCATTAAAATACTTTCTTCCTTCATGCTGGAAAAATATCAGGGCACAGTCACAATCAGAAGGAAAATCAAACTCCAACCATCCAATGTCTGGGATCCACTCATGTACTTCAGGTCTGCTCCAAGGGCTTGGGTCACTTCTCCAGCCCTGGCCTTTGGAGCACACACCTTGTCTTCTAGGCTCCAGCTGCCTCTACTCCACTGCTGCTGCTGTTCTTGGTGGTCATCTCATGGTACTGGCATCTCAAGACACTACTGTCTGCCACCACAACTAGGCTTCACAAATAATCTCTCATAGACTCCCTTTATGGTGACAAGCCTTGACTGCTTTGCATGACCCCTTCATGTTTTCAAAACCAGTACCACCTGGGTGAGTCTTACACCTTACCATGTCCAGCCATTGCACAAGGTATAACCTTGGCTATATCTGAAACACAGCTTCTTTGTGAAAAAAAAAAAAAAAAAAAAAAAAAAAAAAAAAAAAAAAAAAAACACTTCCAGAAAATTTCACCTCAATGACACTGGTCTCTTCTTAATTACCACTAATTTCTTAGCTCTAGTTAACCAGCTTCAATAGTCCCAGTAATTCAAAGTTTTCACCTTAGTATCTTTTGTTCTGGCATCTTGTTAATCACAGCTGATTCTTTAGCCCTAGATCAAACAACCCACAGGATCTTCACAACCAAAATAGCAATGGCCTTGATAAGATTCTTTGATTTTCCCTCTGAAATTTCACAAGCCAGGTCTCCATCTTCTGCTTGCTCAGCTTGCTATCTTAGAGGGTCCAGGACTACCATACCATGGATGTCACCACCCACAATGGGCTCAGCCCTCTACTCTTGATCACTAATTGACAAAGGTCTTACAGTTGGATCTCATGGAGGCAATTAACTGGAGGGAGGCTCCTTTTTCTGTGGTAACTGCATCTGGTGTCCAGTTGACTAACAAAAACTAGCAGTATCAGGCCCACTAGGTGAACATCAAACCCATCCCTGAAATGAATTAGGAAACAGTTTATCCAAACTGAAATGGGTACCTTGGACACAAGGAGTCAAAATGACTAGTTCACAAGACTGATCTCCTAGAACTTCCAGGGAATGGAGTCTGGCTGTTAGGAAGCTTATTTAATTCAGAAATGTTTATTGTATTTACTTTGTTTGCAACTTGTCATGATTGCTTGTCATTCAGGACTCTGAAGTTCAATATACCCTTACATGTAAACGACTGTATGTTATCCTGTTTAATGATATTTTAACGTAAACAAACCAGTTGAAAATCAGAAGGAGACCCCTTATGATCATGTACCTGTCTCAAAGCACAAAATTCAGCATCCTTTCCCTTCCCAACTCAGGTGTACAGGAAGGGCTTTCCTGCTCAGCAGGAGACATCAGCACTAAGACTTCTTGTGGAAATCCATCCATCAAGAACACAGAGGGAACTAGGGAGGAGGGTTTACCCACTGGGCAGGAGTGTTATAGGCAGTGGATGTACTTTCAGGGAAGTAAGCTGCTGCCCCTTTAAATGATGGTTCTGATCCCTGCCAGTTGATTTTGTTCTGATAAAGTATTCTAGAGAAAACCAGCCAGGACCAACCAAGGATACTCAAAAAAATCAAATATAAAAAGAAAAGAAAATTTACCTACCTATAGAACCCAGGTATGCACATCTCATCTGAGCCACCATAGTCCTTGGATTTCTGATCCCCTTCTAAGTCAGGTATCTCTGATCTGTCAAACCCCAGAGACTGCTGCTGTAGAGGGATTAGCCATGCCTACATCCTATCTGATAACTTCCCTAAGCTGTTTCACTCCTATGCATGTATATATTTTTGATACTATTTCCGCTAATGAAATATCATTATATATATATGATAGGTATATTTTGTAAGGATAATGATTTTTAGGATATAACATTTAAAAAGAAAATAACATTTACTACACCAAGTAACAATCTGTCATAAAAGAAGAGTTTTCAGAAAGGGCAACTTTCCATAAAGTATGCAAATATCTCACACTGTCTTTCATTACTTCTCTGGAGAGATGGTTTACTTCTTTATATCACACTTATAAGGTTTCTAGGTGTTTTTGAAAGTTGTTTTATGGGTCCCCAAATACTATTTATAAGTTTACACAATGTCAAAAGTACCTAGGATGTATTTTGTTGTCATATTTTATTTATTCTGTTGACTTTTATTTTTCAGTGTATTGCTTTATTCAGGGGTCATTACTAATTTCCCTGTCTCCCACATGAGCTGTGCAGGAGAAGATGTGTCAGAAAGCAAATCAAAGTTGGTTGTTTCCTGTAGCATTGGGATGTTCCTGAGTATGATGACTGAGGGAGAAAGGTGCTCTGAACTCACTCAGGAATAGAGAGGTATGGGAGGGTCAGCAAGTGAGAGTGCAGACACCTGTGCAGTAACAGATCCTAAGGGATATTGAGGATTTCATATGGAGAATTAGAATTCTCATGAGGACATCCTCCATTCAAGCAGAGATCAAAGACTTATTGAGGAAAGGAGACTTAGAGTAGAGCTGCAGCAGGCCATTCAGAAAAGACATCTTGAAGAGTACTTCTGAACTTTGGCTCTGAAGAAATTAAGGTGGCAGTGGACACCATCGAGCCTCATGTGAAATCTTCTCACAGAAGCATCTCTTGACTACAAAAATCAATGGTCTGCTTCCTGTTACATAACAAAGTACAACATTTGAGCAATGTGACTATCATGTTTCTGTCTCATGCTGCCATGCCTTCTGTCTGGGATGGTGGAGTCTGTCCTCTGAGATTCAATCTGCCTGAGAGTTGGAAAGCCTGGGCTCACTTCTTGTCTTTCTTAACTGCCCATACAGTGAGAACAACTGGCCTCTTCTCCAGCTGCTCTTTCTACCCTGCTGGGTTGCACTTCATCCCATTGAACTCTCTCCTTGAAAAGAAACCTTGCTTGCCTTCCAGGGTGGGTAGGAATCAAATAAACCTTTTTCTTTTTTTGGAATTTAAAAACAAAATAACCAATAATAATTAACATTGACTCTGTTTCATCTAGTCATGGAACCAGAGATAACCTGTGACCTTCTGGTATTAAAGTCTTCAGACAGGTGTAGACAATATCCAGACACCCAGATGTGGTGGTCTACCTACTACAACTCCTATAATGCACCCTCATTTTAATTATTATCATAGAACTCTTGTCATTTTTATAAAAGCATTGGTTCATTCATTCATTCATCCATCCATCCATTTCCATTCATTCTGTGATGGTTTAAAGAAAGGTGATCCTCAAAGTCTCATATTTGAATATTTGGTCCCTAGTTGGTTGAATTCTTTTGGAAAAATGAGAAGGTATGATCATTTTGGAAGGAAGTGACTACAGTTATTCTGTGTATCTGTCTCTCTGTCTCTGTCTCTATCTCTGTCTCTCTTTCTCTCTCTTTGTCTTCTTGTAGTTGAACAAGATGTAAGCAATCTCAGCCATATTTCTTCTCTCTGTCATCATAGACACTAACCCTCTGAAACTATAATTCAAACTAACCACTTCTTTCATAAGTTGCTTTGACTTTGATTATTTTGCTTAATGAGTCATGTAACAGTAACAGACATATTCAAAAAATTTCTGCTTCTGATGATGTGAAGTTGCATGTTGTTAATTTCATGCAACTATGTGTACTCTTTTCAACTGTTGCCCTCAAACCTCTCAATCATTCTTGAGATCATTAGTCAACTTTTCTCCACACATTTCATCCAGCTACTCTCAAGTGAGAAAAGGATAACATGATTTCATGTACCTACCAAGCCTAGGACCTGCAAATGAAAGACACTTGATTTCTGTCACCTTGAAACTTGGTGATCCATTGGGTGTGGAACAAGCATCTTTTTGCAGCCCGTACAATTTTATAATTTATGTGGAACTCACGGGTGTCCTAGAGTGGGACAATATGATTAGCTGTCTCAGTTGCTGCTTTACATTGTGTCCAATTCCTGCACTGATCTGCCCAGCTCAGAGACCTTTCCTATGAGGTTATTACCAAAAGTGATTCATTTCCTTGTTTGGTGAGTTGCTACTTATCTTTACCTTCTCTTGGCACACAGATATCACCCCATACCCTGGCAAGTGGTGAGATTATCAAAGAACCTGACCACATAAATTTTTATCAGTGAGTCTCTGTACCCAACGTGAAAAAATCCTTCATCTTTTGAGAGAGGGCCTGACTATGCAGTCTTTGCTGAATTACTCCAGTGACCAGACCGACCTTGAGCTCAGAGACCTGCCTCTGGTAGGTGGTAGGATTAGAGGTGTGTACAGGCACTCCTGGCTCTGAAAATCCTTATGATTTGATTATAAACCTTAGAGGCCTTCTGCTGTTCCTCAGACCCAATCCATGAACACCATTTGTTGGATCTGGCAGTCAAACTTACACAGTATTATCTGAAAGAAGCATGGATTAAATGTTATCCTGTTATTTTTGGTGGCCAAGTTAGAAGATCTAAAATCAGATTGTTCCTTTCTTGTTATTGTATCCTGTAGATCACTTGCAGCCCACCCAGTCCCCTGCTTTTACCCATACTTCCACTCTGCCCTCTCATGGAAAATAATATAAGAAACCCTAGTTAGTGGGCCACTCATTTGTCGGTAGAGTATGAGACTATTAATCTCATGGTCATGCATTTGTGCCCTACATTAGGCGCCAATTTGTTGTGGTAAATCTCTGACCCAAATAAGTCCAGTCAAGAAAAACACAACTTAATATTTATGGATATAAACTAGAGGCCTAGATTTGGCAGATCTACCATTGCACTACTCTATTCCCCAGCTATGAGATCCCTTACAACTTGAAATTTTCCCAGGCCAAGTTCTTCTCCTCCATTGTCATTCCACCTCTGGCTCCTCTGTCACCTCTCCTGTCCTTTCCTCTTCCGACTCCTCCTCTTCTGACTCCTCCTCTAAGCCTTTTTCTCTACCTCACCTTCTACTTCCCAATCACTGGCTCCAGCCTTTATTTTACAAATTCAATTGGACAGAAGGTTCACAAGAGTACTGATTCACTTGTCCTCTGCAGCCCTTCCCAAGAAAGTGGATCTACCATCAAAAAAAACGAGGCTGGGGCTATCCACAACACTTCCACTCTGCCCTATTCTGGAAAACAATATAAGAAACCCTAGTGAGTGGGCCACTCTTTTGTCCCTACCAAGCCAGTTAGTGTCCACATCCCACTCCTAATGAAACTCCACTCACAGGGAAATTCCTCTGACTTGATTAGTGACCACTTCCTATCCCAGATTCAAATGCTGATTTTGCCCCTGAAAAACAATTTCACAGGACTGTGATGGAGAGGAAAGACTTTTAATTATGTACTCTTTCCATAAGAATGCAATTATTCTACACAATTTTTTTAAAATCCATAACATATCAATTAAACAATCAGAAGGACAAAATAAAGAGACTTCCAGGCTCCTAGGGATGTGGGGCACAGTGCCAGCTCTGAAGTCCACAGAGGCAGC
Organism: Arvicanthis niloticus; assembly: GCF_011762505.2. Taxonomy (NCBI): domain Eukaryota; kingdom Metazoa; phylum Chordata; class Mammalia; order Rodentia; family Muridae; genus Arvicanthis; species Arvicanthis niloticus. The sequence goes on along the minus strand of NC_047676.1, from coordinate 33,827,034 downwards.
CTGGGTCTCTTTCTAGGTTTTTCTCTGGCTCCTCCTAGCGAGTATATTGAAAGATTTCAAGTTGTATGCTCTCCACATTGCTTGGGTATCTTTCCTTTCCAGGTTTCTCTCTCATGTAAGCCTCTGTTTTTAGTCATTTCTGGGAGCTCACTTGGCCTCAGAATTCACTTGGGGCAAGCATGTCTCCACCACTGAGGGTTCTGTCATCTTTTGGCTGGTTCAGAACCCACTGAACTCTTTTCCTGGAAGAGGCTCCTACTTCTTGAGGACCCCAAAGGCTCTGTGAAATTTCAGCCATTGGTTCTTCTACATGCTGCTTTCTATAGCATTTCTGTCCCCTCTCTTTTCCAAATGCAGCTTTATCCATCACTATGGCTATGTTGGGTTTCCCAGGTCCCCAGCACTAGGGGTGCTGGCAGGAGGGATGGCTCAGGGCCTCAAAAATATTCATTGCCCAGGCCCATGCCTGTTCTTGATTCATGTCTTTAAGGATGTTGGGCTCTGTGTGGTACTTCCTGCCAGGCAGCTCTTCCAAGGCTGATGCAACCGAAGCCATGACTTCTTTTTCCTGACCAAGTGGGAGAGTTTAGCAGCTAATGTTCTCCAGATTATATTATAATCTGAAAAATTTAAACAATAATTAATATATACTTATCTGTTATGTTATATACTATATATTTCTCCTGGTAATATGTATTTAATAAATTTACTTCAGGAGTGGTGGCAGAGTTAGCTCATTTATTACTTGTATCAACAGGTGCAGCTGCTAAATAAATTTATCAAATACTTTCAATTGATCTCTATTTTATGATAGTTGATTTCTGTGTTTTGACAGTATCCATTTAGAGACTGTGAATATAGCTCAATGGCAAACCCAAAGGAATATACTTTCTTCTCATCAACTCAGGGATCCTTCTCCAAAATTGACTATTTTCTTGATCCTAAACCAAGCCTCAACAGATACAGTAAAAATGAAATAATACCTTGTATCTCATCAGACACCCATGGATGAAAGCTGCACTTCAACCACAACAGAAACACCAGAAAGCCTACACAACTCTCTACCCAATGATCTTGGGTCAGGGAAGAAATCAAGAAAGATATTAAAGACTTTCTAGAATTCAATGAAAATGAAGGCACGTTTATGAGACACAATGAAAGCAGTCCTAAGAGCAAAATTCACAGTGAAATGCCTCCATAAAGAGATGAGAAAGTTCTCATATCAGTAATGTATAAGTCATATTAGGTAGGGTCCTCTAGAGTCACAGAACTTCTAGAATGTCTCTGTATATTAAGGGAATCAATTGTAATGACTTCCAGTCTGCAATGCAACCAACCTAATAATGGGCAACTGTGAATTGGAAGTCCAAAAGTCTAGTAGTTTCAGCTGGTCATCTCTAGAACCTGGAATCCTGAAGAGGTAGATTCCAACAGATGTGCTGGCAAGTAAGTGAAAGCAAGCAAAGAATCAGTCTTCCTTCTTCCACTATCCTTATATAGGCCTCCAGCAGAAGGTGTGGCTCACAGTAAAGATGTGTACCACCAGAACTTCCTTTCTGTCACCCATGCGGACCTTGAACTCAGAGATCTGATTGCATCTGTCTCCTAGGATTAAAAGCATGTGGTACTTTGCCTGGGGCTAAGCTTTTCCTGGCCATTCTGCTTCAAGATCTCCATCCCAAGATCCAGATCAGAAGCCTGTGTCTTCCAGCTTCAAGATCTGGATCACAGGTGCCCTTAATTTCCGGATGACACTTCATTCCACGTGTACTCAAGATGACAACAAGGAGTAGCCATAAAAAACTACACCTGGAAGCTCTAGAAAAAGAAGAAGAAGAGGTAAGCATGCCAAAGAGTAGAAGGCAGGAAGTAATCAAAACCGGGGCGGAAAGCAATCAGTAAGAAGCAAAGAAACAATACAAAGTATCAACAAACCAAGAGCTGGTTCTTTAAGAAAATCAAGAAGATAGACAAATCCTTAGCGAAACTCCACTGCCAATAACAAAAATAACAGGAAACAACACTCATTTTCCCCTAATATCTCTTAATATCAATGGACTCAATTCTCCAGTAAAAAGACATAGACTATCAGACTGGATACATAAACAGGACCCAACATTTTGCTGCATTCAGGAAACACACCTCTGTGGAAAGGACAGACACTACCTCAGAGTAAAAGGTTGGAAAACAATCTGCCAAGCAAATGGTCCCAAGAAACAAGCTGGAGTAGCGATTCTAATATCAAATAAAATCAGTTTTCAACCAGAAGTAATCAAAAAAGATAAAGAAGGACACTTCATATTCATCAAAGAAAAGATGTACCAAGAGGAACTCGCAATTCTGAACATCTATGCCCCAAATGCAAGGGCACCCACATACATAAAAGAAACTTTACTAAGGCTTAAAGCATACATTGCACCTCACACAATAATAGTGGGAGATTTCAACACCCCACTCTCAGCTATGGACAGATCATGGAAACAGAAACTAAACCGAGACACAATGAAACTAACAGAAGTTATGAACCAATTGGACTTAAATGACATCTATAGAACATTTCATCCTAAAACAAAAGAATATACTTTCTTCTCAGCACCTCATGGTACCTTCTGCAAAATAGACCATATAATTGGTCACAAAACAGGCCTCAACAGATACAAAAAGATTGAAATAATCCTAGTAACTTATCAGACCACCATGGATTAAGACTTGTCTTTGACATGGACAAAAACACAGAAAGCCCACATACACTTGGCAACTGGACAATGCTCTACTCAATGATAACTTGGTCAAGGAAGAAATTAAGAAAGAAATTAAAGACTTTTTAGATTTAAATGAAAATGAGGACACATCGTATCAAACATGTGGGACTCATTGAAAGCAGTACTAAGAGGGAAAATCATAGCTCTAGTGCTCACAAAAAGAAAGTGGAAAGAACATACATTAACACTTGACAGCAAACCTGAAAGCATTAGAACAAAAAAGAAGCTAGTATACCCAAGAGGAGTAGACAGCAGGAAATAATCAAACTCAGGACTGAAATCAACCAAGTTGAAACAAAAAGAACCATACAAAATATCAACAAACCAGGAGCTGGTTCTTTGAGAAAATCAACAAGATAGACAAACCCTTAGCCAGACTAACCAAAGGCTGCAGAGACAGCATTCAAATTAATAAAATCAGAACTGAAAAGGGAGACATAACAACAGAAACAGAGGAAATTAAAAAAATTATCAGATCCTACTACAAAGGCCTATACTCAACAAAATTTGGAAAATCTGGAGGAAATGGACAATTTCTAGATAGATACCAGGTACCAAAGTTAAACGAGGAGCAGATAAACCATCTAAACAGTCCCATAACGCCTAAAGAAACAGACACAGTCATTAAAAATCTACCCACCAAAAAAATATCCGGGGCCAGATGGTTTCAGTGCAGAATTCTTTCAGACCTTCAAGGAAGACCTAATACAATCCTCTTCAAGCTATTCCATCGATAGAAACAGAAGGAACACTACCCAATTCATTCTATGAAGCTACCATTACACTCATACATAAACCACAGAAAGACCCAACAAAGAAGAGAACTACAGACCAATCTCTCTTATGAATATTGATGCAAAAATACTCAATAAAATTCTCGCAAACCGAATCCAACAACACATCAAAACAATTATCCATCAAGATCAAGTAGGCTTTATCCCAGGAATGCAGGGATGGTTCAATATTCGGAAATATATCAATGTAATCCACTACATAAATAAACTCAAAGAGAAAAACCACATGGTCATCTCACTAGACGCTGAGAATGATAGTATCCAAATGAACAAAATCAGTATGGATGAAAAGTGAGGCCTAGCAACTGAGTAAGGTAGGTCAAACTATCAATCATTAGGTTCTACATCAGATCCGCTCCTGTGTGTTATTTTTGGAGATTACTAACATCCCTTACAGGACAGTTCTCTTCTTGCTCCTCATCTCCTTGGTGTGTGGTTTCTGTTTTATATACTCTAAACAACAACTTTTCCCTTTTTCACTTCTTTTTTTGTGGATTTGTAAACACAAGGTTTCAGCATTATATGCTTGCTTCTCCCAACCTCTTTCTGGATTGTGAACACCACTTACAGAATGAGTGCAGAAGGCTCACATGATCTATCCCAGGGAACACACAGCTGAGGTCCTTGTTTGCCACTGGGTGCAGGCCTCTTCCAGTACTGCCATGAGCAGATCTTTGCCATAGGTTCTGCCCTTGTTATCCTGATTTAGAAGACCTCTGGATTGAGTGTCTCTCAAAAAAAGAGCTTTCCAGTCTTGCTCTGCTTCCCTGTAAATAGGCTCCAGTCCATGCAGCATAGAGCCCAACTATCCCAGCAAACCTCTGATAGCCTCTGTCCAGACACCAGAGGACTAGAGGATGGAAATATCATGTGCATTCATCTAAAAGACAGGAAATAAAACATGAGACAGGGAAGAGTAAGCAGGTGGAGAGGAGATTCCCTGTCCTGAAGATTCATCTCTACACTTAGCTGGTTTCTCCTAACCATTTCTCTGTTGGGGATACAGGATTAGCATCTGCTCAAACTCAAGCTGATCAAAGAACTATTAACAGGATCTCCTAGCAGGACTTGGTGACACATGACTTTATTTTCAGCACAAGGAAGGCAGAGGCCGGGAGATCTTTGACTTGGTGGCCAGCTTGGGCTACAAAGAGGATTTCACAACAGCTAAGTTTACACAGAGAAACCCTTGCTGTAATGACTATCATTTCCTGTCAAGCATGTTGATTAAATCTTGAAATAACAAAATTCAAACTGGAGGACACATCTGCAAGGGATTTTGCTAAATTTGTAGACAGTAATCCCTGTCTATGAGGTAGGAAGGCTTGTCTTTAATGAAGTTCTCTTTGAGATTGAAAGACACAGGCTTTCAATCTGGATCTGCAGCAAGAAAGGCACTTATTGTGATTTGTTTTTGATATGAGCCAGGGTTTGTCTATAACACCCATGGCTGTCCTGGACCTCACTTTATAGACCAGGCTGTCTTCAAACTCAGAGATATCCATCTGTCTGATTCACTCCAATATAGCTGGGATTAAAGGTGTGAGCCACCACACACATAAACAGCTGAAGGCCCTCATCTTCAATCCAGACATTGACTCTGAAACACACACCTTTAAAATGGGCCATTCCTTCAGCTGGAGGCCTATATAAGAACACGGAGGAAGAACATTTTCATTTACCTGCTTGCTCTCTCCTAGCTAGCAAGTCTATTACTGTGCTGGCACTAGAGTCTTCTTCTCTGTGATTCCATGTTCTACTGAAGAACAGCTGAGACATCCAGCCTCAGGGACAAAGAACTTCTGGATTCCTGGACTTTGCTTACTATCCATCTGGTGTGGAATAAGCTCACCTGCAGCCAGTAAGTCATTCTAATATATCGTTTTTGTTTTTTGTTTTTTTTTTTTTTTTTAAAAAGAGGAGAGAGTGAAAGATCACTATATTTGATCTTTACTCTCTATACAGGCTCCCCAAATAGATTTGCTGGCCCATTAGCACTTTCCCCATTGCCCGTCTAATCAGTCCCCTATAATGTTTAACTCCAGACAATTGCTTCCAGAGTGATAGCATCTTACTTTGAGAAGCTTCACTCCTTTTTTGTTTGCTTCTTTTGTTTTTTTGAGACTAGGTTTTCTTGTGTTGTTCTAGCTGTCCTGAAACTAGTTCTGACAACCAGGCTGGCCTTGAGCTCAGAGATCCACCTGCCTCTGCTTCTGTGCCTGACATGCTTGTTTTTCTCAGGTTCTGAAATGAAAGGCTTTTGGCACCAGACTGGGCAGAATCTTGCCTCCTTAGAAAAGGCAAATGGATGCTAGAATTGTGGGTTTAAAACCCAGCTTCTCATAATGCAATGGCTGGGAGAGCTCAAGAAGTATAGAGTATAATTAACTAACTGGAGTTTTCTCTGAATCAAAAGCTCAAGAACTTGCCCTCAGCCTTCCATGGGATAAAGCCAAGGAGATGATGCCGTTCTGTCCCAGTTTTGTCAAGGACCCATCAGATCCTGAAGAACATGCACTGCTAAGTGAACATGTCTTCCCAGCCCTGAGTACCAGATGTTCCAAGTCTGAGCCAGGTTGTTTCTGTGGAGAGTCAAGCCACTACTCTGAGAATGGCTGGATTGTTGATTGGGATCTATACTTGGACTACCAGAGATACTACCACAGACTGAAATATGTCATGAAGAGAGGCACAGAGATCTTCCAGCGTGAGAGTCAGAGGGAGCTACAAGTGTCCCCAGGAGATGATTGACAATGACAACTGCAAAGGTATAGAGAAGCCAGAAGAACCCTCAAGATGGTTGCTCAGGGAGAAAGGACTGGAACTTGAGACTTGTGATGGTGGAGACTGCCCTGACCAGGATCCTGCTATTGATAGTGCCAGGCACCTAGGCTGCTGGGCATGGCTTCAAAGGGCTTTTGGCCAGAAGAAGAAATGAAAAGGCCTCCCAGAACTCTGGAGCCCAGGAACCCTGAGGCCTGATAATACTTGCAATTAGGGGATCTTCTGTCAGCTTCTGCTGTTACAGCAAAGGCAGACACAAGGGCAATTGTGTCTTTGCAGCCATCTGTTTTGTTGGTTTATTTGCTTGTTAGCTTGTTTACAGCTTTCTTAATAAAAATGTTAAACTGATGAAAATTCATGTTCTGTTGAAATGGTTCAAGGGAAATATGAAGGGTGGAGTGACACAGATGAGAATGCTCTACTGTTTCCTTCTGTTGGTTACAGGACTAACTGGTGGTTTGTTTTATAGGAAGTTCGCGGGGACCATAGGCATCCTGGTTCTCATATGTGCTGGGCCATAAAAATAACAAGCACACATGGAGCAAACTTGAGAACTTTTAGAAATCCTTCTGCTGAGTAACATGTATTACAACAGATCTACTGACATGGTTCCCCTCCAAATTATTTTAGGGGTCAACTGCAACTTCCAGTTTTACCCCTTCTTCCTTCTTTGTAGAATAGGCTAGTCCTGGATTCAGATTCACTTTGCTTTGCCTCTCTATTATGGATATTACAGGCCTGTGCCACCACTGCTGATCTGGAGAATCTTTCTATATTTCTATATAAGGCCACAATGACAGGGCAAGGCTACAGTGACATGGCAAGACCACATTTTTAAGAAGAATGAGTATACAGAGTGTCTTCACATGACCCTGACTCACATAGGTTGGGTTCCTCTGGAATGTTCTGCTATTTTTATATTGTGTATCCTTAGCAACCCCTCACTCCCTTCTCACTCCCTGGGTTTGTGGTTTTCCCCTTTAAAAAGCCCCTCAGCCAGCTGGTCTTTGTCATTTCACCTCCTGCATGAGCAAAGGAATTGACATTTAGCTGGCTAACTCTCCCGAATAAAGCCTCTGCTCTTGCATCCAGAATCAGTGTCTTTTGAGTTTTTGTGTGGCCATGACTTCCTGAGACTTGAGTGAGGGTCTCCCCTGAGAAGGGGGTCTTCACCTTTTTCTTCCAAACTCTGGTATACAGGAAGGGCTTTCCTGCTCAGCAGGAAACTTCAGCACTAAGACTTCCTATGGAAATCCATCCATCAAGAGTACAGAGGGAAGTAGGGAGGAGGATTTACCCACTGGGCCAGACCTGTTATGGGCAAGTGGAAATACTTTCAGGGAAGCAAGCTGCTGCTCCTTTGAATGATGGTTTCTGGTCTCTGCCCATTGATTTTTCCACTTCTCTTTTAGTCAGGCATGTCTCAAAGGTCAAACCCCAAGGACTGCTGTTGTAGAGAGATTAGCCTTGCCTACATCCTATCTGACAACTTCCCTAAGCTGTTTCACACCTATGGATGTGGAATTCAGGGATGTCAGAGTGGGACAAAAGGATTAGCTGTCTCAGGTGCTACTTTACACTGTGTCCAATTCCTTCACTAATCTACCCATCCCAGATGACTTTCCTCTAAAGTTTATTAAGTAAGGGATTTAGTTCATTGCTCTGAGAGTTGCTACTTATCTTACCTTCTCTCTACAACACAGACACCACCCCCACACCCTTGCAAGTGCTTAGAATGTCAGTGAATCTGACCACCTGAAATTTTTATCATCGAATCTCTCTACCTGAGAGGGAAAGAGTAATTCCCTGTGAAGGGGGGTCTCACTGTGCAGTCCTTTGCTGTTCAGAATTTACTCTGCAGAACTGACTGACCTTGAACTTAGAGAGCTTCTGAAAGACCCCCCCCCAAAGGGGACCCTCACCCAAGTCCAGACCTGCCTGCCCCAAGGACAAAGGAGAGACCCTTCTGATGCAATTGCAGAGGAGGTTTAATGACAAGGGCTCTCCGTCCGGAACATATCTCACGAAGGAGATAGAGGTTCTGACCCAGAACCCAGGAAATTTGGGATATTATGGGTAAGTGTTGGGGAGAGTGGGAAAAATTGGCGCAGTCACATATGATTGGATATTTCAAACATCAGCAACTTGAAGAAGAGGCTACTTGTGAGCTGGCAGGATGACTAGATACTTTTGACCATGAAACCTTGGACTTCTCCAAAAGGGGAGAGAAAAGTAAACACCAGATAGCCCACTACTCACTTGGGCTTATTTGGACTTGTCTGGGCATGTCCTTGCATGCCTTTTCATTTTTGGTCACCCTGCCCCTGGAGGGACTTAATATTTTATTATGACTATATTTAACAAATTGTTGGTGGTCTTTGCTGACCATGAATTTTGTTATTGTTACAATGCTGCTTTCAGATTTTGTTCTCACACTGCCTGCCTCTAAGGTATTAGGATTAAAGGCCTGCCTGGCTCTGGAAATGTTTATTTATTTATTTATTTATTTATTTATTTATTTATTTTGGATTTTTTGAGACAGGGTTTCTCTGTGTAGTCCTGGCTGTCCTGGAACTCACTCTGTAGACCAGGCTGGCCTTGAACTCAGAAATCTGCCTGCCTCTGCCTCCCAAGTGCTGTGATTAAAGGCCTGTGCCACCACCACCTGGCTATAAACCACCAAGCAAGTAAAAGATCTGCATGACAAGAAGTTCAAGTCCCTAAAGAAAAAAGTTAAAGAACATATCAGAAGATGGAAAGATCTTCCACACTCATGGATAGATAGGATTAACAAAGTGAAACTGGCCATCTTACCAAAAGCAATCTACAAATGCCATGTAATCCCCACCAAAATTCTAGCACAACTTTTTTTTTTTTTTTTTTTTTTTTTTTTTTTTTTTTTTTTTTTTTTTTTTTTTTTTTACAAAACTTCAAAGATCAATTCTCTACTTCATATGGAAAAACAAAATACTCAGGATAACTAAAACAGTCGTGAACAATAAAAGAATGTTGGGAGAAATCTCCATACCTGACCTCAATGTCTACTAAAAAGTAGTAGTAAAAACAACAACAACAACAAAAAATCAAAACAAAAACCCTGCATGATATTGGTACAAAAACAGACACAGCGATCAATGGATTCAAATAAAAAACCCACAAATAATCACCCACATCTATAGATAAAGATATTTAATATTTGATAAAGAAGCCAAAAACCATACAATGGGGAAATGAATGCACCTTCAATGGTGCTTGACTAACTGGAATGTAGAGGAATAAAAACAGATCCATACTTATCACCCTGCACAAAACTGAAGTCCAAGTGAATCAACTACATCAATATAAAACTGGATGTGTTGGATTCTAAGGATCCAAACCCACGAGAAGCAGTTCCCCAGAAATACTCATGGAAGGGACTTGCTGCAATCACATGAGGTTTATTTGATGAATAACAGTGGCTGTTGCACTGGGGGCCCATCTGCTTGTAGGAGAGAAGGGACTCCAGTTATAGAAAAGGATGGTTTATATACAAAGTTCACAAAGACAGTTAATTAATTGTTTCTTGGACAATAAAAAGAGATTTCAAACAGCCATTCTGATTCCAGTCTAGGGTCCCAATTTACACCTATATCTTTATGCTCCTGGAGAATTCCTTTAAGTTACCTGGTTTCTGGGGGACTGGATTTCCTTTATAGCCTGTCCACTACAGTAAGGGATTTGGCAGAAACCACACAGCCCAGCCCAGACACCACCAACCTGCCTCCATTCTAGCTGTGCTTGCCCAGGTCACTCTGACACCTGAAAACTGCTTGAATTCAGCAAAGTGGAAGTGTACCTGCTGGCTCAGATAACTTGCAGAAACTTGCAGGCCCAGCTCAAGAGGGTGGCCATTTACAGACAGAAATGTGTCCCACTCTGAACCACCCCAACTTGCTCTGAGACCCTGGGAGCTAGGGGTCTTTGATTTCCATCCTGGATGAATGTCAATTCCAGAATGAAGCCATCTTTAGCTGGGACCTGGTGGTGGCTGGGTGGGTTGCATGGGTGGATGGGTGATACAGAATGGGGAGGACAGTAAGACCAACAGCAATCCAGGCAGCAAAAACCTTGTGTGTGTCTGCTTGAGTCAGGACTTCTCATGACTGGGCAATCACACTCCAGAATGTATCTGGACCTGGAGGCATCTGGCTAGGTTATGGAGGACAATCCCTGCTCACCAAGTCTGGCAACTCAACACCCAGCAGGGCACTTGCAGTAGTTAGAGGATGCAACTGAATTTCAAAGGGGAGCTGCAAAGTAGACTGAGTGCAAGCAGCAGCAGAGTCAATCCCATCTTTGCTAAGACCCAGTTTCTGATTCAGGATCTGAACCTCAGAAGAAACTTAGTAATTCTCTGGGTGTAGACATTAAACACTAGTCGTGGGTAAGCCTTGGAAGACTCAACCCAGGTTTAAGTTTGAAAACTTTAAGAACTTCTTTGTCACAGAGTTCACATATGGTTGTATCCTGGCATTTGTTCCCCTAACATAATTTGAAGTTCCATTATGACAGAAAATACATATGTTTTGTATTGATGGCCAGTGTTTAAAAGGCAGCCTCTCTAGGAAAAGGACAGTGTTGCATACAGAGGATGAACATTTAATCAAAGGGTGGACTCTCCACAAACAAAGCTGCCTGTTAAGACCAACAAGTGTTTATTTATAAAGTATTGATTTAATTAGAGGATTAAGTATGAATGAATAAGAATGCGTTTTTATTTTTTAGTTCATTTTTTAAGATAGGACCTCTATTCATAGCCTTGACTGTCCAGGAAGTAGCTATGTAACCAGGCTGCCCTTGCACTGAAAGATATTGAAAACTTATGAAAAATACTAGTTCCACCAAGAAAGCAGAACTGAATGTAAGATTTTAGGCCTTCACTGCCCCAGGATACATTCTACATTCTAGCAGGGGTACATTAACCCTGAGTCAGTGGACACTTGCTGGATTAACATTCAGGAGAGGAAGGCAGAGGCTGATTAACATTCCTCAGACCTCAGGGAAGAGAACCCACCTGGGGGTGGGGATGGCCCAAAGCAGGGAGACACATTCCTGACCACAAAGAAAGATGCAAGTCATCTGGGTGGTCCCAAGAACTAGCTGACCACAAGATAAATGGTTGGGCAAGGTTACATTCTTGCAAAAAGATAAGTGTACAAGATGTTTTCCACATGACCCTGACTAAATTATTGGTTGGGGACTTTCTACTGTTTTTATGTTATATTTCCTTAATTTCCCCCTCACTGACCCCTGGTTTGTGGTTTTTTATTTTACACGTTCTGGACTCCCCTGCCTCAGGGTCGACACTCCTCTGCCCCTGCATTGAGTACGAGTCTCAGGCTCAGTCGACTTATCCTGAAATGTTCCTCTTGCTGTTTGCATCAAGAATGGCGTCTTGTGAGTTATTGGGTGGCCTAGAATTCCTGAAACTTTACAGAGGTCCTCCCTTTGTGTTGGTCTTACAGCACTAAAGAGATTCTCCTGCTGTCTGCATGGTGCTTGTATTAAAAGCATGCACCAGCTAGCATGGCTCTAAATGTTTTTGTTTTTTGTTGCAGCCCGAGGTACCCCATGCTTGGGGGCCAAAAATGTTGAGGACCGCTCTATCAATGTTGGAACCCGCACTGCCCAAAACCATTGGGACTAACTTGTTAGCCTGTACTGCCCCAAGCAGCTCTGGTCTTCGAGTCGGGGTTCAGAAAGAGAGTTAGGATGGATGAGAGGAATGGAGACTAGACAGAGTGTGATTCAATCCCGTTTATTTGTCAGTCTGTCTTCCTAGTCTAAATCCCAAATCTTGAGTTCCTAGTCCCTAGTTCCTAGTCCCTAGTGCCTCCAAGTTCCAAGTTTCCAGTTCCAAGTTCTCTGCCAAGTGACTAATACCTAATGCCTAATAACTAACTCCAAGTTGTTCTCCAAGTTGTACTGTTCTGTCTGCCTCTTGCCTTTTATATGTCTTACTTCTAAGTCATGCCTTTAAGTCATGCCCTTAGGTCTTGTCTCTAAATCTTATCTCTAAGTCTTACAGATTAGTCCCACACACCCAAGGGAAAATCCTGGGTATCAAAAGCAAGACGTTATCAGAGTGTGCTCAGATGTTGTAGGCTGATGTAATCAAAATCTCTTTTCAGGGTATATGGCTCAAGATGGGTGCAAGGATGATAGCCACCTTCTGTCAGATCCCCACAGTTTTTAAATTTTTTGGTATTTTTTTTGAAATTATAATATAATTATCTTATTTCCCTGCCTTTCTTTTTTTCCTCCATTCCCTTCTCTGTGCCACTGAGGTAACAGCCCTTCTTTCTGTATTTGTGGCATCTATGTGTTGTTTGCATGTTTGTGTGTGTATATACTTGGTGTGTTTGTGTGTGTTCCTAATATACAAATACAACCAGATTAGTCTGTACAATGTCACTAGTATGGACATGATTTCAAGACTGAGCTCTTTGGATAATCAATTTGGGAGCTCTTCCCTGGGGAATATTGTTTCTCTTGATCTCAGATTCCTTGTTTTTTGTTTGTTATTGTTATTGTTTTTTATTTTTGCTTTGTTTTTTTTAATTTAGTTTTTCTAAGCCTGAGGCTTCATGGGTTCCCCCACCTCCAGTTCTGTGTGTCTATTGGTGTTCTCCTTGTTCAGTCTCCATGCTGAGAGCCACATTGTTGAGGCTTCAGTGGTGTAGAAACAGTGAATTTATATTAGAAGGAACTACTTAATACAGGTGTAGAGATTTTTGCTGTTGTTTTGTTTCATAAATGACTGACTCTTCATTCAAAAACTCAGACTTTATTGAACTGATTTGATTTTTGTTTAAATTTGAATGTTTTTGACATAAAGGATTGACTCTACGTTAAGTAGATTGTTATTTTACTCAAATGAGGACGCTTGTTTTGGTACAAGTCAATAGTTCTTTAAGGATGATCTTAGTAATAACTCCAGATATTAGTGATTGACATCCATATTAATAAAGTCAAATAAGTGTTTTAAATCCTTTATATTGATGGTGAGATGAAGATAAGTGTTGTGACTCTAAAAGGTATATGAAAACCAAAGTCAGAGGTACAAAGGTTTTCAAGAAAGAACCACAAATTGATATCAAAGTTAGATAATGATCATGGAAACCATGAAATATTCATGACATAATTTTGTCAATTAGTTTTTGTCTATATCTTTTTTGTTAATTTAGTTTACTTTAATTATTTTGGTGACTACACATAGACCATGGTCAAGGCCTAGAAAATCATAAATGTATGAACATTGAAGGGTGGAATAGAGGGCTGAGAACTGTCTGGACAAAGCAAATTGAATCAAAATGAGGTGGTAAAACTTTAGATATTTAAAACCTCATTAAATAGATTGATTTTTCCTGAGTATGATTGACTGGTTCTTACAGATTCAACATTTATTTACAGAACAGACTTTAAACTTGAAAGGCTGATTTTATGAAAAATATAGGATTTATGAGAAGGATCATCTTTTTTGTTAGATCATGAAAGCAAAGGAAGTGCAGGCTGAATTTATACAGTGTCATTTCATGCTGTTTCCTTGGCTTACCACTTTAACTTCACACACTAGGGCATGAAATTCCAGAGAACACTAGTTTTCCTCAGACCCTGGTTGTGTCCATTTTCCAGAGGAGCATAGTTTCCCAGCAGACACCATCATCAGGTGAAAGTAAATGTCTTGAGGAAAGATACTGCATCCTGGAGTAGGGACAAGCATCTCTTGATAACAGAACTCTGCAACAGAACAATGGAGGCCTCCTGGGGCCATACTTGTGGATGCCAAACTAGGCTGGAGAAGATCAAGGAATCAGGAGTTCTCTAGAAGTTAAAGGTTTCTCTAGATATAGCACCCTAACACAAATTGGTCTCTTGGTGAAGAGCAGCCCCACAGCGACCCCTGCTGTGAAGAAATGGCCTGCCAAGCTCAGAGGCAGAGCTGCAGATCTAGGAAACCTTTGAGTTTCTGGCTCCTTCATTGACCTGGCTCCAGCTGTGGCCTCTAAAATTGTGGACAAGCAGACATGGGCATGAACTATAGACTTGCTCAGGATTGCAGGACTTGCCTAAATCTCGGGTGGGGGTGTGTGAGTGAGTCAAACATGGTAGTCCTGAGTTTTCCCAGTCAGTCAAGTGTACTCTTGGGCCTTGGCCTCTAGGCAACCAGGGAAGTGACAGCAAGATGGAAAAGAGGAGCTGAGACAGAATGACACTAGAGCTCTGGTCTGTGCAGATCCTGAAAACCTTAGTGGAACAGAAAGGAAAGCAGCTGCAATGAAGATTTGTGTTTGCACTGAGTTTGTTGTCTCCCAGGGAATGGAGGGTAGTGTCCTAAGTCTTGCCACAATTGCCTATCTGAAAAAGGTCATTTACTGACAGTAAACAATATGAAATTGGGTTTTAAAAACGTTGGAAACCTCAGCGGACAAGAAAACAACTGAAACCTCAACAACTGCATGGCATCTCCTACATCCTTGCACCTGAACATAAGGCATTTTTGGTCAGCATTTAAGAACACATCTTCCCAGCCTAAATCTACACAAAATCCCATCTCTGCCTGCATGGCAGAGTCCACTCCTGTAGGCAAAGTGAATGCACGGGAAAACAAAATCACCTACAAAACTTAACATCACCTTTGGATTTCAGCAGGGTCTTTCTGACAGCCTCTCAGAACTCGCAGTGAAGTCATAGCTACTAGAGAAGGGGTCCAGAGTGTGAGCCCTGAGGTTGCCACCAACTGGAATACCAGCAATGCAGGTTCTCAGAGCTGAGGTTCCAAAACAGAACTATGGGTCAGCCTATTGAGACTTTTGGCTTCTTGCCAGGACTTCTTCCATGGATCTTCTTCCTACTTTGCTCTCCAACAAATAAAACCCTTACTACATGACAGCAGCTCATTGCAGGGGCCCAAGCTAACTCATAAAATAAAGACTCCACTATGATTTACATCAGATCAGCTCCCGTCTGTTATTTTTGGATATTACTAATATCCCTGGCAGCACAGTTCTCTTCCTGCCACTCACCTCCTAAGTGTGTTGTTTCTGTTTTATATACTCTAAAAAACAACTTTTGCCTTTTTCACTTCTTTTCTATTTTGTGGATTTGTGAACACCAGGTTTCAGGTTCCTTTGCTTGCCTTGCCCACCTCTTTCAGGATTATGAATACCACCCACAGTATGAGTGCAGAAGGCTCATGTGATCCATCCCAGGGAACACACTGCTGATGTCCTTGTGTTCCTGAACCTAGAGCAGGAGAGCTGGCTTTTTTAGTTTTTGTGTGTGAAGAAGCTGTCTTGGGATTCTGCACCAGTGGCTCCTGGCCTCCTACAGTGCTGCCATGAGCAGATCTTGAGTCCTGGCTGTCTGTCCTTGATATCCCTGACTTAGAAGACCTCTGCTTTGACTCTTCCTCATGAAACTGCTTTCCAGTCATGCTGTCTGCTTCCCTGTAAATATGACTCTGGTCCAAGGCACCCTGGAGCCCAACTATCCTGACAGATCCCTGCCTGCCTATATCTAGACACAAGAGACTGAAGACTAGAAATGAAATGTGCATTCAACTCAAACACAAAACATTAAATAAAATAAAACAGAAGATAGAGAGAGGGGCTGGGAGAGTGAGCATGTGGAGAGGAGATTCCCTGTCCTGAAGCTTCATCTCCACACTTAGCTGGTTTCTCCTAACCATTTCTCTGCTGGGAATACAGGATTTGAATCTGCTCAGGACTCCAGTTGACCAAAAAACTATTAAGGGGTTTTCCAAGCAGGTCATGGTGCCACATGCCTTTAATCTCAGCAGGAGGGAGGCAGAGGCAGGGAGATCTTTGCCTTGGTGGCCAGCTTGGTCTGCAAAGTGAGTTTCACAAGAGCCAGGGCTACACAGACAAACACTCTCTTTAATGACTAGTCTTTTCTGTCAACTCTATTGATTAAATCTAAAATTTGCAAAATCCAAAAAGGAAGACACACCTGCAAGGGACAATAACTTAATTCATACAAAGTAATCTCTGTCTTTGAGGTAGGAACTTGCTTTTAATGCATATCTCTTTGAGCTGGAAAGACAGGGGCCTTTAACCTGGATCTTGAGTGCAAAAGACACTTATCTGTGTTATTGTGGTATTTTTTTGATATGAGCCAGGGTTTGTCTATAATCCCTCTGGCTGCCCGGGAGCTCACCTGTTTGATCAGGCTCTTTTCAAACCCACAGAGAGCCACCTACCTGATTCACTCCTATAGAGATGGATTAAAGTGTGAGCCACCACACACACACAGTAAATACACTCATCTTTAATCCAGACATTGACTCTGAAACACACACCCTTAAAATGGGCCACACCTTCAAATGGAGGCCTATATAAGAACACAGAGGAAGAAAGTTTTCACTTTGTCTGCCTGCTCTCTCTTACTTCACTGCCGCTAGAGCCTACTTCTCTGAAATTCCATCTTCTACTGAAGACCAACTGAGGCTTCCAGCTTTGGGACTGAGAACATCTGGATTCTTGGACATTGCCTCCTTTCCAGCTATTGGAGAATAAGCTGGACTGCAATCTGTAAGTCATTTTAATAAATTCTTGTTCAGGAAAGAGAGAGTGAGTGAGAGATCATTATATTTGATATTTTACTCTCTTAACCAGGCATGTCGAATAGATTTGCTGGCCCAATAGCATTTTCCCCATTGCCTTTCTAAAGAGTTACCTATAACATTTAATCGAGACAATTGCATCCAGATTGATAGCATCTTACTCTGAGAAGCTTCATTCCTTTTTTATTTCTTTAGATTGTTGAGATTACAATCTTTATAACTACAGCTATATTATATATATATATATATATATATATATATATATATATATATATTGATTATACAGGTACATTGAATATATATTATAAATTACAATTTACAGCTATATTGCACTAGCTGTCCCGAAACTAGGTCTGACAACCATGCTGGTGTTCATTGAGTTCAGAAATCCACCTGCCTCTGCTTCTTTATTAAGTTCACTTCTTCCCATTAGGTTCTCGGATGAAAGGCTTCTGACCTGAAACTGGGAAGAATCTTGCCGCCTTAGACAAAGCACATAGAGGCTAGAATTGTGGGTTTAAAACTCAGCTTCTGATAATGTAATGTTTGGGAGGGTTCAAGAAGTATAGAGTATAATTAACTAACTGGAGACTTCTCTGAATCACAAGGTCAAGGACTTGCCCTCAGCCTTCCATGGATAAAGCCAAGAAGATGATGCAGTTCTGTACCAGTTCTGTCAAGGATGCACCAGATTCTGAAGACCATTCACTGAAAAGTGCACATGTCTTGCCAGCACTGAGTACAAGAGGTGCCAAGTCTGAGCCAGGTTGTTTCTGTGGAGAGTCAGGTCACTGCTCTGAGGATGGCTGGATTGTCGATTGGGATCTATATTCCTTCTGTGTATTTGAGAGCTTGGACTACCTGAGACACTACCGCAGACTGAATTGTGCCAAGAAGAGGGGTACAGGTGTCTTCCAGAATGAGAGTCAGAGGGAGCCACAGGTGTCCACTGGAGATGTTGAAAATGACAACTGCAAAGATACAGAGGAGCCAGACCAACCCTCACCAACCTTGACCAGGGAGAAAGGGCTGGACCTTGAAACCTGTGTTGGTGGAGACTGCCCTGACCAGGATCCTGCTTCTGACAGTCCCAGATGCCAACGGTGCTGGGCATGGCTTCAAAGGGCTTTTGGCCAGAAGAAGAAGAGAAAAGGTCACCTAGAATCTCTTTGGAGCCCCAGAGCCCAGAAGCCTGCTAAGACTTGCAATTAGGGAATCTTCTGTCAGCTCCTGCTGTTACAGGGAAGGCACACACAAGGGCAGTTGTGTCTTTGCAGCCATCTGTTGTTTGTTTGCTTGCTTGTTTGCTTGTTTACAGCTTTCTTAATAAAAGTGTTGAACTGATGAAAATTTGTGCTCTGGTTGAAATGGTTCAAGGGAAAGATGAAGGGTGGTGTGGACACAGATGAGAATACACTACTGTTTCCTTCTGTTGATTACAGGACTAACTAGAGGTTTGTTTTAAAGAAAATTCTCAGGGGGTGTTAGGCATCCTGGTTCTCTTGTTTACTGTGCCATAAGATAACCAGCAAACAGGGAGCAGCCTTGAGAACTTTGAGAAACACTTTTGCTGAATCAACATGACCAATAAACAAGTTCAGGAGGAAAGGTTTTATTCATATTACATTTCCACACTAAAGGAATCATTAAAGAAATTCAGGACAGAAACACACGAAGGCCAGAGACTTGGGGGCAGGAGATGATGCAGAGGCCATGGAGGGTGCTGTTTACAGGCCTGCTGCCCATGGCTTGCTCAGCTTGCTTTCTTATAGAACACAGGACTACACACCCAGTGTTTGTACCACCCATAATGGGCTGGGACTTCCCCTCTTGATTAGTAATTGAGAAATGTCTTAAAGCTGGATCTCAAGGAGGTATTTCCTCAGAACACTCCTTTCTCTGTGGTAACTGCAGCTTGTGTCAAGTTGACAAACAAAACCATCCAGTACAGAACCCTATGTAAACTTCAAACTCATACTGAAAAGAACTTGACACAGGTATCCTCACTTATATAGGTACCTTGGATGCAAGAAGTCACATGACTAGTTCACAGCCTGATCTCCTAGATCAGGCAGGTAATGAAGTCTGGATTTTGGAAAGGTTATTTAACTCTGTAATGTTCATGTATTTATTTTTTTTTTTACAAGATATCTTGATTGTGTGTTCCTCCTGTCTCTGAAGGACATTATACAATCCAAGGTGTGATTCAGAAGGAGACCCCTGTGATTATGGACCAGTCTCACATCACAAAGTAAAGCAACCCTTTCCCTTCCCAACTCAGGTGTACCTGAAGGGCTCTCCCACTCAGCAAGAGACTTCAGCACTAAGATTTCTTGTGGAAATCCATCCATCAAGAACACAGAGAGTCAACTCACAGACCACAGGAAGCTCATGAAGAAGGAAGACCAACTGTGGATACCTCGGTCCTACTTAGAAGGAGTAACAAAAATACTCAAGGGAACAAATATGGAGACAATGTGTGGGACAGAAACTGAAGGAGGGGATGTCTGGAGACCATTCCACCTGGGTATCCATCCCATGTGCACTCACCAAAGGCAAACACTGATGTGGATGTCAGGAAGTACATGCTGACAAGAGCCTGATATAGCTGTCTCCTTAAAGGTCTG
Organism: Arvicanthis niloticus; assembly: GCF_011762505.2. Classification (NCBI taxonomy): domain Eukaryota; kingdom Metazoa; phylum Chordata; class Mammalia; order Rodentia; family Muridae; genus Arvicanthis; species Arvicanthis niloticus. The sequence continues at coordinate 33,807,443 of NC_047676.1, read as the reverse complement.
CCAGAGTCTGACATATTCAGAGGCAGAGACTCACAGCTAACCACTAATCTGATCAAGGGTTTTCCCAATGGAGGAGTTAGAGAGAAGACTGAAGGAGATGAAAGGGTTTGTGGCCCCATGAGAAGAGCAACAATACCAACCAACCAGAGCTTCCCAGGGTCTAAACTACCAGAGCTCCCCAGGGTCTAAACTACCAGCCTGGGAGCACATAGGGAGGGACCCATGACTCCATCTGTATATATAGGGGAGGATGGCTTTTTCAGGCATAGGTGGGAGAGGAGATCCTTGGTCCCATGAAGGCAGAACACCAAATGGGGGGGAGGAGAATTTGAGGATGGGGAGGTAGGAGTGGGTGGGTAGGTGGGGGCACATCCTCATAGAAGCATGAGGCAGGGGGATGGGATAGGAGGTTCCAGTGTGTTGAGGGTAAGGGAATAAGGGCATAAAATCTGAAATGTAAATATAATATCCAATCAAAATAAAAGGCTTTAAGTACAAAAAAAAGAACACAGATGAAAGTAGGGAGGAAGCTTTATCCACTGGACAATAGTGTTATGGGCAAGTGGATGGATGTACTTTCAGAGCAACAAGGTGCTGCCCCTTAAAAGATGGTTCTGAGCCCTGCCAGTTGATTTTGTTTTGAACAAAGAGTCCTAGAGGAAAGCAGACAAGACTCCTCAGGATACACATGCACCTAAAAAAAAAAAAAAAACAACCACCACCAACAACAACAACAACAAACAAACAAACAAAAACCACCCACAAAGAAATACAAAACTTTAAGAAAATTTAACTAGCTCTAAAACCAAGGGATGCAGATCTCATCTGAGCCACTGTAGTCCTTGGATTTCTGATCCCCTTCTAAGTCAGGCATCTCTGACCTGTCAAACCCAGAGACTGCTGTTGTAGAGGGATTAGCCATGCCTACATGCTATCTAACAACTTCCCTAAGCTGTTTCATTCCTATGGATGTGGAATTCAGGGATGTCCTAGATTGGGACAATGGGATTAGCTGTCTCAGGTGCTGCTTTACACTGTGTTCAATTCCTTCACTAATCTGCCCATCCCAGAGACTTTCCTCTAAAGTCTATTAAGGGATTTAGTTCATTGTTCTGAGAGTTGCTACTTGTCTTCACCTTCTCTCTGCACACAGACACCACCCCACACTCTTGCAAGTGCTTAGATTATCAGTGAGCCTGACCACCTGAAATTTTTATCATTGAATCTGTCTACCTGACAGGGAAAGGATAATTCTCTTTGCAGAGAGGGTCTCACTATGCAGTCCTTGCTGTCCAGGAATTTACTCTGCTGACCAGACTGACCTTGAACTCAGAGATCTGCCTGCCTCTAAAGTGCTAGGATTAAAGGTGTGCACAGGCCTCCCTGGCTCTGGAAATCCTTATTTAATTATACAATTTAAAGGCCTTTTGCTGTTCCTCAGATGCCATCTATCAATCCCATTTGTTGGATCTGTCAGTCAAGCTTACACAGTAACATCTGAACCAGGCATGGCTTAAAGGGGAGTGTTTTGTTATTTCCTGGAACTGATATCCTCTCATCCCCTGCTGGTCAATTTAGAGGATCTGAAATCACATTGCTCCTTTCTTGTGATTGTAACCTGCAAATCACTTGTAGGCTCCCCCAAACCCCCAATTTACCCACACTTCATTCTGCCCTCTTCTGAAAAACATATAAGAAATCCTAGAGTGTGGGCCACTCTTTTGTCCCTACCAAGCCTGTTAGTGTCCACATCCCACTTCCAATGAAACTCCACTCACAGGGAAATTCCTCTGACTTGATTACTGACCACTTCCTATCCCAGATTCAAATGCTGATTTTGCCCCTAAAAAACAATTTCACAGGAATGTGATGGAAAAAAAAGACTTTTAATTATGTACATTTTCCATTAGAATGCAGTAATTCTACATAGATTTAGGAAAATTCCATAACATATCAATTGAACAGTCAGGAGGAAAAAAATGAAGATACTTCCAGGCTCCTAAACATGTAGGGCAGAGTCCCAGGTCTAAAGTCCACAGAGGCACTAAGAGGCTCTTCCTCAATTTTGCTCTGGCCTCTCTTAGTGAGAATATTGAAGGATTTCAAGGTGTATGCTCTCCACCTTGCTTGGATGTCTTTCCTTTCCAGGTTCCTGTCTCATGTAAGCCTCTGTTTTTAGTCATTTCTTGGAGCCCACTTGGCTTCAGATTTCACTTGGGGCAAGCATGTCTCCACCCCTGATGGTTCTGTCTTCTTCTGGCTGGTTCAGAACCCACCGAACCCCTCTCCTGGAAGTGGCTCCTACTTCTGGAAGACCCCAAAGGCTCTCTGAAATTTCAGCCATTGGATCTTCAATGTGTGACTCTCTATAGCATTTTTGTCCCCTCTTATCTTCAAATGCAGCTTTATCCATCACTGTGGCTATGTTGGGTTTCCCAGGTCCCCAGCATTGGGGTTGCTGGCAGGAGGGATGGCTCAGGACCTCAAAATTATCCATTGCCCAGGCCCATGCCTGTTCTTGGTTCATGTCTGGAAGCATGTTGGGCTCAGTGTGGTACTTTCTGTCAGGCAGCTCTTCCAAGACTGATGCAACCAAAGTCATGACTTCTTTTTCCTGACCAAGTGGAAGAGTTTAGCAGCTCATGTTCACCAGATTATATTACAATCTGAAAAAATTGAAATGATAATTAATATATATTTATTCATTATTTTATATACTATATATTTCTCCTGGTAATATGTATTTAATATATTTAATTCAGGAGTCATGGCCAATTTAGCTCATTTAATACTTGTATCAACAGGTGCAGCTGCTAAATAAATTATCAAATACTTTCAATTGATCTCTATTTTATGATAGTTGATTTCTGTGTTTTGAGAGTATCCAAAGACAGAATACAATTTTAGTGACTGTGAATGTAGCTCAATGGCAAACTCAAAGGAATATACCTTCTTCTCATCAACTCATGAATCCTTCTCCAAAATTGACTATTTTCTTGATCCCAAAGCGAGCTCCAATAGATACAATAAAAATGAAATAACACGTTGTATCTTGTCAGACAACCATGGATGAAAGCTGCACTCCAACAACAACAGAAATACCAGGAAGCCTACACAACTCTCTATTCAATGATCTCTGGGTAAAGGAAGAAATAAAGAAATTAACGACTATCTAGAATTCAATGAAAATGGAGGCACATTTATGAGACACAATGAAAGCAGTCCTAAGAGCAAAGTTTTTATAGTACAAAGTTTTATAGTACAATGCCTCTATAAAGAAATTAGAAATTAGAAAGTTCTCATATCAGTCATATATAAGTCATATTAGGCAGAGTCCTCTAGACTCACTAAACTTATGGAATGTCTCTGTATATTAAGGGAATCAATTGTAATGACTTCCAGCCTTTAATCCAACCAACCCAATAATGGGGAACTGAGACGTGGAAGTCCAAAAGTCTATTAGTTTCAGCTGGTCATCTCTAGAACCTGGAATCTTGAAGAGGTAGATTCCAACAGATGTGCTGGCAAGTAAGTGCAAGCAGGCAAAGAGTGACTCTTCCTTCTTCCACCATCCTTATATAGGCCTCCAGCAAAAGATGTGGCTCACAGTAAAGATGTGTACCACCAGAACTTACTTTCTGTCACCCATGCTGACCTTGAACTCAGAGATCTGATTGCATCTGTCTCCTAGGATTAAAAGCAAATACTACTTTTCCCGGGGCTAAGCTTTTCCTGGCTACTCTGCTTCAAGATCTCCATGCCAAGATCCAGATCAGAAGCCTGTGCTTTCCAGCTTCAAGATCTGGATCACAGGTGTGCCCTTCATTTCCGGATTATACTTCATTCCACATGTAGTCAAGTTGACAAACAGGAATAGCCATCAAAATACTACACCTGAAAGCTCTAGAAAGAAAATATGAAGAAGTAAGCATGCCCAAGTGTAGAAGGTAGGAAATAATCAAAAATAGGGCCAAAAGCAAACAGTAAGAAGCAAAGAAACAATACAAAGTATCAACAAACCTAGAGCTGGTTCTTTAAGGAAATCAACAAGATAGACAAATCTTTAGCCAAACTAACCAAGAGATAGAGACATAGTATACAAATTATCCAAATCAGTATGGATGAAAAACTAGGCCTAGCAACTGAGAGTGGGGAAGATCACAGAATCAATCATTAGGTCCTACTTCATAACCTTTATTCCACAAAATTGGATAATCTTAGTGACTAGACAATGTTCTAGACAGTTGCTACTTACTAAAGTTAAATATAGATCAGGTAAACTCTTCAAACTGCCCACAGTCCCTAAAGAAGTAGAAGCAGTCATTAAAAGTCTTCCAACAACAACAACAGTGCCCAGGGCCAGATGTTTTTGGTGCAGAATTTTATCAGACTTTCCAAGATGAGCTAATTCCAATACCTCTCAAACTATTCCACAAAATTAAAATCAATAGAACACTAAAGGCACAGTCACACAGATACCTAAACTACAGAAAGTCTTCACAAAGAATGAGAATATCAGACTGATTTTGTAGAGTGAAAAATTATAAAACCATTTTATGAAATATACAGGCTCACTAGTTCAAAAAAAGTGGAACCTAATGTAAGATTTCAGGACTTCACTGCCAAGGGATACATTCCAGAGAGAGTATTAATATTCCTCAAGCCTCAATCTGTGGGTGAGGAAGGCCCAAAGCAAGAAGACACATTCCTGACCACAAAAAAAGATGCAAGCCATCTAGGTGGGGTTGTGACTGGAGAAAGTGAGAAATAGTTAACCTGAAATAGTTGGTAATGACAAGGTAGGGCACAGTGACATGGTAAAACTACATTCTTGAGAAGAATGAGTGTGCAGAGTGATTTTCACATGACTCTGAAATGTTCCACTATTTTTATGCTATGTATCCTTGACAAACCCTCACCCCCTTCCCACTCCCCTGGTTTGTGGTTTTTCCCTTTAAAAACCTTCCTCAGACTGACTGGGTTTGTCAAACTCTACTCCTGTGCTAGTGTGCAGTTTGACCTCCGGCTGCCAGCTTTCTTCCCTAATAAACCTCTGCTGATTGCATACAGGTACTGAGTCTTGGAGTTTGTGGGTGGTCACAACTTCCTGAGACTGAGCAAGGGTCTACCAAGTTTGGGTGTCTTCATTTTCGCTTATGAACATCACAAAAGTACTCAATAAAATACAAAGAGAAACCAGGAACACATCTAAGAAATGAGCTATCAAGATCAAGTAGCCTTCATTTCAGGGATGTTGGGATGATTTGCAATACAGAAAGCCATCAAATTAATCAACCTTATAAATAAACAGACAGAAATAATTATCTGATTGTCTCTTTAGATACTGAGAAATATCTGATAATATCTGATATCCCTTGATTTTACAGATATTAGAGAAATCTGGGATACAGGGTTCAAACATAACACGATCAAAGCAATATAAAGCAATACAATAGGCAAAATCAAACTAAATGGAGAGAAATTCAAGCATTTCCAGTGAAATCAGGGACAAGACAAGGCTGCCTACCCTGTCCCTTGCTAGTCAGTGTAGGGCTTGAGGATGAGCCAGAGCATTAAGACCAAAAGAGGTGATCAAAAGGATACAAATTGGAAAGGAATAAATCAAAGTATTGCTAATTTTTTGCAGGATATGATAGTTTACCCAAGCAACCGCAAAAATTTGGAGAGAGAACTCCTACAGCTGATAACATGTTCAGCAAAGAGTGTGGATACCAAATTTACTCAAAGATGTCAGTAGACCTTCTGATAAATAGCTCTAAAAAGAAATATCTTGGTGAAATGCTCAAAAAGCAAGTAAAAGATCTGCATGACAAGAAGTTCAAGTCCCTGAAGAAAGAAGTTGAAGAACATATCAGAAGATGGAACGATCTCCCAGGCCCATGGATATATAGGATTAACAAAGTGAAACTGGCCATCTTACCAAAAGCAATCTACAGATTCAATGTAATCTCCATTGAAATTCCAACACAATTTTATTTTACAGAACTTCGAAGATCAATTCTCAACTTCATATGGAAAAACAAAAACCCAGGATAGCCAAAGCAACTGTGAACAATAAAAGAACATTGGGAGAAACCACTCTCCCTGACCTCAATCTGTGCTACAGAGTAATTGTAATAAAACACTGCAGGGGTCGGGTACAGAAACAGACACATTGATCAATGGAATTAAATCAAAGACCCAGAAATAAAACCACACATCTGTGGACACTTGATATTTCATAAAGAACCAAAACCATACAATGGGAAAATGAAAGCTTCTTCAAATGGTACACAACTAATGAGATCTATATATAGAAGAATGACAATAGATCGATACTTATCACCCTGCACAAAACTAAAGTCCAAGTGAACCAAGGACATAAATATAAAACTGGGTGCACTAAATCTCATAGAAGAGAAAGTGGGAAATACTGTTGAATACATTGGTGCAGGTTACAAGTCCCTGAACCGAACACCAATGGCTCTTAGATGATCAGCTGATAAAAGGGACCTGATGAAACTGAAAAGCTTTTGTAAGGCAAAGGACACTGTCAATAGGACAAATCCACAGCCCACAGATTGGGAAAGGATCCTCATCAACCCTACATCTGACAGAAGGCTAACATCAAGGATTTAAAAAGAACTTAAGAAGTTAGACACCAACAACACAAATAATCCAAAACAAAAAACAAAAACAACAACAACAACAAAAAAAAAAACCCTAAGGTTCTGAACTGAACGGAATTCACAACAGAGATTTCAAATGACTGACAAGCTCTTAAGAAATGTTCAAATTCCTTATTCATCAGAGAAATGCAAATTAAAACAACTCTGAGGTTCCATTTTCCTCCCATCAGAATGGCTAAGATCAAAAACTGAAGAGGTAGCACATGCTAGAGAAGATGTTTAGCAAGGGGAACATGGCTCCTTTGTTGGTGGGAGTGCAAACTTGTACCACCAATTTGGAAATCAATTTGGCATTTTCTCAGAAAACTGAAAATAGTTCCACCTCAAGACTCAGCTGTATCATTCCTGGGGAAACACCCAAAACATCCTCCAATATCTCACAAAGACACTTACTCGGTTATGTTCATAGCATCTTTATCTGTAATAGCCAGAAACTGGAAACAACTTAGATGTCCCTTACCTGGAAAACAGAAAACAAAAAATGTGGTACACCTACACAATAGAATACTATTCGGATATTAACCTCAAGATATCATGAATTTTTCAGGCAAATGAATGGAATTTGAGAATAGCATGCTGAGTGAGGTAACCCAGTCCCAAAGGACATATGTGGTATGTAGTTACTTAGAAGTGGATATTGTCCATAAAATACAGGTACCATATTATACTCCACAACCCAAAGAAGCTAAACAAGATGGAAGGCCCAAGCAAGGAAGCCTGACTCTCATTTTGAAAGGGGATTAACATAGTCATAATAGACAGATGAAGCAAGAGAACTGGGGTGGGGGTCCAGGAGGAGTGGGAGGAAAATGAGGGATTCAAGATGCTGTGTAGGTCAGGACAGGATAGATGGCTAGGTGGCCATGAAAATTAATGAAATCTGCACTTGACAGGGTGAGGAGGATGATACATGGCCTGGACAAGGAAGGCACCCAAAAATCAAGGGAGTGACCTTGGTATGACTCACTCTTTTCTGGATATGGAACGTGAAAGGGTCACTTCCTGTATCCAGACAGAAACCCCAGTGGAGCAATAGAGACATCAACCCAACCACAAAACATTCAACTCAATATTTATCCTGTCTATAAGTAATGCAGGCATGGAGGACAGAACAAAGACCAAGGGAATGGCCAACCAAAAAGCAGACCAACTAGAGACCCATCACATTGGTGAGTATTACTGATACTCTGTTATGTTTTCAGACAGGAGCATGATGTCCTCTGAGAGGCTCCACCAAGCATTTGAATCAGACAGACAGAGCTAAATAGTGGATGGATTGTGGATTTTTATGGAAGAATAAGTAAAAGGATTATAGGTCCTGAAGGGAATTGGAACTTCACAGGAAGAACAACAGAGTCAACTGTCCTGGACCTTTAGGACTTTCACAGTCTGAACCACCAACAAAAGAACATACACTGGCTGGACCTAGGCCTCCCAGTTCATAGGTATCAGATGTGCAGCTTAACATTCATGTGGGCCCTGAACATCTGATTGTGTGTGTGTGGGGGGGGTTATGTCAAAACTTATTGCGTGTAAGTGGAGTATGTTCTACTAGCTGGGCTGCCTTGTCTGGCCTCAGAGGGAGAGGAAGTACCTAGCCTCTCAGAGAGCTGAAGTGCCAGGGTTTGAAGGGGATACCCAGGGTCCCTCCATCTGCACAGAGGAGAAGGGGAGGGGAGAATGATTGTGGGAGGGGGTGACTGGGAGTGAGTCAGTGAGTATGGTGCAAAGTGAATAAGTAAAACAGAATAATAATAAAATAAAATTTAAAAGAAGTGTTGCCATGGTCATGATGTCTTTTCCTTCACAGCAATGAAACCCTCTAGAGAAAAAAAGAAGAAGGAGGAGAAGAAGCAAGCATGAGAAAGAGTAGTAGAAGGCAGGAAATAATGAAAATCATGGCTGAAAGCAATCCATTACAAACAAAGAAAACAATACAAAGAATTAAGGAAACCAAGAGCTAGTTCTTTGAGAAAATCAACAAGGTGGACAAACCCTTAGCCAAACTAACCAAGAGATAGAGAGACAGCATCCAAATCAACAGAATCAGTAATGAAAAGGGAATACTAACAACTGACAATGAGGGAATCATTAGGTCTTACTACAAAAACCTGTACTCCACACAATTGGAAAATCTGAATGAAATGAACGATTGTCTAGACAGATACCACTTACCAAAGTTAAATCTAGATGAGGTAAACTCTTTAAATAGCCAACAACCCCTAAAGAAACAGAAGCAGTCATTAAAAGTCTCCCAACCAATAAAATCCAGATGCTTTTGGTGCAGAATTATACCAATCTCTCCAAAAAGAGCTAACTCCAATACTCCTCAAACTATTCCACAGAATAAAAACAGAAGGAACACTGTCAAACTCATTCTATGAAGGCACAGTCACCCGGACACCTAAACTACACAAAGTCACAACAAAGAAAGAGAATGTCAGACCAACTTCTCTTATGAACATTGATTCAAAAATACTCAATAAAATTCTCACAAAAGGAACAGAGGAACACATCCAAGAAATCATCCATCAAGATCAAGTAGGCTTCATTTCAGGAATTTTGGAATGATTCAATATAAGAAAATCCATCAAATTAACTGACCTTATAAACAAACAGAAAGAAAACATTACATAATTATTTCTTTAGATTCTGAAAGAAAACATTTGATAACATCTGATATCCCTTGATTTTAAAGATATTAGAGAAATCACCTATACAAGACACATACTTAACACAATCAAAGTAATATACAGAAAGACAGTAGCCAAAATCAAACTTAATGAAGAGAAACTTAAAGCATTTCCACTAAAATCAGGGACAAGAGAAGGCTGTCCACTCTGTCGCTATCAATTCATTGAAGTACTTCATGTTTCTAGCCAGATCAATAAGATAACAAAAGGAGATCAACAGGATACAAATTCAAAGGAAGAAATCAAAGCATTGCTATTTGTGAAGGATATGATAGAATACAGAAGTGAACCCAAAAATTTGACCAGAAAACTTTTACAGCTGATAACTAACACGTTCAGCAGAGTGTCTTGATACAAAACTTACTCAAAGAGGACAGTAGCCCTCCTGATAAATGGGTCTAGAAAGAAATATATTGGTGTAACTCTAACCAAGCAAGTAAAAGATTTGTATGGCAAGAACTTCAAGTCCCTAAAGAAAGAAGTTGAAGAAGATATCAGAAGATGGAAAGATCTCCCGTGCTCATGGATAGACACGAATAACATAGTGAAACTGGCCATCTTACCAAAATCAATCTACAGATTCAATGTAATCTCCACCAAAATTCCAGCACAACTTTTTTTTACAGAACTTCAAAGATCAATTCTCTACTTCATATGGAAAAACAAAATACTCAGGATAACCAAAACAGTCCTGAACAATAAAAGAATGTTGGGAGAGATCACCATCCCTGATCTCAATCTATACTACAGATTAATAGGAAAACAAACAAACAAAAGAAAAAAACTGCATGATATTGGTACAGAAACAAACACTTTGATCAATGGAATCCAATCAAAGACCAAGAAATAATCCCACACATCTATAGACACTTGATATTTGATAAAGAAGCCAAAACCATACAATGGGAAAATGAATGCATCTTCAAATGGTGCTGGACTAACTGGAATGTAGAGGAATAAAAACAGATCCATACTTATCACCCTGCACAAAACTAAAGTCCAAGTGAATCAATTACATCAATATAAAACTGGATGTACTAAATCTCACAGAGGAGAAAGAGAGAAATACCCTTGAATGCATTGTTACAGCCACACAAACAGGCTGAGCCTCTGTAGCTCTCCCTGCTCCATCAACCTCTCAGACAGGTAACTGGGCTCCTCAGCACAAACAGTTCTCAGCAGCAGGAGGTAAAGAGCTAAGGCCTTGTGTATCTCCATCTTCCATGGTTTCTGTCTCAGTTTTTCTATCCTGCAAATTTTACAACACCTGTGCCTGATTAGCAGCTTGGTGTGCTAGGGCAAGGCCTTCTGCAGCCAGCTGGCTCTGCATTTTCAAAGTCTACTAGCCAGCTAAACCAGCCAATGCTGGTTTGCCAACCCTCTACCTGTCCCCAATAAACCGCAGGCATGCTGAGGTGAAGAGCAGGTTAAGTTGAACCATTGCTAAAAATGGAAAGCAAACCTGGGCGGGGAAGAGGAAATGGAGATTGATTGGGTCAGAAGCAGAGAAAAAGAAACCTAAGGTAGATCAGGGCTGAGCACTTATAGAAGAATCTAGAAAATTAAGCCACTGACAGGCGTGATCTGTGGACTAGGAGAGTAGGTACTGATCTGGCTTCAGAATACTTGGGTCAAGGCTCCCTGAGGATGACCTGGCACTGGTCCAGACTGGACCTGATTTCCAGTGGACTGGAGTTCCTCTGCAGCCTGCCCAACTTACCACCTCAGTAAGGGATTGGCTGAAACCACACAGCCAAGCCCGGACACCACCAAGCTGCCTCCATTCTAGCTGTGCTTGCCCAGGTCACCCTGACACTTGAAAACTGCTTGAATTCAGCAAAGTGGAAGTGAACCTGCTGGCTCAGATAACTTGCAGAAACTTGCAGGCCCAGCTCAAGAGGTGGCCATTTGCAGACAGAAATCTGTCCCACTCTGAACCAGCACACCTTGCTCTGAGACCCTGGAAGCTAGGAGCCTTTGATTTGCATCCTGGATGAATGTCAATTCCAGACTGAAGCCATCAGTAGCTGGGAAAGGTGGTAGGTGGGTATGGGGATAAAGAAAGGGGAGGACAGTAAGAGCAACAGCAATCCAGGATAGCCAAGAAAATGCAACTGAATTTCAAAGGGGAGCTGCAAAGTAGGCTGGGTGCAAGCAGCAGCAGAATCAATCACATCCTTGCTAATACCCAGTTTCTGATTCAGGATCTGAACCTCAGAAGAAACTTAGTAATTCTCTGGGTGTAGACATTGAACGCTAGTCCTGGGTAAGTCTTGGAAGACTCAACCCCAGGTTTAAGTTTGAAACTTTAAGAACTTCTTTGTCACAGAGTTAACATTTGGTTGTATCCTGGCATTTGTTCCCCTAAACATGACTTTGAGGTTCCATTATGACAGAAAATACATATGTTTTGTAATGTTGGTCAGTGTTTAAAAAGCAGCCTCTCTAGGAACAGGACAGTGTTTCATACAGAGGATGAACATTTAATCAAAGGGTTGACTCTCCACAAACAAAGCTGCCTGTGAAGACCAACAAGTGTTTATTTATATAACTGAATTTAGTTAGAGGTTTGAGTCTGAATTTAAAAGAAAGTGGTTTTATTTTACTTTTATTTTTGAGATAGGATCTCTCTACATAGCCCTGGCTGTTCTGGTAGTAGCTATGTAACCAGACTGCCCTAGCACTAAGAGTCTCCTGATGCCTGGGAGGGGATTGGATTAAAAGTGTTCATCATCAAGCCTGGCTCAAAATGTTTGACGATTTTTAAATTATGGTATTTTTTAAAATTACAATATAATTACACTCTTTTCCTGCCTTTCCTTTTTCCCTCCATTCCTTTCTCTCTGTGCCCCTGTAGTAACCGCCTCTCTTTCTGTATTTGTAGCATGTATGTGTTGTTTTGCATGTTTGTGTGTGTGTGTATACTTGGTATGTTTGTTTGTGTATTCATAATATCCAAATGCAACATAATTAGTACAATGTCTCTTGTATGTACATGATGTCAAGGCTGAGCCCTTGGTTTTGGATAATCAATTTGAGAGTCCTTTTCTAGGGAAGACTATTTCTCTTGCTCTCAGATTCCTTGGGGTTTTGTTGTTGTTTTTTAAGTTTGTTATTTAGTTTGTCTAAGGCTGAGGCCTCATAGACTCCCCCGCTTCCAGGTCTGCATGTGTACTGGTGTTCTTCTTGTTGAGTCTCCATGTTGGCAGCTTCATTGCTGAGACTGCAGTGCTGTAGCAAAACATGAAATTATATTAGAAGGAACTGCTCTAATATAGGGTAGAGCTTTTTGTTGTTTTGTTTTATTTTGTTTCATAAATGACTGACTCATCATTCAAAAACACACTTTTTATTGAACAGATAAGGTTTTTATTTAAAGCTTGGATTTTTTTTAACTTAAAGAATTGACTCTGCATTAAGTAGGTTGATACTTTACTCAAATGATGAGGATTTTTTTTTTTTTATACAAGTTGAATATTTATTTAAGAATGGACTTAATAGCCGGGCTGTGGTGGTGCATGCCTTTAATCCCAGCACTTGGGAGGCAGAGGCAGGTGGATTTCTGAGTTCGAGGCCAGCCTGGTCTACAGATTGAGTTCCAGGACAGCCCGGGCTATACAGAGAAACCTTGTCTCAAAAAACAAAAACAAAACAAAACAAAACAAAAAAAAAAAAGAATGGACTTACTAATGACTCCAGAAATTAGTGATTGACAACCATGTTAATAAACCAACTAAAAGTTTTAAGTCCGTTTTATTGATGGCCAGATGAAGAACAGTCTTGTGCCTCTGAAAAGTCTATGATAACCTAGCTCAGAGGCACAGAAAAATTAAAGGCACAACCACAAATTGACATCAAAGTTAGAAAATGATCAGGGAAACCTTGAAACGTTCATAATCATAATTTTGTGCTATTTAAACCTGTATCTTTCTTGTTAATTTATGTCACTTTATTTTGGTGACTACATCTGCACCATGGTCAAGACCAAGGAAACCTCAAATGTGTGGACACATTGAAGGGTGGGGTAGAGGGCTGAGAATTGTCTGGGCAAAACAAAATTGAGTGAGAATAGGTGGTGAGACCTTAGATATTTCAGACTCCATTAAATTGATTGACTTTTCATGAGTATGACTGATAGGTTCTTATTGATTCAACATTTATATACAAAAGAGACTTTTAACTTGAAAGGCTGATTTTATGAGAAATTTAGCCTTTCTGAGAAGGATCAACTTCTAATTTCAATCATGAAGGCAAAGTAAATGCAGGCTGAATTTATACTGTGTTGTTTCAAGTTGTTCCCTTAAATTACAAGTTTAACTTCACACATTAGCACATTAAAGTCCAGAGAACACTAGTTTTCTTCAGACCCTGGTTGTCTGCATTTTGCAGATCAGCATAGTTTCCCAGTAGACACCATCAACAGGGGAAAGCAAATGTCTTGAGGCCAGATATTGCATCCTGGAGCAGGGGCAAGCATCTCTTGAAAATGGAACCGTGCACCTAAACAAAGACCTGAGACCTTGCTTGCAGGTGCCAAACTAGGCTGGAGAAGATCATAGAGCCTGGAGTGCACTAGATCATTTAAAGACTTCTCTGAATGGAGCATCCTATTGTGTATTCTGATAAGGTCTTTGTAACCTACCCATAGCCTACTTTCAAGTCCTAAGTTCTGTTCACCTTTTGGGGCATAGTTAAAAGCTCTGTGTTGTTCTTTTCTTTGTTTCCCTTTTGGAAAAATCTTTTATTTTAGGAAGATAATTAGACTACAAACATTAGGTTGTCATATAAAAGTACTTTTAATCCATCTTCCACAAAACAGTTTAACAGAGAGAGAGAGAGAGAGAGAGAGAGAGAGAGAGAGAGAGAGACAGAAAGACAGACAGACAGACAGACAGAGACAGAGATTGCACTTCCTTCCTTCCTTCCTTCTTTTCTTCCTTTTTAATTAGGATCTCTCTTTGTAGCCCAGGGTGTCCTGAAAGTCATTATGTAGATCATGCTGGATTCTGAACTCCAGAGTACTTAGGTCAAATCATGTACCTCCACACTCACTCAGACTGATTAACGTTTTTATTCTAATGTCTGCTTTGTTTTGTTTTGGTTTTTTAGAGAAATTATTGTGAGCATGTATCTGAAAGAAGCAGAGGGTAACACTGTGTTTCTTTCGTACAGCCAGCCCCAAGAAGGCCCCAAGTTAGTCTTTCAAATGACTTTAAAATTACCAACTGAACATTCCTCTAGAATCTTAATGTTGCCATTTGCAGGGATGAAAAGAAGGTTTAATATATAGATATTTGGTAAACATCTATTTTCATATTCTGTATTTAACAGCCTTGATTTTAAAACTTATGTATGTTTTCTATGTGTTGTAGATCATAAACTCTCCTTAGGGATCGGGAGATACCAGGCACACATTTTGTACACAGACACACATGCATGCAACAGGGCAGTATGCATTCAATAAACAAATATGTCAGATGAAAACACCCTTGCAGAGCTAGCGAGAGAGGCTCAGGAGTTAGAGTACAAATAACTTTTGGAGAGGACGCAGGTTTCGTTCCCATCACACACATGGTGACTCCCACATCTCAGGGACTCTGAAGCACTCTTGTGGGCTCTGTGGGCCCCATGCTCACACATTATGAGCCCACATGTGTGCAGAACAAACACTTGTACATATTCTATAAGAACAAATGGGTCTCTTTAAAATGTAGACTATCCTTAAATTAAAAAATAGTATAGTATACATTTAGAATAGCATTTCCTCTAATGAAATGACTTTAATATACTCTTGGCTTATTTTGTAAGGATCATGATTTTTTAGGATATAACGTTTAAAAAAATAACATATATAAAACTTCATGTAATAACCTCTTGCTGGGAGCTGACTTAAGCAGAAAGCGGCTAGATCAACTTTGCAGCCATCTGGAACCATATACCCTGATGAAAGACTTGGTTTTTAAAAGCCTATAACAGCTGAAGCACACTCTGATAAATATATGGTTTATCCCACATAGCTTGTTTTGCTGTTTAGTGACCTCAGCTGTATGGTGCACGTGGTAAAATGTTTTCACCTGTGTTCTCCTGCTTGTGTATATAAATACCTCAGAATTCCCTTCAATAGGGGAGACATGAGAAAATAGAAGAGAGACTCAATAAAAGAGAGATTCAATAAGAGAGACTTGAGGGAGACATGAGAAAATAGAAGAGAGACTGAATCACACCCTATCTTGTCTCCATTCTTCGCGTTGCCTGCCCCAAGAGCCACACTCTCTCTTGACCAGAGCACTTAGCCCCAAAAGTGTTGAGGCAAAGTGTTGAGGCAGAATGTGGGCCTCAACAACCTCTCATTAAAAAGTTTTAGAAAGAAGGGCAATTTTCCATAAAGTATTCAAATATCCCACATTCTCCTCCATTACTTCACTCGAGAGATGGTTTACTTCTTTATGTTGTGCTTACAATATTTCTAGGTTTCATGAAACTTGCTGCATGGGTAACCAAATACTGTTTATAAGTTTTCACAAAGGCAAATTTACCTAGGATCTTTTTGATTGTCTAATTTAATTTATCCTCTTAATTTTTATTTTTCAGTGTATTGCTTTATTCAGAGGTCATTACTGAGTCTCCTGTCTCCCACATGAGCTGTGGGATAGATGTGTCATAAAGCAAATCAAAGCTGGATTGTTTCCTGTAGCATTGGGATGTCCCAAGATCTACAGTGTTCCTGTGTATGATGACTGAGGGAGAAAGGTGCTCTGAACTCACTCAGGAATAGAGAGGTATGGGAGGGTCAGCAAGTGAGAGTGCAGACACCTGTGCAGTAACAGATCCTAAGGGACATTGATGACCTCATATGGAAAATTAGAATTCTCATGGCAATGTCCTCCATTCAAGCAGAGATCAAAGACTCATTGAGGAAAGAAGGAGGCTGAGAGCAGAGCTGCAGCAGGCCATTCAGAAAGGGCATCTTGAAGAGAACTCCTGGCTCTAGAGGAAGTAAGGTGAGCTCAGTGGACAGCCAATGACCTCATGTGAAATCCTCTCACAGAAGCATCTCTGGGCTGCAAAATCAATGGTCTGCTTCCTGTCACATAACTCAAGAAAGAACTTTGAGCAATGTGAGTATCATGTTTCTGTCTCATGCTGCCATGCCTTCTGTCTGTGATGGTGGAGTCTGTCCCCTGAGATTCAAACTGCCTTAGAGGTTTGAAAGCCTGAGCCCACTTCTTGTATTTCTTAATTGCTTATGCAGTGAGAACAACTGGCCTCTTCTTCCTGCTGCTGTGCCTGCCCTGCTGTGATGGACTGCATCCCACTGGAGCTCTCTCACCCGAAAGAAACCTTTCTTGGCTCCAGGGGGAAAAGCAAACAAACATCTACTTTAGAACATAAAAACAAAATGACCAAACGTGCTTGACATTGACTCTGTTTCTTCTAGGCATGGAACCAGAACTAACCTGAGAAGTTGCTGGCGTTTCAGTCTTCAGAGAGCTACAGGAAAGGTCTGGACAACCAGATGCAGTGGTCTACCTACTGTACCCCCTCCCCCCACCCAATGCATGCATGCTAATTTTAATTGATAGAGTGTCACATGGAAGCTTTGTCATTCTTTATAAATATATTGTTTCATTTATTCATCCATCCATCCATTTTTATTCATTCATTCTGTGGTGGTTTAAAGGAAGGTGGTCCTCACAGGCTCATATTTGAATGTTTGGTTCCTAGTTGGTTGAACTCTTGGAAAGATGAGGTGTGATTCTTTTGGAAGAAAGTGACTCCAGGTGTGTGTTCTCTCTCTCTCTCTCTCTCTCTCTCTCTCTCTCTCTCTCTCTCTCTCTCTCTCTCTCTCTCTTCCTCCTCCTCCTCCTCCTCCTCCTCCTCCTCCTCCTCCTCTGTCTTTTTCTGTCTCTGTTTCTCTGTCTCTCTGTGTCTCTCCCTCTCCCTCCCTGCTGGTTGTGCTGCCATCTGGTGGTCGACCAAGATGTGAGCAATCTCAGCCATTCTTTCTCTCTGCCATCATGGACCCTAACCCTCTGAATCCATAATCCAAACCAACCACTTCTCTTATATGTTGCTTTGATTTTGATTATGTTGCATAATCAGAGCCATGGGAAAGTAACAGACATATTCACCAGTTTTCTGTTTCTGATGACGTGGACTTGCATGTGGTTACTTTCAGGCAACTATGTGTTCTCTTTCTGGCTATTTCTCCTCATACATCTCAGTCATCCTTGAGTTCATTAGTCAACTTTTCTCTACACATTTTACCTAACAGTAGGACTTGGGAGGGCATGGAAAGAGGAATTAGAAGAAACATGTTCTTACTAAATAATGTCTAAAATAAAAAAAAAAAAAAAAACCCTATAAATACTACTAGATATTGGCTACACTACCGAGGTACAGCATTGAAACCATAGAGCATTAAAAATTCATACAGAAGCCGGGCAGTGGTGGCGCACGCCTTTAATCCCAGCACTTGAGAGGCAGAGGCAGGCAGATTTCTGAGTGTGAGGCCAGCCTGGTCTACACAGTGAGTTCCAGGACAGCCAGGGCTACACAGACAAACCCTATCTTGAAAAACAATAAAACAAACAAACAAACAAAAAGAATAAACAAAAATTCATATAGAATCCATACAGAAATGATATAGTCGCAAATGATATAGTTGTTCTAATTCTTGCAAAAACTGGCAACATATTGTGAAAACTCTATGTGAAAGAAAGGCTTTTCACAGAGCAAAAAAAAAAAAATTGTACAAAAATGAACATAGCTACGACTGAGATTAGCTTTACAAGGAGGGCATGGGTCAGATGCCTCCTCAGGTAATTTGCCAGACTGAAAATGTGATTTTGCCTAAATCACTCGGAATGTAATCCACAAACCTTAGAAATCTGACTAATTTCCCTCATTTAGAAATGACTGACCGGGCAGTGGTGGCACACGCCTTTAATCCCAGCACTTGGGAGACAGAGACAGGCGGATTTCTGAGTTCGAGGCCAGCCTGGTCTTCAGAGTGAGTTCCAGGACAGCCAGGGCTACACAGAGAAACCCTGTCTCGGAAAAAAAAAGAAAGAAAGAAAGAAAGAAAGAAAGAAAGAAAGAAAGAAAGAAAGAAAGAAAGAAAGAAAGAAAGAAAGAAAGAGAAATGACTGTGAGCAAAAGGGACACAAAAAGAAAATGAAATTGAGTCTGAATATTTCCTGCATGCTGGCACATCGGTGCCAAGGGCTTCATCCAGTGTATTCTCCACCCCTCTGACCTGGGTTTGCAAAGGATCCCACTACAGCCTCCCTGGCAAAGTCGGTTCCATCTGAAAATGAAAGTACCTAGAAATAAAATCAACTCGGCTGTTTGCAATCAATGTCAGATTAAGCCTCGGTCTGCTGACAGCACAGGAGTTGACTTGGCTGACAAGTCGCAGCCACTTCTGAACCAGGATCAAACAACCCAAAGCTCAGGCACTGGATATTGGTAACCTGTGAGAGACACATTCCTGGTGAGAGGTGCCCACTGCTGCAGCAGTGACTGGCCTGGATCTTGCAGGCTGAGCTGCAGGTCTCTGCAAATAAACCATTTTGGTTTAGGACTCTTTCATTGGCTCCGGCTCCCCTACTGAGATGGAAAAACCTGTGGGTGCAGTAACCATGGACTTATCCAGGACCACATGGCTGGGGTAAAAAAACAGTGCCAGTGAGAAGCCATCAGCCTCTATCTTCAGCTGCTTGTCTCTGGTCCAAGAGCATGCCAGGGAAATAACCAGGAGGCCTTCTTAGAAAGTATGAGTAGAGAGACTTCAGCCAACAGGGTATGGTTTTAGCGCCCTAGACCACGCCGTCGCCACGGTGGGGCGCTCTGAAACAGGACCAGAGCTGCACTGCCACTCTGAATTATTCTCTGGCAGCATCCTCCCTGTTTCCTGGAGTCTGGTCGGTTCCTGGAGTCTGGGACCCGGGGGGGGGGGGGGGGGGGGGTGTCTCCTGCTGTTCCTTGTGTGTTCCTGCACACACGGAGGCAGGAGTGCCAAGCTCCTTGGTGCTCTGGATCCTGCAAGTGTTGGTCCTGGGGTAGATTCCTGCAAAGTCACTAATCAAAAATGGAAGCAGTTTTTTCTGGTAGTCACAGCCATCATCAAATGGAAACATGCTGAGGACTGGATACAAAGGAAGAGGCCAAGAACCATGGTCTTCCAAGAAGCTGAGGAGCAGAGGAAGATGTGCTTCAGGCACCTCAGAGCCTCAGGAAGACAGCAGCCTGTGCAGCAGCCTACTGCAGGCTCCAGGCCTGGGGGGGGGGGGGGTTGTAGTTTTTGAGGAGGTTGGGGTCGAATGAATTGGGACATTTTTCTAGCTGAAAACGTCCGTTTGCCGGAAAGACCTCCGAATGAAATCGGTGAACGAAATAAATTAGACAAATATTCCAAGCCTGCAGGTTGGTGCCTGGTTCTGGCAGCAAAAGGAAAGCACCAAGGCACAAAATCCTGTAAGCGGTTTGAAATCGTGGTCTGATTTCTTCCGTAGTCCGCTGAACTCTGAAGAGAACTTGGCTCAGGGACAAGATGAAGTCAACAGCGAACTGATACCCAGAGAACTCAAAACTGGTCTCTAACCACCCTGAATGGGTCCTGGGGGAAGAGCGGCCCAACAGCGACCCCTGCTGTGTAGACTTCGCCGGTCTGCAGGTCGGAAGCAGCATCCTGTATCTGTGAATCTGGATTCTTGCTGGAATTCTCTTTAGCCCCCGCTTCCAGCTGTGACTCCCATTATTGTGGACAGGCGCCAGCGGACTTGCTCAAGATTGCAAGTCTGCCTAAAATCCGTGTTGTGCTAGTGAGAAGCCTTATCCAGGCGTCGTCCTGTGATTTGCTGGCTGATGCCTGAGCTGTGACAGTGAGGTGACCTGGGAAACTATATGGAGAAGAAAAAAGCAAATGAGACCGAATGTCATTGGAACCCTGGCCAAAACCGAAAAGACGCACAATAATGAAGGCAGCTGCGATGGAGAATCCTGTTTTCACGGAATTTGTTGTCTTTGCGGGGGGGGGGGGGGGTCGCATGTCTTGGCACACTTGTCATGTTGAAAGTGTGTGTTTACTGACTGTGGGCAACACGAAATATGCTATCAAAAAATCGAACTAAAGAATCGGACGATTTTTCAGCGTTTAGAAACATCGGGAGGCCTAGAGAACCAGAAAACAATCCAAAAACAAAACAAACAAACAAACAAAAAACCGCGGCGTCTGCATGGCATCTCTTACGTACTCGCAGCTGGATGCGGGTCAATTCGGTAAGTGAAGAGGCCTGCGCGGTCCGGATCATGGCTTCCCACAGTATCCCACTGCAATCTGCCTGGCAGAGTCTGATCTGGTCGGCAAAACGAAAGTACCAAGAAACAAAATCAAGTATGTAGTTTGAAATCGCCTTCGGATTTTATTTATCCAGGGCTTGTTGGCAGCCTAGCAGAAACTGGCTGGGCAACAAGTTGCATGCACTCAGGAATAGAGAAAGTCAGCAAGTCCCTGCGTTGGGGAATTGGGGAAAAGCACAGTGCTGTCACCTGAGCGTCCTCTATTGTGAAGAAGTCTCCAGGTTGCAGCTAAGAGCTGAGAACCCTTTGTGCTTCTGGCTAGACTCATTCATTGCCCGGGCTCCCCTTATAGCAACTACCAGTGTGGACAAGCGAGATGCCAACTAACTACAGATTTGACCAGGATGGCAAAGCAAGCCCAAATTCCTGCGTGTGCGAGTGAGAACCCGCCAGTTAGCCTCTCCTGGCCTCTCACACACTGGACAACTGCACGCCAGGGCCATAGCTATGGAGCTAGTGCAGAAAGGAAGGCATGAGAGAGAAAGACAGCTCAGAGAGCAGAGCTTTACTGTCCTGGACCATGTTGTCTTGGAAAAACCTCTTCACAAGAAAAGGACCACAGCTTCAACCGAGATTCCCAGCAGACATTAATTTTGTAGACCTCCAGAGGTAGGCGGAGGTGGGTAGGGTAGATGCCTTGGTACACTTGCAGGGCCGAAAGCATGCCTTTACCCACGACAGCTTGGCCATGCATTTAGTAATGGAAAGAAACTGGAAGAATTTTCAGCGTTTAGAAACGACAAAGAGCAGAGAGGACATGAAAGAAACCCAAACCACTGGGGCTGCATTGACCCCCTGCATACTCTCACCTGCTTGCCAGGAGTTTCTGTCAGCATTTAGGAGCACATGGTGGGTTAAATAGAATCCCACTGCAGCTGAAACTTTTACCTAAGCAAGCTGAGTCAAGATAATATGTTTGGGGCCTGTTCTCTGGGTTCTCTTATTTTTAAAGGAAGAAGGGTTGCTTTCTCTCTGACCATGTTCCTCCCTGTCCAGCACCAGCAGACAGTAGCTGGTTGCTGTTCTTCTAGGGGACACTCTGATTTTTGCCTATGGTCACAGTTTAGGCTGTCCAGTTCCTGCCTGGCACAAATAGGGGATTTCAGCCTGAGTTTCTCCTGACACTTTTACTAATTGCTAGAAGGTTCCCTGAGGCAGGTCCTCCAGGATCTCTAATGCTGAGTTTCTCTGGTCTTGGTTGGCTCAGGGGACACATTTCACTTCTGCAGCAGCATGAATGAGAGTGACTGAAGCTTGTGTAACTTGCATCCTTGGTGCTTCAGCCCAGCTGGGGGACTCCTGCTGTCAGCCCCATGGGGGACCAGCAGTGTGTGTGTCTTCTCCAGGGCTCATCTTGCACTGAGCACCAGGGTTTCTTTTCAAGAGCTCAGTCAAGTTTTCCTATGACACCAGCGTCTATGTGACAGGACCCCTGCTTCCATGCATCCAAGGTTTCTCCATTTTACTATTTTTCCTTTATATTTCCTTGGAATCCTGGCTCCAACACCAGGCCACTCCAGGTGAAGGAGTAAAACAAGCTGAAGCCAGATGTGAAATGGTTTGAACATAGGTGCCTTCCAGAGCTGCCTGACTGTCATTCCATGGGACTGAAAACTTAGCCATATCTAGTCAGGGATCAACGAAAGGATCTTGATGTTATCTGCAGGGAGTCTTAGTTACCAGGGCACAAGATCAGGGGATTCTAGCAAAGCCACTCAGTAGTGCAGGAGGTTAATTTGGCCCAGCAAATTCTAGTTTGCTATAGGGAAGCCTTACTTTAGGTGCTATTCTTCCCCACAAATCTAGGTGGCAGGCAAAGGGACTTTTTTGTACTGTCATTTTGAGCCTGTTTCTATGAATTATTAGACAGTCTCTGAAGGTAGCACCACTAACTGACCATCCTGCAACCTGCCACCAGAATGCTGGACTGACAGGAGAGCATCACAGTGCCAGGCTGAGATGTTAAATGGTTTCACTTAGAGACTCCCACACTAGCAGGAGGGCCCTGTCGTTCCACAGACTTGCTTATTGCAGTGTGGCTTTGGTTTGTTCTCTTCTTGCCCCTCACCTCCTAAGTGTGTTGTTTCTGTTTTATACACTCTAAAAACAACTTTTGCCTTTTTCACTTCTTTTCTATTTTGTGGATTTGTGAACACCAGGGTTCAGGTTCCTTTGCTTGCCTTGCCCACCTCTTTCAGGATTATGAATACCACCCACAGTATGAGTGCAGAAGGCTCATGTGATCCATCCCAGGGAACACACTGCTGATGTCCTTGTGTGCCTGGACCTAGAGTAGGAGAGCTGGCTTTTTAGTTCTTGTGTGTGAAGAAGCTGTCTTGGGATTCTGCACCAGTGGCTCCTGGCCTCCTCCAGTACTGCCATGAGTAGATCTTGAGTCATGGCTGTCTGTCCTTGATATCTCTGACTTAGGAGACCTCTGGTTTGACTCTTCCTCATGAAACTGCTTTCCAGTCTTACTGTATGCTTCCCTGTAAATATGACTCTGGCCCATGGCAGCATGGAGCCCAGCTATCCCAGTGGAACCCTGCCTGCCTTCTGTTCAGACACAAGAGACTAGAGGATGGAAATGGTATGTGTCATTTCAAACACAGGAAATAAAACATGAGACCAAAAGAGGGGCTGGAAGAGTGGGCAGGTGGAGAGAAGACTCCCTGTCCTGAAGCTTCATCTCTACACTTAGCTGTTTTCTCCTAACCATTTCTCTGCTGGGAATACAGGATCAGCATCTGCTCAGGACCAGCTGACCAAAGGACTATTAACAGGATTTCCAAGCAGGACTTGGTGACACACGATTTTTATCTCAGCACAAGGGAGACAGAGGCAGGGAAATCTTTGACTTGGTGGTCTACAAAGAGGATTTTACAACAGCCAAGTTTACAGAGAGAAACACCCTCCATAATGACTATTGTTTGCTCTCAAGTATGTTGATTAAATATTGAACTAGCAAAATTCAAAAATGGAGGACATACCTGCAAGGGACTTTGGCTAAATTTGTAGACAGTAATCCCTGTCTATGAGGTAGGAAAACTTGCCTTTAATGCAGATCTTTTTGAGTTTGAAAGACACAGACCCTTAATCTGGATTTAGAGCAAGAAAGAAACATATCTGTGTTGTTGTTATTATTGTTGTTGTTCTTGTTGTTCTAAGCCATGGTTTGTATATAATATCACTGGCTGTCCTGGAACTCACATTATAGACAAGGCTAGCTTCAAACTCACAGAGGTCTATCTGCCTGATTCACTACTATCCTGCTTGGATTAAAGGTGTTAAGCAACACACCCAATTGAAGACACTCATCTTTAATCCAGACATTGAATCTGAAACACACACCCTTAGTTTGGGCCACACCTTTGTCTGGAGGCCTATATCAAAACACAAAGGAAGAAAGTTTTCAGTTTGCCTGCTTGCTCTCTCCTCGCTAGCAAGTCTATTACTTTGCTGGCACTAGAACCTACTTGTCTGTGATTTCATCTTCTACTGAAAACCAGCAGAGACATCCAGCTTTGGGGACTGAGAACTTCTGGATTTTTAAACATTGCTTCCTATCCAGCTATTGTAGAATAAGCTGACTGCAGACTGTAAGTCATTCTAATAAATCCTCTTCCAGGAAAGAGAGTGAGTGAGAGATTATTATATTTGATCTTTTATCTCTAAATCAGGCACCCCAGATAGATTTCCTGGCCCATTAGCACTTTCCCCATTGCCTGTCTAATCAGTCCCCTATAATGTTTGAGTCTAGACAATTGCATCCAGGGTGATAGCATCTACTTTGAGAAGCTTCACTCCTTCTTTGTTTGCTTGTTTTGATTTTTGAGACTAGGTTTTCCTGTGTAGACCTAGCTGTCTTGAAACTAGTTCTGACAACCAGGCTGGCCTTGAGCTCAGAGATCCAGCTGCTTCTGCCTCTGTTCCCAGACCTGCTTCTTTCCCTTAGGTGCTGGGATTAAAGGCTTGTGCCACCAGACTAGGCAGAACCTTGCCTCCTTAGGCAATGCCAATAGATGCTAGGATTGTGGGTTTAAAACCCATGTTCCCCCAGAGTAACGGTTGGGAGGGGCCAAGAAGTATAGAGTATAATTAACTAACTGGAGTTTTCTCTGAATCAAAAGCTCAAGAACTTGCCCTCAGCCTTCCATGGATAATGCCAAGAAGATGATGCAGTTCTATCCCAGTTCTGTCAAGGATCCATCAGATTCTGAAGAGCACATACTGCAGAGTGCACAAGTGTTGCCAGCACTGAGTCCACAATGTTCCATGTCTGAGCCACATTGTTTCTGTGGAGAGCCAAGCCAATGCTACGAAGATGACTGGATCGTTGATTGGGAACCATACTACCTACCCTGTGTATTGGAGAGCTGGGACTGCCTAAGATACCGTCCCAGATTGAAGTATGCCATGAAGAGGGGCACAGAAGTCTTGCAGAGTGAGGGTCACGTGGAGCCACAGGTGTCCCCAGGAGATGTGAACAAAGACAAAGATACAGAAGAGCCAGACCAACCCTCACCAAGCTTGCTCGGGGAGAAAGGGCTGGACCTTGAGACCTGTGTTGGTGGAGACTACCCTGACCAGGATCCTGCATCTGACAGTCCCAGATGCCAAGGGTGCTGGGCATGGCTTCAAAGGACTTTTGGCCAGAAGAAGTGAAAAGGCCACCTAGAACTCTGTTTGGAGCCCATGAGCCCTGATGCCTGCTAAAACTTGCAATTAGGGGATCTTCAGTCAGCTCCTGCTACTAAAGCAAAGACACACACAGAGGCAGCTGTATCTGCAGCCATCTGATTTTTGTTTGTTGGTTGCTTGGTTGGTTTACAGCTTTTAAAATAAAAATGTTAAAAAGCAAATTAAATTTGTGTTCTTCTCGAAATGGCCCAAGGGAAAAGATAAAGGGTGGAGTGGACACAGAAAAGGATACATTCTTGTTTCTTATTGTTGGTTACAGGAATAACTGGTGGTTTGCATTAAAGGAAGTCCTCAAGGGACCTTAGGCTTCCTGGTTCTCCTGTGTGCTGGGCCATAAGATAATCAGCACACAGGGAGCAATCTTGAGCACTTTGGGAAACAACTGCTCTACCAAGCTGCTCCTTCACCCCCCGCCCCCGCCCAATTAATCTAGGGACCACCTGCAACTTCCACTTACCCCTACAATTCTCCCAGTGTCAGGAGTGCCAGGCTAGATCATGTGCAGCCCTCCAAACATATCTACCTTTGTCTCAGGGGAAACTCAGATGTCCTGGGTCCTTCAGGTGCATACAATATCCCAGGGGTATTTGTTTGTTTGTTTGTTTGTTTTTTCTTTAAGACACTGGTTCTCAGTAACATAGCTGTTCTGGACTCTCTATGTACAGTACACTAGACTAGTCCTGGACTCAGATTCACTTCGCCTTGACTCTCTATTATGTGGATTTGAGGCCTGTGCAACCACTTCTGTACAGGAGAGTCTTTCTAATTTTTAGCAATTTCCAGAACAAATTTCTGCATCACATGTGAACTCACCTGCAGAAACAGGACTGCCTAAGTTGGAAGGTCATGGCAGTGCTGGCCCTGACACAGAAAACCCAGCCACTTGGCCTTGAGAGGGTGTCTTTTATGTGCTTCCAGTCTTGGAAGAGTTTGAATTTTATAAGCCTTAGTTCAGCTGTTGGTCTTCCTGAAAGTTTAACCTCTCCGTAGGAAATGGATCTGAGGTAGGCATGTTCACTCAGGCAGGTAGATCCCTGTGAGTTCCAGGCCAGCCTGATTTACACAGAGAATTCTAGGACAAACAGGGTTATATAGTGAGAAGAACAAATAAAGGAACGAAGGGAGGGAGAGAGGGAGGAAGGAAGGACTGAGTGATGGATGGGTCTGAATTACAGACCTTGCTGCATTATGGAGACTAAAAGGAAGCAGGTTTGTAAAACAGTGCTCAGGAACTGGGAGAGTCAGCTCTGATCTTTCTCCTGGGATTTCACCTGTGTAAGACAATGCCTGGGGAGTTAGCAGCTCTCACTCTCCAGCCCACCCTTTCCCTCCAGTACCAACTGTGTTCTCTACAGCATGCTGAGGATGTGGGAACTAGTGCTCAAGCATAGTCAACATCTGGTGTGATTACAACATCTGGTGTGATTACAGTATACTACTTTTATACTTTCTTGGACTATGGGTTGCAGTTTTACCTTTTCAGTATTCCCAGGAATTCTAAGTGATCTTCCCCCCCCCCGCCCCCCACTCCCTGTAAGACCTAACCTGTAAGGTAAGTTATGGAGAGTGTCACATAGATGTCAGTATGAAGAGAACACTTAAGTATCATCGATTACAGTCTTCAAGTTTGTTCCTCAAACTTCATTTTTTCAAGGAGTCTATGTAGAAAATAAAATAAGCACTTGTCTTAATCAGGATTTCTATTGCTGTGATGAACCACCATGACCAAGAAGCAAGGTGGGCAGGAAAGGGTTTATTCAGCTTACACTTCCACATTGCTGTTCATCCCCCAAAGGAAGTCAGGACTGGAACTCACACAAGGTAGGAACATGGAGGCAGGAGTTGCAGAGACCATGGAGGGTACTGATTACTGGATTTCTTCCTCTAGCTTGCTTAGCATGTCCCCTTATAGAACCCAGGACCACCAGCCCAGGGATGGCACCACCCACAATGGGCTGGGCACTCCCCTCGAGATCACTAATTGAGAAAATGCCTTACAGCTGGTCTCATGGAGGCATTTCCTCAAGGAAGGCTTCTTTCTCTGGGATAATTTCAGCTGTGTCAAGTTGACATACAGAACCAGCCAGTATAGCACTGTAAAGAAATACAGCCCGGCGTCCTTTTTCTTTGAGTTTTTAATATTTTCATTAATCACCTGAAATTTTCAATAAACATGGGAAGACTCACATACTATATCTTGGATTCACTGAGAGAATGACAGCCCTCAATAATTTCTTCTGTAAAGAACAGTCCCAAGAGTAGAGTTCTTTAATATTTCATCAACAGTAGAAAATACAAGACATTCTTGCAGAATTTCTTTTTCTAGTACAAAAAAAAAAAATGACAAAAATAATTAAGTAGTAAGGTCAAATTGGGATTATCTTGAAACTCATAGTTCAGCACTTTCTCCATACCAGCCTTGATTGATTTCTGGACATTGCAATATTTGGTTCAGTAGAAATTTAAACAAGTAACTTCTCAGTTTGGATTCTGTGGAGGTAGGATAGATGATAAACAAACCTGGGCTATTTTGCTTTGCTTTATCACTGTGAATGCATGACGTGTAAAAATGTGTTAGAGTTGAAAGGTTTTGGCTTAGATATTGCTTGAGTATCTCAGGTTAGAAGGACAGACTCCCATTGACCATGGCTGACTGGTTGGATCCAAGACAGCTAAGCTCAGGACTCTTCCAGCCTGGATACTGAGCCATTGGCATGCTAAAACTGGGCCTGCTACATTGTCCTTGTGGAATTCTAGTGGGATTGTGGGAACAAAGAGAAGGCAAGGAAAGTAAGAACTGAATTCCCTGCCTACCCACCCCCTTTGACTCTCTGGCTCCTCCCAGGGAGTAAATTGAAGGATTTCAATTTGAATGCTATTCACAAGGCTTGCATGTCTTTCCTCTCCAAGTTCCTCTCTCATGGAAGTCTTTGTTTTTAGTCATTTCTGGGAGACCCCTTGGCTCCAGGATTCCCTTGGGGCAAACATCTGCGTTTGGACTCTAGATCTGGATCCCTTACACTAAAGAAGCATTCAAATTTGCTATGATTTGTATATTTAAAGAATTATTCATTTTATGTATATGAGTGCACTGTAGCCATCTTCAGACACACCAGAGGAGGGCATCAGATCCCATTACAGATTGTTGTGAGCCACCATGTGGTTGCTGGGAATTGAACTCAGAACCTCTTGAAGAGCAGCCGGTGCTCTTAACCACTGAGCCATCTCTCCAGGCCCTATGATTTATACATTTAAAAACTAATTAGATTAGCTATTACAATATTACCTATAGTGGGTTTTGCACCATCTTGGCACCTGCCCCCCTCTTCCTTTGACACAGGGTTTCTCTGTGTAATCCTGGCTGTCCTAGAACTTCATCTGTAAACCAGGCTGGCCTTCAAGTCAGAGATTTGCCTGCCTCTGACCCCAGAGTGGTTGGATTCATAGTGTGGGTTACCATTGCCCGGCAATAATTATGGTGATAAGAACAGTGTTGAGGCCTTCACTGTGCTGCTCTCAACCTTGATCAGAGAAACTCCTTCTCTTTCTCCCCCTTCTCCTCTTCTTTCTCCTCCTCCTCCTCCTTCTCCTCTTAAGATTTAGGTATTTCATGTATATGAGTGCTCCATCTGCATGTATGTCTAAATGCCAGAAGCAGGAATTGGATCCCATTATAGATGGTTGTGAGTTACCATGTGGTTTCTGGGACTTGAACTCAGGTCCTCTAGAAAAGCAGCCAGTGCTCTTAACTGCTCAGCCATTTCTCCAGCATCTTCGTATTTTTTTAAAAGGTGCATTTTTAAATATCAGTTATGTGACTGATTTTTTAATGCAGTTTTTATTTTATTATTTTTTTGTGGATAGATGGTTTCTCTACATGACAGTCTGTACCACATGCATGCCTGGTGCCTGAGGACTTCAGACTCCCTGGGACTGGAATTACAGATTGTGAACTGTCATGTGAGTGCTGGCAACTGAATCCAGGTTCTCTGGAAGCTCAGTCAGTACTCTTAACTGTTAAACCATCTCTCCAGCCCATGTTTGCATGAATGCATGCATGTTTGCATGTATGTATGTTCATATTACGTATATTCATGTATGTATGTGTGTATGTATGTATGTATGGCATGAGGTTTCTTTATGTAGCCATGGTTGTCCTGGAATGCACTGAGCTGGCCTTGAACTCACAGAGCTCGTCCTGTCTCTGCCTCCTGTGTGCTCGTATTAAAGATGTGTGCTTCCATGCCTGTTGATATTTTTAATTCACATACGAGGTGTAATAAAAGACATCAAGCCGGGCGGTGGTGGCGCACGCCTTTAATCCCAGCACTTGGGAGGCAGAGGCAGGGGGATTTCTGTGTTCGAGGCCAGCCTGGTCTACAGAGTGAGTTCCAGGACAGCCAGGGCTACACAGAGAAACCCTGTCTCGAAAAACAAAAACAAACAAACAAAAAGACATCAAGATATACATCTGATTTTATTCAGACATTTCTATCCATTTGCAATTTAAAATTGTTCTGTGTACATTTCATCTGCTACCTCCATCTGAGTACATTGACCTCTGGTGGCCTCCCATGCTCCCTCTTTCTCCCCTGTTCCACAGTGGACACCCAGTTTGCCAAGGCAACGTAATAGTCCCTTAAGACTTTCTGAGATAATTTCTCTAGGACTTGAGCAGAATTGTGCTGTGCAAAGGTGAATTTCAATCGTCAACCCTGTTGTGTGAAGAAGCACTTAAATGATTGTAAAGCCCAATTCAAGCCGGGCGGTGGTGGCGCACGCCTTTAATCCCAGCACTTGGGAGGCAGAGCTAGGGGGATTTCTGAGTTCAAGGCCAGCCTGGTCTACAGAATGAGTTCCAGGACAGCCAGGGCTACACAGAGAAACCCTGTCTAAAAAAAAAAAAAAAAAAAAAAAAAAAAAAAAAAAAAGTAAAGCCCGACTCTGAGTGGTCAATGGTGCCATTCCCTTAGACAGTTAGATTCTGGGAACTCTGATCCAATGGATGAATTAGTCCCCGATAGAGTCTCAGTAAGATGGTATTATTTGGAAGTGGGGCCTAGTAAAGGAAGTAGGTGGCAGTGAATATATGAATTCTTCAGGTCCTTTCCTATTCTAGCCTGTTTTTGCAGCCTGCTTCTCTACCCCATCACCTTGTTTTGTTTTGTTTTGTTTTTTAAACAGGTCTATGTGTTCTTAGTCTTGGCTGGAATTCATTATGTAGACCACGTGGACCTTGAATTTAGAGATATGGCTGTCTCTGCTGTCTGACTGAAACCATGGAGCAAACTACATCTTTCCTCTCTTATTTCGTTCAGGTGTTTATTCATAGAAGCACAAGAGTAACTAACAAACTCACTGACGATGTCTGGTTTTCCTGAGCACTGGCAAGACTGGATATCACAAATGCAGTGAATGCTGCAGGAGCCAGCTGCGTGCAAGGGGCTTTGTGCCTCTGAACAGAGCAGTCCTGGTAGAAGCTAACACAACACATACTGTCCTTGTTTCCTTCTCTGTCTCCTCTTAGTTTTTGAAACAGTATCTCAGTACATAGTTCTGGCTGACCTGGAATTCACTATGTAGATCAGGCTGGCCTCAAACTCACGGAGATCAACCAGCCTCCTGGGAGTATTGGAATTAAAGGCATGTGATACCACACCTGGCTCCCTACGGGTTTTATAATTTCTATTTCTCCTCAAGAGCCAGATTAGAGGGTAGTTTTTCCCTTCTGTTCTTTGTTTTTATTTTTAACACAGTATCTCACTTAGTTCAGGCTAGACTTCATGTAGCTGAGGATGACCTGAAGCTCCAGGTTCTTCCCATTTTCTAAGAGCCAGGATTAGAGGCAGCACACAGGTCTCCACTCTGGCTGCACTCTGGCTTTGTTGTCGTGGGTGGGATATAGATTGGATGTTTTAGAGTCCCTAAACTCCTATTCAAGAGTAAATAAAAAACCTTGACAGGTTGTAGAGTAGCCAGGAAACTATTCAAATCCAAAAAGGCTAACAGGTCCGAGAGGATACAGTTGCGGTGGAACCTATGAAAGAAGGTGCTCAAAGCCTCCTTCATTCCTTTCATGGCGTTCAGGGGAGTAGAGTCTGGTTCTGGGGCTTCATTTGTGTGACTCTCTGTTTTTACTGCAGGTTGTGATTGTATAAGCCCTTGTTTTCTGTTCATATTTTTTTCCCATAATACCCCTGACTTTTAAACATAGGCACACCTAATTACACATAGGTATAATATGATCAACAGCAGATCCTCTCCAAGAGTTCACTTTCATGGCATATTGTACTTTAATTGCTCGTGCACCCAAAACCAGTCCAGGTCAGCCCAGCTCACTGCTGCCTCCTGGCACCAGAGCAGCTAAATGGAGGCATGCTGGGAGGTGCAGGTACTACGTTCAGGATCTAGGATGAGTCTCACAGCGCTTTCTCACAATGGAAGTCTTCTACAGACTCCAAGCGTGGCTTGGTAAGTAGGGACCAGACTGGCATGAGGAAAGCCAGTGGAGCATTCCACTGCCTGAGGAGTGATTTACTAGAGACACTCAGAGTGGGTTGCAGTAGGAGTCCGGGATCTCAGAGCAGGCCCTGGGTATGCAGGGAGGGCAGTTCCAACCTAAGAGCAGGAAGCCTTGACTACAAGTCTATTAACTGAATTCACTGACATAAAGTCCTTAGTGGCTTGGTCCTAGAAAGCCTGTCTTGGGTGACAGGAGAAAGAAGAAAGGACAGACACAGATATAAAATAGCCAGGACTGGGGGGGGGGGGGGGGAAGGGCTGCACTTCTTCTCATGGAGGGCCCAACTGATCCACATCCTGGAACTCTAGTATTTTCACTAAGTAAAGGAGAAGAGGGAGAAGTCAGCTTGGGAGGAGGTCATTGGTGTATTTGTTTTGAACTATTCTATTGGGTTCTCATGTCTTTCATCTTTCCAACCCTTATTCTACTCTAACCCCTTTCAACTCCCCAAAAATAGGTAGGAGAGAAAGAAGGTTAGAGGAGAAAAGGGCTATAGATGTCTTTCAACCAACAAAATAGACTACTTCCTGCTGATCAGAAACATTAGGTTCCTTGGGGGCAAGTCCAATCTATGTAGTCAGGATATCTCTAATTTCTCCTCATCAAACTGCAACAATAGTAACCAGGGGCAGAAGGGCCCCTAAGGGACCCTTACATTGACTTCTTCTCCAGAGTTCCCAGGATTAAATGATCTGCAGCTAGCAAAAATCACACCCTTGCTAGAGCAGTAGGCAAATCCCAATCACCTGCTGTGAAGCAGCTGCTTATCCCACACCAGGAATTAAAATAAAAAGCATATTTACATAACAAAACTGAGTTTTTAAAGAAACTGAAATCTCACTGCAGGGTGCCAATCCTGCCAATCCAGGAGCATGGGAGATTTTTCCATCTTCTGAGATTTTGTCGATTTCTTTCTTCAGAGATTTGAAGTTCTTGACATACAGATCTTTCACTTGCTTGGTTAGATTCACTCCAAGACATTTTCCATTATTTGTGGCTACAGTGAAGGGTGTCATTTCCCTAATTTCTTTCTCAGCCTGTTTATCTTTTGAGTAGAGTAAGGTACTGATTTGTTTGAGTTGACTTTATATCCAGCCACTTTACTGAAGTTGTTTATCAGGCTTAGGAGTTCTCTGGTGGAAGTTTTAGGGTCACTTAAGTATACTATCATATCATCTGCAAATAGTGAAGTTTTGACTTCTTCCTTTCCTATTTGTATCCCCTTTGACTTAATTTTATTGTCTAATTGCTCTGGCTAGGACTTCCAGTACTATATTGAATAGGTAGGGTGAGAGTGGGCAGCCTTGTCTGGTCCCTGAACTTTGTGGGATTGCTTCAAGTTTCTCTCCATTTAGTTTGATGTTGGCTACTGGCTTGCTGTATATTGCTTTTACTATGTTTAGGTATGGGCCTTAAATTCCTGATGTTTCCAAGACTTTTATCATGAACGGATGTTGAATTTTGTCAAATGCTTTCTCAACATCTAGTGAGATGATCAGGTGGTTTTTTTCTTTGCGTTTTTTTATGTAGTGGATTACATTGATGGATTTCTGAATATTGAACCACCCCTGCATTCCTGGGATAAAGCCTACTTGATCATGATGGATGATTATTTTGATGTATTCTTGGATTCAGTTTGGGAGAATTTTATTGAGAATTTTTGCAACAATATTCATAAGAGAGATTGGTTTGTAGTTCTCTTTCTTTGTTGGGTCTTTGTGAGGTTTTGGTATGAGCATAATTGTAGCTTCATAGAAGGAATTGGGTAGTGTTCCTTCTGTTTCTAGTCTGTGGAATAGTTTGAAGAGAATTGGTAGTAGGTCTTCCAGGAAGGTTTGATAGAATTCTGCACTAAAACCATCTGGTCCTGAACATGTTTTGGTGGGGAGACTTTTAATGACTGCTTCTATAAGGCCCCCACGAAGAGAGGACCTCATCCAAGCCTCAGGAATTCGAGGATACCCATTAACTCACAAGACACCAAACTTGATGCAGTCAGCAAGAGGTATATTTTGATCAACATGTTGAGGTCAAGACCCATGACCCACAGGAGGCAGTTGGGTCTGACCCCAGTATTTTGGAGGCAGAGAAAATTTAAAGGCCAAAAACCACAACTCAGAGGGGAAACCAGTAAAGGAGGGTCATTGGAGAGTACCTGTGGAAAGCTCCAGCCCATTATTCAGTTTGTGACAGTGTCCAAGGAACAGTCATTGGGAACATTAGATATAGACAATTCTCAAAGAGCCTATTTGTAATCAACCAACTATCTTATGGTCAGCCAAGTTCCTGAAACACAGAGCTCATGACCAAGCTGACCTGCACTCTTGGTTGTGCTCAGCCTGTTCAGAGTTTTTTGTTTTTTGGTTTTTTGGGTTGTTTTTTTTTTTTGAAAAATTTTAACCCTTTCACTTCTATTTCTTTATTTGTAGTCCAAGAAGAACACCACTTTCTTCCTGTTTTGCTAGATTGTCATCTGTTTCCTTAACATTTCAATGGTGATTTTGATTAATTTTCATGCCTTGGGCCCTGAAACATAAAGATTATTAGACCATACCTAGACCTTGTCTCACAATATTTTTAAAAGTGTGTGTGTGTGTGTGTGTGTGTGTGTGTGTGTGTGTGTGTGTGTGTGTGTTTTGGTCATAAAACAATATTACAATCTGAAGGAATTGGCTCTCTCCTTCCATCATATAGCCAAGGGAACAAACTCAGGCTATCTGGACTGGTGGTGACTGCCTTCACTTTCTAAGTTGTCTTTCAAATGTCCTCCTGTGAACTCCTCCAGGGAGTAACTTGTTCCTTTTACCCACCTCTGACCACTCTCAATTCCAGATTAAACTGAAATTAGTCCTCCTTCCGGTCTCTGCCAGAGCACTGAGCAGATCTTGGGTGGCAGCTCTGCCCCCAACCTCCAAGAACCCAGAGGAAGTGCAGATCCCAGGCGCTCTAACTCAGGCAGTATCTTAGGTAAGCAGACAGCCGGGCCCGCCCTAAACATGGAATAACTGGGACCCACAAGGACCCAGGAAGTCACCCCAGCCTGGAACACTGGTTCCTTCCGGTCTGAGCCAGAGCACTGAGCAGATCTTGGGTGGCAGCTCTGTCCCCAACCTCCAAGAACCCAGAGGAAGCAAGGATCCCAGGCGCTCTAACTTGGACAGTGTCTTAGAAACTAGTTCTCGGATCTGAGGCCTGCACCAGACCTCTGCCAGGTCTGCTGTTGTGTGGACCCCGGATTCCACCTGAGACATACTGGAAGGTCCACTCAACCCAGAGTCACAGAGGAACAACTGAACTCAGAACATCAGACAACATATCCTGAGATATTCTAGAGGAGACACTGCACCCAGAACAGCAGACACCTAGCTGGACTGCTACCTTGGAGGCACCATATCCTGAGGCATCCTAGAGGTACCACTGTAATCAGTGCAGCTGGAAAAGATCACAGAGACATCTGGACCCCTAGGAGATCAGACACGAGCAAGATAACTGGAAAGGCAGGCTTCAGTCAGAGACAGCAAGTACAGGCAGCACTAGAGTTAACCAGATGGCAAAAGGCAAGCACAAGAACATAAGCAACAGAAACCAAAGTTACATGGCATCATCAGAACCCAGCTCCCCCATCAGAGCAAGCCCTGAACACCCCATCACACCAGAAAAGCAGGATTCAGAATTAAAATCACTTCTCATGATGATGATAGAGGGCTTTAAGAAAGACATAAATAACACTCTCAAAGAACTTAAGGAGAGCACTGGTAGACAGATAGAAACCCTTAAAGAGGAAACACAAAAATCCCTTAAGGAATTGCAAGAAAATGCAACCAAACGGGAGAAGGAATTAAACAAAACCATGCAGGATCTAAAACCATGCAGGATCTAAAAATGGAAGTAGAAACAATAAAGAAATCACAAAGGGAGAATACCCTGGAGATAGAAAACCTAAAAAAAAGATCAGGAGTCATAGACACAAGTATCACCAACAGAATACAAGAGATGGAAGAGAGAATCTCATGTTCAGAAGATACCATGGAAAACATTGACACAACTGTCAAAGAAAATGCAAAATACAAAAAGCTACTAACCCAAAGTATACAAGAAATCCAAGACACAATGAGAAGGCCAAACCTAAGGATAATAGGTATAGATGAGGGGGAAGACTCCCAACTTAAAGGACCAGTAAATATCCTCAACAAAATTATAGAGGAAAACTTCCCTAACCTAAAGAAAGAGATGTCCATAAATATACAAGAAGCCTACAGAACTCCAAATAGTTTAGACCAGAAAAGAAATACTTCCCGCCATATAATAGTCAAAACAGCAAATGTACAAAACAAAGAAAAAATACTAAAAGCAGTAAGGGAAAAAGGCAAAGTAACATATAAAGGCAGACCTATAAGAATTACACCAGACTTCTCACCAGAGACCATAAAAGCCAGAAGATCCTGGACCGATATCATACAGACCCTAAGAGAACACAAATGCCAGCCCAGACTACTATACCCAGCAAAACTCTCAATCATTATTGATGGAGAAACCAAAATATTCCATGACAAATCCAAATTTACACAGTATCTCAACAAAAATCCAGCACTTCAAAGAATAATTGGTGGAAAACTCCAACACAAGGAGGGAAACTACAACCTAGAAAAAGCAAGAAAGTAATCTTCCAAAAACCGCAAAAGAAGGTAGCCACACAAACATATCTCCATGGATGTTAGCCCAAAAGCTTGGATTAGAGAAGACTCAACCCAAAGTCCACATGAAGCTCATGAAGAAGGAAGACCAAGAGGGGATACCTCAGTTCCACTTAGAACGAGAAACAAAAATGCTCAAGGGAGCAAATAGGGAAACAAAACATGGAACAGAAACTGAAGGAGAGGCCATCAGGAGACCATTCTACCTGGGTATTCATCCAATGTACAGCCACCTAAGCTAAATACTATTGTGGATGGCTGGAAGTCCATAATGTGAGGAACATGATATAGCTGTCTCCTTAGATGTCTGCCAAAGACTAACACACTCAGAGGACTATGCTAACAGTTAACCACTGATATGATCAGGGGTTTCCCAATGGAGAACTTAGTGAGAGGACTGAAGGAGCAGAAAGGGTGAGTGACCCCAGGTGGAAAGCAACAATACCAAACAACCAGAGCCCCCCAGGGTCTAAACCACCAGCCTGGGAACACATAGGGAGGGACCCAAGCCTCCAGAGGTATATGTAGGGGAGGATGGCCTTGTCGGACATAGGTGGGAGAGGAGTTTCTTGGTCCCATAAAAAAAATAAACACAGAGTGGGGGGGGGGAGATGTGAGGTCCTGGAGGGGATAGTGAGGGGGGTAGGTGCAGTCACTGCCTCATAGAAGCATGAGGAGGGGGATGGGATAGGAGGTTTCTGGGTGGTGGGAGGAAGTAGGGTAAGGGGATAAAATCCGAAATGTAAATACTACAACCAATTTTAACAAGTGAAACAAAAAGTTGTCAGAACCAACATCTTAAAAAAAAAAAAAAAGTCAGCCCCCTGGGGGGGTGGATTTTTTTTTTTCTTCTTGATACTAAAA
The DNA here is from genome assembly GCF_011762505.2 of Arvicanthis niloticus. Classification (NCBI taxonomy): domain Eukaryota; kingdom Metazoa; phylum Chordata; class Mammalia; order Rodentia; family Muridae; genus Arvicanthis; species Arvicanthis niloticus. Next base: position 33,769,915 of record NC_047676.1, on the reverse strand, counting down.
CTTGTTCTGAGAATTGTATATTGCAGAATACACAGCCTTGGTGTATCTACTCATCAAGCATACTGAGCAGACCTGCCCAAACCTCTGATGTCCTGGAATTCCATCTGGATTCAGTGAAGACACAGCATCAGAGGCTTATCAACTTACTCTTCCCCCAACCCCTCCTCTAAAATCTCAATGCCCTTAATTAGCTTGAAGAAGTTAAAGAAGAGTCAGCGCCCCTATTCCCTGAGCTTGGGGACTAATGTGGTTAATAATGGTCTGTCTTTCTAGGGAAAAGTAGTGGTTTTGTTGGAACAGGGGGAATTAGAGAGGACTTATTGCATAGCCATAACCTATTGGTAGAAATCTGTATAATTATTATCAAGATGAAGTTATAATTTCTTAAATGGTACAAAATTTACTTTGATTTCAAATTTAAGGTTTTCATTGGTACGAGCCTCTTATTAATATAAAAATTAGATGAATATTGATACTCTCATGGGCATTGTGCCTATATAACACATTTAGGAATACAAGGCCTAGACCCAGCCCTTTTTTAACTTTTTTAACTGATTTGGGACGGTTAACCTATGAGTTAAGGGACTATAGCAAATTCATGGCTTTGAGTTTCTTGTTAGGGTTTTCCATATTTTATTCAGAAATAGCTGAGAGAAGAGAACAGACAACAGTCCAGGTTGCCTTACATGGATAGTTGGTTTTCAAAACATCAGAAGTCCATAGAACTGATGCTACAAATATTTATATATTAATGTTCATTTTGATTAGAGATCTGTCTGTTCCTGACAGCTTCCTGTCATGGATTCTAAGAAGAAATTGAGCATCCTTGGAGTTACTCCAGTTGTGTGTAGCCACTAGGCAAGAATTGCCTCTCTCCATCTACAGACAAATTACTGTCCAGAAAAGGACACACATGCAGAATAGTCGACTGATTATATCTGCCTAGACAGAATAATCAGCCCTTAATAATCCTGCATCACTAAGGTCTTTCAGATGATTCTGGGCCAGAAGGCTGAAAATTTGATGCTCCAACGTTCCATAGTATAGGGGCTTTTCAGATGTTCAGCGGTCTTTATACATTGGCTAAGTTTTAGAAGTTATGTTTAGTGCTTCCCATAACTTCAGTTAACTCAGTCATTCTGGATTTCTGACGGGGTTGAAGACCTATAGTCTCATAGCCAATCCTGGCTATTTACTTTGAGAGAAAAGATCTGAGTAGATGGTTTTCAGCTGACATTCATTCTAAAGCCAAAAAAAGCCAGGATCAAAAGTAAGTGTTCTAGTTTGAAGAGATGACAGAGGTTCTGGTTAGTCAACAAAATGATGGACTGGGTATTAGGACTATCTTGTACCTCGCTGGTACAATTAGGAATAAGTATGCTCTAATTGGATTTTGAGAGAAGTTTTACTTTAACAGGAAGAGTGATAGGTAGGAGGAGCCAAGTGGGAAGGAGTACTGAGAGAAAGAGATGGAGCAAGGAGAGAAGATGAAGAAGAGGAGAAGCTAAGTGATGAGAGAGAGAAAGAGAGAGGGGGCATGGAGGCAGATGTTCACGTGTCTCCACCAGTCAAAGATAGTTTTTATATCTAGGTTGGGTATTGGGTTAGGCTTCTGATTGAGCATTACCAAACTTATAAATCCTTTGATTAACATTTTAAAAAAATCATATAAAAGCAAAAAGGAAAGGAGGGGCATGGGACAGGGGTGTTCTAGGGAGGGGAAATGTGGAAAGGGGATGGCATCTTAAATGTAAATAAAATATAAAATTAAATTAAAAAAAAGAAATTAGTCAAAACTGGAATGTGTTCAGTTCCTCAGGGGAGCATTTTAATAGGATTGGGTCAGGCACTTCTACTAAACTAACTGAGCCACTCCTACTAACTACTGAGATGCTAAGTTTCCCCCATGATTGCTAATCTTAGGCAAAGCCAGAGTGAAAATGAATAGCAAAGCAGAGCAGTGTGGTGAAAATTGTTTTTCTAACAAAAAAGTACATAAGTAGTAAGGGCTACTGAGAGGGATTTTCAAACCAGCTGACTTACATATAAGAGGCTCAGCCCACCTGAGTTAACACAGACACTCTCCAACCTGTCAGGATGCCTGTCTCTCTGCAGGCTGTATTGACAGGCCCATGTTTGCAGCTTTTGGAAGCCATCACCCATGCTAGGGTAGGCTTTGGGTCATTTCTGTCCCTGTAAATAAGTCCTCCCACCCATACTGCTGTCAGCAGCCTCTGTTCACTGACATTCCTGTAACATTCCGTGGTAGTTTTTTTGTTTGTTTGTTTTTTGTTTTGTTTGTTTTGTTTTTTTGTTAGTTACTTAGTTTGTCTAAGGCTGAGGCCTCATGAACTCCCACACTTCCAGGTCTGCATGTGTATTGGTGTTCTTCTTCTTGAGTCTCCATGTTTGCTGCTTCATTGCTGAGACTGCAGTGTTGTAGCAAAAGGTGAACTTATTTTAGAAGGAACTGCTTTAATATAGGGTAAAGCTTTTTTGATGTTGTTGTTCTGTAAATGATTGACTCTTCATTGAAAAGCTTACTTTTTATTAGAAAAGATTAGATTTTTGTTTAATGCTTGCTTTTATTTGTTTTTATATTTTGTTTCCTTTTGAGAACCCCTCTGCCCCATGCTTGGGGGCCAAAGGTCAAGAACCGCTCTGTCAATGTTGAAACCTGCAAGGCCAAAATTTTAGAGGCTAAACTGTTAGAGCCAGCACTGCCCCAGGCTGCTCTGGTCTGTGGGTCAGGGTTCAGAAAGAGAGAGAGTGAGGACAGAGAGGAATGGAGACCAAACAGAGTGTGATTCAATCTCGGTTTTCTTCTGTCTCTCTTCTTAGTCCAAGTCCCAAGTTCCAAGTCCCAAATCCCTAGTTCCTAGAACCCTAATTCCTAGTCCCTAGTGCCTCCACGTTCCAAGTTTCCAGTTCCAAGTTCTAGTCTCCAGTCTCATCCAAGTACAAGTGTCTAATTCCTAGTGCTTGTCTCTTTCCCAGTTCCAAGTCCTAAGTCTCAAGTGTCTAATAATTTCTTCTGTCTGCCTTTGCCTTTCTATGTCTCACTTCTAGGCCACGCCTTTGACTCACACCTTTAAGTTGTGTCTTTAAGTCTTATCTCTAAATCACACCTTTAAGTCTCACACACCCAAGGGAAAATCCTGGATATCTAAAACCAGAAGTTATCAGAGTATGCTCAGCTGTTGTAGGCTATTGTAACAAGTCTCTTGTCAGGGTATATGGCTCAAGATAGCTGCAAGGATGACAGTATCCTTCTGCAGGCTCCCCACAGTTTCCTTTGCAGGTGGGTTTTCAATGGCAGAGGAAGGATATAGATGGATGAGAAGGTTGATAGGTTGGGGTACAAATGTACAGTTCAAAACTAATCAGTATAAAGTTTAAAACATTTAGAAGTTTAAACTTCCTAATATCTGTATAAATAAAAATATTCATGCAATAGTGTAAGCCGCGCGTTATTTTCTCGCCTGCAAGAAAACACACGGGCCACACCAAGCTCCTCCTGCAACAAGGTTTATTATATCATGAAGAGGAAAGACCAAGAAGCCCCAGCGGTGCCAGCTTAAATAGCCCTTAGAGTGGCGTGCACATATTTGATTGGCTGTTTGCCCATTGCTCATCCTATGTCCTGTGTGATTTAGCAAGCCCCTAGCCCTAGCGCTTATGTATGGAGCTATCTGCCTGAGACGGATGTGAGCTGCATCCTGAGGCGGAGCTGCCATCGAGCCTGGCAACTAGCAGTTCCGCCTCCCAGCACTCTCCCGGCTGCCAGATCGCGTTCTCCATACCCGAGGCTGGTCCCGTGCCCCAAACGGCGACCGGAGCCGGGGGGCGGGGCACAGTGCCAGAGCGGCATAACCCCGGGTGCAGCTAAGGCGCTCCCCTGGAGCTTCCTGGCTAGGCGGCTCCGCAAGTCCACCGGCTCCTACATTCCCCACTCGCTCCTGCACCCCGTTCGCGTACTACACAGCAACAGGAGACAGCGCCTACAGGAGACAGCAGCGGAACACAGCGGGCAGGCCTACCGGCTCAGTTCGGCTGGTGGCTTGCTATTAAGGCTTCCGCCACCAGAGGGCGCGGCTCTCTACACAATAGCAATTAAAGAACAAATTGGCTAGGAATTTAAAAGAGAGCTGAGATGTATGCATGAGAGGGTTTGGAAAGAGAAAAGAGTAGAAACATGTTCTTAATAAACAGTAATCTCAAAATTGTAAAACAATAAAAGTTACCAGATATTGCCTACACTGCCAAGATTGAAACCATAGAGCGTTAAGAGAGAGAGACAGAGAGAGAGAGAAAGAGAGAGAGAGAAAGAGAGAGAGAGAGAGAGAGAGAGAGAGAGAGAGAGAGAGAAATAAAAACCTAAAATAGAGCTTTGCAAATGATACAGTTGAAAGTTCTAGTTCACAAAAAACCCTGGAAACATATTGTTCCTTTTTGTCATTGTAACCTGCAGATCACTTGCAGACTCCACCTTCACCCCCTTTCCCACTGCTCCACTCTGCCCTCTTCTGGAAAACAATACAAGAAACCCTAGTGGGTGGGCCACGCTTTTATCCCTACCAAGCCTGTTAGTGTCCACATCCCACTTCTAATGAAACTCCACCTGCAGGGAAATTCCTCTGACTTGATTAGTGACCACTTCCAACCCCAGACTCCAATCCTGATTTTACCCCTGAAAAACACTTACACAGGAAGGTGGTGGAGAGGAAAGATTTTATTTATGTACACTGTCCATCAGAAGGCAATGATTCTACATAGACTTAAGAAAATATTCCTTAACAAATCAATTGAACAGTCAGCAGGACAAGATACAGACACTTCCAGACTCCTGGGCATGTGGGGCACAGTCCCAGCTCTGAAGTTCACACAGGCAGCATGAGGCTCTTCCTGAGTTTTTCTCTGGCTCCTGCCAGTGAGTAGTATATTGAAGGATTTCAAGGTGTATTCTCTCCACATTGCTTGGATGTCTTTCCGTTCCAGGTTTCTGTCTCATGTAAGCCTCTAATTTTGGTTATTTTGGGGAGGCACCTTTGGCTTCAGAATTCACCAGGGGCTAGCATGTCTGCAAAGCTGTGTGTGCTGTCATCTCTTGGCTGGTTCAGAGCCCATTGAACCCTTCTTGTGGATGTACCTTCTACTTCTTGAGGACCCTAAAGTCTCCCTGAAGTTTCAGCCACTCTCTCCAAATGTGTTCTCTGTTGGCCGAGGGTCTAGGCTGCACTCCCACTGTGTACCCTTTGTAGTACTTCTCATACCACTGTCGATATTGCCTCTCCCATTCCTGGTAGCGTTCTTTCTCAAATGGGTCTCTAAAGTCAACACTCTGCCCATAATAGGCTTTGGTGTCATAAGGGGGGTAGACCTTCTCTGTATCTATGAAAATACTCAGGCTCTGTTTCTCCTTGAGATATATTGTGTTTAGTGGGAGACTGTCCCCTAAATGCTTGAGGAGATCTAGACCAGGAGTGGTATAGTCTATAGGGAGGTGACCTTGACCTAGATGGGTGGAATCCATGAAATCTGGACTTGGCACGGTATTTGCAGCTCTTTCCTCTGCCTGGTATTGGAGCTGGGGCAGAAGATGGGTTTCCAGGCACAGAAGAGGCCAAAGAAGATGGATTTGAAGTTAATGAAGATATAGAGGGAGTTGGGTTAGCTGAGGAAGATGTCACTGGAATCTTCAGAGGATCCTGCTGTCTCGATATGGGAGACCTCATCAGAGGCTGCAGGTTCTGCTGGATGAGTGGTGTTGGTGTTGGTGTTGGTGTTGGTGTTGGTGTTGGTGTTGGTGTTGGGTGTGGAGGTAACTGTTTTCGTAGTCTTTTTGTATAGCCAGTTTTATTTTTAAAGTTATTAACAACCTGCCGTAAAGACTTGTTGGCAACTAAAGCATCAGGAGAAACATCATTTTCATGACATGTTGGACATGTATGTTCATCGGACTCCAGGAGTGCTGTTCTTATACATTCATCACAGTAACTGTTTCCACAGCATGGAATCACAATTGCATCTGTAGGAATGTCTCTGCAGATGAGGCACAAGAGCTCCTCTGGGATAGGATCACCTTCTTCTGAAGATGGGGATGGTTCCTCTGGTAAGAAGGGTGGTTTCTCTTTCTTCCCAATTGCATAGGCCTCTGCATCTATAATCGGTATTGCATATTTTCCAGTGTTGGTAAGCATTGCACCTTTCATGTTAGGATCTTTCACTTCCATCATAAAACTTGTAGGAATTCCAGTGCTCTTTTTGATCCTAGGACCAGTTGCAAAGTTCTTATCCCCATTTGTTGGGCAATTCTTAATATAATGACCAGGTTTACCACAACTAAAGCAGGTGTAAGATGGAGATGGCAGACTTACCAGACTTTTCTTCATGTAATTGATTGGGTTGTATTCATGGCCAGATTGCAACATCATTGCTTTAATTTTGTCTTCCTCAGAAGCATTGGCTTCATCCAGATTGACAGTCTTTGTAAGCTGGGCCAGAGAAAGAGATGCAGAAGGGTCATCAATTGCTTCTGTAGTTCCCATCACTGGTTCAGTTCGACTTATAACACGTGTCTTGCTTGTAGACTTAACACCTCCGACAGGAATTCTTCTGACAATTACAGATGAATTTTTAGGAATTAGTGCATTAACATCAGTATATTCTTCTTCTGTCTCTGCGTTGTTGATCTGCAGATTGCTATAGGCAGCTTTCAGCTTTTCTCTCCCCATAATCTGCTTCTTTAAATCGCAGAGGGAGATATGGAGCCCATCAAAGATGATGGTGCCATAGGTGAGTTTAGAGGAAAATTTATAGTGCACACAGGACATTGTGGCAAAGGATTCCTTGTGCTAGGCACAGTGCTGACCCCTGATTGTTTGCAAATTCTGGAGTCCACTCTTCTGAGTTGGAAGTCACTCTGGTCTCCAAAAGACTAGGATGTGCTCCAGCTAATCTAATGATGTCTGACTATGAATGGAAAATCCAAGAATCCAAAGATTCTCAGTCCCCAAGGCTCAATGACTCAGCTGGTCTTCAGTAGAAGCTGGAATCCCAAAGTAGTCTCTAATGCCACAGAAGGAATACACTTGCTAGCAAGTCCAGAGCAAAAAGCCAGGGTTTCCTTTTTCCAAGTCCTATTTATTTGAGTTATCAGCAGAAGGTGTGGCCCAAATTAAGGGTGTGTCTTGCCTTCCTACCTCAAGTTCCAGATTAAAGGCGCAGGAGAGAAGACTGTGTAGGTAAGATCACTCGGCTGCTCTTCCAGAGGATCTGGCTTCAATTCCCAGCAACCATGTGGCATCTCACAACTGTCTAGAACTTCAACTACAGTGGAATCTGACACCCTCACCCCAGACATACATACAGACAAAACACCAATGCCCATGAAATAAATAAAATGAAAAATTAAAAAAAAATTCCACATTAGACATGGATCTTCCTTGTTCAAGTTAAGTGGAAAATCCCTCCCAAGTGTGCTCTCCATTTTTAAATTTTAGTTAGTTTGAGTTGATGTCATCAAGTTGATCATCAAGAATAGCCATCATTGGCATCCTTTGTCAGCTTCAGCTATATAGCAAAGTTGAGTCTACCCTGCTACATGAGACTGTCTCAGAAGAGAAAAGGAAAGACAGAAAGGTGGGCATACTGAAAGCTAAAGACATAAATTGACACTACATTGAAATAGGAAAGCTACTAAGGAAATCAAGGGGAAAAGGAAAGACAGTGGGCCCCTCCTCATTTGCCTGATTGACTTCTGTCACTCAGCAGCTGACATCCAGGGATTTCAGCATAGTTATCTAGTCCACTTGGGTATGAGCCGCCCACATTCTGTTTTGAGGCACATCCCAAACAAGAAGGAGAGAAAGAAAGAAAGAAAGAAAGAGAAAAGGAGAGAAAGAAAGGATTGCTTTGACTGCCTGCCTTATCTCTGCCTTTGCTTTCTTCTCCAGTTGCAGACTTGCAGAATACACTAATAAAATCTCTTTAGGAACAGAATTCTCTGGATAAGAAAAATAACTCGGGGCTGGCTAGATGGCTCAGCACCTAAGAGCACTTGCTGTTCTTGCAGAAGACCAAAGGTCACCTCCTTGAGCTCACATGGCAAGCTACAGGTTCTGTTACACCAGCTTCAGGAGAACTGATCACCTGGATCCATTCTGATTATCAAACTGATTAGATTTTTGTTTAAAGCTTGAACATTTTCTTACATAAAGGATTGACTCTACTTTAAGTAGATTCATGTTTTACTCAAATGAGGGTTGTTTTGGTACAAGTCAATAGTGATTTAAGGATGATCTTAGTAATAACTCCAGATATTAGTGATTGACATCCATATTAATGAAGTCAAGTAAGTGTTTTAAACCCTGTATATTAATGGCCAGATAAAGATCAGTCTTATGATTCTGAAAAAGTCTATGAAAACCAAGCTCGGAGGTACAAAGGTTTTCAAGAAAGAACCACAAATTGATATCAAAGTTACATAATGATCATGGAAACCATGAAATGTTCATAGACATAATTTTTTCCATTAGCTTTTGCCTATATCTTTCTTGTTAATGTAGTTTACTTTAATTATTTTGGTGACTACATCTAGACCATGGTCAAGGCCCAGGAAATTATAAATGTGTGAACATTAAAGGGTGGAATAGAGGGCTGAGAACTATCTGGGCAAAGCAAATGGAATCAAACTGGGATGGTAAAACCTTAGATATTTACGACCTCATTGAATAGATGGATTTTTTTCCTGAGTATGATTGACTGTTTCTTACAGATTCAACACATATTTACAGAACAGACTTTAAACTTGAAAGGCTGATTTTATGAAAAATTTAGGCTTTATGAGAAGGATCATCTTTTTTGTTAGATCCTGAAAGCAAAGGAAGTGCAGGCTGAATTTATAAAGTGTCATTTCATGCTGTTTCCTTGGCTTACCACTTTAACTTCACACACTAGGGCATGAAATTCCAGAGAACACTAGTTTTCCTCAGACCCTGGTTGTGTCCATTTTCCAGAGGAGCATAGTTTCCCAGCAGACACCATCAACAGGTGAAAGTAAATGTCTTGAGGCAAGATACTGCATCCTGGAACAGGGACAGGCATCTCTTGATAACAGAACTCTGCAACAGAACAATGGAGGCCTCCTGGGGCCATGCTTGTGGATGCCAAACTAGGCTGGAGAAGATCAAGGAATCAGGAGTTCTCTAGAAGGTAAAGGCTTCTCTAGATGTAGCACCCTAACACAAATTGGTCTCTGGGGGAAGAGCAGCCCCACAGCGACCCCTGCTGGGAAGAAGTGGCCTGCCAAGCTCAGAGGCACAGCTGCAGATCTAGCTTCTAGCTTCTTCACTGACCTGGCTCCAGCTGTAGCCCCTAGAAGTGTGGACAAGCAGACAGGAGCATGAACTATGGACTTGCCCAGGATTGCAGGAGTAGCCTAAAACTCGGGATGTGTGAGTGAGTCACCCGGGGTGGTCCTGTGTTTTCCCTGTCTGTCAAGTGTAGACTTGGGCCTTGGCCTCTAGGCAACCAGGGAAGTGACAGCAAGATGGAAAAGAGGAGCTGAGACAGAATGACACTAGAGCTCTGGTCTGTGCAGATCCCGTAAACCTTAGTCGAACAGAAAGGAAAGCAGCTGCGATGAAGATTTGTGTTTGTACTGAGTTTGTTTTCTCCTGGGGGATGGAGGGTGGTGTCCCAAGTCCTGGCAAAATTGCCTGGCTGAAAAGGTCACTTATGGACAGGAAACAGTATAAAATCTGGTTTTTAAAAAAGGTTGGAAGCCTCAGAGGGCAAGAAAGCAAACCGGAAACCTCAACACCTGCATGGCATCTCCTACATCCTTGCACCAGAGCGCAAGGCATTTAGGTCAGCATTTAAGAACACACCTTCCAAGCCTCCATCCACACAAAATCCCACCTCCACCTGCCTGGCAGAGTCCACTCCTGTCAGCAAAGTGAATGCACAGAGGAACAAAATCATGTACCAAGTTCACGTGCTGACAGCCTCGAAGAACTCACAGAAAAGTCACAGCTACTAGAGAAGGGGTCCAGTGTGTGAGCCCTGAGGTTGCCAGCAACTGGAATGCCAGCACCACAGCACCCTGTGCTGTAAGAAGTCCCAGGGCTGAGACTCCAAAACAGAACTGAGGGTCTGCCTGTGGAGACTTTTGGCTTCTTGCCAGGACTTCTTCCTTGCCTCTGGCTCCTGCTTTGCCCTCCAACAAAAGAAACCGTCCTGCATGACAGCAGCTCATTGCAAGGGCCCAAGCTAACTCAAATAAAATAAAGACCCTACTATGAGTTACATCAGATTGGCTGCTGTCTGTTATTTTTGGAGATTACTAACATCCCTGGCAGCACAGTTCTCTTCTTGCTCCTCGTCTCCTTGGTGTGTGGTTTCTGTTTTATATACTCTAAGAAACAACTTTTGCCTTTTTCACTTCTTTTCTATTTTGTGGATATGTGAACACCAGGTTTCAGGATCCTTCATGGGATCAAGGATATCCTCTACCACCATGCCTGACATGCCATCCTCCCCTACATATACAGATGGAGTCATGGGTCCCTCTCTATGTGTTCCCAGGCTGGTGGTTTAGACCCTGGGGAGCTCTGGTTGGTTGGTATTGTTGCTCTCCTCGTGGGGCCACAAACACTTTCAGCTCCTTCAGTCTTCTCTCTAACTCCTCCATTGGGAAACCCTTGATCAGATCAATGGTTAGCTGTGAGTCTCTGCCTCTGAATATGTCAGACTCTCACAGACCTCTAAGGAGACAGCTATATCAGGCTCTTGTCAGCATGTACTTCCTGACATCCACATCAGTGTCTACCTTTGGTGACTGCACATGGGATGGATACCCAGGTGGAATGGTCTCCAGATGGCCCCTCATTCAGTTTCTGTCCCACACTTTATATATATGGTCATATATAATCTATAAATTACAATCTACAGCTTTATAGCACTAGCTGTCCTGAAACTCGGTCTGAAAACCATGTTTGTGTTGATTGAGTTCAGAGATCCACCTGCCTCTGCTTCTGTATCCAGTTTGCTTCTTCCCCTTAGGTTCGAGGATGAAAGGATTTTGCCACGAAACTGGGAAGAATCTTGCCTCCTTAGACAATGCAAACAGATGCTAGAATTGTGGGTTTAACACCCAGGTTCCCATAATGTAATGGCTGGGAGGGGCCAAGAAGTATAGAGTATAATTAACTAACTGGAGACTTCTCTGAATCAGAATGTCAAGGACTTGCCCTCAGCCTTCCATGGATAAATCCAAAAATATGATGCAGTTCTGTCCCAGTTTTGTCAAGGATGCACCAGATTCTGAAGGACATACACTGAAAAGTGCACCTGCCTTGCCAGCCCTGAGTACAAGAAGTGCCAAGTCTGAGCCAGGTTGTTTCTGTGGAGAGTCAGGTCACTGCTCTGAGGATGGCTGGATTGTCGATTGGTATCTATATTCCTTCTGTGTATTTGAGAGCTTGGACTACCTGAGACACTACCGCAGACTGAATTGTGCCAAGAAGAGGGGCACAGATGTCTTCCAGAATGAGAGTCAGAGGGAGCCACACGTGTCCCCAGGAGATGTGGAAAATGACAACTGCAAAGATAGAGAGGAGCCAGACCAACCCTCACCGAGCTTATTCAGGGAGAAAGGGCTGGATCTTGAGACCTGTGTTGGTGGAGACTGCCCTGACCAGGATACTGCTTCTGACAGTCCCAGATGCCAAGGGTGCTGGGCATGGCTTCAAAGGGCTTTTGGCCAAAAGAAGAAGAGAAAAGGTCACCTAGAATCTCTTTGGAGCCTGGGAGCTCTGATGCCTGCTAAGACTTGCAATTAGGGAATCTTCTGTCAGCTTCTGCTGTTACAGGGAAGGCACGAACAAGGGCAGTTGAGTCTTTGCAGCCATCTGTTTTGTTTGTTTATTTGCTTCTTTGCTTGTTTACAGCTTTCTTAATAAAAGTGTCAAACTGATGAAAATTTGTGCTCTTCTTTAAATGGTTCAAGGGAAATATGAAGGGTGGTGTGGACACAGGTGAGGATACCCTACAGTTTCCTTCTGTTGGTTACAGGACTAACTGGTGGTTTGTTTTAAAGGAAGTTCTAGGGGGATGTTAGGCATCCTGGTTCTCTTGTTTACTGGGCTATAAGATAACCAGTGAACAGGGAGCAGCCTTGAGACCTTTGAGAAACCCTTCTGCTGAATCAACATGGATGACAACTGATCTTCCCCCATGGTTTCCCTCCAAATTAATCTAGGGGTCACCTGATACCTCCAATTTACCCTTCTTCCTTCTGTGTAGAATAGACTAGTCCTGGATTCAGATTTCCTTGCTTTGCCTGTCTATTAAGGAGATTAGAGGCCTGTGTCACCACTTCTGATCTGGAGAATCTTTCTATATTTAGCAGTTTAAAGAGCGAATTTCTGCATCACAAGTAAACTCATTTAATAAACAGGACTTGGCCAAGCTGGAAGGTCATGGCACTGCTCACCCTGACACACAAAACCAAGAAAACTATCTGGCCATGAGAAGTTGGCTTTATGTGCTTCCAGTCATGGAAGAGCTTCACATTGTACAAGCCTAAGATCAGCTGTTGGTCTTCTAGAAAGTCTAGCATCACATTGAGAAATGGATGTGAGGTAGGCATGTTCATTCAGGCAGGTGGATCTATGTGAGTTAAAGGCCAGACTGATTTACACAGAGACTTCTAGGACAGACAGGGCCATACAATGAGAGAAACAAATGGAGGGATGGAGGTAGGGAGGGATGGGGAAAGGAGTGATGGATGGGTCTGAATGACAGACATTGCTGCATTTGTGTAGCATATAAGGAAGCAGCTCTGTAAAACAGTGATCAGAAACTGGGAGAGTCAGTGATGATGGTTCTCCTGGGATTTTATCTATGCAACACAATGCCTGGGAAGTTAGCAGCTCTCACTGTAGTCTACCCTTTTTCTGCAGTGCCAACTGTGTTCTGGACAGCAGGCTGAGCATGTGGGAACTAGTGCTCAAGCATGGTCAACATCAGCTGTGATTACAAGATAGTGTTTTTGTACTTTGATGGCCTTTGAATTGCAGTTTTACTTTTTCATTATTCTCAGGAATTTTAAGTGATCTTTTCCCTCCCAGTAATACCTAATCTGTGAACTAAGTCCTGTACCAGGCAAGAAAGTGATCACACTGATGTCAGTGTCAAGAGCACACTTAAGTGTCATCACATACAGTTTGCTCTCTGAACTTCATTTTTCAGGAAGTCTGTGTAAGAAATGAAATAAGCACTGTACCACACTACTGACCAGCCTGTTTTCCTTTGAATTTTTAACATTTTCTGTAATTCACATTACCTGGACCTTTCAACAGAGATGGGAAGGCTCAGAGATCATATCTTGGATTCACTGAGAGAATGAAGGCCTTCCATAATTTCTTCTGTAAATAGCAGAACTGGGAGAGTAGTTAGTTCTTCAATACTTCATCAGCAATAGAAAATACAAGACATGTTTGCAGAATTTCTGTTACTATTACAAAAATGGCTAAAATTAATTTGGTAGTAAAGTGGAATGGAGATTAACTTGAAACTCATTGTTCCAGCACTTTATTTATAGGAGCCTTGACTGGTTTCTGGACACTGCCATTGTCTTAGTCAGGGTTTCTATTCCTGCACAAAACATCATGACCAAGATGCAAGTTGGGGAGGAAATGGTGTATTCAGCCTACACTTCCAAATTGCTGTTCATCACCCAAGGAGGTCAGGACAGGAACTCAAGCAGGTCAGGATGCAGGAGCTGATGCAGAGGCCATGGAGGTATTTTTTTTTTTAACTGTCTTGCTTCCCCTGGCTTGCAGAGCTTGCTTTCTTATAGAACCCAGGACTACAAGCCCATGGATGGTACCACCCACAAATGGTACCTCCCCGCTTGTTCACTAATTGAGAAAATGCCTTACATCTGGATCTCATGGAGGCATTTCCTCAACTGAAGCTCCTTTCTCAGTGATAACTCCAGCTTGTGTCAAGTTGACACACAAAAGGAGACAGGACAATTGACCCTTTGTCAACTTGACACACAAAGACATCAATATTAAGCCTCAACACTTACTTTCTTATGCATCCCCAAGACCTAATAACTTTAAATAACCTACAGGCATTGCAAATTCCTACATATTAAAATTTCAATCCCTTTAAAATATCCAGTCTCGGGCTGGAGAGATGGCTCAGCCGTTAAAAGCTAGGCTCACAACCAAAATAAAATATCCAATCTCTTAAAATTCAATGTCTTTTTACAAAGCAAAGTCTCTTAAGTGTGGGCTCCACTTTCTTCTTTCAAGCTGGAAAAATATCAGGGCACAGTCACAGTCAGAAGCAAAATCAAACTCCAACCATCCAATGTCTGGGATCCACTCATGAACTTCTGCTCTGCTCCAAGGGCTTGGGTCACTTCTCCAGCCCTGGCCTTTGGAGCACACACCTTGTCTTCTAGGCTCCAGTTGCCTCTACTCCACTGCTGCTGCTATTCTTGGTGGTCACCTCATGGTACTGGTATCTCAAAACACTTCTGTCTTCCACCACAACTGGGCTTCACAAATAGTCTCTCATAGACTCCCTTTATGGTGGCAAGCCTTGACTCCTCTGCATGACCCCTTCATGTTTTCAAAACCAGGACCACCTGGGTGAGTCTTACACCTTACCATGTCCAGCCACTGCACAAGGTATAACCTTGGCTATATCTGAAACACAGCTTCTTTGTGCTCTCAAAAAACACTTCCCAGAAAATTTCACCTCAATGACACTGGTCTCTTCTTAATTACCACTAATTTCTTAGCTCTAGTTAACCAGCTTCAATAGTCTCAGTAATTCAAAGTTTTCACCTTAGTATCTTTAGTTCTGTTATCTTGTTAATCACAGCTGATTCTTTAGCCCTAGATAAAACAACCCACAGCAACCAAAATAGCAATGGCCTTGATAAGATTCCTTACTCTTCCTTCTGAAATTTCACAAGCTAGGCCTCCATCTTCTGCTTGCTCAGCTTGGTTTCTTAGAGAACCCAGGACTACCATCCCATGGATGGCACCACCCACAAAGGGCTCAGCCCTCCACCCTTGATCACTAATTGAGAAAATGTCTTACAGCTGGATCCCACAGAGGCATTAACTCAAGGGAGGCTCCTTTTTCTGTGATAACTGCATCTGGTGTCAAGTTGACAAACAAACCTGGCCAGTACAGGCCTTCTAAGTGAACTTCAAACACATCCTGAAATGAATTGGAAACAGTTATCTGAACTGAAATAGGTACCTTGGACACAAGGAGTCTGTAGGCCTGTAGCTATGGGTAACCGGGTAACCAAGTTCACCTGAGAGGAAGGCTGGGAATGAAAGGGGAATGGAGGGTGAGAGAAGCATGGGGCCAAGACAACATATTCTGATCAAGGTTTAATATTTTGCTTTCACATATAAAGGGGAAGCCACACCCCCCAGAGTCTCTTCTTGGTTCAGCCCAGGGGTTGGGGGAGGAGATAGTCAGAAGGTGTTAAGGCAAGCTCAGCAGGCAGTCCATTCTTCTTAGCTCCAGTAACTGACAGCGGGGTGCCAAGGCCTGCAATGCCTTCCAGGTCCTACTGTTGTTTGGTCTATTGTGGTAAACAGCTCTTTCCTACCTGCTCTGGCTGGCAGGCTGGCAGGCTGGCAGGCTGGGGGAAGGGCACAGGAGACAAATGATTAGTTCACAGACTGATCTCCTAGAACTTCCAGGGAATGGCATCTGGGTGTTAGGAAGGTTATTTAACTCAGAAATGTTTATTGTATTTACTTTGTTTGCAACTTGTCATGGTTGTGTGTCCTTCAGGACTCTGAAATACAATATACCCTTACATGTAAATGACTGTATGTTATCCTGTTTCATGAAGTTTTAAAGGAAAGAAACCAAGGTGGGAATCAGGAGACCCTTATGATCATGGACTTGACTCAAAGCACCAAATACAGCATCCCTTTCCCTTCCCAACTCAGGTGTACAGGAAGGGCTTTTCTGCTCAGCAGGAGACTTCAGCACTGAGACTTCCTGTGGAAATCCATCCATCAAGAACACAGAGGGAAGTAGGGAGGAGGGTTTACCCACTGGGCAGGAGTGTTAAGGGCAAGTAGATTCAGGGATTCAAGCTGCTGCCCCTTTAAATGATGGTTCTGGTTCCTGCCAGTTGATTTTGTTCTGAAAAAATATTCTAGAGAAAACCAGCCAGGACCCCCAAAGATACACCAAAATAAATAAATAAATAAATAAATAAATAAATAAATAAATATAAAAAGAAAAGAAAATTTACCTTCCTATAGAACCCAGGTATGCACATCTCATCTGAGCCACCACAGTTCTTGGATTTCTGATCCCCTTCTAAGTCAGGCGTCTCTGAACTGTCAAACCCCAGAGACTGCTGTTGTAGATGGATTAGCCATGCCTACATCATATCTGACAACTTCCCTAAGCTGTTTCACTCCTGTGGATGTGGAACTCAGGGATGTCCTAGAGTGGGACAATAGGATCAGCTGTCTCAGGTGCTGCTTTACACTGTGTCCAATTCCTTCACTGAGATGCCCAGCTCAGAGACTTTCCTCTAAAGTCTATTAAGGGATTTAGTTCCTTGTTCTGAGAGTTGCTGCTTGTATTCACCTTCTGTCTGCACACAGACACCACCCCACACCCTTGCAAGTGCTTCGAATATTAATATTAAATGTGTTCACATTTTGAGGCATACTTAAAAGCTCTATGCTGGCCTTTTTTTTGTTTCCCTTTTGGAAAAACCCTTTATTTTAGGAAGATATTTAAACTATAAACACTAGATTTTCATCTGAAACTAATTTTAATCCATCTTATCCAAAAATATTTTACAGACAGAGAGAGAGAGAGAGAGAGAGAAGGGGGGGGGAGGAATGGACAGAGAGATAGAGAAAGAGAGAGATAGGAGGGAGAAAGAGAGACAGAGATTAAAGCACCTTTTTTCCTTTCTTCTTTCCTTCCTTTCCCCCTTCCTTCCTTCCTTCCTTCCTTCCTTCCTTCCTTCCTTCCTTCCTTCTGTGAGAACAAAATTTGAAAGCAGCATTGAAACAATAACAAGAATTGATGGTCAGCAAAGACCACCACCAACTTGTTAAATATAGTCATAATAAAAATATTGAGCTCCTGCAGGGGCAGGGTGACCAAAAATGAAAAGGCATGCAAGGGAGTGCCCAGACAAGTCCAAACAAGCCCAAGTGAGTAATGGGCTATCTGGTGTTTACTTCTCTTTCCTGCCTTTCTGGGAGGTCTGAGGTTTCATGGTCAAAAGTAACTAGTCATCCAGCTAGCTCAAATGATAGATGTTTGAAATATCTAATCATATGTAACCATGCCAAATTTTCCCGCTCTCCCCAACCCCTACCCATAAATATCCCAAGCTTCCTGGGCTGGGGGTCAGATCCTCTATCTCCTGCATGAGATATGTTCTGACCTGAGGGCCCTTGCCATTAAACTACCTTTTGTTATTACATCAAGAAGGTCTCTTGTGTGTCCTGGGTGCATGCAGGTCCGGACTTGAGTGAGGGTCCCCTTTGAGGATCTTTGACTTCCTTCCTTTTTAATTAGGATGTCTCTATGTATCCCAGGGTGTCTTGAAACTCATTATGTAGATCATGGTGACTTCTGAACTCAAGAATACTAAGGTCAAATCATTTACCACCACATTCACTCAGACTGATTCATGTTTTTATTCTAATGACTACTTTGTTTTCTTCCCTAGAAAAAATTATGGGAAGCACACATCTGAAAGAAGCAGAGAATAGCATTGTGTTTCTTGAATACAGCCAGCCCCAAGAAGGTCCCAAGTTACTCTTTCAAATGACTCTAAAATAACATACTGAACATTCCCAAGAATCTGAATGTTACAATTTGCAGGGATTAAAGAAAGTTTAATATATAAATATTTGAGAAACATCTATTTTTGTATTCTGTATTTTATAGCCTTGATATTAAAACTCATATATGCTACCTATGTTTTCTATGAGTTCCAGGGGATCAGAATCTCTCTTTAGGGAATTGCAGATACCAGGTACACATTTGGTACACAGACAAACATGCATGCAACAAGGAAGTATGCATTCAAGAAACAAATATGTCAGATGAAAACACTCTTGCAGGGCTATCGAGGAAGGCTCAGGAGTTAGAGTATAAATAACTTTTGCAGAGGACCCAGAATTTTTTCCCTTTACACACATGGTAACTCTTACATCTCAGGAATCTGAAGCACTTTTGTGGGCTCTGTGGGAACCATGCACAGACATATGAACCCACATGCATGCATACACTCATATGTATACAATAAGAACAAATGGGTCTCTTTAAAATATAGAATATCCTTGAATTCAAAAAATAGTATATATTTATGATAGTATTTCCTCTAATGAAACATCTTTAGTATATGATAGGTATATTTTTGTAAGGATAATGATTTTTAGGATATACCGTTTATAAAGAAAATAAAATTTAAAATGCCAAGTAACAATCTGTCATAAAAGAAGAGTTCTCAGAAAAAAGGGCCGCTGGGCAGTGGTGGAGCATGCCTTTAATCCCAGCACTTGGGAGGCAGAGACAGGTGGATTTCTGAGTTCGAGTCCAGCCTAGTCTAGAGAGTGAGTTCCAGGACAGCCAGGGCTACACAGAGAAACCCTGTCTCAAAAAACAAACAAACAAACAAAAAACAAAAAAAGAAAGAAGGGCACCTTTCCATAAAGTATGCAAATATCTCACACTCTCTTTCATTACTTCTCTTGAGAGATGGTTTACTTCTTTATGTGACACATATAATGTTTCTAGGTTTTTTTGAAACTTGTTTTATGGGTTCCCAAATACTATTTATAAGTTTTCACAATGTCAAAAGTACCTAGGATGTATTTTGTTGTCTTATTTTATTTATTCTGTTCATTTTTATTTTTCAGTGTATTGCTTTATTCAGGGGTCATTACTGAGTCCCCTGTCTCCCACATGAGCTGTGCAGGAGAAGATGCGTCATAAAGCAAATCAAAGCTGGATTGTTTCCTGTAGCATTGGGATGTCCCAAGATCTACAGTGTTCCTGAGTATGATGACTGAGGGAGAAAGGTCCTCTGAACTCACTCAGGAGTAGAGAGGTATGGGAGGGTCAGCAAGTGAGAGTGCAGACACCTGTGCAGTAACAGATCCTAAGGGACACTGATGACCTCATATGGAGAATTAGAATTCTCATGGCAATGTCCTCCATTCAAGCAGAGGTCAAAGACTCATTGAGGAAAGAAGGAGGCTGAGAGCAGAGCTGCAGCAGGCCACTCAGAAAGGGCATCTTGAAGAGAACTCCTGGCTCTAGAGAAGTAAGGTGAGCTCAGTGGACAGCCAATGACCTCATGTGAAATCCTCTCACAGAAGCATCTCTCCGCTGCAAAATCAATGGTCTGTGTGCTGTCACAGAACTCAAGAGAGAACTTTGAGCAATGTGACTATCATGTTTCTGTCTCATGCTGCCATGCCTTCTGTCTGTGATGGTGGAATGTGTCCTCTGAAATTCAAACTGCATTAGAGGTTTGAAAGCCTGAGCCCACTTCTTGTATTTCTTAATTGCTTATGCAGTGAGAACAACTGGCCATGTCTTCCTGCTGCTGTGCCTGCCCTGCTGTGATGGACTGCATCCCACTGGAGCTCTCTCACCTGAAAGAAACCTTTCTTGCTTTGGGGTATGGGAAACAAACGAACATCTTTTTAAGAACTTCAAAACATAATGACTAATGGTGTGTAACATGGACTCTGTTTTTTCTAGCCATGGAATGACAGACAACCTGAGAACTTGCTGGTGTTTCACTCTTCAGAGAGCTGCAGGAAAAATGTGTACACCCAGATGTTGTGGTGTACCTACAGCACCTCTCAACTCATGCACCCTGATTTTAATTGATGATAGAGTGTCACATGGAAGCTTTGTCATTCTTTATAAATGTATTTGTTGGTTCATTCATTCATCCATTTTCATTCATGCATTCTGTGGGGGTTTAAAGGAAGGAGGTCCTCACAGGCTCATATTTGAATGTTTGTTTCATAGTTGGTTGAACTCTTTTGTAAAGATAAGGAGATGTGATCTTTTTTGGAAGGAAGTGACTCTGGGTGTGTTCCCTATCTCTCTCTCTCTCTGTCTCTCTCTCTGTCTGTCTCTACTCTCTCATTCTCTCTCTGTCTCTCTTCTCTCTTCTCTCTCTCTCTCTCTCTCTCATTTCCTGTTTCCCCTTCCTCCCAATCTCTCTGTCTGCCATCTGGTGGTAGATCAAGGTGTGAGCATTCTCAGCCATTCCTTCTCTCTGCCATCATGGACTGTAACCCTATTAATAATCCAAACTAACCACTTTTTGCAGAAGTTGCTTTGATTTTGATTATGGTGTTTATTCAGAACCATGGAAAATTAATGGACATCTTCAGGAATGTTCTGTTTCTAATGATGTGGAGTTTCATGTCATACAACTATGTGTTCCTTTTCTGGCTATTTCCCCTCCAATGTCTCAATCATCCTTCAGTTCTTTAGCCAAGTTTCCTCCACACACTTCACCCAACTACTTACATGTGACAAGAGGAAAACATGATGTCACGTATCTAGCAAACCTAGGGTTCACAAATGAGAGACATTGGATATTTGTCATCTTGAGGCTTGGTCATCTGTTGGTTGTGGCTGTCTCATTTAGTCTTTCACCAGTGGAAGGAAATTTTTCATTGGTTATGTCACTTAGCATTTGATACAGGGCTGTAAGTGGTGTCAGTGTTTAAGTATCTCTGGGGTGTATTGATTCTTTGGGATCTAAGAACTTTCTGCATGTAAAGCTATTCAGCAGTCCATGGAGGGTTAACTACTAGAGATGTGAAATAAAACTGCATCTAAAAATAGCACGAGAATCAAACCAGGTACATGCATTAGCAACCAGATGCAGCATTGTTTGAGTTGTAACATTAAAAACTGTAAATGTTCATAGAGACCCACTACAGTGTCCTGCCAAGCATTTAGATAAAAAGAATAAAGGCATATAGAAAGGGGCTACAGTGTTATCAGGGGAGTCCCAGACAGATAGGATCCTGTACTCATACTATAGGACAAGTCAGAGGCCTCAAACCAGACCAATGACTCATTGCAATGAACAATTTGAAGTAATGCTGTTTGAACAAAGGAGTATACTTGTGTGATGCACCATGACACACCTCAGCTATCACAGAAAGAAGGTTTTTATTCATTTATTCATTTTTATATTTGGTTTCTTTTGCAGGATTGTGTTTCAAGGGTAGAGGGAGGCTATGCAGAGAGGGAAGGTGAGCAGGATTGAGTGTAAATGCACAATTCACAAAGTATCAATGGAAAGTTTAAAGACATTAAGGAGGTTTTACTTATTTGTATCTGTATAAATAAAATTATACATGGAATAGAAATTAGAGAACAAATTGTGTATGAATTTAAAGGAGAGCGGAAGTATATGAATGGGGGGGGAGGTTGGAAAGAGAAACAGTAATCTCAAATTTGTACAAAATGGTGTAAAATTACAAGATGTTGGCTACACTACCCAGGTCCAGTACTGAAAACATACAGCATTAAAAAAAATAATAAAAACCTAACACAGAGCTTTGCAAATGACAGAGTTGGAAATTTCTAGTTCACATAAAAACTTCCAATATATTATAAAAAATTCTATGTGAAAGAAAGGCTTTCCACAGAGAAGAAAATTTTCTTATCCAGAAAATTAACACAGCTGTGACTGAGATTGGTGCAGACAATGATTGAGTCTTCTGGGGGCATGGGTCAGATGCATTGGGTGCCTTGCCAGACTGAAATCAATCATGGTGCCTTTGCCTATCTATGATGCCCTGTAATCCACAAACGTTAGTATTTGCACGAATTTCCACCATTTCGAAAAGATGTCCAGCATAAAGGACCCGAAAATAAAATTAAATTGGATCTGGATCACATTTCCTACATACTGGAACCTAGGCACCAGGGGTTTCATCCAAAGTTTCCTCCACCTGAACCTTGGATTTTCAAAGGATCCCACTACAGTCTTCCTGGCAAAGTCTGTTTCCATCTGAAAAGGAAAGCACCTAGAAACAAAATCAACTGTGTTGTTTGAAGTCAAGGTCTGATTCCACCCAGGCCTGCTGATAGCACAGGGGAACTTGACTTGGCTGACAAGTCGCAGCCACTAGTGATCCAGGATCAGACAACCAGAAAAACCAGAAACTCAGGCACTGGACATTGGGGATCTGTGAGAGGTGCATTGCTGGTGAGACACTGCCCACTGCTGCAGAATTCACTGGCCTGGAACTTGCAGGCAGGGCTGCAGGTCTCTGTGAATGGTCTAGGCCTCCTTCATTGGCTCCTGCCTCCCTATTGATATGGAAAGCAGGTGGGTGCAGTATCCTTGTACTTATCCATGATCTCAAGGCAGTGCTAGGGAGAAGCCAACAGGCTGCCCTTTTTGCTGCATCTTCCTAGACCAAGAAGAGGGCTCCAGGCACTTCTAAGGATAGGCCTCCTTAGAAAGTATGAGTAGAGAGATGTCAGCCTATAGGGAAAAGTTGCATCGCCCTGAACCAAGTTGTCCAAGAATGCTAAAGCCTAAAGCCAGACCTGCCTTCCCAATGCAAGTTGTATCAGGGTTGCCCCCTTCCCTGCCTTTCCATGAATCCTAGAAACCGGTGATCCTGGCTGCAATCAGTGCATTGAAAAACGAGTCTGAACAAGGCAAAACATTTCCCTTGAAATCATTTATTAAAGTACTAAGAAATGACAGCAATCATTTTCGAAGGCAGCCCGTTGGAGCCTGGTTCCAGCAACAATAGGAAAGCTCCAAGGAATAAAATCCAGTAAGAGATTTGAAATCACCATTGGAATTGGTCCTTTATGTGCTGAGCACTGAAGGGAACTTGGCTCTTGGAGCTCTTAAACTCAAAAATCCAATGGCCTGTGGCATGAAATCTGCTTATCAAAAGGAATCAGATGATTGATCAATTTTTTCTGTGTTTAGAAACACCCAAAGGCAGAGAGAGGCCTAGGAAACAAACCAATACCCCAGCAATCCCATTGCATCCCCTAAGTACTATGAGAACAGTGGGTTTGCCCAGAATCCCACCAGAGCCTGCATGGCAGAGTCTAATCCCCTTGGCAACACAAAAGTACAATCATGTGCCAAATCAGGAGAAAAAAATCTCATAGGAGGTTTCTATTCATCCTCGGATTTTGTCCATTGTCTGCTGGTCGATGAACAGAACTTGGCTCTGTGGACAATTCATAGGTTGAAACCCGTAACTTTGCAGATGACCAACTACTCAAAATCACAAAGGAATCAGAATATTGATTTTTTTTCAGTGTTTAGAAACACTGATGTGTCAAGAGGCAGAGTAAAAAAACCAAAACCCTGGAGATCCCTGCACATCACCTGTGTACTCCAAATAGGAACAGTGGGTTCTCACAGAATCCCACCGGAGCCTGCTGGCAGAGTCTGATCCTGGTCATAACACAAAAGCACAATCCTGTACAAATTCCCCGGAAAAAAAAATATCATGAAACAAAATTGCATATGGGGTTTGAAATCAGGGTCAGATTTGAGCTCCACACTATTAAGAGTCAAGCAGAACTTGGCCTGTCTGATAACTCGCAGCTCCAAGGGAATGCGGTCCAGAGAACTTAAAGTTCCAGTGGTGACTATCATTAATCGCCACCAGTCCCAAGGCCAGCACCTTTATGTCCCCTGATGTCAAGAAGTCCTCAGACTGCCTGCAGCTCCCAAGCAGAAATGGCAGTCTGCAAATGGACCCTATCCCTCTTTGGCTACTTGCTCACAGCACAAGTACAGGCCAGTGGACAACCAGGAGGCCACCCGAGAAAAGATGGCTATTGATAGGACAACAGACAGGGCATAGGTTTGGGGCCCTGGACAAAGTCCTGTATGGGAAAAGCTTAGAGCCAGACCTGCCTTCCTGTTGCAGGTTGAATTGCAGTTGCCCACTTCCTGGCCTTTCCATGAATCCTAGAAACCAGTGATCCTGGCCACAATCAGTGCCTTGGAAAATGGGCCCGCACATTCCATTTGAAACCATTTATTAAAGAATTAAGAAATGACACGGACCGTCCACTACAAAACGCTGCTTGTTTATTGTGGAAGCAGGGGCTGTGCTGAGATACCCGGCTGTGGGGAATGGAGAGATTTAGGCACACAGATACTCTCTGGCACAGACCTTGCTCTAAAACGCCAGGAAGGAGCCTGCTGCACACTCCAAGGCTCCCTGCTACCATTGTTCGGTGGGCATCAGCCACAGAGTTAGAGGCTTTGCAGGCGAAGAAAGAGCTTCAGGAGTCCTGACAAAGTCGGGAGTCCACTTCTGCAGTCTCCCATGGCTGATGGCCTGCAACACTGGAGCCACTCCTTCCACAGGTCTAAGTGTCCTCTGCATCATCGCCAAGGCAGGGCGCTATGGAACAGGACCCAGGCTGTATGGCCACCATGAATGGTTCTTCTGCAGCATCCTTCCGGGTTCCCGGAGTGGCGGGTTTCTCTGTTCCTCATGGACTGTGGCATGTTACCATTGGATGATGACGATGACTACACGAACAACCATTTCCAGGGTTGATAGATGACATCAATGGATTCTATCCAGGGACTTACTCTTGTGGGATCCAGAGCACTTCGGAGCCCAACATTCCTGACTGTGTGATCACCTTCCAGGAGCAACAGTCTCGATGTCATAAATGGTTGTTCGTGTAGTCATCGCCATCATTCAATGGGAACATGCCAAGGACTGGCTGGAAAGGAAGAGGCCTGGACCGCGGTCTTCCGGGAAGCTGGAGAGCAGAGGAGACCGGGCATCTTGTACCACAGGGACAGAATCCCAGGCCTGCTTCACTTGCTCAGGCCAGAAAATCGACTCCATCCCTCCAGCAGCACTTGCATCTGGAGGACAGCAGCGCTTGCACCAGTGCAGGCAAAGGAGTCTTCTGCAGGCTCTGTGCCCTGGGTATTTGTAGTCTTCGACGAGGGAGGGGCTGGTGAATTGGGAAATGCCCCGAGCTGAAAATGTCCCTTTGCTAGATGGACCTCGGAATGAAATCAGTAAAGAAAACAAATCGGAAAAAAATTGGATCCTTAGCGAGCTGGGATCCATAGGGAGCCGGAACACCGAGCCAGCATTTGTCTGGAGCGAGAAGGCCTGTCCTAAGGGGGTGGAGATCCGGAGCGAACCTGTGTCTGGGAGCGACCCGGTGTACCAGGGCGAACCAGTGTATAGAGGTGAATGGGTGTCCGGATCCAGCGGGTGTCTGGGAGCAAGCAGGTG
This sequence comes from Arvicanthis niloticus, assembly GCF_011762505.2. Lineage (NCBI taxonomy): Eukaryota > Metazoa > Chordata > Mammalia > Rodentia > Muridae > Arvicanthis > Arvicanthis niloticus. The sequence continues at coordinate 33,744,575 of NC_047676.1, read as the reverse complement.
ACCAGAGCGAGAGTGCCTGTCCGGAGCGAGTGGGTGTCCAGGAGCGAATGTGTGTGTGGGAACAAGCGGGTGTTGGGGGTCTTCTGCAGGCTCTGTGCGCTGGGTATTTGTAGTCTTCGATGAGGGCGGGGCTGGTGAATTGGGAAATACCCCCAGCTGAAAAAGTCCCTTGCCAGACGGACTTCTGAATGAAATCCGTAAAGGAACGAAATCGGAAGAATTTTCCATGTATAGCAAGCTGGGATCCGGAGCGAGCCTGTGTCCAGAGCAAGAGCGCCTTCCTTTCCAGAGGGATGCAGGACCAGGAGCGAGCGGGTGTCCAACATCGAGTGGGTGTCCGGGAGCGAATGGAAGTCCCAGATCGAGTGGATGTCCGGGAGCGAGCTGGTGTCCCGGAGCGAATGAGTGTCCCGAGCAAGAGCGCCTGTCCTTAGAGAGTGGGAGTCGGAGATCAAGTCTGTGTCAGAGAGCAAGCGGGTGTCTGAGATCCAGTGGGTGTCCGGGAGCGAGTGGGTGTCCGAAATCGAGTGGGTGTCCGGGAGCGAGCGGGTGTCCGGGAGCGAGTGAGTGTCCGGAGCCAGAGCGCCTGCCATTCGCGAGCAGGAGTCCGAGGTCGAGTGGGTGTCCGGGAGCGACCTGGTGTCCGGGAAAGAATGAGTGTCCAGAGCCGGAGCGCCTGTCCTTAGCGAGCACGAGTCGGAGGTCGAGGTCGAGTGGGTGTCCGGGAGCGACCTGGTGACCGGGAACGAATGAGTGTCCGGAGCCAGAGCGCCTGTCCTTAGCGAGCACGAGTCGGAGGTCGAGGTCGAGTGGGTGTCCGGGAGCGACCTGGTGTCCTGGAACGAATGAGTGTCCGGAGCCAGAGCGCCTGTCCGTAGCGAGTGGGAATCCGGAGATCGAGTCTCTCTGTCCGAGTCAGTGTCCGGGAGCGAGCGGGTGTCCGGGAGCGAGTGGGTGTCGGGAGAGAGAGAGGCTGTCCTTAGCGAGTGGGAATCGGAGATCCAGTGGCTGTCCGGGAGCGAGCTGGTGTCTGGGAGCGAGTGAGTGTCCGGAGCCAGAGCGCCTGTCCGTAGCGAGCACGAGTCGGAGGTCGAGGTCGAGTGGGTGTCCGGGAGCGAGTGGATGAACGGGAGCGAGTGGGTGTCCGAAATCGAGTGGATGTCCGGGAGCGAGCGGGTGTCCGGGCGCGAGTGGGTGTCCGGAGAAAGAGCGCCTGTCATTAGCGAGCGGGAGTCTGGGAGCAAATGGGTGTCCAGGAGCGAGCGGGTGTCTGGGAGCAAGTAAGTGTCCTGAGCGAGAGCGCCTGTCTGTAGCGAGCAGGAGTCCGAGATCCAGTGGCTGTCCGGGAGCGAGTGTGTGTCCGAAATCGAGGGGGTGTCCGGGAGCGAGCGGCTGTAGGAGATCGAGTGGGCTTCTCTGAGCGACCCATCCCTCCAGAAGCACTTACCTCTAGAGGGCAGCAGCTTGAGCAGCAGTGCAAGCAGAGGAGTCTTCTGCAGGCTCTGTGCGCTGGGTATTTGTAGTCTTCGACGGGGGCGGGGCTGGTGAACTGCGAAATACCCCCAGCTGAAAAGTCCCTTGCCAGACGGACTTCCGAATGAAATCGGTAAAGGAACGAAATCGGAAGAATTTTCGATGTATAGCAAGCTGGGATCCGGAGCGAGCCTGTGTCTAGAGCAAGAGCGCCTTCCTTTCCAGAGGGATGCAGGACCAGGAGCGAGCGGGTGTCCAACATGCCAGTCAAGGTCGAGTGGGTGTCCGGGAGCGACCTGGTGTCCAGGAACGAATGAGTGTCCGGAACCAGAGCGCCTGTCCGTAGCGAGCACGAGTCGGAGAGTGCCTGTCCGTAGCGAGCACGAGTCGGAGATTGAGGTCGAGTGGGTGTCCGGGAGCGACCTGGTGTCCGGGAACGAATGAGTGTCCGGAACCAGAGCGCCTGTCCGTAGCGAGCACGAGTCGGAGAGTGCCTGTCCGTAGCGAGCACGAGTCGGAGGTGGAGGGAAGGAGTGTCCGGAGCCAGAGCGCCTGTCCATAGCGAGCACGAGTCGGAGAGTGCCTGTCCATAGCGAGCACGAGTCGGAGATTGAGGTCGAGTGGGTGTCCGGGAGGGACCTGGTGTCCGGGAACGAATGAGTGTCCGGAGCCAGAGCGCCTGTCCGTAGCGAGCACGAGTCGGAGAGTGCCTGTCCGTAGCGAGCACGAGTCGGAGATTGAGGTCGAGTGGGTGTCCGGGAGGGACCTGGTGTCCGGGAACGAATGAGTGTCCGGAGCCAGAGCGCCTGTCCGTAGCGAGCACGAGTCGGAGAGTGCCTGTCCGTAGCGAGCACGAGTCGGAGATTGAGGTCGAGTGGGTGTCCGGGGAGCGACCTGGTGTCCGGGAATGAATGAGTGTCCGGAACCAGAGCGCCTGTCCGTAGCGAGCACGAGTCGGAGAGTGCCTGTCCGTAGCGAGCACGAGTCGGAGGTGGAGGGAAGGAGTGTCCGGAGCCAGAGCGCCTGTCCGTAGCGAGCACGAGTCGGGGTGGCGGGAAGGAGTGTCCGGAGCCAGAGCGCCTGTCCATAGCGAGCCCGAGTCGGAGAGTGCCTGTCCATAGCGAGCACGAGTCGGAGATTGAGGTCGAGTGGGTGTCCGGGAGGGACCTGGTGTCCGGGAACGAATGAGTGTCCGGAGCCAGAGCGCCTGTCCGTAGCGAGCACGAGTCGGAGAGTGCCTGTCCGTAGCGAGCACGAGTCGGAGATTGAGGTCGAGTGGGTGTCCGGGGAGCGACCTGGTGTCCGGGAATGAATGAGTGTCCGGAACCAGAGCGCCTGTCCGTAGCGAGCACGAGTCGGAGAGTGCCTGTCCGTAGCGAGCACGAGTCGGAGATTGAGGTCGAGTGGGTGTCCGGGAGGGACCTGGTGTCCGGGAACGAATGAGTGTCCGGAGCCAGAGCGCCTGTCCGTAGCGAGCACGAGTCGGAGAGTGCCTGTCCGTAGCGAGCACGAGTCGGAGATTGAGGTCGAGTGGGTGTCCGGGAGGGACCTGGTGTCCGGGAACGAATGAGTGTCCGGAGCCAGAGCGCCTGTCCGTAGCGAGCACGAGTCGGAGAGTGCCTGTCCGTAGCGAGCACGAGTCGGAGATTGAGGTCGAATGGGTGTCAGGGGAGCGACCTGGTGTCCGGGAATGAATGAGTGTCCGGAACCAGAGCGCCTGTCCGTAGCGAGCACGAGTCGGAGAGTGCCTGTCCGTAGCGAGCACGAGTCGGAGGTGGAGGGGATGAGTGTCCTGAGCCAGAGCGCCTGTCCATAGCGAGCACGAGTCGGAGGTGGAGGGAATGAGTGTCCTGAGCCAGTGCGCCTGTCCGTAGCGAGCACGAGTCGGAGAGTGCCTGTCCGTAGCGAGCACGAGTCGGAGACTGAGGTCGAGTGAGTGTCCAGGAGGGACCTGGTGTCCGGGAACGAATGAGTGTCCGGAGCCAGAGCGCCTGTCCATAGCGAGCACGAGTCGGAGGTGGAGGGAATGAGTGTCCGGAGCCAGAGCGCCTGTCCGTAGCGAGCACGAGTCGGAGAGTGCCTGTCCGTAGCGAGCACGAGTCGGAGACTGAGGTCGAGTGAGTGTCCAGGAGGGACCTGGTGTCCGGGAACGAATGAGTGTCCGGAGCCAGAGCGCCTGTCCATAGCGAGCACGAGTCGGAGGTGGAGGGAATGAGTGTCCTGAGCCAGAGCGCCTGTCCGTAGCGAGCACGAGTCGGAGAGTGACTGTCCGTAGCGAGCACGAGTCGGAGATTGAGGTCGAGTGGGTGTCCGGGAGTGACCTGGTGTCCGGGAACGAATGAGTGTCCGGAACCAGAGCACCTGTCCGTAGCGAGCACGAGTCGGAGAGTGCCTGTCCGTAGCGAGCACGAGTCGGAGATTGAGGTCGAGTGGGTGTCCGGGAGCGACCTGGTGTCCGGGAATGAATGAGTGTCCGGAACCAGAGCATCTGTCCGTAGCGAGCAGGAGTCGGAGGTGGAGGGAAGGAGTGTCCGGAACCAGAGCACCTGTCCGTAGCGAGCACGAGTCGGAGAGTGCCTGTCCGTAGCGAGCACGAGTCGGAGATTGAGGTCGAGTGGGTGTCCAGGAGCGACCTGGTGTCCGGGAACGAATGAGTGTCTGGAGCCAGAGCGCCTGTATTTAGCGAGTGGGAATCCGGAGATCGAGTCTCTCTGTCCGAGTCAGTGTCCGGGAGGGAGCTGGTGTCCGGGAGCGAGTGAGTGTCAGGAGCAAGAGTGCCCGTTGGTAGGGAGCGGGAGTCAGAGATCGAGCGGGTGTCCGGGAGCGAGTGGATGAATGGGAGCGAGTGGGTGTCCGAAATCGAGTGGGTGTCCGAAATCGAGTGGGTTTCCGGGAGCGAGCGGGTGTCCGGGAGCGAGTGGGTGTCCGGAGAGACAGAGCCTGTCATTAGGGAGCAGGAAGGAGTCCGGGAGCAAATGGGTGTCCAGGAGCGACTGGGTGTCCTGGGAGGGAGCTGGTGTCCCCGAGTGAGTTAGTACGCCTGTCCTTAGCCAGCCGGATTTCGGTATCGAATGGGTGTCCAGGAGCAAGCGGGTATCTGGGAGTGATCAGATGTCCAGGAGGGAGTGGGTGTCCGGGTTGAGCTGGTGTCCCTGAGCGAGTGGGTGTCCGAAATCAAGTGGGTGTCTGGGAGCGAGCGGGTGTCTGGAGCAAGAGCTCCTGTCCTTAGAGAGTGGGAGTTGGAGATCCAGTATGTGTCCGGGAGCGAGTGGGTGTCCGCGTGGGAGCAGGTGTCGGAGAGCGAGTGAGTGTCCAGGAGCGAGCGGGTGTAGGAGATCGAGTGGGTGTCCGGGAGCGAGCTGGTGTCTGGGAGCGAGTGAGTGTCCAGAGAGGGAGCGCCTGTCATTTGCGAGTGGGTGTCCGGAATCGAGTCAGTGTCAGGGAATCGCGCGGGTTTCCGGTAGTGAGCCGGTTGGGGAGCGAGTGGGTGTTCCGGATTGATTGAGGGTCCTGGAGCGATTGAGTGTCAGCAGCTAGAGTGCCTGTCCATAGCGAGTGGGTGTCCCTTAGCGAATAGATGTCCGGGAGCGAGCTGGTGTCCAGTAAGATCCGGAGTCTGGGAGCCAATGGGTGTTTGTAGAGAATAGGTGTGCGGGAGCGAGCTGGTGTCCAGGAGCGAGTGGTTGTCCAAAGCGAGTGGGCATAAGGAGGGAGCAGGTGTGGTCAGCTTCAAGGGGGTCCGGAGCAAGCAGGGCCTTGGAGGGAGCAGGTGTCAGGGGGAGCATAGTTCTGGAGGGAGCTGGTGTTCAGAGGGAGCCTGTGTTGGGAGCGACCATCTGTCTGGAGCGAGCGTTTGTCCAGAGGGAGCCGGACCACGGAGCAAGCCGGGATACAGAGCACGTCATACAACTCGCAGCTACTAGGGAACTTTGTCCAGAGAATTTAGAAGTTCCAATCCTGACCTTTATTAATCCGCCCCAGTCCAAAGCCAGCCCCTCTGCGCCCCCTGGTGTACAGAAGTAGTCAGACTGCCTGCAGCTCCCAAGCCCAATTGGCAGTCTGCAAATGGACCTTTTTCTCTTCTGCCCTGGACTCCCTTGTTGGCTCCTACTCCCCCGTGCCCTGCCACTCTTTGGAGGAGACTAACAGTGGTCTTTCCCTGCATTGCAATGGTGGGCTAAACCCTTCCTGTGCAAGGAGAAGTTTCCTCCTCCTCTGGCGTTCTGGACACCTGCTGGCTGAGACCATAACAGGAAGGTGACCTCAGAGAGGAAGGAAGGCAGGAGACAGAGCTGAAAGGACCAGCTGAAAGGACACCGCTTTGGGGCCCTGGACACGTTTTTGCTTGACCTAGTCCTTGCAAAATAGGAATGCAGCCATGACTGAGATTCGGTCCAAACATTGACTTCATAGTCTTTGTGGAGCAGAGGTCTGAGTCCCAGGAAATCTTGCCTCATCAAAATCTGTTGTAAGGATGGACTTGGCACAAAACCATAAAAGATGTACATTGGAGAAATTATCACCGTTTAGAAACGACGCAAGGCGAAGAGGTGGCAAAAACAAAATGTTACTTGTATGTATAAAACTGACCACTTGGTATTGAACAAGCAATCGGTCTGCCATATCTACAGTACCACTCCCAGACCTAAGGCTCATTGCAGAAGAATCATTGCAGAAGACAGGGTTGGAAGAATGTAAGAGCCAGAGGGTCAGGAAGTTAGCTGTGACACTGTATCTCCTAAGAGTGTCAGAATCTGCACCCATGAAAGTCTCACCAACAGAATCACTTAAACAGTAGTCAAAGGAGGTCAACAGGAGACTTAACTAACGTCTGTGTGGGGGACTCCAGGGAGCCTCAATCCTACACAAAGAATTCCAGGACACTAAAAAGTGATGAGGGGTGAGAAATTCTCTTTGTTTGCTAATTTACAGAGTTACATGGCAGAGGGGGAAGTGCTCTTACAGATGGAACTGCTTTCCCCAACTCGATTTGGCCAAAGCTTTCTGCTCTTAACTGACAGTGAAACTGAATGGCATTCCCAGCCTTTGCATGTACATCTAAAAAGAGGAAGAATGCAATAACTGAAATGACCTGGGATGTTCATTTTACCTTTGCAGTTTTCTGCACCAGAGCCAGAGATGGATCAGTCTCTTCATAGTCCAGGAAAGCTGGGTTTCTAGGTCAGATCATATCGCCCTTATCATGGTACCCATTAATCTTGCACCTAGTCCTCTCCAAGCCTTGGCAGCCAGCTTCCTCTACAGAGGCTCTGGAGTCCCGAGATCAGAAACTCTTCTGACCAGTGTAAAGCAAGAGTTACTCCCTGAAAAGTTTCCCCCTCTCACATATGAATTACCCAGTGTAAAATTGGTGGCTGAGATCACCACCATTGGATCAGACATTACTGCTCCTTCGGTGTTAACTCAGAGTTACTCATTGGTGATTTTCCCACACCTAGATCAGGAACTCATTTTTTTTTTTCAATGATTTTCAAAGGAGCTGAGTCAAGGTAACAGATGTTGGGGATCCAGGTCTCTAGGTTCTCTATTTTTAAAGGAAGAAAGGTTGATTTTCTCTCTGACTTTGTTCCTTCCTGTCCTGTGCCAGCAGACACTAGCTGGTTGTTGTAATTCTAGCAATCACTCTGATGTTTTTCCTATGGTCACAGTTTAATCTAAACCTGCCTGGTGCAACTGGGGGAATTCAGCCTGAGTTTCTCTCCACACTTTCACTAATTGCTATAAGGTTCCCTAGAAAGATTTTTCCCAGGATCGCTGGTCTTGGGTGGCTCAGTGCACACATTTCACTTCTGCAGCAACATGAATAAGAGTGACCCACAGATGTGTAACTTGCACCTTTAGTGGCTCAGCCCAACTGGGGGACTCCTGGTGTCAGCCCTGTGGGGGACCAGCAGTGAGTGTGCTCCTGAGCTCTTCTTGCACTGAGTGCCACTGGTTTCTTCTCCAGAGCTCTGTCAAGTTTTCCTATAAAACCATCATCTCTGTGGCAGGCCCCTGTTTTCCTGTATCTGAGGCTTCTTGATTTTACCACTTTTCTTTATAGGCTCTGAGCACCAGGCCACTCCAGGAGATGAAGTCAAACCAGCTCAAACTAGATATGAAATGGTTTGAACATAGGTGCCTTTCAGTGCTGCCTGACTGTGATTCCAGGAGACTTAAAAGTTAGCCATAGCTAGCCAGGAATCAACCAAACCAAATAGACTTTTTCTGCAGGTGTCTTAGTCAGCAAGGCACCAGATCTGGGATTCTAGCAAAGCCATTCAGCAGTGCAGGAGAATATCATGGCCCAGCATATTCCAGGTTGCTCTAGGGAAGTCCTGTTTTAAAACTTTAGATGCATTTCATTTCCCCAGATCTAGGTGGCAGGCAAAGGGACCTTTTTGTACTTTCATTTTGAGCTTTTTCTGTTCACTATTACACACTTTCACTGAAAGAAGCACCACTAACTGACCATCCTGCAGCCTGACACCAGAATGCTGGACTGACAGGAGAGCATCACAGTGCCAGGCTGAGATGTTAAATGGTGTCACTCAGAGTCTCCCACACTAGCAGCAGGGCCCTGTCCTTCCACAGACTTGCTTACTGTAGTGTGGCTTCCGTTTGTTCTCTTCTCACCTCTCACCTCCTTGGTGTGTTGTTTCTGTTTTATACACTCTAAAAACAACTTTTGCCTTTTTCACTTGGCAATCCCTCAAGAAACTGCTTTCCAGTTGTTTGCTGTCTGCTTCTAAGCTAATATGCCTCCAGTCCAGGACAGCATGGAGCCCAGCTATGCCAGCCGCTCCCTGCCTGCCTTCTGACTAGACACAAATCACTAAAACATAGAAATATTATATGTATTCATCTCAAACACAGGAAATAAAACATGAGACAGAGAGAGGGGCTGGAGGAGTGGGCAGGTGGAGAGGAGATTCCCTGTCCTGAAGCTTCATCTCTACACTTAGCTGTTTTCTCCTAACCATTTCTCTGCTGGGAATGCAGGATTAGCATCTGCTCAGGACCAGCTGACCAAAGAACTATTAACAGGATTTCCAAGTAGGGTCTGGTGACACATGACTTTAATCTCAACACAAGGGAGGCAGAGGCAGGTAGATATTTGACTTGGTCTCCAGCTTGCAAAAGGAGTGGCACAATAGCCAGGGTTACACAGAAAAGCACTCTCTGTGGTGGCTATTCTTTGTTGTCAGCTTGATTATATCTCGAATTACATATAATCCAAAATTGCAAATACACCTGCAAGGGATTTTTGCTTAATTTGTTGAAATTAATCTGTGTCTTTGAGGTAGAAAGACTTGATTTTAATGCAGATCTTTTTGAGCTTGATAGATACAGGCCTTCAATCTGGATCTAGAGCAAGGAGAACACATATCTTTGTTATTGTGATTGTTGTGGATGTTATGAGCCAGGGTTTGTCTGGAATATTCCTGGCTGTCCTGGAACTCACTTTGTAAAGCAGGCTACACACTAAGATCCACTAGCTTGATCCAGTACCATAGTGCTATGATTAAAGGCAAGAGCCACCACACCCACTTAAAGACATATAGCTTTAATCCAGACACTGAAGTTGGAACAAACACCTTTACTTTGGGCGGCACCTTCAGAAAGAGGCCTATAAAACAACACAGAGGAAGAAAGTTTATGGTTAGCATGGTTGCTCTCTCCTAGCTAACAAGTCTATCACTCCGCTGGCACTAGAGCCTACTTCTCTGTGGTTCCATCTTCTACTGAAGACCAGCTGAGACATCCAGCCTCGGGGACTGAGAACTTCTGGATTCCTGGACTTTGCTTCCTCTCCATCTGGTGTGGAATAAGCTCAACTGCAGCCTGTAAGTCATTCTAATAAATCCCCTTTCAGGAAAGAAAGGGAGAGTGAAAGATCACTATATTTGATCTTTACTCTGTATACAGGCTCCCCAAATAGATTTGCTGGCCCATTAGCACTTTCCCCATTGCCCATCTAATCAGTCCCCCATAATGTTTAACTCTAGACAGTTGCTTCCAGAGTGATAGCATCTACCTTGAGAAGCTTCATTCCTTTTTTGTTTGCTAGTTTAGATTTTTGAGACTAGCTATTCCTGTGTAGCCCTAGCTGTCCTGAAACTAGTTCTGACAACCAGGCTGGCCATCTTGAGCCCAGAGATTCACCTGCCTCTGCTTCTGTTCCCAAATCTTTCTTCTTTAGGTGCTGTGTAGGCCGCCCACCCGACTCAGCTGGCCAAAAAGGCGCAGCAGCCAACCCGACTTGCTGGCCAAGATGGCTCCGGCCTAGGCCTCTGGTATCAGCTACCAGTGTACTGTGCATGTTCAACTCAGTTTGATGGCAGTCCCTCCCGAACGGGGTATGCTAATGAGGTACCACAAGGGTACCACAATCCTGACCAATCACCCCCTCCCGGGTAGGGTATGCAAATATGGTATGCTATGAGGCACTGCAATCTGACCAATCGCGCACCTCCACACGCTGGCACACCTCCACGCCCTTCCCCCCCCCCCCCCCCGCCCAGGGCTGAGGGTATATAAGCAGCTCGCCCTGGGCATTCGAGTTCTCTCCCTGAAAACTAAAAGAGCGCTTCTACAATAAAGGCTGTTGAGAAGGATCTGGTTGTTTGTGTCTTCTTTGCTGGACAAGTGAGCGGGACAGTGCTGGGATGAAAGGCTTGTACCATCAGACTAGGCACAACCTTGCCTCCTTAGGCAATGTCAATAAATGCTAGGTTTAAGACCTATCTTCCTTCAGATTAATGGTTGGGAGGTGTTGCGGCTCTCTCCACTCGAAGCTTGGCAGCCACTGTTTCCCGGCCCAAGCTGCCACTCCAGTCTTCGGGTCAGGTTCTAGAGAGAGAGAGAGAGAGAGAAAGAGAGAGAGAGAGAGATAAAAGGGAAGAGACTCAAAGAATGGAGACAAAACAAGAGGTTCTGATCAAGTCTCACGTCTCGTTTATTGAAGGGAAATCTGGGCTATTTATATGCTTTCACCACGTGCCTTGCAGGTGTTGATATGATGTAAGCCTTACAGGCGTAGATACCACATGCACCTTACAGGCATGTATGGCATGGGTAGCACATGGACAGCATGCGAACTGCATGCCTTGCAGGCATGGCTACCACATGCGCCTTGCAGCTGGGGACAGTAAACAGCAAAACAAAATATGTGGGATATCAGAGTGTGCTTCAGCTGTTATAGGCTGTTGAAAAACAAGTCTCACATTAGGGTATATGGCTCAAGATAGCTGCAAAGCTGATAGCCGCTTTCTGCCAAAAGTCGGCCCCCAACAGGAAGGGGCCAAGAAGTATAGAGTATTATTAACTAACTGGAGACTCCTCTGAATCAGAAAGTCAAGAACTTGCCCTCAACCTTCCATGCATAAAGCCAAGGAGATGATGCAGTTCTGTCCCAGTTCTGTCAAGGATCCATCAGATCCTGAAGAACACGCACTGTCCAGTGCACAACTCTTCCCAGCTCTGAGTACAGGATGTTCCAAGTCTGAGCCTCTTTGTTTCAGCACAGAGACAAGCCACTGCTCTGAGGATGGCTGGATTGTCAATTGGGATCTAGACTCCTTTTGTGTATCTGAGAGCTTGGACTACCTGAGATACTACCACAGATTGAATTGTGCCATGACAAAAGGTAAAGAAGTCTTCCAGAGTGAGAGTCAGAGGGAGCCACAAGTGTCCCCAGGAGATGTGGACAACAATGACAAAGATGCAGAGGAGCCAGACCAACCCTCACCAGGATTACTCAGGTAGAAAGGGCAGGAAATTGAGACCTGTGTTCCTGGAGACTGCCCTGACCAGGATCCTGCTTCTGACAGTCCCAGGCACCCAGGCTGCTGGGCATGGCTTCAAAGGGCTTTTGGCCAGAAGAAGAGGAAGAAGTGAAAAGGTCTTCCTGAACTCTATTTGGTGCCCAGGAGCCCAGATGCCTGCTAAGACTTGCAGTTAGGGGATCTTCTCTCAGCTCCTGCTGTTACAGCAAAGGCACACAGAAGGGCAGTTGTGTCTTTGCAGCCATGTGGTTTTTGTTTGTTTGCCTGTTTACAGCTTTCTTAATAAAAGTGTTAAACTGATGAAAATTTGTGCTCTTGTTGAAATGGTTCAAGGGAAATATGAAGGGTGGAGTGGACACAGATGAGGATAGTCTACTGTTTCTTCTGTTGGTTACAGGAGTAACTGGTGGGTTGTTTTAAAGGAAGTCTTCAGGGGACCTTAGGCATCCTGGTTCTCCTGTTTACTGGGCCATAAGATAATCAGCACACATGGAGTAACTTTGATAACTTTGAGAAACCCTTCTGCTGAATCTACATGCATGACAACTGATCTACCCACATGCTTCTCCTCCAAATTAATCTAGTGGCCAACTGCAACTCCCATTTTACCTTTTCTTCCTTCTGTGTAGAATAGGCTCCTCCTGGATTCAGATTCACTTCACCTTGCCTCTCTATTATGGATATTAGAGGCCTGTGCCACCACTTCTGGAACTAGAGACTCTTTCTAATCTTAGCAATTTCTAGAGCAAATTTCTGCATCACAAATGAACTCACCTGCAAAAAAAGGACTGGCAACATTGGAAGGTCATGGCAGTGCTGACCCTGACACAGAAAACCCAGCCACCTGGCCTTGAGAAGTTGTGTTTTATGTGCTTCCAGTCTTGGAAGAGTTTGAATTTTATAAGTCTTAGGTCAGTTGTTGGTCTTACTGAAAGTTTAACCTCTCAGTAGGAAATGGATGTGAGGTAGGCATGTTCACTCAGGCAGGAGGCTCCCTGTGAGTTCCAGGCCAGCCTGATTTACACAGAGGTTTCTAGAACAGAAAGGACTATATAAGTGAGAAAAACACATAAATGAAGGAAGGGATGGTGGGAGGGAAGGATGGAGAAAGGAGTGATGGATGGGTCTGAATGACAGGCCTTGCTGCATTTGTGGAGCATATGAGGAAGCAGCTCTGTAAAATAGTGCTCAGGAACTGGGAGTCAGTGAGGATGGTTCTCCTGGGATTTTATCCATGAGACACAAAGCCTGGGAAGTTAGCAGGTCTCACTGTAGTCTACCCTTTCCCTGCAGAACCAACTGTGTTCCCCATGTCACTGTTTGATTGTGGGTTCTTCCTGTCTCTGAAGGACATTATACCATCCAAGGTGAGAATCAGAAGAAGACCCTGGTAATCATGGACCTGTGTCAAAGCACTAAATACAGCCTCCCTTTCCCTTCCCAACTCAGGTGTACAGGAAGGGCTTTCCTGCTCAGCAGGAGACTTGAGCACTGAGACTTCCTGTGGAAATCCATCCATCAAGAACACAGAGGGAAGTAGGGAGGAGGGTTTACCCGCTGGGCAGGACTGTTATGGACAAGTGGATGTACTTTCAGGGAAGCAAGCTGCTGTCCCTGAATGATGGTTCTGGTTCCTGCCAGTTAATTTTGTTCTGAAAAAAAAAAAAAAAAAAAGTATTCTAGAGAAAACCTGCCAAGACACACCAGAATATACATGCACAAAAATATAAATAAACAAAAAATACAAACGTTTTAGAAAATTTAACTACCTCTAAAACCAAGGAATGCAGACCTCATCTGAGCCACCATAGTCCTTGGATTTCTGATCCCCTTCTAAGTCAGGCATCTCTGACCTGTCAAACCCCAGAGGCTGCTGTTGTAGAGGGATTAGCCATGCCTACATCCTATCTGACAACTTCCCTAAGCTGTTTCACTCCTATGGATGTGGAATTCAGGGATGTCCTAGAGTGGGACAATAGGATCAGCTGTCTCAGGTGCTGCTTTACACTGTGTCCAATTCCTTCACTAATCTGCCCATCCCAGAGACTTTCCTCTAAAGTCTATTAAGGGATTTAGTTCCTTGTTCTGAGAGTTGCTACTTGTCTTCACCTTCTCTTTGCACACAGACACCACCCCACACTCTTGCAAGTGCTTAGATTATCAATGAACCTGACCACCTGAAATTTTTATTGGTGAATTAATCTACCTGACAGGGAAAGTATACTTCCTTTGTGAGAGAGGGTCTCACTATGCAGTCCTTGCTGTCCAGGAATTTACTCTGCAGACCAGACTGACCTTGAACTCAGAGATCTGCCTGCCTCTAAGGTGCTAGGATTAAAGGTGAGCACAGGCCTGCCTGGCTCTGGAAATCCTTATTTAATTATAAGCTTTAGAGGCCTTTTGTTGTTCCTCAGACCCCATCCATGAATCCCATTTGTTGGACCTGGCAGTCAAGCTTACACATTAACATCTGAACCTGGCATGGCTTAAAGGGAAGTGTTTTGTTCTTGCCTGGACCTGATATCCTCTCATCTCCTGGTGGCCAATTCAGAGGACCTGAAACCAAATTGCTCCTTTTCTATCATTGTAACCTGCAGATCACTTAAAGCCTCCGCCAACCCCTCTTTTACCCATACTTCACTCTGCCCTCTTCTGGAAAACAATATAAAAAACCCAAGTAGGTGGGCCACTCTTTTGTCCTACCAAACCTGTTAGTGTTCACATCCCACTCCTAATGAAACTCCACTCACAGGGAAATTCCTCTGACTTGATTACTGACCACTTCCTATCCTAGATTCAAATGCTGATTTTGCCCCTGAAAAACAATTTCACAGGAAGGTGGTGGAGAGAAAAGACTTTTAATTATGTACACATTCCAGTAGAATGCAGTAATTCTACATAGATTTAGGAAAATTCCATAACATATCAATCGAACAGTCAGGAGGACAAAATACAGAGACTTCCAGGCTCCTGGGCATGTGGGGCAGAGTCCCAGCTCTGAAGATCACAGAGGCACTAAGAGGCTCTTCCTCAGTTTTTCTCTGGCTCCTCCTAGTGAGACTGTTGAAGGATTTCAAGGTGTATGCTCTCCATATTGCTTGGGTGTCTTCTTTTTCCAGGTTCCTGTGTCATGTAAGCCTCTGCTTTTAGTCATTTCTGGGAGCCCACTTGGCTTCAGAATTCACTTGGGGCAAGCATGTCTCCAGCCCTGAGGGTTCTGTCATCTTTTGGCTGGTTTATAAGCCAGTAAACCCTTCTCCTAGAAGTGGCTCCTTCTTCTTGAGGACTCCAAAGACTCTCTGAAATGTCAGCCATTGGTTCTTCAACATGTGGCTCTCTATATCATTTCTGTCTCCTCTCTTCTCCAAATGCAGCTTTATCCATCACTATGGCTATGTTGTGTTTCCCATTTCCCCAGCACTGGGGGTGCTGGCAGGAGGGAGGGCTCAGGGCCTCAAAATTATCCATTGCCCAGGCCCATGTCTGTTCTTGGTTCATGTCTGGGAACATGTTGGGCTCTGCATAGTACTTCCTGCCAGGCAGCTCTTCCAAGGCTGATGCAATGAAAGTCATGACTACTTTTTCCTGACCAAGTGGGAGAGTTTAGCAGCTGATGTTCTCCAGATTATAGTATAATCTGAACAAATTGAAATGATAATTAATATACATTTATTCATTATTTATATACTATATATTTCTCCTGTTAATATGTATTTAATATGTTTACTTCAGGAGTGGTTGCAGATTTAGCTCATTTATTACTTGTATCAACAATTGCAGCTGCCAAATAAATTCATCAAATACTTTCAATTGATCTCTATTTTATGATAGTTGATTCCTGTGTTTTGACAGTATCCAAAGACAGAAGGCCATTTTAGTGACTGTGAATATAGCTCAATGGCAAACCCAAAGGAATATACTTTCTTCTTATCAACTCAGGGATCCTTCTCCAAAATTGACTATTTTCTTGATCCCAAACCAAGACTCAACAGATACAGTAAAAATGAAATAATACCTTGTATCTTGTCAGACACCCATGGATAAAAGCTGTACTTCAACAACAACAGGAACACCAGGAAGTCTACACAAGTCTTTACTCAATGATTTCTTGGTCAGGGAAGAAATAAAGAAATAAATTAAAGACTTTCTAGAATTCAATGAAAATGAAGGCACATTTATGAGACACAATGAAAGCAGTCCTAAGAGCAAAGTTCACAGTGAAATGCCTCCATAAACAAATTAGAAAGTTCTCATATTAGTAATGTATAAGTTATATTAGGTAGGGTTCTCTAGAGTCACAGAACTTATAGAATGTCTCTAGATTAAGGGAATCAATGACTTACAGTCCAACCAACTCAACTGGGCAACTGTAAATTGGGAGTTCAAAAGTCTAGGAGTTTCAGCTGGTCGTCTCTAGAACCTGGAATCCTGAAGAGGTAGATTCCAACAGATGTCCTGTCAAGTAAGTACAAGAAAGCAAAAATCAGTCTTCCTTCTTCCACTCTTCTTATATAGGCCTCCAGCAAAAGGTGTGTCTCAGAGTAAAGATATGTACCACCAGAACTTGCTTTATCCCACACATGCTCACCTTGAACGCAGTGACCTGATTGCATCTGTCTCCTAGGATTAAAAGCATACACTACTTTGCCTGGGTCTAAGCTTTTCCTGGCCACTCTGCTTCAAGATCTCCATGCCAAGATCCAGATCAGAAGCCTGTGTCTTCCAGCCTTAAGATCTGGATCACAGGTATGCCGTCATTTCTGGATTATACTTCATCCCACATGTAGTCAAGTTGACAACCAGGAGTAGCCATAAAAAAGTACACCTGGAAGCTCTAGAAGAAGAAGAAGAAGAAGCAAGCATGCCAAAGAGTAGAAGGTAGGAAATAATCAAAACCAGGGGTGAAAGCAATCAGTAAGAAGCAAAGAAACAATATGAAGTATCAACAAACCTAGAGCTGGTTCTTTGAGACAATCAACAGGATAGACAAATCCTTAGGCAGATTAACCTAGAGATAGAGAGATAGCATCCAAATTAACAAAATCAGTATGGATGAAAAGGGAGGCCTAGCAACTGAGTGTAAGGAAGGTGGATGAATCATTAGGACCTACTTCATAACCTGTAATCCACAAAATTGGAAAATGTAAATTAAATGGACAATCTTCTAGAGAGTTAACACTTACCAAAGTTAAATATACATCAGGTAAACTCTTCAACCAGTCCACAACCCCTAAAGAAGTAGAAGCAGTCATTAAATGTTTTCCAACAACAAAAACAAAGTTCAGGGCCATATGCTTTCGGTGTAGAATTCTACCCGACTTTCCAAGATGAGCTAATTCCAATACTTCTCAAACTATTCCACAAAATATAAACAGGTGGAACACTTGTCAAACTCATTCTAAGAAGGCACAGTCACCCAGAACCTGAACTACAGAAAGACTTCACAAAGAATGAGAGTGTCAGACTGATTTCTCTTATGAATGTTGATACAAAAATACTCAATAAAATACTCAGAAACAGAATCCAGGAACACATCTAAGAAATCAGCCATCAAGATCAAGTAGGCTTGCCGGGCAGTAGTGGCACACGCCTTTAATCCCAGCACTTGGGAGGCAGAGGCAGACGGATTTCTGAGTTCAAGGCCAGCCTGGTCTACAAAGTGAGTCCCGGGACAGCCAGGGCTACACAGAGAAACCCTGTCTCGGAAAAAAAAAAAAAAATCAAGTAGGCTTCATTTCAAGGATGTTGGGATGATTCAATATAAGAAAAGCCATCAAATTTATCGACCTTATAAACAAACGAAAAGAAAAAATCTTTTTTCTTTTCATGATGATCTCTTTAGATACTGAAAAAACATATGATAATATCTGATATCCCTTGATTATACAGATATTAGAGAAATCAGAGATACAGGGCCCATACATAACACAATCAAAGCAATATACAGCAAGACAGTAGCCAAAATCAAACTAAATGGAGAGAAATTCAAGCATTTCCAGTGAAATCAGGGACAAGACAAGGCTGACTACCCTGTCCCTATCTAGTCAGTGTAGGACTTGAGATTGAGCCAGAGCATTAAGACTAGAAAAGGTGATCAAAAGGATACAAATTGGAAAGGAAGAAATCAAAGTATTGCCATTTTATGCAGGATATTATCGTTTACCTAAACAACCCCAAAAATTTTGGAAAGAGAACTCCTACAGCTGATAACATGTTCAGCAAAGAATGTAGATACAAAATTCAAACAAATAAGTAAGTAGACGTTCTGATAAATGGCTCTAGAAAGAAATAGCTTGGTGTAACACTCACCAAGCAAGTAAAAGATCTATATGACAAGAAGTTCAAGTCCCTAAAGAAAGAAGTTGAAGAAGATATCAGAAGATGGAAAGCTTTCCCAGGCTCATGGATAGATAGGAGTAACATAGTAAAAATGGCCATCTTACCAAAAGCAATCTACAGTTTCAATGTAATCTCCATCAAATTCCAACACAGTTGTAGTTTACAGAACTTCAAAGATCAATTCTCCACTTCATATGGAAAAATAAAAAACCCAGGAGAGCAAAAACAGTCCTGAAAAATAAAAGAACACTGGGAGAAATCACCACCCCTGACCTCAATCTGTACTACAAAGTAATAGTAATAAAACACTACAGGGCATTGGTACAGAAACAGACACATTGATCAATGGAATCAAATCAAAGACCCAGAAATAAACCCACACATCTATGGACACTTGATATTTGATAAAGAACCAAAACCATACAAAAAAATGAGAACTTCTTCAAATGGTGCTCAACTAACTGGTTGTCTATATGAAAAAGAATGACAATAAATCAATACTTATCACCCTGTACAAAACTAAAGTCCAAGTGAACCAAGGACTTCAATATAAAACTGGGTACACTAACTCTCATAGAAGAGAAAGTGGGAAATACTGTTGAATACATTGGTACAGGTTACAAGTCCCTGCACAGAACACCAATGGCTCTTAGATGATCAGCTGATAAAAGGGACCTGATGAAACTGAAAAGATTTTGTAAGGCAAAGGACACTGTCAATAGGACAGATCCATAGCCCACAGACAGGGAAAGGGTCTTCATCAACCCTACATCTGACAGAAGGCTTATATCAAAAATGTACAAAGAACTTAAGAAGTTAGACACCAACAACATGAAATAATCTAATAAAAAAACTAGGGTTCTGAACTGAACGGAATTCACAACAGAGAATTTCAAATGACTGACAAGCACTTAAAGAAATGTTCAATTCCTTATTCATCAGAGAAATTCAAATCAAGACAATTCTGAGTTTCATTTTCCTCCCATCAGAATGGCTAAGATCAAAAACTGAAGAGGTAGCACATGCTAGAGAAGACGTGGAGCAAGGGGAACATGGTTCCTTTGTTGGTGGAAGTGCAAACTTGTACCACCAATTTGGAAATCAATTTGTCATTTTCTCAGAAAACTGAAAATAGTTCCACCTCAAGACTCAGCTGTATCATTCCTGGGGAAACACCCAAAACATCCTCCAATATCTCACAAAGACACTTACTCGGTTATGTTCATAGCATCTTTATTTGTAATAGCCAGAAACTGGAAACAACTTAGATGTCCCTTACCTGGAAAACAGAAAACAAAAAATGTGGTACACCTACACAATAGAATACTATTCGGATATTAACCTCAAGATATCATGAATTTTTCAGGCAAATGAATGGAATTTGAGAATAGCATGCTGAGTGAGGTAACCCAGTCCCAAAGGACATATGTGGTATGTACTTACTTAGAAGTGGATATTGGCCATAAAATACAGGTACCTTATTATACTCCACAACCCAAAGAAGCTAAACAAGATGGAAGGCCCAAGCAAGGAAGCCTGACTCTCATTTTGAAAGGGCATTAACATAGTCATAATAGACAGATGGAAGAAGAGAACTGAGGTAGGGTGAGGGGGAGTGGGAGGGAAATGTGGGATTCAAGATCCTGTGTACGGCAGGACAAGATAGATGACTAGGTGGCCATGAAAAATAATGGAAATCTGCACTGGACAGGGTGAGGAAGGCAGAATGAGCCAGAAACTGGAAACAACTTAGATGTCCCTTACCTGAAAAACAGAAAACAAAAAATGTGGTACACCTACACAATAGAATACTATTCGGATATTAACCTCAAGATATCATGAATTTTTCAGGCAAATGAATGGAATTTGAGAATAGCATGCTGAGTGAGGTAACCCAGTCCCAAAGGACATATGTGGTATGTACTTACTTAGAAGTGGATATTGGCCATAAAATACAGGTACCTTATTATACTCCACAACCCAAAGAAGCTAAACAAGATGGAAGGCCCAAGCAAGGAAGCCTGACTCTCATATTGGCCATAAAATACAGGTACCTTATTATACTCCACAACCCAAAGAAGCTAAACAAGATGGAAGGCCCAAGCAAGGAAGCCTGACTCTCATTCTGGCTCATTTGGGTGGCCTGGACAAGGAAGGCACCCAAAAATCAATGGAGTGACCTTGGTATGACTCACTTTTTTGTGGATATGGTGTCTGAAGGGGTCACTTCCTGTATCCAGACAGAAACCCCAGGAGCAATAGAGACATCAACCCAACTACAAAACATTTAACTCAATATTTTTCCTGTTTATAAGTAATGCAGGCATGGAGAACAGAACAGAGACTGAGGGAATGGCCAACCAATAAGCAGCCCAACTAGAGACCCATCAGATCGGTGAGTATTACTGATACTCTGTCATGTTTGCAGACAGGAGCATGATGTCTTCTGAGAGGCTCCACCCAGCATCTGAATCAGACAGACAGAGCCAAATAGTGGGTAGAGCTTGGGGATTTTTATAGAAGAATAAGAAAAAGTTTATAGGTCCAGAAGAAGATAGGAATTTCAAAGAGAGCCCAACAGAGTCAACTATCCTGGACCTTTAGGGTTTTCAGATTCTGTACCACCAACCAAAGAACATACACTGGCTGGACCTAGGCCTCCCAGCTCATAGGTATCAGATGTGCAGCTTAACCTTCATGTGGGTCCTGAACACCTGAGTGGGAGGCCATGCCAAAACTTGTGTGTAAGTGGAGTGTGTTCTACTAGCTGGGCTGCCTTGTCTGGCCTCAGAGGGAGAGGAAGTACCTAGCCTCTCAGAGACTTGAAGTGCTAGAAGGTGAAGGGGATACCCAGGGTCCCTCCATCTGCACAGAGGAGAAGGGGAGGGGAGAATGATTGTGGGAGGGGGTGACTGGGAGTGAGTCAGTGAGTGTGATGCAAAGTGAATAAGTAAATAGAATAATAGCAAAATAAAATTTAAAAGAAGTGTTGCTATGGTCATGATGTCTCTTCCTTCACTATGTAACCCTAAGATAGTACTCTTCTGCATAGTATTATGAAATGCCTTGTATATGTGAAACTTACATGTATACCCCTGATAGTTTTAACCTATGCTCCTTGGCCAATTAATTGCCAACTTAAGAGAATTAGTATGAAGGCTGAAGAGAGAAGAATGTATTTGAGATGACTGTCTTTCTTTTCTGTCCCACAGAGGAAACACCTCACATGCCATTTCTGATGCAGTTTGCCTACATCTCCCCCCAATGAACAGAATGTGGACTGCAGGGCAGAGGGACCATTGCCAGCTTCCTGACAAATGCCTGGGAGTTTAATAGAATTCAGCATTTTTGAAAAAAAAAAAAAACAGTTGTCACAATGAGAGAGACAGAGAGAGAGAGAGACAGAGAGAGAGAGACAGAGAGAGAGACAGAGAGACAGAGAGAGAGAGACAAAGTGAGAGACACACACACAGAGAGAGAGAGAGAGAGAGAGAGAGAGAGAGAGAGAGAGAGAGAGAGAGAGAGACTCCACCTCCAAAGTCCAGTGAAGAGGGAGGAGGGCAGTGAGTGGATGTGTTCTCTCCCACTCTCCCTCCAGTTATGTCCTTTGTGCTGAGTACAAACTCCTCCCCTCCCTTTCCTGACTCAGCTCTAAGGCTACAGCCAACCCTCCAGTGTGGTCCTGAGTCTGTGCCTCCAGCCCTAAGGTCCTAATGTCTTTTTAGTCCTACTTCCACTTTGCCCACTGCAGCTCTCACATCCTGTTTCTGTTCAAACTCACTGCCTCTTGTAACAGAAATAACTGAGGTTTTCCTGCTTACTGCAACCAAAGTATCTGTGAAAGGAAGTTCTGCCCTGACCTTCTGGGTGGCTCAGCACCACATTTGTGGCAACTTAATTGGTTAAACTAACAACAGTTTAAAGTCATTACTTGAATATGACAGTATCTCTATCACAGGAAGCTCCAAGTGCTTTAGAGGGAAGAGAGTCCTTGGGAAGGGTCTGCTCAGAGCCTGGGCAGGTTGTATAATTCCTTTGTTCAGGCAATAAGAATTGAATCACTTCTGCACTTCCTCATTAACAAGGACATATGGGCCCTGCCCACTTGGAAGCTAGAGGCCCCTTAGCCAAAGATGCCAGCAAACCCCAGAGTCTGTCAGGAGAGAGCATGAAAGTAGAGAAGGCAGGACAGTCTGCACCACCTGGCTCTGTTTATTCTTTTGTTTTTTTCTAATGGAAATAACTTGTGTGTGCTAACAATTCCTTTTCCCCCTCACTGTTCTATCATAAGACAAATAGTTTAGTCTTCCTCTCACAGTTTTATCCAACAAATTTACAGTCTAAGTTCATATTTTGTTTTCATTTTATTTTATTTTTTATTGGATATTATATTTACATTTCAGATTTTAACTCCTTACCACATTCCCCCCACCACCTAGGAATTTCCTATCCCATCTCCCCTCCTCCTGCTACTATGACAATGTACCCCACCTACCCACACACTCCCACCTCTCCACCTTCGAATTCCTCCCACTCAGTGTTCAGCCTTCATGGGACCAAGGATCTCCTCTCCCATCTATGCCCAACAAAGTCATCCTCCCCTACATGTATAGATGGAGTCATGGGTCCCTGCCTATATGCTCCCAGGCTGGTGGTTTAGACCCTGGGGAGCTCTGGATGGTTTAGACCCTAGGGAGCTCTGGTATTGTTGCTCTCCTCATGGGGCCACAAACACTTTCAGCTCCTTCAGTCTTCTCTCTAACTCCTCCATTGGGAAACCCTAGATCAGATCAGTGGTTAGCTGTGAGCATCTGCCTCTGAATATGTCAGACTCTGGCAGACCTTTAAGGAGACAGCTATATCAGGCTCTTGTCAGCATGCTCTTCCTGACATCCACATCAGCATCTACCTTTGGTGACTGCACATGGGATGGATACCCAGCTGGAATGGTCTCCAGATGGCCCCTCCTTCAGTTTCTGTCCCACACTTTGTCTCCATATTTGCTTTCTTGAGAATTTTGTTACTCCTTCTAAGTAGGACCGAGGCATCCACACTTGGTCTTCCTTCTTCATGAGCTTCATGTGGCCTGTGAGTTGAATCTTGGCTATTTCAAGCTTTTGGGGGTAATATCCACATATCAGTGAGTAAATACCATGTGTGTTCTTTTGCGATTGGGTTACCTCACTCAGGATGATATTTTCTAGTTCCATCCATTTACCTAAGAATTTCTCAAATTCATTATTTTTAATAGCTGAATAATATTTCATTGTGTAAATATACCATTTTTTTTATTCATTCCTCTGTTGAAGGACATCTGGGTTCTTTCATATACGCATATCAGTGGAAGACCCTCGAATACTTAGGCACAGGGGAAAAGTTCCTGAACAGAACACCAATGGCTTATGCTCTAAGATCAAGGATTGACAAATGGGACCTCATCAAATTGCAAAGCTTCTGTAAGGCAAAAGACACTGTCAATAAGACAAAACAGCAACCAACAGATTGGGAAAAGATCATTACCAATTTTAGATCCGATAGAGGGCTAATATCCAATATATACAAAGAACTCAAGAAATTAGACTCCAGACAACCAAATAACACTATTTAAAAACTGGGGTACAGAGCTAATCAAAGAATTCTCAACTGAGGAAATTCGAATGGCCTAGAAGCACCTTAAGAAATGCTCAACATCTTTAGTCATCAGGGAAATGCAAATCAAAACAACACTGAGATACCACCTCACACTAATCAGAATGGCTAAGATCAAAAACTCAGGTGATAGTAGATGCTGGTAAGGATGTGGAGAAAGAGAAACACTCCTACATTGTTGGTGGGATTGCAAGCTGGAACAACCACTCTGGAAATCAGTCTGGCAGTTCCTCAGAAAATTGGACATAGCATTACATGAGGACCCAGCTATACTACTCCTGGGCATATACCCAGAAGATGCTCCAACATATAACAAGGACATATGCTCCACTATGTTCATAGCAGCCTTATTTATAATAGCCAGAATCTGGAAAGAACCCAGATGTCCTTCAACAGAGGAATGGATACAAAAATGTGGTACATTTACACAATGGAGTACTACTCAGCTATTAAAAATAATTAATTTGAGAAATTGTTAGGTAAATGGATGGAACTAGAAAATATCATCCTGAGTGAGGTAACCCAATCACAAAAGAACACACATGGTATTTACTCACTTTCCAAAACTTTTCACATGAAGGGATGTTGAATTTTGTCAAATGCTTTCTCAGCATCTAGTGAGATGATCAGGTGGTTTTTTTCTTTGAGTTTGTTTATGTAGTGGATTACATTGATGGATTTCTGAATATTGAACCATCCCTGCATTACTGGGATAAAGCCTACTTGATCATAATGGATGATTGTTTTGATGTGTTCTTGGATTCAGTTTTTGAGAATTTTATTGAGAATTTTTGCATCAATATTCATAAGAGAGATTGGTCTGTAGTTCTCTTTCTTTGTTGGTTCTTTGTGAGGTTTTAGTATGAGCATAATTGTAGCTTCATATAAGGAATTGGGTAGTGTTTCTTCTGTTTCTATTCTGTGGAATAGTTTGAAGAGAATTGGTATTAGGTCTTCCTGGAAGGTTTGATAGAATTCTGCACTAAAACCATCTGGTCCAGGACTTTTTTAGTGGGGAAATTTTTAATGACTGCTTCTATTTCTTTATTTGTAGTCCAAGAAGAACACCACTTTCTTCTTGTTTTGCTAGATTGCCATCTCTTTCCTTAACATTTCAATGGTGATTTTGATTAATGTTCATGAATTGGGCCCTGAAACATAAAGATTATTGTACCATACTATGACCTTGTTTCACAATATTTTTTTAAAGTCTGTGTGTGCATGTGTGTGTGTGTGTGTGTGTGTGTGTGTGTGTGTGTGTGTGTGTGTGTGTTTTGGTCATAAAACAATATTACAATCTGCAGGAATTGGCTCTCTCCTTCCATCATATAGCCAAGGGAACAAACTCAGGTTATCTGGACTGGTGGTGAGTGCTTTCACTCCCTAAGTTGTCTTTCAAATGTCCTCCTGTGAACTCCTCCAGGGAGTAACTTGTTCCTTTGACCCACCTCTGACCACTCTCAATTCCAGATTAAACTGAAATTAGTCAAAACTGGAATGTGTTCAGTTCCTCAGGGGAGCATTTTAATAGGAGTGGGTCAGGCACTTCTACTAAACTAACTGAGCCACTCCTACTAACTACTGAGGTGCTAAGTTTCCCCATGATTGCTAATCTTAGGCAAAGCCAGAGTGAAAATGAATAGCAAAGCAGAGCAGTGTGGTGAAAATTGTTTTTCTAACAAAAAAGTACATAAGTAGTAAGGGCTACTGAGAGGGATTTTCAAACCAGCTGACTTACATATAAGAGGCTCAGCCCACCTGAGTTAACACAGATACTCTCCAACCTGTCAGGATGCCTGTCTCTCTGCAGGCTGTATAGAGAGGCCCATGTTTGCAGCTTTTGTAAGCCATCACCCATGCTAGGGTAGGCTTTGGGTCATTTCTGTCCCTGTAAGTAAGTCCTCCCACCCATACTGCTGTCAGCAGCCTCTGTTCACTGACATTCCTGCAACATTCCTTGGTTTTTTGTTTTTGTTTGTTTTTGTTTTTTGTTACTTACTTAGTTTGTCTAAGGTTGAGGCCTCATGTCCCGCCCCCGATAGATCAGCAAGGAAGATGCGACAAACCGGATCCTTCTCAACAGCCTTTATTTGAAGCGCTCTTTTAGATTTCTGGGAGAGACCTCGAATGCCCAGAATGGGCTGTTTATATACCCTCAGCCCTGGGCGGGGCAAAGCGCATGGAGGTGCTCAATTGGTCAATTTGCAGTGCCTCATATGCATACACCTCAGCATACCCCGCCGGGGAGGGGGTGATTGGCCAAGTTCGTGGTACCCTAGTGGTACCTCATTTGCATGCCCTGTTCAGGAGGGGCTGGAGTCAAATTCCAAAGTCACTACCAGAGTCTAAGCAGGCACCATCTTGGATTGCCGTGTCAGAGCGGCTGGCATGAGCACTTTACTCAGCTGCTTTGAGTCGGCCAACAGATCTGTGGCTCCATTTAGTTAGCTGTCACATCGGTGGCTTACAGCCTCATGAGCTCCCCCTCTTCCAGGTCTGCATGTGTATTGGTGTTCTTCTTGTTCAGTCTCCACATTGGCAGCCACATTGCTGAGACTGCTGTGCTATAGCAAAAGGTGAACTTATATCAGAAGGAACTGCTCTAAGATACAGTAGAGCTTTTGCCCTTGTTCTTTCATTAAGTGGCTGATTCTTCATTCAAAAGCTTACTTTTTAATAGAAAAGATTAGATTTGTGTTTAAGGCTTCATTTATTTGATTTTAGATTTTGTTTCTTTTGCAGGTGGGTTTTAAAGGGCAGAGAAAGGATACGGATGGATGGGAGGGTGAATAGTACTGGGTACAAATGTACAGTTCAAAACTAGGCAGTATAAAGTTTAAAACATTAAGAACGTTATACTTATTAGTATATGTATAAATAAAAATATTCATAAAGTAGCAATTAAAGAACAAATTGGCTAGGAATTTAAAAGAGAGCTGAGATGTATGCATGGGAGGGTTTGGAACGAGAAAACAGTAGAAACATGTTCTTAATAAACAGTAATCTCAAAATTGTAAAACAGAATAAGAGTTAACAGATATTGGCTACATTGCAAAGGTCTAGCATTTAAACCATACAGCACAAAAAACCAAAACAAAACAAAAACCAAAAAACACCCAGACAAATAAAAACCTATCATAGAGCTTTGCAAATGATACAGTTGAAAGTTCTAGTTCACAAAAAACAAACAAACCTGGAAACATATTGTTCCTTTTTGTCATTGTAACCTGCAGATCACTTACAGCTTCTACCCTCACCCCTTTTACCCACTGCTCCACTCTGCCCTCTTCTGGAAAGCAATACAAGAAACCCTAGTGGGTGGGCCACTCTTTAGTCCCTACCAAGCCTGTTAGTGCCCACATCCCACTTCTAATGAAACTCCACTCACAGGGAAATTCCTCTGACTTGATTAGTGACCACTTCCTATCCCAGACTGGAATCCTGATTTTGCCCCTGAAAAACACTTACACGGAATGGTGGTGGAGAGGAAAGATTTTAATTATGTACACTCCCATCAGAATGCAATGATTCTACGTAGATTTAAGAAAAAACTCCATAACATATCAATTGAACAGTCAGGAGGACAAAATAAAGAGACTTCTGGGCTCCTGGGCATGTGGGACAGTACGTAACTCTGCGGAGTCAGCAGGAGCCTCTTGTTCAGTTTTTCTTTGGCTCCTCAGAGTAAATATATTGAAGATTTTCACGGTGTGTTCTCTCCACATTGCTTTGGTGTCTTTCCTTTCCAGGTTTCTCTCTCATGTAAGCCTCTGTTTTTGGTCATTTTGGGGAGCAACTTTGGCTCCAGAATTCACCAGGGCAAGCATGTCTGCAACGCTGTGGGGGCTGTCATCTTCTGGCTGGTTCAGAGCCCATTGAACCCTTCTTGTGGATGTAGCTTCTACTTTTTGAGGACCCCAAAGTCTTGCTGAAGTTTCAGCCATTTTCTCCTCAACATGTGGCTCTCTACTGCGTTTCTGTCCCCTCGCATCTCCAAATGCAGCTCCATACAGCAGTGTGGATAGGGTGGGGTTTCCAGGTCCACAGCTCCAGGGGTGCTGGCAGGAGGGATGGCTCATGGTCTCAAAATTATCCATTGCCCAGGCCCATGCCTGTTCTCCGTTCATGTCTGGAGGCATGTGGGGCTCTGGGTGGTACTTCCTGCCAGGCAGCTCTTCCACGGAGGATGCCATGAAAACCATGGCTCACATTCCCTACCAAGCAGCAGAGTTTAGCAGCAGATGTTCTCCAGATTATATTATAATCTGAAAATAAATTGAGAAGATAATATATATTTATCACTTATAATATATCCTTCAGCTTTCTCCTTGTCATATTTAATACATTTACTTCAGGAGCTGTGGCTGATTTAGCGCATTTATTACTTGTATCAACAGGTGCAGCAGCTATATGTATAAAGATAAATTTATTAAATACTCCCAATTGATACCTACTTTATAATATCTGCTTTCTGTAGTTTGCCTGTATTCAAAGACAGAATGCCACTTTAGTGACTGTGAATGTAGCTCAATGGCAAACATGAAGGAATATACCTTCTTCTCATCACCTCATGGATTCTTTTCCAAAACTGACCATATACTCGATCCCAAAGCAAGCCTCATCTGATACAAGAAAATCGATATAACACCTTGTATTTTGTCAGACAACCATGGATGAAAGCTGCACTTCAACAACAACAGAAACACCAGGAAGCCTACACAAGTCTCTACTCAATGATCTCTTGGTCAGGGAAGAAATAAAGAAAGAAATTAAAGACTTTCTAGAATTCAATGAAAATTAAGGCAAATTTATGAGACACAATGAAAGCAGTCCTAAGAGCAAAGTTCAGATTACAATGCCTCCATAAAGAAATTAGAAAGTTCTCATATTAGTAATGTAATAGTCATATTAGGCAGGGTTCTCTGGAGTCACAGAAATTATGGAATGTCTCTGTATATTAAGGGAATCAATTGTAATGACTTACAGTCTGCAATCCAACCAACCCAATAATGGGCAACTGTGAATTGGAAGTCCAAAAGTCTAGTAGTTTCAGCTGGTCTTCTCCAGAACCTGGAATCCTGAAGAGGTAGATTCCAACAGATGTGCTGGCAAGTAAGTGCAAGCAGGCAAAGAGTGATTCTTCCTCCTTCCACTGTCCTTATATAGGCCTCCAGCAGAAGGTGTGTCTCACAGTAAAGATGTGTACCAAGGGGCCAGGATCTGAATCTTACTTTGTCCCAGGCTGACCTTGAACTCAGAGATCTGATTGCATCTGTCTCCTAGCACAAAACGAATGTACTACTTTGCCTGGGCTTAAGCTTTTCCTGGACACTCTGCTTCAAGATCTCCATGCCAAGATCTGAATCAGATCCTGTGTCTTCCAGCCTCAAGATCTGGATCACAGGTTTGCCCTCTATTTCAGGATTGTAGTTCACTCCATAAGTAGTCAAATTGTCAAGCAGGAATATCCATCACAAAAGTACACCTGAAAGCTCTAGAAAAATAAAAGAAGAAGAAGCAAGCATGCCAAAGAGGAATAGAAGGCAGGAAATAATGAAAATCATGGCTGAAAGCAACCCATTACAAACAAAGAAAACAATACAAAGAATTAAGGAAACCAAGAGCTAGTTCTTTGAGGAAATCAACAAGATGGACAAACTCTTAGCCAAACCAACCAAGAGACAGAGAGACAGCATCCAAATTAACAAAATCAGAAATGAAAAGAGAATACTAACAACTGACAGTGAGGGAGGTCAAAGAATCATTAGATCTTACGACAAAAACCTGTACTCCACACAACTGGAAAATCTGAATGAAATGGATGACTTTCTAGACAGATACCACTTACCAAAGCTAAATCTAGATGAGGTAACGTCTTTAAATAGCAAACACCCCTGAAGAAACAGAAGCAGTCATTAAAAGTCTCCCAACCAATAAAATCCTTGGGCCAGATGCTTTTGGTGCAGAATTCTACCAATCTCTCCAAAAAGAGCTAACTCCAATATTCTTCAAACTATTCCACAGAATAAAAACAGAAGGAACACTGTCAAACTCATTCTATGAAGGCACAGTCACCTGGACACCTAAACTACACAAAGTCACAACAAAGAAAGAGAATGTCAGACCAACTTCTCCTATCAACATTGATTCAAAAATATTCAATACAATTCTCACAAAAGGAATACAGGAACACATCCAAGAAATCATCCATCAAGATCAAGTAGGCTTCATTTCAGGAATTTTGGGATGGTTCAATATGAGAAAATCAATCAAATTAACTGACTTATAAACAAACAGAAACAGAAAGAAAACATTGAACACGAAACATTCATAATTATAATTTGTCAGTTTTAAACCTATATCTTTCTTGTGAATTTATGTCACTTTATTTTGGAGACTACATCTGCACCATGGTCAAGGCCAAGGAAATGTCAAATGTGTGGACACATTGAAGGGTGGGGTAGAGGGCTGAGAACTGTCTGGGCAAAACAAAATTGAGTCAGAATAGGGTAGCTAGACCTTAGATATTTCAGGCTGCATTAAGTAGATTGACTTTTTTTTTTCTGAGACAGAGTTTCTCTGTATAGCCCTGGCTGTCCTGGAACTCACTTTGTAGACCAGACTGGCTCAGAACTCTGTCTGCCTCTGCCTCTGCCTCCCAAGTGCTGGGATTAAAGGCATGTGTTCTGATATGTTGGGAGCTGACTTTTAGCAGAAAGCGGCTATCAGCTTTGCAGCCATCTTGAGCCATATACCCTGACATGCAACTTGTATTACAATAGCCTACAACAGCTGAGCACACTCTGATAACATCTTGCTTTAGATACCCAGGACTTTCCTTGGGTGTGTGAGATTAAATGTGTGTGAGATTAAATGTGTGTGACTTAGAGATCAGATTTAGAGACAAGACCTAAGGGCATGATTAAAGGTGTGACTTAGAGGCATGGCTTAGAAGTGAGACATATAAAAGGAGAGAGACTCAGACACTTTAGAGGGTAGAATTTATAAAAGAGAGAACAATTTGGAGTAACAGAGATTCAGACACTAGGAGTAGGAGTAGACATTAGACACTCAGAAGAGAAATAAGGGAGTACAACTAGGAAGTAGGAACTAGAAACTCAAGACTTGGGACTTGGACTAGGAAGAGAGACCGAAGAATAAACGGAGACTGTCTGGTCTCCATTCTTCGAGTCCATCCTCACTCTCTCTCTTGCTGAACCCTGACCCGCAGACCGGAGCGGTAGCTTGGGCTGGGAAACAGTGGCCACCAAACATGGAGGGGAGAGGGCCACAACATTTTTGGTGCCCGAACAGGGACAGCTCGGGTCCTAACACTGATAAGGTCTTTGTAACCTACCCATAGCCTATTTTAAGTCTGTTCACCTTTTGAAGTATAATTAAAAGCTCAGTGTGGTCCTTTTCTTTGTTTCTCTTTTGAAAAAATCTTTTATTTTCTGAAGATATTTGGACTATAAACATTAGGTTGTCATCTAAAAGTACTTTTAATTTATCTTCCCCAAAACATTTTAACACACACACAAACACACACACACAGAGAGAGAGAGAGAGAGAGAGAGAGAGAGAGAGAGAGAGACAGAGACAGAGAGAGACAGAGACAGAGAGAGACAGAGACAGAGAGACAGAGAGACAGAGAGACAGAGAGAAACAGAGGTTGCACCACCTTCCTTCCTTCTTTTCTTCCTTTTTAATTAGGATCTCTCTTTGTAGCCCAGGGTGTCCTGAAAGTCATTATGTAGATCATGCTGGATTCTGAACTCCAGAGTACTTAGGTCAAATCAAGTACCACCACACTCACTCAGACTGATTAACGTTTTTATTCTAATGTCTGCTTTGTTTGTTCCTTTAGAGAAATTCTTGACAGCATGTATCTGAAATAAGCAGAAAGTAGCATTGTTTCTTGCATACAGGTAGTCCCAAGAAGGCCCAAATTTAGTCTTTCAAATGACTCTGAAATTACAAACTGAACATTCTCTAGAGTCTGAATGTTACAGTATGCAGGGATGAAAAGAAAGTTTAACATAGAGATATTTGATAAACATCTATTATCATATCCTGTATTTTATAGCTTTGATTTTAAAACTCATATATTTTAAAACTATCTATGTGTTGTGAGAGATCATTAACTCTCTTTGGGATCAAGAGATGCCAGGCACATGTTTGATACACAGACACACATGCATGCAACAGGGCAGTATGCATTCAATAAACAAATAAGTCAGATAAAAACACTCTTACAGGGCCTGCGAGAGAGGCTCAGGAGTTAGAGTACAAATAACTTTTGCAGAGGATGCAGGATTAGTTCCCATCACACACACGGTGACTCCCACATCTCAGGGAATCTGAAGCACTCTTGTGGGCTCTGTGGGCCTCATGCTCACACATATGAGCCCACATGTGTGCAGGGAAAACACTCGTATGTATACAATAAGAACAAATGGGTCTCTTTAAAATATAAAACATCCTTGAATTAAAAATAATAGTAAAGCATACGTTTAGGATAATATTTCCTCTAATGAAATGATTTTAATATACTCATGGTTTATTTTTTAAGGACAAGGATTTTTAGGATATCAAATTAAAAAAATATATATAAAGTTTCATGTAATAACCTCTCATAAAAGAAAAGTTTTAGAAAGAATGGAAACTTTCCATAAAATATGAAAATATCTCACATTCTTCTACCTAACTTCTCTTGCGAGGTGGTTTACTTCTTTATGTTGTACTTACAGTATTTCTAGGTTTCATGAAACTTGTTTCATGGGTCCTCGAGTACAATTGATAAGATTTCACAGTGTCAAACCACCTAGAATCTTTTTTATTGTCTCATTTAATTTATTCTGTTCATTTTTGTTTTTCAGTGTATTGCTTTATTCAGGGGTCATTACTGAGTCCCCTGTCTCCCACATGAGCTGTGCAGAAGAAGATGTGTCAGAAAGCAAATCAAAGCTGGATTGTTTCCTGTAGCATTGGGATGTCCCAAGATCTACAGTGTTCCTGAGTATGATGACTGAGGGAGAAAGGTCCTCTGAACTCACTCAGGAATAGAGAGGTATGGGAGGGTCAGCAAGTGAGAGTGCAGACACCTGTGCAGTAACAGATCCTAAGGGACATTGATGACCTCATATGGAGAATTAGAATTCTCATGGCAATGTCTTCCCTTCAAGCAGAGATCAAAGACTCATTGAGGAAAGAAGGAGGCTGAGAGCAGAGCTGCAGCAGGCCATTCAGAAAGGGCATCTTGAAGAGAACTCCTGGCTCTAGAGAAGTAAGGTGAGCTCAGTGGACAGCCAATGAGCCTCATGTGAAATCCTCTCACAGAAGCATCTCTGGGCTGCAAAAATCAATGGTCTGCTTCCTGTCACATAACTCAAGAAAGAACTTTGAGCAATGTGACTATCATGTTTCTGTCTCATGCTGCCATGCCTTCTGTCTGTGATGCTGGAATCTCTCCCCTGAAATTCAAACTGCCTTAGAGCTTTGAAAGCCTGGACCAACTTCTTAACCACTCCGGGGCGCCCTCTACTGTGAGGTCGCCTGCTTGCAGCTCGGAGCTGAGAACCATTTATTCTTTTGGTCAGACTCATTCATTGGTCAGGCTCCCATTTAGCAACCAACATTGTGGACAAGAAAGCTAAGGACTAACTGTGGACTTCCCCAGGATCGCAAAGCTGGCCCACAACCGTGGGTGTGCGACTGAGAAGCCGCCAGTTAGCGTCTTCTGGCCTATTACACACTGGACAAGGGCACGCCAGGGCCATAGCCAAGGAGAAACTGCAGAAAGGAAGACACAGGAGAGAAAGACAGCTCAGAAAGCAGAGCTTTAGCGTCCTAGATCGTGCTGTTCTGGAAAAAACTCTTCACAACAAAAGGAATGCAGCTTCAACCGAGATTCCCACAGACACTAATTTTGTAGACCTCCAGAGGTGGGCTGCATTGAGTGGGGCTCATGCCTTGGTACACTTGCAAGGTCAAAAGCATGCCTTTACCAATGATAGCTGCGCAATGCATTCAACAATGGAAAGAAACTGGACGAATTTTCGGTGTTTAGAAACAACAAAGAGCAGAGAGGACATGAAAGGAATCCAAATCGCGGGGTCTGAATCGACCCCCTGCATACTCTCACCTGGACACCAGGCATCTCTGTGTTTAGGAGTGCAGTGTGAGTTCCAATAGAATCTAACTGCAGTCTGCCTGGCAGAATCTGATCCCGTGGACAAAACAAAAGCACTGAGAAACGAAATCACTTAGGCGTCTGGAAATGACCATCAGATTTCAGCCCGGGGCGGCTGACAGCCAAAAAGAACTTGGCTCTGAAGGAAAGTCCCACTTAGTAGTGTCCTGAGAATCCATAGGATGGGCACTGAACATTGGAATTGGTCTCTAGGCAAAGAGCAGCCCCACAGCGACCCCTACTGTGAATAAGTGGCCCGCCAAGCTGGGAGGCAGAGCTGCTGCTAGGAAGACTTTGAGCATCTGGCTCCTTCAATGACCTGGCTCCAGCAGTGGCTCCTACAAGTGTGGACAAGTGGACAGGAAAACTAACTATGGATTTGCCCAGGATTGCACAACTCGCCTAAAACTCGGCGTGTGCATGTGACTCAACCGGGTCGTCCTGTGTTTCCCAGTTGGTCAAGTGTACTCTTGGAATATGGCCACAAGGCAGCAGGGGAAAGGACAGCTAGATGGACAAGACAATCTGAGACAAAATCGCATTGGAGCCCTGGTCCGTGCCATCTGGAAAACCTTAGGCGAACAGAAAGAAAAGCAGTTGTAATGGAGAATTGTGTTTGCACTGTGACTTCCGGGGGGACACAGGGGTGTCTCAGGTCTTGGCACAATGGCTAGGCTGAAAAGGTCATTTACCTATGGAAGAAAGTATGAAACCTGCTTTTAGAAAGGTCCAGATACAGAGGACCAGAAAAGAAAAGGAAACCGGGGCACCCACAAGGCATCTTGCATATCCTTGCACCAGGGCTCCAGGCATTCCAGTCAGCATTTAGGGGCCCACCTTCCCTACATGAGCAAAATCCCACCACTGCCTGCTTGACCAAGTTCAGTCCTGTCAGCAAAGCGAATGTACAGAGAAACAAAATCACTTATGAAATTTTAAAATCACCTTCGGACTTCAGCTTGGTCCTGCTGACAGCCTAGGGGAACTTGGCTTGGGGCATAAGTCAGAGCTACTAGAGAAGGGGTCCACAGTGTGAGCCCTGAAGAGCCCACCAACTGCAGCTCCAGACCCACAGTGCCCCCAGCAGTGAACAAGTCCAGGGCTGAGGCTCCAAAGCAGAACTGAGGGTCTGTCAATGGAGACTTTTGGCTTCTTGCCAGGACTCCTTCCTTGGCTCTGGTTCCTCTTTTTTGTTGCCCTCCAACCAACAAAACCGCATGTCTTGCATGACCGTGGTTCATTGCAGGGGCCCAAGATAACTCAAGTAAAATAAAGACCCTACTATGAGTTACATCAGATTGGCTCCTGTCTGTTATTTTTGGAGATTACTAACATCCCTGGCAGGACAGTTCTCTTCTTGCTCCTCATCTCCTTGGTGTGTGGTTTCTGTTTTATATACTCTAAACAACAACTTTTTCCCCTTTTCACTTCTTTTTCTATTTTGTGGATTTGTAAACACAAGGTTTCAGCATTATATGCTTGCTTCCCCCAACCCCTTTCTGGATTATGAACACCACTTACAGAATGAGTGCAGAAGGCTCACATGATCCATCCCAGGGAACACACAGCTGAGGTGTGCCTGGACCTAGAGCAGGAGAGCTGGTTTTTAGTTCCCGTGTGTGAAGAAGCTGACTTGGGATTCTGTACCAGTGGCTTCTGGCCTCCTCCAGAACTGCCATGATCAGATCCTGAGCCATGGCTTTCAGCCCTTGATATCTCTGACTTAGAAGACCTCTGGTTTGACAGTTCCTCATAAAACTGCTTTCCAGTCTTACTGTCTGCTTTTCTGTAAATATCATTCCAGTCCATGGCAGCATGAAGCCCAACTATCCCAGCAAACCTCTCCTAGACTCTGTTCAGACACAAGAGACTAGAGGATGGAAATATGTACATTCATCTCAAAGCCAGGAAATAAAACACAAGACAGGGAGAGGGGTTGGGAGAGTGGGCAGGTGGAGAGGAGATTCCCTGTCCTGAAGCTTCATCTCTACACTTAGCTGGTTTCTCCTAACCATTTCTCTGCTGGGAATACAGGATCAGCATCTGCTCAGGACCAGCTGACCAAAGGACTATTAACAGGATTTCCTAGCCCGACTTGGTGACACATGACTTTTATCTCAGCAGCAGGGAGGCAGGGGCAGGGAGATCTTGGCCTTGGTGGACAGCTTGGTCTACAAAGTGGATTTTACCACAGCCACGTTTACAGAGAGAAACATCCTCCGTAATGACTATTGTTTGCTGTCAAGTATATTGATTCAATCATGAGCTAGCAAAATTCAAAAATTCAAAAAAACACCTGCAAGGGACTTTGGCTAAATTTGTAGACAGTAATCCCTGTCTATGAGGTAGGAAGGCTTGTCTTTAATAAAGGTCCCTTTGAGCTTGAAAGACACAGGTCTTCTTGATCTGGATCTGCAGCAAGAAAGACACATATCTGTGTTATTGTGATTTTTGTTTTTGATATGAGCCAGGGTTTATCTATAATACCCATGGCTGTCCTGAAACTCACTTTATAGACCAGGCTGTCTTCAAACTCAGAGATATCCACCTGCCTGATTCACTCCCATAGGGCTGGGATTAAAGCTGTGATCCACCACAGGAACACACACCTTTACTTTGGGTCACACCTTCAGAAAGAGGCCTATATAAGAACACAGAGGAAGAAAGTTTTCAGTCAGTCTGCTTGCTCTCTCCTAGCTAGCAAATCTATTACTTCACTAGCACTAGAGCCTACTTCTCTGTGATTCCATTTTCTACAGAAGACCAGCTGAGACATCCAGCCTCGGGGACTGAGAACTTCTGGATTCCTGGACTTTGCTTCCTATCCTTCTGGTGTGGAATAAGCTCAACTGCAGCCTGTAAGTCATTCTAATAAATCCCCTTTCAGGAAAGAAAGGGAAAGTGAGAGATCACTATATTTGATCTTTACTCTCTATACAGGCTCCCCAAATAGATTTGCTGGCCCATTAGCACTTTCCCCATTGCCTGTCTAATCAGTCCCCTATAATGTTTACCTCTAGACAATTGCTTCCAGAGTGATAGCATCTTACTTTGAGAAGCTTCATTCCTTTTTTATTTGCTGGTTTAGATTTTTGAGACTAGGTATTCCTGTGTAGCCCTAGCTGTCCTGAATCTAGTTCTGACAACCAGGCTGGCCTTGAGCTCAGAGATCCACCTGCCTCTGCTTCTGTGTCTGATATGCTTTTTTCCCCTAAGGATCTTGAAAGAAAGGCTTTTGTCACTATTGGGCAGAATCTTGCCTCCTCAGTCAAGGCAAATAGATGCTAGAATTGTGGGTTTAAAACCCAGCTTCCCACAGTATAATGGTTGGGAGGGGACACAATTCAGGCTATAATTAACTAAGTGAAGGCTTCTGAATTACAAGGTCAAGGACTTGCCCTCAGCCTTCCATGGATAAACCCAAGAAGGTGATGCAGTTCTGTCCCATTTCTGTCAAGGAGGCACCGGATTCTGAAGACCATGCACTGAAAAATGCATGTGTCTTGCCAGCCCTGAGTACAAGAGGTGCCAAGTCTGAGCCAGGTTGTTTCTGTGGAGAGTCAGGTCACTGCTCTGAGGATGGTTTATTTGTGGATTAGATCTATATTCCTTCTGTGTATTGAGAGCTTGGACTACCTGAGACACTACCACAGATTGACTTGTGCCATTAAGAAAGGGTTTTTGCTGTTGTTTTTCAAGTTTGTTATTTAGTTTGTCTAAGGCTGAGGCCTCATGAGCTTCCCCACTTCCAGGTCTGCATGTGTATTGGTGTTCTCCTTGTTCAGTCTCCATGTTGGCAGCCACATTGCTGAGACTGCAGTGCTGTAGCAAAATGTGAATTTATATTAGAAGGAACTGCTGTAATATAGGATAGAGCTTTTTGTTGTTTTGTTTTATTTTGTTTCATAAATGACTGACTCTATTCAACAACTCACTTTTTATAGAACAGCTCAGGTTTTTGTCTGTTAGGTGCCATAGGAACCTTGCTCCAAGATGGCAATGGTCACCCGAGGGCCGAGTGATAAACAAGTCCTTATTAGGTATGAAGGCTGTGCTTCAAGGTGGCCTGATCTTACGCAATCGTCCTGAGCCTATGGAGAGATGATACGTGGCATGAGTTCATGGGCTCCTGGCAGGGTTTATAAGCTGCGTCTGGGAAGGGATCCCAGGCTCGCCATCTAGACTACCAACTGCTTAGCATCCTGAGTAAACTGCTGTGAGAAGGAACCAGTTGTTCCATGTCTTAATTCCTGCTGGTCAGGGTTGGCACGGCACATTTGTCTAAAGCTTGGATTTTTCCTTTACTTAAAGGATCGACTCTGCATTAAGTAGGTTGATATTTTACTCAAATAATGAGCGGTTTTTTTATACAAGTTGAATATTTATTTATGGACTTAATAATGACTCCGGAAATTAGTGATGGACAACCATGTTAATAAAGCCAACTAAAAGTTTTAAGTTTGATTTATTGATGGCCAGATAAAGAACAGTCTTGTGCTTCTGAAAAATCTATGATAACCTAGCTCAGAGGCACAGAAAAATTAAATGCACAACCCCAAATTGACAGCAAAGTTAGATAATGATCAAGGAAACCTTGAAACATTCATAATCATAATTTTGTCCAATTTAAAGGCATATCTTTCTTGTTAATTTATGTCACTTTATTTTGGTGACTACATCTGCACCATGGTCAAGGCCAAGGAAATGTCACATGTGTGGACACATTGGAGGGTGGGGTAGAGGGCTGAGAACTGTCTGGGCAAAACAAAATTGAGTCAGAATAGGGTAGCTAGACCTTAGATATTTCAGACTGCATTAAATAGATTGACTTTTTTTTTCTTTCGGTTTTTCAAGACAGTTTCTCTGTATAGCACTGGCTGTCCTGAAACTCACTCTGTAGACCAGACTGTCCTTGAACTCAGACATCTTCCTGCCTCTGCCTCCCAAGTGCTGGGATTAAAGGCATGTGCCACCATAAACTGACTGACTTTTCATGAGCATGACTGATTGGTTCTTACAGATTCAACATTTATATACAGAACAAACTCTTAATTTGAAAGGCTGATGGTATGAAAAATGTAGCCTTTCTGAGAAGGATCAACTTCTAATTTCAATCATGAAGGCAAAGTAAATGCAGGCTGAATTTATACTGTGTTGTTTCAAATTGTTCCCTTAAATTACAAGTTTAACTTCACACATTAGCACATTAAAGTCCAGAGAGCACTAGTTTTCTTCAGACCCTGGTTGTCTCCATTTTGCAGATCAGCATAGTTTCCCAGTAGACACCATCAACAGGGGAAAGCAAATGTCTTGAGGCCAGATATTGCATCCTAGAGCAGGGGCAAGCATCTCTTGAAAATGGAACTATGCACCTGAACAAAGGAACCTACCTGAGACCATGCTTGCAGGTGCAAACTAGGCTGGAGGAGATCATGGAGCCTGGAGTGCACTAGATCATTTAAAGACTTCTCTGAATGGAGCATCCTATTGTGTTCTGATAAGGTCTTTGTAACCTACCCATAGCCTACTTTCAAGTCCTAAGTTCTGTTCACCTTTTGGAGCATAGTTAAAAGCTCTGTGTTGTCCTTTTCTTTGTTTCTCTTTTGGAAAAAATCTTTTATTTTATAAAGACATTTGGACTATAAACATTAGGTAGTCATCTAAAAGTACTTTTAACTTATTTTCCCCAAAACATTTTAACACATACACACACACAACACACACACACATACACACACATACACACACACACACACAGAGAGAGACAGAGAGACAGAGAGAGAGAGACAGAGACAGACAGAGACAGAGAGAGACAAAGAAACAGAGATTGCACCACCTTTCTTTTTCCTTCCCTTTTTCCTTTTTAATTAGGATCTCTCTTTGTAGCCCAGGGTGTCCTGAAAGTCATTATGTAGATCATGCTGGATTCTGAACTCCAGAGTACTTAGGTCAAATCACGTATCACCACACTTACTCAGACTGATTAACGTTTTTATTCTAATGTCTGCTTTGTTTTGTTCCTTTAGAGAAATTATTGACAGCATCATCCCTGGAGCCCAGCTCCCTGCTGCTAGCTGCTGACATTACCAAGGCCCCACCTCCCCAGGGCCCCAAGGCCTGGGCAGAGACTGCCCGGGGGAGTCAGTTGTAGTGGCAGAGAGCTCAGCAGAGAGCGGGCCAGGGCACAGGGACCATGCCTAGGAAGAAGCCCTTCAGTGTGAAGCAGAAGAAGAAGCAGCTGCAGGACAAGCGGGAGCGGAAGCGAGGGCTCCAAGATGGGCTTTGCTCCAGTTCCAAGAGCAGCAGCGGGGTCCGGGAGCGGTGGGAGGAGCGGACCCGCAAGGCTGATGGGGAATCTGTGACCCATCATATCCGCAGGCTCAACCAGCAACCTTCCCAGGGACTGGGGCCCAGAGGCTATGACCCCAACCGCTACCGCCTGCATTTTGAACGGGACAGTCCAGAGGAGGTGGAGAGGAGAAAGAGAGCAGCCAGAGAGCAAGTGTTGCAGCCTGTCAATGCTGAAGTGCTGGAGTTGGATATCCGGGAAGTGTATCAGCCTGGCTCAGTCCTGAACTTTCCCAGGCGGCCTCCTTGGAGCTATAACATGTCCAAGGAACAAATA
Source organism: Arvicanthis niloticus (assembly GCF_011762505.2). Lineage (NCBI taxonomy): Eukaryota > Metazoa > Chordata > Mammalia > Rodentia > Muridae > Arvicanthis > Arvicanthis niloticus. The sequence continues at coordinate 33,704,509 of NC_047676.1, read as the reverse complement.
ATGAGCCAAGAGGAGCGGAGCTTCCAGGAATACCTTCGGAAGATACATGGGGCATACACTTCGGAGAAACTCAGCTACTTTGAACACAATCTGGAGACATGGAGGCAGCTGTGGAGGGTGTTAGAGATGTCTGACATCGTCTTGCTCATTACTGACATCCGACATCCGGTGGTGAACTTCCCACCAGCACTTTATGAGTATGTAACTGGAGAACTAGGGCTGGCCCTGGTGCTGGTCTTGAACAAGGTGGACCTGGCCCCGCCAGCTCTTGTGGTTGCCTGGAAGCATTATTTCCACCAGCACTACCCCCAGCTCCACATCGTCCTGTTCACCTCTTTCCCCCGGGACACGCGAACCCCACAGGAGCCTGGTAGTGTCTTGAAGAAGAATCGGAGACCAGGGAGAGGATGGAATCGGGCACTGGGGCCAGAGCAGTTGCTGAAAGCCTGTGAAGCCATCACTATGGGAAAAGTGGACTTGAGCAGCTGGCGAGAGAAGATTGCTAGGGACCTGGCTGGGGAGTCCTGGGGTAATGTCTCTGGTGAGAAAGAGGAGGAGGAAGACCAGCCAACAGTACTGGTAGAGCAGCAGACTGACTCAGCAATGGAGCCCACGGGCCCCTCCAGAGAGCGCTACAAGGATGGGGTGGTGACCATTGGCTGTGTAGGTTTCCCCAATGTGGGGAAGTCCTCACTGATCAATGGGCTGGTGGGGCGGAAGGTGGTGAGTGTCTCTAGAACGCCAGGCCACACCCGGTATTTTCAGACCTATTTTCTCACCCCCTCTGTGAAGCTTTGTGACTGTCCAGGCCTTATCTTCCCCTCTCTGCTGCCCAGGCAGCTGCAGGTTCTGGCTGGAATCTACCCTATTGCCCAGATCCAGGAGCCCTACACTTCTGTGGGCTACCTGGCTTCCAGAATCCCTGTGCAGGCCCTGCTGCACCTGCGCCACCCAGAGGCAGAGGACCCTTCAGCTGAGCACCCCTGGTGTGCCTGGGACATCTGCGAAGCTTGGGCAGAGAAATGTGGTTATAAAACAGCCAAAGCAGCTCGAAATGATGTGTACAGAGCAGCCAACAGCCTCCTTCGCCTGGCAGTGGATGGCCACCTCAGCCTGTGTTTCCACCCTCCTGGCTACAGGGAACAGAGAGGTACCTGGGAGTCTCATGCAGAGATGGCAGAGCAGGTGCTGTCACAGGGCAAGGTGGGGGGATCAGGTGATGAAGAGGAGGAGGAAGAGGAGGAGGAGGAGGAACTGATCAGCTCCTGTGAGAAAGAAGGAGAGGAGGATCAGGATGCAGATGCAGAGGGAGAAGGAGATGAGGACACCCCAACTTCAGATCCTGGGTCCTGCCTAGCAGCTGAAACCCAAGCTGAGACTGAGTGACATTGGAGCCCTGGTCTGCTCCATCCCTAAAACCTTAGGTGAACAGAAAGAAAAGCAGCTGTATTGTAATGGAGATTTGTGTTTACAATGAGGAGGGGCATGTCTCAAACCTTGGCACAGTGTCTGGGCTGAAAATGTCATTTACCTATGGAAGAAAACAGGAAATCTGCTTTAAGGAAGGTGCAGAGCCTGAGAGGACCAGAAAAGAAACCAAAACTGCATCACCTACCTGCCTGGCATCTTCCACATCTTTGCACCAGGGATCCAGGCATTTCAGTCAGCATTTAGGGGCCCACCTTCCCTACCCCAAATCTGTGCAAAATTCCACCACTGCCTGCTTGACCAAGTCCAGTCCTGTCAGCAAAGTGAATGTACGGAGAAACAAACTTTATTTTAAAAATCACCTTCAGACTTCAGCTTGGTCCTGCTGACAGCCTAGGGGAACTTGGCTTGGGGGACAAGTCAGAGCTACTAGAGAAGGGGTCCAGAGTGTGAGCCCTGAAGAGCCCACCAACTGCAGCTCCAGAGCCACAGCGCCCCCAGCAGTGAACAAGTCCAGGGCTGAGGTTCCAAAGCAGAACTGAGGGTCTGTCAATGGAGACTTTTGGCTTCTTGCCAGGACTCCTTCCTTGGCTCTGGCTCCTGCTTTGCCCTCCAACCAACAAAACGCATGTCCTGCATGACCTTGGTTCATTGCAGGGGCCCAAGCTAACTCAAATAAAGTAAAGACCCTACTATGAGTTACATCAGATTGGCTCCTGTGTGTTATTTTTGGAGATTACTAACATCTCTGGCAGCACAGTTCTCTTCTTGCTCCTCTTCTCCTTGGTGTGTGGTTTCTGTTTTATATACTCTAAACAACAACTTTTCCCTTTTTCACTTCTTTTTTGTGGATTTGTAAACACAAGGCTTCAGCATAATATGCTTGCTTCCCCCAACCCCTTTCTGGATTATGAACACCACTTACAGAATGAGTGCAGAAGGCTCACATGATCCATCCCAGGGAACACACAGCTGAGGTCCTTGTGTGCCAGTGGCTGCTGGCCTCTTCCAGTGCTGCCATGAGCAGATCTTTGCCATAGGTTCTGCCCTTGTTGTCCCTGATTTAGAAGACCTCTGGATTGAGAGTCTCTCAAAAAAGAGCTTTCCAGTCTTGCTCTGCTTCCCTGTAAATAGGCTCCAGTCCATGGCAGCATGGAGCCCAACTATCCCAGCAAACCTCTGCTGGCCTCTGTCCAGACACAAGAGACTGGAGGATGGAAATATGTGCATTCATCTAAATGACAGGAAATAAAAGACGAGACAGAAAGAGGGTCTGCGTGAGTGGGTAGATGGAGAGGAGATTCCCTGTCCTGAAGCTTCATCTCTACACTTAGCTGGTTTCTCCTAACCATTTCTCTGCTGGGAATACAGGATCAGCATCTGCTCAGGACCAGCTGACCAAAGGACTATCAACAGGATTTCCTAGCCCGACTTGGTGACACATGACTTTATTTTCAGCACAAGGAAGGCAGAGGCAGGGAGATTTTTGACTTAGTGGCCAGCTTGGTCTACAAAGAGGATTTCACAACAGCTAAGTTAACACAGAGAAACCCTCGCTGTAATGACTATCATTTCCTGTCAAGCATACTGATTAAATCTTGAACTAGCAAAATTCAAAAATGGAGGACACACCTGCAAGGGACTTTGGTAAATTTGTAGACAGTAATTCCTGTCTATGAGGTAGGAGACAGGTCTTTAATGAAGGTCTCTTTGAGCTTGCAAGACACAGGCTTTCAACCTAGAAAGACATATCTGTGTTATTGTGATTTTTGTTTTTGATATGAGCCAGGGTTTGTCTATAACACCCATGGCTGTCCTGGAACTCACTTTATAGACCAGGCTGTCTTCAAACTCAGAGATATCCACCTGCCTGATTCACTCCCATAGAGCTGGGATTAAAGGTGTGAGCCACCACAGACATACACAGCTGAAGGCCCTCATCTTCAATCCAGACATTGACTCTGAAACACACACCTTTAAAATGGGCCACGCCTTCAGCTGGAGCCCTATATAAGAACACGGAGGAAGAAAGTTTTCATTTACCTGCTTGCTCTCTCCTAGCTAGCAAGTCTATTACTCCACTGGTACTAAAGCCTACTTCTCTGTAGTTCCATCTTCTACTGAAGATCAGCTGAGACATCCAGCCTCAGGGACTGAGAACTTCTGGATTCCTGGACTTTGCTTCCTATACATCTGATATGGAATAAGGTCACCTGCAGCCAGTAAGTCATTCTAATAAATCCCCTTTCAGGAAAGAAAGGGAGAGTGAGAGATCATTATATTTGATCTTTACTCTCTAAGCTAGGCTCCCCAAATAGATTTGCTGGCCCATTAGCACTTTTCCCATTGCCTGTCTAATCAGTCCCCTATAATGTTTAACTCTAGACAGTTGCTTCCAGAGTGATAGCATCTACTTTGAGAAGCTTCATTCCTTTTTTGTTTGCTTATTTTGTTTTTTTGAGACTAGGTTTTTTTTGTGTGTGTGTGTTGTTCTAGCTGTTCTGAAACTATGTCTGACAACCAGGTTGGCCTTAAGCTAAGAGATCCACCTACCTCTGCTTCTGTGCCTGATATGCTTGTTTTTCTTAGGTTCTGGGATGAAAGGCTTTTGCCACCAGACTGGGCAGAATATTGCCTCCTTAGACAAGGCAAATAGATGCTAGGATTGTCGGTTTAAAACCCAGGTTCTCATAATTCAATGGCTGGGAGGGTTCAAGAAGTATAGAGTATAATTAACTAACTCGTCTTCCCTGAATCAAAAGGTCAAGAACTTGCCCTCAGCCTTCCATAGATAAAGCCAAGAAGATGATTCGGTTTTGTCCCAGTTTTGTCAAGGATCCATCAGATCCTGAAGAACTTGCACTGTTAAGTGAACATGTCTTCCCAGCCCTGAGTACCAGATGTTCCAAGTCTGAGCCAGGTTGTTTCTGTGGAGAGTCAAGCCACTACTCTGAGAATGGCTGGATTGTTGATTGGGGTCTATACTTGGATTACCTGAGATACTACCACAGATTGAATTATGCCGTGAAGAGAGGCACAGAGGTCTTCAGTGAGAGTCAGAGGGAGCTACAAGTATCCCCGGGAGATGATGACAATGACAACTGCAAAGATATAGAGAAGCCAGAAGAACTCTCAACATGGTTGCTCAGGGAGAAAGGGCTGGAACTTGAGACTTGTGATGGTGGAGACTGCCCTGACCAGGATCCTGCTATTGATAGTGCCAGGCACCTAGGCTGCTGGGCATGGCTTCAAAGGGCTTTTGGCCAGAAGAAGAAATGAAAAGGCCTCCCAGAACTCTGGAGGCCAGGAATCCTGAGGCCTGATAATACTTGCAATTAGGGGATCTTCTGTCAGCTTCTGCTGTTACATCAAAGGCACACACAAAGGCAGTTGTGTTTTTGCAGCCTCCTGGTTTTTGTTTATTTGATTGTTTGCCTGTTTACAGCTTTCTTAATAAAAGTGTTAAACTGAGGAAAATTTGTGTTTTCGTTGAAATGGTTCAAGGGAAATATGCAGGGTGGAGTAAGCACAGATGAGGATACACTACTGTGTCCTACTCTTGGTTACAGGACTAACTGGTGGTTTGTTTTATAGGAAGTTCTCAGGGGACCTTAGGCATCTTGGTTCTCACATGTGCTGGGCCATAAAATAACCAGCACACATGGAGCAACACTGAGAACTTTGAGAAACCCTTCTGCTGAGTAACATGTGTTACAACAGATCTATTGACATGGTTCCCCTCCAAATTAATCTAGGGGCCACCTGCAACTTCTAGTTTACCCCTTCTTCCTTCTTTGTAGAATAGGCTAGTCCTGGATTCAGATTCACTTTGCTTTGCCTCTCTATTATGGATATTACAGGCCTGTGCCACCACTTCTGATCTAGAGAATTTTTCTATTCTTACTAATTTGCATAGCAAATTTCTGCATCACAAGTAAACTCACTTGAAGAAACAGGACTTGGCCAAGGTGGCCAATGTGGAACTACGGGCCCTGAGACAGAAAACCCAGAAAACCCCATGGCCTTGAGAAGTTGTCTTTTATGTGCTTTCAATCTTGGAAGAGCTTCACATTGCAGAAGCCTTAGGTCAGAGTTTGTCTTCTAGAAAGTCTGGCATCACAGTAGGAAATGGATGTGAGGTAGGCATGTTCACTCAGACAGGAGGATCCCTGTGAGTTCCAGGCCAGCCTGATTTACACAGAGACTTCTAGGACAGACAGGGCCATATAGTGAGAAAAACACATAAATGAACGAAGGGATGGAGGGAGGGAAGGGTGGAGAAAGGAGTGATGGATGGGTCTGAATGACAGACCTTGCTGCATTTGTGGAGCATATAAGGAAGCAGCTGTGTAAAACAGTGCTCAGGAACTGGGAGAGTCAGTGAGGATGGTTCTCCTGGGATTTTATCCATGCAACACAAAGCCTGGGAAGTTAGCAGCTTCTCTACAGCAGGCTGAGCATGTGGGAACTAGTGCTCAAGCATGGTCAACATCAGCTGTTATTCCAAGATAGTGTTTTCATACTTTGATGGACTGTGGATTGCAGTTTTACCTTTTCATTATTCTCAGGAATTTTAAGTGATTTTCCCCCCAGTAATACCTAATCTGTGAACTAAGTCCTGTACCAGGCTAGAGCGTAACCACAGAGCTGTGTGAAGAGAACGCTTAAGTGTCATAGCTTACAGTTTGCTCTCTGAACTTCATTTTTCAAAAAGTCTGTGTAAGAAATGAAATAAGCACTGTACCACAGTACTGGCCAGCCTGTTTTCCTTTGAATTTTTAACATTTTCTGTAATTCACATCACCTGGACCTTTCAACAGAGGTGTGAAGACTCAGAGAGCATATCTTGTATTCACTGACAGAATGATATAGCCTTTCATAATGTCTTCTATAGACAGCAAAACTGGGAGAATAGTTCTTCAATCCTTCAGCTACAATAAAATATAAGATATTCTTAGCCGGGCAGTGGTGGAGCACACCTTTAATCCCAGCACTTGGGAGGCAGAGGCAGGCGGATTTCTGAGTTCGAGGCCAGCCTGGTCTACAGAGTGAGTTCCAGGACAGCCAGGGCTACACAGAGAAACCCTGTCTCGAAACACCAAAAAAACAAAAACAAACAAACAAACAAAAAACCAAAACCAAAACCAAAACCAAAACCAAAACCAAACCAAACAAAACATCATGACCAAGATGCAAGTTGGGAGGAAAGGGTTTATTCAGTTTACACTTTCAAATTGCCGTTAATCACCATCGGAGAACTCAAGCAGGTCAGGATACAGGAACTGATGCAGAGGCCATGGAGGGATGTTTCTTACTGGCTACATTGTTCAGCTTTGTTTCATATAGAACCCAAGACTCCAAGCCCAAGGATGGTACCACCCACAAATAGCACCTCCACACTTGATCACTAATTGAGAAAATGCCTTACAGCTGGATCTCATGAAGGCATTTCCTCACCTGAAACTTTTTTCTCTGTGATAACTCCAGCTTGTGTCAAGTTGACAAACAAAACCAGCTAGTACGGACCTCTAGGTGAATTTCAAACACATCATGAAAAGAATTTGACACAGATACCCTAACTTAAATAGGTTCCTTGGATGCAAGAAGTCACATGACTAGTTAACTGATTCATCTCCCAGGTAATGGACTCTGTATTTTGTGAAGGTTATTTAACTCTGAAATGTTTATGTATTTACTTTTTTGCAAGTTGTCATAACTGTCGGTTCTTCTGGACTCTGAAGGATATTATACAATCCAAGGTGGGAATCAGGAGACCCTGATCATGGGTCTGAATCATGGACCTGTCTCAAAGCTCTAAATAGAGCATGCCTTTTTCTTCCCAACTCAGGTGTACAGGAAGTGCTTTCCTGCTCAGCAGGAAACTTCAGCACTAAGACTTCCTGTGGAAATCCATCCATCCAGAATACGGAGGGAAGTAGGGAGGAGGGTTTACCCGCTGGGCAGGACTGTTATGGGCAAGTGGATGTACTTTCAGGGAAGCAAGCTGCTGCCCCTTTAAATGATGGTTCTTGTTCCTGCCCGTTGATTTTGTTCTGAAAAAGTGTTCTAGAGGAAATCAGACAGGACAACCAAAGATACACAGAGAAAACACAAACAAATACAAAAGTAAAAGAAAATTTAACTACCTCTAAAACCAAGGAATGCAGATCTCATCTGAGCCATCATAGTCCTTGGATTTCCATTCCTCTTTCTAAGTCAGGCATCTCTGAACTGTCAAACCCAGAGACTGCTGTTGTAGAGGGATTAGCCATGCCTACATCCTATCTGACAACTTCCCTAAGCTATTTCACTCCTTTCGATTTGGAACTCACAGATGTCCTAGAGTGGGACAATAGGATCAGCTGTCTCAGGTGCTGCTTTACACTGTGTCCAATTCCTTCACTAATCTGCCCATCCCAGAGACTTTCCTCTAAAGTCTATTAAGGGATTTAGTTCCTTGTTCTGAGAGTTGCTACTTGTCTTCACCTTCTCTCTGCACACAGACACCACCCGACACCCTTGCAAGTGCTTAGATTATCAATGAACCTGACCACCTGAAATTGTTATTGGCGAATTAATCTACCTGACAGGGAAAGTATACTTCCTTTGTGAGAGAGGGTCTCTCTATGCAGTCCTTGCTGTCCAGGAATTTACTCTGCAGAGCAGCCTGACCTTGAACTCAGGGACCTGCCTGCTTCTAAGGTGCTAGGATTAAAGGTGAGCACAGGCCTGCCTGGCTCTGGAAATCCTTATTTAATTATAAGCTTTAGAGGCCTTTTGCTGTTCCTCAGATGCCATCCATGAATCCCATTTGTTGGACCTGGCAGTCAAGCTTACACAGTAACATCTGAAATGGGCATGACTTAAAGGAAAATGCTTGTTCTGGCCTCGATCTGATATCCTCTCATCTGGTGGCCAATTCATAGGATCTGAAATCAAATCGATCCTTTCTTGTCATTGTAATCTGTAGATCACTTACTTTAAGCCTTCTCCCACCTCCCCCCCTCCCCCCCACCCCCCCACTCTAATCGCCCTGCGTTGGCTCCAAACTTTACCCCTCCTATCATGCGTTCTAAGGCCACAGCCAAACCTCCAATTCTTTCTCCTCCAGGGACACCTAAACCAGCATCTGTCCTTCCTCTAAGGGAAGTTGCTGGGGTAGATGGCCTTGTCAGAGTACATGTCCCTTTCTCACTAACTGAACTCTCTCAAATAGAAAGCAGACTGGGTTCCTATACCTCTAACTCCTCTTCCTTTATTAAAGAGTTCCAGTACATCACTCAATCTTATAGCTTGACTTTCCATGATGTTCAGGTTCTCTGTCCTGGCCCGAGCTGCTGCTCCGGTCCGAGGGTCAGGGTCTAGCAAGAGAGAGAAAGAGTGGGAATGAAGGAAAAGAGATGCAAAGAATGGAGACAAGACAGAGTGTGTGACCAAGTCTCAACTCTCATTTACTAAAAGGAAAATCCTGGGTATATATACACTTCACCGTGTGCCTTACGGTCGTGGAGTGGATAAGCAGGGGAACACAGCTGAAGACACTGCACCACGTGCGCCTTGCAGCTGGGGGCACTAAACAGCAAAACAAGATATGTGGGATAAACAAGATGTTTGTCAGAGTGTGCTCAGCTGTTGTAGGCTGTTGAAAAACAAGTCCTTTGTCAGGGTATATGGTCCGAGATGACTGCAAAGATGATAGTCACCTTCTGTTGGCTCCCAACAGCTCTCACTAACAATTTACTTCCTGATGAATGCAGGCAAGTTTGGGAAGAGGCAAAAATGCATGCAGAACAGATTCATCAGACAGACGAAGCATATCCAATCGGATCTGAGGCAGTTCCTGACCAGGATTCTCAATGGGATTATAATTCTGCAGGTGGTATCTTAGCTAGAGATAGATTTATAACATGTCTTTTGGCAAGCCTAAGAAAGGCAGCCTTAAAGCCAGTAAACTTTAAGAAACTCCAAGAGGTTGTCCAGGACAAACAGAACCTGTCTCGGTTTTTAGAACGCCTTACAAAGGCTTTATTGCAGTATATTAATCTGGACCCTGAAAACCCAGAAGAAGGTAAGCAACTTCTGATGACCTACTTTTTTCCCAGAGCTACCCCAACATAAAAGCTAAACTTAGGTGATTGGAGAGGGGGGCCCTAACTCCATAGGCAGAAGTCTTGGCTCTGGCCTTCAAGGTATACCATAAGAGAGATGAGAAAGCCCGAAAACAGAAATACCACATGCTGGCAAAGGCTATCTGACCGGCCTCAGTTGCTACCCCAGACTCCTGGTCTTTGAAGGTTCAGAGACCACCAGGCTATAAATGTGGTCAGCATGGTCATTGGGCAAAGGCTTGCCCCAACCCCAGCAAGCCAAGGGGACCGTGTCCTGGGTCTCATCAGAAGGGACATTGGGGTGTTGATTGCCCTCATGTCACCCAGAACAGAGGGACATCGCTCCCAGAAAGCCCTTCAGCTGACCTTCTAGGACTGGCTATGGAGAACTGATAGGGCCCAAGCTCTCTGGACCTGACCACACCTATCACTAACAGGAAGCCCAGGGTAGATATTATGGTATGTAGTCAACCCATCTCCTTCCTCTTGGACACTGGGGCCACTTACTCAGTCCTGACAGAGTTTTGGGGACCCACCTCACCTTCGTGTTTTCCTATTGTTGGGGTAGGAGGACAACCTTACCTTCCTCACCAGACCCCCCCCACTTAGTTGTATTTTTAGGGGTGTACCTGTCACCCATTTTTTTGGTAGTGCCTACATGTCCTGCCCCCTTATCGGGAGGGGATATTTTAGCCAAGTTCAGAGCCTCTGTTTCCTTTGCTCCCCCAGTTCGCCTAAACTCAAGCTCGCCAGCAGTTCCTCTGCTCCTTCTTCTAGCCAGTCAACCTACTAACACTAACACGTTATTTCCCTTACCAGCTTCTCAGGTGGACCCCTTGAGTTTGGGATGTCCAGAACCCCTATGTTGCTAAACATCATTCTCCTGTTGTCATCCAGTTACTGGACTCTACCAGGTACATGGCCCAAGCTCAATACCCTCTCTCTCCAGAGCCTCAGGAGACTTAAGCCTATCCTTTCTGACCTCTTAAGGAAAAAACTCCTTCACCCCACCTCTCCCCCCTTTAACACCCCTATACTAGCAGTTAAGAAACCTAATGGTACCTATCAACTGGTTCAGGACCTCAGATCCATTAATTCTGCAGTAGTTCCCTTCCATCCTGTTGTGGCTAACCCTGACACACTTCTTTCTACTATCCCCTCAGGGACCTCTCATTTCTCAGTCCTAGATCTCAAAGATGCAATTTTTTCTATCCCTCTAGACACCCAGTCACAGGACATATTTGCCTTTACCTGGACAGATCCTGACACCCACCTTTCTACCCAACTTACCTGAACTGTCCTACCTCAGGGATTCTGGGACAGCCCACACCTATTTGGCCAGGCCCTGGCATCTGACTTGCTCTCTTTATCTCTCCCTAGATCTAAGATGGTACTTTACTTACATGATGTCCTTCTCTGTAGTCCCTCTCTAGAGATTAGCCAAGCTGTCACTTCTGCTTCTAAATTTCCTTTCCAGTGGAGGCTACAGGGTCTCACCTTCTAAAGTCCAACTGTCTACTCCTCAGGTCACCTATTTGGGACTAACAATTACCCCAACCCACAAGGCTATTACCTTAGATAGGAAGAATCTGATTCAGTCTGTTTCTTCTACAAAGGCAGAAATTTTATAATTCCTAGAATGGCTAGCTTTTTGCAGTCCTGGGTTCCTTCCTTTTCCCTTATATGAAGCAGCATTAGGTTCCACCCACGAACGTCTTCTCAAACCTGTTACTAAGCCCTTTCAAAGGCTCCAACAGGATCTCTTTAAGGCCCCAGCCTTAACATCTACTTGACCTGACTCATCCTTTTCCCCTCTATGTAACTGAAAAGGAGGGATTTGCTCTTAGAGTCTTAGGTCACCAACTGAGACCATCTTTTGCACCTGTAGCATACTTGTCAAAAAGACTAGATCTAACCATCCAGAGATGGGCACCTTGTATTTGTACCTTAGCAGCTGCTGAACTCCTTATTCGAGAGTCAAAGAAACTAACCTTGGGATTGCCCATAACTGTCCTCTCTTCTCACAACCTGTCATAGCTCCTGGCTTATAAAGGCTTACAGACTACCTCCCTCCAGGTTTCTTTCTCCCCAGGCAGCACTAATAGAAGACTCCACCCTCACCTTTCAATCATGCCCACCTCTTAATATTTCCAATCTTCTTCCTCAACCTAATACTAACCACTCCCTATCTCACTCCTGCACTGAAACTTTAGAGGAACTACTACCTCATCCTTCACACATACAGGAGGGCACATTGCCTCAAGCCATCTATACCTGGTATACAGATGGAAGCTCCTTTTTACTTGAAGGAGCCAGGAAAGTTGGCTATGCCATAGTGTCAGACACCAAGGTGGTGGAGGCACAGGCCCTTCCTGCTCATACCACCAACCAACAGGCTGAACTAATAGCCCTCACTCGTGCCTTCCAGCTGGCACAGGGACAATCCCTCAACATCTACACAGATTCCAAATATGCTTTCCATCTCCTCCTGTCCCACGCTGCCATCTGGAAGGAGCGCGGGTTACTTACCACAAAAGGAGGATCAGTAACTAATGCAAACCAAATTATGGCCATGCTAAAGGCCTCCCATCTCCCCACAGCTATTGGGATTGTCCACTGCAAATCCCACCAGATGGACAACTCCATTGTCTCCAAGGGAAACAACTGAGCTGATGAGGCAGCTAGAGCTGTGGCCCTTAGGGGCCTAGACTCATCTCACCCTCCCCAGGGCATTCTTACACCACAACCCACATCCCCACCTACACCCCTTGACATCTGTCCTATCATCACCAACTCTTTCATCCTAACAGCCAAGCATTGTCTTATTTTGTTAAGACCCACCTACAGCCTACTCCTGAGGCCTTAAGTTTCTTAAAATCTATCACTGCTTCTTACAAAATCTATCAGATCCCAACTCAAGGTATCGTAGCACCCTTTTTTCTACCCATTAGGCTAGAGGTTCCCTTCCTGGAACTGACTGGCAACTTGACTTTATCCACATGCCTGCTGTTACATGCCAAGTATCTCCTGGTCTTGGTGGACACCTTCTCAGGCTGGGTAGAAGGTTTTCCCACAACTAACAAAAGGGCTCAGACAGTCTCTGATCTCCTCCTTTGAGAGATCATTCCCTGATTTGGTGTCCCAGACTCCTTCCAGTCAGACAGTGGTCCTGAATTTACTTCCCAGGTTTGTCAAATTCTATCTAAGGCCCTAGACATCCCCTGGCATTTTCACATTTCCTACCACCCTCAATCTTCAGGTAAGGTAGAAAGAACTAACCATTCTTTAAAAACCACTCCTGTTAAGCTGTCACACTTCATCTTAACTAAGTAAAACTCCTTCCTATGTCTCTTTTCAGGCTACGAGTTCTCCCCAAGCAGCCTCTCCTCATCTCACCCTTTCAACTCATGTATGGGCATCCAGTCCTAACTCCTGGTCTTTCACCTAAATACTCTCCCCTCCCAGACCATCTACTCACCCCATTACTTTGCCACCTCTGTTCTCTCTTGTGGAACTTTGTTGACCACTATCTACCTTGACCACACACTGGTTGCTGTCCACTGCCTGTCAACATTGAAGACCAAGTCCTTCTCTCCCCTCCAGATCACCAGCCCTCACTCCTCTCTCCCAAATGGCAGGGCCCTTTTAAGGTAATTCTTGTGACCCCTATAGCTGCTAAACTTGAGGGATTCCCTCATTGGGTCCACTTGTCTCACCTCAAGTTTTTCCTCCCTCCATCTAAAATCGACTCTTCATACACATCAACTCTAACAGGACCATGCTCTATTAAGCTCCAGAGGACTTCAAAATCACCCACCTTGTCCTCAATTCCAGAAAATGAGACTCCACTCCGACAGCTGAGCTCGACCTCACTGGACTAGACATGGGTTTCTTGTCCTCCCCCTGCTGGTTGTTTCTATCCAGGGCAGCCCTTACATCTGGAGGTTCTAGATTCAAGAGACCCCCACAGATAACAAACCGTCTTTTCAAACAGGGTCAGGAAGCTGCTCCATAGCTGGATGCCAAGAACCAATCCAAATTGCTGTCATCCCTGTATATGTTGTCCCATCTAAATATTATGTTCTCTATACTTGCTTTCTCTTTCACCAGATAGATTATTGTAGAAACTGGCCAGATGATTATGGGAGCTACCCATATTGGTCTTGTCAGATATATATGCTAGGATCATGGACCAACCACTTCTTCTACCAACACCACAAGACACTCTTTTCTACATACAAGACCCATGGGATTCCAGCTGTGGTGCTTCAGAACCAACAGGGGCCAGATGTCCTGACAGCTAAAGAAGATGGTCTTTGCCAGTTCCTTCAAGAAAAATGCCATTTTTAGGGAACGTGAGACCTCCAGTTCTGAGATTTTTTTTAAAAACCCATATAAATGTAAATACTCTCTTTTGCAACACCCTTTTAGTCATCCTCCTGGTGTTATTATTTCTAACCAAACTATTAATCAGTTCCTGTTACAGGATTACCAGCCGCTGTCCACAGAGGAACCTGATACACACATCTACCAAGTGGACCCTGATGGTGAAAGCTAGCTACTCCCCACAAAGGACTATGCCCCTACACAACAGGAAGTAGTTTACGAGACACTGCGCTCCGACTTCCCTTTCACCATCGGCTTCCCCTCCCATTTTTTTTTTCTTCTCTTTATAATAAGAAAAAGGGAGGCATGTTTGTATCAGGCTCAGAACCCAGTGACATCACATCTAGACAACCCCCACATCGTTGCCAAGGCAACCGCCATACATTCTAAGAATCCACCTGGCTACCTCACTTGGGAGAGACTACATCACCGCCCATATAAAACAGGCAGAACCCCCGACCTCTCTCTCTTCTTCCGTCTTCTTCCGTCTTCTTCCCCACACCCTTCTTTGCCCTATCTCCTGAATAAACTCCCCCCCCACCCCGCCCCTTGTAACCGTTTGATCTGGAGTTGTCTGTTGTAAGATGTCTAACAACTAGAGCCTACTGTCTTTGATTCCATCTTCTACTGAAGACCAGCTGAGACATCCAGCCTCGGGGACTGAGAACTGCTGGATTGTTGCACTTTGCTTCCTATCCAGCTGTTATGGAATAAGCTAAACTGCAATCTGTAAGTGATTCTAATAAATCACCTTTCAGGAAGGAGAGGGTGAGAGATCATTATATTTGATCTTTTACTCTGTAAACCAGGCAGCTCAAATAGATTTGATGGCCCATTAACCATTGCCTGTCTAATCAGTCCCCTATAATGTTTAACTCTAGACAATTACATTCAGGGTGATAGCATCTTACTTTGAGAAGCTTTTCTCTTTTTGTTTTTGTTTGCTTGTTTTGATTTTGGGACTAGGTTTTCCTGTGTAGTCCTAGGTGTCCTGAAACTAGGTCTGACAACCGTGCTGCTGTTGACTGAGTTCAGAGATCCTCCTGCCTCTACTTCTGTGCCTGATATGCTTTTTCCCTAAGGTGTTGGGACTAAAGGCTTTTACCACCAGACTAGACAGATTCTTGCCTCCTTAGACAATGCAAAGAGATGCTAGGATTGTGGGTTTAAAACCTAGCTTTCCACACTGTAATGGCTGGGAGGGGCCATGAAATACAAAATATAATTAACTAACTGGAGTCTTCTCTGAATCAGAAGGTCAAGGACTTGCCCTCAGAATTCAATGGATAAAACCAAGAAGATGATGCAGTTCTCCCCCAGTTTGGTCAAGGAAACATCAGATTCTGAAGAACAAGCACTGCCAAGTTCACGAGTCTTCCCAGCCCTGAGTACACAATGTTCCAAGTCTGAGCCACTTTGTTTTGGCAGAGGGCCAAGCCACTGCTCTAAGGATGGCTGGATTGTTGATTGGGATCTATACTTGGACTATGTGAGATACTACCACAAATTGAATTGTGCCAAGAAAAGGGGCACAAAAATCTTCCAGAGTGAGAGTCACATGGAGCCACAAGTGTCCCCAGGAGATGTGAACAAAGATAAAGATACAGAAGAACCAGAGCCACACTCTTCAAACTTGTTCAGGGAGAAAAGTCAGGAACATGAGACATGTGATGGTGGAGACTGCCCTGACAAGGATCCTGCTTCTGACAGTCCCAGATGCCAAGGGTGCTGGGCATGGCTTCAAAGGGCTTTTGGCCAGAAGAAGAAGAAGAAAAAGAAGTGAAAAGGCCACACACTGGAGCACAGGAGCCCTGATGCCCATTAAGACTTGCAATTGGGGCATGTCCTGTCGGCTCCTGCTGTTACAGCAAAGGCACACACAAGGGCAGTTGTGTCTTTGCAGCCATCTGGTTTTTTTCTTTGTTTGTTTGCAGCTTTCTTAATAAAAGTGTTAAAAAGCTGGAAATTTGTGCTCTTGTTGAAATGGTTCAAGGGAAAGGTGGGGTGGACACAGATGAGGATACACTACTGTGTCCTTCTGTTGGTTACAGGACTAACTGGTGGTTTTAAAGAAAGTTCTCAGGGGATGTTAGGCATCCTGGTTCTCCTGTGTGCTGGACCATAAGATAAACAGCACCCAGGGAGCAACCTTGAGCACTTTGAGAAACTCTTCTGCTGAATCAACATGGATGACAACTGATATACTCAGATGCTTTCCCGCCAAATTAATCTAGGGGTCTTCTGCAACTTCCAATTTATTCCTTCTTCCTTCTGTGTAGAATAGACTAGTCCTGGATTCAGATTCACTTTGCCTTGCCTCCTTATTATGGAGATTAGAGGCCTGTGCCACCACTTCTGCACAGGGGAATCTTTCTATTTTTAGCAATTTCCAGAGCAAATTTCTACATCACAAGTGAACTCACCTGCAGAAACAGGACTGGCTAAGGTGGAAGGTCAGGACAGTGGTGGTCCTGACACAGAAACTCCAGCCACTTGGCCTTGAGAGGATAGCTTTTATGTGCTTATAGTCTTGGAAGAGGTTCACCTTTTATAAGCCTTATTTTAGCTGTTGGTTTTCCATAAAGTCTATCCTCTCAGTAGGAAATGGATCTGAGGTAGGCATGTTCACTCAGGCAGGTGGATTTCTGTGAGTTCCAAGCCACCTGATTTACACAGAAACTTCTAGAATAAAAAGGGCTATGTAAGTGAGAGGAACACACAAGTGAAGGAAGGGATGGAGGTAGGGAGGGATGGAGAAAGGAGTGATGGATGGGTCTGAATGACAGGCCTTGCTGCATGTGTGGAGCATATAAGGAAGCAGCTCTGTAAAACAGTGCTCAGGAACTGGGAGAGTTAGCTCTGATCTTTCTCCTGGAATTTCACCTGCACAAAAAAATTCCTGGGAAGTTCGCAGCTCTCACTCTGTAGTCTACCCTTTCCCTCCAGTGCCAACTGTGTTCTCTACTCCATGCTCAGGATGTTGATACTAGTGCTCAAGTGTAGTCAACATCCCTTGGGATTTTCAGGAAGGAGGCCTTTTGCTGCAGGGGGGGGGGGGGACGGGACGGGACGGGACGGGACGGGACAGCCCTGGGTTGGGGGTGGGATGGAGTATTATTCTTTCTTCTTCTTCTTGTCGGTTCTTCTTGAGGCAGCGGGAGGGGGAAGAGTGTTGGTGGGGATAAGACTTGGTTTTAGGAGATTGGGGGTAAGACCTGGTCTTCCAAGGTATTTAGGTTTGCTGTATAATAAAAGTTTTCTTATCTTTTACTTTGCTAGTGTAGCTGACCTGCCTTCTGTGATCCTCTGAGGCCAGAAACTGCAGTTTCTGGCACTTAGCAACTCATTCTAAAAACAGCAAAGGATTAAGTAAATAGTCTTTGTATTATCTCAGCAGGAACTGCTTGCTGGGCTCTAACTTATGCCTGCTAGTCTGAGGTCACAGGAAAAAAAGACACTTAGAGAAGTTATTATAGAGGTTATTACTAAGTGTTAAAAGTTTCCTATAAAAGCTATCTAAGGGGAAGTGTGGAAAGGTCCTAAGTGAGAAAAGGATAACATTCTAATAAGGGAAAAATATTCTAGGCAGGGGAAAAGGAAAGGAAGGGATGACCCTTTCTTTGTCTTTGTCTTCAGTACTTATACATCTTTCAGAATACATGATCACATGTTATAAAGTTCATCACAAGTTCACACCAAAAATCACATCATAAATCAAAATAGAAGTTTACAACAGAAAATGTTTACATGCTTATCCATTAAGAGTAATCTGGCAGTCAAAATTCTGTTCCTGCGTGGACAAGCAGTTTTGACCTTGGTTAGCTAACTCCCCAATAAACCTCTGCTGATTGCATCCAGGTATGGTTTCTTGTGATCTTTGGGTGGTTGTGATTTCCTGAGACTTGAGTAAGGGTCTCCCAAGTTTGAGGGTCTTCATTTGGGGGCTCATCCTAGATTTTGCGACCACCCTAATCCAAGAACCCCACTGGGGGTGAGAGAACACCACGGTTTTCTGTCTGGTTGTGTTTGCCTAAATTGTCTGGTTTCTCATGTGCCAAGTTGTCTAAATCTCGTGTGCTGGTTTGGCTGAATTATTTGGTTTCTGAAAAGTGCACTTTCGGTTTGGACTGGCAGCTGTTTCTGTCTTGTGAGGGGCAGTAAACTGTTTCTGTCTCGAGAGGAGATAAACGAGTGATTAGCAGACATGCTATGAGGTCACTAGCTGCTGCACCCCCAGAGACGTCTGGGGGTTCATCTAGGTGCCAGAGAGGATGTGGAATCCCTCTCAGCTGGCACTGGGTTCATCTAGGTGCTGGAGAGGATGTGGAATCCCTCTCGGCTGGCACTGGTGATTGAGACGGGCTTTTGTTAGTCTCTTTGTGTGTTAACAATGGGGCAGAGAGAAAAAGTCAGAAATGGCCACCACAGCCTAGGGCAGCGGTTGTTGTGCTCTCACTTGTTGTGCTCTCGTGGCAGTGTGTCTATTTTTGGGTTGTTCATTGCTGGCATGTTAGAAATCTGTTAGACTTGGTCCAGCATAGGCTGGCCAAGTCATCTGAATCTGTTAAATCTGAATCTGTGAAGACTGACTGCATTCTCTGGTTATTGGAGTCTTACTTGGGGGGGGGGGGGGCAGAGACAGGCCGATTTCTGGGTATCTTTCTATGCCCTTATTGTGTAACTTGGTCTCTGCGCCCGTGGCAGGGCCGAGAACTGTCTGTATCACCTGGTTTATGTGCCACCCGTGAGAGGGGTGAGCTATCTGTGTTATTGTTTGTGTGTGTTTTCTTAGCAAATTGTCTGTGTGTTAGCTGTTAATCTACTGTGTTAAACATCCTGAGTTAAAAAGAGATAACATTATCACCGGCAGAGAAAGAGATGAAGCCACCTGTACAAGAGTGCTGCTGCAGAGCAGAGAGGCGGGCAGGTCCTTTAGTAAGGGGCACCAACCGTGGTTCAGGTTTGGATAGCCCGCCTACCACATGTAGGGTGCTCTCTAGATAACACCACATGGAGGAAGCCCTCACCCAGCCCGCACTCGGCAGGAGACAGCTTGTGGTTCCCCAGCACAGCCCCCTTGAACCACCCAGCCACGCAAGTTGGCAGCCACCTAATTTGGTGTGTGTGTGACTGTACTGGGGACCTCAGGGTCACTGCTGTAATGAATCAGTGGCTTTCCACCTGCCACCTATGAAGATAGATAGGGCCCAGGTAATTAAAAACCTGGCAGTGGAGCCAGGGCAGCTGGACAAACAGCCCCAGCAAGATCATTCACCTGAGAGTTATATTTATATATTTTTTATTAAAAGTATAGTGAGTGAATAGTGCTGAGATTTCTAAAAAAAGGAAAAGTGAATAAGTAGCGCTGAGACAAGTCACATGATGTGACTCCAGCTTAACACTGAACCAACAAAACTGCCTGCAGACAGGTCAGACAGGTCAGGCAGGTTGCTTGCTACAAGAAGTTACAGGCTGTCCTGAGTCAGAGAGCCGAAAGAATAGGCCTCCATTTTGGTACAGATACAAATTTATATAAAAAGTAAGTTAGTAATCAAAGCAATAGATAGGCCAGGATCCCTTAGGCACCTAGATCTAGTGCCTAATATAGTCACCTAGATAAATCTAGTAGAAGAATACCCTTCCCCCCAATAAAAGCCTTTCTTCCGCAAGACCTTATATGTTCTGGTCTTCAGGAGTGAAGAACAAGAGAGGACACAGGAAAAAGAATGTTCCCTCAGACATGGGGACCCCATAAATTAATCAGGCCATGGTCAACAGTGGGTTACAGAAGGTAAGGGACAACCAAAGGCCCATGCCAGATCCCGTTGATAGATCTTGTGTAAGAACATGAGACCCCACTAATTTTGACCAAGGCACATGAGGTTAAACAGGGAGGCTAGAGAGACTACAAGATAAGTCATTAAAAGGTTTAGTGTAAGTTACTGAGAAAGTCTAGAAGAAAGGAGTGGAGAAGAGGAGTGGAGAAGATTTAGTGTAAGTCTAGAGAAAAGGAGTGGAGAAGATAAAAGGTTTAGTATAAGATAAAAGGTCTAGTGTATTTGCTGAGACTAGAGAGAGGTGAAGAAAAAGAAAGGTAACAGGAAAAGAATTTACAGAAAGCAGAGAAGAGGGACTCCAATCAAAGGGAGATAAGAAACTCCTTGAAAAACACCAGTGTGCACATTGCAAGTGAAGGAGCCAGCTTTGGGGTCCAAGAGGGCCCTAACAAATAGAAGCCAGGGCCAGGAAATCCCAGGCCTTGAAAAACACCCCAAATGGCAAAGATATTAGCTCTGTGTGAAGACAGCTATTGAGATAGACGGGGTGGCTCGGAGCCACCCAACTCTTGATAGACACAGGATCTTCCTCCAGGCCAATGGGCCAAAATGTATTCACAGACTACCCGAAAAATGGTGGACTAAGAGATGGGCTGGATATCCCATTCATTTATGGTCATCCTAGACTGTTCCTACCCTCTGTCGGGTTGAGACTTACTCCCCAGGATGGGGGTCCAGATACACTTCCTACCCGATGGGCTGCAACTAACTGACAAGAACTCACGGGTAGAGGAAAGGCTTCTCCTACTGACTCCAGCTGGGAGCCGAGGTAACCTGCTTTATAGACGGGAACAGTTTTCTCCATGCTGGTCAGAGACAAGCCAGCGCTACTGTGGTGAACACAAATGTCATCTGGGCTGACTCTCCACCCCTGGGCTCATCGGTGCAGAGAGCAACCTTGGAACTTGGGGCTGACAAAAAAATCAACATCTGCATGGACAGCAGGTATGCTTTTGCCAAGAGAGGAAACCCTGATAAAGCCAGCAACTGTAAATATTCGTTGCCCAGGACACCAGAAGGGAGGAGACTCAGTGGCCTGAGGCAATAACCGGACATATCAAGTGGCTTGATACAGGAGCCTGTTCTGGTTGTGGGCCTAAGAGATGGCCTCACTTAAAACAGAGTAAGAGAAAGAACTCAGATTGCTAGCCATCCTTCCAGCTACTATCTAGAGAAAGAGGCAATGGTGCACACAAGAAGGGAGAACTATACTTCCCAGAAAACAAAACCAGACTAAATGCACAGATGGATTCTTAAGATATGAGTGCAACCAAGCAGCCAAGAGATTTAAAGCGTATAATGGACCTCAGGTTTTGGGTCAGAGAAATGATAAGACAGTGTAAGATACGCCAGCAAGCAAACACTTATGAGACTTAGAATAAATAAGAAAATACCTAAAAGAAAACAGCCTAGAATAGAGACCTTCCCGAGGTTTCAAGTATCCTAGATAATTAGATCAGATAGCAGTTTTACTTCTGTTTTTAAGATAAGTCCAGAATTGTCAGAGATATTAGAGACTAATTAGAAGCTCCACTGTTTATACTGTCTCCAAAGCTCAGGACAGGTAGAGAGAATATACAGAACCCTAAAGCTAAATTACCCTCAGGAACTGGCACTGGCTAGAGTGTCCCTTGTCCTTGTTCCACACCCAGAATGTCCCTTTTGTGTGAGAAATTATTTTTCAGGCTACTAAGAGACTGTTCCTGGCACTGGTGACCATCCGACCTCCTTGAAGTTCACCACCACCTGTGCCTGATGCCAACTGGAGAACATCCAGAACAATCCCCTGCTGTTTAGCTCAAGGTCTTCTGCTATTCTACAAGGCTAAAGAACAGCAGGCCTTGACTCCTGAGACATCCCACCCTAGAGGCAGGGGTAATGCTGCCTTAGAGGGTGGGGCTTAGGGTGTGTACAGCCAAGGTTAAATGACAGCTTGTGATTACAAGATTGAAGTTGAAATGTGAATCTAGAGTTATATAGATTTGTTCCTTTTGCAATTTCTCTTTATTATATATGTGATTTCATGTGTATGTAAACAACTATGTGCCACAAAATATGTTAAAAGTCAGAGGACAACTTTGAAAGTATGTTTAAAAAGAGACCCCTAGCTAATAAAATAGAGCCCAAGGACCCCTGCTAACAGATACTTAGTGCCTAAGATTGATAAATGGTGAGCTTGCAGTTCAAGATTAACCCTTTATATATCTACTTCTGTCTTAGATGAGGCCAAAGATTATTATATACTTGTCCAGCTAGTTCCCTGGGTTTACTACCACCCTACAGGAACTCTTGAACTGAGTTTGAGACACACCCTTGGATGACAACCCTATTATCCTCGCTTGCTGGACCTCTTATGATTTTTAACCATAGGTCCTTACATTTTAAATAGATTAGTAACTTTTGTTAGAGAAAGGATAAGTGCTGTTCAGCTTTTTGTGTTGCACCATCAATATTGAGCTTTAGGTCAAGAAAATGAAGAGTATGATGATACTGAGGTCTAAGTTTTTATGATTAAAAACTTTCATTAGAGGAAATGGGAGGATGTAGAGTGAAAATTATAAAGACAATATTATGAAATATATGCAGGCTTTTTCTTTGCCCTTAGACCTGAGCAGAAAGAGTGCAGGTTCCAGAAATCGGAACTGGATGTAAGATTTCAGGCCTTTACTGCCCCAGGATACATTCAGGGAAGAGCAACATTCCTCAAGCCTCAGGGTGGGGAAGGCCCAAAACAAGAAGACATTCCTGACTACAGAGAAAGATGCAAGTCATCTGGGTGGTTCCAAGAAGTAGCTAAATTTCCACTGTTCTTGGTTACCCCCCCCCCTTGAGGTTTTCTTAGTGTTACAGCCTGCTTATGTTCAAAATTTGTAAAACAACCAATCATGTGTAACCGCACGAAAATGCAACCAATCATGTATAACTGCACGAAAATTCCTTCCTTTCACCACCCCATGCAAAAAACAAAAACAAACAAACAAACAAACAAACAAAAAACAAAACAAAACAAAACAAAACAAAAAAAAAACCCAAAAACAAAAAAAACAAAACTACTCAGCTTGCTGGCCTTTTGTCAAAATTCTGTTCCTGAGTGGAAAAGCAGTTTTGACCTTGGCTAGACAACTCTCCCCAATAAACCTCTGCTGATTGCAAAAAAAAAAAAAAAAAAAAAGAGTAATCTGGCTAAACATCCATCACCTGTCTAGCTCCACAGGTTCACTGAAGGTTTAAAACTATAACTAAGTTATTAGTGAAGTTTTGTATAGATAAACCCAGGCAATATTTTATCTTCTGTCCTAGCACCTACAATAAATTGTTAGTTCCCTTTTAATGACCTTTGGTTTTTTTTACAACCTCTTAGAATATGGTCTGAGTAGAAGAAAGTCTGGTTACTTTCTAAGAGCAATTAACTGATGACACTTGGGAGACTGGCAGAGTTCTCACTACAGTTTTGACTATCAGAAAGGGATCTAATAGCAGTCCCATTATAAAAGAGCTTAATAATTATTGATATAATTTTAGGAATTCTTATAGGATCATCATTAAGACTTAAGAAGTCATCTATTTGTCTATATAGTATCACTACAAGACAGCACATCCTCGTGGATCTGCAGAGATCTGCAAAGGCAAATTCTTTGAAATTCTGCAAAGAATTACTTAGTGATTGTTATATTTGTTTAATAATAATAGGAAAAGCATATTAATAGCAGGAATCTTTCCTAAAATAAGTCCCTTTCAGCCTCGCTAAATAATAGCTCACTTGTCACCGATTATATAATAATCCAAGGCAAACCATTTCAGGATGATCACCTGCTAATTATTAGCTTGTCCCATTATGGCTCCTGATATTTTGCTGTTCCTCAGACCCCATCCATGAATCCCATTTGTTGGATCTGGCAGTCAAACTTACACAGTAACATCTGAACCTGGCATGGCTTTAAGGGAAGTGTTTTGTTCTTTCCTGGACCGGATATCCTGTCATCTCTTGATGGTCAGTTCAGAAGATCTGAAAACAGATCTTTCCTTTCTTGTCATTGTAACCTGTAGATCACTTACAGCCCCCAACCCCTTTTACCCACACTTCCCCTCTGCCCTCTTTGAGAAAAACATACTTTAAAAATCCTAGTGGATTTTTGTCCTTACCAACCCTGTTGAGTCCACATCACACTCCTAATGAAACTCCACTCACAGGGAAATTCCTCTGACTTGATTAGTGACCACTTCCTGCCCCAGATTCGAATCCTGACTTTGCCTCTGAAAAATTACACAGGTAGAAGAGAGGAAAGATTTTAATTATGTACACTTTCCATCAGAATGCAATGACTCTACATAGATTTTTAAAAACTTCCTTAACATCTAAATTGAACAGGAGGACAAAATAAAGATACTTCCAGGCTCCTAGGCACGTGGGGCACACACAGTACCAGCTCTGAAGTCCACAGAGGCAGCCTGAGGCTCTTGCTCAGTTTTTCCCTGGCTCCTCCTAGTGAGAATATTGAAGGATTTCAAGGTGTATGCTCGCCACAATGCTTGGGGGTCTTTTTTTCCAGGTTCCTGACTCATGTAAGCCTCTGTTTTTAGTCATTTCTGGAGCCCCCTTGGCTCCAAAATTCACTCAGGGCAAGCATGTCTCCACTGCTGTGTGCTCCATCATCTTCTGGCTGGTTCAGAGCCCATTGAATCTTTCTCCTGGAAGTGAATCCAACTTCTTTAGGACCCCAAAGTTTCTCTGAAGTTTCAGCCATTGGCTCCTCAACATGTGGCTCTCTACAGTGTTTCTGTCCCCTCTCATCTCCAAATGCAGCTCCATCCAGCAGTGTGGCTATGCTGGGGTTCCCATGTTCATAGCACCAGAGGTTCTGGCAGGAGGGATGTCTCGGGGTTTCAAAATTATCCATTGCCCAGGCCATACCTGTTCTCGGTTCATCTCTGGAGGTATGTGGGGCTCTGGGTGGTATGTTCTTCCAGGCAGCATTTCCATGACTAATGCAATGAAAGCCATGGCTTCAGCTTCCCAAACAAGCAACAGACTTTAGCAGCTGATGGTCTCCAGACCCATAGCTGCTTTTATATAGTGTTCTGCTGGAGGTTAGGGCAGATTCCAAAGTCTGTGTGAGGATCAACAAGCCTTCATATAACAAATGAGTTTGGAGCCTAATCCTGCCCAAATGATAACTGAATGCTTTGTAAAGTCTTTGTAAATACACAGATTTCTTGGAATAGAGAAATGAGCAGGAAACACAGAGAACAGTAATTTGGTTGTCCTGTCCAGTGGGGTGGTGGTGATGCATTCCTTTATTATCAGAACTCAGGAGGCAGAGGCAGGCAGATCTCTGTGAGTTGGAAACTAGCCTGGTCCACAAAGCAAGTTCTGGGACAATGAAGGCAACACAGAGAAACTGTATCACAAAATCAACAACCAAAAACAAAAAACAAAAACACTCCCGTGCCCACTTAGAACTTTAGCTGTTGGCATCTAGGTCTTCATTCCCTGTACCAAAGGAGCATTCAAATTTGGTAAGATTTTCATATTTAAAAACTAAATATGTTGGCCATTTCCCATGCAGTACAACTCTCTACTCAATGGGTGAGGGAAAAAATACAGAAAGAAATTAAAGACCTTCTAGAATTCAATGAAAATGAAGGCACAACATACCCAAATTTCTGAGACACAATGAAAGCAGTCCTCAGAGGAAAATTGATAGTACAATGCTTCCATAAAGAAATTAAAAAATTCTCATATCAGAAATGTACAAGTCATATTAGGTAGGGTTCTCTAGAGCCAGAGAACTTATGGAATGTCTCTATATACTAAAGAAATTAATTGTAATGACTTACAGTCTGCAGTACAACCAACCCTATAGTGGGAAACTGTGAATCGGAAGTCCAAAAGCCTAATAGTTCCAGCTGGTCTTCGGTATAAGCTGGAATCCTGAAGAGGTAGGTTCCAAAAGATGTGCTGGCAAGTAAGTGTAAGCAGGAAAAGAGTGTGTCTTCCTTCTTCCAATGTCTTTATATAGGCCTCCAGCAGAAGGTGTGGCTCAGATTAAAGATGTGTTTGATACCATGCTTGGATCTGGACCTTACTTTGAGCCAGGCTGACCTTGAACTGAGAGATCTGATTGCATCTGTCTCCTAGGATTAAAGGCACGTATTACTTTGCCTGGGGCTAAGCTTTTCCTGCCCACTCTGCTTCAAAATCTCCCTGCTAAGATCTGGATCAGAAGTCTGTGTCTTCTAGCCTCAAGGTATGGATCACAGGTGTGTCCTCCATTTCTGGATTGTAGTTCATTTCACATGTAGTCAAGTTGACAACCAGGAATAGCCATCACAAAAGTACACATGAAAACTCTAGAAAAGAAGAAGAAGGAGGAGGGAGAGGAGGAGGAGGAGGAGAAGAACAAGAAGAAGAAGCAAGCATGCCAAAGAGTAGAAAGTAGGAAATAATCAAAACCAGGGCTGAAAGCAATCGGTTAGAAGCAAAGAAACAATACAAAGTATCAACAAACCAAGAGCTAGTTCTTTGAGGAAATCAACAAAATAGACAAATCCTTAGCCAAACTAACCAAGAGATAGAGACATAGCATCCAAATTAACAAAATCAGTAATGAAAAGGGAGGCCTAACAACTGACAATGAGGAAGATTAAAGAATCATTAGGTCTTACTTCAAAAAACTGTACTCCACAAAATTGGAAAATCTTAACCAAATGAATGATCTCCTAAACAGATGCCACTTACAACTCAAGATCAGGTAACATATTTAAACAGTTCCGTAACTCCTAAAGAACTAGAAGCAGTCATTAAAAGTTTCCCAGCAAAACAAAAACAACAACAACAAACAAACAAACAAACAAACAAACAAACCAAACAAACCAAAACTAGGGCCAGATTGTTTTGGTGCAGAATTCTACCAGACTTTCCGAGAAGAGCTAATTCTAATACTCCTCAAATTATACCACAAAATAAAAACAGAAGGAACACTGTCAAACTCATTCTATGAGGCCATAGTGACCCTGATACCTAAACTACACAAAGACTTAGCAAAGAAAGAGAACTTCAGACTAATTTCTCTTATGAACACTGATACAAAAATACTCAATAACACATCAGAAACACATCAAAGAAATCATCCATGAAGATCAAGTAGGCTTCATCCCAGGGATGCAGGGATGATCCAATATATGAAAATCCATCATGTAAACAAACTGAAAGTTAAAAAAAAAATCACATGATTATCTCATTAGATACTGAAAAAGATTTTAATACTATCCAACACCCTTCATGTTTAAGATATTAGAGAAATCAGGGATACTGGGCACATACCTAAACACAATCAAAGCAATATACAGCAAGCCAATAGCCAACATCAAACTAAATGGAGAGAAAGTTAAAGCATTTCCACTAAAATCAGGGACAAGAGAAAGCTGCCCACTCTCTCCCTATATATTCCATGTAGTACTTGAAGTTCTAGCCAGAGCAATAAGACAACTAAAGAACATCAAGTTTGGAAAAGAAGAAGTCAAAATATTTCTTTTTGTGGATTATATAATAGTATACATAAGCGACCCCCAAAATTTGACCAGAGAACTCCTACAGCTGATACATTCAACAAAGTATCTGGATACAAAATTAACTCAAAGAAATCAGTAGCCTTTCTGATAAATGGGCCAAGAAAGAAATTAGGAAACAACACACTTTACAATACTCATGAATAATATAAAATATCTTGGTATAACTCTAACCAAGCAAGTAAAAGATCTGTATGACACAAACTACGAAGTCCCCGAAGAAAGAAGTTGAAGAAGATACCAGAAGACGGTAAGACTCCCATGTTCATGGACAGATAGGATTAACATAGTGAAACTGGCCATTTTACTAAAAGCAATCTACAGATTCAATGCAATCCCCATTAAAATTCTAATAGTTTTTTTACAGACCCTGAAAGAGCAATTCTCAACTTCATATGGAAAAACAAAAAACCCAGGATAGCCAAAACAATCATGAAAAATAAAAGAACTTTGGGAGGAATCACCACCTCTGACCTCAAGTATACTAGAGAGTAATAGTTATAAAACAACCACATGGTATTTGTACAGATACAGACACATTGACCAATGGAACCGAATCAAAGACCCTGAAATAAATCTACACATCTATGGACATTGATTTTTATTAAAAAAAAAAAAAGCCAATACCATACAATGGAAAAATGAAAGAAACTCTAACAAATGGTGCTGGACTAACTGGATGTCTACATGAAGAAGAATGAAAATAGATCCATATTTATTACCCTGCACAAAACTAAAGCCCAAGTGGGTCAAGGACCTCAATATAAAACTGGATTCACTAAATCTTGTAGAAGAGAAAGTAGAAAATACTCTTGAACACATTGGTAAAAGAGACAAGTTCCTGAACAGAGCACCAATGGCTCAGACTCTAAAAGCAACAGTTGATAAATAGGACCTCATGAAACTGAGAAGTTTTTGTAAGGCAAAGGACACTGTCAATAGGACAAATCAGCAGCCCACAGACTGGGAGATGATCTTTACCAACCCTACATCTGTCAGACTGATAATATCAAAAATTTACAAAGAACTCAAGAAGTTAGACACTAACAACCCAAATAACCCAACCAAAAAAAATGGGGTATAGAACTAAACAGAGAATTCTCAACAGAGAATCTCAACTGACTGACAAGCACTTAAAGAAATGTTCAAATTCCTTAGTCATTAGAGAAATGCAAATCAAAACACTCTGAGGTTCCATTTTCCACCTATCAGAATGTCTAAGATCATACTGAATTTGTCTAAGATCAAACTGAAGTGACAGCACATGTTGTTGAGGATATGGAGCAAAGGGAACATTGCTCCATTGTTGGTGGGAATGCAAACTTCTACAACCAAATTGGAAATCAATTTGGCATTTTATTAGAAAACTGGGAATAGTTCCTGTAGCAGTATATTTCTCCCCAACCCCCAATATATTTTACAATAAACTTGGTAATTTGGGAGGAGCTAATACAGGAGGAGTAATGAGGGGAAGAAGAGAAGGAAGAAGAGGAGCTAAGAGGAGGAGGAGAGATGTGGGAGCCATGGAGAACCACGCGTGAGTCCAGGACGGTCCTGGGTAATGATTTATATCTTAAGGTTAGATATTGGGAAACAACTCTAATTGTATGGACAAGTTGTTAATTGAGCATTTCTAAATATATAAAGCCATTGGAAAATCTTTAAACATGAGAGTCTTCATTCTACCTGGAGCTGTGGGCATGGTGGGTATTGTCTGGGGTTCAGCCAAGCTTTTGGAGACAGAGTGGTAGATTGGCAGAGCTGTCTCCCATGCTGGCGTCTCTTGAGTGTCAGGGCCGGTGTTTCTGGCTGACCATTTCTAGCTGTGGTGCGTACATGGAAAGGCCTCTGGCTGCTTCCAGCTGTGGAGTGCTTGGCTTCAGGCCGGGGAGCATGGCAGCCTGAGCTAAGCAGTGCTGCCTCCGCTTAGATAGTCGGCCTGAACCTCTAGCTGTTTTAAATATTAACCACAACAGTTCCACCTCAAGACCCAGCTATATTACTCCTGGGTAAATACCCAAAAGATGATCCAACATCTCACAAAGACCTTTGCTCAATTATGTTCATAGGAGCTTTATTCATAATAGCCAGAAACTGGAAACAACTTAGATGTCCCTCACCTGAAGAATAGATGAAGAAAATGTGATACACCTACACATTGGAATACTATTCAGCTATTAGAAACCAAGACATCATACATTTTGCAGGCAATGAATAGGAGTTGAGAATATCATCCTGAGTGAGGGAAACCCAGTCCCCAAAAGACATGTATGGTACGTACTCACTTACAAGTGGATATTAGCTGTAATATACAGGTACCACATTGCACTCCACAGACCCAAAGAAGCTAAACAGGAAACAAAGCCCAACCAAGGAAGCTTGAATCTCACTTAGAAGTGGGAGTAAAATAGACAGATGTGTAGGACCTGGAAGGGCTGCTATGCCCTGGCTGAGACTTTCCGTATGCTGCTGTCTACTAAGTAACATTCTGCAGTTCCTCTAAGATCAAAAACATCCTGACTAAGGCATGGTGCTCCAGGAAGGGAATTTATACTTGACATCCTATTGCCCACCAGTTGAATTCCTGTTTTTTTCCTGAGTTTGTGTTTTTCCTTCCCTGGCTTGGTGTATATATTGAACCTGCCTAGTGAAGGCATTGGCATTCTCTCACAATGAATGAGTCTTTGAGTCTTTCTTTAATCCCCCAGGCCTATGCCAGTACTGTGGCAGCGCTGGAGCTGTCACAGATGGAGGAAGAGACCTGGGAGGGGGGTGGGATATGGAGGAGAATGGGGAAGTCAGGATCAGGTGTGGGGAAGGACAGGAGAGATGCCTAGATGGCCATGAAAATGAATGGAAATCTCCAACTGATACAAGTGAGGATGGTTGGTGGCATCTCCAGGATGATACATGGCCTGGGACAAAGGAGGTGCTCAAGAATCAATGGGGTGACCTTAGCTGTGACTCACTACTTTGGGGATATGGAACCCGAAGTGTCCACTTCCTGTATCCAGACTGGAACCCCAGTGGAGCACTAGAAACACCAACCCTACCATGCTTTCTCTGTGCTTTCTTGGAGTTTTTGGTCTCCACTTCTTCTCCCACCCCTCCCCCACCCGTCGTGTGTGTGTGTGTGTGTGTGTGTGTGTGTGTGTGTGTGTGTGTGTGTGTGTGCGCGCGCGCGCCCTAGGCAAACTAGCAGTTGTCCATAGCCACCAGGGAGGGTTCAGTCCTCTCTTCCCTAGGTAGGCTATAAAAAAAAAATGTGATCTTGCTGTCGGGCCAGACTGAGCCTCAAGACACCCCAGCTGCTAAGCAAGCTCTGCTCTCCTAAACTATGTAATTAGGAAAAACTGAAACAAAGAAACCAACCATTTCAGGAGGGAACAAACAAGGCTCTTCCTGATGTCAGTACAGTTTATACCAAAGAACCAAAATTTGTGGTCTGTGAGAGTGAAAGAATGCCTCAGGTAAATTAGTGATAAAGCCCCAGCCTTCTGGTGTCATAATATTAATAAACAAACAAACAAACAAACAAACAGCCTTTGGCCTCTGCCTTGCTATCTGGTCTCAGAGGAGTTCTCCTCTGTATGTTTCTCTTGGGGGACTCTCTCCCCAGGCTGGTGGAAGGCTTGCTCTGGGAAATAAATTCTGGGAGAGCACAGAGTGAGCTCATTGCCTGCCTTCTTTCCTGGAAGCCAAAATCCAAAGGCTTGGTTCGCAGAGAACCCTGTGGTAGCACCGTATAGACTCGGCTGCAGCAGTTCCCTCTTCTAAACCTGCCTGTGATACCAGAAGGAACTTATAAGGCTGGTGGGGGTGGAGGGGTAGGGGGTGGGGGCAAAACACTTTAGGACACCCACACTTGCTAAATAGGACTCTGGTCGCTAAGGAAATAGTGCCACCAACTGGTGAGTGGAACATCATGAAACTGAAACTGAAAACCTTAGCCTCTCAGAGGCTGAAGTGCAAATGCCACTCCGCATGGGGGAGGTGTTTGTTCATCCTTGCTGGCCAGCTGAGGAAGGCACTACCACAATTCCTTCTCATCCCAGTCAGAATGGCAATGGCGGTCCTCAAGAAGGCAAAGGAGAACCAGTGCTGGAGAGGCTGTGAGGCCATGACCATTGGGTTGCATGGAAAGTCCTGGAAGGCGGAAAAAGAGGAGCAAAAATAATGTAATTACATTTCAATTAAAAAATGCCAAGATTTAAAAACTCAATCTTTTAAAATCAAAGTAAATCGGTGTGTGTGTGTGTGTGTGCGTGCGCGCGTGCGCGTGCCTGTCTGTCTGTCTGTCAGTCAGTCAGTTTCCCTCTCTTCTTTCCTTTCTCCTCCCACCTCTGTCCCTCTCTCTGACCAATCTGGCCTTAAATTCACATTGATCTGCCTACCTGCCTGTCCTGAGTGCTGGGATAAAAGGCTTACTTCCCCGACAGACACCTGGCTCAGAGCAAATCTTTAAGGAAGGCCAGCTCTTTAAATAAATGCTGGGCGGTCTTCTTAAATGGGAGCATCGTTACAAAGAGTCAACCCTTTTGAGTGACAGTCTGGCTTTTAAATAAAATGCTATCATTTCCTCCCATTTTTCATCTTTTAATTATACATATTCTTTTAATAAAGATAAAATTGGATTAGAACCAGGGCCTAGAGAAGGGTGAGTCCCATTGGATTCTTTTCTGCCCAGACCTTGGGGACTTCTGCCAGAAACCCCTGAAGTAACAGGCTTGGAGAAGAGGCTGGCTGAGGGAACAGTTTGTATTTGGGCCATTCTTATCCAACACTTTCACTTCCTCTGGGCCAAAATGTATTTGGGCTCCCATTTTGGCGAAGAGGTCTCTTCCCAGCAGGGAGTATGGGCAACCAGGGATGACCATAAATAAGTGGGTTACCATTCCCACTCCCAAGTCCACCTTTCTTTGGGTAGTTCATGGATACAGCTTAGTAGCAGTTGTCCCTTGCACCAATGTTTTTTGATTTGATGGTGGCCCCAGCAGTTGTTTAAAAACAGAATGTTGTAACCTTGTGTCCACCAGAAAGTCAATGGGCTTCCCTTCCACCTTCAGGGTTACCTAGGGCTTATGGTGGGGGATTGGGCCCTGACACCCTCAGTTGTCCAGTTCTTCCAACTTCAGAGCCTTTGGCTCGCTGTGATTCTTCTTTGGACACTCATGCTTCCAGTGGCCTTTTCCCTTGCAATAGGCACATTGGTCCCTTTCTAATGGAAGGTGGGCTTTTCCATCAGTGAGGGCTGGTTTACCTTTGCCCCTTCCACAAGCTAGGTTTTTCAGCTCTCTCTCATCAGGACAGCCATCCCAATTTCAGTTTTCAATGCTGAAGCTGGTTTCTACACGGGTTTGAACGCTATGACTCACAAAAAGTAGCCAGGTTCTAGGCACGTTTGATGTCTTGTGTGCAATAACTTGTGTAATATTATAGACAGTTTCAATGTGATTTGCCTGTTTTCAGAGCTATAACTTACATAACTCTCTGGCTGGTTTCTATTCTTGTTTATGTACTTTTTTATATTTATATATTTTTAAAAATATTTAATTTTTTTTACTTACTCACTTTATATCCTGCTCACTCCCCCCTTCTGATCACCCCCTCATACAGTCCTTCCCCCTACCCACCTACCCCTTCTCCTGTGAGCAGGTTGGGGGTTCCCTTGTTATTCCACAACCCTGGCATTTCAAGTCTCTGTGAGGCTAGCCATTTCCTCTCCCACTGAGGCCAGACAAGGCAGCACAGGTAGAAGAATATATATTATGTGTAGGCAATAGCTTTTGGAATAGACTCTGTTCCAGTTGTTTGGGACCCACAGGAAGACCAGGCTGCACACTGGGGATACAGAACCTGAAGAGGCTACTCCCTGTAGCCAGGCAGGAACCCCAGTGGAGTGATCCAGACACCAACCCACCTGCAAAACTTTCAACCTAAATTTATCCTGTTTATGTATTTTAACACTGTATGTTGCAAGGCATTGTAGCTGTCTTCTGCTGCACTTAGAGTTTTTTTAATGCAAAATACTCAAGAAACTCAGAGTGGGTTTTAATCATCTTGGGGGCAGGTGGTTAATGATACAACTCAAACCACACTGTAGCCAGTTTTTACTTGAGTTGATTGATTTTTGACACTATTACTCCCATGCTACTTTTGAGGTGGTTTTTTGTTGTTGTTGTTGTTGTTTGTTTGTTTTTGGTTTTTTGTTATTTTTGTTTGGTTTTGTTCGCTTATTTTAACACTGTAACCCCCACAATGTGGCCTGTCTCTACACTTGCTTATGGATTTTAACTCTGTATCTCTGCTGCTGAAGGATGTGGCCAGTTTCTATGTACAATTACAGTTTTGAGTGCTGTAACTTGCATAAGTCTCTAAGCTGGTTTCTGCCTCCGTTTATGGTTTTTTAACACTGTCACCCAACACTGACTGGTTCCCATTTGTGCTTATTATTTTCAAGGCAATAGCTCCCATAACTCAGAGCAGATTTCCGTGTGCTTTAATGTCTTTTCAACATAGTATTTTTATTGACTCTTTGGGAGTTTCAATGTCATACACCCCAATCACGTTAACTTCCCAGTCCTTCCATGGCTGCCCCCTTTCCTTGCCCTTGTGACCACCCCAACAAAACAAACAAATAAACCAAAAACCCAATAAAAAAAAATCCAGACAAAGTCCAGTTTGTGTTATCTGTATATTCACCAGACTGTGGTCAAACTCTCATTGGCCTGTCCCTTAAATAGAACTGAGTCTTTCCCTTTCTGCACTCGTTTTGGAAGCCATCCATTGTGGAGAGCTACACTTCAGCATTCTTATCAAACGTGTTTACGAGTTCTCTTGGATATCTTCCTGTTTATGCTGTTATATTTTTTGGCGAGAGGGTTGGGGTGGGGGTAGTGGTTGCCACAGCAACTGTCTATCGTAACCGTAACTGTGCATCTTTAGTCATCGATATTATTGACCAAGTAGCTTTCTTGCTTTCCTTTCCTGTCAGCGGGAATTTGGATGAAGGGCTTCCACTTGGTTTTTGGAGAAAGCACAGACCAGGGACATGGCCCCAGTAGCAGTAAGACCACAGACACAGACGAGGTCTTTGGAGGCAGCCTGGACCACAGACATCAATATGGTCTCAGGTGGCAATGAGGCCACTCACATGAATTCGGTCCCCAACAATAGTAGGGTGGCCTGCAGACATCAACCTGACCTCAGGCTGAAGCACTGACCACAGCCATCAACAGCCATCACAGACATCAACACAGACCCGAAGGAGCTGTCCACAATGGCAGCACAGTTCCAAACTGAATAAAAAGTGGGTCATTTTCATAAAAGATCAGTTCTTTTTAAAGAGTCGTTCCTTTAGATAAAAGTGAAACTCTCAAATAAAAAGGTATCATTTTCATATTAGTCAATAGGTTTTATGAAGAATCAACCCTTTCGATGAAAGTCCAACCTGTAAATAAAAAGTTGAGCTTTTATGAAAAAGTTTTAGAAAGACCCAGACTTTCCTACATTACTTACATTCATACTTTTCTTTCCAGTTTGAGTTTGTCTATGTATTTTAACACAAACAAACATGCATTAAAGTGAAATTTATCAATGAGTTGACAGATAATACATGTATTTAAAGCTTTACCACATTGATTACATTTATAGGGTGTTGTCAGTCAGGAACATCCATGGACTGCTAGATGTGACTTCACGGCAATCAGGCATCATTACAGCCAGCTCTCAAAGGACCCAGCGAGGAGAAACTAGAGAAGTCGTCTCTAGCAGCACCAAGAGGTGACAGCATCTGCTCCTGTGTCTGAACTTTTGCAGATCTGCCATGACCCCTGTCCCATGGTCCTTTGTGCATGTGTCTCAGACCCAATAAAAGCCTCATTCTACCTGTCCCCCCTTCTCTCCTCCCTCTCTCCCTCTCCAAGAAGCTGCCTTTGTTTGCCCCTCCCCCCACCCCAATAAACCTTCCACATAAGACCTGCTGCATGGTGTGATTTGTTTGGGTCTCTCCATATACTTCTAACATAGGGTTTCTCTCCAGTATGACATCGTTCATGCCTCCCATATCTTGTATGACAATGTTCTTAAATATTGCAGTCTTCCCGTTTGTAGCCTATAACAGTGAGGTAGTGGGTCTCCAGCATCAAATTCTTGAAGAGACGTTTCTGGGAAGGATCCAGTAAAGCCTACTCTTCACAATTGAAGTTCACTTATTCATCTTGTCTTAGGTCACTGCTTTCCTGTCTTGCTCCACTCAGAGCTCCCTGCAGAGGGAAACACCATACAGAAACACTCACCTAAGAGTTTTCAAAATGAAATGAAATGATGAAAAGATGATGAGGTCCTGTAACACCTTAAAAAAAAGTGACACGTGATGATGAAGAAATATAAAATTGGGAAATAAAATAAGTGGTCTCATAATAATAAAAACTAAAATGCAATCCAATATAGAACTGAATCAAGGAGGCAAAATATAATAAAATACAATCATGTAATGAAATAACAAAAAGATATAATGAGACAATGTACGGAAGAAAACAAGGTGAAGATCAAATCAAACCCTTAAAATGAAATTTAAAGTAAAAAAAATTATGAAATGAGAGGAAATAAAACTGTGAACTGAAATCTAGTAAATGGATGTGATGAAAGAAATTAGAATAAACGTTATAAAATGAAATAATATGAAGAAGAGTGGAAAGATGAATGAAATTAAGTTTAAATATTCTCAATAAAGAAAATTAAACAAATAGGAAAAAATGAAATATCGATTAATTAATTGAAAAGGAAAGTACAATTTCAGACAGGAATCTAAATCTTAGGCTAGAACAAAGAAATAGGCTTCAGACATGAAAATGCCTTTGGCTTAGGACAGAGAAGCAGGCTCAGATATTTTGGTCATCCTGATAAGCCCTTAGAAACAGTGATCACAGGTGTGTTCACAGAACTTTCTTGCCTTCTTTGTTCTTTGACTATTTGTGTTTATGGTCTGGCTTGTTTTTTGACTATTTGCATCTATTGTCTTGCTAGTCACTCAACCTAGACCTGACCTTAATACTCACATGTAATTAAAATGGTATAAAAGCAAACAGGAGGAGGGGGATGTGATAGGGGGTTTCAAGGAAGGGGAAGTGGAGAAAGGGGACAACACCTGAAATGTAAATAAACATAATATCCAATAAGAAAAAGAATTGTAAAATAAAAAAAGTGAAAAATTACTAAAAACAAATGAAGGAATTTTGAAAAAAATGAAAGTACTGTGAATAAAAATGTAATGAAATGAAGTACATAGATGGAATGAAATTGAACAGAAATAAGCAAAATTTATTGGAGACAATTAGATGTCCTGTAGTGCAAGAATTACAGAAAATCAAGGAAAATAATGAGATGATGATAGAGAATGAGGTGAAAGGAGGAGAGCTTAGGACGTGGAATTAAAATCGTGAAAGGAGTCGAAATGCGATACAACATTTAGTAATCAAAAGCAATGTAATGTAATGAAGTGAAGTGAAAGAAAAAAAAACAACAGAGATGATACAAAGAGAGATATCGAAAAATGGACTGACAGGACATGAAATATGAAACAAAGAGCTGAAAGGGATGGAAGATAACTTCATTTAATGCAATTTAATTTAATCTAACCATTAATAATAATTCAATATAAGAGTTTTAATTTTACGTAACTAACTTAACATAACTTGACGCAATGGATTCAAATATAATGAAGTGTAACAAAAGAATTGTAAAGGAAACGGTGAAGTAGGCTAAAGACATGACTAAATGACATAACAAATGAAAAGAAATCGTTTAAGATCGCTTTAATTTAAACAGATTTAGAAAGAAAGTTATATGAAAAACCGTAAATAAATATTTAAAATTGTACAAAATAAAATGAATAAAAATATTACAGAAAGGAAACCACTGTGAACAAAATGTAATGAAGTAGAAAACTGCAATTAAGTTCAATGGAAATATGGAGTAAAATTTAATAGACACAAATTTCAGGTGATGATATAGGTTCAGAAAATTAGTTATACTAATAAGATGATGATGATAAAGAAGGTGGGAAAATGAGGAGAGATCAGGACATGGAATTAAAATATTGACATGAGTCCAGATGAAATATGATGTGACATAAGGAGACACACAAATGAGGTGAAATGTAAGAATGAAATGACACAAAACAAAATGAAATGGTGTTAAAAGAAAATAAAAAGGCCACGAGCTAAGGGCAATGAAACACTGAAAGAATAAAAAGAAATGTAAGCACTGGGAATTTAACTTACTGTCATGTTCATGTTTTATGTTTATCTTTAGATGTTATTGTATTCTATATTTTATATCTTTTGTGTTTTATATAATAAGTAATCCATTAATTTAAATGAATGAAACCTTTTTAAAATGCAGGAACAAGTAGAACCATGAAATGAGATAATGAAAAGAAGCTAAAAAATGGTGATCAAATAATGGAGGGAATTGCAACAGAAAAAGAGTAACTGTAGAAGGAAAACAGGCATTGAAGTGAAACTGTGAGAGTGAGTGTAAGGAAAAAAAATGGACTAAACTATCATCATGAAAGAAAGTAAAAGGATGAGATGACATGATTGGGAAACTAGAAATAAATTTAATGAAAGCTATTCTATTTCATGTAATAAAAGAGATAAAAAGGATGATCCAATTTTACCCGAAGAAAATAAAGTATAACAACATATGATGATATTATGAAGTGTAAGTAAATGAAACATGAAAACATAAAAGTAAAATATATGAATAGGTTAACAAATAAAACTACTGTGAATGAAAATGTACTGACATGAAATATGTAATAAAATTAAATAGAAATATGAAGCAAAATATACTCAAGGCAATTAAATTTCATGTGATGAACACTTACCTGATATTAATTAAAACAATGAGATTATTCTAAGGACATGAGGTGAGACAGCATCAGAAAAATGAGACAGAATAATATAAACTGAAACAGAGAGAGACAGAAACAGAGACAGAAACGGAGACAGTATCAACAAAATAAGAGGAAAAGCTCCGTGATAAAGCCTTGGAAGGATGAAAGGAAATATAATTTAATGCAATTGATCGATTTAAAAAAATCGGTCTATTTAAACCGAGTTAAAAAAAAAATCGGTATATTTAAACCGAGTTAAAGAAAAAAAAAAAAAAACTCAATTTATTTAAACCGAGTTAAAAAAAATCGGTATATTTAAACCGAGTTTTAAAAAAAAAAATGTTTATTTAATCTGAGTTTTTAAAAAAAAATCGATTTGAACCGAGTTTTAAAGAAATTGGCATATTTAAACTGAGTAAAAAAAAAAAAACGGTATATTTAAACCGAGTAAAAAAACAAAAGGTTGATTTAATCCGAGTTTTAAAATAAATGGATTTAAACCGAGTAAAAAAAATCGGTATATTTAAACCGAGTAAAAAAAAAAAAAAAATCGGTTTATTTAAACCGAGTTAAAAAAAAAAAATCAGTTTATTTAAGCCGAGTTAAAAAAAAAAAAATTCGGTTTCTTTAAATCGAGTTTTAAAAAAATCGGTTTAAACCGAGTAATAAAACTTCGGACTATTTAAACCGAATTAAAAATCGGGTAATTTAAACCAAATTTTAAAAATCGGTTTATTTAAACCGATTTCACAAGAAAGTAGCCTTCTCCACAGCCTGCTTGTGCTGTGGCAGCCAATGAGGGCAGAGCTCCTCCCTGCCGCCCCACCCTTCTCCCCAATTTGGTGGTGGTGGGAGGGGGCTATAAAAAGGGACAGCCTTGTGTGAGAGGCAGGCTCTGCCTCACTCTATCTAAATTGGAAAGCAAGATCTGTTGTGTGGAAAACTGAAGAACCAATACCGAGAACTTGTATTCTAAGATACTGCAGCAGCAGACCGGCCCCAGTAGTCTCTGCCTTTCCTGAATTCAAACTGCTGAGAAATTGACGATTTGTAAAAACAAAAATTGTTACTGAGAAATTCTATAATACGATATTACAGCTGCGGACAGGCTTCGGTTGGCTCGCTCTCATTGAAATCACATTGCTGAACAATTTGCGGTTTTAATAATAATATTATTGACGATGATAATGATGAGGATTATGATGATGATGATGATAATTTTTAGCGTTGTAAAGATAACAATGATGAAGAGAAAGAATCTGACAACGATGGTGATAATAATGATATTAATGACATTAATGATAATAATGATAACTCTTGCAGTTTCAAGGATAATAATAATGATGATGATGGTGATGATGATAATAATAAGCATAAAACCTTTTATGGAGAATCTCTATACTAAGATATTCCAGCAGCAGACCGGCCTAGGTCGGCTCTGCCTCATGGTACCCAAACTGCTGAGCAATTTACCTTGTGTAAGAAGGAAAAACTGCCATCCAGAAACCTTGAGAGAGCAGGAGATGAACCGCCCTGACTGCTCCCTAGATGTTCCTATTGAAACTCCTATTTGTGCCAGGGAGCCAAATATCTGCTGTGTGAGGGTGGAGGAGGCTGGGGAGGCCTGGGAGAGAAGAGCAGCTGCAGAGCCCAGGCCTTGTGGGGTCCAGACTGGGGAATGGCTGCAACCTTGGTCAGTGCCCTGCTTGCTGCCCCTGGGACAGTTCTCCTCAGGGGCTGAGTGCATTTCCAGGGAGGAAGCACTCCCCAGCCTGGCTCAGGGCTCTGTGGGCTCTCCCTGGCAAAGGGATCCTAGCAGAGTGCCATGGGAGCCTGGCAGCTGGGTGCCTGCCTTCAGTCCTGGCAGCCCGAAGCCAGAGGCTGTGGTGGGAGAGGAGGGACCCCCGCGGGTCCACTGCTGCCCTGCAATCAGTGACCCCAGGGAGACTCAGAGAACAGCAGGCTCCCTGGGGCTCCTGCACCCTGCAAATCCTGCTTGATTACTCACTGCCTTCAATTTCAAAATAAAAACACCCTGAGAACTGCATTCTCTGTTTTCTGGCCATGTTGTTCTTTATCTTATGCTCAAAAACAGTATTGACACACTAGACCCAGGTGGGCCTGGGAGGTGCTTAACTGTCATCCCAGGGTTCTACCCTGCTGAGGCAGGAGGAGGTCTGCTGCAAATTGCAGCCCTGTCACTCTAGCTCAGCCAGCATCAGGCAGGATTGAGCCACCCAGAGTACTTGTTTGGTAAATACAATTTTTAATTCAATGCATAAGTGGTTTTAGTTACTTTTAGTTAAATCTTACTGACCTGCTGCTATGTCTAGTGCTGCTCAGGCTCCCCAGTGGGAAACTCGGTCTTTCCAGAATTTGCTGCTGTTGCTGTTGACACCCCATCTTTGCCAGCAGCTTCCATTTGAAAGCTCAGTGTCTTATTAGATAGTGGAGCAGATGCCCTGCTGGGTGAGTGAGGAGTAGCCAGTTGGTTGCCTTTCTGGATCCTTTCAGCCTGGTTGGCCTTCCTTCAGTTCCTTTTTCTGCTGGCTGTGTGGTTCACCCTTTTCTATTAGGTAGGTAGCAGAGTCTGCTTTCGGTTTTTCAGAACGCTTTATTTAAACCGATTTTGCAAGAAAGTTGACTCTCTGCCTTCTCCACAGCCTGCTTGTGCTGTGGCAGCCAGTGAGGGCTTTTTCAATGCAACACTTACATAGTACTTTAGGTATAGGCTGCACTTGCATGGATTTTACTGGATGTTTGACACTTTAGGGCCAGTCTCCCTATCATAAAGGCTTAACACAGCAAACTCTTCTAATGCAGCATTTTTACTTTATAGTTTATATTTTATTTTGAGCTTATGTAACACTTTGCTTTTGGGGAGAGGAGGAGAGGAGAACCCCTTGTTGTAAAGATTTTCCTTTGGGGACTCTGTCCCCGTTTTCTTTTTATCCATGCCCTCCTCCTTTGAAGCACCTTCCAGCTGGATCTGGTCTCCCCAGCTGTACAGATGGCCCTGGCCAATATAATCTGGATTTAGAAGAGGGCAGCCCTGAAACTTCTGCCTTCCTGAGTTCCAATTAAATGGTTGGTTCACTGCCCTCAAAGAAAGAAAGGAAGGAAGGAAGGAAGGAAGGAAGGAAGCAAATAAAGATGGAAAGAAGGAAGAGTTGAAAATAAAAAAAAATTTACAGGAGAAAAATAAAATATATGACTAAATAGCTAAATGAATAAAAATGAAAATTAAACATATAGGTAAAAATGAAATATCGATTAATGAATTGAAAAGGAAAGTACAATTTCAGACAGGAATCTAAATCTTAGGCTAGAACAAAGAAATAGGCTTCAGACATGAAAATGCCTTTGGCTTAGGACAGAGAAGCAGGCTCAGATATTTTGGTCATCCTGATAAGCCCTTAGAAACAGTGATCACAGGTGTGTTCACAGAACTTTCTTGCCTTCTTTGTTCTTTGACTATTTGTGTTTATGGTCTGGCTTGTTTTTTGACTATTTGCATCTATTGTCTTGCTAGATCTGACCTTAATACTCACATGTAATTAAAATGGTATAAAAGCAAACAGGAGGAGGGGGATGTGATAGGGGGTTTCAAGGAAGGGGAAGTGGAGAAAGGGGACAACACCTGAAATGTAAATAAATATAATATCCAATAAGAAAAAGAATTGTAAAATAAAAAAGGGAAAATTACGGAAAAACCAATGAAGGAATTTTGAAAAAATGAAATTACTGTGAATTAAAATGTAATGACATGAAGTACATAGATGGAATGAAATTGAACAGAAATAAGCAAAATTTATTGGAGACAATTAGATGTCCTGTAGTGCAAGAATTACAGAAAATCAATGAAAATAATGAGATGATGATAGAGAATGAGGTGAAAGGAGGAGAGCTTAGGACATGGAATTAAAATCGTGAAAGGAGTCGAAATGCGATACAACATTTAGTAATCAAAAGCAATGTAATGTAATGAAGTGAAGTGAAAGAAAAAAACAACGGAGATGATACAAAGAGAGATATCGAAAAATGGACTGACAGGACATGAAATATGAAACAAAGAGCTGACAGGGATGGAAGATAACTTCATTTAATGCAATTTAATTTAATCTAACCATTAATAATAATTCAATATAATAGTTTTAATTTTACGTAACTAACTTAACATAACTTGACGCAATGGATTCAAATATAATGAAGTGTAACAAAAGAATTGTAAAGGAAACGATGAAGTAGACTAAAGACATGACTAAATGACATAACAAATGAAAAGAAATCGTTTAAGATCGCTTTAATTTAAACAGATTTAGAAAGAAAGTTATATGAAAAACCGTAAATAAATATTTAAAATTGTATAAAAGAAAATGAATAAAAATATTACAGAAAGGAAACTACCGTGAACAAAATGTAATGACGTAGAAAACTGCAATTAACTTAAATGGAAATATGAAGTAAAATTTAATAGACACAATTTTCAGGTGATGATATAGGTTCAGAAAATTATTTATACCAATAAGATGATGATAAAGAAGGTGGGAAAATGAGGAGAGATCAGGACATGGAATTAAAATATTGATATGAGTCCAGATGAAATATGATGTGACATAAGGAGACATACAAATGAGTTGAAATTTCATTCATGAGAATGAAATGACACAAAACAAATTAAATGGTGTTAAAAGGAAATAAACAGGCAATGAGCTAAGGGCAATGAAACACTGAAAGAATAAAAAGAAATATAAGCA
The DNA here is from genome assembly GCF_011762505.2 of Arvicanthis niloticus. Classification (NCBI taxonomy): domain Eukaryota; kingdom Metazoa; phylum Chordata; class Mammalia; order Rodentia; family Muridae; genus Arvicanthis; species Arvicanthis niloticus. The sequence continues at coordinate 33,661,524 of NC_047676.1, read as the reverse complement.
CTGGGAATTTAACTTACTGTCATGTTCATGTTTTATGTTTAATGTTATTGTATTATATATTTTATACATTTTTTTGTTTTATATAATAAGTAATCTGTTAATTCAAATGAATGAAGCCTTTTTAAAATGCAGGAACAAGTAGAGCCATAAAATGAGATAATGAAAAGAAGCTAAAATTTGGTGATCAAATAATGGAGGGAATTGCAACAGAAAAAGAGTAACTGTAGAAGGAAAACAGGCATTGAAGTGAAACTGCAAGAGTGAGTGTAAGGAAAAAAAATGGACTAAACTATCACCATGAAAGAAAGTAAAAGGATGAGATGACATGATTGGGAAAATAGAAATAAATTTAACAAAAGCTATTCTATTTCATGTAATAAAAGAGATAAAAAGGATGATCCAATTTTACCCGAAGAAAATAAAGTATAACAACATATGATGATATTATGAAGTGTAAGTAAATGAAACATGCAAACATAGAAGTAAAATATATGAATAAGTTAACAAATAAAACTACTGTGAATGAAAATGTACTGACATGAAATATGTAATAAAATTAAATAGAAATATGAAGCAAAATATACTCAAGGCAATTAAATTTCATGTGACGAACACTTACCTGATATTAATTAAAACAATGAGATTATTATAAGGACATAAGGTGAGACGGTATCAGAAAAATGAGACAGAATAATATAAAATGAGATGAAATAACGACAGAAACTGAGACAGTATCAACAAAATAAGAGGAAAAGCTCCGTGATAAAGCCTTGGAAGGATGAAATGAAATATAATTTAATGCAATTGATCGATTTAAAGAATCGGTTTATTTAAACTGAGTAAAAAAAAAAATCGGTTTTTTAAACCGACTTTAAAAAAAAATCGGTTTCTTTAAAGCGAGTTTAAAAAAAATCGGTTTCTTTAAACCCAGTTTTAAAAAAATCGATTTATTTAAACCAAGTTTTTAAAAAATCGGTTTATTTAAACCGAGTTAAAAAAAGAAATCGGTTTATTTAAACCGAGTTTTAAAAAAAAAAAAATCAGCTTCATTTAAACCGAGTTAAAAAAAGAAATCGGTCTATTTAAACCGAGTTTAAAAAACCGGTTTCTTTAAACCGAGTAAAAAAAAAAATCGGTTTATTTAAACCGATTTAAAAATCGGTTTATTTAAACCGATTTAAAAATCGGCTAATTTAAACCAAATTTTAAAAATCGGTTTATTTAAACCGATTTTGCAAGAAAGTTGACTCTCTGCCTTCTCCACAGCCTGCTTGTGCTGTGGCAGCCAATGAGGGCAGAGCTCCGCCCTGCCGCCCCACCCTTCTCCCCAACTTAGTGGTGGTGGGTGGGGGCTATAAAAAGGGACAGCCTAGTGTGAGAGGCAGGCTCTGCCTCACTCTATCTAAATTGGAAAGCAAGATTTGTTGTATGGAAAACTGAACAACTGATACTGAGAACTTGTATTCTAAGATACTGCGGCAGCAGACCGGACCCAGTAGTCTCTGCCTTTCCTGAAACCAAACTGCTGAGAAATTGACCATTTGTAAAAACAAAAAACTGTTACTGCGAAATTCTATAATAGGATATTACAGCTGCGGACTGGCTTCGGTTGGCTCCCTCTCATTGAAACCAAATGGCTGAAAAATTTGCGATTCTAATAATAATATTATTGATGATGATGAGGATGAGGATGATGATGATGATAATTTTTACCGTTGTAAGGATAACAATGAAGAAGGGAAAGAAGATGATGACGATGATGATAATAATGATATTAATAATGATGATGATAATAATAACTCTTACCGTTTCAAGGATAATAATAATGATGATGATGATGATGATGATAACTTTTACCATTGTAAGGATAACAATGATGAAGAGAAAGAAGCTGACGACGACGATGATAATAATGATATTACTAATAATAATGATAATAATAACTCTTACCGTTTCAAGGATAATAATAATGATGATGATGATGATGATGATGATGATGATAACTTTTACCATTGTAAGGATAACAATGATGAAGAGAAAGAAGCTGACGACGATGATGATAATAATGATATTAATGATATTAATGATAATAATGAAAACTCTTACAGTTTCAAGGATAATAATAATGATGATGACGGTGATGATGATGATAATAATAAGCATAAAAACTTTTACGGAGAAACTCTATACTAAGATATTCCAGCAGCAGACTGGCCTAGGTCGGCTCTGCCTCATGGTATCCAAACTGCTGAGCAATTTACCTTGTGCAAGAATGAAAAACTGCCATCCAGAAACCTTGAAAGACAAGGAGATGAACCGCCCTGACTGCTCCACAGATGTTCCTATTGGGACTCCTATTTGTGCCAGGGAGCCAAATATCTGCTGTGTGAGAGTGGAGGAGGCTGGGGAGGCCTGGGAGAGAAGAGCAGCTGCAGAGCCCAGGCCTTGTGGGGTCCAGACTGGGGAATGGCTGCAGCCTTGGTCAGTGCCCTGCTTGCTGCCCCTGGGACAGTTCTCCTCAGGGGCTGAGTGCATTTCCAGGGAGGAAGCACTCCCCAGCCTGGCTCAGGGCTCTGTGGGCTCTCCCTGGCAAAGGGATCCTAGCAGAGTGCCATGGGAGCCTGGCAGCTGGGTGCCTGCCTTCAGTCCTGGCAGCCCGAAGCCAGAGGCTGTGGTGGGAGAGGAGGGACCCCCGCGGGTCCACTGCTGCCCTGCAATCAGTGACCCCAGGGAGACTCAGAGAACAGCAGGCTCCCTGGGGCTCCTGCACCCTGCAAATCCTGCTTGATTACTCACTGCCTTCAATTTCGAAATAAAAACACCCTGAGAACTGCATTCTCTGTTTTCTGGCCATGTTGTTCTTTATCTTATGCTCAAAAACAGTATTGACACACTAGACCCAGGTGGGCCTGGGAGGTGCTTAACTGTCATCCCAGGGTTCTATCTACCCTGCTGAGGCAGGAGGAGGTCTGCTGCAAATTGCAGCCCTGTCACTCTAGCTCAGCCAGCATCAGGCAGGATTGAGCCACCCAGAGTCCTTGTTTGGTAAATACAATTTTTAATTCAATGCATAAGTGGTTTTAGTTACTTTTAGTTAAATCTTACTGACCTGCTGCTATGTCTAGTGCTGCTCAGGCTCCCCAGTGGGAAACTCGGTCTTTCCAGAATTTGCTGCTGTTGCTGTTGACACCCCGTCTTTGCCAGCAGCTTCCATTTGAAAGCTCAGTGTCTTATTAGATAGTGGAGCAGATGCCCTGCTGGGTGAGTGAGGAGTAGCCAGTTGGTTGCCTTTCTGGATCCTTTCAGCCTGGTTGGCCTTCCTTCAGTTCCTTTTTCTGCTGGCTGTGTGGTTCACCCTTTTCTATTAGGTAGGTAGCAGAGTCTGCTTTCGGTTTTTCAGAACGCTTTATTTAAACCGATTTTGCAAGAAAGTTGACTCTCTGCCTTCTCCACAGCCTGCTTGTGCTGTGGCAGCCAGTGAGGGCTTTTTCAATGCAATATTTACATAGTACTTTAGGTATAGGCTGCACTTGCATGGATTTTACTGGATGTTTGACACTTTAGGGCCAGTCTCCCTATCATAAAGGCTTAACACAGCAAACTCTTCGAATGCAGCATTTTTACTTTATAGTTTATATTTTATTTTGAGCTTATGTAACACTTTGCTTTTGGGGAGCGGAGTAGAGGAGAACCCCTTGTTGTAAAGATTTTCCTTTGGGGACTCTGTCCCCGTTTTCTTTCTATCCATGCCCTTCTCTTTTGAAGCACCTTCCAGCTGGATCTGGTCTCCCCAGCTGTACAGATGGCCCTGGCCAATATAATCTGGATTTAGAAGAGGGGTAAGGTGGGCAGCCCTGAAACTTCTGCCTTCCTGAGTACCAATTAAATGGCAGGTTCATTGCCCTCAAAGAAAGGAAGGAAGGAAGGAAGGAAGGAAGCAAGCAAGCAAGCAAGCAAGCAAGCAAGCAAAGATGGAAGGAAGGAAGAGTTGAAAATAAAAAAAAATTAAAAGGAGAAAAATAAAATATATGACTAAATAGCTAAATGAATAAAAATGAAAATTAAACATATAGGTAAAAATGAAATAACGATTAATTAATTGAAAAGGAAAGTACAATTTCAGACAGGAATCTAAATCTTAGGCTAGAACAAAGAAATAGGCTTCAGACATGAAAATGCCTTTGGCTTAGGACAGAGAAGTAGGCTCAGATATTTTGGTCATCCTGATAAGCCCTTAGAAAGAGTGATCACAGGTGTGTTCACAGAACTTTCTTGCCTTCTTAGTTCTTTGACTATTTGTGTTTATGGTCTGGCTTGTTCTTTGACTATTTGCATCTATTGTATTGCTAGTCACTCAACCTAGACCTGACCTTAATACTCACATGTAATTAAAATGGTATAAAAGCAAACAGGAGGAGGGGGATGTGATAGGGGGTTTCAAGGAAGGGGAAGTGGAGAAAGGGGACAACACCTGAAATGTAAATAAATATAATATCCAATAAGAAAAAGAATTGTAAAATAAAAAAGGGAAAATTACGGAAAAACCAATGAAGGAATTTTGAAAAAATGAAAGTACTGTGAATAAAAATGTAATGAAATGAAGTAAATAGATGGAACGAAATTGAACAGAAATAAGTAAAATTTATTGGAGACAATTAGATGTCCTGTAGTGCAAGAATTACAGAAAATCAATGAAAATCATGAGATGATGATAGAGAATGAGGTGAAAGGAGGAGAGCTTAGGACATGGAATTAAAATCGTGAAAGGAGTCGAAATGCGATACAACATTTAGTAATCAAAAGCAATGTAATGTAATGAAGTGAAGTGAAAGAAAAAAACAACGGAGATGATACAAAGAGAGATATCGAAAAATGGACTGACAGGACATGAAATATGAAACAAAGAGCTGACAGGGATGGAAGATAACTTCATTTAATGCAATTTAATTTAATCTAACCATTAATAATAATTCAATATAATAGTTTTAATTTTACGTAACTAACTTAACATAACTTGACGCAATGGATTCAAATATAATGAAGTGTAACAAAAGAATTGTAAAGGAAACGATGAAGTAGACTAAAGACATGACTAAATGACATAACAAATGAAAAGAAATCGTTTAAGATCGCTTTAATTTAAACAGATTTAGAAAGAAAGTTATATGAAAAACCGTAAATAAATATTTAAAATTGTATAAAAGAAAATGAATAAAAATATTACAGAAAGGAAACTACCGTGAACAAAATGTAATGACGTAGAAAACTGCAATTAACTTAAATGGAAATATGAAGTAAAATTTAATAGACACAATTTTCAGGTGATGATATAGGTTCAGAAAATTATTTATACCAATAAGATGATGATAAAGAAGGTGGGAAAATGAGGAGAGATCAGGACATGGAATTAAAATATTGATATGAGTCCAGATGAAATATGATGTGACATAAGGAGACATACAAATGAGTTGAAATTTCATTCATGAGAATGAAATGACACAAAACAAATTAAATGGTGTTAAAAGGAAATAAACAGGCAATGAGCTAAGGGCAATGAAACACTGAAAGAATAAAAAGAAATATAAGCACTGGGAATTTAACTTACTGTCATGTTCATGTTTTATGTTTAATGTTATTGTATTATATATTTTATACATTTTTTTGTTTTATATAATAAGTAATCTGTTAATTCAAATGAATGAAGCCTTTTTAAAATGCAGGAACAAGTAGAGCCATAAAATGAGATAATGAAAAGAAGCTAAAATTTGGTGATCAAATAATGGAGGGAATTGCAACAGAAAAAGAGTAACTGTAGAAGGAAAACAGGCATTGAAGTGAAACTGCAAGAGTGAGTGTAAGGAAAAAAAATGGACTAAACTATCACCATGAAAGAAAGTAAAAGGATGAGATGACATGATTGGGAAAATAGAAATAAATTTAACAAAAGCTATTCTATTTCATGTAATAAAAGAGATAAAAAGGATGATCCAATTTTACCCGAAGAAAATAAAGTATAACAACATATGATGATATTATGAAGTGTAAGTAAATGAAACATGCAAACATAGAAGTAAAATATATGAATAAGTTAACAAATAAAACTACTGTGAATGAAAATGTACTGACATGAAATATGTAATAAAATTAAATAGAAATATGAAGCAAAATATACTCAAGGCAATTAAATTTCATGTGACGAACACTTACCTGATATTAATTAAAACAATGAGATTATTATAAGGACATAAGGTGAGACGGTATCAGAAAAATGAGACAGAATAATATAAAATGAGATGAAATAACGACAGAAACTGAGACAGTATCAACAAAATAAGAGGAAAAGCTCCGTGATAAAGCCTTGGAAGGATGAAATGAAATATAATTTAATGCAATTGATCGATTTAAAGAATCGGTTTATTTAAACTGAGTAAAAAAAAAAATCGGTTTTTTAAACCGACTTTAAAAAAAAATCGGTTTCTTTAAAGCGAGTTTAAAAAAAATCGGTTTCTTTAAACCCAGTTTTAAAAAAATCGATTTATTTAAACCAAGTTTTTAAAAAATCGGTTTATTTAAACCGAGTTAAAAAAAGAAATCGGTTTATTTAAACCGAGTTTTAAAAAAAAAAAAATCAGCTTCATTTAAACCGAGTTAAAAAAAGAAATCGGTCTATTTAAACCGAGTTTAAAAAACCGGTTTCTTTAAACCGAGTAAAAAAAAAAATCGGTTTATTTAAACCGATTTAAAATCGGTTTAAATAAACCGATTTAAAAATCGGCTAATTTAAACCAAATTTTAAAAATCGGTTTATTTAAACCGATTTTGCAAGAAAGTTGACTCTCTGCCTTCTCCACAGCCTGCTTGTGCTGTGGCAGCCAATGAGGGCAGAGCTCCGCCCTGCCGCCCCACCCTTCTCCCCAACTTAGTGGTGGTGGGTGGGGGCTATAAAAAGGGACAGCCTAGTGTGAGAGGCAGGCTCTGCCTCACTCTATCTAAATTGGAAAGCAAGATTTGTTGTATGGAAAACTGAACAACTGATACTGAGAACTTGTATTCTAAGATACTGCGGCAGCAGACCGGACCCAGTAGTCTCTGCCTTTCCTGAAACCAAACTGCTGAGAAATTGACCATTTGTAAAAACAAAAAACTGTTACTGCGAAATTCTATAATAGGATATTACAGCTGCGGACTGGCTTCGGTTGGCTCCCTCTCATTGAAACCAAATGGCTGAAAAATTTGCGATTCTAATAATAATATTATTGATGATGATGAGGATGAGGATGATGATGATGATAATTTTTACCGTTGTAAGGATAACAATGAAGAAGGGAAAGAAGATGATGACGATGATGATAATAATGATATTAATAATGATGATGATAATAATAACTCTTACCGTTTCAAGGATAATAATAATGATGATGATGATGATGATGATAACTTTTACCATTGTAAGGATAACAATGATGAAGAGAAAGAAGCTGACGACGACGATGATAATAATGATATTACTAATAATAATGATAATAATAACTCTTACCGTTTCAAGGATAATAATAATGATGATGATGATGATGATGATGATGATGATAACTTTTACCATTGTAAGGATAACAATGATGAAGAGAAAGAAGCTGACGACGATGATGATAATAATGATATTAATGATATTAATGATAATAATGAAAACTCTTACAGTTTCAAGGATAATAATAATGATGATGACGGTGATGATGATGATAATAATAAGCATAAAAACTTTTACGGAGAAACTCTATACTAAGATATTCCAGCAGCAGACTGGCCTAGGTCGGCTCTGCCTCATGGTATCCAAACTGCTGAGCAATTTACCTTGTGCAAGAATGAAAAACTGCCATCCAGAAACCTTGAAAGACAAGGAGATGAACCGCCCTGACTGCTCCACAGATGTTCCTATTGGGACTCCTATTTGTGCCAGGGAGCCAAATATCTGCTGTGTGAGAGTGGAGGAGGCTGGGGAGGCCTGGGAGAGAAGAGCAGCTGCAGAGCCCAGGCCTTGTGGGGTCCAGACTGGGGAATGGCTGCAGCCTTGGTCAGTGCCCTGCTTGCTGCCCCTGGGACAGTTCTCCTCAGGGGCTGAGTGCATTTCCAGGGAGGAAGCACTCCCCAGCCTGGCTCAGGGCTCTGTGGGCTCTCCCTGGCAAAGGGATCCTAGCAGAGTGCCATGGGAGCCTGGCAGCTGGGTGCCTGCCTTCAGTCCTGGCAGCCCGAAGCCAGAGGCTGTGGTGGGAGAGGAGGGACCCCCGCGGGTCCACTGCTGCCCTGCAATCAGTGACCCCAGGGAGACTCAGAGAACAGCAGGCTCCCTGGGGCTCCTGCACCCTGCAAATCCTGCTTGATTACTCACTGCCTTCAATTTCGAAATAAAAACACCCTGAGAACTGCATTCTCTGTTTTCTGGCCATGTTGTTCTTTATCTTATGCTCAAAAACAGTATTGACACACTAGACCCAGGTGGGCCTGGGAGGTGCTTAACTGTCATCCCAGGGTTCTATCTACCCTGCTGAGGCAGGAGGAGGTCTGCTGCAAATTGCAGCCCTGTCACTCTAGCTCAGCCAGCATCAGGCAGGATTGAGCCACCCAGAGTCCTTGTTTGGTAAATACAATTTTTAATTCAATGCATAAGTGGTTTTAGTTACTTTTAGTTAAATCTTACTGACCTGCTGCTATGTCTAGTGCTGCTCAGGCTCCCCAGTGGGAAACTCGGTCTTTCCAGAATTTGCTGCTGTTGCTGTTGACACCCCGTCTTTGCCAGCAGCTTCCATTTGAAAGCTCAGTGTCTTATTAGATAGTGGAGCAGATGCCCTGCTGGGTGAGTGAGGAGTAGCCAGTTGGTTGCCTTTCTGGATCCTTTCAGCCTGGTTGGCCTTCCTTCAGTTCCTTTTTCTGCTGGCTGTGTGGTTCACCCTTTTCTATTAGGTAGGTAGCAGAGTCTGCTTTCGGTTTTTCAGAACGCTTTATTTAAACCGATTTTGCAAGAAAGTTGACTCTCTGCCTTCTCCACAGCCTGCTTGTGCTGTGGCAGCCAGTGAGGGCTTTTTCAATGCAATATTTACATAGTACTTTAGGTATAGGCTGCACTTGCATGGATTTTACTGGATGTTTGACACTTTAGGGCCAGTCTCCCTATCATAAAGGCTTAACACAGCAAACTCTTCGAATGCAGCATTTTTACTTTATAGTTTATATTTTATTTTGAGCTTATGTAACACTTTGCTTTTGGGGAGCGGAGTAGAGGAGAACCCCTTGTTGTAAAGATTTTCCTTTGGGGACTCTGTCCCCGTTTTCTTTCTATCCATGCCCTTCTCTTTTGAAGCACCTTCCAGCTGGATCTGGTCTCCCCAGCTGTACAGATGGCCCTGGCCAATATAATCTGGATTTAGAAGAGGGGTAAGGTGGGCAGCCCTGAAACTTCTGCCTTCCTGAGTACCAATTAAATGGCAGGTTCATTGCCCTCAAAGAAAGGAAGGAAGGAAGGAAGGAAGGAAGCAAGCAAGCAAGCAAGCAAGCAAGCAAGCAAAGATGGAAGGAAGGAAGAGTTGAAAATAAAAAAAAATTAAAAGGAGAAAAATAAAATATATGACTAAATAGCTAAATGAATAAAAATGAAAATTAAACATATAGGTAAAAATGAAATAACGATTAATTAATTGAAAAGGAAAGTACAATTTCAGACAGGAATCTAAATCTTAGGCTAGAACAAAGAAATAGGCTTCAGACATGAAAATGCCTTTGGCTTAGGACAGAGAAGTAGGCTCAGATATTTTGGTCATCCTGATAAGCCCTTAGAAAGAGTGATCACAGGTGTGTTCACAGAACTTTCTTGCCTTCTTAGTTCTTTGACTATTTGTGTTTATGGTCTGGCTTGTTCTTTGACTATTTGCATCTATTGTATTGCTAGTCACTCAACCTAGACCTGACCTTAATACTCACATGTAATTAAAATGGTATAAAAGCAAACAGGAGGAGGGGGATGTGATAGGGGGTTTCAAGGAAGGGGAAGTGGAGAAAGGGGACAACACCTGAAATGTAAATAAATATAATATCCAATAAGAAAAAGAATTGTAAAATAAAAAAGGGAAAATTACGGAAAAACCAATGAAGGAATTTTGAAAAAATGAAAGTACTGTGAATAAAAATGTAATGAAATGAAGTAAATAGATGGAACGAAATTGAACAGAAATAAGTAAAATTTATTGGAGACAATTAGATGTCCTGTAGTGCAAGAATTACAGAAAATCAATGAAAATCATGAGATGATGATAGAGAATGAGGTGAAAGGAGGAGAGCTTAGGACGTGGAATTAAAATCGTGAAAGGAGTCGAAATGCGATACAACATTTAGTAATCAAAAGCAATGTAATGTAATGAAGTGAAGTGAAAGAAAAAAACAACGGAGATGATACAAAGAGAGATATCGAAAAATGGACTGACAGGACATGAAATATAAAACAAAGAGCTGAAAGGGATGGAAGATAACTTCATTTAATGCAATTTAATTTAATCTAACCATTAATAATAATTCAATATAAGAGTTTTAATTTTACGTAACTAACTTAACATAACTTGACGCAATGGATTCAAATATAATGAAGTGTAACAAAAGAATTGTAAAGGAAACGGTGAAGTAGGCTAAAGACATGACTAAATGACATAACAAATGAAAAGAAATCGTTTAAGATCGCTTTAATTTAAACAGATTTAGAAAGAAAGTTATATGAAAAACCGTAAATAAATATTTAAAATTGTACAAAATAAAATGAATAAAAATATTACAGAAAGGAAACCACTGTGAACAAAATGTAATGAAGTAGAAAACTGCAATTAAGTTCAATGGAAATATGGAGTAAAATTTAATAGACACAAATTTCAGGTGATGATATAGGTTCAGAAAATTAGTTATACTAATAAGATGATGATGATAAAGAAGGTGGGAAAATGAGGAGAGATCAGGACATGGAATTAAAATATTGACATGAGTCCAGATGAAATATGATGTGACATAAGGAGACACACAAATGAGGTGAGATTTAAGAATGAAATGACACAAAACAAAATGAAATGGTGTTAAAATAAAAAGGCAACGAGCTAAGGGCAATGAAACACTGAAAGAATAAAAAAAATGTAAGCACTGGGAATTTAACTTACTGTCATGTTCATGTTTTATGTTTATCTTTAGATGTTATTGTATTCTATATTTTGTATCTTTTGTGTTTTATATAATAAGTAATCCATTAATTTAAATGAATGAAACCTTTTTAAAATGCAGGAACAAGTAGAACCATGAAATGAGATAATGAAAAGAAGCTAAAAAAATGGTGATCAAATAATGGAGGGAATTGCAACAGAAAAAGAGTAACTGTAGAAGGAAAACAGGCATTGAAGTGAAACTGCGAGTGTGAGTGTAAGAAAAAAAAAATGGACTAAACTATCATCATGAAAGAAAGTAAAAGGATGAGATGACATGATTGGGAAACTAGAAATAAATTTAATGAAATCTATTATATTTCATGTAATAAAAGATAAAAAGGATGATCAAATTTTACTCAAAGAAAATAAAGTATAACAACATATGATGATATTATGAAGTGTAAGTAAATGAAACATGCAAACATAGAAGTAAAATATATGAATAAGTTAACAAATAAGACTACTGTGAATGAAAATGTACTGATATGAAATATGTAATAAAATTAAATAGAAATATGAAGCAAAATATACTCAAGGCAATTAAATTTCATGTGATGAACACTTACCTGATATTAATTAAAACAATGAGATTATTCTAAAGACATGAGGTGAGACAGCATCAGAAAAATGAGACAGAATAATATAAAATGAGATGAAATAACAACAGAAACGGAGACAGTATCAACAAAATAAGAGGAAAAGCTCCATGATAAAGCCTGGGAAGGATGAAAGGAAATATAATTTAATGCAATTGATCGATTTAAAGAATCTGTTTATTTAAACCGAGAAAAAGAAATCGGTTTATTAAACCGACTTTAAAAAAAAAAAAAAAATCGGTTGATTTAAACCGAGTTTTTAAAAAACTCGGTTTCTTTAAACTGAGTTTAAAAAAAAAAAATCAATTTCATTTAAACCGAGTTAAAAAAAGAAATCGGTCTATTTAAACCGAATTTAAAAAAACCGATTTCTTTAAACCGAGTAAAAAAATCGGTTTATTTAAACCGATTTAAAAATCGGCTAATTTAAACCAAATTTTAAAAATCGGTTTATTTAAACCGATTTTGCAAGAAAGTTGACTCTCTGCCTTCTCCACAGCCTGCTTGTGCTGTGGCAGCCAATGAGGGCAGAGCTCCGCCCTGCCGCCCCACCCTTCTCCCCAACTTAGTGGTGGTGGGTGGGGGCTATAAAAAGGGACAGCCTAGTGTGAGAGGCAGGCTCTGCCTCACTCTATCTAAATTGGAAAGCAAGATTTGTTGTATGGAAAACTGAACAACTGATACTGAGAACTTGTATTCTAAGATACTGCGGCAGCAGACCGGACCCAGTAGTCTCTGCCTTTCCTGAAACCAAACTGCTGAGAAATTGACCATTTGTAAAAACAAAAAACTGTTACTGCGAAATTCTATAATAGGATATTACAGCTGCGGACTGGCTTCGGTTGGCTCCCTCTCATTGAAACCAAATGGCTGAAAAATTTGCGATTCTAATAATAATATTATTGATGATGATGAGGATGAGGATGATGATGATGATAATTTTTACCGTTGTAAGGATAACAATGAAGAAGGGAAAGAAGATGATGACGATGATGATAATAATGATATTAATAATGATGATGATAATAATAACTCTTACCGTTTCAAGGATAATAATAATGATGATGATGATGATGATGATAACTTTTACCATTGTAAGGATAACAATGATGAAGAGAAAGAAGCTGACGACGACGATGATAATAATGATATTACTAATAATAATGATAATAATAACTCTTACCGTTTCAAGGATAATAATAATGATGATGATGATGATGATGATGATGATGATAACTTTTACCATTGTAAGGATAACAATGATGAAGAGAAAGAAGCTGACGACGATGATGATAATAATGATATTAATGATATTAATGATAATAATGAAAACTCTTACAGTTTCAAGGATAATAATAATGATGATGACGGTGATGATGATGATAATAATAAGCATAAAAACTTTTACGGAGAAACTCTATACTAAGATATTCCAGCAGCAGACTGGCCTAGGTCGGCTCTGCCTCATGGTATCCAAACTGCTGAGCAATTTACCTTGTGCAAGAATGAAAAACTGCCATCCAGAAACCTTGAAAGACAAGGAGATGAACCGCCCTGACTGCTCCACAGATGTTCCTATTGGGACTCCTATTTGTGCCAGGGAGCCAAATATCTGCTGTGTGAGAGTGGAGGAGGCTGGGGAGGCCTGGGAGAGAAGAGCAGCTGCAGAGCCCAGGCCTTGTGGGGTCCAGACTGGGGAATGGCTGCAGCCTTGGTCAGTGCCCTGCTTGCTGCCCCTGGGACAGTTCTCCTCAGGGGCTGAGTGCATTTCCAGGGAGGAAGCACTCCCCAGCCTGGCTCAGGGCTCTGTGGGCTCTCCCTGGCAAAGGGATCCTAGCAGAGTGCCATGGGAGCCTGGCAGCTGGGTGCCTGCCTTCAGTCCTGGCAGCCCGAAGCCAGAGGCTGTGGTGGGAGAGGAGGGACCCCCGCGGGTCCACTGCTGCCCTGCAATCAGTGACCCCAGGGAGACTCAGAGAACAGCAGGCTCCCTGGGGCTCCTGCACCCTGCAAATCCTGCTTGATTACTCACTGCCTTCAATTTCGAAATAAAAACACCCTGAGAACTGCATTCTCTGTTTTCTGGCCATGTTGTTCTTTATCTTATGCTCAAAAACAGTATTGACACACTAGACCCAGGTGGGCCTGGGAGGTGCTTAACTGTCATCCCAGGGTTCTATCTACCCTGCTGAGGCAGGAGGAGGTCTGCTGCAAATTGCAGCCCTGTCACTCTAGCTCAGCCAGCATCAGGCAGGATTGAGCCACCCAGAGTCCTTGTTTGGTAAATACAATTTTTAATTCAATGCATAAGTGGTTTTAGTTACTTTTAGTTAAATCTTACTGACCTGCTGCTATGTCTAGTGCTGCTCAGGCTCCCCAGTGGGAAACTCGGTCTTTCCAGAATTTGCTGCTGTTGCTGTTGACACCCCATCTTTGCCAGCAGCTTCCATTTGAAAGCTCAGTGTCTTATTAGATAGTGGAGCAGATGCCCTGCTGGGTGAGTGAGGAGTAGCCAGTTGGTTGCCTTTCTGGATCCTTTCAGCCTGGTTGGCCTTCCTTCAGTTCCTTTTTCTGCTGGCTGTGTGGTTCACCCTTTTCTATTAGGTAGGTAGCAGAGTCTGCTTTCGGTTTTTCAGAAGGCTTTATTTAAACCGATTTTGCAAGAAAGTTGACTCTCTGCCTTCTCCACAGCCTGCTTGTGCTGTGGCAGCCAGTGAGGGCTTTTTCAATGCAATATTTACATAGTACTTTAGGTATAGGCTGCACTTGCATGGATTTTACTGGATGTTTGAGACTTTAGGGCCAGTCTCCCTATCATAAAGGCTTAACACAACAAACTCTTCTAATGCAGCATTTTTACTTTATAGTTTATATTTTATTTTGAGCTTATGTAACACTTTGCTTTTAGGGAGAGGAGGAGAGGAGAACCCCTTGTTGTAAAGATTTTCCTTTGGGGACTCTGTCCCGGTTTTCTTTTTATCCATGCCCTTCTCTTTTGAAGCACCTTCCAGCTGGATCTGGTCTCCCCAGCTGTACAGATGGCCCTGGCCAATATAATCTGGATTTAGAAGAGGGGTAAGGTGGGCAGCCCTGAAACTTCTGCCTTCCTGAGTTCCAATTAAATGGCTGGTTCATTGCCCTCAAAGGAAGGAAGGAAGGAAGGAAGGAAGGAAGGAAGGAAGGAAGCAAGGAAGGAAGCAAGCAAGCAAACAAAGATGGAAGGAAGGAAGAGTTGAAAATAAAAAAAATTTACAGGAGAAAAATAAAATATATGACTAAATAGCTAAATGAATAAAAATGAAAATTAAACATATAGGTAAAAATGAAATATCGATTAATGAATTGAAAAGGAAAGTACAATTTCAGACAGGAATCTAAATCTTAGGCTAGAACAAAGAAATAGGCTTCAGACATGAAAATGCCTTTGGCTTAGGACAGAGAAGTAGGCTCAGATATTTTGGTCATCCTGATAAGCCCTTAGAAAGAGTGATCACAGGTGTGTTCACAGAACTTTCTTGCCTTCTTAGTTCTTTGACTATTTGTGTTTATGGTCTGGCTTGTTCTTTGACTATTTGCATCTATTGTATTGCTAGTCACTCAACCTAGACCTGACCTTAATACTCACATGTAATTAAAATGGTATAAAAGCAAACAGGAGGAGGGGGATGTGATAGGGGGTTTCAAGGAAGGGGAAGTGGAGAAAGGGGACAACACCTGAAATGTAAATAAATATAATATCCAATAAGAAAAAGAATTGTAAAATAAAAAAAGTGAAAAATTACTAAAAACAAATGAAGGAATTTTGAAAAAATGAAAGTACTGTGAATAAAAATGTAATGAAATGAAGTACATAGATGGAACGAAATTGAACAGAAATAAGTAAAATTTATTGGAGACAATTAGATGTCCTGTAGTGCAAGAATTACAGAAAATCAAGGAAAATAATGAGATGATTATAGAGAATGAGGTGAAAGGAGGAGAGCTTAGGACGTGGAATTAAAATCGTGAAAGGAGTCGAAATGCGATACAACATTTAGTAATCAAAAGCAATGTAATGTAATGAAGTGAAGTGAAAGAAAAAAACAACGGAGATGATACAAAGAGAGATATCGAAAAATGGACTGATAGGACATGAAATATAAAACAAAGAGCTGAAAGGGATGGAAGATAACTTCATTTAATGCAATTTAATTTAATCTAACCATTAACAATAATTCAATATAAGAGTTTCAATTTTAAGTAACTAACTTAACATAACTTGACGCAATGGATTCAAATATAATGAAGTATAACAAAAGAATTGTAAAGGAAACGGTGAAGTAGGCTAAAGACATGACTAAATGACATAACAAATGAAAAGAAATCGTTTAAGATCGCTTTAATTTAAACAGATTTAGAAAGAAAGTTATATGAAAAACCGTAAATAAATATTTAAAATTGTACAAAATAAAATGAATAAAAATATTACAGAAAGGAAACTACTGTGAACAAAATGTAATGAAGTAGAAAACTGCAATTAAATTCAATGGAAATATGGAGTAAAATTTAATAGACACAAATTTCAGGTGATGATATAGGTTCAGAAAATTAGTTATACTAATAAGATGATGATGATGATAAAGAAGGTGGGAAAATGAGGAGAGATCAGGACATGGAATTAAAATATTGACATGAGTCCAGATGAAATATGATGTGACATAAAGAGACACACAAATGAGGTGAGATTTAAGAATGAAATGACACAAAACAAAATGAAATGGTGTTAAAATAAAAAGGCAACGAGCTAAGGGCAATGAAACACTGAAAGAATAAAAAAAAATGTAAGCACTGGGAATTTAACTTACTGTCATGTTCATGTTTTATGTTTATCTTTAGATGTTATTGTATTCTATATTTTATATCTTTTGTGTTTTATATAATAAGTAATCCATTAATTTAAGTGAATGAAACCTTTTTAAAATGCAGGAACAAGTAGAACCATGAAATGAGATAATGAAAAGAAGCTAAAAAAATGGTGATCAAATAATGGAGGGAATTGCAACAGAAAAAGAGTAACTGTAGAAGGAAAACAGGCATTGAAGTGAAACTGCGAGAGTGAGTGTAAGGAAAAAAAATGGACTAAACTATCATCATGAAAGAAAGTAAAAGGATGAGATGACATGATTGGGAAACTAGAAATAAATTTAATGAAATCTATTATATTTCATGTAATAAAAGATAAAAAGGATGATCAAATTTTACTCAAAGAAAATAAAGTATAACAACATATGATGATATTATGAAGTGTAAGTAAATGAAACATGAAAACATAGAAGTAAAATATATGAATAAGTTAACAAATAAGACTACTGTGAATGAAAATGTACTGATATGAAATATGTAATAAAATTAAATAGAAATATGAAGCAAAATATACTCAAGGCAATTAAATTTCATGTGATGAACACTTACCTGATATTAATTAAAACAATGAGATTATTCTAAGGACATGAGGTGAGACAGCATCAGAAAAATGAGACAGAAAAATATAAAATGAGATGAAATAACAACAGAAACGGAGACAGTATCAACAAAATAAGAGGAAAAGCTCCATGATAAAGCCTTGGAAGGATGAAAGGAAATATAATTTAATGCAATTGATCGATTTAAAGAATCTGTTTATTTAAACCGAGAAAAAAAATCGGTTTATTAAACCGACTTTAAAAAAAAAAATCGGTTGATTTAAACCGAGTTTTTAAAAAATCGGTTTCTTTAAACCGAGTTTTTAAAAATCGGTTTCTTTAAACCGAGTTTTTTAAAAAATCGGTTTATTTAAACCGAGTTTAAAAAAAAATCAGTTTCATTTAAACCGAGTTAAAAAAAGAAATCGGTCTATTTAAACCGAATTTAAAAAAACCGATTTCTTTAAACCGAGTTAAAAAAATCGGTTTACTTAAACCGATTTAAAAATCGGCTAATTTAAACAAAATTTTAAAAATCGGTTTATTTAAACCGATTTTGCAAGAAAGTTGACTCTCTGCCTTCTCCACAGCCTGCTTGTGCTGTGGCAGCCAATGAGGGCAGAGCTCCGCCCTGCTGCCCCACCCTTCTCCCCAACTTGGTGGTGGTGGGTGGGGGCTATAAAAAGGGACAGCCTAGTGTGAGAGGCAGGCTCTGCCTCACTCTATCTAAATTGGAAAGCAAGATTTGTTGTATGGAAAACTGAACAACTGATACTGAGAACTTGTATTCTAAGATACTGCAGCAGCAGACCGGACCCAGTAGTCTCTGCCTTTCCTGAAACCAAACTGCGGAGAAATTGACCATTTGTAAAAACAAAAAACTGTTACTGCGAAATTCTATAATAGGATATTACAGCTGCGGACTGGCTTCGGTTGGCTCCCTCTCATTGAAACCAAATGGCTGAAAAATTTGCGATTCTAATAATAATATTATTGATGATGATGAGGATGATGATGAGGATGATGATGATGATGATAATTTTTACCGTTGTAAGGATAACAATGAAGAAGGGAAAGAAGATGATGACGATGATGATAATAATGATATTAATAATGATGACGATAATAATAACTCTTACCGTTTCAAGGATAATGATGATGATGATGATGATGATGATGATGATGATGATGATGATAACTTTTACCATTGTAAGGATAACAATGATGAAGAGAAAGAAGCTGACGACGATGATGATAATAATGATATTAATGATAATAATGAAAACTCTTACAGTTTCAAGGATAATAATGATGATGATGACGGTGATGATGATGATGATAATAATAAGCATAAAAACTTTTACGGAGAAACTCTATACTAAGATATTCCAGCAGCAGACTGGCCTAGGTCGGCTCTGCCTCATGGTATCCAAACTGCTGAGCAATTTACCTTGTGCAAGAATGAAAAACTGCCATCCAGAAACCTTGAGAGAGCAGGAGATGAACCACCCTGACTGCTCCACAGATGTTCCTATTGGGACTCCTATTTGTGCCAGGGAGCCAAATATCTGCTGTGTGAGAGTGGAGGAGGCTGGGGAGGCCTGGGAGAGAAGAGCAGCTGCAGAGCCCAGGCCTTGTGGGGTCCAGACTGGGGAATGGCTGCAGCCTTGGTCAGTGCCCTGCTTGCTGCCCCTGGGACAGTTCTCCTCAGGGGCTGAGTGCATTTCCAGGGAGGAAGCACTCCCCAGCCTGGCTCAGGGCTCTGTGGGCTCTCCCTGGCAAAGGGATCCTAGCAGAGTGCCATGGGAGCCTGGCAGCTGGGTGCCTGCCTTCAGTCCTGGCAGCCCGAAGCCAGAGGCTGTGGTGGGAGAGGAGGGACCCCCGCGGGTCCACTGCTGCCCTGCAATCAGTGACCCCAGGGAGACTCAGAGAACAGCAGGCTCCCTGGGGCTCCTGCACCCTGCAAATCCTGCTTGATTACTCACTGCCTTCAATTTCGAAATAAAAACACCCTGAGAACTGCATTCTCTGTTTTCTGGCCATGTTGTTCTTTATCTTATGCTCAAAAACAGTATTGACACACTAGACCCAGGTGGGCCTGGGAGGTGCTTAACTGTCATCCCAGGGTTCTATCTACCCTGCTGAGGCAGGAGGAGGTCTGCTGCAAATTGCAGCCCTGTCACTCTAGCTCAGCCAGCATCAGGCAGGATTGAGCCACCCAGAGTCCTTGTTTGGTAAATACAATTTTTAATTCAATGCATAAGTGGTTTTAGTTACTTTTAGTTAAATCTTACTGACCTGCTGCTATGTCTAGTGCTGCTCAGGCTCCCCAGTGGGAAACTCGGTCTTTCCAGAATTTGCTGCTGTTGCTGTTGACACCCCATCTTTGCCAGCAGCTTCCATTTGAAAGCTCAGTGTCTTATTAGATAGTGGAGCAGATGCCCTGCTGGGTGAGTGAGGAGTAGCCAGTTGGTTGCCTTTCTGGATCCTTTCAGCCTGGTTGGCCTTCCTTCAGTTCCTTTTTCTGCTGGCTGTGTGGTTCACCCTTTTCTATTAGGTAGGTAGCAGAGTCTGCTTTCGGTTTTTCAGAAGGCTTTATTTAAACCGATTTTGCAAGAAAGTTGACTCTCTGCCTTCTCCACAGCCTGCTTGTGCTGTGGCAGCCAGTGAGGGCTTTTTCAATGCAATATTTACATAGTACTTTAGGTATAGGCTGCACTTGCATGGATTTTACTGGATGTTTGAGACTTTAGGGCCAGTCTCCCTATCATAAAGGCTTAACACAACAAACTCTTCTAATGCAGCATTTTTACTTTATAGTTTATATTTTATTTTGAGCTTATGTAACACTTTGCTTTTAGGGAGAGGAGGAGAGGAGAACCCCTTGTTGTAAAGATTTTCCTTTGGGGACTCTGTCCCGGTTTTCTTTTTATCCATGCCCTTCTCTTTTGAAGCACCTTCCAGCTGGATCTGGTCTCCCCAGCTGTACAGATGGCCCTGGCCAATATAATCTGGATTTAGAAGAGGGGTAAGGTGGGCAGCCCTGAAACTTCTGCCTTCCTGAGTTCCAATTAAATGGCTGGTTCATTGCCCTCAAAGGAAGGAAGGAAGGAAGGAAGGAAGGAAGGAAGGAAGGAAGGAAGGAAGGAAGGAAGCAAGGAAGGAAGCAAGCAAGCAAACAAAGATGGAAGGAAGGAAGAGTTGAAAATAAAAAAAATTTACAGGAGAAAAATAAAATATATGACTAAATAGCTAAATGAATAAAAATGAAAATTAAACATATAGGTAAAAATGAAATATCGATTAATGAATTGAAAAGGAAAGTACAATTTCAGACAGGAATCTAAATCTTAGGCTAGAACAAAGAAATAGGCTTCAGACATGAAAATGCCTTTGGCTTAGGACAGAGAAGTAGGCTCAGATATTTTGGTCATCCTGATAAGCCCTTAGAAAGAGTGATCACAGGTGTGTTCACAGAACTTTCTTGCCTTCTTAGTTCTTTGACTATTTGTGTTTATGGTCTGGCTTGTTCTTTGACTATTTGCATCTATTGTATTGCTAGTCACTCAACCTAGACCTGACCTTAATACTCACATGTAATTAAAATGGTATAAAAGCAAACAGGAGGAGGGGGATGTGATAGGGGGTTTCAAGGAAGGGGAAGTGGAGAAAGGGGACAACACCTGAAATGTAAATAAATATAATATCCAATAAGAAAAAGAATTGTAAAATAAAAAAAGTGAAAAATTACTAAAAACAAATGAAGGAATTTTGAAAAAATGAAAGTACTGTGAATAAAAATGTAATGAAATGAAGTACATAGATGGAACGAAATTGAACAGAAATAAGTAAAATTTATTGGAGACAATTAGATGTCCTGTAGTGCAAGAATTACAGAAAATCAAGGAAAATAATGAGATGATTATAGAGAATGAGGTGAAAGGAGGAGAGCTTAGGACGTGGAATTAAAATCGTGAAAGGAGTCGAAATGCGATACAACATTTAGTAATCAAAAGCAATGTAATGTAATGAAGTGAAGTGAAAGAAAAAAACAACGGAGATGATACAAAGAGAGATATCGAAAAATGGACTGATAGGACATGAAATATAAAACAAAGAGCTGAAAGGGATGGAAGATAACTTCATTTAATGCAATTTAATTTAATCTAACCATTAACAATAATTCAATATAAGAGTTTCAATTTTAAGTAACTAACTTAACATAACTTGACGCAATGGATTCAAATATAATGAAGTATAACAAAAGAATTGTAAAGGAAACGGTGAAGTAGGCTAAAGACATGACTAAATGACATAACAAATGAAAAGAAATCGTTTAAGATCGCTTTAATTTAAACAGATTTAGAAAGAAAGTTATATGAAAAACCGTAAATAAATATTTAAAATTGTACAAAATAAAATGAATAAAAATATTACAGAAAGGAAACTACTGTGAACAAAATGTAATGAAGTAGAAAACTGCAATTAAATTCAATGGAAATATGGAGTAAAATTTAATAGACACAAATTTCAGGTGATGATATAGGTTCAGAAAATTAGTTATACTAATAAGATGATGATGATGATAAAGAAGGTGGGAAAATGAGGAGAGATCAGGACATGGAATTAAAATATTGACATGAGTCCAGATGAAATATGATGTGACATAAAGAGACACACAAATGAGGTGAGATTTAAGAATGAAATGACACAAAACAAAATGAAATGGTGTTAAAATAAAAAGGCAACGAGCTAAGGGCAATGAAACACTGAAAGAATAAAAAAAAAATGTAAGCACTGGGAATTTAACTTACTGTCATGTTCATGTTTTATGTTTATCTTTAGATGTTATTGTATTCTATATTTTATATCTTTTGTGTTTTATATAATAAGTAATCCATTAATTTAAGTGAATGAAACCTTTTTAAAATGCAGGAACAAGTAGAACCATGAAATGAGATAATGAAAAGAAGCTAAAAAAATGGTGATCAAATAATGGAGGGAATTGCAACAGAAAAAGAGTAACTGTAGAAGGAAAACAGGCATTGAAGTGAAACTGCGAGAGTGAGTGTAAGGAAAAAAAATGGACTAAACTATCATCATGAAAGAAAGTAAAAGGATGAGATGACATGATTGGGAAACTAGAAATAAATTTAATGAAATCTATTATATTTCATGTAATAAAAGATAAAAAGGATGATCAAATTTTACTCAAAGAAAATAAAGTATAACAACATATGATGATATTATGAAGTGTAAGTAAATGAAACATGAAAACATAGAAGTAAAATATATGAATAAGTTAACAAATAAGACTACTGTGAATGAAAATGTACTGATATGAAATATGTAATAAAATTAAATAGAAATATGAAGCAAAATATACTCAAGGCAATTAAATTTCATGTGATGAACACTTACCTGATATTAATTAAAACAATGAGATTATTCTAAGGACATGAGGTGAGACAGCATCAGAAAAATGAGACAGAAAAATATAAAATGAGATGAAATAACAACAGAAACGGAGACAGTATCAACAAAATAAGAGGAAAAGCTCCATGATAAAGCCTTGGAAGGATGAAAGGAAATATAATTTAATGCAATTGATCGATTTAAAGAATCTGTTTATTTAAACCGAGAAAAAAAATCGGTTTATTAAACCGACTTTAAAAAAAAAAATCGGTTGATTTAAACCGAGTTTTTAAAAAATCGGTTTCTTTAAACCGAGTTTTTAAAAATCGGTTTCTTTAAACCGAGTTTTTTAAAAAATCGGTTTATTTAAACCGAGTTTAAAAAAAAATCAGTTTCATTTAAACCGAGTTAAAAAAAGAAATCGGTCTATTTAAACCGAATTTAAAAAAACCGATTTCTTTAAACCGAGTTAAAAAAATCGGTTTACTTAAACCGATTTAAAAATCGGCTAATTTAAACAAAATTTTAAAAATCGGTTTATTTAAACCGATTTTGCAAGAAAGTTGACTCTCTGCCTTCTCCACAGCCTGCTTGTGCTGTGGCAGCCAATGAGGGCAGAGCTCCGCCCTGCTGCCCCACCCTTCTCCCCAACTTGGTGGTGGTGGGTGGGGGCTATAAAAAGGGACAGCCTAGTGTGAGAGGCAGGCTCTGCCTCACTCTATCTAAATTGGAAAGCAAGATTTGTTGTATGGAAAACTGAACAACTGATACTGAGAACTTGTATTCTAAGATACTGCAGCAGCAGACCGGACCCAGTAGTCTCTGCCTTTCCTGAAACCAAACTGCGGAGAAATTGACCATTTGTAAAAACAAAAAACTGTTACTGCGAAATTCTATAATAGGATATTACAGCTGCGGACTGGCTTCGGTTGGCTCCCTCTCATTGAAACCAAATGGCTGAAAAATTTGCGATTCTAATAATAATATTATTGATGATGATGAGGATGATGATGAGGATGATGATGATGATGATAATTTTTACCGTTGTAAGGATAACAATGAAGAAGGGAAAGAAGATGATGACGATGATGATAATAATGATATTAATAATGATGACGATAATAATAACTCTTACCGTTTCAAGGATAATGATGATGATGATGATGATGATGATGATGATGATGATGATAACTTTTACCATTGTAAGGATAACAATGATGAAGAGAAAGAAGCTGACGACGATGATGATAATAATGATATTAATGATAATAATGAAAACTCTTACAGTTTCAAGGATAATAATGATGATGATGACGGTGATGATGATGATAATAATAAGCATAAAAACTTTTACGGAGAAACTCTATACTAAGATATTCCAGCAGCAGACTGGCCTAGGTCGGCTCTGCCTCATGGTACCAAACTGCTGAGCAATTTACCTTGTGCAAGAATGAAAAACTGCCATCCAGAAACCTTGAGAGAGCAGGAGATGAACCACCCTGACTGCTCCACAGATGTTCCTATTGGGACTCCTATTTGTGCCAGGGAGCCAAATATCTGCTGTGTGAGAGTGGAGGAGGCTGGGGAGGCCTGGGAGAGAAGAGCAGCTGCAGAGCCCAGGCCTTGTGGGGTCCAGACTGGGGAATGGCTGCAGCCTTGGTCAGTGCCCTGCTTGCTGCCCCTGGGACAGTTCTCCTCAGGGGCTGAGTGCATTTCCAGGGAGGAAGCACTCCCCAGCCTGGCTCAGGGCTCTGTGGGCTCTCCCTGGCAAAGGGATCCTAGCAGAGTGCCATGGGAGCCTGGCAGCTGGGTGCCTGCCTTCAGTCCTGGCAGCCCGAAGCCAGAGGCTGTGGTGGGAGAGGAGGGACCCCCGCGGGTCCACTGCTGCCCTGCAATCAGTGACCCCAGGGAGACTCAGAGAACAGCAGGCTCCCTGGGGCTCCTGCACCCTGCAAATCCTGCTTGATTACTCACTGCCTTCAATTTCGAAATAAAAACACCCTGAGAACTGCATTCTCTGTTTTCTGGCCATGTTGTTCTTTATCTTATGCTCAAAAACAGTATTGACACACTAGACCCAGGTGGGCCTGGGAGGTGCTTAACTGTCATCCCAGGGTTCTATCTACCCTGCTGAGGCAGGAGGAGGTCTGCTGCAAATTGCAGCCCTGTCACTCTAGCTCAGCCAGCATCAGGCAGGATTGAGCCACCCAGAGTCCTTGTTTGGTAAATACAATTTTTAATTCAATGCATAAGTGGTTTTAGTTACTTTTAGTTAAATCTTACTGACCTGCTGCTATGTCTAGTGCTGCTCAGGCTCCCCAGTGGGAAACTCGGTCTTTCCAGAATTTGCTGCTGTTGCTGTTGACACCCCATCTTTGCCAGCAGCTTCCATTTGAAAGCTCAGTGTCTTATTAGATAGTGGAGCAGATGCCCTGCTGGGTGAGTGAGGAGTAGCCAGTTGGTTGCCTTTCTGGATCCTTTCAGCCTGGTTGGCCTTCCTTCAGTTCCTTTTTCTGCTGGCTGTGTGGTTCACCCTTTTCTATTAGGTAGGTAGCAGAGTCTGCTTTCGGTTTTTCAGAAGGCTTTATTTAAACCGATTTTGCAAGAAAGTTGACTCTCTGCCTTCTCCACAGCCTGCTTGTGCTGTGGCAGCCAGTGAGGGCTTTTTCAATGCAATATTTACATAGTACTTTAGGTATAGGCTGCACTTGCATGGATTTTACTGGATGTTTGAGACTTTAGGGCCAGTCTCCCTATCATAAAGGCTTAACACAACAAACTCTTCTAATGCAGCATTTTTACTTTATAGTTTATATTTTATTTTGAGCTTATGTAACACTTTGCTTTTAGGGAGAGGAGGAGAGGAGAACCCCTTGTTGTAAAGATTTTCCTTTGGGGACTCTGTCCCGGTTTTCTTTTTATCCATGCCCTTCTCTTTTGAAGCACCTTCCAGCTGGATCTGGTCTCCCCAGCTGTACAGATGGCCCTGGCCAATATAATCTGGATTTAGAAGAGGGGTAAGGTGGGCAGCCCTGAAACTTCTGCCTTCCTGAGTTCCAATTAAATGGCTGGTTCATTGCCCTCAAAGGAAGGAAGGAAGGAAGGAAGGAAGGAAGGAAGGAAGGAAGGAAGGAAGGAAGGAAGGAAGCAAGGAAGGAAGCAAGCAAGCAAACAAAGATGGAAGGAAGGAAGAGTTGAAAATAAAAAAAATTTACAGGAGAAAAATAAAATATATGACTAAATAGCTAAATGAATAAAAATGAAAATTAAACATATAGGTAAAAATGAAATATCGATTAATGAATTGAAAAGGAAAGTACAATTTCAGACAGGAATCTAAATCTTAGGCTAGAACAAAGAAATAGGCTTCAGACATGAAAATGCCTTTGGCTTAGGACAGAGAAGTAGGCTCAGATATTTTGGTCATCCTGATAAGCCCTTAGAAAGAGTGATCACAGGTGTGTTCACAGAACTTTCTTGCCTTCTTAGTTCTTTGACTATTTGTGTTTATGGTCTGGCTTGTTCTTTGACTATTTGCATCTATTGTATTGCTAGTCACTCAACCTAGACCTGACCTTAATACTCACATGTAATTAAAATGGTATAAAAGCAAACAGGAGGAGGGGGATGTGATAGGGGGTTTCAAGGAAGGGGAAGTGGAGAAAGGGGACAACACCTGAAATGTAAATAAATATAATATCCAATAAGAAAAAGAATTGTAAAATAAAAAAAGTGAAAAATTACTAAAAACAAATGAAGGAATTTTGAAAAAATGAAAGTACTGTGAATAAAAATGTAATGAAATGAAGTACATAGATGGAACGAAATTGAACAGAAATAAGTAAAATTTATTGGAGACAATTAGATGTCCTGTAGTGCAAGAATTACAGAAAATCAAGGAAAATAATGAGATGATTATAGAGAATGAGGTGAAAGGAGGAGAGCTTAGGACGTGGAATTAAAATCGTGAAAGGAGTCGAAATGCGATACAACATTTAGTAATCAAAAGCAATGTAATGTAATGAAGTGAAGTGAAAGAAAAAAACAACGGAGATGATACAAAGAGAGATATCGAAAAATGGACTGATAGGACATGAAATATAAAACAAAGAGCTGAAAGGGATGGAAGATAACTTCATTTAATGCAATTTAATTTAATCTAACCATTAACAATAATTCAATATAAGAGTTTCAATTTTAAGTAACTAACTTAACATAACTTGACGCAATGGATTCAAATATAATGAAGTATAACAAAAGAATTGTAAAGGAAACGGTGAAGTAGGCTAAAGACATGACTAAATGACATAACAAATGAAAAGAAATCGTTTAAGATCGCTTTAATTTAAACAGATTTAGAAAGAAAGTTATATGAAAAACCGTAAATAAATATTTAAAATTGTACAAAATAAAATGAATAAAAATATTACAGAAAGGAAACTACTGTGAACAAAATGTAATGAAGTAGAAAACTGCAATTAAATTCAATGGAAATATGGAGTAAAATTTAATAGACACAAATTTCAGGTGATGATATAGGTTCAGAAAATTAGTTATACTAATAAGATGATGATGATGATAAAGAAGGTGGGAAAATGAGGAGAGATCAGGACATGGAATTAAAATATTGACATGAGTCCAGATGAAATATGATGTGACATAAAGAGACACACAAATGAGGTGAGATTTAAGAATGAAATGACACAAAACAAAATGAAATGGTGTTAAAATAAAAAGGCAACGAGCTAAGGGCAATGAAACACTGAAAGAATAAAAAAAAAATGTAAGCACTGGGAATTTAACTTACTGTCATGTTCATGTTTTATGTTTATCTTTAGATGTTATTGTATTCTATATTTTATATCTTTTGTGTTTTATATAATAAGTAATCCATTAATTTAAGTGAATGAAACCTTTTTAAAATGCAGGAACAAGTAGAACCATGAAATGAGATAATGAAAAGAAGCTAAAAAAATGGTGATCAAATAATGGAGGGAATTGCAACAGAAAAAGAGTAACTGTAGAAGGAAAACAGGCATTGAAGTGAAACTGCGAGAGTGAGTGTAAGGAAAAAAAATGGACTAAACTATCATCATGAAAGAAAGTAAAAGGATGAGATGACATGATTGGGAAACTAGAAATAAATTTAATGAAATCTATTATATTTCATGTAATAAAAGATAAAAAGGATGATCAAATTTTACTCAAAGAAAATAAAGTATAACAACATATGATGATATTATGAAGTGTAAGTAAATGAAACATGAAAACATAGAAGTAAAATATATGAATAAGTTAACAAATAAGACTACTGTGAATGAAAATGTACTGATATGAAATATGTAATAAAATTAAATAGAAATATGAAGCAAAATATACTCAAGGCAATTAAATTTCATGTGATGAACACTTACCTGATATTAATTAAAACAATGAGATTATTCTAAGGACATGAGGTGAGACAGCATCAGAAAAATGAGACAGAAAAATATAAAATGAGATGAAATAACAACAGAAACGGAGACAGTATCAACAAAATAAGAGGAAAAGCTCCATGATAAAGCCTTGGAAGGATGAAAGGAAATATAATTTAATGCAATTGATCGATTTAAAGAATCTGTTTATTTAAACCGAGAAAAAAAATCGGTTTATTAAACCGACTTTAAAAAAAAAAATCGGTTGATTTAAACCGAGTTTTTAAAAAATCGGTTTCTTTAAACCGAGTTTTTAAAAATCGGTTTCTTTAAACCGAGTTTTTTAAAAAATCGGTTTATTTAAACCGAGTTTAAAAAAAAATCAGTTTCATTTAAACCGAGTTAAAAAAAGAAATCGGTCTATTTAAACCGAATTTAAAAAAACCGATTTCTTTAAACCGAGTTAAAAAAATCGGTTTACTTAAACCGATTTAAAAATCGGCTA
Organism: Arvicanthis niloticus; assembly: GCF_011762505.2. Taxonomy (NCBI): domain Eukaryota; kingdom Metazoa; phylum Chordata; class Mammalia; order Rodentia; family Muridae; genus Arvicanthis; species Arvicanthis niloticus. Next base: position 33,632,931 of record NC_047676.1, on the reverse strand, counting down.
ATTTAAACAAAATTTTAAAAATCGGTTTATTTAAACCGATTTTGCAAGAAAGTTGACTCTCTGCCTTCTCCACAGCCTGCTTGTGCTGTGGCAGCCAATGAGGGCAGAGCTCCGCCCTGCTGCCCCACCCTTCTCCCCAACTTGGTGGTGGTGGGTGGGGGCTATAAAAAGGGACAGCCTAGTGTGAGAGGCAGGCTCTGCCTCACTCTATCTAAATTGGAAAGCAAGATTTGTTGTATGGAAAACTGAACAACTGATACTGAGAACTTGTATTCTAAGATACTGCAGCAGCAGACCGGACCCAGTAGTCTCTGCCTTTCCTGAAACCAAACTGCGGAGAAATTGACCATTTGTAAAAACAAAAAACTGTTACTGCGAAATTCTATAATAGGATATTACAGCTGCGGACTGGCTTCGGTTGGCTCCCTCTCATTGAAACCAAATGGCTGAAAAATTTGCGATTCTAATAATAATATTATTGATGATGATGAGGATGATGATGAGGATGATGATGATGATGATAATTTTTACCGTTGTAAGGATAACAATGAAGAAGGGAAAGAAGATGATGACGATGATGATAATAATGATATTAATAATGATGACGATAATAATAACTCTTACCGTTTCAAGGATAATGATGATGATGATGATGATGATGATGATGATGATGATAACTTTTACCATTGTAAGGATAACAATGATGAAGAGAAAGAAGCTGACGACGATGATGATAATAATGATATTAATGATAATAATGAAAACTCTTACAGTTTCAAGGATAATAATGATGATGATGACGGTGATGATGATGATGATAATAATAAGCATAAAAACTTTTACGGAGAAACTCTATACTAAGATATTCCAGCAGCAGACTGGCCTAGGTCGGCTCTGCCTCATGGTATCCAAACTGCTGAGCAATTTACCTTGTGCAAGAATGAAAAACTGCCATCCAGAAACCTTGAGAGAGCAGGAGATGAACCACCCTGACTGCTCCACAGATGTTCCTATTGGGACTCCTATTTGTGCCAGGGAGCCAAATATCTGCTGTGTGAGAGTGGAGGAGGCTGGGGAGGCCTGGGAGAGAAGAGCAGCTGCAGAGCCCAGGCCTTGTGGGGTCCAGACTGGGGAATGGCTGCAGCCTTGGTCAGTGCCCTGCTTGCTGCCCCTGGGACAGTTCTCCTCAGGGGCTGAGTGCATTTCCAGGGAGGAAGCACTCCCCAGCCTGGCTCAGGGCTCTGTGGGCTCTCCCTGGCAAAGGGATCCTAGCAGAGTGCCATGGGAGCCTGGCAGCTGGGTGCCTGCCTTCAGTCCTGGCAGCCCGAAGCCAGAGGCTGTGGTGGGAGAGGAGGGACCCCCGCGGGTCCACTGCTGCCCTGCAATCAGTGACCCCAGGGAGACTCAGAGAACAGCAGGCTCCCTGGGGCTCCTGCACCCTGCAAATCCTGCTTGATTACTCACTGCCTTCAATTTCGAAATAAAAACACCCTGAGAACTGCATTCTCTGTTTTCTGGCCATGTTGTTCTTTATCTTATGCTCAAAAACAGTATTGACACACTAGACCCAGGTGGGCCTGGGAGGTGCTTAACTGTCATCCCAGGGTTCTATCTACCCTGCTGAGGCAGGAGGAGGTCTGCTGCAAATTGCAGCCCTGTCACTCTAGCTCAGCCAGCATCAGGCAGGATTGAGCCACCCAGAGTCCTTGTTTGGTAAATACAATTTTTAATTCAATGCATAAGTGGTTTTAGTTACTTTTAGTTAAATCTTACTGACCTGCTGCTATGTCTAGTGCTGCTCAGGCTCCCCAGTGGGAAACTCGGTCTTTCCAGAATTTGCTGCTGTTGCTGTTGACACCCCATCTTTGCCAGCAGCTTCCATTTGAAAGCTCAGTGTCTTATTAGATAGTGGAGCAGATGCCCTGCTGGGTGAGTGAGGAGTAGCCAGTTGGTTGCCTTTCTGGATCCTTTCAGCCTGGTTGGCCTTCCTTCAGTTCCTTTTTCTGCTGGCTGTGTGGTTCACCCTTTTCTATTAGGTAGGTAGCAGAGTCTGCTTTCGGTTTTTCAGAAGGCTTTATTTAAACCGATTTTGCAAGAAAGTTGACTCTCTGCCTTCTCCACAGCCTGCTTGTGCTGTGGCAGCCAGTGAGGGCTTTTTCAATGCAATATTTACATAGTACTTTAGGTATAGGCTGCACTTGCATGGATTTTACTGGATGTTTGAGACTTTAGGGCCAGTCTCCCTATCATAAAGGCTTAACACAACAAACTCTTCTAATGCAGCATTTTTACTTTATAGTTTATATTTTATTTTGAGCTTATGTAACACTTTGCTTTTAGGGAGAGGAGGAGAGGAGAACCCCTTGTTGTAAAGATTTTCCTTTGGGGACTCTGTCCCGGTTTTCTTTTTATCCATGCCCTTCTCTTTTGAAGCACCTTCCAGCTGGATCTGGTCTCCCCAGCTGTACAGATGGCCCTGGCCAATATAATCTGGATTTAGAAGAGGGGTAAGGTGGGCAGCCCTGAAACTTCTGCCTTCCTGAGTTCCAATTAAATGGCTGGTTCATTGCCCTCAAAGGAAGGAAGGAAGGAAGGAAGGAAGGAAGGAAGGAAGGAAGGAAGGAAGGAAGGAAGCAAGGAAGGAAGCAAGCAAGCAAACAAAGATGGAAGGAAGGAAGAGTTGAAAATAAAAAAAATTTACAGGAGAAAAATAAAATATATGACTAAATAGCTAAATGAATAAAAATGAAAATTAAACATATAGGTAAAAATGAAATATCGATTAATGAATTGAAAAGGAAAGTACAATTTCAGACAGGAATCTAAATCTTAGGCTAGAACAAAGAAATAGGCTTCAGACATGAAAATGCCTTTGGCTTAGGACAGAGAAGTAGGCTCAGATATTTTGGTCATCCTGATAAGCCCTTAGAAAGAGTGATCACAGGTGTGTTCACAGAACTTTCTTGCCTTCTTTGTTCTTTGACTATTTGTGTTTATGGTCTGGCTTGTTCTTTGACTATTTGCATCTATTGTATTGCTAGTCACTCAACCTAGACCTGACCTTAATACTCACATGTAATTAAAATGGTATAAAAGCAAACAGGAGGAGGGGGATGTGATAGGGGGTTTCAAGGAAGGGGAAGTGGAGAAAGGGGACAACACCTGAAATGTAAATAAATATAATATCCAATAAGAAAAAGAATTGTAAAATAAAAAAAGTGAAAAATTACTAAAAACAAATGAAGGAATTTTGAAAAAATGAAAGTACTGTGAATAAAAATGTAATGAAATGAAGTACATAGATGGAACGAAATTGAACAGAAATAAGTAAAATTTATTGGAGACAATTAGATGTCCTGTAGTGCAAGAATTACAGAAAATCAAGGAAAATAATGAGATGATTATAGAGAATGAGGTGAAAGGAGGAGAGCTTAGGACGTGGAATTAAAATCGTGAAAGGAGTCGAAATGCGATACAACATTTAGTAATCAAAAGCAATGTAATGTAATGAAGTGAAGTGAAAGAAAAAAACAACGGAGATGATACAAAGAGAGATATCGAAAAATGGACTGATAGGACATGAAATATAAAACAAAGAGCTGAAAGGGATGGAAGATAACTTCATTTAATGCAATTTAATTTAATCTAACCATTAACAATAATTCAATATAAGAGTTTCAATTTTAAGTAACTAACTTAACATAACTTGACGCAATGGATTCAAATATAATGAAGTATAACAAAAGAATTGTAAAGGAAACGGTGAAGTAGGCTAAAGACATGACTAAATGACATAACAAATGAAAAGAAATCGTTTAAGATCGCTTTAATTTAAACAGATTTAGAAAGAAAGTTATATGAAAAACCGTAAATAAATATTTAAAATTGTACAAAATAAAATGAATAAAAATATTACAGAAAGGAAACTACTGTGAACAAAATGTAATGAAGTAGAAAACTGCAATTAAATTCAATGGAAATATGGAGTAAAATTTAATAGACACAAATTTCAGGTGATGATATAGGTTCAGAAAATTAGTTATACTAATAAGATGATGATGATGATAAAGAAGGTGGGAAAATGAGGAGAGATCAGGACATGGAATTAAAATATTGACATGAGTCCAGATGAAATATGATGTGACATAAAGAGACACACAAATGAGGTGAGATTTAAGAATGAAATGACACAAAACAAAATGAAATGGTGTTAAAATAAAAAGGCAACGAGCTAAGGGCAATGAAACACTGAAAGAATAAAAAAAAAATGTAAGCACTGGGAATTTAACTTACTGTCATGTTCATGTTTTATGTTTATCTTTAGATGTTATTGTATTCTATATTTTATATCTTTTGTGTTTTATATAATAAGTAATCCATTAATTTAAGTGAATGAAACCTTTTTAAAATGCAGGAACAAGTAGAACCATGAAATGAGATAATGAAAAGAAGCTAAAAAAATGGTGATCAAATAATGGAGGGAATTGCAACAGAAAAAGAGTAACTGTAGAAGGAAAACAGGCATTGAAGTGAAACTGCGAGAGTGAGTGTAAGGAAAAAAAATGGACTAAACTATCATCATGAAAGAAAGTAAAAGGATGAGATGACATGATTGGGAAACTAGAAATAAATTTAATGAAATCTATTATATTTCATGTAATAAAAGATAAAAAGGATGATCAAATTTTACTCAAAGAAAATAAAGTATAACAACATATGATGATATTATGAAGTGTAAGTAAATGAAACATGAAAACATAGAAGTAAAATATATGAATAAGTTAACAAATAAGACTACTGTGAATGAAAATGTACTGATATGAAATATGTAATAAAATTAAATAGAAATATGAAGCAAAATATACTCAAGGCAATTAAATTTCATGTGATGAACACTTACCTGATATTAATTAAAACAATGAGATTATTCTAAGGACATGAGGTGAGACAGCATCAGAAAAATGAGACAGAAAAATATAAAATGAGATGAAATAACAACAGAAACGGAGACAGTATCAACAAAATAAGAGGAAAAGCTCCATGATAAAGCCTTGGAAGGATGAAAGGAAATATAATTTAATGCAATTGATCGATTTAAAGAATCTGTTTATTTAAACCGAGAAAAAAAATCGGTTTATTAAACCGACTTTAAAAAAAAAAATCGGTTGATTTAAACCGAGTTTTTAAAAAATCGGTTTCTTTAAACCGAGTTTTTAAAAATCGGTTTCTTTAAACCGAGTTTTTTAAAAAATCGGTTTATTTAAACCGAGTTTAAAAAAAAATCAGTTTCATTTAAACCGAGTTAAAAAAAGAAATCGGTCTATTTAAACCGAATTTAAAAAAACCGATTTCTTTAAACCGAGTTAAAAAAATCGGTTTACTTAAACCGATTTAAAAATCGGCTAATTTAAACAAAATTTTAAAAATCGGTTTATTTAAACCGATTTTGCAAGAAAGTTGACTCTCTGCCTTCTCCACAGCCTGCTTGTGCTGTGGCAGCCAATGAGGGCAGAGCTCCGCCCTGCTGCCCCACCCTTCTCCCCAACTTGGTGGTGGTGGGTGGGGGCTATAAAAAGGGACAGCCTAGTGTGAGAGGCAGGCTCTGCCTCACTCTATCTAAATTGGAAAGCAAGATTTGTTGTATGGAAAACTGAACAACTGATACTGAGAACTTGTATTCTAAGATACTGCAGCAGCAGACCGGACCCAGTAGTCTCTGCCTTTCCTGAAACCAAACTGCGGAGAAATTGACCATTTGTAAAAACAAAAAACTGTTACTGCGAAATTCTATAATAGGATATTACAGCTGCGGACTGGCTTCGGTTGGCTCCCTCTCATTGAAACCAAATGGCTGAAAAATTTGCGATTCTAATAATAATATTATTGATGATGATGAGGATGATGATGAGGATGATGATGATGATGATAATTTTTACCGTTGTAAGGATAACAATGAAGAAGGGAAAGAAGATGATGACGATGATGATAATAATGATATTAATAATGATGACGATAATAATAACTCTTACCGTTTCAAGGATAATGATGATGATGATGATGATGATGATGATGATGATGATGATAACTTTTACCATTGTAAGGATAACAATGATGAAGAGAAAGAAGCTGACGACGATGATGATAATAATGATATTAATGATAATAATGAAAACTCTTACAGTTTCAAGGATAATAATGATGATGATGACGGTGATGATGATGATGATAATAATAAGCATAAAAACTTTTACGGAGAAACTCTATACTAAGATATTCCAGCAGCAGACTGGCCTAGGTCGGCTCTGCCTCATGGTATCCAAACTGCTGAGCAATTTACCTTGTGCAAGAATGAAAAACTGCCATCCAGAAACCTTGAGAGAGCAGGAGATGAACCACCCTGACTGCTCCACAGATGTTCCTATTGGGACTCCTATTTGTGCCAGGGAGCCAAATATCTGCTGTGTGAGAGTGGAGGAGGCTGGGGAGGCCTGGGAGAGAAGAGCAGCTGCAGAGCCCAGGCCTTGTGGGGTCCAGACTGGGGAATGGCTGCAGCCTTGGTCAGTGCCCTGCTTGCTGCCCCTGGGACAGTTCTCCTCAGGGGCTGAGTGCATTTCCAGGGAGGAAGCACTCCCCAGCCTGGCTCAGGGCTCTGTGGGCTCTCCCTGGCAAAGGGATCCTAGCAGAGTGCCATGGGAGCCTGGCAGCTGGGTGCCTGCCTTCAGTCCTGGCAGCCCGAAGCCAGAGGCTGTGGTGGGAGAGGAGGGACCCCCGCGGGTCCACTGCTGCCCTGCAATCAGTGACCCCAGGGAGACTCAGAGAACAGCAGGCTCCCTGGGGCTCCTGCACCCTGCAAATCCTGCTTGATTACTCACTGCCTTCAATTTCGAAATAAAAACACCCTGAGAACTGCATTCTCTGTTTTCTGGCCATGTTGTTCTTTATCTTATGCTCAAAAACAGTATTGACACACTAGACCCAGGTGGGCCTGGGAGGTGCTTAACTGTCATCCCAGGGTTCTATCTACCCTGCTGAGGCAGGAGGAGGTCTGCTGCAAATTGCAGCCCTGTCACTCTAGCTCAGCCAGCATCAGGCAGGATTGAGCCACCCAGAGTCCTTGTTTGGTAAATACAATTTTTAATTCAATGCATAAGTGGTTTTAGTTACTTTTAGTTAAATCTTACTGACCTGCTGCTATGTCTAGTGCTGCTCAGGCTCCCCAGTGGGAAACTCGGTCTTTCCAGAATTTTCTGCTGTTGCTGTTGACACCCCATCTTTGCCAGCAGCTTCCATTTGAAAGCTCAGTGTCTTATTAGATAGTGGAGCAGATGCCCTGCTGGGTGAGTGAGGAGTAGCCAGTTGGTTGCCTTTCTGGATCCTTTCAGCCTGGTTGGCCTTCCTTCAGTTCCTTTTTCTGCTGGCTGTGTGGTTCACCCTTTTCTATTAGGTAGGTAGCAGAGTCTGCTTTCGGTTTTTCAGAAGGCTTTATTTAAACCGATTTTGCAAGAAAGTTGACTCTCTGCCTTCTCCACAGCCTGCTTGTGCTGTGGCAGCCAGTGAGGGCTTTTTCAATGCAATATTTACATAGTACTTTAGGTATAGGCTGCACTTGCATGGATTTTACTGGATGTTTGAGACTTTAGGGCCAGTCTCCCTATCATAAAGGCTTAACACAACAAACTCTTCTAATGCAGCATTTTTACTTTATAGTTTATATTTTATTTTGAGCTTATGTAACACTTTGCTTTTAGGGAGAGGAGGAGAGGAGAACCCCTTGTTGTAAAGATTTTCCTTTGGGGACTCTGTCCCGGTTTTCTTTTTATCCATGCCCTTCTCTTTTGAAGCACCTTCCAGCTGGATCTGGTCTCCCCAGCTGTACAGATGGCCCTGGCCAATATAATCTGGATTTAGAAGAGGGGTAAGGTGGGCAGCCCTGAAACTTCTGCCTTCCTGAGTTCCAATTAAATGGCTGGTTCATTGCCCTCAAAGGAAGGAAGGAAGGAAGGAAGGAAGGAAGGAAGGAAGGAAGGAAGGAAGGAAGCAAGCAAGCAAACAAAGATGGAAGGAAGGAAGAGTTGAAAATAAAAAAAATTTACAGGAGAAAAATAAAATATATGACTAAATAGCTAAATGAATAAAAATGAAAATTAAACATATAGGTAAAAATGAAATATCGATTAATGAATTGAAAAGGAAAGTACAATTTCAGACAGGAATCTAAATCTTAGGCTAGAACAAAGAAATAGGCTTCAGACATGAAAATGCCTTTGGCTTAGGACAGAGAAGTAGGCTCAGATATTTTGGTCATCCTGATAAGCCCTTAGAAACAGTGATCACAGGTGTGTTCACAGAACTTTCTTGCCTTCTTTGTTCTTTGACTATTTGTGTTTATGGTCTGGCTTGTTCTTTGACTATTTGCATCTATTGTATTGCTAGTCACTCAACCTAGACCTGACCTTAATACTCACATGTAATTAAAATGGTATAAAAGCAAACAGGAGGAGGGGGATGTGATAGGGGGTTTCAAGGAAGGGGAAGTGGAGAAAGGGGACAACACCTGAAATGTAAATAAATATAATATCCAATAAGAAAAAGAATTGTAAAATAAAAAAAGTGAAAAATTACTAAAAACAAATGAAGGAATTTTGAAAAAATGAAAGTACTGTGAATAAAAATGTAATGAAATGAAGTACATAGCTGGAACGAAATTGAACAGAAATAAGTAAAATTTATTGGAGACAATTAGATGTCCTGTAGTGCAAGAATTACAGAAAATCAAGGAAAATAATGAGATGATTATAGAGAATGAGGTGAAAGGAGGAGAGCTTAGGACGTGGAATTAAAATCGTGAAAGGAGTCGAAATGCGATACAACATTTAGTAATCAAAAGCAATGTAATGTAATGAAGTGAAGTGAAAGAAAAAAACAACGGAGATGATACAAAGAGAGATATCGAAAAATGGACTGATAGGACATGAAATATAAAACAAAGAGCTGAAAGGGATGGAAGATAACTTCATTTAATGCAATTTAATTTAATCTAACCATTAACAATAATTCAATATAAGAGTTTCAATTTTAAGTAACTAACTTAACATAACTTGACGCAATGGATTCAAATATAATGAAGTGTAACAAAAGAATTGTACAGGAAACGGTGAAGTAGGCTAAAGACATGACTAAATGACATAACAAATGAAAAGAAATCGTTTAAGATCGCTTTAATTCAAACAGATTTAGAAAAAAAGTTATATGAAAAACCATAAATAAATATTTAAAATTAAAATTGTATAACTTATTGTCATGTTCATGTTTTATGTTTATATGTTATTATATATTTTATATATTTTTTGTTTTAAATAATAAGTATTCACTTAATTCAAATGAATGAAACCTTTTCAAAATGCAGGAACAAGTAGACCCCTGAAATGAGATAATGAAAAGAAGCTAAAAAATTGTGATCTAATAATGAAGGGAATTGCAACATAATAAGAGTAACTGTAGAAGGAAAACAGGCTTTGAAGTGAAACTTAGAGAGTGAGTGTAAGAGAAAAAAATGGACTAAACTATAATCATGAAAGAAAGTAAAAGGATGAGATGACATGATTGGGAAACTAGAAATAAATTTAATGAAAGCTATTATATTTCATGTAATAAAAGAGAGAAAAAGGATGATCAAATTTTACTCAACGAAAATAAAGTTTAACAGCATATGATGTTAGGAAGTGTAGTAAATAAAACATGAAAACATAAAATAAAATATATAAGTAAGTTAACAAATAAAACTACTGTGAATGAAAATGTAGTTACATGGAATATGTAATAAAATTAAATAGAAATATGAAGCAAAATATACGCAAGGCAATTAAATTTCACGTGATGAATATTTACACGATATTAATTAAAACAATGAGATTATTATAAGGACATAAAGTGAGACGGTATCAGAAAAATGAGACAGAATAATATAAAATGAGATGAAATAATGACATAAAGTGAGACAGTATCAACAAAATAAGAGGAAAAGCTCCATGATAATGCCTTGGGAGGATGAAAAAATATAATTTAATGCAATTGATTCTAATGGAATCAAAGGTAATGAAGGAAAAGGAAGAAATGAAACAATACAAAGGGCTACATGAAATGACAACCCAAGTAGATACTAGACTAAATTCAAGCTAAATAAAACGATTTTGTGACATTATGAAAGAAAGTTTAGGCCTGACATCTAGTGCATGACTTTTAATAAAAGACAGTGGATGAAATGTAACTGATATAAAAATAAATGAAATAAAATGATGGATTGCAAAAAGAAGATGCAGTGAAATTTAATGAATGAAATTAAAAGTAAGATAATAAAATATTGAAACTTAATGAATTGAAATAAAGAACTGATGCTGACATGAGTTGAAGAAAAATCGTCCAAGAAGGAGATGGCCAAACGTTACAGTCACAAAACATATTTTTGGCATTGCAGGGTAAACAGTACTTGTAGATGAAAACCAATACTGTTTCTTCAAAAGTTAATCCTAAACTCAAGAATTGTTACAATACAAATGTAAGGACATAATACAAATGTTAAGTTTGATTCCAAAATTTGATGGAAGTTAAATCTTAAGGATCTGCTGCTGGATGTTTTATCAGGAGAGTCAAGTACAGTGTCTAGTGCTGCTCAGGCTCCCCAGTGGGAAACTGGGTCTTTCCAGAATTTGATGCTGTTGCTGTTTACACCCCATCTTTGCCAGCAGCTTCCAATTTAAAGCTCAGTGTCTTATTAGATACTGGAGCAAATGCCCTCCCTGCTGGGCGAGGAGCAGCCAGTTTGTTGCCTTTCTGGATCCTTTCAGCCTGTTTGGCTGGTTCATTTTTCTGCAGGTTATGTGGTTCAGCCTTTTCTATCTGGTAGCAGAGTCTGGTTTAGGTTTTTCAGAAGGGTTTATTTTAAAAACCGGTTTTGCAAGAAAGTTTACTATCTGCCTTCTCCACATCCTGCTTGTGCTGTGGCAGCCAGTGAGAATGGAGCCCCGCCCTGCCCCAGCTCAACCCCCCCCCCCCCACGCACGCTCCCCCTCCCCACGCACAACTAGGTGGCTATAAAAAGGGACAGCCCAGTGTGAGAGGCAGGCTCTGCCTCACTCTATCTAAATTGGAAAGCAAGATCTGTTGTATCGAACTACAGAAAACTGAAAATCCGATACCGATAACTATAAGATGCTACAGCAGCACACCGGCTATGGTAGGATCTACCTCATTAAAACCAAACTGATGAACAATTTAAGAATTGTAAGAATAATAATGAATTGTAAGATTGTAAGAAAAATAATGAAGATGATGATAATGATAATAATGTTAATGTTAATGTTAATGTTAATAATTCTTACAGGTTTAGGAATGATGATGATGATAATGATAATGATAATAATAATAACTGTTACCAAGAAATTCTACAATAAGATATTAGGGCTTGCTGGGCAGTGGTGGCATAGGACTTTAATCCCAGCTCTTGGGAGGCAGAGGCAGGTGGATGTCTTAGTTCGAGGCCAGCCTGGTCTACAGAGTGAGTTCCAGGACAGCCAGGACTACACAGTCTAGAAAAACCAAAAAAAAAAAAAAAAAAAAAAAAAAGATATTATGGCTTCAGTGTGGCCCTCTGCCTCAGTTTACCAAAATTGCTGAACAATTTACCATTTGTAAGAATTTACCATTTCTGTCATCTAGAAACCTTGAGGAAATTGCTGAACATTTTATCCAAATTGCTGAACATTTTACCGAAATTGCTCTGCTCTCCTGGAATGGCTTCCCTGCCCAGTCATCTCCTTCCCACCTGGCTGCTGCCCTGCAATCAGTGACCCCAGGGAGACTTAGAGAACAGCAGGCTCCCTGGGGCTCCTGCACCCTGCAAATCCTGCTTGATTACTCACTGCCTTCAATTTCGAAATAAAAACACCCTGAGAACTGCATTCGTTTTCTGGCCATGTTGTTCTTTATCTTATGCTCAAAAACAGTATTTACACACTAGACCCAGGTGGGGCAGAAAGGTGCTTAACTGTCATCCCAGGGTTCTACCCTGCTGAGGCAGGAGGAGGTCTGCTGCAAATTGCAGCCCTGTCACTCTAGCTCAGCCAGCATCAGGCAGGATTGAGCCACCCAGAGTCCTTGTTTGGTAAATACAATTTTTAATTCAAATACATATGTGGTTTTAGTTACTTTTGGTTAAATCTTACTGACCTGCTGCTGGAATAGTCTGGTGAATCTCTCCCTGTTGGAAGACATCATGAAGTGTGAGTTTTCTGTGGCCCCCACTCTGCTTGGAGCCAGAGACCTCCGCACACACACTCCCAGTGCAGTCTTGTGATGCATTTCTGGATCTTTACAGCATGGATTGCCTACTGCTTGTTTTTTTTCTGCAGGATGTGTGTGGTTCATCCTTTTCTATCTGGTAGCAGAGTCAGGTTTCCGGTTTTCAGAACGATTTAATTTAAACTGTTTTCCTCAGAAACTTTACTATCTGCTTCTTCTACAGCATGTTTGGTGTTTGCAAGTAGGGACAGCCCAGTTGGTTAGGCAGGCTCTGCCACACTCTATCCAAAAAGTTAAGTTTGAAATTGAAGAAAAGATGAAATGTCTTGTAATCAAATACACATAATTAAATGAGGTTCTCAAAATGTAATTAAGTGGTGGATGGATGATGATATGATTCAATCAGTGGTATAAAGAGGTGACATGGGACCAAGAAACAGTATGACATAATTAAATAATAATAATTCCTTCGGGGAAGGCAAGATGGGGGACAGAGGGACTCCACCTGGAGTCCTCTGCTACAATGGGGCCCTGCAGGGCAGGGGAGCACAGTCCTTTTGGCAGCAGTCCCCTAGAGCTCCCTCCCTTAGTGAGGGCCCTTCTAGGTGCTTCTGGATGGGCTCAGCATAGTTGGCCTTCGATTTATTTTTTAAATTTTTTGGCAAAAAGTGTTCACCTTGTGGTGGCATTGTTTGGTTTCAGTTTTTAAGAAGAAAATAATTTTAGTTTCTTCTCGTCCTTATCATCCTTTTTCCTTCATGGGTTTGGAGTCCTGGCTCAGAAGTGGGTAGACTAAAAACACCCACGCCCCCCAAGCAAAACAAAACAAACAAACAAACAAACAAAAAAAAAATTGGGAACCCACTGCCTGAGGCAGACTCTGCCTCCTGGCATTCAAGTTTTAAGCAACCTCTATTGTATTAATGTTGTAAGGCCGAAAAACTGTCACAGAGAAACCATGAGATTCCAAGTAGCTATATAAGTCCTCCTGCTGTGAGAGCTCTGTTTGTGCCATGAGCCAGATGTGTAGTCTGTACAAGTGGTGGAGGCTTTGGATGCCCGAGGAGGAACAGTGACTGGACCCCAGCCTCAAGGGGAAGACTTGGGGAGAGTTGCTTTCTTGGTCAATGCCTTGCTTCCTGCCCCCAGGAGAGATTTTATGAGATGAAGACTGATGTCTCTTGAGGAACTGCTTCCCAGGTTGGTGTTGGGGGCTTGGCAGGTTCTCCAGGCAGCTGGGAGACAGACAATAGAGCCATGGTCCCAGAGCAGTATCCCTCAGATGTGCCATGCAGGCCCACCACTGCAGCAGCCCCAGAGCACTCCCAAAACCCTGATGTTTGGGGTGCCTTGGTCAATATAGTTAGCCTGTCCCCCAGTCCCCAATTGGGGAAGACATTTTTTTTTTCAGGCCTCTCAGAGCTGATTGATACTTAGTGTCCTCTTTCCATCTGCCCACTGCCCTTCAGTGCTTGGTAACAGGGAGAACAGCAAGTGCCGCTGCTTCCAGCAAGCATGCTTCCTTACCCACTGCCTTCATTGAAGATAAAAATGCACTGGTATCTGCCTCATGATCTTGGCCTATGTTTCGATTACTCTTTTAAGTGTTATTTACAGGGGAGATTTGGGTGAGGTGGAGCACACCTGTCATCCCAGCTCTCTACTTGCATTTGTAGGGGCGGGTGGCTTCGAAGTCCAGGCCAGTCACCTCAGCACAGCCACCATCAGTGCAGCTACTGAAAGACCCCCCGCAAAGGGGACCCTCACCCAAGTCCGGACCTGCACGCCCCAAAGGACACACGAGAGACCTTCTTGATGTAATTGCAGAGGAGGTTTAATGACGAGGGCCCTCGGGCCGGAACATATCTCACACAGGAGATAGAGGTTCAGACCCAGAACCCAGGAATCTTGGGATATTTATGGGTAGGGGTTGGGGAGAGCGGGAAAATTTGGCAAGGTTACATATGATTGGATATTTCAAACATCAGCAACTTGCATAACTGGCAGAACTTGCAGAACCTGGGACCTCCCAGAAAGAGAAGGAGAGAGAAGTAAACACCAGATAGCCCATTACTCACTTGGGCTTGTTTGGACTTGTCTGGGCACGCCCTTACATACCTTTATTTTTGGTCACCCTGCCCCTGCAGGGACTTAATATTTTATTATAACTATATTTATCAAATTGTTGGTGGTCTTTGCCGACCATGAATTTTTTGTTATTGTTTCAATGCTGCTTTCAAATTTTATTTTCACACTACCTTCACCTAGTCAGGCTTTGGGTCAGTTTTCTTAATCATTGCAACCCATGTGGAGTTGCAAGATATCCAGGATAGCCAAATTGTTCTGAAAAGAAACAATACAGGAACTGTTACCATGCCTGATTTCTGGGAGTCTCCCAGAGCCATGAGAAGTAGAAACAGCAGCCAGAGTGCTGACAGATACCTGGATAGATAGATCAGCTTCTTCTATAAGACAAGCCCATGCCAGAAGCTACACCTGAGTTTTCACCAAGATGCAAAAAATAAACTTTTAAGAAGTGAGTGATCGTACCTTCATCATCAAACTGTCCTTGGAAAACTGGGTGGTCACTAGAAGAACTCCTCTCTCTGTCACCCTCTGTGATACCTGAGGTTCCAAAAGCTGACAGACAAAACAAAACAAAGCAAAAACATCAACCCCACCAAACAACAACAACAACAACAAAATCAAAACAGCAACCAAAACAAACAAACAAACAAACAAACAAAAAAAAAAAAAACCAAAAAACCCCCAAACAAACAAAATCTCATGGCCCAAGCACTTCCTGAATAGGAAGTAATTTCAGCAACTGGCAAGTGAAACATCATGAAACTGAAAACCTTAGACCCAGCAAAGGAAATGCTCAAAAACTGCAGGGGAGGAACCTGCTGATAGCTTCTTGTCTGGAAGATGATTCCTTTTTAGAAGACACTAAGAACCCAGGGTTTTAAAGAAGAGAAAGAAGAAAACACCAAGTCACTGAACCAACAGCATGCCTGACAGAGTGAACAAGCCTGCTTTCAGAGGCTGAAGTGCAAATGTCAATCTGCATGGGGGAGGTGTTGGTTCATCCTTGCTGGCCAGCTGAGGAAGGTACTAACACTACTCAGAGACTCCTCATCCCTGCCAGAATGGCAGTGCTGGTTCTCAAAAAAGCAGAGGAGAGCCAGTGCTGGAGAGGCTGTGAGGGGGCAGGGGGCAGGGATGGAGAAGAGAAGAGAGAACTCTTGCAGACTGTTGGTGGGAAAGTAAACCACTCTGGCCTCTATGGAGGACAAGATGGAGGATCTAAAAAAAAAAAAAAAAAAGAAAGAAAAACCACCACCACCACCACCACCACTACCAACAACAACAACAACATTCCATGGGTCCCAGCCTTACCTGTTTTGGTATTTATCTCAAAGACTTCAAGTCAACATGCCCTAGAGAAACTTGCCCATCAGTGTTCCTTACAGTTCCACAGCAGATGAGCGAGGGAACCAACCTAGAAATCCCATAAGGGGGCCAACCATTGATGAATTCCTCCCACCTGGATCAGAAATTCTTTACCTCTGCCCTCCAAACACTGACTGAAGAAAGCTGAGACAAGATAGCAGATGTTGGGGACAGAGTCTCTAGGTTCTTGTTTTGTCAAAGGAAGAAGCACTGCTTTTGGATGGACCATGTTCCCCCCTGTTTTGAGCCAGAGGACATTGTTTGATGTCACTGTTTCTGGAGCTGATTCTGATTTTTTTTTTTTTTTTTTTTTTTTGGTATGGCTACAGTTCTGGCTGTAGGCCCCCCTGCCTGGTGCAAACAGGGAAACTTAGCCTGAAGTTTCTTCCCAGACTTTCACTTGAAGATTACCTGAGCCAGACACTCCCAGGATCTCTAGAGCAGAGTTTTTCTGGTAGCTGCTGGCTTGGTGGACACATTTCTCTCTGGGAATGGTGTACATGAAGGGACCCAAACTAACTGTGTCTAAATTACATCCTTTAGTGCAGCCATGGCAAACATGGCTCTGGCAGGCCTTGCCTTTCTCCCCCATTCCCTCTGCCTTGCTAAAAACTATTAGATTTGATTCAATTCGATTCGATTCGATTAGATTCTTAAAGCTAGCTATCAAGATGTATTCCCTTGTTTGTCCACTTCCTCCTCCTGAGGCTGACTACCAAGGTCTAGCTATTAAAGTATTGACTGATGTCCACCGATCAAAGGCTCCCTTTGGCTCACTTTATTTGTACGCCCAATTAAAATCAAACACCTCATTCTAACACAAGATTTCCTCCTTTCCCTTTAAAAACTGCCATTTTCCTATTGGTCACTTCTGTCTCCCCTTTCTCCAGAAGCAGTCTCCTCCCTCCCTGGCATAGTACCTTGTTCCCTTCTCTCTTGTCTCTTTCTCCTTCTCCTTTATCCTTTATCTCCTGTCTTTGTCCCTTATTCCCTGTCCTTTGTTCCTCTGAAACAAATCTCTGTGCTGAGAACTTAGTCTTGGGGCATCCTGAGCCTATACTGTTCCTTTTCACAGAGGACTCATGGGGGCAGCTGAATGGTTTTCTTAGTTTTGTCTCAAGAGTTCCATCAGGTTTCCTGTGATGGCGCTGTCTGTGTGGTAGGATTATTGCTTCCCTGATTTTAAAGATCCTTCATTTTATCAGGTTTCCTTTAGATCTGCAGGGGTCCCTGGCTCTGTGCACCAGGCCACTCCAGGCAAGAGGAGTAAAACAAGCTGAAGCCAGACATGAAGTTGTTTGCACCACAGGTACTGTCCACACTCCCTGACTGTGATTCCACAGGACTTAAAATTTACCCATGTCTAGCCAGGTGTCAGTCATATGCAACTAACTGCTGGGATTGTAGGTTTACAACCCAGCTCTCTGCAGGGTAGCGGTTGGGAGGGGCCAAGAAGTCAGAGTATAACTAATGTTAAGGTCTAGGTAAAATATTAAGGCCTAGATAAAATATTAATGTCTAGGTAAAAATGTTAAGGTCTAGGTCATTGTTACCTGGCTAGCCTGCTATTCTGTTCTGTTCCTAATATTATAAGAAAACTTTGTCATGTGATGTTTCTGCTGTTATTAGGAAACTTTCTCATGCCCAAGTTGATTACATATTCTGTTATGTTCTGGCCCCCCCCGCCCCCCCCCCCCCCCCCCCCGGAAAGCAATCATGAGAGAAGTCAGTAGAATTGCTTGGTTTAGTTGCTTAAAATAAGCTTGAACCAGAGCCACACCAGCAGCACTTCCTGCACCTTTGTATAAGCTTTTGTGGTGTTTGCCTTTATAAGCTATCTCTGGATGAACCCCAACAAAAATAGATACCTGCATTTATTTAGAATAAGACTTCCATTGTGATTAGGGGTCAAGTAAAGTTTAAGTTCCCAAGACCTTCCTGGGAACTGACATCCTACTTGACAGAAAAAAAAATGTACTGTATGTAACTGACATCCTGGTTAGCAAGTTAAGACATGAACGTTAGACAAGTCCCGTCTTGGTTGACAAATTAAGACATGAATGTTAGACAAGGCAAGTACCCTGCTGCAGTTGAATACCCCAACCAATGGGAGAAGAATTAGTGTACAACAAAGACATGTATCTAAGGAATGCTTCCTCCCATCCCTACATCCTGATTGATGAAATTACTTAGCACAGATGTTTGTGGATCTCAGGCTTATAAAGCCTCATAGGACCTTGACTTGGGGGTCACAGTTCAGCTCTTGAGCCTGGAATGTGGCCCTGATTGATCAGTCTTGAGGTGTGGTGTTCAATAAACCATCCCTATTTGACTGAGATCAGTGTTTGAGTGGTTCCTGTGGTGATTCTCAGACACCAACAACTAAGTAACTGGTACATTCTGAATCAAAAGGTCCAGGAGTTGCCCTCAGCATTGTCTTGGTGAAGCCAAGGTGATGGAACCATCCTGTCCCTGTTTTATGGAAAAAAAAAAAAAAAACAAAAAAAACAAAAAACAAAAAACAAACCAAAAAACAGGAGATTCTGCTGAGCAGGCACTGCCGAGTCCACACATCTTGTCAGTCCTGAGTTTATGATATTCCAAGTTCTGGCTACTTTATTTCTGCACAAAGCCAAGCCAATGCTATGAGGATGACTGGATTGTTGATTGGGAACCATACTATGTTTCCTTTGTATTTGAGAGGTGGGACTGCCTGAGATACTGCCCTGGATATAATAACTGTGCCATGAAGAGGGGCACGGAGGTCTTCCAGGGTGAGAGCTGGAGGGAGCAACAAGTATCCCCAGGAGATGTGGACGACAAAAACAAAGATACAGAGGAACAAAGTATTAGACACGTGGAAATTCGTATGTCATATTTGTTTTTGAGATGGTCAAGGTATGGAAGCCAACATAGCTCACACACCAGGGCAATGCATGTGACAAAAATTTATTGGAGTCAAGCCACTACTGGTTGATCAGGGCAGATAACAGACTTGGGAACGGAACTGTGACTTCGCTCCCATACCCAGCCTTAAGCTTGAAAACCTCTTATTTCCTTTTGTGGTTGAACTATGTCAACTGATAGAGAATGTAGGTTTTATAGCCCAACCAATCAAATCTATTTATTCTTTTGTATTAGAAACAGTTGCTATGTTTGGGGGAAGGAAAGATGAATATCAGAAGGTAGTTAGCTACTGGGAAGTCCCCAGCTGCCTCAGGGCCTGGGAACTTGAAGTTAGTTTCACCCTATGATTAAAATGGAGCCTGAAAACAAAATGGCAGTACTTAGGACAAGTTTCTTTTGCTTGTTCCCATCAGCCCTAGGGAAAAGATGAGGGGTGGAGTGAACATATTAGTCATAGGACTAACAGTGGTTTTCTCTCTTCAGATGGAGTCCTCCTGGGGACCTTGGTGGACATCCTGCTGCTCATGTGTGCTGAGCCATAGATTGCACATGGGCAGCAACTTTGAGAATTTGGGAAAACTCTGAATTATCATGGACTTCTACTGAGCTACTTGTAGGCTGCCAACATGACTCTGCAGGTCAAGATGGCTCTGGCCTCGGCCTCTGGTATCGGCTAAGAGTAAATAGTGCACTGTACATGCATCAACTCAGTTTGGCACCAAACCCCTCCCAAATGGGGTATGCTAATGAGGTACCACAATCAATCGAGCAGGGTATGCTAATGGGGTACCACAATCCTGACCAATCACCCCTCCTGGGTGGGGTATGCTAATGTGATATGCTAATGAGGAACTGCAATTCTGACCAATCGCGCACCTCCACATGCTCCTCCCCCTCCCCCTCCCCCCCCTTCCCCACCCAGGGCTGAGGGTATATAAGCAGCTCGCCCTGGGCATTCAGGGTCTCCTCCTGAAAACTAAAAGAGCACTTCTGCAATAAAGACTGTTGAGAAGGATCCAGTTGTTTGCATCTTCCTTGCTGGTCGAGCGGGGCGTGACAGCTACCCAGACCTTTCCTTTCAGATTAATCTAGGGGATCTCCTGGCACTACCACCTTGCCTTGCTTCCTCCAGCCTGGATTTACCAGATAGAACATGGGTCTTGTGCATGCCAGGCAAGATCATTAATGCCATACTGAGTCCCCAACCCTCCAAATTCAAAAGTAGCCTTTGTCCAGGAGAACCCTCACCTTTTGCCTCCTTCAGGTGCATATAATACGCCAGGGGTATCTTTTTTCTTTCTTTTCTTTCTTTCTTTCTTTTTTTTAAAGATTTTATTTTATTTATATGAGTACACCATAGCTTTCTTCAGACACACCAGAAGAGGGCATCAGTCCCCATTAGAGGTGGTTGTGAGCCACTATGTGGTTGCTGGGAATTGAACTCAGGACCCCTGGAAGAGCAGTCAGTGCTTTTAACTGCTGAGCCATTTTTCCAGCCCTTTAGGGGTATCTTTTATGTTTCTGTTTGAGACATTTCTATGTAGTCCTGGTTATTCTGGAGCTCTGTGTAGATTAGGCTGGTCTTGGACTCAGATTTGCTTTTCTTTACCTCCTTAGGGTAGGGATAACAAGTACAAACTGGCACACCTTGTCAAGAGAATTTTTTTTATTTTAGCAGATCCCAAATTTGTGCTGCACAACTTGACTTACCTGGAGTGGTTCGACAACCTCTGGAGTGGATGATCTTGGCAATACTGGCCCAGTCACAGAAAACCCAGCCTCCTGGCTTTGAGAGTGTGGCCTTTATGCACTTCCAGTCTTGGAAGAGCTTGGTATTTTCTAATCCTTACTTCAACTGTTGGTCTTCCACTAAGTCTAGCCCCTGTAGGAACTAGATCTGAGTTAGGCATGTTCACTCAGGCAGGTGGATCCCTGTGAGTTCCAGATCAGCCTGATTTACACAGTGAGTTCTGGGACAGACTGGAAAATTTTTTGAATCAAAGAATTAAGGAAGGAAAGAAGAAAAGGACCACAGAAGGAAGGAAAGAAAGAACCTGAATTTATTTTTTATTGGATATTTTATTTACATTTCAGATGCCATCCCCTTTCCCCATTTCCCCTCACTAGAAAACCCCTATCCCATACCCCCTTCTCCTTTTTGCTTTTACACAATTTTTTTTTTTAATGTTAACCAAAGGCTTTATAAGTTTGATAATGCAGCCGGGCGGTGGTGGCACACGCCTTTAATCCCAGCACTTGGGAGGCAGAGGCAGAGGCAGGCAGATTTCTGAGTTCCAGGACAGCCTGGTCTAAACCCTGTCTCGAAAAACCAAAAAAAAAAAAAAGTTTGATAATGCTCAATATCAATCAGAAGTGTAACCTGATACCCAATCTAGATATATATCAAATGTCTTTTACTGGCAGAGACATGTGAACATCTGCCTCCATGTCTGGCCCCCCTCTCTCTTTCTCTCTCATCACCTAGCTCCTCCTCTCCTTCTCCTCTCCTTACTCCTCTTCTTCCTCTCTGTACTCCTCCCACCTTAACTCCTCCTACATATCACCCTTCCTATTAAAATAAAACCTTTCTCTCAAAATACAGTTAGAGCATAACTGTACCAATTTATGTCAGTAAGGTGCAAGATAGACCTAATACCCAGTCCATCATTTTGTTGACTAAGCAGAACTTCTGTCATCTCTCCTAAATAAAAGACTTAGTTCTGAACCTGGCTTTTTTTTTTTTTTTTTTTTTTTCTTGGCTTTAGAATGTATGTCACCTGAAAACCATCCTCTCAAATCTTTTCTCTCAAAGTAAATAGCAAGGATTGGCTATGAGACTATAAGTTTTCAATCCCATCAGAAATCCAGAATGACTGAGTTAACTGAAATTATTGGAAGCACAAAGCATAGCTTCTAAAACTTAGCCATTTTATAGCTACTGCTGAACACCTCAACAGTCCCTATATTATAGAATGTTGAAGCATCCAGTATCATCTGACAAACCTAGTGATGCAGAATTATTAAGGGCTGATTACTCTGTCTTGGCAGATATAATCAGTTGACTATTCTGCAAGTATGTCCTTTTCTGGACAGTAATTTGTCTGTAGATGGAAAGAGGCAATTCTTGCCTAGTGGCTGTCTCACCACAATTGGACAGGTCTCTAATCAAAATGAACATTAATACAGGAATGTTTGTAACGTCAATTCTGTGGATTTCTGATGTTTTGAAAACCAATTATCCATGTAAGGCAATCTGGACTGTTGTCTGCTAACTCCTCTCAGCTATTTCTAAAGAAAATATAGAAAATACCCTAACAATAAACTCAAAAGCCATGAATTTGCTATAGTCCCTTAACTCACAGTCTAGCCATCTCAAATCAGTTAAAAAAGTTAAAGAAGGACTGGGTCTAAGCCTTGTATTCCTAAATGTGTTATACAGGCACAATGCCTATGATAGTAACAACATTCATCTCACTTTTATATTAATAAGAAGCTTATACCAAGGAAAACCTTAAATTTGAAATCAAAGTGAATTTTGTACCATTTAAGAAATTATAACTTTATCTTAATAACAATTATACATATTTCTACCAGTAGGTTATGGCTATGCAATAAATCCTAGCTAATCCTCCCTGTTCCACCAAAACCACTACTTTTCCCTAGAGAGACAGCCCAATATTAACCACCTCAGTCCCCAAGCCCAGGGAATAGGGGCGCTGACTCTTCATTAAGTTCTTCAAGCTGATTATGGGTGTTGAGATGTTAGAAGAGGGGTTAGGGGAAGAGGAAATTGATAAGCCTCTGACACTATGTGTTCACTGCATCCAGCTGGAATTCCAGGGCATCAGAGGTTTGAGCAGGTCTGCTCAGCTTGCCTGATGAATAGATACACCAAAGCTATGTATTCTGCAATATACAATTCTCAAAACAAATTTTAGTATCAAGATAACTGTTTGCTTGAATTCTGGAATCTAGTCTTCTAGAGGCCTGGTTCCGTCATGTCTAATCCATATAATTCTGGGAGTTTCTATGAGGGTGTCCTCCCACCATCCTCCCATTTTCACCTTCCTGCTCTCAAATTTCCCAACATTAGGGAATCCAAACTTTCAGCCACCAAGGCCATCCACTTCCACTGATGCCTAACCCTTTACCCCATCCCCCCTCCTCCAATTACTATGAGGGTGTGCTCTCAACATCCTCTCATTCCTGCCTCCCTGCTCTTGCAATTCCCCAACACTAGGAAATCCAAACTTTCAGCTACCAAGACTATCCACTTCCACTGATGCCTGGCAAGGCCACCCTCAACTACCTATACAGGTAGAGCCATGAGTCCCTCCCTTTGTGTTCTCAGGCTGGAGATTTTAGAATGGCTACTCCAGCTTGTTTCTTAGAACCATTTGCTTGAGAAATTGTTTTCCAGCCTTTTACTCTAAGCTAGAGTCTATCTTTGCACTGAGGTGGGTTTCCTGTATACAGCAAATTTCTGGTTCCTGTTTATGTATCCAGTCCATTAGCCTATGTCTTTTAATTGGGGAATTGAGTCCATTGATGTTAAGAGATATTAAGGAACAGTGATTGTTGCTTCCTGTTATTTTTGTTATTAGAGGTGAAGTTATCTTTGTGTGGAAGAGGGTTACTTTCTTGCTCTTTCTAGGGTATAATTTCCCTCCTCGTATTGGAGCTTTCCTGCTATTATCCTTTGTAATGCTGGGTTTGTGGAAAGATATTGTGTAAATTTGGTTTTGTCATGGAATATCTTGGTTTCTCCATCTATGGTAATTGAGAGTTTTGCTGGGTATAGTAGCCTGGGCTGGCACTTGTGTTCTCTTAGGGTCTGTATGACATCTGTCCAGCATCGTCTAGCTTTTATAGTATCTGGTGAGAAGTCTGGTGTAATTCTGATAGGTCTGCCTTTATATGTTACTTGGCCTTTCTCCCTTACTGCTTTTAATATTCTTTGTTTTGTGCACTTGGTGTTTTGATTATAATGTGACAGGAGGTATTTCTTTTCTGGTCTAGTCTATTTGGCATTCTATAGGCTTCTTGTATGTTTATGGGCATCTTGGTCTTTAGGGAAGTTTTCTTCTATAATTTTGTTGAAGATATTTATTGGCCCTTTAAGTTGGGAATCTTCACTCTCATCTATACCTATTATCCTTCGGTTTGGTCTCCTCATTGTGTCCTGGATTTCCTAGATATTTTGTGTCAATAACTTTTTGCATTTTGCATTTTCCTTGACAGTTGTGTCAATATTTTCTATGGTATCTTCTTCACCTGAGATTCTCTCTTCTATCTCTTGTATTCTGTTGGTGATGCTTGTGTCTATGACTCCTGATTTCTTTCCTAGGTTTTCTATCTCCAGGGTAGTCTCCCTTTGTGATTTCTTGATTGTTTCTATTTCCATTTTTATGTCCTGGATGGTTTTGTTCAATTCCTTCACCTGTTTAGTTGTGTTCTCTTGTAATTCTTTAAGGGATTTTTGTGTTTCCTCTTTAAGGGCTTCTACCTGTTTACCTGTGTTCTCCTCAAATTCTTTGAGAGTGTTATTTATGTCTTTCTTAAAGCCCCCTATCATCATCATTAGAAGTAATTTTAAATCTGAATCTTGCTTTCCTAGTAATACAGGGAATTCAGGACTTTCTTGTGTGGGAGAACTAGGTTCTAATGTTGCCAAGTACCCTGGGTTGCTGATGCTTATGTTCTTGTGCTTGCCTTTTGCCATGTGGATCTCCTTAGTTCTACTTGCCCTGTCTCTGACTGGAGCCTGTTCTTCCTATTATCTTGGTTGTATCAGAACTTTGTGGGGTGGGTGTAACCACTGGGGTAAGAGCTGGGGCCCCAAATCTGCTCAGTGCTCAGGCATAGACAGGATACTGCCCAGGTTAGAGCTCTGGGAGCCCACTTCCTGTGGGTTCTTAGAGATTGGGGGCAGAGTTGCTGCCCAAGATCTCCTCAGTGCTCTGGCCCAGACTGGAAGGAACTAGTGCTCTGGGCCGGGAGTGACTTCCTGGGTCCTTGTAGATCCCAGCTACTCCCTGTTTGGGGCAGATATTGCTGTCTGCTTACCTAAGATACTGCCCGGGTTAGAGTTCCTGGGAGCCCCCTCTGGGTTCTGTGTGATGGGGGGCAGAGCTGCATTTTGGGATCTGCTCAGTTCCTGGGCCTAGAGTGGAGGAAGCAGGTTTGTAAAACAGTGTTCAGGAACTGGGAGAGTCAGCTCTGATCTTTCTCCTGGGATTTCACCTGCACAAGACAATGCCTGAAAAGTTAGTAGCTCTCACTCTGCAGCCCACCCTTTCCCTGCAGTACCAACTGTGTTCTCTACAGCATCTCTACTGAGGATGTGGGTACTAGTGTTTAAGCATGGTCAACATCCGGTGTGATTTCAAGATACTCCTTTTGTACTTTGTTGGACTATGAGTTGCAGTTTTACCTTTTCAGTATTCCCAGGAAGTGTAGTTGAATTTTTTTCTCCCCAGTAAGACCTAACCTGTGAGGTAAGTTATGCACCAGGCTAGAGAGTGATCACACAGATGTCAGTGTGATGAGAACATTTAAGTATAATCTCTTAAGGTCTTTGAGTTTGTTCTTTGAACTTCATTTTTCAGGAAGTCTATGTAGGAAATAAAATAAAGACTGTAAAGAAATACTGTCCAACATCCTTTTATTTTGTTTGAATTTTTAACATTTTCCTTAGTTTTACATCATCTGGACCTATCCACAGAGATGGGAAGACTCAGATAATATATCTTGGATTCACTGAGAGGATGACAGCCCTCAATAATTTCTTTTGTAAAGAACAGACTCGGAGTAGAGTTCTACAATTTTTTATCAACAATAAAAAAAAATACAAGACATACTTGCAGAACTTCTGTTTCAAATACAAATTTGACAAAAAACCCCAATAATTTGGCAGCAAATACTAATGGGAATTATTTTGAAACTCACAGGTCAGCACTCTTTAAACAAGACTTGATTGGTTTGTGACATTGCAAAATTTCACGCAGATGAAATTTAAACATGTAGAATATTTTAAGTTTGAATCCCATGGAGATGGAATATATAATAAACAAGTCTGAGCTACTTTTTATTGCTTTGTCACTGTGAATACCTGACCTGTAAGAATGTTGTGTTAGAGTCAGGTTGAAGAAGTTGTTTGGCTTAGATATTGCTTGAATATCTTCAGGTAGGAAGGACAGCCATCCTAGTGACTAGGACTGACTGGTTAAGCTCAGGACTCTTTCAGTCTGGTCACTGAGCCATGGCCATGCTAAGACTGGACCTGCTACTTTGTCCTTGTAGAATTCTCGTAAGACTGTGGGAACAAAGAGAAGGTCCCAAGGGGAATAAGAGCTTGATTCCCTGCCTACCCACCCACTTGACCCCTAAGTTAACTTTAAACACATTTTGAAAAGAATTGGACACAGGTATACTAACTTAAATAGGTATCTTGGACACAAGGAGTCAAATGACTAGTCCACAGACTGATCTCCTAGATCCTCCAGGGAATAGAGTCTGGGCTTAGGTGCTAATTCCACCAAAGGAGAGTAAGAACCATTATCTAAATTAAGCAAGCTTTACTTTCTGTCATATAGGATAATCTCCCTAAATCAGGGTTTGAAAAAAATAGCAGTGACCATAGGGGAAAGTGAAATTGATATTTCCCCCCAAAACTGCATGGCAAGGGGCAGGTTCCAAGGGTTTTTGGTTACATAGGAACTTGGTAGACTGTCTCAAGTTTATCTGACAGAACATCTTATCAGGGTGGCAGTCAACATATGGGACGTGGAATAAGTCAAATTCCAGAAAATGAGTCAAGACATGGTCAAATAGAAACAAGCTTTGTTTTGACCACATGACAAGATGGCTTCAAATTTGAAGATGGAGTCATGCTGGTTCATCGTTAGAGAGGGTTATTTAACTTGGAACGGCCATTTACCTACCTTGTTAGTGATTAAAATCACGATCGTGTGTTCTTTAAGACTGAAGTACATTACAGTCTTCCATGAAAATGGCCATATGTTATGCAGTTTCATAAAATTTTGGATTAAACGAAAACAAAGTAGAAATCAGGAGATTTTGGTGATCATAGACCAGTCTCACATCAGCATATACAGTTTCCTCTTCTAACTCAGGACTACAGAAAGCGGATTCCCATTCAGTACTAGATTAAAAATTAAGATCTCTGGTAGAAATGCCTCAAGAGCACAGAGGAAAATGGGCAAGAGGTGTTACCTGCTAGGCAAGAACTTATATGGGCAAGCAGCTATGCTTGCAGGGAAGCAAGCTGCTGCCCCTTAAATGACTGGTTATGGTCTTTGCCAGTTGATTTCTCTAGAACACTGTGAAAATGTTCTAGAGAAAACAGCCAAGAACAGGTTTAAAACAGCCTCCATCCCATTCCTTCTTTTGTTGTAGGATATTTGATCACATTGTCAACCCCGAGATTGCAAACTGGGAAATAAAGTCAACCTTCCATCGAGAGGCAGAACAAGCAACCTGTTGATAGTGAGTGAACGTAACTAAAGAGAAAGGAGGGTCATTGAGTTGGAGGATATTTAAGACAGTGCGAAGAAAGGGAAAGAGCTTTTTCCTTCTGGGCCAGTGGTGGTGGAGTAGGAAGGTCAGCTGGGTGCTTTCTCTGCCTCTCTAAGCTAGCAGGCTTTCACCACTGTGTCTAGCTTCTGAGTCTTCATTGGTAAAATCAAACAGTTGAGATTTTTTTTTTTTTAAAAAAAACAACACTCTTTCTTCTAGGACAATGCTCATTATATTCTCACTAGAAAGACAAATTCTCTGCCAGGGAAACATTTCCCATCAAATATTCGGGACAAGCTAGGTGATCTTCAGTTCCTCCTGCCCAGAGTCTTTTGTTCCTGATAAGTCTGTAAATATGACTCTGTCTAAGTCTCATGAATAAACCCCCATTTCATCTAAATCAGGAAAACATCTGCTTATCATTCTTTATGCAAATACAAAATTTTCCATGCATTTGTTTTTCGAGGGACAAAATGTGTCTTCTTGGGTTGGATTTCCAAGGTGGAAAGCACAATAGATGGAAAGCTGTGTGGAGACCTGCCTTAAACACTGAGCCTTTTTGGAGCTTAGATGCTGCAGCCTGTACCTGACTACCTCTTAGTGGCACGTTCTCATAACCGTTTCCGGTCTAGGAGGCTGAGGAGGATGGACTAGTGTTGTGGTTCATATAGATATGGCCTCCATAGACTAATGTGTTTGGATGCTTGGCTCATAGGGAGTAGCTATATTAAGAGGTGTGGCCTTGATTTCTCAGAAAACTGAAATAGTTCTAACTCAAAACACAGTTATCCCATTCCTGGGCATCTACCCCAAAGATGTCCCATTATACCATAGGGACACTTGGTCAACTATATTCATAGCAGCTTTATTCGTAATAGCCGGAAACTAGAAACAACCCAGATGTCCCTCAACTGAAGATTGCATAAAGAGAGTGTGGTCCATCTACACAATGAAATTCAGCCATTAAAAACAAAGATATCATGATTTTTTTCAGACAAATGATGGAACTTGAGAATATCATCTCAAGTGAGGTATCCCAGACCCAAAAGGACATGCATGCATGGTATGTACTCACTTATAAGTGGATGTTAGCTATGAAACACAGGAAACCTATGCTACACCTCACAGACTCAAAGATGTTAAACAAGATGGAAAGGCCAAGAAAAGATGCTTGAATCTCACTTAGAAGGGGGAGTAAAATAGTTATATGAGGCAGATAGAGGGAGGGAACTGGGTGGGAGAAGGGATGAGGAGAAGAATAGAGGGTTCAGGATCAGGTATGGGAGGGACAGGAGAGATGGATAGATGGACATGAGAATGAATGGAAATCTGCAACTGGTGGGGGTGTGGAGGTAGGGGCATCCCAAGGACTTAATAAGGTCATATTTAATACCAATAGTCATGCTAAATGGGTAGGGAGAGCTCATGAAGTCCTCACTCTAGACAAAGAACCACAGGGAGCCAAGGAATGCTGAGAATAGGAGAAATGGCCTTTCTCAGGGAAGCACAGCAATTGGTTATCCAATAATAAGTGGTCAGCCCCGAAAACATTCATACAATTTATATTATAGGGACTAAGCAGATGTATTTATATATTTATGCACATATATTTACGTAAACATACACATATATGTAGCAACAATAAAAGAAAAAGAGGCTATGAACTTGAAAGTGAACAAGAGGTTGGAGGGAGGAAAAGAAAGTTAGAAATCAAGTAACTTTATTATAATCTAAACAAAATAATTGCAAGTCAAGTATATATATTCTTTATTTTATAGTCTGTAAACTTCTCCTTTGTCATACGCATGCAGTATATTTCCTTGAGGAATGGCACCAGCTTTGGCTTATTTATGACCAGCGGGTGTAGTTCTTAGCTAGATCTCTATATATGAACTTATCAAAGTTTCAGATTAGTATCTGCTTTATATGCTGCTTCCTATAGCTTGTCTGAGTTCAGTGACATAGTGCTATTTTAGTGACTGTGGCTGTAGTTCAGTGGCAAAGCACTTCCCTGTCATAGCACAGTTCTCAGCACTGCAAAGAGAAAACAGAAAAAGTGATAGTCTACATTCTCTTATAGCTGGAGATTTTAGTTTTTATATTTAGGTCTTTATCTATGGTATATATTTATGTTGCATATGAAGTAGCCATTTAAAATCCTATCTCCATGTGGGAATAAAACTACTATAGCACAATTTCGGCTTATTAATATGAAATGCCTTATCATATGCAAAACATACATATATACTTGTAACTGTTTTGATCTGTGTTTCCCCAATTCGATGTTATTCTCAAGAGACTTGAAGTATGAAGCCTGAGGAGAGGGGAATGGATTTTTTTTTCTTTTTTTTTCTTTTCTTTTCTTTTTTTTTTTTTTTTTGGTTTTTCGAGACAGGGTTTCTCTGTATAGCCTTGGCTGTCCTGGAACTCACCCTGTAGACCAGGCTGGCCTTGAACTCAGAAATCTGCCTGCCTCTGCCTCTGCCTCCCAAGTGCTGGGATTAAAGGCGTGCGCCACCACCGCCCAGCTGGGAATGGATTTGAGATGACTGTATTTGTTTCTGTCCCATGGTGGAGACACCTAAGACCTCACATGCCATTTCTGATGCAGTTTGCCTACATCTCCCCCATGAACAGAATCTGGACTGCAGGGCAGAGGGACCATTGCCAACTTCCTGACCAATGCCTGGTATTTAATAGAATGAAGCATTTGTGAAAGAACAGAACAGTTGTCACAATGACAAAGGAAGACACTCATCATCCAATGTCCACTGAAGAGGGAGGAGGGCGGTGAGTGGATGTGTTCTCTCCCACTGTCTCTCCAGCCATGGCCTTTGTGCTAAACTCTTCTCTTCCCTTTCCTGACTAGCTCTCAGGCTACAGTGTGGTCCTGAGCCTGTGCCTCCAGCCTTAATGTCTATTTTAGTCCTGCTTCAACTTTGCCCACTGCAGCTCTCACATCCTGTTTCTATTCAAACTCACTGGCTCTTTTAACAGAAAGAGCTGGGGTTTTCCTGTTCACTGCAACCAAAGTATCTGTGAAAAGAGATTCTGCCATGCCCTTCTGGGTGGCTCAGCACCACATTTGTTGCAACCTTATTTATCACACTAGCAACAGTTTAATGTCAATACTTGAAAATGACAGTATCTGTATCACAGGACATTCCAAGTGCTTTAGAGTGAAGAGAGTCCTTGGAAAAAGTCTGGTCAGAGTGTGAGTGAAGTTGTATAATTCTGTTGTCCAGGTAACAAGGAATAAATGCAATATCACTTCTGTACTTCCTTATTAATAATTATGGACAGACCCTGCCCACCTAGAAGCTAGAGGCCCCTTAGCCCAAGATGCCAGAAAACTCCAGAGACTGTCAGAAGAGAATGTGAGAGTGGCGAGGGCAGGATAGTCTACATCACACAGCTCTTTTTTGTTTTTTCCTAATGGAAAAGGGATATTGACACATCTCCATCAGTTGTTCTTTGTACAACTTGGGTGTGCTATCAATTCCTTTCCATTCAGTGTTCTATCACAAGCCAAATGGTTTTAATCTCCCTCTAGTATTTCACACAACATTTTAAAATCTATGCTTATGTTTTACACTTCCTTTCTGCTAGTTTGTCATCTTGGCATTTTAAGGGTGATTTTGATGGATGTTCAAGTCTTAGGCCCTCAAACATAAATGTCTTTTATTTTTATGCTTTACACTGAGCTTTGTTTTTACAAACTTAAAAAAAAGTGTGTGTGTGTGTGTGTGTGTGTGTGTATGTGTGTACACATGCCTGGATGTGGAGGTCAGACGTTAATGCCATGTATCTTTCTCTATTACCTTTCACGTTTCTTTAGGAGACAGGTTTTCTCACTGAACCTGGATTAATTGAATCAGCTAGCCAGGCTGGCCTGCAAGTACCCATGATCCTCCTTGTCTCTGCCTGTCCATGTTGAGTTTATAGGCACACTTCCCAAGACCTGGCTTTTATGTGGGTGATGAAGATCAAGTCTGGTCCTCATGGTTTTCCTGAAAAACTCTTTACCTATCTAACCATCCTCTCCAACCTACATTTTCTTGTTAAAAAAAAAGAAAAAATGCAAGTCTGAGGACTAGGAATTCACCTCACCAATTGACACTTGTCTAGAATGGCAAAGGCTATGGGTTCCATTCTCAGCATCATCAAGAAAAAGACCAAGTTAAAAAAAAAATAAATGTCTTAAAAGAGTGCAGTCCACTGAAACCAATAAGAGAATTGCTTAAATGTAACTTAGCCAACTCTCCTTCATTGTGCACATGAGATTTAAAAAAAAAACAACAAAAACACATAATAAACTAGAAAGGAATAGTGAAAGCATACATGGTCAGTGTTGGAATGATCGGGTACATACTGCCAATTGCAACACAGATTCTCCTTATAGTGATCAGAATCTACTGAAGACTTAGTAACAAATATTCATATTTGTTAAAATGAACATCTTATAAGCCTCCCAAGTGCTGGGACAAAAGGCTATGTCTGTATGCCCACCTACTAAGTAGTTTTGAGAATGTAGTTTTTAGAACTTTTCTTTTAAAATTAATTCTTGACTTACAGAAAAAAAGTTGCAAAGACAGAAGCACTTTGTAATGGGTCCCATCATAATTCCTGTGGTCATTTAATATTTTAGTTTTTTTTTTAAGTATGTGAGTATGTGTGCGTGTGCATGTGTGTATGCATGTGTGTGTGTGTGTGTGTGTGTGTGTGCATCTGAGAGTTTGTGCACATAAATGCAGTCATCCTTGGAGGCTTGAGGTCTGTGATGCATCTCCTTGAACTAAAGTTACAGATGGCTGTGGTCTGCCAGCATTGAACTTGAGGCTTCCTCAAGAGCTGAGGCCCCTTAACCATTGAACCACCTACCCATCCCACTGTAATTTCTTAACCAAAGGTTGTAATGGTTTTTCTTTCTTTCTTTTTTTTTTTAGAACTGAATTCTAGAGTTATTGACCAACAAAGCAGATTTTTATTTTGCCTTTACAGAACCCCTGCTAGCTCTTTTCTCTCTCTCTTCCCTTAACATCTTTATCCACCAGCAAGTTGCTGTACAGTCTGCCAAATATCTGGTCTGCCCATGATTGAGGCTTAGCATACCTCAGGAGGAATGGCTGGAGAGTGCCACCCCATGGGGTCCTGGCCTAGGAAGACTGCTTTGCCTTGTTTCACAGTGTTGTTTTCTTCAGGCTATGGCTCCCTGCAAGCATGCTTCCTTTCCCAAAGCCTTCATTTTAAAAATAGAAACGAATTGACAACATCCTAAAACTTCTGGCAAATGTTTAATTTACTTTATTCTTAAAAGCATTATTTACTGGACAGAGATTGGTGTGGTGCTGCAGTCTGAATGAGAAGAAGAGGAGGAGGAGGAGGAAGTAGAAGGAGTGGGGGAAGGAAGAGGGGGAGGAGGAGGAAAAGAAGAAGGGGAGGAGAAAGGGAAGGAAGAAGAGGAGGAGGAAGAGAAGAAGGAGGAGGAGGAGGAGGAGGAGGAGGAGGAGGAGGAGGAGGAGGAGGAGGAAGAGGAAGAGGGGAACCAGACTATTCAGACTATTCCTAAGGGGTTTAGGATTTTATTATGGATTTAAGAGAAGGAGAGGAAGAGGGTAGTGGGAGGGGCATCTGTAAAACTCTAAAACGAAACTGGGCTAAGAGAGAAGGGGGAAGGAGAGCAAGAGAGGTGGCTCCTACCAAGAGGGTTAGCCTGGTTTATTTTGTTTTTTGTTTTGTTGTTTTGTTGCCTAGCTGGTTCACCCCCCCCCCCCCCCACGCTGAAGGCAAATGCTTAGTAGGGGTCCAGGGACCCTTTAGACACCAGAGCAGCTAGGTATGCGCCCCCCCCACAGCAATAGAATTGCCTGTGCATTTTCAGCAGAGATCTGACCTTCATCTGTGAAGCCCCTGGTGAGTGCAAAGACCTCATTAGGGAAGACACATCAGTCTGGGCAGACTACACAGTGATTTCTCCACCAGCCCAGCAATGCACCACTCCCATAGTGCTGGCCTTCCTGGGCGATTTTAGGTCCTTTCAGCAGGGTAGGCCTTTTAAGGCTAGTATCTTGATAGATGTGTTCACCCTCTTAGGCAGCAGCGTTTGGTTTCTGCCTGAGGGGATGGGGGGGACGATATAATTTTTATCGTTTCCATCGCAGAGTTTGACATCAGCCTCACACTTCACTCCCCTGGGCTGTCCCAGTGACACAGTCCTGTAAAACCGGAGAGCCTGCTGGCTGCGGCAGGCTCTGCCTCCCTATACCCAAGATCAGAAAGATCTATTGTTTTAAACTTTGCTAGACTAAAGAAACTGTCATCGGAAAAAAATCAAGTTGGTTTAAGACTTTACAGCAGATCCTCTGTGGCCATTTCTGGCTCACTGTGCCCAAACTCTTTAGCAAGATCTATTATTCTAAACCTTGCAAGACTGAAGAAACTATCCCGGGGACACCTGCATTGGTCTGCATCCCTGTAGCGCGCCTTAGCCCCTCTACACAGTTTTTAGGAGCTGGGTCAGGGCTGCCCAAGGCTGTTATTGGTAATACAGTATTGCTGTGTGCAGAGCAAGCCCAGCAGTTCAGTGGCTACTTTCTGTGCCAGAGGCCAGAAACAAGAGGCTCTGGTGGGAGTCAGGGATCAGGCCCAAGCACCACCATGCAAGCTTGGGGGCCACAGGACAGGAAGCCCAGACCTCTGAGCCAGGGCATTTTGCCCAGTGGGTGAGCCTGACACCCCTGCTGAGGAGATGGCCCATTTCTGTCTTGCCTCCTGGAGTGGATTCACTGCCCAGGGTGCCCTTCATTCTTGGGCACCACGGAGCCTTAGAGAACAGCAGACTCCTGTTTGCTCCTGTTCCCTGTAAGCTTGCTTCCCTACCGAATGCCTTCATTTTCGAAATAAAGACGTACTGAGAACTGCCTAATACTCCTCGCAAATGTTTCATTTATTGTATGCTAAAAATGTTATTTACACGCCGGAGCTGGGTGTGGTAGTGTAGACTGAATGAAAAAAAAATCAGAAAACAACAACAACAAACAAACAAAACACCCCCCCCCGCAAAAAAACTAAAAAACAAACAAACAAACAAACAAACAAAACCGAAGACCAGAATACTACTAAGGGCTTTAGGTTTTTATTATGGATTTACTGGCAAATACAGGTAGAGCTGGAAACAAATGGAAAAATCCAGAATAAATATGGCTAGACCTTGTGCTGGGCCAAGTGAGGAGAAAGGTGAGTGAGAGCAACGGAGGATACAGTTGATCCAAGACAGTCAGTCCATTGCAGCCCAGGAATCTCCAGTGGTGACAAGGACATGGGACTCCTCCCTCCCGATTACTGTTGTTGGTTGAATACAATTGACATCCTGGCTGACAACTGTGAAAAGGAACCTTGGGTTATTTTATTTTATTTTTGTGGAACACCACAATCTCAGATCCAGAGGACACATCAGGCTTCAAGTTTTCTGTAGAATTCTAAAATAACCTTTGCTAATGAGGATGTCTGATATTATTATAAAAGATGAAACTGAAACAATGAAAAATTTGGAGGCAGAAATGAGAGATACAACCAGAGTCGAAAATCTTATCAAATCAGAAAACTATGGGAAGATTTCAGCAGAGAAAAATGAACATTGTATTGACAACAATATTGATTTGCAGGAGAAAATTCAGATAGAGTTGACACAATCATTTGAGAAAGAGGAAAAGCCCTCAAAAGATGAAACAGATGAAGAAAAAGCCAGTGAAAAGTTACTCAGAAAAATGTTATCAAGTGATTACAGTTCAGCCACATGAGTCTTGCCCGCCAGCCATCAGCTGAAGGTTCTGACCTTCACACCACCACGTTCCAGTCCACTGTTGTTCTACAGTCAGCACAGCAGTCTAGTTAGTGATGGCAGCACCCCCACATCCTCCACCACCTCTCCCTCCTCCTTCCCTACCACCTGGGCAATGAGTCCCCACTGCCAGTTTCTCTGCCTCTGGGCATCCTGTCAGCCAGCCTTTGATCCAGCAGCAGGGGTGTCCCAGCCTGAGCTGCCTCATGCTTAGGGCTAAGTGCTCTGGTCAAGAGAGAGAGTGGGGGTGCAGGGGCAAGAGACCCAAAGAATGGAGACACAACAGGGTGTGTAGTCAAGTCTCCTTTACTGTCTCCTATTGACTCTTTTATTGCCCCCTATTGCAAGGAAATCCTGGGTATTTATAAGCACAAGCAGGAGAACACAGCTGAAGACACTTTACCACATGCACCATGCAGCTGGGGTCACTAAACAGCAAAACAAGCTATGTGGGATAAACAAGATGTTTATCAGAGTGTGCTTCAGCTGTTGTAGGCTGTTGAAAAACAAGTCTCTTATCAGGGTTTAAGGCTTGAGATGGCTGCAAAGTTGATCTAGCCACCTTCTGCTAAAAGTCGGCTCCCACCACAGGGGTTTCTTCCTAAGCCCTCACCACAGATGCCAGCCTTTTACTGTGCTCCAGGCCACTATCATTCCAGCCAGCCTTAGCACCGACCCATCCCTTCTGTTCATCACAGTTTACACCTAAACCAACCACTGCCACAGCCTGCACAGCACACAGGTTAGCAAGTTATGCCCACCCAGCAACAACCTACCAAGGAATAGTTGGAGTTCAGTCACCTAAGAGTCAAAGGCTCATAGGAGGCCAGCCAAACAGCACTGCACCTAATATTCAAGGAGTGGTCATCCCCTACCCCTCAGTGCCATCACATCAGGTTTCACTGCCTCAAGGTTCTCAAGGAATTGCCCATCAGACTTACCAACAGCCTGTTGTGTTCCCTAATCAGTCTAGTCAAGGATCTCTGCCCACAACAGGAATGCCAGTCTACTACAGTGTCATTCCACCTGGCCAACAAAGTAATTTAAGCTCTGCAGTCGGTTACTTACAACATCCAGGGTCAGAACAAGTGCCATTTCCTCAAAACACATCACCATGAAGTTCAACCTACCAAATAATTCACACACCCTCACAGTGGAAACAAAACAAATACTACTGTGACCATCAGAGAGGGCAGAAGTGTATGGAATTTAGCAACCTGGATAATATTGTCCAGCAGGGCCCTCAGCTGAGCAGCCCATACCTTCTCCAGTGCAGTCACTGGCACCAGCTCAGCTGTCTATGCTAAAGATCATCTGTCCCTCGGGACTACTGTTTTCCATCATGTCCCAGTTTGCTAGACCGTTTGTTCCTGGACAGGGAGATGCCAGGTACCCACTGCTAGGCCAGCCCTGCAGTACAACCCTCCTACTCTTCTGCATGGACACATTCCACATCAACACGGTCAGTCTGGCAGCAGGCATGGAAACCGAGGATGTAGACCAGCTAAGAAAGTTGCATTCACAGACCTGATGTAGAATGAAAAATTATAAAGACCATTTTATGAAATATTCAGGCTCACTAGTTCCAAAAAAACGGAACTGGTTATAAAGCTTTTACTGTCACTGCCCTGGGACACATTCCTTCTGGGTGGAGGACATTATCCATGAATCAGAGGACACTCGATGGATTACGTTCCTCAAGCCTCAGGGAGTAGACCCACCAGTGGGTGGGAAAAGCCCAAAGCAGGAAGACACATTCCTGACCAAAAAAAAAAAAAAAAAAAAAAAAAAAAAAAAAAAGATGCAAGCCATCTAGGTGGGGCTATGACTGGAATAAGTGAAAAATAGTCAACCTGAAATAGTTGGTAATGACAGGATAGGGCACAGTGACATGGTAAAACTACATTCTTGAGAAGAATGATTGTGCAGAGTGATTTTCACATGATTCTAATCATTTAGGGTAGGTTCCTCTGAAATGTTCCACTGTTCTGGGTTACCCCGACCCCCTTGGTCTTTCCAGTGTTACAACCTGTTGGTATTCAAAATTTGTAAAGCAACCAATCATGTGTATCCGAGTGAAAATAGAACCAATCATGTGTAACTGGGAGAGCAGTTTTGACCTTGGCTAGCCAACCAACAGCCTCCCCAATAAATCTCTGTTGATTGCATCCAGGTATGGTTTCTTGTGATTTTTGGGTGGTCATGATTTCCTGAGACTTGAAGAAGGGTCTCCCGAGTTTGGGGGTTCTTCACTTCGAGCAGGAGAAGCAGTTGTTGACAAGGTCTTGGAAATTACAGAACTACCAGACAGAGTAACTCGAATGGAAGCTGAGAAGCTTGTTGGGGGGGAACTCTTCAAAATTGGCGCCAAGATCCGATGGCTCTGGGACCCCCAGTTTCAGCCCCAGTTATGATGTCACCCTCTCTGCTGTGGTAGTGGGGATAACACTGTCAACCCCTTAGCTCTCTAAGACCAGTAACCTGGGCTCTACATACACTGCCCTAGCTACTTTCCCCTCCATTTCAGCTGCACAGAGTGCACTGAAGAAGCAGATGAACCAGTTTAAGCTGAGAATGAGCGAGAAGCACTATGACTTCCACATTTTTGGAAAGAGCAAGTTCTCAGTAAACCAGCCGCTACCTTTGGACCCCTCACTCTATAATTCCCTGCCCTCTCCCATCTGATTGGCTTGTTAAGTGGAGTGTGTGTAATATAGAGACTCCTGGGATGCTTGGCCATATGTTACAGCTTTTGGAAGAAAGTTCAGGGACCCAGTAAAGGTAGGGGGAAAATACCCGTTTCACCCCAGTGACTATAGGAATCCACACAGGAATGATACAGAGTTAGCAGCGTTTTCTAAGGAAACGCTATTCAGATGCCTCCTAACTTTTAAAATTATTATGTTTTATATTTCTGAATTTTTGTATCAGATCCAAAACTCTATTGTACAGCAAATTACTCTTCATAGCGATTATAACCAGTCGAAACCTGTATTTCTTTTTGCAGGCAGCACAGTGTGAAACAACTCAGACTTTGGGAGAAAAAGAATTCAGGAGCGGAATAACCAAGTCAAAACCATGTCAAAACTCTCCTCTGGGGCTGGGGTGGGGGGTGTGCTGAGCGTGCTAAGGAGACCCATAAATCAACAATTACTCCTCCACTGAATTACTAAACACAGAAAAATTTTCAGGAAATTCAGAACTCCCCAACAGGGTCCTTCCTTCTTCATTTAGGTAGTATGGCCGTTAACTGTAAGGTAAATTATGTTCTCAATGCTTCTTAATCAAACCACTTAGATTAAAAAGAAATAGGGGTCATCCTAGGCAGAAAAATTATTCGACTTTTGACTGACTGACTGACAGATTGATTGATTGATTGATTGATAGCTCTCTATAGTTTCTCAACTAATAAGTGTCCTTGCCACTTATCAGCACTGCCCTCTTTGGGAATTTTGTCTCCTGATGAAACTTGACGAGTGCTGAAAACTTTTCAAGTGGTTTAAATTTTGTTTTCATTGTTTGCAGCAGAGTACTGGACATCAAAGATTCATTGTACTTATGAACAAGGAGCCTTATTTTCATTTTCTGTGTAATTTTGCAAGGCTGTACAATGTGCTGATGCAAGCCTTTTTCAGTTCAAGAGAATAAATGTTTACAAATGTAAAAAAAAAAGTTGGATGGCTAAGAAAAAACGAAAAAAAAAACTGTATGGATACAAGTAAAATTCATTTATTTCCCTCCCTCTGTAGAAATACCAGTTCAAATGGTTCCAAGACCATCCTATGATACCCAAAAGCTCTAAGCTACCAGAAAACGAAGCAGCCTAAAAACTTTAGGATATCCCTACAGATAAACTCTCTGAATAGGAGGATTCTGGTTACCATGGAAATAGTGCCACCATCTGGCCAAAGATATGACATGACACTGAAACCTTAGCTCCAGCAAAGGAAGTGATTGAGAGTTTGTCAAGTGCCCACAGATTGTTGATTGATTGATTGATTGATAGCTCTCTATCTGGCATCAGATTAGTTTCTCAATATTCAAAGAATTCAGATCATTAAAGAATACCAAATCACTCAGCCAACAAAAGGCCCGACAAAGTGAACAGCCTGTTTTCAGAACCTGGAGCCCAAATTTCAATCTGCCTGGGGAAAGTGTTCATCCTCACTTGCTGCTGAGGAAGGCACTAAGGCTACTCTGAGATTCCCTGTCATCCCAGTCAGAATGTCAGTCATCAAGAAAACGAAGGAGAACCAGTGCTGGGGAGGAGGTGAGGAAGGGTTTGGAGAACTGGGACCCTTGTAGACTATTGCCAAGAATGTAAACTGCTCTGGTCCTCTGAAGGTTGGGATGAAGAATCCTCACAAAAACTAAAGGAGACATTCCACGGCTTTAGCGGTATCAAAAACAGTGGACAGCAAGGCAGCATGGACAGAATCTTGCTGGTCACATTGTTCAAAGTTCTTTCTTGTACTGTGTGACAGGATGCAGACTACTGACTGTGCAGCCCAGAGATGATTCTGTAAGGGATTCCTGAATTTCTCATGTTCACTGAGCTCACTTTACTTCTTCCAGAGCTATAGTCCAGGAGTTCTCTTCAAGATGCCCTTTCTGAATGGCCTGCTGCAGCTCTGCTCTCAGCCTCCTTCTTTCCTCTGCTTGAATGGAGGACATTGCCATGAGAATTCAAATTCTCCATACGAAGTCATTAATGTACCTTAGGATCTGTCATTGCACAGGTGGTCTGCACTTTCACTTTCACTCCCTGTTCGCCAAAACACCACGGCCAAATACAAGTTGAGGAGGAAAAGGGTGACTCGGTTTACATTTCCATATAGTTCATCATTGAAGGAAGCTAGGACAGGAACTCAAACAGGACAGGAACCTGGAGGCCGGAACTGGGAGGGTGCTAATTACTGGCTTGCTCATTTGCCCCTGGTTTGCTCAGCCTGTTTTCTTATAGATCTCAGTATTGCAGGATATTTGATCATACTGTGAACCCCGAGATTGTGTTATTTACTGAGAGAAGCCTTTTATAGTTGTGTGTCTCAGCCCTTAGCACTCATCTCTAATCCCAAACAATGAAGGTGAAGTTAGTTTGTAGAAGGAAGCACCAGTGTTTGAAAGTGTTGAATCAGAGAAAGATTTGACAGAAGAAGATGTGCTCAACTCTCAGGAGAAGTAAGAGGAAAGGGAAAAGTGGAGAATTATACTGAGAAAGGTTGAAGAGAGAACAAGCTAAACACAGGTAAAAACAGAAGGAGCCAGAGAATGAGAAGGAGCCAGAAGATTAGACTGGATTGCCAAAGTTTGTATGAGGCCAAGCAGAGTAATTCAGTGAGAAACTGAGAGAAGCCAGATTGATCCAGTCAGTTTGGAGAGGAGTTTGAACCGGAACAGTTGAGTTGAATTATCCAACCAGAAAACAGAAGGTACTAGGAAGGGGTGAGCTAATTCAGCAGTAAGTCTCAGAGGCTGAAAACATTCCAGGCCGAGATAAGATTGTAAGGAGGCTAGAAGCTCCCAAGCCTAGGCCTAGGTTAGCAGATGGAGGCAGTAAGATCAGGCAAATAAAGTTACCTTTAAAACCCAGGGCCATCAGCCCAGGGACGGCATCACCCATAGCGGGCTGCCCTTCCCCATTGATCACTAATTGAGAAAATGCTGAATACTTTAATTTGTATCAAATGGACACAAACCAGCTAATACAACTGACTCCTTATCAACTTTGACACACAAATATATCACTATTAAGCTGCAACACATCCTTTCTTATTTGTCTCCGAGATCTTACATTAAAAACAAATAACTTTAAGCTGGGTGGTGGTGGCACAGGCTATTAATCCCAGGACTCAGCAGGT
Organism: Arvicanthis niloticus; assembly: GCF_011762505.2. NCBI lineage: Eukaryota > Metazoa > Chordata > Mammalia > Rodentia > Muridae > Arvicanthis > Arvicanthis niloticus. Next base: position 33,592,035 of record NC_047676.1, on the reverse strand, counting down.
AGGGTCAGGCAGATCTCTGAGTCTGAGGTCAGCCTGGTCTTCAAAATGAGTTCAAGGACAGGGAAGGCTACAAAGAGAAACCCTATCTCAAAAAACCAAACCAAACCAAACCAAACCAAACCAAACCAAAACCAACCAAACGAAACCAAACCAAACGAAGCCAAACCAAACCAATCAACCATAATATCCCAACACCAAAAACCACAAATAACTTTAAAAATCCCCCAGTATTTACAAATTCAAACACATTAACATTTCAGTCCCTTTTAAAATTGCCAGTTTCAGCAGAACTGTGGTGATGCATAATTTAATCTCAGCCCTTGGGAGGCAGAAGCAGTTGGATCTTTGCTAGCCTGGTCTGCAGAGTGAGTTCCAAGACAGCCAGGGCAACACACAGAGAAACCCTGTGTCAAATAAAATAAAATAAAATGTAGATAAATAAATAAATAAATAAATAAATATTTAAAATAGTCATTTGATTTTAAAATCCAGCCTCTTAACATTCAAAAGTCTCAATTCTGGGCTTCAGTAAAATAAAAAATACACCAAATATTTTCTTATATTAAGAGGGAAAAATCAGGGCACAGTAACAAGCAAATCAATGAAAATCAAACTTCAGCCATACAATATCTGAACTTTATTCATGATCTTTTGGATTCTTCCAAAGGGCTTGGTTCACTTTTCCACTCTGCCCTCTGTGGCAACCACAGATTGTCCTCTAGGCTCCACTCCATGGCTGCAGCAATTCTTGATGCTCATCCCACAGCACTGGCATCACCAAAATGCTGGGGTCTTCTGCTGCAGATGGTTTGCACTTTCACCAATAGCCTCTCATAGGTTTTCTTTGTGGAGACAAGCTTTAACTTCTCTTCACAACCTCTTCAATCCTGGTATTCAACTGCCACTGAGGCTCTACCCTTCGTTAATGGCCTCTCCTGGCCTCTCACAATGCCAATCCTCAGATGCTCACCAAGACCCTATGATGGCTCAAAACCAGCAGCACCTGAGTAACTCTTTCGACTCTTACACATTACCATGTCTGGCCGCCATTACAAGATACAATCTTGGGCAGTTCTGGAACAAACTTCTCTGTGTTCCCAGGGAACACTTCCCAGAAGATTTTACCTCAGTGATGCTGGTCTCTTCTCAATCACTGCTAATTCCTTAGATCATGCTAACCAGTATCAGTTGGCCCAGTAATGCAAAGGTTTCACTTCAGTGGTGCTGGTCTCTTGTTAATCATGCTTGACATGGTACAGCCCCGGCTGTACCAGAATGACAGAATCTTAGTTCAAAAATAGCAAATGGTTGTACAAGTTTGCACTCCCAGCAGCAATGGAGAGGAATGTTCTCCTTGCTCCACATCCTGACTAGCAAGTGCTATCACTTGAGTTTTTCATGTTAGCCATTCTGGTCAGTGTAAGATGGAATCTCCAAGTTGTTTTGATTTGCATTTCTATGATGACCAAGGGCTTTGAACACCTCTTTAAGTGCTTCTTAGTCTTTCAAGATGCCTCTGTTTAGAATTCTCTGTTTAGCAATGTGCCCATTTCTTCATTGGGTTAGTTGGGTTGTTGGTGTTTAAATTCTTGAGTTCTTTATATATTTTGGATATTAGCCAAATGGCCAACTAATAATTGGCCCAACTTGAAACCCATCCCATGAACAAGCACCAAATCCCTGACACTATTAATGATACTCTGTTATGCTTGTAGACAAGAGTCTAGGATGGCTGTCTTCTGAGAGTATCCACTCATCAGCTGACTCAGATGATGCAGACACCCACAGCCAAACAGTGGATGGAGCTTGGGGACTCTTATGGAAGAATGGAAGGAATGATTGCAGCTTGTAAAGGAATGGGAACTCCACAGGAAGATCAACAGAATCACCGAGCCTGGACCTCTGGGGCTCTCACAGATTGAACCAACAACAAAAGAACATACATGGGCTGGACCTAGGCCTCCCCACACATATGTAGCAGATTTGCAGCTTGGTCTTCATATGAGTCCTGAAAAACTGGAGCAGGATCTATCCCAAAAGCTGTTGCTTGTATGTGGGATAGCTACAGGAAAGCTCAACTGCCTTGTCTGTCCTCAGTGGGAAAGGATGCTCCCAGCCCTGCAGACACTTGATATGCCAGGGTCGGGGAATATCCATGAGGGCTCCTACCCACTCAGAGGAGGAAGGGAGATGGGGGAAGGATTGTGGGAGTGAGTGGATGACCGGGAGGGTGCGGTGAACAGGATGTAAAGTGAATAAGGAAAAATAAATAAACAAACAGACAAATAAACAAAAAGCCAAAATAGCAAATGGCCAGGATAGAGTCTTTAAATTTCCCTTTGAAACCTTACAAGCAAGGCCTCCATCTTCTGTACTACTCTCAACATTCCTTTCCAAGCTCCCACAAGACATTCTACTGAGCTCTCAACACTCAATGGCTTTTCTAGCCCAAAGTTCCAAAGTAGTTCCACTACTCTCAAAAAAAATCCACGTTCATGTCTGTCACAGAAATGCCCCACTACTGTGTTACCGACTTGTCTTAGTTAGGGTTTCTATTGCTGTGATGAAACACTATGACCAAAACAAGTTGGGGAGGAAAGGGTTTATTTGGCTTACACTTCCACACTGTAGTTCATCATTGGAGGAAGTCAGGACAGAAATCAAGTGGGGCAGGAAGTGATGCAGAGGCCATGAAGTGTGCTGTTAACTCCCTTGCTTCTCCTGGCTTGTTCAGCCTGCTTTCTTATAAAACCCAGGACCACCAGCCCAGGGATGGCACTTTCCACAGTGGGCTAGACCTTCCCCCATTGATCACTAATTGAGAAAATGCCTCACAGCTGGATCTTATGGAAGCATTTCCTTAACTGTGGCTCCTTCCTCTCTGATGACTCTAGCTTGTGTCAAGTTGACATAAAACCAGCCAGTACAAGTATAGATCCCTGGAACATCACGATGATAGTTGAAACTATCCAACATCCATTTACATTAACATTTCTATTGCTCTGTGCATGTGCATGACAAATCCCACAGGAATAAAAATAGTTGGCTTCAACTCCTGGATGCTGCTTAAAAGCTGTGAGTGGTACACTGTGATGCATGTTACTGGAAATCCTCAGAAGCATTACTTATCAACTCCAGCACCCCAGAAGCTTGGTATTCCTCCATTCCAGCACCTCAGAAGCTAGGTGCTTCAGAATAACAGTACTGTAAAGGCAGCATTGGCACCAACCCATCCGTACCTCTTAGAGCATCTTTGGGTATATGAGAATGTGGGATACAGGAAAACTGTATCCTAGATTTCCTTGAGGGAAGGATTTCCTCCGCCTTGGAGCAAGCTCCCACTGTCTTTGCCAGTAGGTAAATCTGAAGGGTATTTTCTTGACTAATGGTTCATGTGGGTGGGCCTAGCCTATGGTGGGCAGAACAGAAATAACCATGAGAACGCAGACAGAGGTCACCCCAAGTGTTTAATTTTAATATTGTTGTAGTTTAATATAAATGTTATTGTTTTGAGACAGGGTTTCTGTTTAGTCTTGCCATCCTGGAACTCACTCGATAGAGTAGGCTGGCCTCCAACTCACAGAGATCTGCCTGCCTCTGCCTCCAGAATCAAGGTGGGAATCAAGGTGTGCGCTACCATGGCCTGGTTAGTTTTTAGTGAATCTTTAAGTAAAGATCCTGCCAGATCCAATAAAGAGGAAATGGATAATACAGATAGGGACCAAGGAGGTGAACGTGGATGGAGGCAGGTATGTGGAAATGTACTTAGACCCTCAAGTCACCCTCTAATATTTTATTCTCTTATTAGTTCTGCATGTCAGATATTTGTTGTGTCTCTCATTGTTGCCATGATAGAGGATTTACATACTTGGAAGGGATCAGTTCTCAGTTCAGCCATATTTGTTTGTGCTGCTACATCTGCAGTGAATGGCTATTTGAAAGAAGTTGTTATGCTAGATCAGGAAGAGGGAGATGGAAACAGCGGATGGATTTTTGGGACAGCCCTTATCCCAGCTATGGTGTGTGGCCTCGCCTTCCTCATCTGCTTATAGTCATTCATCATCATCCTCCAGAGCCATTCCATTTGGAGCTATCCTGGTGGTTGTTTGTATCTGTGTTTTATTTTTTTAAATTCCTCTAAATACTTAGCCGAGATCTGTCAGGTCAGCCCAGGGTCCCTTGTCCCTTGTTATGGCCATGCAGTGCCTCATCCTATCCTGCATGGTATCAATCTCTGCATGAAATATATCTGCTGTTGTCTTAATATCAATAGGATTATCCTCATTTATTTATCTTCAAAATAAGGTAGTTAAGATGGAATTGTCTTGCTTCCATTTAAAAAAAAAACTGTACAGTTAGAAAGCAAAGTATAAAAGTGTTTCTATTAAACATTTTGAAATTTAAACATAGTACAGTTTAACTGAACGTCTACCATGATTGTCTTTCTCCTCCCTTCCCTCAAGTGAATTTTACATCCTTTTAGAATTTCAAGAGGCTTTACATAAAAATGATTAAGAATGAAGGAGGACAACACACACACACAATGTGGTATAGATTTAGGTTCCTGGATGGATTTGTGTGTACAGGTTGATTGTGAAGGAAGAGGACTTTTTGGGATGGTGATTAGTGTTTAGGAGGTTTAGGTGTCTTTTACATCTTGCCTACTGTTTATGAAGCATCAGGTTTCTTAAAAATGTGCATGTCATACTTCTTTTGGGAGGGGGTTGTTTTCTTCTTTTCTGAAACTCTTACTGGAGCTAAATTTGCAATTTAGAAAAAAAAATAATTTTGTCAAACCTTTCTGGGATACTTAAGTAACATTTAAGCATTGGTGCTTTAGAATGTTTAAATAAGTATTCTGATCAAAGAGGGAGAGATGAATAATTGAGGGTCTGCAGAAATGGCTCAGTGCTTAAAAGCACCAACTGCTTTTGCAGACAACACAGGTTTGTTTGTTTTCCAGAACCCACATGACAGCTTAAAGCTGCCCTTAACTCCAGTTCCAGAAGAGCTGGCACCTTCCTCTGTCTCTTTGGCCACAGTCAGAGCTCATACATTCATAAAATAAATATATTAAATACACAAAATAAATAAATAAATTATAAAAATGTTGTCACTTTAATGGGTCACCGGTCTTTCAGGAGATAAATCTTTGGGCATGCTTGTGAGTGAGTTCATACATTGGAGGTGGGAAAATCAAATTTATTCTAAGTGTGGGTGGCAGCATTTTATTGGCTTATGTCCCTGACTGAAGAGAGAGAGAGAGAGAGAGAGAGAGAGAGAGATTCCTTCCCCCCAACTTCTGCCCCCCACTCCTAACACTACATCTTAATACCCTTGATGGAGTGTACCATTGGACTCTGAGCCAAGGGACACTCTGTCATCCTTAAATTCCTTGTCAGGCATTCTGTTCCTGTGATGAGAAAAGTAGCCAGTGAGACACAATATGTACTTGGGGCAAAGACTGTGAATCTTTAGGGTCCTGCTCACTAAGGTTACATCTAGGGAAGCTTTAAAAGAATCTTAGGCTTTGCTGTGGTATAACACCATGACCAAAAGGAACTTGGAGAGGAAAGGGCTTCTTTCTGCTTACAATTATAGTCCATCATGAAGAGAAGTCAGGGCAGGGCCTGGAGGCAGAACCAAAAGCAGAGGAATGCTGCTTACTGGCTTGCTCCACATAGCCTGCAGAGCCAGCCTCCTTTCTTATACAACTAGAACCAACTTCTCAAGGATGACATTGCCCACCATAGGCTAGGCCCACCCACATGAACCATTAGTTAAGAAAACATCCTTCAGATCTACCTACTGGCAATCTAGATGGAAGTCTTTTCTCACTTGAGATTCTCTCTCCTAAATAATCTTAGCTTGTCAGGTTTGAGAAACAAAATAATATCAAAAATAGAAACCAAATCTGACAATGACAGAGGGGTTATGGAAATTCAAGGAGGGTCTAGGTCGATAGCGAGTGGCAACAGCTGTAGCCATGGCAACTGTCTTAGTGTGGCTTCCATTGCTGTGAAGAGACACCATGGCCACAGCAACTCTTATAAAGGACATCATTTAATTGGGGCTGGCTTACAGTTTCAGAAGTTTAGTCCATTATCATCATGGCAGGAAGCATGGCAGCACGCAGGCAGACATGGTGCTGAAGGAGCTGAGCATTCAACTTCTTGATCTGGAGGATCAGGAAAGAGAGAGAACTTAAAAGCTTCCTCCCACAATCCACTTCCTTCAACCAAGCCACACCCACTCCACCAAGGCCACACCTCCTAATAGTGCCACTCCCTTTGGAGGCCATTTTCTTTTAAACTACTACAGTAACCTTATCTATCTACATACTCTAGGGCTGTATCCCAAAATGGCAAAAAGACAAGTGTAGTTGATCTACCAGCTAAGAATTTGTCAATTGTGGCGATTTTTCATAGCTTTAACTTAATTATTTTATATAGTGTCAGGTATGATTTTTAAGAACTTGATTTTCAGTTTACCAATGGGTTACACTGTTGTGGGCCACTTCAGCTTCATAGACCCCATCTTGTAACAAAGTCTCCATCTTGTACTAGGCAGAAGTCTAAGAAGTAGCTAAATTCCAGAAACGGCTTCTGGCCCCAGATGTCCCTTATGAACTTACAACACAATACCTCATCCTATGCTTTTGTTGGTTAGCACCCAGGCAGGACTGAAACCCAACAGCTGCTAAAGAGGCTCTGATTGGCTGATCTCGATCCAGGCCAAGTTAGAAGGGACAGCCATCTGAGACACATGACTGGTAATAACCCACTTAAGATGCCAGGTGTGAAAGGTGGTTAGAAACAAACAATATGCATGTACCCAGTTGTTTGCCCCTACCCTTTTACCTACCCCACCTAATCTGTGTTTTCTTGCTTTAAAAGATTGCTTTGCCCCACCCCCAACCCCACCCACCATTTTGGATCTCTAACCCAGGGATTTCCCTAGTGTATCATACTTTCTGAATAAAGATACTTTTGCTGGCTTGTATTTGGTTTTCATAGTGGATTCTTTCCAAAATTCTGGGACCATAACAGCACCACTGGTTTACCCAAGCCCTTGTGAGATAGTCTGATCCCAGAACTCAAGAAAAATTTCACAGTAAGAATGTCATAGGTTTGAGGATATTTTATTGAGATAGAGATGAACATGTACAAGGCAAAGACATCTGTGCACAGAGGGCCATCCTGCGAGGCTTCTTTGTTGGAAGAAATCTTCCAAGTCCTGGTGCCAAAGAGAGGCAGAGGGAGTTGGGACTCACTGCTATTGGGGGTGGGTGTTGAGGTGGAGGACAAGTCTTGAGACTTGGGTGTGGCTATTCTGAAACTGAAGAAGACTATCACTGCGAATGTCCAACATGGATTTCTGGTGTTTTCTTCATTTCTTCCTCGAGGAAAGTGAACAAGCAGTGGAAATGATCTGCCATAGGTTGAGGGGCCAGATTCCTCTCTTCTGGAGATGCCTGAGGCTTCTTGTGATTCTCAAGATGGGGGACCCATCCAAGTTGCTCTTCTGCCAGCTTCAACGTGCTCTGCTCTCTGCATTTGTGTTTCGGACAGCTCCCACTCAGAAGACCACAGGGCTCAGCACATTGCTTTGTGAAGTTCCAGGGGTACCCAGAGAGCTGTCCCAGTTCTGGAAACAGAGGGAGTGGCAAGGCAGGAGGATGCCGATGGCACTGATCTCTCGGGATTATGGACTCTGGTGCCTGTTCTGCAGCATCCCAGGCTTCTTTCACGCAGAGCTGGAAGTGGTTTTCCTTAGTATCCATCTCACACTAGGTGACAGCCCCTGTTGTGGTCAAAGGCCTTCAGCACTTGCCTTTTTGATACTCTTCCTGAGTAGGGGGTCCTGGGGCCACCGAGGCCAACTGGGCAAAGATTGGGAAACTGGGAGGAGAAAATCAGAAGGTAGATTATAGAGGGAATCTTATGTGCCAGTAGGTTGATCTTCCTATTGAAAACTACTTGGAAGTGGAGGCAGGAGGATCAGAAAATTCAAGGTCATCTACACAAACTGGAAACTTGAGATAAGCCTCAGCTACCTGAGGGTTGCCTCAGTCAATAAATCAATCAAACCAGAGTGATATGTCCCAGTGTTGTTAGAGTTAAAGACGTTGTTTGCTCTTCTAGAGAAATGACTCCTGCAGTATTATCTGAATTCTCCCATTTTTTAATTTGCTCTAACTATGTTTGTAACAGAAGCAAGTATTAAATTTAATTTTACAGAATTGCAGGACCTAGAGAGCTGGTTTAAAGTACTGGTTGCTCTTTCCCAAGAACCTGGGTTCAGTTCCCAGCACCCACATGGTGGCTGATAACTATCTGTAACTCCAAGAGGGGATCTGACACCCTCTTCTAGCCTCTTCGTACATTAGTCATCTCTCTCTCTCTCTCTCTCTCTCTCTCTCTCTCTCTCTCTCACACACACACACACGGTCAAAACATCCAAACACATAAAACAATTAAAAAAATGTTGGCTATTCATCTGGAATTAACTAAAACTCAAGTGGCTGGGACAGCGGGTGATTTTTCTTGATTGAATCTTTTGAGGTAGAGATTGATTCTAAATCCAGATCTCTTAGGGTGGAAAGATAAAGCTTTAATCTCTGCCACACAGTTAGAGGACAACCAAGGGTACTTGCTCCTTGCCTGTTTGCCCTCACTCTCTCTGGCAAATTCATTCCTTCATTGGTTTTAGATCCTTGAGAGATGAATAACTACTAAATTCTTGGACTTTCCATTGTTGGAATAGTCAGAAAAGAGTTTGTAAGCCACTCTAATAAATCATCTATGTAATATAAATGCATTACGATATATTATTATATAATGTAATAATACACACTATATAATGTATGTAATGAAACACATACACATAAACAAATACTCTATCAGTTGTAATTCTCTGGAGAATCCTGACTAAAACTGAAGCATTTGGGTCCTTTCTCAAAGTGAATTAATGTTCTCTTCATAACTGGTATGACTTAACATATCATATCCATATGAAATAATCCACAGCAAAAGCATTAACTGATACAAATATGAATCCTATGGATCTGAAATCTATGTTTAAAATAGTCTGGTTATTTTCAGCATTTCAGAAAGCACAAGGTGATATTCTTTCCAGTGCTAGGCATTATGGTCAAAGTCTCACACAGAAAGATGAAGAATTAACAATTCCCAGACCTTGGGTTTACAAAGATCATCAGGGAACCCACAGAGTCATTTAGTTAATGACATCTGCAGATTCAGCACAGTGGTGGTTCCACAAGGTTATCATAGAGCTGAAAAATGTGACTTCCCAATGCCATTGCAAAGTCACAGTGGTACTCTAAACATATGCTTGTATGGCTGTGTACAGATCCACTGGGCTTTCAGTTATATAAAAGCATGGCACACAGAACACATTTATGTAGAGTGTATAGAACTTGATGATGATAACATCAAGTAATCAGCGGATTACTTTATGCATTAGGCACTTCTCTTATTTCTCTGACAAAAATACCCAATGACTGCAATTTAAAGGAGGAAGGGGTTACTTCAGGTCACAGTTTGAAAGTGTCAGTTCATCATGGTGGGGATGGCATGGCTTCAAGACCATGAGGAAGCTGCTCATAATTGCATGTCTAGTCTGAAAGCAGAAAGATGATGTTCTGATTGTTTTCTTCTTTTTATTGAGAGTCCAGAGCCTGTTAGATGGTGCCAACACAGTCAAGATAGATCATTAGCCTTAAGCTAAACTTGTGGGAAAACCCTCATATGCTAGGCACTCCAAAAAAAAAGTGTCTTCCCATCCCCAGTAGTTTGAGGCAGGGTCTCACTATGTAGATCTGGCTTTCCTAAAACTCACTGTCTTAGGGTTCTCTAGAGTCACATAACTTATAGAATGTCTCTCTATATAAAGGGAATTTATAGTAATTACTTACAGTCTGTAGTCCAATTAACCCAACAATGGGCAGCTGTGAATGGGAAGTCGAAGAATACAGCTTTGTCCCACGAAGCTAGTGGTTTAAGTTGGTTTAAGTGGTTTAAGTTGGTCTTCTGTAGAAGTAGGTTTCAACAGATGTGTTGCAACTAAGTGCAAGCAGTCGAAGAAGAATGAGTCTTCCCTCTTCCAATGAACTTATATAGGTCTCCAGCAGAAGGTGTGGCCCAGATTAAAGGTGTGTACAACCATGCCTGGATCTAAAACTTGCTTTGTCCCAGGCTGACTTTGAACTCAGAGATCTGTTTGCCTCAGTCTTCTGGGATTAAAGGCATGTACTTGCCTGGGCCTAAGCTTTTCAAGCTGATTCTACCTCAAGATCTCCATGCCAAGATCCAGGTCAGAAACCTGTCTTCCAACCTCAAGATATGGATCACAGTTGTGCCCCCTATTTCTGGATTGTAGAGCATTCCAGATGTAGTCAAGTTGACAACTAGGACTAGCCATCACACTCACTATTGTATACCAATCTGGCTGGGAACTTACAGAGAGCCACCTGCTTTTGCCTCCCAAATTCTGGGATTACAGGTGAGCACCCCTATGCCTGCCTGAAAGATAGGTTGTCATGTTGATTCCAAATTAGTTAAATTGACAATGAACTATTGCATGAACATTTTACCATGTGATTGAGATATCTATGCATATAATGTTTTCTAGCTCTATCCATTGAATCTGGAGCCAGAGAGACAAATGTGGTATGTTCTCTCTCCTCTGTGTTTCCTAGCTCTAAAATTTCAGATTTGAGTATATTGTGAGAACAAAATTTGAAAACAGCTTAAAACAAATAACAAAAATTCAACAAAAATTCATGGTCAGCAAGACCACTAACAACATGTTAAATATAGCCATAATAAAAATATCAAGTCCTTCCAGGGACAGGGTGACCAAAAATGAAAAGGCATGCAAGGACATGCCCAGACAGGTCCAAACAAGTCCAAGTGAGTAATGGGCTATCTGGTGTTTTTTCTTTCCTCTTCCTCCCTTTCTGGGAGGTCCAAGATTTCATGGTCAAAAATAACTAACTAGCCATTCTGCCAGCTCAAATGATTGCTTATGCAAATTGCTGATGTTTAAAATATCCAATCCAATCATATGTAACCGTGCCAAATTTTCCCGATCTCCCCAGCCTCTATCTATAAAAATCCCAAGCTTCCTGGGCTCCTCGGTCGATTCCTCTGTCTCCTGCCTGAGATACATCTCGACCCGAGGGCCCTGGATATTAAACTGCCTCTTGCTGTTACATCAAGAAGGTCTCTCGTGTGTCCTTGGGTTCGAGCTAATACGGACTTGAGTGAGGGTCTCCCTTCGGGAGGTCTTTCAATATAATTGGGAGTTGTCTCAGAAATCAGGAAAATAAAAAAGGTGGAGGCAGGAGAATGAGGGCTAGAGTGGGTTAGCAGGATACAAGTAGTATGAACAGGAGCTGGTGAGACGGCCCAGTGGTTAAGAGCACTGAATCCTCTTCCGGAAGTCATGAGTTCAAATTCCAGCAACCACATGGTTGCACATCACAACCATTTGTAATGCGATCTGATGCCCTCTTATGGGGTATCTGAAGACAGCTACACTGTACTTACATATAATAAATAAAAACAAACCTGAGCAGGGCCGAGCAGGATACAAGTAGTATGAATGGAGAAAGGGGAAAGGGGAGGGGCTTAACTGGTGACGTGAGAGAGAGGGAGGTCAGTGCACACGAAGGGAGAGGGGGAAGGGAAAATAACAAAGGCCATAAGGAATTATATTATTTCTTTGTTTCCTAAAATTCGATATAGTATGTGTACTAAATGTTTGTGCACATATGTAAAACTAACGACTGTTGAGGGAGATTTACTCATCCTCAGGATGATCCTGTTAGTCATCAAATTCCAAATGGGTAGCCCTGAAACCATACACACATAAGCACTACTAAATGGACTCAGCAGGTTGTATTCACAAGTCTTTGTACCTATACACATAGGTGCTGCAGGATATTTGATCACACTGTGAAACCCGAGTGTGAAGTGTTTCTGTGGTATGGCTCAGCCTTTGTCCTAGAGCTTTCTGTTTACTGTAAGCAAGTAGTTATGGTGTGGCTCAGCCCTTGCACACACCTTTAATCCAAGAACTATATAAAGTCAATCCTAGGTCAGGAGGGGAGCAAGCAACCAGCTGAGAGGGAGTAAACTTAAGTAAACAGAGAGGAGGGTCTTTGAGTTGCAGGGTATTTAAGACAGTGTAGAAAAGAAGCCTTTTTCTTCTGGGACAGTGGTGGAGTAGGAAGGTCAGCTAGGTGATTTCTCTGATGTTCTGAGCTAGCAGGCTTTCACCACTGCATCTGTTTTTTCCAAGTCTTTTTTGGTAAAACCGAACCACTGGGATTTTGTTTTTTTTAAACAATATATATATATATATATATATATATATATATATTTATATGTAAAAATATATATGACTATAAAAAAAGAGAGAGACCAATTTGAATGGGGTACATGGGAGGGTAGGATAAATGGGAAGGGGAAAATGATCTAATTATATTTTAATGAAAATATATTTACTGTATATGATGGTTTGTATACGCTTAGCCCAGGGAGTGGCATTGTTGGGAGATGTGGCCTTGTTGGAATAGGTGTGTCACTGTGGGTGTGGGCTTTAGGACCCTCATCCTTGATGCCTGGGAGTGTGTATTCCGCTAGTAGCCTTCAGATGAAGTTGTAGAACTCTCAGCTCTTCCTGCAACATGTCTGTGTGGATGCTGCCATGTTTCCCCATTGATGAAAATGGACTGAACCTCTGAACCTGTAAGCCAGCCCCAATTAAATGTTGCTCTTTATAAAACTTGCCCTGGTCATGATGTCCCTTCACAGCAGTAAAACCCTAAGACAGAAGTTGGTACCAGGAGTGGGGGATTGCTGGGATAGGCCTGACCCTGCTTTTGTCTGGAAGAATGTGGATTTTGGGACTTTGAATTTGGAAAGCAGTGGAATGCTTTAAATGGGGCTTAATGGGCTATCCTAGTAGAATTATTGAAGTCTTTCTTACTGAAAGTAATTTAAACTGTGCAGACCTAGCCAAAGAGGTTTCAGTGTAAAAGAATTTAATATGTGTCCTAGAGTACTACAGAGGGCAGAGCTGAAGAAGTCATCCAAGCACTTTGGAGGAGCCCAGAAGATTATGTATGGATCCCAGACATTGAAACAAGAAGTTGTAACATTGAAGTTGCCTTGGAGACCCCAAGATTTTCATAATGCTAGAGCCACAGGATATCTCCTGACAAATGCTGCTAACAGGGAGTGGAGCCAGCCCTGAAAAAAAAAGTTTGTTGCTGTCAACAATGATGAAAAAGGACTTGGAGATCTGATAACTGCTCTGACATCAGACATGAAGATGCAGAGTGTGGAGTTTGCTCAGCTGTTTTTCTATCTTGATTCTGGGATTACAGTTGAGTGATTTGACAGACCTCAGAAGAGACTTTGAACTTTGGACTTTTGACATTGTTGATACTGCTACAAACTATGAGGACTTCTGAAGTTGGACTAAATGTACCTTTTTAATTATGCTATGATTAGATATGGCCCCATAGACTCATGTGTTTGAACAAGCCTATGGGGCTCAGGGAGTGGAATGTGATAGTATAAGTTTGGCCCAGGGAGTGGCACTGTTGGGAGGTGTGGCATTGTTGGAGTATGTGTGTCACTCTGGGTGTGGGCTTAAATACTCTTGTCCTAACTGCCTTGGAGCCAGTACTCTGCTAGCAGCCTTCAGATCAAGATATAGGACTCTCAGCTTCTTCTGCACCATGCCTGCCTGGAGGCTGCCACACTCCCACATTGATGATAATGAACCTGTAAGCCAGCCCAATTAAATGTTGCCCTTTATAAGACTTGCCCTGGTCATGCTGTCCCTTCACAGCAGTAAAACCCTAACTAAGAGACTGTATTTAAAAATGTAAAATAAAAGCTATTTATTATAAACATATGCTGCAACGAGCCTGGAACAACCTGTGTTTATCTTTTTTTGTTGTGATAAGAGATGAAGTGGAAGCCAAGTGACGGTGACACATGCCTTTAATCCTAGCAGCTGGGAGGCAGAGACAGGCAGATCTCTGAGTTCATGGCCAGCCTGGTCTAAACAGTGAGTTCCTGTATAGCTGGGACTACACAGAGAAACTTTTTATTGAAAAAACAAAACAGAAGGAATGAAGCAGAGTAATTGCCCACAAGGACAAGATCATCCAATAAAACAATTCTCGGAACATAGTCCTGTTTACAGGACTTAAACAATACTTGATGTTACTTGACATTGTTATTTCAATCATACAGAATCATCACAGCTAAAGTAGAGACTAAAGATAGTTTAAGAGAGAATGCCATGGGTACTTAGAAGATGAGGGAGATAGAAATATCTGAACCTGTTTTACCAAGAAGCATTTGAGTGCCTCCAAAAGATCAACCAGGGTCTCTATTTACAAGCTGGAGCCTGGGCTTACCACCAACCCACAGGACGGTTTAGTGAAGCATCCTGAATTCTCATTGGGACAAAGTTTTATAGGAAATGGCAAGCAAGGGTTGAGTGTTTGTAGCCTGGCAAACATCTAATTGGGGGGAAGGGGGTTATTATGGTGGTTGTCATGAAGTGAAGTGCTAGGAGCATGTTGAGGCCCGAGCTGCCCCATGTTGGGCGGCCAAAAATGTTGTGGCCCTCTCCAATCCATGCTTGGTGGCCACTGTATCCCTGCCCAAGCTGCTGCTCTGGTCAGCGGGTTGGGGTTCAGCAAGAGAGAGAGTGAGGACAGACTCGAAGAATGGAGACCAGACAGAGTGTGATTCAATCCCGTTTATTCTTCAGTCTCTCTTCCTAGTTCCTAGTTGTACTCCTGTTGTTCTCTTCCGAGTGTCTAATGTCTATTCCTACTCCTAGTGTCTGAATCTCTGTTACTCCAAATTGTTCTCAACTCTCCTATCTGCCTCTCGCCTTTTATCTGTCTCACTTCTAAACCATGCCTCTAAGTCACACCTTTAATCCTGCCCTTAGGTCTTGTCTCTAAATCTGATCTCTAAGTCACACTCTTAAGTCACACACCTTTAATCTAACACACCCAAGGTATCTAAATCAAGATGTTCTCAGAGTGTGCTCAGCTGTTGTAGGCTGGTGTAAAACAAGTCTCATGTCAGGGTATATGGCTCAAGATGGCTGCAAAGCTGATAGCCGCTTTCTGCTAAAAGTTGGCTCCCAACAGGGGCAGGCTTGTAACCTGGAGGTGCAGATTTGTTGGGGAGTAACCTGGAAACTGGTGCCAGGTACTGGCTTGTTCATTAACTCGAGTTCAATGTTAGTTCAGGTTCTCTAAGATGGAGTCTGAACTCAAGATCTGGTCTCTCAAACCCAATGAATGATAGCTGAAGTCTCTTGGAAAGACGCTTGGTTTGTGGGAGTCTTGCAGGTAAGAGAATCAGCCTGGGCCACCAGTATTGAGTTGCCAGGGAGATACTGCTGTGATCCATCACAGGACACTTTGTGTTCTGACATGGTCAGGGCTATCTGCAAGAGAAGTGAGAACACATTAGGGCTTAGAGAATACATAATGAGAATAGCAGGAGCCAGAGGAGGAGCCTAGCATAGTGAGACTAACCTGATTAAAAGAGGGTCAGTGGCTAGGGGTAGGGAAGGGCCAGGAGACTTATGTGTGTGGAATTTAAATGTATATAGCAAGTGAGGAGGGCTAAAGGGGCCTGAAGATTAGCATGGACCTTGATACACTGATAGATGCTATGGAGATATATTAATTGGGGAGCCATATGTCCCTTTTGTAGTAGGTAAGGGAAATGGTAACTGGCTTCACAAGCTCCTGAGTGATAGGTTTCAAAACCGGGACATTATGGCCAACAGAGTTGCCCACCATCATATCAAAGCAGCCCTAGCCACCAAGTTCTCTCTGCATTTCTCAGTTCCTACCTGTTACAAGGTTCTTCTGATTGCCATACCCCACCCCCATGCTAACTACCCCAGCCCTGTGGGGAGCCTACAGAAGGCGGCTTATCATCCTTGCAGCCATCTTGAGCCATATACCCTAACAAAAAAAACTTGCTTACAACAGCTGAGTACACTCTGATAACATCTTGTTTTAGATACCCAGGATTTTCCCTTGGGTGTGTGAGACTTAAAGGTGTGTGACTTAAGGGAGTGACTTAGAGATCAGATTTAGAGACAAGACTTAAAGGCGTGATTTAAGGGTGTGACTTAAAGGCATGACTTAGAAGTGAGACATACAAAAGGTAAGAGGCAGACAGAAGGAAGACACTTGGAGAAGGCACTTGAGACAGGCAACTAGGATTAGACACTTGTACTTAGATGAGACTTGAGACTAGAACTTGGAACTTGGAATTTGGAGGCACTAGGGACTAGGAACTAGGGACTAGGAATTCAAGACTTGGGACTTGGAGAGAAGAAGAAAGACTAAAGAATAAACAGGATTGAATCACACTCTGTCTGGTCTCCATTCTTCACGTCTGTCCTCACTCTCTCTCTTGCTGAACCCTGACCCGTGGACTGGAGCAGCATGGGGCAGTGCGGGCTCTAACAATTTAGCCCCCAAGGCTTTTGGCAGCGTGGGTTCCAACATTGATAGAGCAGTCCCCCAACATTTTGGCCCCCAAACGTGGGGTAGTGTGGTTCTCAACACAGCCCAGGTATTGGGTTGCCCTCCCCACAGTTGCCCTCCTCTGTATAATTCAACAATTTGTGGTTAGCTACTTTTTTTCATGTATTCTCTTGGGCAGTCTCTAGGCCCAGGGTGCCCCTCTTGGGTGTCAGCTGTACCCATTCCCCCATCCCCCTTTTCCCCCTCAGCCTAGCTCAGTTTAGTCATGATCACTCTGTACTCTCCAGATGTCTCTTTCTTGCTATCCCTTTTATCTATAATAAATATTCTTCTCTGCCATACCTAAGAGCTAGTAATTAATTAATTAATTGATTGATTGATTTTTTCACTTACGGAGGAATGCTGGATTTTTCTCTAACTGCCAGAAATGCTCTTATAATCCAGGTTAAATTCACTTTTGGATATTTGGACTGACTTTTGGGGTTGGAGAAATGGAGTTTCCTTTGGACCTGACAGTCCTGTGCTTACATAAGGAAGCTTAGTGATACTGGAGTCCCAGTCTCAAGAGAAGAATTACTCAATGAAGGCAATTCAAGCTTTGGTTCAGTGTTGAGGAAAGTAAAGGAACTCAATGCCTTCTGGGATAGACTGGAGCTGCAGTGGAGAATCTCAGGTACTACTGGACCAGAGTGATGAAGCTCTTTTGGGGACACTTGAAAACCTCCATCTGCCCCATGTGTGTGACTGGGGCTTGATCTCAGGGCCTCCCTTGTGCTCACCAAGCCCCAGCCTCGTCTCTGAGTTGCCTTCTCACATTCTAACTCTTCTTTTGCTGCCACATCTCACTGCTCAGCCCTGGCTGTCTTGGAATTCACTGTGTATATCTGCCTTTGCCATGTCTGCCTCCCACAGTCTGATTAATAAAGGCTTGTTTAAAAATTGATGGGCTTTACAGTAGAAAATGGATTTGAGCTTGGTGTAGCAGTACATGTTTGATCCCAGCACTCAGGAAACTGAAGTTGGTGCATCTCTGAGAGTTCAATGCCAGCCTGGTCTACAGAGTGAGTTCCAGTCCAGTCAGGACTTCATAGAAATACTATGCTTCAAACATAACAGAACAAAACAAAAAACCAAAAAAAGAATGGATTTTAATTGAATTCCAAGCCATAAAACATTTGAAATTAGGCACAACCGAGGCTTTTATTTGTGTGTGTATACACTTGGCTGTGCCCACATGTATGAAGACCAGATGTTGACATCAGGTATCTTCCTATATTGCTGCCTGTCTGCCTTTTAATTTATTTTTTCTTTTTGAGATCATGTTTCTAATTGAACTAAAAGTTGCCATTTTGGCTAAGGTGGCTGTGAGCTCTCAGAATCTGCCTCTCAGCCCTTCTTCCAGAGTTGTAGTTACAGTGAGCCTGCCTCATCACTTGGGGTCTACGGATATAAACACAGATCTTCCGGCTTCATCCTTCACTGAGCCAGCAATCAAGACCTCTAAACTTAAGTCTTATGACATTATGAAAAGTTGATTTTTCCTTCTCAGTCAGTTCATGCATTTTGTGTAGAAAACTACAGATGTGTGGATAAGCTACTTGATTTGGCAATTTAAAAAAAGAGTTAGAAACATTACTTGTTTCCTTTGGCAATTCTTCTACATAGTGAACTTCCAAGTCTTTTTCTATGTTTTTGATGAAACCACCAATAGTAATAATGGATGTTTGGAATGTAATTGCCCACCAGAAATATATGTAAGAAGACATATAAGATATGGTTAGTTGGTTGAACACTAATATCTTTGCTGTTACATCTGTGCTTTGCATATGAATAAGTGTTAATATTGTAGTTTTTTATTCTCCTATAGTAATTTTCGTCTCTGAGGTTTATTGCCTCAGTCTGCTCACCTAGGCCTAGTCCTGGAAGCTTCTAGCCTCTGTAAGATTATACCTAGGCCTCGAATGTTTCCAGCCTGAGCCTTACTGATGAATAACCTTACCCATTCTAGCTCTTTCTGAATGCTCATTGGCTGGTTTAACTCAGCTATTCTGGCTCAAACTCTTCTCCAAGCTAACTGATTCAATCTGGCTTCTCTCTTGGCCTCTTACTAAATAGCTCTGCTTGGCCTCTACAACATGTTTCTGTACAACTGCCCTGGTAAAACTGCCTCCTTTCTCTTTCTGTATGCTGTTCCCCTAAGTAGCTTCCGTTTCCTCTCTCTTCTTGTGAGAGTTGGGCATATTCTATTTTGTCAAATCTTTCTCTGGTTCATCACTTTGTCTGCCACTCAGTTAGAAGTCAATTTCAAACATGGATGCTTCTTTCTACAAATTAATGTTACCTTCATTGTTTGGGATTAAAGGTGTATACTAAGAGTGTGTCTAGCTAGTGGAATTAAAGGTTTGTGCTAAGGCTGAGCCACACCACAACCAGAAACTGCTCTTTTTTCAACAAATAACACAATCTCAGGATTCACAATGCGATCAAATATCCTGCAACAAAGTAAAGAGTGGAATTTTCAAGTACCCCATGTAACACAGAAGAGAAGGTAAACAGGAAGTGCTCAGGTCATTGAATCACACATCCTAGAGGGAGTTTAGGAAGACGATTCACAGAGAAAAATAATTGTGAATATATTCTACAAGCAATGTCCTAAGAGAAACCAAAACCAAACCAAAAACAAAAGACAAGAGAAGAAAACCAGCTCTTCTTTCCAGTGAAGACTTTAAAACACACTTACCTTGTGTGGCAGACTCCCAGCTGATATGGCTTACTGCTACTCCATTACATGTAAACTCCCCTTGTCTTCTCAAATGCTAACTTTTCTGCATCTTAAAAGTTTTTTCTTTTAGTTTTAAGTTGCCATTGTCATACACTATGTTGAACATTCTGTCTTCTCATTCTCCAATCTGGGAGTCATTATGTTGTCTAAGACTTTTAGAAAGTCCCACTTATCTTACGCACTTTTACCTTCACAAATGTCGATTTTGCCTATAAGCATGTTCATATATATAAAGATGAGATTTTTTTTATATACCTATATTTGCGAAGAACAAAAAATAAAATTCCTTTCTAGCTTGCTTCTTTGGGCATCAGCATATGCAGTTGTGACCTACTGAAACATTTGAACTGTCTCATCAAGAGTCCAGTGAGGTAGTGCATGCCTGTAACTCCAGCTCTTGAGAGGTGGATGCAGGAAAATCATGAAAATGATGAGTTGAAAGCTAGTTTCAGCTATGTAACAAGTTTGAGGTCAGCCTGGGCTACATGAGACCCTGTTTCAAAACAAAACAGGAACAACCTCCATGGTAGCACAACTTAAATCCCAGCAGTTGAGGGCCAGACAGTAGAAGCAATGAGATTTGAACTTTGAGGTTAGCCTGACTGTACAGTGGTACTCTGTCTCTAACAAAATGACAACTCCTGCCTGACAGGATTTCAGATGACCTTGCTTATAAATCGGATTGTGAACCCACCTCCCAACTCCAGGGACTGGCACTCATTTATACATTTTGCTTTTTACCTTTTGTGTGGTATTCACCAGAGAAGACTTCTTGGACATGGGTTTAAGTCAATAAAAAAGTCCTTATTAGCCAGCTGGTGACTATACACATTTTTTTTCAGGATCCCAGTGTAGCCCTGAGCCTTTCTCAGGGTGCGCTTTCAAGCATAAACTCCTGTTTTTGATCAACATACTTTGGTTAACAAGAACAGTTAGCCAGAAGGGGACCTAAAGAAGCTAAAAAAGCAAGGTTAGTACATTTAGAGACTTGCCCAGAACTATATGGACATTGATGGTTTGTTTAAGCCTCTCTTTGTTTGAGTTTTGGCTGAATTTTACATCTGAAATGGTACTTCCATCATGGAGTCAGTTGTGCTAAGCATGGGGGAGGGCCCTGTTACAAACCTATGTGTTTAAGTATTTTAAAATGAATTTTTTTTAGATATTTATTTAAAAAATTGGCTTCAAACTTGTAGCCATCTTGTTGCCTCTGTCTTTCAGGTGCTGGGACTAGAGGCATGTCTCAGCATCCCTAGCCTTTATCTGTGTCTTGAGACAGCCATGGAGTCCTGGCTCGGCTGGAGCCTGAGCTCTACTTGCCTCAGCCTCCCGAGTTCTGGAGTTTTGACCCACTTCTTTATGAATTTGATGCATCTGTTCACCTATTTTTTTTTATTGTGGATCATTTCCCTTCATGTTTGTACTTGCAAAAATACTATGCTGTTATTATCTATTTTATGTGTGAAGTGTAATGTTCTGTCTCCTTTTTATATCCAGTATCTTCATTGTTTTTTTTTTTTTCCCCTCTTGTTTTGTTCTCTTGTTTGTTTTGAAATGGTGTCTTAAAGTGTATTTCAGTCTGGTTTTAAACTTGTCATCTCCTGAGTCTTGGGATTACAAATGTGTCCCACCACCCGGGCTTATCATTGTATCTAAATTAGTTTCTATTAAAAGTCAGCTAACTCTTTTTTTTTTAATTTGACATATAAATACAAATCTTTTGAAATAAAAATTTTCAGGTTAAAGGGGGGGGGGGTACTTTAAGTTTTTAAAACCACATACCCGGCAATAGGTATCATTACGGTATTTTTTTCTTTTCTTTTTTTGAGACATGGTTTCTCTGTGTAGTCCTCACTGTCCGGGAACTTGCTGTGTAGACCAGGCTGGCCTTGAATTCAGAGATCCTACTGCCTCTGTCTCCTAAGTGCTGGTATTAAAGGCATGTGCCATCACCAACCCGTTTTATTATGGCATTTTCAAACAACGTGTATTGGTTGGTTTTCTTCCCTTTGCATCTGCTCCACTCAGCCCCTCTATTTTCAGAACTTTAGGTCTTTGGAAATTTAAGTGTTTGAGATTGTGACATAAGCCTCAGAGATGTATGGTTTCTAATTCCTGCTTTTCAGTGTCTCTAGTTTCAACTCTGTATTTGTTACAATTTAGTCTTGAACTGGGAGTGACTCTGTTGGAGCCAGAACTAAGAGTTCTAGCTCTCTTGTTCTAGCTCCATCTAGTGCTTCACAGGCTGCCCCGCCCCGCCCCGCCCCGCCCCGCCCCGCCCCGCCCCGCCCCGCCCCTGATAACCACATTCTGTACAACCTGCAGTTTCTGGAGATCCATTTTTTTTATAGCATATAAATAAAGTTTTAATCAGATAAAACTTTTGAAACCCCTGTTAACAGAAACTTCTGCTTCCTGGTCTGCCTCTGCATGATGTAATTGTGGTTTTGGCTTTATAAACCCTACCCTGCCTCTCTCTGCGGTCAAGAATATTTTATGTTGTAAGCTGGCTCTTCAACCCCTGGCAAATAAGATTCAATAGGTCCATCGTTGATTACATTCTCATGTGTCTGGTACGGGAACAACAGTTATACTTTCTTATTTATTTCTTTCTCTTTTTTTTTCTCCCCCAATTCCTTCTCTGAGTCCTCTGACCCCTTGGCACTAGCATCATTTCCTCTTTCATTATTGTGGGACCCAGCTCTCTGGTTGTTCTTGAGGTTGAAATAACGATCTACAAGAAGAGCAGAGGTCTGAAGGAGAGAGACTTCAGAGCAGGAAATAGCAATTAGTGATCATGTGTCATGTCCCTCTTTGTAAGAACCGTTGAAACACTGCGTCCTCTCGGACCATCTGCTCTGTTTCTGCGGAGCTGCTTTTCTCACTGGTGTGAAAAAGAGGAAGGAGGGTCTACTTTACTTCACAGTTTCAAGGATTCTAGGATGGCGTGGTCCTATGGACTTGTGCACACTATCACCGTCGGGGAAGTGTGTGGTGGAAGAGCATTTTCATGGTAAACCGGAAGCAGGAACGGAGCTTATAGGTGCATACAGGGGGATATAGGATCACAAGGACATCCTTGTGTTTGTCCTTCAGCTGGTTCCTTCCTGTCCTGTACCATCTGTCAATAATGCCATCATACTATGAACCCATCGGGGATTAACCTGCTCTTTAGTCAGAGCCTTCATCCTGCACTTGTCTCCGGAAATCCAATCACAGATTCGCCCACTGGCGAATCAACCTAGACTTTTTTCTTGTTTGGTTTTTTGAGATAGGGTTTCTCTGTGTAGCTCTGGCTGTCCCGGAACTTGATCTATAGATCAGAACTCAAAGATCCTCCCGCCTCTGCCTCTCAAGTTCTGGGATTGAAGGCATGCGCCACCACTGGCAGTCAACCTAGTCTTTGAATCCAACCTAGTCTCTAAGTCCAAGGAAGTTGATAATGAAGGATTACTCTCTAAGAAGCATACAGTAAGAGCATCTCGCTGCCACCTTTCAGTAAGGAGTAGCTTCTCTGGTTCTAAATTCTCTAAATCAAAATCCATCTTTGGATTTGAAGAGAGTTACAAACCCAAGTGTCTCAGCCAGGCATTGGCGACACACACCTGGGGAAGCAGAGGCAGGCAGATCTCTGTGAGTTCAAGGACAGCTTTGGTACAGAGCCAGTTCCAGGACAGCCAGGGCTACACTGGGAAACCTTGTCTTGAAAAACAAAAACCAAACCAAACCAAAAAGCAAACCCACACGTCTTTGCAATGATTTTCATCTCTACCACAGCCAAGACCAGCTTACAGTATTTTGTTACAACAATTCCAGCAAAATAAAATGTTTGCTAATTAGATCCTGTTATGGTCTGATCCCCTGCCCCCAGAATAGCTGTAGCCATTGTGTTCCGTACCTGCCAGCTACTTCATAGTGTTGCTGCACCATGCCTGCCAGTCAATGACACAGAGAAGTGACTCGTCTCAAGGACATGCTGACCGTATACTCTGCTTTGTATTGTTTGTTCTGAATGTTCTGTATGAGGTTTTAATAAATTCCACAA
This sequence comes from Arvicanthis niloticus, assembly GCF_011762505.2. NCBI lineage: Eukaryota > Metazoa > Chordata > Mammalia > Rodentia > Muridae > Arvicanthis > Arvicanthis niloticus. The sequence goes on along the minus strand of NC_047676.1, from coordinate 33,568,632 downwards.
AGCTTTATGTAGGACCCATCAAATCAAAGATCAATGTGAACTGTTATGTCTAAAATATCTTGAGTCAGAGTTGACCAGTGGGCAACTCTTTCTGCACCTATGTGTGAGCTCACTGTGGTTCTTGTGGCTGACACTGAAGAATGCTACTAACAAGCCCAAAGGTTATAATTATAATACCCATGCTCTGTTTTCTCAATGTTCTGAATCTCCCCTGTTCACCATCCAACCAACACCCCCTTACCTTACTCAGGACCAATCAGCTTAAAGGTTAGCTGATAATACTTTGCCTAGTAAGCCAACTGTTCCCCTCCTTGTCTTTAAACTTTTGAACCTGGTTTTTCCTATAAAAAAAGCCTGCCCTGAGGACAGACTGGTGCCACAATTAGGGTTCCAAGTCCTTTCTGCGGCCCTAAATGTTCAGTATTAAATTGTGCATTCAGTAAACTATTCTTGCTTAACTGAGATCAGTGTTTGTATGGGTTGAGTGATTGCAGAAATTCAACAGATCCCACACACTAGGATTTTACTGGATTTTGACTTACAAACCATCCAAACATTTATACTGGGCTGGCCCTACCTGGGCAAGACTCTGTGGCTGCCTGGAACTTTCTGACCTGGAGTTGATGTTCTGAGACCCACCTGATATGAACCCAGAAGCTCCAAGAATGGAGATTTTATTTACATCTTCATCCCTGCTTCCTTCTCCTCTTCTTTTATCTCTTCCCTTTTAAAAGTGTAACCTACAGGCCATTTAAAGGATATTTATTGATGCTTAAACTCAGCCCTCCTTTGAAAGTCCACACTCAGTTTTAAAGAAAGCCCAGCAAGTGGGTCACTCTGCTTTCCCTATTAATCCTGTTAGGATCTACAACTCCTCAAAGACCTCTTAGATTTGAATTCAGCCTAAAGCAGTGGGTCTCAACAACCCTTTCACAGGGTTTCATATCAGATATTTTATATATCAGATATTTACATTATGATTTATAACAGTAGCAAAATTAGAGTAATGAAGGAGCAATGAAAATAATGGTCTGGTTGGGAGACCACCACATGAGGAACTGTAAAGGCTGCAGTACTAGAGAGGTTGAGAACCACTGGCCTTCTTGCTCCAAGCTTGCATTCATACAGTCTTGACTTGACCCTTTAAAAGCCAGCTCCTCAAGCTGAAGGGGTTTGCAACACCATAGGAAGAACAACAATATCAACCAACCAGACGCCCTAAAGCTCCCAGGTACTAAATCACCAACCAAAGGGTACACATGAGAGGACCCATGGCTCCAGCTGCATATGTAGCAGAGGATGGCCTTATCTGGCATCACTGGGAGGGGAGCCCTTTGGTCCTGTGAAGGCTCGATGACCCAGGGTAGAGGAATGCTATGGCACTGAGGCAGGAGTGAGTGGGTGGGTGGAAGGAACTCCCTTATAGAGACAGGGGGAGGGAGGATAGGATAGGGTCTTTGCAGAGGGGAAACTGAGAAAGGGGATAACATTTGAACTGTAAATAAATAAAATAACCAATAAAAAATGAAAAAGCCAACTCCTCAGTGGGTGAATAAGAAGAAGGCTTTAATCATCATGAACAATTTCAACCATAATCAAGACATGTCTATATCAAGCTAAGAGAAAAATTTCTCAACAGACACTGTGTGAGCCCCACACTGGTGTTTCTCTGGCTCCTTCCAGGGAATGGATTGAAGGGTGCCATAATGTAGGATATGCACAAGGCTGAGGTTTCTCTCCTTTCCAGGTGCCTTCCTGATATAAACCTTGGTTTTCAACAGTTTCTGGGAACAACCTGGGCTTCAGGAGATACTCAGGACATCTTTCCACCTCTGTGGATGGTGTCATCTTCTGACTAGTTCAAAGTCCATCAAGTCCTATTACTACAACTCAGACCATTGCTGGAAAGGAGACTCTGTTTAAGAACACTGTCTGCTCTTACAGAGGACCCAGATTCAGTTCCCAACATCTGCAAGGCACTTCTGAACACTTATAACTCCACTTCTAGGAGATCTGATGCCCTCTCCCCCACCCCTCTATCCCTCTCCCTTCCTCCTCAGAGAGGGTGGGGCACCCCTGGGTACCTGGGTAACCCCCAACCCTGGCACATCAAGTCTTTGCAGGGTTAGGCATATCCTCTCCCACTGAGGCCAGAGTACTCATACTAAGCTCTATAACTAACTCTCTCTAATTCCCTTTTAGGGAAATGAGTGCTGTGTTTTGTATTAACGAGCTACCCCCTGCCCACTGTACACTCCTAATATACCCAGATCCCAAGTCACAGGATAAGCCTGTTCCCCTTTTCTTACTGGAAGCAGACATTCTCTCATCTTTGCCTTTAAGGGGATTCTCATCTATTCCTAAGTTTGCTAATCATGACCTGAATACCAGGGAAAGTAAGTAAAACACTATTAATTGCACTAGTTGTTGGTGCCAAGGCATTTGAACAGTTCTCCAATGGTACCACCAGGTGGAGCCATTTAGCCAGATCAGAGTCCTTAACTTCTAAGTAAAGCTGGCTAAGAATACAATATGTCAATTATAAGATAATTTGCATAAGAAGGCTTTAGAAAACATTTTCAGAGTATTTAAAAGCATACTAAGCTGTAACATTTTATTGAGAAAAGTATATACTTACTGGATCTTTAGTTTTTGAGGTGGGATGACAGTCACAAACAATGTTTTATAAATTTTTAAATTTATAATTTTATATTTTTACACATATTATTTATATTTAATATGTAATTATATGATACACGAAATTATATGTTATTTATTTACATATCATATAATACATAAGATATAAAAGCATATAATTTTATAAAATATACATTATAAAATAAAGTTATATAAATCGGTTCTTGTTTGTCAATACGTTTTAAGCTCTTATTTTGTTTATTTGTAATTACTATTTTTGTGTGTATTATATATGTGTGTTCAGGCATGTGTGGAAGTCAGGTGACAGCTTTATGGAGTTAGATTTCCCCTTCTATGTGGAGGTTCTGAGTTCCAGGGGAAAAACTCAAGTCCTCGTTCTTACACTGTTGGGTGACAAGCACCTTTACCCACTGAGCCATCTTACTGCCGCACATTTTGAAAGATTATTATATGTCATTCCATGTACTAAGTATTGGAGTTACAGAGACAAGTTATATATGAGCTATTTGTGGGCAACCGGAAAGGAAAGGTGCATAAAAGCATCAAGCGTGAAGCTAAAGATGTGACTGTCCGTCCACAGGGCAGCCAGAAAGGAAAGCTGTGCAAAAGCATCAGGAGTGAAGCCAAGGGTTTGGCGTTCCACGAGAGTGAGTCCCTTTGTCTGTCTCAGTTGCATTCCAGGTCACAGGAAAATCGGAGCTGGGCTGTAGTTGTTCCTTGATTTGATACTTTTTTCCGAAAGCACAGAAAGGCTCAGTGGTTTGCACAGCAGCCTCAAGACTCAGAATAATTCAAGTCTTTAAAGGTTTCCATACAGGGTCCAGAGCCTCTAGTTTTAGGTAGCTGCCATCAATGTAGTTACTAGGAGATGGGCTATGTACTTGAGGCTGGTCTTTACTTCTTTTGACTCTTGTTTCCTGAACATAGAAAATCAGGTTTTAGAAGCTGTCTATCTACCTCCCTGGTCTTGGGATGTCACCTGAAGAGAAAAGGATGTATGGGTGACTGACTTACACTTGAGGTGCTCACCTCCACACTTAAGCATGTCTTTCATACTAGCTTGGTGCCTTACCTTTCTCAGTAAGCACCCCTTCTTCTTAGTAATCCCTGTGTTTAAACTTATATTAAAATATCCCATGGCTGGAGAGATGGCTAGGGGTGAAGAGCATTGGGCGCTTTTCTAGAGGACCTGGGTTCAATTTTCCATCCCCCCACATGGGAGCTTACAACTCTAGTTCCAGGGGATCTGACATTCTCACACAGACATACATGCAGGCAAAAAACCAGTGCACATAGATAAAAACAAATAAATCTTAAAAAGAATAATGTTATCACACTCCCCCAACTCTACTTTATTAAAACAAAAGCTGTACGTGTGAGCACAACAAATTTTCTGTTTGTTATTCTAGGCCTTTGGTTTTTCCTGCTGAGGTCCTTGACCTGTTCCAAACAACTTGATTTTCTTGTCTGCATCCAAAATTGATCAGTTTCCTGTGACTGTGAAGTGGTGAATGACTGATGATTGACAGATCACCCCAGAACCATTCCATTTTCCATGGGATTTTACATCATCTCATCCCCTCTCCAAATCCACTAAAAATACCATAGTTTTAAATCCCAAGATTTTTTTCTACCATGTAGAACAGAAATGTTGGACTGGACAATTTAACCTCATTCTACATAGAAGAGTTCTTACATTAACTTGTAACATATTCAAATTCTGTTGAGGCCCACATTCTCCCTCAACACTTTGCCTCAACGCTTTTGGGGCTAAGTGCTCTGATCAAGAGAGAGTGTGGCTCTTGGGGCAGGAGACGCAAAGAATGGAGACAAGGCAGGATGTGATTCAGTCTCTTCTATTTTCTCAAGTCTCCCTCAAGTCTCCCTTATTGAAGGGAATTCTGAGGTATTTATATACACAAGCAGGAGAACACAGGTGAAAACACTTTACCACGTGCACCATACAGCTGAGGTCACTAAACAGCAAAACAAGCTATGTGGGATAAACAATATATTTATCAGAGTGTGCTTCAGCTGTTATAGGCTTTTGACAACCAAGTCTTTCATCAGGGTATATGGTTCCAGATGGCTGCAAAGTTGATCTAGCCGCTTTCTGCTTAAGTCAGCTCCCAACAGGTCCCCCTTTTTAAATTTTTTTCAAAAGGGAAGGCTGGGAAAACTTACGGAAACCGTGCCTGTCCTAGGTTGGAACAAAGGACCCCAGCCTCACTTAAGATGGTGAGGCCTCCCTTATTTTAGGGGCAAGGGTCTCGATATGCTCTCTTACCCGTCATTGGCTAACCGGCTTAGCACGCAAGTTAGGGGTTAATCCTCATCAGTCTTGATGACAGAGGTTTCAGAGTCCCCTACTTCCAGCCTGTAATAGCGGACCTGTATGGGTTTCATTTGTTATCTGTTGCCGTACCAAGCCATCAGTTTGAACAGCATGAACCCGAGAGACAAGAGACTTAATATCTAAACCGTTGATATAAAAGCAACACTCTTTAAGGCAACACACAACTTCCCCTGTTGGAGAAGTGAAAGGTCTAAGCCTTGTACCCACAAATTTATACCAATGAAATCCTTGAATTTTGCATCAGCTTAGTAACAATTATACAGATAAAGACAGCCTAATATTAACCACCTCAGTCCCCAAGTCCAGGGAATTGGGGCGCTGACTCTTCATTAACTTCTTCAAGCTGAACATGGGCGTTGACTTTTAGAAGAGGAATGAGGGGAAGGGTAAATTGATAAGCATCTGAAGTCTGTCTTAACTGCATCCAGCTGGAAGTCCAGGGCATCAGTGAGCATGCAGGTGATAAGAAGATTCATTCACCAAGGCTGTGTATTCTGTAATATACAAATCTCAAAACAAGTTTTAGTATCTAAATAATTATTTTGATTGATTCTCTGGAATCTAGTGTTCTGGAGGCCTACCTCTGTCATGTCTGATCCATATAATTCTGGAAGACATAACTACTACCTTAATGACCTCATCAGAAAACTCATAGAAAAACCTTTTTTTCCAAATTAGCCTTTCCTTAAGCCAGTAACCAGAAAAACCTTTACATTGAGTTTTTATCCAGAAAAATATTATACAACTCAGAATCACACCCATTTTGAAAGTTAAATCTATTAACATTATCATTCTGCTTAGCTCTCTGTCTAGAGCAGCCTTCTATTTATTCCTCGCGTCTTTAAAGCCTTTTTCATCTGTTTTTACTCACTTATTTCTTGCCCCATTTTCGTTACTATAACCTTTATTTATTTGTTTGGCTCTCTTGACTCAGAGCAGCCTTCAATTTACTCCTTGCATCTTTAAAACTTTTTTCATCTGTTTCTGCTTATTTTTTTCTTGCCCCGTTTTTGTTACTATAACCTTTATCTATCTGTTTGGCTCTCTTGACTCAGAGCAGCCTGCAATTTACTCCTTGCATCTTTAAATCCTTTTTCATCTGTTTCTATTTACTTATTTCTTGCCCCGTTTTTGTTACTATGCAATCACCTTTGTTTCACTTCCGAATTCAGCCAGCTCCGTCAGTCGACTGGTTCTCCAGCGCAGGAGTGAGGATGACCGCTTCCAATTCCCGTGGTGTCCTTCACTGTATCCCGCTTACTGGAGCTCTAACGTTGAGACTCTGTCAGTCCACTGGTTCTCCAGCGCAGGGTGTCTTCCACTGTATCCTGCTTACTGGAGTCCCTGTTCGGGCGCCACTAATGTTGAGGCCCACATTCTGCCTCAACACTTTTGCCTCAACACTTTGGGGGCTTAGTGCTCTGGTCAAGAGAGAGTGTGGCTCTTGGGGCAAGAGATACGAAGAATGGAGACAAGGCAGGATGTGATTCAGTCTCTTCTATTTTCTCAAGTCTCCCTTATTGAAGGGAATTCTGAGGTATTTATATACACAAGCAGGAGAACACAGGTGAAAACACTTTACCACGTGCACCATACAGCTGAGGTCACTAAACAGCAAAACAAGCTATGTGGGATAAACAATATATTTATCAGAGTGTGCTTCAGCTGTTATAGGCTTTTGACAACCAAGTCTTTCATCAGGGTATATGGTTCCAGATGGCTGCAAAGTTGATCTAGCCGCTTTCTGCTTAAGTCAGCTCCCAACAAAATTCTATCCTGAAAACCATATTAAACAGTATCTCCCTCCAACTTTCCCATTTGTCTGGAATTTTATAACCAATTTTAACAAGATTTATTCTATCATATATGGATGAGGGTTTTGCCTGCAAGCATGTTTGTGCACCCCATGCGTGCCTGGTGCCTGCAGACGGCAGAAGAAGGCATGCCTCCTGAAACTAGGGTTATAGATTGTTGTGAGTCACCACGTGGGATGTAGAAATTGAACCTGCAATCTCTAGAAGAACAGCCAGTCCTCCTAACCACAGAGCCACCTCTACCACCCCACGCTTTTTTTTCTTTATCTCACTTGACTTCCCAGCATTCCTGAAACAATAACACACTGTGTGGGGAAGCATCCCACCACTCAGGTATGTCCCCAGGCCTTTTTTTCTTCCTGTCCCACTTACTGGTCATTGTCTGTGTTCATCTCAGTCTCTGGGTCTAGTTCCTATATCCTAACTCCTTTCAGAGACTGTCCTCAGTCCCTTTTATTACCCATGGCATCAGAATTTTATTTTAATTTCTGATGATTTTTTTTTTTGCTGTTGTTGTTCCAGAGCCTTCCTGCAATTTAACCAAGGACCGTTCTGACTCTCAGATAAAGTAAACCTTTTCTATCTGTGCTGAGCAACAGTAGTGTGAGCACAGTAAATGTGAAAGATGCACTAGAGAAGTCCAGTGTTTCATTTAATGTAGATTTAAATGAAAACAGCCACACCCGGGTAGTGGATACGCTGTTAGGCAGCCTAGATCTAGACCAGGAGGTATTCACTGCTTTACAGGAGACATAGGACATTAGAAAAATCAGACAAAAGACACTTTTGCTCCCCCTCCCCTTTTTTTGAAACAGGGTCCTGAAGAAGCGATGCCTGTAGGGAAGACATGGAATGGATACTACATAGGATGCAGAAGTTTCTGCAGAATGAGGGAAGGATGTAAAGAGGGATGTTGCTGGGACCGAGTGAGTGAAAGACCTGACCCAGGAATGATGGTGTTAGCTGTCCATTCAGTGAGCAACTGTCCTGCTGTGCAAAGACAACACTGCTTTGTCATTGCAGCTATAGCATTCAGCATCTTACTCCAGACTGTCCAGCACCAGACACCATCCTGTGCTTGGGAACAGTTCTGCTCAGCCACATGTGGATACACACAACCACATACGAAATGGGTGGCCCAGGTCAGCCATATGACTATGAACCCCTATAGGGAAATAAAAACTTTGGAGATAGACTTGACTTACTTCTATTTACTACCTCTCGACAGCCTGGTCTAGCCTGGTCTCTGCGGTCTTCTTCTGGTCTTGCTGTGCCAGTGTCTTCAGTGTGCTAAATCCCAGAAGGAATTCCATGGGAACTGTACTGGCTGGTTTTGTGTGTCAACTTAACACAAGCTGGAGTTATCACTCAGAAAGGAGCTTCCCTTGAGGAAATGCCTCCATGAGATCCAGCTGTAAGGCATTTTCTCAATTAGTGATCAAGGATGGGAGGGCCCATTGTGGATGGTGCCACCCCTAGGCTGATAGTCCTGGGTTCTATAAGAAAGCAAGCTGAGCAAGCCAGGGGAAACAAGCCAGTAAGTAACATCCCTCCACGGCCTCTGCATCAGCTCCTGTATCCTGTGACCTGCTTGAGTTCCAGTCCTGACCTCCTTTGGTGATGAACAACAATGTGGAAGTGCAAGCTGAATAAACTCTTTCCTCCCAACTTGCTTCTTGGTCATGATGGGCAGGAATAGAAACCCTGACTAAGACAGGAACACACAATACCCTTTCCCACGAGCCCTCTACTCCTAAGCTGTTTCAGTACTGGTTCCTGAACTGCCGCCTCTTAGCGTTAGACTCTGAAAAGGGTATTAAAAGTCATTGTTCTATTCAGAGACAGGTTTAAACAGCATTCACTAGGAATTCTCAAATGTAATTTCTTCAGCATGCTGCTCAGTTTGGGTTGAAACTCAGCGAGAAGGCAACTCCTTTAAACCTTCCCTTATGGTTCACTTCTTTCTGGAGCCTACCTTTTAAGTCCCCATCTTCATGGGCAGGTAAAGACTTTCAGTTATCTATATGATAGGCATTTACCTGTCAAATATTTATTCAATTCATATTAACTGCTAAGCTGAGATTTAGGTGAAAAGTGTATGGAATTTAACTATCTAAATCCTGCCTAGTGCCACAGACACAGAGACTGTCATCTGTGTAAGGAGACCAATGAGAAACTCATAAAATAACGTTAGTAAGAAGTAAAGGGATACATGGCCTGTGCAAGGCCTCACTTCCACTCTGAGGATGTTGAATGTTGTGTTTATTCCTGGGTCCAAGCTCCCAGAGTAAGGAATCTGAGACTCAAAATATATTTACAAACACCTAGGCCATAAGCTTTGGTTCGTTCTCTGACTTGCTCTCATAACTTAATATCCTATTTATTTTAATCTAAGTTCTGCCTCATGGCTGGTTACTTCTGCTCAGCTTCTTCTATACTTCTGTCCTCCTCCATGTTCTTGTGTGAGTTTCCCCCAGTCCCTGCCTCTCTCTATCCCAGAATTCAATCTCCCTTCTGGATGTCCCGCCTTCTACTCTACCCTGTCCTATTGGCTGTAGGGATTTTATTGACAGGTGATGCATACATGTGATAGACAAGATATTCTCTCTACCTGAGGCCATGTTGATGTCCATGGACAGGGCTGATTCTCAGGGTCTTGTCTAGGTCTATGGTCCTACTGCAAACAGGAGCCATGTCTGTGTTTCTGTGCTGTCACCAGAAACCATGTGGAGGTCAGTGATTTGTGTTCTCACTAATTGTGAAGAACAAGGAAGCTACTTTTGATGTGACATCAGTGACTATAGATGCACAGTTGAGAGGGGAGGGATATGGAAGGCTTCTGTGACAACTCTTAACCCCTCACCAACCCTCCTACAAAAAAAGTAAAAGTCTAGACAGGAAACCACCTAAGACAACTTTTAATAAGTATGATGGTGGTGTTGAAGTATTTCTCCACAACTGATGGCTTCTGGCAGGAGTACAGGAGGGGGAAAGACTCAGTTTTATCTAAGAGATTGTAAGAGTGATGGGAGTGCAGGTGTGAGCTTCTAAGGAAAGTCACCCTTCATTGACTTTCTAATAAGCATATATGTAGTCTTGATTGGTGTGGTGGGTTTGGATGAGAATGTCCTCCATGGGTGAAGATATTCGAACACTTGGTTTCCAGCTGGTGGTGCAGTTTGGAGAGATTTAGAAGGTTGGGCCTCTGTGAACGAAGTTTGTCACTGGATGGGATGGGGCATTGAGATTGAAGGCTTCCCATCATTTCCAGGTCATGTTCTGTGCTTTGTGCTTGTTGCTGAGGATGTGAGCTCTCAGCTTCCTGTCTTGCTGCCATGCTTGCTGCCTGATGCCATACAGACTCTCATCCCTCAGGAATCATAAGCCCAAATAAACTCACCCTTCTATAAGTTGCCCTGGTCATAGAATTTTGTCACAGTACCAGAAAAATAACTAATACAATTGGTTTTGAAGTTACTATTTTCAATGGATTTCTGAGACACTTCAGTGCTATCACAGCATGGGTCCTGACAGGAATCTTGACAAGATTACAGTTTGTAAGGTAAAGCACGGATACAGGAAGCTAGGATCTCTTCACTGTAAACAAAACCTAATTGTGTTGTTTGTGAGATTCTAGAAAATATTCTAGAGAGGAGTGAGGCCATCCAGGACATCCTATACACCCAGGTCTTACATGTGTCTTATTGCTCTTTTAATCTTCCCGTTTGAAAATATTTTTTATATAAAAAGAGCATTATTTTGATATTGACAACTGTCTTAATGTTCTTTCTATTGCTGTGAAGAGACACCATGCCATAGCAATGCTTAGAAATGAAAACATTTAATTAAGGCTTGCTTACCATTTCATAGGTTTAGTCAATCATCATCACAGTGGGAATCATGGCAACACACAGGCAGACATGTGCTGGAGAGGTAACTGAGAGTCCTCATCTGGATCATCAGGTAGCAGAAAGAGAGAGACCCTGGGTCTGGCTTAAGTATTTGAAACCCCAAAGCCAAACCCCAGTGACATACTTCTTCCAACAAGGCCACACCTTCTAGTAGTGACACTCCCTGGTGACCAAGCATTCAAATCTATGAACCTATAGGGACCATTCCTATTCAAACCAACACAGCAACTCACAACACATGTTAATCTTGCTGGGCTTCTTGCTCCTCAGATGGCAAATGGTTTCAACCAGTCTTTGGAGTGAGGTGCTCCCCTTTCCCCCATGCCCCGCAGTTTTCTCTGACTATTTTTCCACAGAGCAAGTTGAACTGTCTGAAGAACTGGATGTCAGGTATAAAGAAGAGAACAAAGATGTCTCCCGTGTTTTGAGTCTGAACAATTGCATGAATTTCAGTGCCACTGGCTGAATCAGGGAAGCTTGGGCAGAGGTCTCACTAGGAGTACGTACGTGTTCTTTAAGCATAGACGGTAGGCAGGCGTCTGGAGACGGGGATGTAGATTCCATAAGCATACATAGTTAGGCAGCAGCTGGAGATATGACCTGGGCTAGAGAATACATTTCATAGTCTTCTTTTTATAGTTATGGATTGAATGACCAGGGAGAGGGGCCTGGTTAAATAAAGTATTAACAGCCTGAGCTAAAAGATGTGAGAAAGAGGAAGAGTCATCCACAGAGAGATCTCTATAGAAGGTACATAGTGAGATCAGAAGAATTTTCCAGCTCAAGGGAAGAGAAAGGAATTCAGTGATGTGTGTAGATCAGTTAGGAGGAAGATCACTGTCCAAGGTCAAGTTCAGGACAGAGGAGCCATGTAGACTCTCGCATGGGTGGAGACCGCAAAGCCAGGTGAGGAAGTGGCTGTGGTGGACTCAGACACATCGGTTCACGGTTGCTCAGGCACAAAAAGTGCTGGAAGTGAAGGGAGAAAAGGAGGTTCTATTGTTGTCTAATAAGGATGTTACATCATCCTCTTTGCCTCACTGAGAAGCCCAGGCTGACATAGAATTTGTCTCCTCTTGGTTTGGCCTCCTCACAACCGAGATCACAAATATGTACCACCATCCCTGACCCCTTCTCAGAATATTAAAGGTAGAGAGGCACAGGACCTGGAAAGAAATATCCCTCATTGCTATAGGATCGTACAGAAGGACTGTTATCTGAGAATTTAGGTTGTATAGAAAGGTTGGAGGCAAAAACACGTGGTGTGTGTGTGTGTGGAGAGAGAGAGAGAGAGAGAGAGAGAGAGAGAGAGAGACAGAGAGAGAGACAGAGAGAGAGAGAGGTTAGGGTGTCAGGTGGCCATGATGTGTTGAGCTTCATATCTTTACTTTGCCCTGAAGTTTGACAGCGAGTCTCTGAGTAGCATAATCTTTCACCGGGCACAAACTCCACTAGGTATTGGGCAAACGGAATCTACCCATTGAGATGTAGTCTAAGGCCTATGGATTATTGTAGGCCAGTTATGTTGTGTTCTGAGGGAAATTGCAAAGCCAAAGGCCAAGTCCATTTCCATGTTTCAAGAAGGGGGACAATGAGAGAGGTATAGTGATATTTTTCTCTCTGTCTCTACTACCTTTCCTCTCATCAATTTTACCTCATATAAAAATAGGTTAGACTGCACCTGAGGAGTGGCAACCTCAAGCAAGCCAGTGGATAAGATTAGTGTGCAAACGAGACTCCGGTACCCTTTTACCTATGTCACAGTGGAGATTGCTCTGAACAACAATCAATATGTGACTGATGACGTTATGTCGGGACCTCAGGTCATATCTCGCATTAGCGTTTTCACTGCTGTGACAAATATCTGAGGAATAACTTGAAGGAGGAATTACGGGTGGAGTGGATGGCAGAACGTGTGCCTGTCGGGCTGTCTTGGTTCCCTCCTCTTATTCTGTATTCCTCTACAGGCTGTGAGAAGGTGCTGCCCATATCCCACAGGCCGGGAAGGCCTTCTCCGTTACCTAATTGCTTCTGAGAATGCCTTCACTGAGCACACCCAGAGGAGTGCTCATTTCTAAACACTTCTCAATCCAATCAAGTTGGCAATGGAGACTGACCATTGTACTTACAAAGTGAAATACGGGGGGGGGATAAAGCATCACAAGTCCCTGCTGATTAACCGGTGATAGGTCTTAGGATGCGGTATTAAGTGGGGTGTGAAGCTTTCGGCTTTGGCTACAAATGAGAATCACCCAGGGGAGCTTGATCACAGCCGAGGGCCACCAGGCATCCAGGTGACTCTAGTGTGAGCCAAGTCTGAGAAGCCTGCTGGGAAGACGCTGTAAATCAGAGTTCAGATTGTTGCAAGATCCCAGCTGTCTTTAAATGCCTATAAGATTACTGGCAGTTGGAGTGAATTTGAATTTTTCTGAAGTGGTATACCCCGTTGCAACACTAGGTGTCGCTGTAGAAAGGATGAAAGTTGTGAAGACACTGGTTTGTAGTCTTTTCAAACAATGTCTGAGGGAATGATTGTGTGCAGTGCGTTTCACAAAAGAGTAAATTGCAGACACAAGAGAATGTGATTCTACTTACTCCTTTTCTAGAAAACAATGCAAGTTGCTGATGAAAGCATTTGGTTTCTGAAAATATATCCTTAGATTTAGCTTTCTGAAGATTTTCTTGCCAGTATAACTCTTAGTACTAAAATGTATCAGAATTATACATAATTCAAGTGCTCTCTAAGAGAGAAATGGTTAACTCAGTTGATTTTCATGTAGATACAGGGAAGTTTGAAAAAGGCTGTTATGAACATCTAGTATAAAAATATCAATATACACAATCTGATAACTGTCTGACAAACAAAAACCAACCCAAAACTATACAAGGCAAAGAAAACAAAAGACTGTGAATTGAACGCTGGTAACACTGTTCTACAGATTGTGGATGATATTTGATTCTCTCTCTCTCTCTCTCTCTCTCTCTCTCACACACACACACACACACACACACACACAATCTTGTTTTTGTATTCTTCTTGAGATGATCTTAATACACATTGGACCATTTCCATCTCCTGTTTCTGTCTTCCCGTTTCAGAAACCTGGCAAGAGGCAGCATGTTCGCACACCACAATGTCTGTGTGATAGGCTTACAGCTGTGTATATGGTTCAATAAAATTTATTTTGATGCTTATATTTTGTTCAAACTCTATTCTGGGGTTTACAAGTGGGCAGGGTCAATAATTTCTGCCCATGAGTACAGACATAATTGATCTTGGGAAAATATAATAATAATAATAATAATAATAATAATAATAATAATAATAATAATAAAATCTCTTGGGTCGATGAGATGGCTCAGCAGGTAAAGGAGCTTGCCTCAGCAAACCTGATGACCTGAGAGCTTGATCCCTGGAACCTGCAGAAAGGCGGAAGGAGAGAACCAACTCCCGAAAGTTGTCCTCTGATCTCAACATGAGCTCTGTGGCTCACATACAGCCCTGCCCACATCATGAATCTTCCCACAAAAGTAATGAGTAAGGAAACAGTCTTGCTGCTGACTAGGCACTAAGCAGAACATGATATTCATCTCCCAGGCAATCTCTTAAGAGAAAGAACCACAATCCTATCTTTTAAACTAGTTAATCAGATACAACGTGTGTAATCACTTTTTTAAAAAATCCTTTTTGGTGTAAACAGTAACTAGACAGTTCTTACAGAGAGAGGAGTTTTGTAGCAGCATCTGCTCAAAGATCTTATCCTAGGCTCTCCAGGTAATGGGCTGCTTATCAGTGTGAGTTAGTTGAGCTCTGGCAGTGGAAAAACAAACATCTCATGTCTGTGTGACAGATGGGGCTTTTGTACTTTGGACCGGAGGCATCCACTGAAGTCAAGCCCCCAAGGTCCCAGGAAACAAAGAGTAGCATTACCTTCCTTGATGTTTAGCATTTACAGAGGGTTGTAGGGTATGGAAAAGGATATCTATTTCTGCGTCTTAAAGTTGGTTTAGCCTTTTGAACATTTAAACAGGATGGGTGAGATGGCCCAGTGGGTAAAGGTGCTTGCAGCTAAGTCTGAATTTGATCCTAGGACACATATGGTGTAAGTGAACCCCAACTAACTCTTGCAGGGTGTTCTCCGATTTCCAGATCAACAAAATTTAAGTACCAGATATTTAACCAAGTGTGCATACATTGCAAAGACACAGAAAGAAGATCAAGGTCACACTTTCTAGTCAGTGCTCCAGGAAAAGGAAAATAGTGATATCTCCTCTTTTAGCAGCAGCACTGAGAATTTAGGCCTCTTAAACCCAAGTTTGTCTTTTCATTGACAGTGGCCTTGACATCCTCTCCTTAGACTGTTCTGTCAGAAGGCTCTTAGTTGTCCTTTCCCAGTCTTAACAGTCCAGACACTGATTAAATGACTGGAGGCCCCTCTACAACTTAACCAACGTCTCCTCTCCTCTTCTTGACTTCTATTGAACTTGGTAAGTTTTACTTCCAGAGATAAAACAGGTCAGAGGGAAGGAGGGGGAACATGTCACCTCCAGAACCAGCATTTATTCTTAAGGCCCAGCTCCTCGTTGGCTCTGTTGTCTCTACCTGAGCTCAGACATGCTTAGTATACCATAGTCAGTTATGCACAAGTCTTTCTCTTAGAAGCTGGTCCCCACGTGTGACAGCAACCTGATCTGCATCTACCACATGCCAGCCTTCATGAAGCATGTCCACGCCTGTCCTGGTTTGTTCATGCTCAGCCCAGGGCATAGCACTTTTAGAAGGTGTGGCCCTGTTAGAGTAGGTGTGTCACTGTGGGTGTGGGCTTTAAGACCCTCATCCTAGCTGCCTGGAAGCTAGTATTCTGCTAGCAGCCTTCAGATGAAGATGTAGCACTCTCAGCTCCTCCTGCACCATGCCTGCCTGGATGCTGCCATGTTCCTGCCTTGATGACAATGGACGGAACTTCTTAACCTGTAAGCCAGCCCCAATTAAATGTTGACCTTATAAGAGTTGCCTTGGTCATGGTGTTTGTTCACAGCAGTCAAACCCTAACAAGACAATGCCTTACATGATATTTAACTTTTACAACAATCCTGTGATTTATAATCCTTATTATCTATGACAGCTATAGTATCCATTGATCCTTTAGATACAGAATGCTATAATTTCTGTATCATAGTTTATTTTCCACATATGGTTTTCAGCTCCCCCATCTGCCTTCTCTCTCTTGAGAAAAGATTTCACTATGTAGCACAGGATGGCCTGGAACTTGACATCATCCTGCTTCTGCCTTATTAGGACTTAAAAATTTACTTTCAAATTAAAACATTATTGAAGAAAATTTTAGGAAAAGGAAAGCATTCTTTTATTGTTTCTTGACATTAAAAACTCTGTTTTTACATCAAGGGCAAAAGAGATAGTTTATTTGGGTGTCAAAAATGGCCTGAAAACAGATCCAGGTTACCCCAAATTCCAAGTTTTATAAAGTCCCCCTCCCCCTTTTAAATCACAGATCAAAGAAAATCCTGAAGCAAACATTTTGCAAACACGTTGGTGGGAATATCAAGTAGATGGGCTACAGCAGTGTGCGGAAACCCCTGCTACAGATCTCAGATGTTGTTATCTGATTACATGCTTGGGTTTTGGGTTGGTGGATGCTAGAAGCTAATTGTCTGTTAGTACAAAAGGTGTTCATACGAGTAGGCCCAGAGATATTAAGTCAGAAACGGAGATGAGCAAGAAATGGCTGTTAAAGGGGCAGAAGATATCTTAAGGCAAAATGTAATTAGGGCCTGCAAGTGTTCCATCCTCTCCTGACCTGCCATTCAACCTCTGTAGATGTTCCATATGGATTGCATCTTCTTTCTAGGGAAGTTCCAAAGTGCACATATAACATGCATTTACCTGATAGGACAGCGATGGACTAGCTTTCTCTCACTTGTGAATAGAAACAAAGGTGTATAAAATCAGAGATTAACACCAGGCATGTGTGGTTTAAATATATGAATGAGTTAAATATTCTATAACACTTGTCACTTAATATTGTAGCCAAGGTTAACTTTGCACATTGAGGGGATGGAGTGATGGTTCAGTGGCTAAGAGCACTGGGTAGTCTTCTAGAGGACCTGAGTTTAGTTCCCAGCACCCATGTGGCAGCTCTCAACGGTCTGTAATTCCTGTTCCAGAGGTCTGACTCCCTCACACAGGCAGGCAAATCAATAATGTACATGAATTCTTTTTAAAAAAGGGACATTGTACACTGAAAGAAGCAGATGCTGTTCAAAGATTTGATAATCTTATTTGTAGAAATCACTCAGTTCTTATCACTTAGGTGCTACAAAATTGCCTTCAGAGAGGCTTAGTTGTTTTTCTTTAAAAAAAAAAAAAAAAAATCAACAGGCTTTTTGTTTTATCCAGAGTGATTATACCATGAAATACTTTTCTTTCTTTCCTAAAAAATATATTGTTAGTTACTTGCTTCTAGAGTTATCAGGGTATAGGAGTGTGAAAATGAAGGGCTCAAGTCTTGTTTTCTGATTCACAATGACTCACTTTCTGGAGACTCAGATCTGTATTTTGCCCTAATAGCCGAGCTATATTTTTTGTCAGAGATGAAAAAAAAATGCTTCCCTAATAACATGTCTGTATCTTATTATTGCTGATTTAACTAAACCAACAGGGCACACAATTCATCACGATAGGAATCTCAGTTCAAAGTTTGAACTTTAAGCTTGTGAATCTGAAAGTGATCGTGTGAACCTGAGAGTGTGAACCTAGCAGTGTGAACCGGAGGGCAGAAAGGATTGAGGAAGAGGAAGACGGAAGCTAGGCAATCGATTCTATTACTCTTAATTTTTCACATGGGAATTCTGGATGTGTCGGTCGTTGAAGTAATAGCGCAGCTGGGGAGATGCAGCACAAGGGCCTGAGTTCAAAAACACAGAACACTGAATATGGGCTGTGAGGCTGGGCTTGGGTGTGTAGCTCAGTGGAAGTGTGCTAGCATAGAGAGCATGAAATCTTGTGTTCAGCCCCAACCCCAACCTTAGCAAATAAGAATCCAGAAAACCGACGGTGGCAACACATGTCTGTGATCCCAGCACTGAGTGGAGAGAGACAGACCGTTCCTTGAGGCTCTCTGGCCAGGTAGTCTATAATTGCAGAGCTCCAGGCTCAGCAAGAGACCTTGTCTAAAATAATAAACTGGAGAGCAAGGACATCAGATGTTGGACTTTAGCATCCTCACACACATCTCCCCCCACCCATGTTAATGTCTATATGAATATACACACATGCAAATAACAATAATTTGTATATATTATTAAAAGTTGCCAGGTACTCAATAAAAGATCTAGTCTGCAAAGCAGAAGTACTGGGGTCAAAGCTTACAATTCTTTACTTTTTAAAAAGATTTATTTTATTTTATGTATATGAGGGTTTTGCCTGTATGTGTGTATATTCATTACCTGCACGCCTGGTCACCTTAGAGGTCAGTAGAAAGCATCAGAATTCCTGGATCTGGAGTTAGAGCAGTGAGCCAGCAAGCATGTGGATGCTGGTAACCAAACCCAGGTCTTCTGCAAGAGCAACAAAGGCTCTTAATCACTGAGTTCTCTCTCCAGCTCTAAGAGCTTCTGATTCTGGGAGCTGAGAACATGTGTTTTAAAAATTCCTGCAAAATACTGTCTTCTGGGTATGACATAGATGTGATCATGAACTCAAAGCAGCTGTGTTTATTCACCTGCCCTGGGCCTGCTCAAGACTGGCATTGACAAACACCAATCACAGACAGGGGAGGGGCTCATCTCTGCCTAACAGGTGGCTCCTGATGTATTCTGGGAGAGTATTTATCAGTTGTATATCCATTAATGAACCTGCTGGGCTCCAGTGGACAGTTGCAAATCTATAGTCACTGAGACAGCCCTGATTAAACTTGGTGGGTACCAAAACAAAGCAAAGAGTCAGGACTGTGGGAAAGTTATTTATAGAGAGTGGGAATTGATAGGGGGGGGGGGGGAGGGGAGGGGGGCGGGGGAGGCGGGTAGGGGGAAAGACAGGCGCAGGGGAAAGGAGGGTAAAGAGAATGCATAATATACATGTATGGAACCACTGAAGGCCAAATTTAATGAATTTTAAAAAAATCTGATTACAGCGAGTTTACTAATCTGAAGTGACAGGTCTAGGTAGACTCATTGTTATCATTTCATAGACTTGATCGTTTTCTCTAAAATAATTTTGTTATTTACTCTGGTGCAAATTTAAGATCCTATCACATTTTGCACGATGTGTTGTGTGCAACCACAGGCACTCAATCCTGACCAATGTGAACAAAAAGAGTGTGTGTTGACTCAAACCCGACAATGCTGAGGTTGACCATGACTCTAACAACTACCGTCCAGGTGTCTGATCCCTTCACCCCCTTTAATTTTATTTGGCAAATCAGGCTATTACCCCCCTTATTAGCACAGGGAGGAAAAGGTTCAGGAATTGCTCTTGATTGTCTGCCTTTCCTGATGTGTCTTAATTTGATCTGACTCCCTCTTTTGATTTACATGGGTTGGAGACAGCTCTATCTGAAGCATGTAAGAAAGTTTCTGTGTCATTTCTCTTATTGCTGTGACAACATATTGATCAAAGTATCCTAAGAACAGAAGGGCTTATTGTGGCTCATGATCTCAGTGGTATCATTCATCTTGGTGGGGAAGGGGTGGTGAAGTGGCTGCCACACTCTCTGCAGGCAGAGAGAACAGAGCGATGGGCACTTGCCCTTGGTTGACTTTATTCTTTGTTCCTCTTTATTCAAGCTAGACACTAACCTATGGTGCGCTCACTTTCAGGGTGGGTCTTCCCTTCTCAGGTAAACAAATCTCTCTGAGATAGGTTAATACTCACAGGCATTGTCTGCTACCTGTGTTCTAGGTGATTCTAAGTCCAGGTAGATTGACAGTGAAAATGTAACATTGTAGTTTTTCAACTTAGAAGAGGAAATTCCATTAGCAGAAGAGAGAGGGGAAGGAAAGATATTTGCTGACCTGAAGGAAACAAACAGATATGCAACAACACTTCATAGTTTCAATTCTTGTTATTTTTTTTTGCTTGATATTTTATGTACAACATTTTTCATGTCCTCAGGAATCTGATCCCCCCCACCCTCCGTCTCCCTGCCAACACCACCCACCCCCCCAACCCCAGACTGGATGTCTCAATGTAGCCCAGGCTAATCTACAAATCTATTTGTCCGGGTTAACCTATTTAGTCTATTGAGTCCTAGGATTATAGGCGTGTACTACCACATGTACCCTGAAAATCTGGTATTTTATTACCAAATAACACTCTACTTTTTTAGGGGGAACTCTGTTGGTTATTTAGTATTGCATAACAAATTACCCTCTCAAACCAGCGGCCTACATCAACAAAAATATGTATTGTACAGTGGGTGCTTTAGTATGAGGAATCTCACAGGGTTCTGTTGGATATTCTGGCTCAGGGCTTGTCATGAGATTGCAGTCCATTGGGGTAATGATGTCCCATCTAAGCGTGACTACTCACTGCCACTTACTCTCAACACAATGACCCATTCTTAGTCTCTACATTAACCACTGCGTGCTGGAGGGTGGTGGTGGTGGGGTGGGGAAAGGAGAAGCTTATTTGGTCAAGGTTGAGGTATTCTTTTTTTAAAAACTTGAAATCTACTTATTATATGAAACAGTGGGTTTTGTTATGACGTTTTCATGCATGTGTAGACATGCCTTGACCATATTCACCCTATCTCCTTCTCTTATTTCTCCTCTAAATAGCCCCTTTCTACTTTTACAGAACACAAACAACCAGCTTTTGCATAGGAGAGGAAATGTGGTATGCGTCTTCTGCATCTGGTTTATTTCACTGAGCACGGTGATCTTGGGTTCCATTCATTTTCCTGTACACAATTGATTTTGTTCTTCTTTACAACCAAATGACGCTCCATGTGGTATATCCACACCACCCTTTTTTTACCCATTCATCTATCGATGGGGACCTATGCTAATTCTGTACCCTGACTGTAATCATATTATTTCTACCTTCTTTCCTTGGTCATACACCGAAGCATGTGGGAAGGAACAGCCCAGGGTGTGAGTACAAGACAAAGACCTTGCCATCCTGGAAGCTGCTTACCATAATTCCTTTTCTTTAGTGTCAGGCAATTACATTGGTTAGAACTCAAGCATTCATATATAGCAGCTGGGTGTGGTGGCACAAGCCTGTGACCTCAGTACTGGGAGGAGTGAAAATAGAGTAATCTCCAGGGCTTGTGGCCAGCTGGTCTAGACGAAATGGTAAGTTCTAAGTTCAGTAAGAGACTCTTTATTAAAAAAAAAAAAAAAAAGTGAACAAGGATACAAAGAAGATGTCTAGAGTTGACCTCTGGCTTCCACATACAGGCACAGACCAGTGTGCACTGCCCCTCCCCCATATACCACACTCACATCTATACACAGGAGTTTAAGTAATACTACAATAAACTTAGTTTTGCTCACATTTTTTTTTATGTTTTTGGTAGGGAATTATTCACTAAAGAATAATGAATAATTTTAGTAAAGTCTTTTTAAAAAGATTTATTCCTTTTATGTGCATGTGAGTGCACATGTGTATGTACCTGCTTGTTTGCATGCACACTGCAATAGGTCCAGGACCTGGAGAAAGTATGGATGCTCTGGGAATGGAGTCACCAGAAGCTGTGAGCTATAACAAACTGAGGTCTTCTGCAAGAGCTGGAAGTGCTCTTAACCCCTGAGCCATCTCTCCGGTCCCTATGAAAGCCTTTAAATGCGGTAGATTTCTCTGCAACATGCAAAGATAATGTTTAAAAGTAAGAAAATATGCTTAGAAACACTAAAAGTAATTATTGGGAAATCAGGTGATTCACACAAATCAAATCATATCCTGGCCAAAGGAACATACTTTATTCTCTAAGAAAGCCTGGTGTATTTATTATGCTACCATTAATACAAGGAGAAAGGTTTATGGATGGTTCACTCTGGCAATGTGCCTGGGGCTATCACTCATTGCTCTGGAGTCCCTTCTGATTTTAATTGGTTCTACAGACAGGCTAGACTCAAGCTGCCCTCGTCTTTTGCATTTTTGCATTTCTGCATTCTGTTCTTTGTCATCTCTAATACTTCCAGAGTGTCTTTGGTTAAGTTTAGTTCGGAAGTCCTGGCTACATTCTGGAGTGAAAGTTGCCAGAGTAAAGTTATCTTTCAGAACCTGGGGAGGAAGTGACTTTTTTTTTTTTTTTAGAACAAAATTTGCAGATATGGGGCTAGAGAATGTTCAGTGGTCAAGAGCAGGGGCTGCTCTTCCAGAAGACTCAGCTTTGATTCCTAACACCCACCCCGCAGCTAACAGCCATCTGTAACTCCAGTTCCAGGGGATCTGATGTCCTCTTCTGGTCTCTGCAGGTAGAGGACATGTACCTGGTGTACGGGTGTGTGCAAGCAAAATGTCCATATGTGTAAATTAAAAATAAATAAATATTATGAAAAATTCTGTAAAAAAAAAAAAAAAACGGCAGATCTCGAGTTCTTTACTAAAAATAGTGTAGTCTTTGTATGTAACCGACATTTCGAGAATGTAGGCTCAAAAATTTTAATATTGGTTCATTGTTCATGACTGTAACAAGGAGGAATACCGAGCACTTACAAAGGAAGGAGGCGTGGTGAGCTCACAGCTTTGGAGTCTCCGTGACTAAACGGCAAAGGGCTAATTCTTATGAAGTTCCTTCGGCTGTATCATTATTATAGATGGCACCACAGAGGGAGCTTATGTGACAGGGAGCAATATGGCACCAAACAATGGGACACCAAAGCTGTTTCGGGGGTTGGGTTCACTTTAAAACACATAAATCCTGTGAGAGTTCAGGAAGCATTTCAGTTCCTTCTGCACATGTCCCCAATAGTTAAAGACCCTCCGCTAGACCCCACGTCGTAATATTAGAACCTTTAAGATCAAACACAAGAACTCTGGGGAGCAAGTGAAAACCCAAACACAGCCCTCGCTTACTCTGTTTGTCAGTCTGCCCTTTTTTTTTTCCGGTCTGGTTCTCACAATGCAGCCCTGACGGACCTGGAACTCACAGTTCTGTCTGCTTCTGTTGCCTGAGTACTGGGATTAAAGGTGTGAATAGCCACGCCAGGCTAAATTAATTATAATACCGGACACAATGTAACTGTAGTGTTAAGTAGCTGTTAGAGTGATAAGAAAGTATGTGTGTGTGCGTGCGTGTGCGTGCGTGTGCGTGTGTGTTGTACACTTTTTGTTTCTCTGTTTCAGGCAGGATCTCACTATGTGGTGTAGGTGTGCTTCAATCTCACAATCCCATTCCAAGTGCAGGCATTACAGGTGTCTGTCTACCACAGTGTTTGGCCAAAATAGTTGCCATCCAGGATTAGGTGACTCCATGCATGTCATGAATATGGAAACTTGATTGTATTTGTAGTACCTCATGTCATTTAGTGAACAAGCTGTTCAGGGCCGAGTTCTTTACACTCTTCAGACATTTTAGCAGAATGCAGTGAGCATCTGATGCTGATGTAAGGGCCTCCTTACTCAACCTCACGTTAGCTCTTCCCTTCTGTTTCCACAAGCTTTCCTTTTTCTGTTCTGCTCTGTGCTGATACTTTCTAAAAAATGCGGAGGGTAGAGAGATGGCTCCGTAGTTTGGAGCACTGGCTGCTTTTCCAGAGGACTCAGGGCTGACTCCCAAAGCCCACATCATCATCCGTAATTTCAGTTCCAGAGGGAGCCAATGTTCTGTAATGTTCTTTTCTGGTCTCCAAGGACACCAGTCGCGTCCAGATGTACAGGCAGGGAAAGCATTTGTGTGCAAACAATAAAATATTAATATTATGGATTATTTATTAGCATGCATGGGTGAGTGCGGTATGGGTGAACATGTGGAAGTCTGAGGACATTTTGTAAAAACATGTTCTCTCCCTTTTAATTTAATTTTCATAGATTCTATTATTAAAAAGCTTATGGATAAAAAAAATCACACATAGAAATGAACGAACCAGATTCAAAGTCCAGACATCTCAATGAACTTCTATATGATGAGGGTAGTGCTTCACATTGGATTTTTTTGTTTGTTTGTTTACTTGTTTTTTGAGACAGTTTTTTTGTTTTTGTTGTTGTTGGTGGTGGTGATGGTAGTGGTATGTTTGTGTGTGTGTGTGTGTGTGTGTGTGTCTCCCTGGTTGTTCTGGAAAGTGCTCTGTAGACCCAGGCTGGTCTCAAACTCAGAGAATTGCCTGCCCCTGCCTCCCCATTGCTGGGAGTAAAGGCATGTGCCACCACTGCCCAGCTCTCTTCACATTGGATTTTACACTTACCCAGAACCCTAAATTGAAAATTTTATGACAGAGTTAGAAACAGAACAGAACAAAACAAACAAGCAAAAGGCCAACTAGAACAAAGCTACTTTCTTTTTCCTTCTACCACGCAGATCCTGGGAACTGTATTGTTAGGCTGAGTTGCAAACGGTCTGAATCGGTGAGCTGTCCCCTTGGCCCTGGTGATACTTCTTAAACTACTTATACCAAACATGGGTCAAAATATCTGATTCCAAGGGGATAGAAAACACACTGAAAACCATGGTTTTAAGGGTTATTTAATGGTCATCTGGGAGAATTCAACTGTGAAGTCTCTTTACTAGCGTATGTACTACCTACAGCAGTGTGCACATTCTCTGCCTCAGTGTACCTTGGGTCACTTCATAACCTTATCTTTCTCTCTTTCCTGAGTGGGCTCAGCACACTGCACAATAGATGCTAGCAAAACATTGCTTTTTTAGACATGCTTTCTAGACATGAAACACTAGTTCAGAGAGACGTCTCATCGTTCACCGCTGCTGTCGAGGATTCTTTGAGTTCTGAAGATCTCAAAGAGTTACTTTAGGTCGATTTTCTTTCTCTAAACAAAATATATGACATTGGATTATTGAGTGATTGATTAGCTGGGAACTGGACTCAGGTTCTCAAGAACTCGAGACAAGCCAGGAGTGGTGCCACGTGCCTTTAAACTCAGCATTCAGGAGGCAGAAGCAGGCAGATCTCTGTCAGCTCAGCTTTCTCTTCCTCATGTCATACACTGTTGAGGACCACTCTCTGCCTGGCTTGGCAGCTACTGTGTTGCAGACCATTCTGCCCCATGCTTTGGGGCCAAAATGTCCTGGACTGCTCTGTTGCTCCCATCTGCGGGTCAGGGTCTAGCAAGAAAGAGAGTGAGGGGAAAGAAGGGGAAGAGACGAGAAGACTGGAGACAAGACAGGGTGTGTAGTCAAGTCTGGTTACTCCTTTATTCCCCCTATTGACTCATATTGACTCCTATTGACCTACTATTTTAACCCTATTACAAGGAAATCCTGGGTATTTATAAGCACAAGCAGGAGAACACAGGTGAAGACATTTTACCACGTGCACCATGCAGCTGGGTTCACTAAACAGCAAAACAAGCTACGTGGGCTAAACAAGATATTTATCAGAGTGTGATCAGCTGTTGTAGACTGTTGAAAAACAAGTCTCTATCAGGGTATATGGTTCCAGATGGCTGTAAAGTTGATAGCTGCTTTCTAGCTGCTTTCTGCTTAAAGTTGGCTCCCAACGATACACATGCCATCTTCATGACTTCCTAGCATCATTATCTCTCAAGAAGTCCTCCTTCCAAATAGTACTAAGGTATGAAGTCGAGGACTATGTGGCTCCAATACATAAACTTATGGGGACGCAGTTGAAACATTGCTCACACTAACATCTCTGGTAGCTCAGCCTCTGTGCAGTCACCTGTACTGCTCTCCCTAGAGATGGAAACTGAAGAAATACTGAACCTCTGAGTAGTCTTTTCAGCTTGCTTTGTGCTCAACAGCAAGAACAAGGTCTCGAAGCATGTGCTTACAGAGTGCTCTCTCTGTTCTGATATCTAATGTTTTCAAATGTGGGTTATCCTAAAAAAATAAATAATTAAACGTGGGTCAGCCTGTTCTCTTTCCCCACCTCTTCATTTTAATTGAAAGAATGAAATGTAAATCTTTTGCTGGAATGGGTACCCCAAGTTTTAAATAGTTGCCTTTAGTCTTTAAAGGAGACAGGAGGCTTACTCCGTTCTACACCTCCCTCCATGAAACACTCAAATGAGAGGATTCTACTTTCCTGTTTTGGATAGTTAATTTTAGGATTACAACAATTTAAAACATGCCTGGGTATGTGTGCTGGCCAACCAAGTCAAAGCTGGGATTCGAGAAAAAGCCTGTCCATGGCACAGAGACCATCCATAGCTTTTTTTTTCTATCTCATAACTTGTGGCTCTGGAAAATCTGGTACATGCTAAAACCTGCTGACGGCTTTTTAGGGTTATCTTTCTTTGCTTCCTTTCCTTTAGATGTCTTGAGTCAGTAGGCTAGCCCGTAGGCTCACCAGGTCATGAGGATCCTGTTTTCATCCCGAGGACAATGCCTTTTTGCTCAGTGCTTATCTGTTTCCGTGCTTATCAGTTTCTATGTTCTCCCTTCTGACCCCAAGTCCTCTGTGGGTAAAAGGTCAAAGTCTTGAAATGGAATTCAGTAAGACAGCCAGGAAGGTGCTTGCTGCTTTCCTCTGCCTCAGATAGCCCCTATATGATCTTGAGTTTAGCTAGCTTTAGATTTATCTAGGTCATAAAGCTAACCAGTCTTCCCCTTTTTCTAACTTACAAGCGTGTGCTTTCTCAAGGCTCCTGATATCTTTTGGCTCTCTTGAGTGATTTGAAATTCAGTGGCTGGCTACAGCTTGATCAATAATCCGGGGAACCAGCATCAGGTATCTGCAGTGCTGGCGGCTCACACTAGCAATAGTCCGACTACCTCACTTTGTGTTCAGGAAAGCTATGCAGTATGATCTCAGTTCTGGGTGGCACGGCTGGAGATCTGTGAAGTTCGGTTAGACCAAGTCCAGGAACTCAAGCTTGAATCTGAGTTGAGGCTCTTAAAGTCCAGTTTTAAAAGTTTGTATAGAAGACATTACAAGATTGGCCACTTTTCTCCAGAAGTTTTTGGGCAAGTATCCATATGCAGCAAATGGAAGTAGAATATAACACCAAATTCCACTTCAGGCTGTGCCATACTTAGGCTTGTGATAAGGCAAGACTCCTAACCTTTTGAAAACCCAGTGTCTGTCCTACCAGGTAAGATTCAGTTATGTCTAAGGCCGTGTTGAAGCCAACTCTTTGGTATGCCCTGATCCTAAGTTAAGGGAAAAGGGAATTATTGAGTCCACTAGTTCTTGGCCCAAGGGAAGACTAATTCAAGGAGGGAATAACAACAGGCTTCCCAGAATCCTTAGAGGCTTAGCTTGGTTCTGTCCACCTTCATATGCAGATGAGCATGGGTTAGTCCAGGCTATTGTGTTTTGGGTCTAGCTATCAGAGTGTGAGTGATCGAAACCTTTGTACTAATTTCTTCCTTCCTTCTTTCCTTCTTTCCTTCTTTCCTTCCTTCCTTCTTTCTTTCTTTCTTTTCTTTTTTCTATTTTTTCTTGTTTTGAACTCATTGCAAATTCACCCCAACTCCTCTCCCTCTCCCTCTCCCTCTCCCTCTCCCTCTCCCTCTCCCTCTCCCTCTCCCTCTCCCTCTCCCTCTCCCTCTCCCTCTCCCTCTCCCTCTCCCTCTCCCCCCCCCCCCCCCTTTCTCTCTCTCTTACCATACCTGGCCTTGACCTGAGGTCCCCATTGCTTGTCCTACTCATGATATTCTCCATCATTTGATGTAGAATATAGTGTTGGAGAAAGCAAAGGATGGGTCCCTGGATTCCACCCAAGAGGATTTCTCTCCTGGTTAATGTAAGCAGATCCTTCTAAAGTTTTAGAGTCTCAAACACCTATGTTACAGAGAACTTATTCTTCTCGGGACTCTTAGCTTTGACACATGACTTTCCTAGCACAGTGCACAGGACTTGTATACATCAAAGTTTTCTGGATCCATCTATACAGCCCTTTGCTCCCTGCTGACCCAGTAGAACTTTTACCTCAAGCCAATGCTCCGTATCTGTCTAGTGCTGTGCCCAGATGACCGTAAAGGCTGCTGCTTATTGTACAGCCATCAATCTTATATAACTAATCAAGTAAAGTTTAGGCATTTACTGGTTTGTTTGTTTGTTTATTTATTTATTTATTTAATTGTGTATGAGTGCTCTGCCTGAAGGTGTGTAAGTGTGCTGAGCAGGTACCTGGTTATCTGGGGAGGTCAGAAGAAGGTGCTGGGTTCCCTGAAACTGGAGTGGTGGACAGTTAAATGCTGCCATGTTGGTGCAGGGAACCAAACCCTTGTCTTCCCGCAAGAGCCAGTGCTGATAGCTGCTAAGGTATCTCTCCAGCCTGAGTCTAGGCTTTTAAGTAATAGCCTGAAGTAGACTGTCTAACTTGATTACCTCTTTAGTAGGCTATTAGTTGGCGGTTACCAATCCATTTGCTACTGAGAAAGTCATTGCTCAGAGAATTTAGGTCAGCTGCCCAAAGTTAACCATCTGGTAAAAGGCAGATTCAGTGTTTTCTGGCCACCATTCCAAAGCTATTTACCATAACCATGCTTTATTAGCTAGGAATTAAAACGCATGTTTCCATCAGATTCACTGTATGGATGGGTTTGCTAACAGAATATTTGCTCTAAGTAACCTGGAAGATGCGTTTATGGGCTCCTAGTTCTAAGTAGGCTCTTTCGCCAGGCATCTTGCATGTGCCTCAGCTTGGTAGGGAACAACACAATAAATTAAGCCATAGTGTTCAGGCTGTCCTCTGCCAACCTGGTGTGTGCACTGTGTTTCCTTTCCTCTGTGGTGCCAGCAGAGATAGGCTTCAGATTCCACCATTTTCTCTTTTATGGTTTGCATATGGAATTATAGCCCATTAACGTGCCCGTGTGACACTCTTCCCTGGCCTCTCTTTCCTTCTGAGACAGTGTTGCTCATGCAGGCTCAGTGGATTCAACTCTTTTGCCTACATCTCCCAAGTATTTAAATTCTATTCCCTTTTCCTCATTAGAAAAGTACCAAAGAACTGATTTGTCTACCCTAGAGGTTCAAAAGCTGCTTTGTCTGCACTCTTGCTATGTGGCACCACATGATTGCCTGTTAACTCCTCTCTTCCCGTTAACAAGAGGTCTCTTGTTTGGAGTAATTAGCCCTAAGTGAGCATTTAATTGATAAGGCTTCAGGATTCCCTCCTCTCTTGGTTACTTTCAATATCTTAGGCCAGAAGCTCAGGTCTCTTAGTTTTTAAATGCTTTTGAAAAGCATTGGCTTGTTAGCTACTTTTCTGTGCTGGTTATTAGTCTAGATTGGAGTGTCGACTGAAGGGTTTTTTTCCTGGTTTGTTGAGTCCTTGGAAGCTTGAGATCCGTGCTTATCAATTTCCTGTTTTCATCCCAGGGCCAGAATGTGATCTCAGGGTGGAGCTTCCTCCTCTGAGGTCCAGGATAGAGGAGGGGTGACTCCCTAGAGGAAGCAGAGGCTTAAGCCAAACTCAGAAACTCAGGGAGTTGTTTTATCCTGTCTCCCTGGGATCTCTCTCTCTCTCTCTCTCTCTCTCTCTCTCTCTCTCTCTCTCTCTCCTTCTCTCTCTCTCTCCCCCTCCCTCCCTCCCCCCCCCCCCCCCCCCGTGTCATTTTGAGTGTAAGATCTTTAATACTGGGAACCTTAGGGAAGAGGGAGGTGGTAGGCAAGAGCTAGTGCCAGGATGCATTGTGGAAAATGGGTTGGGGGTTGGACAGCCTGTGGGCCAGACCCAGTGAAGGTGTGCAGAGGTGGCCTGACCCAGCACACTGGCCTATCAGACATATCACCTTATGCCTGGTGAGAGGTTTTTATTTTAATTTTGTAAAAAGTTACTAACTCCAGGTTAGCTGATAAGTCTAATGAATGAATGACTTTACTTTTCTAAGTCATTTCTGATATTTACATATTTATTTTGCCACAAGAGGGGAAAGGGTGTAAACATAAGCCAAGACATATTTAATCCCATGACATTACTGATACTGAACTCATGCTAGTACACGTGACCTGCAGGAACGTGGTCAAGTCTCTGATGTTACGTTTCTTCCAATGCAATCCTGAGAGAGAACAACTGCTCTGTCTCTGTTACAAAGGTTTGGTGAGGATTAGAATGACTTCATTCACACTTTTCAGTGGTCATCAAGAGTCTGCTCTGTGTCCCCTGTGCTGTAGGCAGTGAGGCTTCTCAGTGGGCAAGACCAACAAGGACTCTGTCACCAAGACACTAGCATCATAATGTGTTTTCTCAGTTACAACCTTCCCTGGAAGTTCAATAGGGAAAACAAAGAAAAAGGATGGAAACAGGGGCTAAAGTTCTGCTTGCTTATCCCAACTAAGCTTCCCAGTGGACTTTGGAAGATCTGCTTGAAACTCGCATCAAGAGCTATCCTCACACACACGTGATGGACATAAGCGGAGAACCTGAGTCACTCCCAAGTTTGTAAGTTCTCTTTGTGCTAGCTGCTGTTGGTGCTGCCCAGGCAGCCATTCCTGGATGGGGTGTCTGTGGTGAGGGATGGACTCCAGCTCCCAGCTGTCCCTGCATCTGAAGCTTTGTCCTGGGCTTCTGAAGCCTCCCTGTTTAAAGGTGGTATGGGAGACTTTCTTTCCCTGACTTAAGGTGGAACAGCTCAGAGTGACCTTGGAGTCAGCCTGAGGCTGGGCTTCGGCTGGACTCTTATGGTTGCCTGTCTGTTCTGCCTCCTTCTCCTGTTGTCATGACTCCATACAAGTTTCGTCAGGGGACATTCCCTTGATCATTCCTTTACACAGGAATCCGTATCTCAGAAGATGACACATCTGTCTTATCATCTGGATAATGAAAAAAACAAAGAACAAACAAACCAGAGGATAAGCACGAAGATGTGTTACCAACTTCACGAATGTTCTTTCTTAAAACCAATCCCAGTTCTTTAAGGTCCTAGGCAAATAAGAACCCTGTTCTTGTGGTGAGAAGACATGGGGTTGAGAACAGAGGTCATCTCTTTGGGTTCTGATTATGCGTTTCCATCTTTCACTGAAGTTCAGGTGACTTGGTGAGCTGTGAGCAGATGTACTGTCCGAGTTCTTTTTGAACTGGCCCCTTCTTAGTGTGTAGTGTGGACCCTTTACCCACTTTTTAAGAGACTGATTAAGATTCCAGTGAGGCTGAACAGTTGATGAATTACTGTATGAACTACCATTGCTTTCTGCTTTGTTTTGTAAATTCACTTGGATACTTGAAATGTTTGCCTTTGGTCATATTTTAGTTCCAGAGCCAAGACAGAAATATATAAAGCAGAACAATTTGTTTTTCATAAATTATTTATGTTAAAGTGATTTTTTTTTTAACTAAGACTACAACTAGATAGGGGTTTTGTCTGAAACAAACATTTATATCACAGGAAAAAAGAATCTGGTGGTGCTTTACAGTATCTGCTCTGTCAGCTCTGTGGTTCAGGGAGACTGTCCACAGAAACAGGGCGGTTTCGAAAAGAGAATTCAGCACAAACTGGAAATCTTCTTGAAAAACAGCAGAATGTTAAGTAAGCAGTAAATAACCACGAATGATGAGGAGGCCAGAGGAGGCCAAGGAGGCCACAGAGGAGGCCACAGGAGGCCAGAGGAGGAAGGCTTTTGTGCTCGGCCTGAAGGGGAAGACAGGGCACAGTCTCTAGTCAGAGGGGAAAGAGAGCTGTTTGGTGGTCCTGGTGGCCTTCAGTAAAGGAATGTGGCCATGCCAGGCACAGCCTCAAGCCAGGCAGCACCAAGATAGATCTCTCTCCCCTCTTCTCTTTCAACCTCCTGCTTGTGCCCTGCATGGGCTGAACTAACTAGAAGCTCAAAGTAAAAAAAACCTTTTTGGATACAGGCCTGGGAAAGGGCTGAGAGGATGGGGATATAAGGAGACCTGGTGGATATTCTGCAAGGTGCTGGCAGATTCAAATGAGCTAGTCACAGACCTTTAACAGAGTCAGCAAGTTGGCTTCTAGTCAGGAAATACTTTAGTGATGAACATTGAACAGCAGTTCAGAAACAGGCGAGAAATGAAATCCTTACACGTAATGTGACTTTTATGTTCTAGGAAACTAGGGACCCCAAATTTAAGGATTTGTAATATCATCGTTGTTTTTTTCCTGTGATGGGGTTCAGTCAGGGAAATGCAGACTCTGGCCCTAAAGTTATTCAGTAACCTGGTCTCCTTGTGACATAAAATATCAGTAGCATTAAAGAAGAATTTCTAGTATATAGCAGCAACATAGAGACTCCCCAGCGCGTGCACGTGCACACACACATACACACAGACACACACACACACAGACACACACACACAGACACACACACAGACACACACAGACACACAGACACACAGACACAGACACACACACACAGAGACACACACACACAGAGACACACAGACACACACACACACACACACACACACACACGCTTCCACCCTGCCTCATGAGCCACATGAAACATAGAATCCTGTCAACTCAAATCCTGAAAAACAACTGTCGATAGCTCAAAAGGGCTGACCCACAGGTGATCTGCGAAACCCAGTAGCACATAGAATCTGCTAGTGGAATTGTGAAACCTAAGCTGCAGACCTGTGTGTTTGGCAATGAGTAAACATCACATGATTGTGTGTGTGTGTATTCATGTATACGTGTGTGGTTTTGAAGGTTAGAAACAGGGCTGGGGCTGTAGTTAGTGAAAGAGCCCTTGGCTGGAATGCACGAGGTCCTAGTTTTAATCCCTATGGACAAACCCAAAGCCACCCTCACAGGATCCTAGTCAGTTCTCATCGCAGTGACTCTGTTATGGTCTGAGTTTGTGGGCATGGGGCATCCAGGTGCAAATGATAGGGCTCCTGTCCCCTTAGTACTGGGAGCACTTCGGTACCAGGAAACCCCTGTTCTCTGTAGGCTAAACACTCTGTCAGAGCCCAGGCCTTGAAGAGCTCTGGCTTGGTCTATAAGAAATTTCATCCGAAATGTTGTAGCTCAATCTCAACTTGAAACTCCATATGAAGAGTGAAGAGCTGGGCGGTGGTGGCGCACTCCTTTAATCCCAGCACTTGGGAGGCAGAGGCAGGCGGGTTTCTGAGTTCGAGGCCAGCCTGATCTACAGAGTTAGTTCCAGGACAGCCAGGACTACACAGAGAATCCCTGTCTCGAAAAACAAAAAAACAAAAAAAGAAGAGTGAAGAATTGACATAAATTCTTAGCCAAAGGAGAGAAAGCGTGAAAAGAATGGGTTTTTGCAAAACAAGAATTTTGACTTTCAAAAGGGGCTTTTCAAAAAAGATCACCTGATAGCAAGGCCGTACGCATAGCTCAATGGTAGAGCATTTGCCTAGCATTTGTGAGCCCCTGGGCTTAATTCCAGCATAAAAAAGAACTGGACCCAAATCAAAAATTCTCTAAGCGTCCAAGGCTCTGACGTGTGTTCTTTAAAAATTAGAAGGAATTGTTAGCCCACCAAGGAAGAAAGAATGGTTAACTAGCTTTCTTTAAGCAATCAATTCTTCCAGGGAAGAGGCCTGTCTGAACGAGGGGCCAGTATATACTCCGGCAAGAGCCTTCCCTGGGAGTGAGGGAGGATTTACAGGATGCTGGCTTCCTCTGCAGGGTAAAACAGAGATGGTGGTCCCAAGCTTTTGAAAAGGGCAAGTAAGACAAAAGGATCCATCAGGCATGGTGGGACATACCTGCTATGTGGGATAAAGAATTCAAGGTCAGTCTGTCCTTTTTAAAAAAAAAAAAAAAAAAAAAAAAAAGCGTCAAAGGGATCAGGAAGCTGTGCAATGAACAGGCTGTTCCCATTCCGCTTTTGTTTTCAGAAGCTTCTGTGTTTCTGGTAGAAAATGGTGCCTTTCAAGTGTCTATTGTAAACAGTGCTCGGATGAGAGAGGAGGATCCCACTTCAGAGGCTGCAAACAACAGGTCAATTTAACAAGTATGCGTGCGCAGCTAGTCTCTGAGGACAGGGACAAGATAAGTGACAACACAGAGGTCAAGGGTCAGTCAGTGAACTTCCTAGTTTTTATTTCTGGCAGCAGCACGCTAAAGAGGTCTTTGAACTCAGGGGACTGTTTCAAAGCCCAGCTGCAGTCTCTCTTCCTGTCTTCTTAGCCAGGAACTGGAGTCAGCAGGTTGATGCCTTAAACTTTGCTGACTGTTTGTCCAGATTGTGGAAACGATACTTAAAAAAAAAAAAAAAAAAAAGAAAGAAATGGCGTTTTTCTTTTTATATTTGAGTTTTTTAACTAAAACTTGCATTTATTTTATTTTTTCCTACTCATGCTTATTAGTTCTTTGAAACCTTCTCATAATATTTCTTATCATATTCACCTCCCCTGACTCCTCCCAGATCCACGCCCTTCCCTATCCACCCATCTTTGGGTCCTTTTTTATTTCAATAAAAAAAGCATTGGTGGTTTAAATACGTTTTATTAATGGAAAGTTTGCATGGAAGAAAGCATCTGGACTCAACGCTGAAACACAGCTTTCTTTTGGGTTCGCACATGAATTAAAGCCTTTAGCTACTGAGAATTGAGAAGGAGCCAAAGGAGACTTGGCTGGGCCTGCCAGAGAGGGAGGAAGGCAAGAAGCCACTGCCCTGGGGCACAGGCAGGTGGGAGAAAAGCAAGATAGGACAGGCACAGCAGGAGGAGAGGCAGGGGCTTCCTGCTCACCACTCTCTTCACAATGTATCCCTCCCATTACACCAGTGAGCAGGTCTCTTCTATCTCCGCAGACAGTTATGTTCAACACAGCTAAGTAACCTGTGTTGGTTCCTACCTTGGGAGTCTGCCCAGGACTAGTTTATTTTAGACATATTTAAGCACAGCATGTCTGTTGAAGACTTATTCTGGTGATAATTAACTCAATCTTGTGTGCATGATAAAGAACATATAAATCTGTTTGAGGAACAGTAAGCTAAATAAAGACTCTTTGTAAAGTAAGTGTGTCGCTTTCTGTATAGATGGGTTCTGTAGGCTGGCTGAAAGGAGCAAGGGTCTGTGGGAGGGTCTGGTGTGATCTCTGGCCACACAGACAGCACAAAGGTCACCAGAATGCACATCCATCTACTCCCAGCTTTCTGGATGGAAAGCAGGTACAACATTCCTTCCCTTGATGGAATAACACTATAAGCTAACGTTCCAGGTTCCCCTAGTACTTATCGATATATTTCTCTGCAGCTGGTGAAGTGAGCCAACTGAAGCCAGATTAGATTATATTAAAGGCAGGTTTATTAGAAGCTGCTCTCAGGTGGGTGAGTCCACTAGCCCCAAGGATTGAGGCCAGGGGAGTTGCCATGGGGAAAGTGGAGGGTAGGGGAGGAAGAGAGAAGGGGAAAAAGGGAGAGAGAAGGTGGAGAAAGAGAGAGGGAAAGGGAGAAGAAGGGAGGGAGGGAAGGAGGGATGAAGGGAGAGACAGAGCAAGAAAGAGTGAGAGAGCAAGAGAGAGAGAGAGAGAGAGAGAGAGAGAGAGAGAGAGAGAGAAAGAGAAAGTGTCTGTATTATATAGGGAAGAGCTTCTGGAGGAAGGGCAGCCCAGCCTCTGGGCTGGAAAGTTCAGGGTTGGCAGGGTTGGGGGTAGGTGTGCCAGGTAGGGACTGAGGGATGCTGGGAGGACCAGGTCTGCTTTGGCATGTTAAATATGCATCTTAGTCTCTTGTTCCTGAAAGCAAACACTTGTCTGTGACCACAAGGACCCCTTTGCCACATACTTCCTGTTTCCTGTCTGTGGTTGGCACACACACCACTATTGAATGTTTCCCTTGGTTGCTTGCTTCATCAACTGCTGATCTCATGGTTTCCCTCTCCTGATTTTAAATTTGTTGACTGGGGCACTGTGAATAAGATTGGCAAATGATTGACCAGAAAAAAAAAAAAAAAAAAAGCACAGGTATTAACATGTACACTGTGTATTCATGGGGCTAGGGGTGGGGGTGGTGAGGTAGGGGTGGTGACTCTGAGGGATGGTTACAGCCTGGACTCATACAGAATCTCTGGAGAAAACAATGGTCCTGTAGAGAACTGAGAGAACAAAAGGGAAGGGATCTTGAGCTTCCAGGGTGGCACAGACTGCAGGAAGGAATCCTATGTGGGTGACCAATGGAGATAGAGAACGGTTAGCTGGGTCAGCCACGAATATATATATATATATATATATATATATATATATATATATATATATATCTGTCCCTTTTTATATATAATATATATGTCCCTTTTTCTGAGTTGATAAAGCATGGAGCTGTCTTCAGCTATTGAGTAAAGAAACCTAAAATAAAACTGAAAAAAAAGAAAGAAAGAAAGAAAGAAAGAAAGAAAAAGAAAAGAAAGAGAACTGCTGTCCTCCCTGACAGTAAAAGCGAGGTAAAAGGACTTTACTTGTGTCTGCTTCTTTTAAGTTACCTACCCTACAACAATCAGCATGTGAAGCTGGCATGCTTTGGGGTGATATATTCTGCTACTTCTTCTGAAAGAAAAAAAAAATACATAGTTTTGTGGTGCTCGTCTCTTCCTGTAAAAAGCAAGCAATAACAGTCCCCTGGGATGCCAAGGACACCTGAGTAATTCATTCAAAGCACTTAGGAGCCAGCTAGCCAACAGCCAGTGTAAGCAGACAGCAAATGCTACCAAATTTTCTACTTAGGAAATCCTTTGAATTTCTCTAACGGAGGGAGGGTGGGGGAGGGTAAGAGAGTGAGAGAGGGTGAAGGAGGATAAGGGAGGGTCAGGGAGGGGGATGTAGGGAGAGGAATTGATCACTGCCTGGAGGGGGAGGGAGGCTACAGATATAAACTGCTATTTGTTAGACTCCTCTTCCTTCTGGAAATGCCTGGAG
This sequence comes from Arvicanthis niloticus, assembly GCF_011762505.2. Classification (NCBI taxonomy): domain Eukaryota; kingdom Metazoa; phylum Chordata; class Mammalia; order Rodentia; family Muridae; genus Arvicanthis; species Arvicanthis niloticus. The sequence continues at coordinate 33,531,998 of NC_047676.1, read as the reverse complement.
ATTGTTGGGCTCAGTTGCAACAGCTAACCACACCCAATAGTAGTTGGTTTTTGCAGGTAAAGATTCTTGCCTCCAAATTGGATGATCTGAGTTTGAGCTCCAGGACCCTTATGGTGGGAAGGAGAGAACAGACTCCTGTAGGTTGTCTTCTGACCTCCACGCACACACACCATGGCAGGTGAGCTGCATACATGTACACATGCATACACAAAATAAATACACAAAACACATAATAAAAAAAAAAAAACAGAAATACTTAGGAAGGCTTGCTTCAAGTGAAGGTGATGGTGCTTGGGCCTATAAAGATTTATAGAGGGCCATGTTGAAAGGAAAATCACAATGGAAGCATCTCTGAAGAACTTCTCAACCTGGAGCCGGGAGGCCATTAAGTGGGCGGGACTTATGGATGAGTTTAGCTCCTACCTAGAAATGGGAATGTTTATTACCTCCTTGACCACAGACACCTAAGCAATCAGAACCTATTGGATCTGAAGGCTTGGGATAGCATCACGGGAGTATTAGACTCTGTCTTAGGTACACTTCCATTCTGTTTCTGCATTCTTTCCTCCCATCAGCCGAGTCTTCTTTCTTTATCCTATGCACTCAATAGGTCATATGTGCTTCTGCTTTTTCTACATTCTGCAAAGCACTCATTCAAAACTCTCTGAGCTATTGCCCCCAGACCTACAATCCTCAGACCTCAAATAAGGTGGATATATATATATATATATATATATATATATATATATATATATATATATATATATATATAAATTGATTAACCCAACAGATTTTTAAAAAGCAAATATCCAGGCCTAGAGAAGACAAGTATATGATGTTAAGGAGTAGGCTGAGGGAATGTCTTGAGTTTTCAGAGAAAGCCCAATTTAGCTTGACTTGAAGCTGTGGGAAGAACTTTGCTTCTCCAAGTATAAGGGGGATTTGAGCCCAGGGAAGCAGGAAAGAGCATCAGTATTTCCCAGGAGAATCCCGAGACAGAAAGGGTTAAGGTCAGAGATCATGCCAGGAACTGACATTATTTCCACCATGGAAAGCAAATGTTTACTTTTATCTGACAACCCCTGGACTTTGAAAATATACTGTTTACCTGGAACAAGTTGTTGAAAACCACAGAAGGACTTTGAGACTAGGCTCCTGTATTATTAGTTCCCAACAGCCCAGATTAAAGCTCAAACCAGTTACTCATGCTGGCATCTCCATTACCAAACTGAAATCAACTTATTTTCATATCTCCCTAGAAGTTAGGAGAAAGGAAATAATTATAGTTCTTGAACGTTTTTGAGTATGTGACAATGAGTTTCTAGTTCTGAAGTAAAATTGAAAGACATGTGTTAAGGCGGAGCCTGTGGCCCTTACATATAATCCTAGTACTGAGGCAGGAAGATCATAAATTTGGGTCCAGATTGGGCTACATAGCAAGACCCTGACTCTACCTTCTATCCAAACAACCAAGACCATAAAATACCTATAAAGTCTTTCAAACTAAATCCAAAACACACTGTGTTAGTAGGAAGTAGACTCTGCTCCTCCTGAACCATCTCTACAGCTCCTTACCATCTGAGCCAAGATCTTACTATTCAGGCCCAGCGGGTCTCAGACTTTTCTAGTCCTTCTTCTGAGGTTACAGGCATGCACATGCATGCCCAACTAGAGAATCATCCTTAATGAATGAGATCACTCTGGTGGTTCCTGATTAGGAGAACAGATTTGTTTTTCAGGAAGAAGACCTCCTCCTTGGTGTGCAGACAAAACAATTGCCCAAGAAGAACCGGGCCTTCCTTATAAGAAAGGAAAGGGATTACTCTATACCGTTCCATGGGTTGTAAGTTGGGAAACCTGTTTCAGCAGTTCACAGCCTGTGTGTTGCCAACCCTTTGGGGGATTGCATAGCAGATGTCTACATTCTGATTCATAATAGAAAATTTACAGTTATAAAGTGGTGACAAAATAATTTTGTGGTGGGGAGGGGTCACCACAACATAAGAAACTGAGCTGTATTAAAGGGTCGAAGCAGTAGGAAGGTTAGGCTGGAATGAAGTCTGATGATAGAAAAGGACACTGTGGCTTTCAGAGACCAGACCAGGAGGACAGTGGGTTCTAGGCTTAATGCAATCATCTAAGGATTTGGGATAAACACACATTGGTATTTATTCAAATAATGGATCCTCTTGAGATGGCACACTTAGTTTGCTGGTGTTCAATTCTTTGTATGAAACATAGCTGGGCAACAGAGGCTGGACAGTTCAAATGGAAAAATTAAAGCCTTAGAGACTAACCTAGAGTATGGGCCAGGGCTGGGGTATCCTCAGAGGGAGCAGGGCTGGGGTTGTCATCAGAGGGAGTAGGGCCCTTGGGGTGTCAGGGATGCTAAGTAGACTGGAAAAAATTACTAATTCTCTTCATTTGAGTTTTATAAGCTTCAGTGTTCTTGGATAACCAGGAGCGTGTCTCACTGGAGACGCTGGCCAGTGCCTGGGAAGAGATTGTGGATATGATGTACATATGAAGATTGGAACAATTCAGTGAAAAGGACAATGCCTCCATGTTTCCACACAGATTCATAGTGGTATCTCCAAAGAAAGGGTGGGATGGGATCATCTTTTAAAACACAGTAGGGCAATATGGGATCAGAGCTGCAGCCAAAGAGTTAAATAAATCAGGGACACAACTTTGGCTGCATTTCCAACTTGGTCTGGCTGGCCATGTGATGGAGATGCAGAATGCATTAGCTGAACAATGGCATCTATTCAGTAACCCAAGCTAGCTCTGAGTTCCTGCAACAGAATTCAAACTTTTCTCACAGCAGCACCAACTGAGAGGAGGAAGACAACTCATTTAAAACAGTCTTTACAAAAACCTGTTAACAGTTTTAAGGAGAAATTGTTTACAGATTTCCACCACCGACTTAAATTACTTTTGTTATAATGGTATGCTTTCTCCTTTTTTTTTTTCCTTTTGTGGCTGCGCTTATTGAAATTGCTCTATTCCGAGTGTCTATCTTTGATCTTTCGACACTATGTTAAAGATAACCTGAGAGTTGCCGCACATAACCTTTGTTCTAGCACTTGTGGGGTAGAGACGTGAATCTTTCTGAGTTCGAAGCTAGGTTGGTCTACATAAGGAGTTCTAGATCAGCCAGGGGTGACACAGTAAACCCCCGTCTCAGAAAAGATTTGTAAGAAAACATTTGTTTATTTACATGTTTGACATATATGGGTGCTTTGTCTATACGTATGCACACCCGAAGAGGGGAGGGCATTGGATCCCACAGGACTACTGTTATAGACAGTTGTGAGCTCCTATGTAGGTGCTGGGAATTGTGAACCTAGGACTTTTGAAACAGCAGTCAGTGCTCTCAACTGCTGAGCCCTCTGTCCAGCCCCAGAAGAAAGATTTTGAAGTTGGGTATTACATAACATCTATAATTGGGTCTTGTTAGTTTTTTGTGTGTGTTTGGTGAGCTTAAATGACAATGGAAAGAGCACAGGATAAATTTGTGGAAGTTAAGAGACTATTTGTGATACCTTTGTTATTTTGTGATGTGTCACACTGCTGAACAGAATTAGGGAGATTCTCCTAAGTACCAATACAGAGTCCCTGACAAGAGCATCGTTAGGAGACGAGCTGTGGCCCGTTTCAGCTGGGCTCCTAAGAAGTCAGTTGACCTTCCTCTAATGTCAGGCTCCCTGGGGATAAATACACAGTTAAAACTGAGTTGTTGGAGCTTTTAAAAAATTCACTGGAGATATCACTCAGCTCTGTCTGTTGCTTCCCATATAAACACGTATCTTCTAAATAAAATGATTAGACACAGAGGCCTGAGGTTTTTTTTTTTACAAAAGTACTTCTCAAATGGTTATCTTGCTTCATGAGAAAATGCTTTGTGACTCAGTTGCGTTTGTCATCTTTCCATGCTGTGACCAAGTACTTGACTTAACCTACTTCAAGGAGACAGGATTAGTTTTCACTCATGGTTTTAGAAGTTTCTGTTTGTGTTAGTTGGCCCCATTGTTTCTGGGTGGGTAAGGAGATGGGCGGTTGTAGTGAGCAATGCTACTTACCTCATTTGATGGAAAAGAGGAGGGGCCTGGGGAGGGGAGAGAACATAGTTCATAAGGGCTCCCCTCTAAGGATCTACTTCCTTCAGTTTGGTCTCACTTCTTAGATTTTATGTTACTCCAAATATCACATCAAATAGTGAATCCATCAGCGGGAATCAACTGTACTCTAATGATTGATCCATTTGAGTCCTTTAAACCTCATGTCTGAATCTGGCTACAGTAAGACCTGAGCTTGCAACACACGGAGGGGGCATTTCATATCAAAATGATAAAAGTATTAATATTATTGTGGAAATTGAATCTCAAAGTTTTAGCAACTTAGTCAAGGCCACACAGGTAAGTGAACAATCTGGAGTCTGATAACTTGATCTGAGTATTCTCATTCTAAGTCCCTCCATGTTTTAATCTGCTTCTTTAGGCAGATAGCTCACGGAACACGAGGTATTTGCTGTTTGCCCACTTGCTAGATGTGCCTTGGGTTTCTGGAAGTTCCAGTGCACATTTTATTTAGTGTGAACACTACCAGATAGTCCTTGCTCCTGCTGTGGTATTACGGATTCTCCCAGAGCATTCCTCATTTGGAATCACTTGATTAGACAGCTAGGGCTGTGTGTGTTGCTTATACAGATATCCTGCTTCTAACCTTCTTGGGACACCTAAATCCTGCCTTAGACAAGGCTAGCTGCTTCATTACAGGCTATAGGATTCTTAAGTGCAAGGAAAGGCTTTGGTACTTGAGGGTGACCATTAGATCAAAAGTGCTGGAATTATCCAGACACTGTTAGCAACAAAGGATTTCTGACCATACCTTAAACTTTGTTAAAATGAGTTTGCATTTTAACAAGACCCCCGTATGACTCACATACACGCTAAATATGAAAAACAATGTACTAAATCCAGTCATCCTCAGTATCTCCTCAAAGTCCTTCATATTTTTTTTTTAACTCAACATCAGCTGACCTGGGCGATTTTGATAATTCCTATGGGCCGTGTCTAACCAATGTTATGGCTGTTGCTCGGCCAGGTAAGGCTGTTGTCCACAAACAAGGTCCACTTTAAACCATTAACAATATGAAGTCATGAAAAGGTGCTTATCTGTTAGATTACTCTTCCTGGAACTTGGCTACACTGACAGGTACAAGCTGGCTCTCAGAGTCACATAGGGACACGGTCTCTAGAGCCAAATGCATTACACTTTCAGTATCCCACACGATATCTGCAGTGTCTCAACATTTGATTCATTGCAGGATTTTTATGGGCAATACACTTCATTCTGCAGCATCTCAGGAATACAGGCCGTATCTTAATAGAAAGGTAATAATGATAGATCTGCAATCAGGCTTCCAGGCTGGTTGCTCAGGAATTTTAAGTGAAGGAAATATGGTTTCTCTGGGCACAGTTTTTGTAAATGAAGGAATTAGATGCAAGGACTCTTAATATAACCACATTAAATCAAAGAAACAGGTCATCACCAGACAGGGTTTCATCAATTATCTTTATGTCGGTTGTAAAACAAGGCTGCCGTCATGGGATATCAGTTTATGAAAGTTTCCTAATTTGGCCATGACAATGATTAATACAAGGACCTGGGAAGGACTTTGAGAGATTGTTTATATTACTCATTGGGGAGAAGCTGACTGATAGCTATGAATTAGATCACAGTGATTGCAGATGGTGGCTGTGAGCTTGACTCATGAGCTCAAAGTTCATAAGCCCCTGGGACACTTTATAGACGCAGAAAACAACATTAAATCTATTCCCACTTCTGGAGAGACCTGCCTACCTAGGTGAACCCAGCTTTATCAGTTTGGCTTCTTTGTATACTAAAGGCTAAGTGATTATAGCTTATACAATTGAATAAAACCTACTTGAAAGCACCATACACGTTCTTAGTTCAAAACAAGTTAATTCTAAGATATTTTTAAGATACAGAAAATAATAGCTAAGACATGTAGCTACTGGCTAGTAAAAACATTTTTCCATTTTTAAGAGATTTTTTTTCCTCTATAGAAATTTGTTATAGCCATAGTTAAAGTCATAGCTATGCCTACATCTTCCTCAGAACATGATTTTGCAGTGTGTGTGTGTGTGTGTGTGTGTATGTGTGTGTGTGTGTAAACATTGCCAGGTCCCCTTAGGCAGTTTTCCATGAACCTCTCTACACTTCTCTGTGACTATGTTTTCTGTGAATTTCTGGAATTTCCTTGATTGTGTAATCATAGACTCTTAAGTGTGGAGCAACAATACCAAAGTAAGCACACTCAGTAAAGACACACTCAGGGCAAATGCATATAGTGTAAAGGCTAGTATGCCTTTATCTCAAATAAGGTATTAACTGATGAGAAGCAGAGTCAAGGATAACATTTTCACGATCTTGTTATTTTGACGGAAATGTTTGCATTGTTATGAATTTGGAAATGCATTATATTTTTCAAACAAAAAAGTACCACAGCTGTCCAAAGAAATGACCAGCTGACTTACATATCCTGCATTTTCCTTCCTTCTTTCTTCCCTCCCTCCCTCCTTCCCTCCCTTCCTTCCTCCTCTCTTAAATCTTCTTTCTTCCCTCTCCTAAGTCTCTTTGCTTTGCTTCCCAGAATCCTTTGCTAAATAAACCAAGTCCCTATCCCACAACTGACTTCTGGTTCAAATAATTTGGGAATAAATTATAGGGGGTTTTATTGCTTAGTCCAAAAACATGATCTAATTATTGTTGGTTTTGTTTTCTTTTTCTCTTTTTGCGTGACTAGTTTTGTGTTTTCTGTTTATTTGTTTTTGTTTTGTTTTGTTTTCTGAGACAGGAATTCTCTGTATAGCCCTGGCTACCCTGGAACTCATTTTGTAGACCAAGCTGGCCTCGAACTCAGAGGCCTACTCATTATTAAGCTTAATTCACCTTCCAAGTGCTGTAATTAAAGGTTTGTGTCACCAAGCCCAGCTCAGTTTTGCATTTCTAATATTTGAAAAATATTTCATGTTTGAAAAGGAGTGTTCCCTAACTTTCTGAGTGTAGACTGCTACATATGTCACTTAGATTAAGTTTGCTAACTCTGTTGTTGAAATCTTCTAATTACTAGAGCTTTGCCTTTTTGATAATTTTTCTGAAAGAAATGTGTGCATGTTGCTTTATAATTGTTTATTTTTGAGTTTGCCAGTTTTGATTTCTATATTCTTAGGCTATATTTATAAGTGCACATAGTTTAAAGATTAGCATGTCTCTTGTTTCAAATAGTACAGTTTGCCCTAACAGCTATTGCATTTCCTAAAATAGTTTATTCAGTTATGGTTTTTGTTAATGTGTTCCTGGCTAAACATCTGCCATCATTTTCTTGCAAATTTGTTAGCATAATTTTGATTTATTATGTATCTCATGATCAACACATAACCTCTCTCTCTCTCTCTCTCTCTCTCTCTCTCTCTCTCTCTCTCTCTCTCTCTTCATCCAATTTGCAAACTGCTTTGTGTTTAACTGAGAACTTTGATGGTCAGGCTGTCTACCATCTTATTGCATTTCTATCTTACAGACTTTCTTGTGTCTTTTTTCTTCTTTTGACTTCAGGGCTTAACAAACTTACATATAAATAAAGTTTTGTTGAAACATGAATAGAGTTCATTTAATTCTGTATAGTGTAGCGCAGCCTAGTGTAGTGTATAGCAGTGGTAGAGTTGTTGTAACAGACATCATGTGGCCCACAAAGACAGAAATATTTGCTATTTACCCTTTACAGAAAAAAAAATTCCCAATCTGTTTTAAATGATTCAAGTATTCTTTATCTTTCTCCCTTTAGAGTTAAAGATCATAATCTTGTTCTAATAATTGTTAACTTTACATTAAAAATCATATTCTGAGTCAAAATTAATATGTCTACTTTTAAAAGAGAAAATGAATGTTGTTAAATGTATTGATTTATTTGCATATGAGTATATGGTTTGTGTTTGTGTGCATTTTTTCTCTGTGTGTATGGGTGTGTATGTGGGGGTGTGTGCATGTGTGGGCATGTATGCATGTGCTCATGTGTGCACTTCATGACATGCTAACAATGGTCTGAAAACAAGTTTAGGAGCTAATTCTCTCCTTCCACCATGGATGTCAGGCTCATGATAGGTGCCTTTACCCATTAAGCCATAACATTATCCCTACCTATTTTTTTCTTACTGGCAAAACAATTACTTCAGAATCTTTTAGTCTTAATCACCTTCCCTAACTTCTAGTGTTTTAGTTTTATTCCACATAAATTTCTCTCTCCAGAAGCAATGTTATTTTCACAAATAGCCAATGTGTATTTGCCTATCTAACACATCCTTTGAGTCATGCAGAGTTGTATGTCCCACTCTTTCTTTTCAAGGTTGATTGATTATTTCTAATGCATTTCTCTGCACAGGTCTTTTAATTGTCATTGCACATGGCATATATGTAGAGTTGTTTTAGTCTCATTCACTCTTTCTCCTAATTTTAATCTTTTTTTGAAACAGCTAGGCTGTGTCCCTCAAGCAAGTCTGGAAATAGAAAATAGCAATTCTCCTGGCTCACCCCTGGCTTCTTGACTTCTGTCATTAGAGGCATACTCTACTAAGCTGGCCTTATTATCTCTCTTCCTGAACTATAATTTAGCAGATACTTGTCTTTAATATTTTTCTATTATTTTGGGGTCCTTTCCCTTGTGAGAATTCTGCAGTTTTCAGAGTGAGTGTGTGAAGATTAAATTACCTATTAAGTAACTAGCAAACAGTGTTTTTTACTGGTTTGTCCCAGAGACTCCAAAGTACAGATGTTGAGCATAACTTCCTGTTGTTTAGAAGCATGTGATGTTAGTCTGCAAACATGAGCAAATCTGAGAATGTTCTATTATTTATTTATTACACAATCAGAGACTCACAGCCTGGTGAATGTTAATATTTTCTGGGAGTGACGACAAACTTTAGAACAGATAACAGCTATAAAGGGCCCACGGTTATTCACAGTGCAAGAGCCTGACTTCTTTGCAACAGAGTGGCAGCAATGAAGGTTCTGTATTGGTAATAACTTCCCCTGGGAGTGGCAGAGCTGGCCAACCATGTTCTCAATGGCTGCTTCTCTTTGGTCTCTCTCTCTTTTTTTTTTTTTTTGTAGTTTTTTTTAATTTAATATTTTATTTACATTTAAGATACCTTCCCCTTTCCCCATTTCCCCTCCCTAGAAAACCCCTGTCCCATGCCCCCCTTTCCTTTTTGCTTTTATATATATATTTTTAAAATGTTAATCAAAGGATTTATAAGTTTGGTAATGCTCAATCGGAAGCGTAACCCAATACCCAACCTAGATATAAAACTATCTTTGACTGGTGGAGACCTGTGAACATCTGCCTCCATGCCCCCTCTCTCTTTCTCTCCCTCACCACCTAGCTTCTCCTCTCCTTCATCTTCTCTCCTTACTCCATCTCTTCCTCTCAATACTCCTTCCCACTTAGCTCCTCCTACATATCACTCTTCCTGTTAAAGTAAAACTTTTCTCTCAAAATAAAGTTAGAGCATACTTATTCCCAAAGTCAGTTGGAAGCTATTCACCTTCATCAAGTCAGGTGAAACTGACTTGATTTCTGAGGAGTTACTGGTTTAACCAATGACCATTGTCCCCCCTGTGTGCTCTCTGCCTCAGACTGCTACCTGTACTGTGTATGTACTGGCCAACAAAGACGGTCCTCAGCTTCTGTTAGTTGATCCCGCTACTCCCAGAGCTGAGAATGGTGCTTCTCTGTGCCCACACTGCTTATGCAAGTAACATGATTTATGTGTGATACATATTTTATTTTATTTCAAGGAATCTGGGAGTTTGGCACGTACCAATCAGAGAGCAGTTGTGGCCAGCCCCAAACAAAAATGCTGAATGTCTCCACTGGGGGAGACATCACTCATGTTAGTGTATGCTTTTTGTTGTTAGAGAAAGGAGCACACTTGAGTAATCCATCCCAAAAGGAGAGGGCATAGACTCTTGCACATGGATCTATCTAGATTCAGCCTATCTTTTCCCTTAGGGTCTGACTGTGTGCCTTTGTAATTACATTGCTGTAAAAGATCTTAGCCATGAGTCCAAATGTGCTAAGTTCTGAGAGTTCCAAAAAGTCTCTGTAAATAGAGATGGTCCTGAGCATCTTAACACAGGTCACTGCAACTAATCAACCCATTCGATTATATGTGAGGGATGGAGAGAGAATCGTAATTTATGTTCTTCCCAGTTTATGGAATGGTCTACAACAGTGGTGCTCAGTTCTGTCTGAAAAGCAGAATATTATGCAATGCCTATAAAAATTAGACACCAAGCAAGATTCATTAGAATTTTAGAATTAGAATCTCTAGGGCCTTGAGGATGATGTGTTTCAAGGTTCTGTATTGATTCTAATGTGCAGAGTGGTGACCAACGCTCTGAAGTGACTTTTCCCCTGCAGAGCTTGAGGCAGCAGCTTCCCTTAGAAAGAGTCTGTAGGCCTGGAAGGGATCCATCTAGTACAGGGTGCATTTCATAAGTGCATTTTCAAATTCAAAGATGAATTTTCATACTGAAACAAATAGTTGGGTTGCTTAGTTGAGCGGATAAGCAATGTTCTTGAAAAAAATGTCATGTGGGGGGGTTTTTGTTAGAGCCATAGTCACAAACACTGAAAGGTATGTAACTAACTAAAACAACATTTTGCTATTAACCTACTTTTTTGAACATATGAACGTATTATAAAATAAATAGTCACATCTGTTTCTTGGGGTTATTCAATAATCCAAATTCAATTGAATTCTCATCAGAGAGTTCCTGTTAAAAGATAGTTGGTTGGTAAGTAAGTTGTAATAAGCTAGCTTGTAGTGTTATATGTGCTTCTCTTTCCCCAATTTCACAGCCAAGTGACCCTGTGGGGATGGGGTGAGGGTATTTTCCTATGTCTCCCTGTCTCTGGCTTCCCCACATTCTGCAGTGAAATACTCTCAGACAGCAACTGCACAAGTGCTCCCAGCTCCCTGCGGAATTCTGTCTGACAGATTTCTGTGCTACACCCTGCTCATAGCAGATGCCTGGCAACTATTTAAGATGACCAGGCATGATGACAATACTACTAAAAAAAGGGCTACTGTAAACAGGTGAGAGACTATAACCCTCCCTGCCACGTGTCTTTCTGTGCAGCCCAAGCTGCTTCTTCACACACCATTAGATAATAACAGTGGCTTTCCAAATGGAGAAAGCTTTAGCATGTCTCTGGGAAGCATCCTGATGCTCTGCTAAAAAGCAGATTTTTCTCATATCTTTGGGGTTTGTAATAGCCATCACCATCCCCAGCCCTACTGCAGCATGGCTTCCTTCAGTTTCCCTTGCACACTTGGAGCTAAATGGATGTAACTGTGTGGTTTTTAAAGCTTCATCCTTCAGCAACCTATTTATTTATTTATTTATTTATCCCCCAACCCCATGTATTAGATGCTGACTCAAGCTTTTCTCATTCTCCCATCAGAACTTGCTCTGGAAAAGGACCGAAACACATTCATCCTAAGAACTTCAGATTAAAAATCTCTGAGGAGTTTCTGCATGTTAGAGAAAGCACAATGAACAAAGCTTCTGAAGGTAGAAGCTGCTCGGTGGTGGAGGTGATGGTGCAGGAGGCTTCTGGATGCTGACTTTCTGATCACCTTGGTACCTTACTGGAGTATCCTGTCACTTAATCTCATGCTGTCAGCCTTTCTGGGACTCAGATGTGTGGGCTTGGGGTATGGATGGTCCTTAGACAGCATTCTAGAAGAACAAACCTCAACTCTATTCTGCTCTCCAAAGCATCTTATTTCATAATTTCATGTTTTTCTTTCGACATGTCAACCAGTGCATCTGGCAGCTGTGCAGCAGAGTCAGCAAGTCTTAAATTTGGCAACCCCTTAAGTTTAAAGAAGAGTTCTCAGGCCTGACTCTGCTTTTGCAAGTGTTCCAAAACACAAGAGTCTTAAACTTGCATGAAATTATACACTAAGAAGCTAAAGAAATGAAAAGATTGTCCAAGTCGAACACCATAAGGCCAGAAGACATTCCTATGTGTGAGTTATTTTTATTTTAGGAAATAAAATATAATAGATAACTAACAGAAAGACCATGCCAAACATTCTGCAAAAGTAATATGCAGAATGACCTCATTGTGTTAAAACACAGGATACATACGTATATGTGGATTATTTATTGCTTTCTTGCACACGGTCCGATGTTTTGCTTTATATGCACAACCGACAGAAACCCCGAGATAGTTCTTCTTCCTTGCCTCCTTCTTCTCCATGCTCTTCGTGGTACTACTCACAAAACCCAAGTTATACAATCAAGCTACATACCTACCCGCAGATTAATGAGTGAAGAAGATACTGGGTCACATGTGTGCAGTGGAGTTAGTTGGAAGAGAATCAACAACACCACCACAACAACAACAAAAAAAATGATCACAATTCCACAAGGAAACCTACTAAAAACAAACCGCCAGAAAGGCTGGAGGTGGAGAGCATGAAGTTAGCCGCTAGACTGAAAGAGTCATTTTTTTGTATCAGCTTTTATCAGGAATATTAAACCAAAGTTTCTTTCTTTTTAAAAATGGCCATCCTGTCAAAATGCCTTCAAATTTTTATGTTTCTACCTATAGAGCTGGACTGGTCTCAGCCTTGGTGTGTGTACAGTAGTGAGGGGAGAGGCTCCTAACTGGTCAAAGAGCAAGTGAAGTTCCTAAACACATGTACATACGAGCGACACTAAATGGACTTAGTAGGGTGTATGTATGTGTATATATGTGTATGTGTACAAATGTATATAATAATAATAATTATCGAAGAAGAGGTTTTGATTTTGAGAGATAGTTGGGGAAATGAGAGGAAGTAGAAAGGAGTAGGGAGGGATAGAAATTATGGAAATAATAACACATACAAATTTATCAAAAATGTTTATATGAAGAAATAAACGGCTGTGAGCGCTCAGTCCTAAGTAGACATTGTCACTGTTGTTTGTTTTTGAGACAGGATCTCATTGTATAGCTCTGGCCGGTCTGTGACTTGAAATCTAGACCAGATTGTCCTCGAACTCACAGAGATCTGCCTGATTCTGCCTCCTGAGTGCTGGGATCAAAGACATGTGCCCTCATCTAGCTAAACAGGACATCTTCATTAAACATCGCCACTACTACCAAGGCTCAGAGAACATCGTGGACGAAGTGGCCATAGTAATAGTGCAAAGCTGGAGGATGGGAAGGGATGCTGTGATGTGAAGTCATCTGGATGTGGATGTGGGTTCTCGCACCCATGAACTCAGCAGCTGTAGCCACCTGAATAAAACCTGCACAAGATCAAGCAAAAAAAAAAAAAAAAAAAAAAAAAAAAGATCCCACAATAGTTGGGGTGTGTGGAGGTACTTATGAGGTCTGCCTTATTTACTTTTTTTATTGCTGTGATATGACACCATGACCAAGACAACTTACAGAAGAAAGAGTTTATTTGGGGCTTATAGTTTCACAGGGTGAAACTTTCATGGTGGGAGGCATGGCAACAGACAAGAAGGTATGTGGTTGGAACAGTAGTTGAAAACTTACATCTTCAAACACAACCAGGAGGTAGAGAGAAGGGGGAGGGGAGAGGGGAGAGGGGAGAGGGGAGAGGGAGAGGGAGAGGGAGAGGGAGAGGGAGAGGGAGAGGGAGAGGGAGAGGGAGAGGGAGAGGGAGAGGGAGAGGGAGAGGGAGAGGGAGAACAAGAGAGCTAATGGTGTAGGCTTTTAGAACCTCAAAGCCTGCCCTTGATGACACATCTCCTCCAACAAATCCATAACCCCTAATCCTCCCAAAATAGTTCCACCAGCTAGGGACTAAGATGGGGAAGGATATTGTCATTCAAATTACCACAGGCTCCACCTGAGACTAAGGAGCTATTGGGAGTTGATTGTTGTTGGGTGCAGGAGATCAGTCTTCTTTAAGGATGTGGCCACTGGTTTGTTCCTCTTGCTCTAGTGCCTGTCCCAGGACCCATGCACATATGGACAGTACAGAATGAACTTAATGTTTAAAAATAACAAAAAGAAGGGGGGGGGAACCCTAAGCAACAGATAAATATATGTTTAGTTTATTGTTGGAGAATTTCATGCTTGTATGTAGTGTATTTTGGTAATATTCGATCCCCCTTCCCCAGCTCCTCTAAGATCCCTCCTCCACACGCACCCTTCCCAACTTCATGCACTTCTTTAAAAAAATAATAAGCCACTGAACCTGATTAGCGGTGGAGAGTTCTTAGCATCTCCAATTTACAAATGACAAAACTGAGGTGAAGTTTAGTTAGTTTGACCAAAGTCACACAAATGATATGGTAGAGGACTCCATGAGATACATTTGATACATTGATACATTAGTGTATCTATCTGCAGCAGTGAACTTCTTTTAATAAATATTAGTTGGTGCAGGATAATAGGTCATATATACCATGTTTGTTTTGACTATATATATTCTGGGTTTATCTCCAAAGAATTTCTTTGATTAATAAAAAATTATTATTATGATGAATTTTGCATAGCTGGTGATAGAAACTAAGCCCTTTTACATGCTAGAAAAAGCAAATTTTCTTTTCTTGGCTCATTTTTTTGAGACAGGATCTCATATAGCCAAGACTTGCCTTGAACTCCTTCTGGATTCTCCTGCCTCTGCCTCCCATGTGCTAAATTTCCAGGAATAACAGAACACTACACCAAACCACTTAGAGTTAGGCATATTTACTGTTAAATGATGATAGGTAATTTTTAATGCATCTTAAAGTTCTGTTTATGAAACTATAAAGATCTCTATATTAGTTTGCTAGAGTTTTCATATCCAGGGCCACTGTCAGCATGGTTTAGCAAGAGCAACTCTGCTTTTCACAGGTCTGGAAACTTGAAATAGTTTCAGATGAAGGTGACAAACTGACACTAGAGTCCCTCAGCTCATCACCTCTTGATCTTTATGCCTGCTCTCTGTCTGTCTGTCTGACTGTCTGTCTGTCTAATGTTTTCTTCCTATCAAGATACCAGTCATACTGGATACAACTTCATTTTATCTTTTTAAAGCCCCCATTTATAAATCTAATCATATTCTAACAAGCGTTTTGTCTCACTGTTTCTGGGTCTATGACTCTGCCTGAATGTCTCTTGTTTAAGAATTGCTACAAGTTTGTCTTAAGTTTCTTATATAAGAATCGTCTGCTGTGAAGGTGAGTGTAATTTATATGTTACTTTGCTTTTAATATTCTTTCTTTGTTTTGTACACTTAGTGTTTTGATTATTTTGTGAATTTTTTTTCTAGTCCAATCTAATTAGTGTTCTGTAAGCTTCTTGTATGCTTATAGCCAGCTCTTTCTTTAGGGTAGGGAAGTTTTCTTCTATAGTTTCTTTGAAAATATTTTCTGGGCATGGAGCTGGGAGTCTTTTCTATCTTCTATTCTTTTTATTCTTTGGTTTTGTCTTTTCATAGTGTCCCAGATTGGATATTTTGTGTCAGAAACTTTGTAGATTTAACATTTTTTAACTGATATATCAATTTCTTTAATCATATCTCCTATGCCTAAGATTCTTCTGTTTTCTGTATTCTGTTGGTGATGCTTGTGTCTGTAGTTCCTGTTCTCTTTCCTAGGTTTTCTATCTCCAGAATTCCCCCAGTTTGTGTTTTCTTTACTGCATCGATTTCCATTTTTATGTCTTAAACAGTTTTATTCACTTTCTTCACCTGTTTGATTATATTTCCATCTATTTCTTTAAGGGATTTGATAATTTTCTCTTTAAAGGCCTAGTATCAGGGGATAACGAGCCTGAAGTGGCCACCTCCTGTAGCCAGGCAGGGCTTCTGGTGGAGGGAGGAGATCACCAACCCACTTCTAAAACCTTGACCCAAAATTTACCCTGCCTACAAGATGTGCAGGGATAAAGATGCAACAGAGATTGAGAGAATGGCCAACCACTGGCTGGCCCAACTTGAGACCTACCCCGAGGGAGAAAGCCAATCCCTGACACTATTAATGATATTCTGCTCCACTTACAGACATGTGCCTAGTGCAACTGTGATCTACAAGACTTCATTCAGCAGCTGATGGAAACAGACACAGAGACCCATAGTCCTAAACGTTAGGCAGAGCTCAGAGAGCCTTGTAGAAGAGTCAGGAGAAGGACTGAGGGGGCTGGAGGGATCAAGGACACCACAAGAAGACCCACAGAGCCAACTAGTGTGAACCCATTGGGGCTTGCAGAGTCTGAACCACCAACCAAAGAGCATGCATAGACTAAACCCAGAACACTAACACATTTGTAGAGGATGTGCAGCTTGGGATCCCCAATAATTATTGGGATCCCCAATAATTAGGACTCAGTTGCCTACCTTTGGGTCCCTTTCACCTAGCTGTGCTTACTTGTCTGGCCTCAGTAGGAAAGGATGTGGTTTGTCATGATGAGACTTGATGTGCCAGGGTGGGTTGATATCCAGGGAGCGGGCCTCCCCTTCTCCAAGAAGAGTGGGAAGGGTGAATGGAAAAAGGAAGTGGGAAGGTGGGACTAGGAGAAGAGGAGGGATCAGGGTTGTGATTGGGATGCAAAATAAATAAATTAATTAGTTAATGAGAAAAAGAATTGCAATAAAAATGATAATAGGGTTGCAGTCTGCTGAAGTCTCCACCGACTTTCTAACTTTATCTGAATGTAGTGTTTTCTTTTTTTGCATTTTTAGTAAAACAAAGTTTTTCTATGTGCTTTGGACCTCAGAATTCCCCTCTGTTTTCCTCCCAAGTGCTGGGATTACAGGTGTGCATCACATGTCTGGTTTGCCCTGAGGTTTCTATAGCTGTAAACTGAGGGTCAGAAGATCTGTCTCTTCACAGGGCTGAGAATTTGGTCCAAGTCAAATGTTACATGATAGCTTGGACTAGGATCAGGAGTATGGCTCTCAACCTTGAGGGCTATCCTAGTCAGGGTTTTATTGCTGTGATGAAACACCATGACCAAAAGGTAAGTTGGGGGAGGAAAGGGTTTATTTGGCTTACACTTCCATATTTCTGTTCATTATTGAGGGAAGTCAAGACAGGAAGTCAAACAGGGCAGAATCCTGGAGGCAGGAGCTGACACAGAGGCCATGGAGGAGCATTGCTTGCTGGCTTGCTTTCTCATGGCTGTTCAGTCTGCTTTTTCATAGAACCCAGGACCACCAGCCCAGGGATGGGTCCATCCAAATGGGCTGGGCCCTCCCCCATTGCTAACCAATTGAGAAAATGCCTTACAGCGGGATCTCATGGAGGCATTTCCTCACCTGAGGCTCCTTTCTCTGATGACTCTAGCTTATGTCAAGTTGGCACACAAGACCGGCCAGTACAGGTATCTCAGAGAGCATGACTGTAGTCACCAGTACCTGGAACAGCAAGGGCTTCTTAATAAATGTTCACTAGCTTATAAATATTTTTTTTTAAAAAAATGCATAAAGGAACAAGAAATGCAGCCAGTTTTTCTGCTAAACAACTCACCTTTATGTCATATATAGATTCAGGTTTCCTAGACTGTCAATACTGGGCTACATGATTTTCTCTGAGTGAATTCAAACTGGCCAACAAGCATCTTTCAAGGCTTCAAGTTTGCTAGAGAGATTGATTACAGGCTATGTCAGTTTCATCCACTTCAATTTCCCAAGTAATCCCAACTTTCCCTTGATAGGATTAGAGCCAACATCCAGAGGCCAATATTAGGTAGTTAGCCATTCTGCCACACAGTATGCTGTTCTCATTTTATGCATGAGGAACCCTGGATGTTGTGGGCTAAGTATTTTATCCAAGGTCACACAGTTAATAAGTAGAAAACTTGGATACAAACCCAGGCTATGTGGTTCTCAGAGTCTGAACATCTATGTGCTGGATTTGAATGGGATAGCAGAGGGAGGGACATTTCAGGAGAGGAGTTACTCACAAAGGTAGTACTGGTTATGTGCAAGTGAGAATCTTGGGCTGGAATGAGATTTTCTGATCATGGAGAAGCAGCTCCAAGTAGGGTGGAAAGGGTCTGGGTTCCTGCTGTCACCATAGTTGGGGTTGGAGCCTCGTTAGTTCTGTGATTGAAAAGACGATAGCTAAGAAGCTTTGGCAAGAAGGCAAACCTTGTCTAGGAGGCAAAGGCCAGGCTAAGGAATGTGTACAGGGTCAGTATGACGGGAAATGTCAAATATGAGCACAGCCAGACCCCAGGACATGTGACATCTCAGAAGCTGAAGCCTGGAACATCCTTGGAGGTGTTAGCCAAGACCAAGTACATGATGTTCCGGAGGTCAAACGTATCCAACAGCCTTGAGGATAGAGCAACAGGAGGCCAGCGTGGATGGCTTTAGTTTAGACAACTGAGAACCTGCAATAAAAAAAGTCACTGATGACTTTGTTCTCTTTCTTTCTTTCTTTCTTTCTTTCTTTCTTTCTTTCTTTCTTTCTTTTTCTTACTGCCTCACTGCCTCTCTCTCTCTCTCTCTCTCTCTCTCTCTCTCTTTCTTTCTTTCTATTCTCCCTGGTGAGAGGGCTCTAACCCAGGGCCTTGCATAAACTTGGAAAGCATTCTATCACTGAGACTGATCCTTAGGCCTTGATTTTCTGAAACAGACTCTTGCTATGTAGCCAAGGCTGGTCCTGAACTTATTGTCCTCTTGCATCCCTACTCAACATCTCAAATGCTGATTTGTGTGTGCTGAGGATCAAACCTGGAGCCTCTGTGTGCAAGGCAAGCATTCTCTCCCTGAGTTATGTTCTCAGCCAGAGTTTGCATTTCAGTAACAGAAGCCTTCACGGTACCAGAGTTGCATCAATACTAAGTTGCAGCAAGAAGTCATCTGAAGCATGACAATAGATTTCTTTAACAAAGACTCAAGATCAAAATTTCTTACCCTTTAAGTTTAGGTTTGACTGTTGATTCCTGAAGGGTTTTGATCAGTGCCACCCAAACCTTTTCCACGTGACATGCTCAGAACTTGTGTGTGTGTGTTTGATAGCTCGTGCGAGGGTCTCTCCTTTGAGGTGTCCACCAGCACCAGTGCCTGCCTGAGACAGTGTCATTCTCGGCTCTGGGGGAGGAGAAGGGTGTGTAAAGGAACATAAAGCAGCCCTTACTTTGTCTTAAAGAAGACTAATGTTAATTGTTCTCAGAACTTGACTCCCCCCCAAAAAAAAAAATTAAAACTTTTTTCTTTTGGATTTAATAAAGTATTGCTAGCTGAAGCCAGTTTGACATGTGAGAGAGGTTAGACTGATGGAACGTGTGCAGCCTGATTTACAACCAAACCCTGAACCCTTTTGAAGAACAATAAAACGGATTTTACATGCTCTTTGTGCGTTTTTCCCCACTCCCCCCCTCCCCCCGCCAAAAAAAGAAGTCATCTGAAAACTCTGAGAGATATAGAAAGGACCACACTTCTATCCGACATACTAATGGCATTAAAAAAATAAAATTCTTTCTGCACTCAATTTTATATTGCTAATAAGACAAAACATGTGCTATGTAAACTTTATAAGTCAATATACCAAGCAACAAAGAAAAACAGACTGAAAGCATTTCACTAATATATAAGTAATACATACATGTAATAATTAGAAGTGATGGGCCAATTAATAGGAAAATTATCAAAACACATAATTGACGTTACAAAAAGAAATGAGCAAACATAATTAATATTGTGTGTGGAAATGTGTCCCTCAAGTGCATATGTTGATATCCTAACGCTTCATTCCTCAGAATGTCACTGTATTTGGAGATTGGGCTTTTGAAGATGAAGTTGTGAGATGAAATTATTAGGGTGAACTTAATCCAATATACAGTTCCAGGGAAAGTGCTTATGCCACACACTTATGGAGGAAGGTCACATGAGGACAGAGCAAGGCAGCTGGCAGCCAAGGAGGAGGACTCAGGTGAAACACACATGTTAACACTTTAATCCTACATTCTTGGCCTACAGAATTATGAGAAAATAAAAGTGTGTTGTTCAAGGTGCCAACTCTGTGGCATTTTATTATGACAGTCTTAGCAAACTAGACCAGTCAGCCAATGTAAATACATTCTAATTAAACAATAATTTGAGCACATACTGTCACAGATTTGTGTCATATACTTATGGATGAGACCATTCCTTGATGTGTACTTAGGAGAGCAGTTGGGAATACCAATAAAAATTTAATATATAGCAGGAAACACGCCCTTAATCTCAGAACCAGGGAGGCAGAGGGAGGCAGAGTTTTGTGAGTTTGAGGCCAGACTAGTCGACATAATAAATTCCAGACCAGCTAGAGCCATAGAGTGAGACCCTGTCTCAAAAAAAAAAAATTGCTATCTGCATCCCCTTTGATCCAACAATTTTACCTCAAGAAGAAATTGTATGTGTAATACATTAAAATTTACAAATGAAAAACAACTAGTGTGTTCATTCAAAAAGATAACGAAATATGAAAAAATGTCTAGGATGGAGAAAGCAGGCTCTTATAGAAAGGGAATGAAATAAAGATGCACAAAGACAGCTCTCTCTGGGTGTCTACAGGTTGTCTATGACATAGTGTAGTGATGGACAGGCTGGGGATACAGCTCAGTGGGGATAGTGTTTGTTGCACAAACATGGAGACTTAAGGTTGTATTCCTAGTACCCATTGGCAAACTGGCCATTGAGGTGTTTATAGTCCCAGCACCAAAAAATGGATACAAGAAGAACCCTAGAGGCTTATTGGCCAGCCAGTCTGGACAATCAGTGAGCTCTAGGTTCATTGAGAAAGCCTGCCTCAAAAATATAAGATGCAATGTGATCTAAGAAGACACCTAACCTCTACATGCATATACATGCCTCCATATATCTACACATGTACACACAGACATGTCATTCAGACTTTCCAGTTCTTAAGTGTCCTGGAAAAGTTTACCATACATTGATCTATTCTTTCTGCAAATATTAAGAATCAAAAACTTGTGTCAAAGTGCTCAATGAATCTCCATTGCTATGATCCAGGCCACTCATGTCCTTGAGAGCACCTGCTGCAGGCTCCTAGTTTCTGCCTAGAAAAGCCAAATTGCATCTGGCTTTTCTCACCCAACCTGCTGAACATACACGAGCCAACTACTGTTAACAATCAATGCCTGAACAGGTGTCTGGACAGACGTAGGTTCCACTTACTTTTCTGATCCCAACTCTCTGACTTAACCTTATGTGGTCACTGTTGAGAGATTCACACTCTTTCAGAGGCTGCTTGATTTCCTACCCTTGCTTCTAACATGGTAATGTTGATATTGGTGCTTGAATGTCTGAGAGACACTGTGGCCTTGGTTTGGGTAAGGTTGGTTGGTTGTTTTTTTTTTTTTTTTTTTTTCCAAGCAACATTCTTTTGATGTTTGATTTTCTCTGGAAGTTCTCAGCCCCACATGAAACTTGGCACTGTAGCAAGTAACTCCCCAATCATTTACTTTTGATTCATCAAACAGATTTTAGATCTGTATACTTGTGAGCTTGAAGGAAAACCCCCTTCAAAGCTCATTTCAGGATCCTCTGGAATGTCAAAGGCCTTTTCTAAAATAATGCTAGGCCTTATCTAAGAGCTGCTGTTCCCAGGCCTTCCGCTGGCCAATAGGTTGTTTCTACTTAAAAACCCTTTGTTTTTTTCCTAAACATCCTTTCTGTTAATCTTTCAATATGGATGCTTAAATGATACTATATTTGGAACCATTTATTTGATAATATTCAGGATAACTTTGTGCTTGCTGGGAGAGGGGAGGGATATCTTTTGGGTCAAAAGGCTCTATTCCTAATAATATTGTGGAAGTCTTGTTTCCCTTTGCCTATTTAACACAGCCTAAGCTACAGAGGTCAGTTTTATACAGGAACGGCATTTCTTCACTTTCCACTGTTTGAGACCTCAGTGCTTCACAATTGTTAATTAATGGATGGATGCCATGTTATCAGTTATCTTATAACTGGTTTCTAAAATCACAATGCATAGTCTGTATCTCTTTTATCATGGATTCTGCTGCTTTATAGAAGTTAATCATATCTTATAAAAAGGTAAGCATGCTTATTGAAAACACAGGTTAAACATGTGTCTAAATGTCTGGGTCTAGGCAGATGCACTAAGTCTTGACCCTGGGTTGGAATGGATGAGACCATTAGGATAAAGTTAAACTTAATAGTCATTAGTTACTCTCAGCAATGTTAGTAATTGAGTGTGCTTGCATCACCAGAGAGGTCTGTCAGGAGATTATAATTGTTTTAAAATACTGAGGTGGTGAAAAACAGGCAAGATAGTGCTGAATCCAGGTGTGCTGGGAGCTCTGGAGGTGAATGGTAAAATCGAAGATAACATGTCTGCTGAACCTGCTTGTATGTGTGCTGATCTCACCATACTCAGCTCATCCTCTGTCTGGGGTCACAGATTATGTATGTATGTATGTATGTATGTATGTATGTATGTATGTAGACAGGGTCTCACTATGCAGCTGTCTTGGAACTTGCTATGTAGATCAGGCTGGCCTTGAACTCTTAGAGATCTGCCTGTCTTTGCCTCTGGAGTGCTGGGATTAAAGCTATCTGCCTGACTTTTTTTTATTTCCAAGGTTTCTTCCTAGATACAATTATACTTTAGGTTGTGGTTTTATTTACTTATTTTTGTGCTTGTTTTTTTTCCATGTTGATGTCCCTGACAACAAAGAACACAGGTTTTGTTTTTTTTTTAAAGTTGGTTTTTGAATCTTCATAGCATTATTTAGAAAATGCAACTTGATTTAGTGCCTAATCAATCTGTGCCTAAAACATCTTTCTTGATAGCGCGACATGGTCCATGCTGCCCAGTACCTCTGCGAAGCATCACAGGCTTCTCATCTTCTCCTTTTGTGGTTTGCACTTGGCTCGGCACACACATTGCTGGGTATTTTTTTCTTGGAGCCAGCCAAACAATTGACAGGGTTTTGGTTTTTTTTTTTTTGTTTTTTTTGTTTTTTTGTTTTTTTTTTTTTTTTTGTGGGAAAACAGGTACCTGCTAAGCTACTGCACCAGAGGAAAGGAAAGTGAAAAGACTTGCTTTCCTGATACAGACCACCT
Source organism: Arvicanthis niloticus (assembly GCF_011762505.2). Lineage (NCBI taxonomy): Eukaryota > Metazoa > Chordata > Mammalia > Rodentia > Muridae > Arvicanthis > Arvicanthis niloticus. Next base: position 33,508,854 of record NC_047676.1, on the reverse strand, counting down.
GACTGTTGAAACCAGTCAAGAAAACAAGTGACAGAAAAATTTACTGCCTTCAGAGAACAGGCATTTTGCACCTTATTTTGGGGGAGAAATTATTTCACTTGGATTCTTTAGGGATCCGAGACCCCAAGAGGTTGGCTATTTGGTACAAGTAAACAGAACGGGACCCTCAAATGCCTTCTAATTTCAAATGAAGTTTCTCTATGGGAAGAATAACAGCTGAGACTCTGTTTTCTGTACCCTGTACAACAGTATTTAGCACAAGGCAATCAGTGGGGGCTTGTTTGTTCAAAATGAATGAACTATACAAAGGGAAAAATGGCTTACTTGAAAACATCTCTTCCATGAATGACATCATCTATCATCCGTGTTCTGTCCTGCTGGCCTCACAGCTGAAGTTAGGCATGAAGCTGAGAGAAGGTCTTAAGACAGATTAAGCAGTAGGGTGTCATCCAAAGTGTGCTTACCAATGATGCAGCCCATCCTTGAGACTATGGAGAAAGATGAGAGGTCCTACCAGGTATTCCCTCAGAGTGGGATTTGAGTATTGAGCATACACGAGGGGTTAAGGAACTTTGGCTCAAGGTTAGGGGTTAGCTTCTTTTCAGTATTTTATTTAATAACCTAAACACTTTATCCACGGTTGGAACACTTAAGGCATTGGGGACTTGGGCTCAAAACTGCTGAGAAATTTCAGAGTCTGGCTAGGGTCACAATGTGGTCAAGACTCCTGTGAATTTCACTCAGGACATAGAAATCAGGTAGGGTGGGGATGCTACGGATTCATTGCCCTTTCCCTCACGTAAGCATGCCACAGTGCAGCAGCTACGAGAAAGAACTGTTCCCTTCCTGACAGTGTAGGAATCTTCTTTTACTCTGAAATTTCTGTTCCTTCCCCAAAGCCAACTAATAATTTGTACAATACTTATCTTTGTAGATATTTCACAGCAGAATCTTTAAAATTGTCTGGGAAGATCAGTGCTGCTCACTGCCTTCATCAGAGAAGAAGTTTCTTTTTCCGCAGTGGGGGCAGGGTTGCTGTAGAGAGTCACACTGGTCAAAGTGCACAGGATCAGTGACTGTGGGGTGTTCTGCCCAACATCTCTATCAACTCCCTCATCTAAGATGCGGGGAGCACCACAGAAGAAGAGGTGGAAAGTTTGTAATAGTCAGAGGTTGGGGAGGACTGTCCAAGATGCAGGGAGCACCACAGAAGGGGTAGAAAGTTTGTAATAGCCAGAGGTTGGGGAGGAGCACTGTGAAGCAGTGTTTTTTTGGATACCATAGGTTCATTGCGCTCAGGCACCCTCCCACACAGCTGTTGTTAATCAAGTCCGTTTACATTTCCACATGTGTGGGGGCAGGCTCGGGAGGCTCCCACTCGGGCTCAAAAGCTCGGGGCAGTTGATGGCCGCTGAGGGAGAGTCATTTTTCTTCGCGGGTGTGGCTTGTGTTAGGTTGCTAATGCTCCAGTAGATGGCCCCGCCCCGTGCCTGTACAGATGTCAACAGCGTTGACTGGACTCGGTTGGTTGGAAACAAAACAAAGCCAACCAACCAATCAAAAAACAAAACAAAACCACATGAAGCTGGTAGGAAAACGCGTTGGGGAGGGGTCTGGGAAGAGTTGGAGTGGGCGGTAGGGGTCGATTGAATCAAAATATATTGTATACATGCATAAAATTCTTAAAATAAATAAAAAAGCACAGAACAGAACCCTGAAGCAACAGCTAAAAATGATTCTGCTGGGATTTATAAGTAGCACTCCAGCTGTGGGAAAACTGTCGTTTCAGGCCCTGGAGGTGGCTCAGAGGGTAGAGGTTGTTGCCAAGCAAGACCTGAATTTGATTCCTGGAACCCAGTTAAAGGGGAAGCCAATAAAGGAGAAAGGGGAGCATGTAAGTCCAGAGAACAGTCTCCTGTCCTCCACATTTGCGCTGTGGCAATCATGCACCGCCCCTCCCCCTTCCTTAGTGTGTGCTTGTGCGTGTGCGTGTATGTGTGTGTGTGTGTGTGTGTGTGTGTGTGTGTGTGAGAGAGAGAGAGAGAGAGAGAGAGAGAGAGAGAGAGAGAGAGAGAGACAGAGAGAGAGACAGAGAGAGAGAGAGACAGAGAAACAGAAACAGAGGCACAGAAATACAGAGACACAGAGAGAGATAGGAGACACAGACACAGAGACACAGACCCAGAGACAGAGAGATAAAGAGACACACAAAAAAGAATGACAATTACTATATATATTTTAAATGTGGCCTGGTTTCTTTCAGATTGGAGACTACTCTCTTAGTTCATTATAGTAAAGGAAAAATACAAGAACAGAGGTCCCGTGGGACTGCATACCAATTGCAATTCAGCTGAGCACAGCCAAACAAAGCTGGTCTGCAGGAGCAGGACACTAAAGTAATGTGACAGCAGGTGACTTTTCTAAAGAAGCTTACAGTGTGGGTTTAGCATAGGACTTCCTCACCCTAAAGGAAAAGGACAACAAACTGTTTTTCCTTCTTTTCAAACAGCTGCTTGACTTGCTGGCTAAGCAAATGTTTCTCCCTATTGTAGTTCAGAAAGGAACAGTACTTGGAGAACCTCTCTCCCCTTAGCCCTTCCTTCCACCCCGGACTGTACCATTAATTCTTAGCTTATAGGGTGATCAAAAGCAGAGACTAAGTTAGTACTCGTCAAAACCCGTCCTTCTTCCCTCTGTAAGGCCTGTCCTGTTAACTTTCTTCTCCTTGTGGTGATCTCGTGATCTATCGGAATCTGTTCAGTGGCTTGCCGCGCTTGCAAGGTCGCTGCAGGAGGGAGCACCGAACTTTGGACTGCACCTCAGAGGGCGAGGTAAACAAGAGGGCTATAAATGTCGGTGTCAGCCCGTGGCTTTGTGGAGCTGCCCTAACTAAAGCAAAGGGACAGAGGACGCAAACTAGTCCGAAGGGGTTGCGTAAGTAGGACTTGGTTCTTTCAGAGTTGGGAAAATATTTTCTGAGGTAAAATGTTTCTTCCCCGTCTTAAAATAGGCTTAGTACAAAGATGACTAAAAGACATTAAAAAGCATTTTTTTTTAAATATATAAAAAATTAACAAGAAGTGTCTGGGAAGAACAGTTAACTTTTTTTTTTTAATTTTATGATTTTATTGTTGTTGGTTTCTGTGCTCATGGGAAGCTGGGGCAATGGAAAATGTAGCTGATTCTCTCTGCAGGAGACAGTGGTGTCATATGGGCATCATTATCTGATTAAATCCCAGTGTTTCCCACCAAAGGTTAGAGTGGGGACAAACAAGAGGAAAAGCTAATGACTTTCAAGAGCAGAGATGGGACATAGGCCCATCCTACAGTACTGTGGAGATGTCCAGGGAAATCGGAGGCAGTTTCAGAGTAAAGAGCCGGGAGGACGCAGGTTCCATCACCAGTGCAGAAGTCGGGGCTTTTAGGCAGTGCAACGGTGTTGCAGGTGGTCCTTTGGTGGGAGTTTGTGAGTTTAAGTAGACAGTGAAAGCTTGAAGGTAGATGAGGGGCTTTAAAACGCTGGTCTGAAGTTCAGAGGGAGAGGATGTGTGGCAAAGAGCATGTGTGCTTTCCTTTTAATGGGGGTGCAATCAAATGTAGTTCTGAACAGGGACAGCTAACCTAGGCTTGCAACTGAAGGCTATAACCAAAGGCTATAACCACTGTCCAGCTGTTACTGGATCTAATTTTGTTACTCGCCTTCATTTTTTTTTTTTTAAACAGCTCTTTGACAGTTACAGTTAAAATGCAAAGCTTATTTCATAAAGGAAACTTTAAGCAAAGTCAAGCAGCCTATTGATTAATGATGGGAAAATCTGCAAGTGGAAACCCATCCCCCTCCCCCCCACCAGTCTCCCGGTCACCTCCAGATCATTCTTTTCATTAGAAATATGGGTGAGGAAGGTAGCCTTCTTTATGTTCATCATTTAGCCATTTGAAAATGTCTACTTGATGGCAGAGTATCAAGGGCTGTGTCTTCATGCTGGGGTTTTATAAAAACTGAATTTTTAGTTTAGTGTTTTGAGATGTGTGTGTGTGTGTGTGTGTGTGTGTGTGTGTGTGTTAGAGATTGGGGCCAGAGCTTCACATGAATTTAGTTTAGGAAACAAATAAAAGCTAGACTTTCTTTTGTTTGTTTGTTTGTTCGAGATAGGGTTTCTCTGTATAGCCTTGGCTGTCCTGGAACTCTGTAGACCAGGCTGGCCTCCAACTCAGAAATCCGCCTGCCTCTGCCTCCCAAGTGCTGGGATTAAAGGCGTGCGCCACCACTGCCCGGCAAAGCTAGACTTTCTGTTAAGAAACTGAATAGTAAAAGCTAGACTTTCTAAGAAACTGAATAGCTTGTTTTTTTTTTCTCCCAGAGCATAGCGCATATAGAAAATTGGCTGTTATAGTTATTGCAAAGTGATATATTTAAAAACTATCAATATACCCTGGTAGCTGAGAGATCTATGGTTCGGATTGGGCAGAACCAATTTAAATCCACTCTTGTGGATTATTACCTGTACAGTCTTAGAGAAGGCACCAAAGTCTCTCCAAGTCATAGTTTCCTCAACCGCAGAGAGGGTAGTAGCATACATATTCCAAGGCCCAGTTGGCCTCTGGAAATGTGCTTAAGTTTTTCCCTTTTGTCTTTATAGTTCTAGCAAAACCCACTAATTGACCCATATAAGAATGAGCCCGTTATTATTGTAAATACCACCCTAAAGGAATTTCCCAGATTAAACATCAGAATTAAAAATGTGTTAGTACAAATAGCTGAAGCCGATTTAAAAGGAATATTTTCTCGTCTTGTTTCATTCTTGGGCATCGCCTGACAGTGTGACCTTGGCTGGCCCTGACCTTGTTAGATGTAGACTTACTATATAAGATTCACTTGCTTCTGTCTTCCCAGCACTGAGATTAAAGGTGTACACACCACACCCAGTTCCTCCTCCCCCCTCAATCCCTCTCTCCCTCCCTCCTCCTCTCCCTTCCTCTCTCCTATTTTTTCATTCTTTCTTTTTGGTTTGATTTTTCCAGACAGGGTCTCACAAGCTGCACTGGCTGTTGTGGAACTCACTGCCTAGACCAGGCTGGTCTTGAACTCACAGAGATAAAACTGCCTTTGCCTCCTGAATACTGAGATTAAAAACATAAGCCATTATACCCAGCTCCCTGACTTTTCTTCAGTGAGGCCCTTATCTTTCCTTGGCGAGAGCTGTCTCTATGTATAGCTGAGGATGGCCTTTAACTTGAGATTCCTCTGCCTCAGCTCTCAAATGCTGGGTTACAGGTGTGATGTGACCAGCTAAATTTGTATTCAGAAGCACTTCACACTTTGAGGCCTGTTCTTACTCTATATTCCAGAGAGGTCTGGAACTCACTCTATAGCCATACTATTCTTGAACTCAGAGGTGTTCTTCTGCCTCAGTTTTCTGGTGTCAGCTTTACAGGCATGAGCCACCACACCTGACTTCTTGTATTCTTTTGTCAAAATGACTCTGACCGAGTTAGCTGTGTGGATGACCTCCTCCTCCTCCTCCTCCTCCTCCTCCTCCTCCTCCTCCTCCTCCTCCTCCTCCTCCTCCTCCTCCTCTTCCTCCTCTCCCTCCTTCTCCAGGATTTTTGCACATTTTTCATGTGTCTGAATTTACCTTTAAAAAATTCTGAGAGAGGCGGCTCAAGTTTGGGGCCTATTTCTCGTTATGTATTTAATATTTTAACTTTCCTGTGAGAGGGGGCATCTTTTTATCTGAGAATGTTCTCTCTAGTCACAGGAGCTCCATGAAGGCAGCAGTATTAACTACTACCTTCTTTTTGGCTTGTAGAATACTGGAGAAAGAGTCTTAGGTGGGGCAAGAGCAACGACTTGTCATATTGCTCCTTGGCTAGGATTTTCCTCTCTTGGTCACACTTATCATGAGTGTGGTGACAATATCAAGGCAGGTGGTCTTCTATCTGAAGAGATTCAAATGGTACATTATCATGTTACTAGGTATGGAGGACTAACACACCAAAAATATCAAATGTATCCAAGATGTTTATAAATGTGAAAGGCTTGAGCTTGAAGCCATGGTTTACTGTCTGCCTTTCCCCTGGCACTTACAGAAAGATTTCATGCAAGAAGAGCTAAGGGCCACCATGAACCACATTCCCTGTGTTGGTCTCCACTGCCATGCCCTCACTTCTCTTTCTGGGCTGATTTTTTTTTTTTTTTCAGTTTTGTGCAGAGTTCGCTACTAACATTTCCTAGATTGGCAGAGGACAGAACGAAGCAGACAGAGCTCAATGCATCTCAAATGTGTCAGAATGTGTTTGCAGAATGTTCTGTGACCATGCACTACAGTTGGAAGGTGTTTCTGAACATGTGTTTTCTCCCAGAGAGGGGTCTGGCTGTCTAATCAGGCACATTGTCATACGCAGGCTTCTTATGGAAATACTGTATCATGCTGCAGGTAGCTGGCCGATCATACCATTCCTCTGCCTTTTAGCTGGCACTTTCCCGTTTACAGAAACATTTACTGGAAGGAGGCTGAGGACAATGGCGAAATAAGCCTAACAAAATGGAAATAGAATCCATAAGCTATGTTATAATAAGTAGCATTGTACCTACTGTGTTTAAAGAAATTTGTAGTAATGACTGTGAAGTTATCAATGAAGACTCCATCTCTTGTTTTATAGGACAACCTCAGCAATGTGGAGAAGCCTAGGGCTTGCCCTGGCTCTCTGTCTCCTCCCCTATGGAGGATCAGAGAGCCAAGGCCAAAGCCCTGTTTGTGAGAAAGCTCCATCCTGGAACATAGGAGATCAAATTCCAATGCTAAACTCCGAGGGCACAGTGACAGTGGTTGCTCTTCTTCAAGCCAGCTGATACCTGTGTCTTCTGCAGGCTTCCAGGTAAGTAATCTTTTAAGGTTTAGGATTTCTTTAGGGAAAGGTTATTAAATACAAATATAAATATAAATGCAATACAAATAGAATAATGTAGTAGTTAAATAACGCTTTTGAAGACAAGTATGTTTGTATAGCACACATCTGATGAAAAGATGAGGAAGGCATATTATATATGTACACACACACACACACACATACATACACACACACATCATGGATATATACAGTACTACCAAAATGTTTACTGTGGTTCCTGGGCTTTGGACATGTTCTCTTATTAATGAAGCAGACACTTTAAGAAGCAGAGGAAGGCTGCCAGCCAGCACACACACTAAATGCTAAAATGCTAATAAAAGGTCTTGCATCATTTAACCATAAACAAAAAATATTGGTTGACTCACCCACCAAATATTAATTGCATAACATTCTGTATATGTGCAAAGTGAATCTAGATTTATCTAATTTGGAGCTCGTGTTCATGCAAGAATTTATCATTAAGTTTCAAGTTTTAAACAACTGTAAAAGGCTCAGTCTTATAACACAAAGACAAATTACAGCCAGCTAAAGATAATGAGAGCTTCACAGAAAGGAAAAACAGTGCAGATGGCAGAACAGATAAACAAACTAAACATCGTCAATTATTTTATGTGTTTTCTCCCTAGACTGGAAGACCTGCGAATCAAACTAGAGAGCCAAGGATACTTTAACATCTCCTATATTGTTGTTAATCACCAAGGACCTCCTTCCCAGTTAAAACACGCACATCTTAAAAAGCAGGTGTCAGATCACATTGTTGTTTACAGACAAGAAGAACATGACACAGATGTCTGGACTCTCTTAAATGGAAACAAAGATGACTTCCTCATATATGACAGGTGAGCTGTCCTCCGGGCCCTTCCTATTTATTTACTTTTCCTGCACAGTCTTTTTCACTGCTGAATGCCACAGTTCACCTTTCGTGGTCTCATGGGATTCCTTACTTTTGGAGACACTTTCAGTTTCCACCTGGTGACAGACACTACCCTGCTGTTTGTCTCCACAGCTCCTTTCCTTCTCCTTCTTCTTCCTACACCTTCCTCCTGTGTACATGCTTGTATTATTCAGAGGGATCCAGTTTTCCTTCTCTTCACACTGAACATTCTGCAAAAATGAGCTCATCTATTGTCTGACCACGATGACCACATATAGCCTCGTGAACTGAAATAAGTACCAAATTCAAATACAATAACTGAACCCCAGACCAAGACATGTGTTCCATAGTTATAGTCACAGACATCTTAAATTCGGTGATTCAAATAGGAACCAATTGCATTCTTCTGAAACTTACTCTTCAGACGTTTAGACGTCTTTCTGTGCGTCTTGCAGGGAGGCCAGCGCTACCCATTATCTGCTAATTTGTATTGTAGAACATGATGGTCTTGGGGGATGGCCTTGCTGCCATCTGACCTTCAGAAAACTGTGACAGGCAGGTGTTAAGAAACTGCAGTCCTTCACCAGCTTCTAAGTCTTTTACAGTCAGCCCCTCAGATGACTTTCCTGTTACTTCTCCCTTGGATGTTTGCAACACCTTCTCATGTGTTTCTTTCCTGATTTGTATTTAGTAGTAAAGGATTTAAGTAACACACTTTGTTTTCTTATCAAGCACCCAAATTTCAAATTCCATTTGCTGAAGCGGCTGATTTTTATGGTTTTGAATGACTTTTTTTGAGTTAAATATGAGTCCACCATTCCACTAGTTATAGAAAACTAAGTGTACATTTGCGTCTGTGACAAATAAATGGAAGAATCCATTTGCATAACACACATAGTTCTTAATGTTGTGCAGATGGATGACCACACTTGTCTGTGTCCAAATTAATTGACAATTTTACAGCTATATGCTTGCCTTTCTTAATTAAGTACGATAACTGTTTTGAGTATGATATGCACAAATTTATTTTGGAATCTATAATTAAATAAAACATCCATATTTTTAGAGAATTTCAAAGCATATATTGTCTTCTATAAAACATTCTTAGCTGACGCTTGCCTTCTTCTGGCCCCACATGGGCTGAATGCTTACTTCGCCTCACATTAAATATCATTTTATCATTACATTTCATTCTCTCAGGCCTCTAAACTAACGTAGTCAGTAGTAAAGCACAACACTTTGGCACTCGTATAAAGATATGTATTTTGGGTACAATGTCAGTAAAAATGGACATTTCAGCCTTACCATTTTTGAGAATGTCAAATCATAATTCTATTATTATTTTACTGAAGGTTTTATTGTGTCAGGAATGTTTCTTTGACTATAAATGAGCTTGTGAGCACAGGGCATGCAAGTGTTAGATAGCTGCAATGCCTGTACTTGTGATATTCAGTAGACAGGAGATGCATGAGTTTCAGGCTAACTTAGATGTCACAGTGAGTTCAAGGCTAAGCTGAATCACATTATAAGAGTCTACCTTAAAAAAAAAATTTGAGGGCTGAGGCTGTAACTCACTGACAGAGTACTTAAATAGGATATGTAAGGCCTGGGTTTGATTCCTACACTACAAAATAATAAATAAATAAGATTCTGCCCCAAACTTGGATACTGTTTTTGCTGTGCTATGATTTCTGCTTCTGTGACATTTGTCTTACCTAAGCAGTTATGAAAAGGTCTCATGATTAGTCTCTGGCAGAATATAAAATTAAAATTAAATATGTATTTGAGTCAGTCATTACACATTTTTAAAAAATTATTTAGTGGCATGTATACCATTTCAACATACTAAGATTAGACTCTGTGTTTTTGCTATAATCTGACCTGGTATACATCCTGGAAACTCACTTGTAGACTGCACTCAAGGAAATCTATTAAAGTCATGGAAGGGTCTAGGCCTATAGTACCTGACACAATCTAGCCCTAGTAGGGTCACAGTACAGAAACTACAGTAGTAACCTTGTGTTTGCCTTTTAGATGTGGCCGTCTTGTGTATCACCTTGGTTTGCCTTACTCCTTTCTGACATTCCCATATGTGGAAGAAGCCATCAAGATCGCTTATTGTGAGAAGAGGTGCGGAAACTGCTCTCTCACGGTAGGTATTTTTCTCAATTGCTTTTACTGGGGGATAAGGAGAAAACTTTAAAAATCTGTCTAAATAAGTGGTTCACCATCTATTATAAAAGGAAAAATCTAAATGTACATTTTCTGTTGGGTAACACACTTTACAATGTATTTTCAAGATTCATATTGATGCCTTTATCTAGAAAGGCTTTCAAAACAAACAAACCATGACTGGAGAAGTGGCTCAGTGGTTAAGAATACCTGTTGCTTTTGCAGAGGAACCCCGTTCAGTCCCTAGCACCCACACAGCAACTTAGAGCCATTGGAATTCCAGTTCCAGGGGATCCAGTGCCATCTTCTGGCCTCTGAGGGTACCAGGCACAGATGCAGTGCACTCCATACACAGAGGCAAGGCACTCATTTGCATAAAGTAAAAATAAATATTTAAAAATAATAAAAAATCCCCAAGTAGATCACTATACCAGTTACTAATGAATGTTGTTGCATGGAAGGATAAGTGCTTGAAGAATTTAGTCGACATTTAAAATATTAAGACGGTGGTAACCTGGGCAGAGCAAGCTCATCTGTGCTGTGACCTGTCAGGGAATTGAAACTAGATAACTATTTAATTTGTCAAGAATTCAGGACAACCAGCTTTGCTAAAGAGCTATCCTCTTTTCCATCCTGTAAGTTGAATTATTACACTCCCATGAAAAAGAAATGTGTACTACTTACTGATATTGTCCAATAACCATGAAAACATTTATTTCTTGTTATGAGAAGTACTACATGTAAATATTTCTATAAAAATTTAATTTTTATTGGCTAAAATTTTTTTCTCTCATACTTAAGAGAAAATAATTTTAAATAGTATTTCCTAATTTGGGCAGATTGTTAACACTTAAGTTCAGGTTTAAAAAAATGTTCTGAATTTATATAGCAATCGATTAATTTTGTTGGCAGGCTACATGAATCATATCACTTTGACATTTTAATATTTGTAAAACTGCGAGAGCTATTTTCAGATTTTAAAGATGAGGAGACTGGGTTGCAAATAAAGCTCTTACAGTTGAACTGACACTAAATAATTAGTGCCATTAAGGTTTAAGTTTTCATATTTTGGGATTACTTCTGGTTTTGCACTTGTGGAAATGCCTGCTATAAATATGCACAGCCTTATTGAAATAAAAAGGAAAAAAATACTTCCCATAATAGGCTTAAAACTTATGAACTATTTGTAAACAAGAATAACATAGCCTGATGTCTCCATCAGATCGGAACCTTTCTGTTTTGCTGTCTCCCAGAGGCCATCAATTGATATGATGCATTATTTGTTCAACCAAGAGAGAAAAAAACTGCTGTCAATTAAAGTAGGCCATGATGCCATTTTTTACCCAACAGAACTGTCAAACATTACCAAAGCTTTGGTGAAATTAAACACATTTTCTTACACATGTTACAGAATGGAAGGTTGTCAGTCTTTACTGACATTTTTGAGTTGTCAGAGAGAAGCTATTTAGCCTTAGAAAATGGGATTAGATCAGATGGCAGGCTGGAAAAGTGACTTGTAGCACAACCGATGTTAAGATGCTGAATTGTTTGGCTGACTTCATTACCATGTAAGTTTTCTCAGCCAGTTGACAAAGTTTTGATTTTTTCAGATAGAAATGTAATAGTTTGGCTTCTTTAATCCTATTATAAAAATTGTACATGTTGATACTAGGATCAGGCTCTTTTTCATTGGTCAACTAGCCAAGTGTATCCCAATTCACTTGTTGGAATAACATAGGTTGGCTCTACAAGTAATTTGTTCATACATTCATGGTAATTCTATAAGCTCATTAATAAGTGATTTATAAATTTGTTCCAGAGTCTTGAAGATGAAGACTTCTGTAAAAATGTGTCCTCAGCTACTTCGAGTAAAACCGCGGAGCCCTCAGAGGCGCATAACCACCACAAACACCACAACAAACACGGGCACAACCATCTTGGGAGCAGTAAGCCTTCAGAGAATCAGCAACCAGGGGCACTAGATGTTGAGGCAACTGTCCCTCCTTCAGGCTTGCACCACCGCCATAAGCACAAGGGCCAGCATAGGCAGGGTCACTTAGAGAGCTGAGACATGGGGGCAAGTGAAGGCTTGCACCTTTCACTTGCCCAAAGGAAGCTCTGACGAAAGGGATGCATCAACCAGCTCCTGTGTAAGTTGTCTACGGAGTCTGGGGCAGTGACCAGTAGCTGCTGCTGCCATTGCCGCCACCTCATATTTGAGAAGTCAGGGTCTGCAATCACTTGACAGTGTGCCGAAAACCTCCCATCCTTATGTAGCTGACAGGGGCTTTTCGCGGAGGAGAAAGTCATTGAATCCTGTCAGTGTAGATCTCCTCCAGCTGCCTGACACAGTCAGCCTGTGAGCCCCACAGAAGCCAACCCCAACTGAAGCTGAGATAATAAGACCAAGAAGTGAATATGACATTCAAACTAAATATTTAAAACAAAGTATACTCTCCCCAACTCCATCTAAAGACACAATTTCATTTCGAGAATGTTTACAACCCATTTAATTAATCAGTGAACTAAAAGTGGTAGAAATTGGATTTGTGCAAACAGAGAAATCTACCATATTGGCTTTTAAAATTTAAAATTTTTATGCCACAAAACATTTCATCCAAATCAGATTTTGTACAATGGGGCAACTGAAAAGTGATTGCTGCCTTTGGTTAGTATGTCTTTCTTTTTCCTTTTTCCAGTGTTCTAGTTACATTGATGAGAACAGAAACGTAAACTATGACCTAGGGGTTTCTGTTGGATAGCTCGTAATTAAGAACGGAGAAAGAACAACAAAGACATATTTTCCAGTTTTTTTTTCTTTACTTAAACTCACAAAACAACAGAAACTTTGTCTTTCTAATCTTACATTTTAAACCAATTAAATCTTTAACAGACTACATTTTAACTATCTACTTATCTTTTTTATCTCTAAGACTCTTAGCTTGAGTTTCACTACATATATCTGTGTATCTTGTTCTCTTCATCTAATGCTGAATTACTCTTCTGAGTTGTGAGCGACTGTCTGGAAAGATGGAATGGAAGAAAAGCATGGTGTTAATCTGCGTGTTGCTTAAGACAGTATTTCCATAATCAATGATGGTTTAATAGAGAAACTAAATCCTATGAACCTGAACTCTTTTATGGCTAATACAATTAAGCAAGAATGGAGTACAGAGTTAATTGGCTACAGTACAGATTTATCAAAATAAATGCAATTTAAAAAGCTTGCAAGTATGTATCGTTATTGTTCATCATGCTCACATTGAAAATAGAAGTGAATTTTTAATGTCTTTAAAAAAAACCCTAAGCTGTAGCTAATGCATTAAGCGCTCTGCTCAAAACCGTCTCCGCGTGAGGCGCGTGTCTTTGGAGGCTGCGAGGCGCTGCTCTAGGTCTCGGATAGTGCTCTGGAGACTTGCAATTTCCTTGCTCTTTTCCTCCTGAAGATGCTGAAGCTTCTAAACGAAGGAGAGAAAAGTTTGTCACAGTGACTTAGAAGTAAGGCTAAGTATAATGAACTATAAAACACATCACAACACTTGTATTTTTATTTCATTTTTTTGTGTATTTTAAAGAGAAAAACTACTATAAGGTTACAAAAATAATTAATATATTTAAAATAAACATTAGGTAATTTTTATAGGAAGATACTAAGACAATTAATTTACTAAAGTTATAGTTATGAGACAAAATGCACGTACCCTTCTGTAGATACTTTGCGGCAAAATATGATTTGCGTCTGGATATGATTTTGATTTAGTCTGAGCTCTTGCTAGTTTAGTGTCAAACTAAACCAAATTCAAAAAGAGAAAGTTATTAAGGGTGTTACAGTTTAATACTTACGAATAATGTTTCTACAGGAAGAGTATACCTTTGCTATGTATTTTGTAACTGAACACAATTCATCTTACATACAGAAAAGTCTTTATGAAACATTTTGAAAAAAGAACAAGAATCATCCAAACAGGAGTCAGCTAAGTGTGGGGTTAAAGTGGCTGTGGTGGCTTTATAAAAGGCCAGATGCCAGCACTATCTCCCCCGGTGGCACAGGACTTTTCCTCAAAACACCACTGCTCTCCCCAGCCCTCCGTGTGAGTCATGTGCTTGACCATGAGTCAGAAAAGATTTTCATGTTACAATTGGTGTACTTTTGTCAGTAAAACAGTATGATCCACAGACTTAAGAGAAAAGCTCATGTCTTTCAAATTTTGAAGCCAAACATTAGAATATGGATGTGATTTAGTCAACTCAGTCTTTTTTTAAAAAATTAAATTGAGTCAAATTAAAAGATTTAGTCTTTTCTCATAAGCCATTTTTAATTAATTAATTAATTGATTGGTTGATTTTTCCCAATATCTTTATCTGAGAAAACTAGAATAAACTTTCCATGAGATTGTGTTCTGGCTTAAGGAGAGAAAGGATAGTTATTAAGGAAGATAGGTAAAGACATCTGAGTACTATTCAAACAGGATAATCAGACTAGACTAGTGACAAGGCCCAGATAGCAAATCAAACGCAACTCCTAAGATAGCTTACAAGTTGGTGGTACATCTTGAAATATGGCCTGTTGTGTGTCAGTGGGCCATCCAGTGCTCTGTGGACATACATGACTAGGATGTGGCATCAGCAGTACAGCAGCACAGTGGCTGCCATAGCAACAGCAAAGTTCCTCTGAAGCAACAAGCATATCCCTGCTTCTGCCCCAAATTGTTACATACAGACTCCCAACAAGTACCCTAGGCATAGCAAATAGTATATATATATATATATATATATACACACATATATATATATATATACACACATATATATATATATATATATATATATATATATATATATATATAAATTAAGATCTGTGAATTTTTTGCAAAATGTAAAGTAGAAGTAGAGATGGGTGGAAGCCATGGCATAATAGTTAAAAAAAAAGAGACATTTTGGTAGAATTTAGAAAAAATGCAAAAGACAAGTATTCTGTTAAAGCTCAGTATCCTTGTGATTCTTACACATAGCTGAAAAGCTCATTGAAAAGAGTAAAGAACTAGAAAATTTATGAGATACACTTATTTAAAATACATTTATAAATGTCTCAAAGGAATTTTGCCTCCTGAATATATATCTTCATAGGAATATATTATGGAGAAATTTGTCTGTTTTTATCCCAAAGAAAACAAAAGGGTTCCATGGTTTCTTCTGGGGACAGAGAAGTACTGAGGATTCCCTGAACTCTTCCCATGCTGGGATGGTGGCCTTATGCTGCCTGCATAGACTTGACTGTAAGATCAGGTGACTCCTGAGCTGTCTCCATTCTTAGGAGAAGCAACATCCTTCCTGGAAGCTAGGACCTTCACTGGGAAGCGTATGTCCAGTAGACTGAGCAGTGCTTTTGCTGAAGAATGAGAAAGTCTTCTATTTAGGTCTGAAATTTATGTCATCACAGTAAGAAATAACAAAGCACGGTTTACACTAAGGAATGTGCTCCCGTTTAGCTGACTTGTAAGCACCTACTTCTAAATGTAGTCTGAGTATTTCACTTTGTTTTTCTTTCTCCTGAGTTCTCAATTTTGCATTTAACTCTGATATTTCCATCTCCTTCTTTGCCATTAGTTCCTTGTGATTTTCTTCATTTAATTCAACTAAATAAAACAGAAACAAATTCATTTACTTAACAGTTCAAAGTTACGTGATTTCACTTCTTGAATTTTACATTTACTTATTCAACATGTTTATGCTCACCTGTGTACTAGGCATTATACTAAACACGCCATGCAAACTACATGTGTTGCATGTTTTCACTGAATTTCTACTTTAGGTAGGAGGCAGACATTAATTACAACTGTGATTGGGACGATACAGGAGAAACCTGGCAACGTGCTGACAGCTTGGGGGTAATTTGTATCAGTTGCATTTTCTATCACTGAAACAAAATACCCACAAGAAGCAACTTCGGGGAAGAAAGTTTTATTTTGGTTCATGGTATGAGTGGATTCAAGCCACCATGAGGAGAAGACAGCCTTGGTGGCTCTGTGGTAATCGGTCTGTAGTAGCTGGTTGGTCTCAGTGGACCAGAAAGCAGACAGATAATACAAGTGGGGCTGAACTATAAAACTCAAGGTTTCCCACCACTTCCTCCAGATAGGCTTTACCTCCTAAAAGTTCCACAATCTTTCAAAACAACAGCAACTGGGGACCAAGTGTTCAAACATGTTTGCCTGTGGGGGACATTTCACATCCAAAAGGTGAGAGAATTGTTAATCAAATTTGTTGGATGAGCCTAAGATGGGAGAGGCCTTTTTCAGGATGTTATCTTTAAGGCAGAGCCACACATAAAAGTCATTTGCTAGGTATAGTTGTTACAGGAAACGAGAGCTGCTGAGAGAAGTGCTGGCTCTATCTCAGAAGAAAGGAACAAGAGGTGCATGATGAGCCCACTACCCAGAGGTCATTTTAAATTGTGGTTTTAATGGGAAACCTGGCTGCTTAGCTTATCATTTGTGTGCATGTAGTAAGTACCCTAGACTGTGCAAAGCACATCCATGTGTGGTGTGGTGGTCTGAATAAGAGTGGACCCCATAGACTTATATATTTGAATGTGTAGTCACCAGGGAATGGCTCTATACGCAAGGATTAGGAAGGGTGCCCTTCTTAGAGGAAGTGTGCCACCTAAGTCTCTAAAGCCCCTGTGAAGCTCAGTGTCTCTAACAAAGGATCCAGATACAGCTCTCAGCTACTGCTCTAGCACCTGCTTGCCAGTCGCCACGTACCCACCATGTATATAATTATATAATTATAATGAACTAAACCTCTGAGGCTATAATGTGCTTACATTTTTTTATTTTTAAGTAAATGATTTTTAAGAAAGTAAATTTTATTAACAAATCATATGTTAAAATGGGGTGTATAGGGTAGTTTTAATGTATTTTGGATAAGGTATTGCATAGTATTTGCAATACAAAGGTATTTTAAATAATTTGTGCTCTTAAGCAAAAAATAGCTTACAAAAAAAAGATACGCAGTGGCTGGGAAGGGACCCAGGTTTGCATTGTTAGCTTAGAAAGCAAACCTGCAAGTCCTTGCTGGACTTTTCCAAATGATCAGGCCTCTTTCCCAATCAACATCATATCTCTATGCTTCATCAGATTTCCTATTTTCTTAGCTTTCTTATTCTTGCTAATAACACACCATCAAGGATGGGAGCCTCAAGAAAATCTCTTATTTTATTAAGAGCTAATCAGATCACATAAACCCACCACTAAGGGACTTCTACCCACAGCTCCTCCATGACTTAGTTTAAGATCTCACTTGCCCCGGTGGACTATACATCTAACTCTCTACTGTCACTGCTACATCAAGATCCCAAAGCCACTGCTGCCATGTCGGTCACTCAAATACAATTGTTGTCATGGCTATTGCCTTCTCAGAAACCTTCAGTCACTGCAGATTTTCTTACACTGACAAAATTGTCAAATAATACACCCTTAAGCAATAGTCTTGCTCTTGCTGAATCTTCTTGTATAATATAAAGAAAAAGCAGGAAATAGGCAATCACTCCCTAATATATCCAATATCTTCCTCTCTGAGTATCTGTCTTGAGGCCTGTGGTGGTTTGAGTCAGACATACCCCACAGGCTCAGGTATTTACACTTTTCTTTTACATTTTTTATTTATTTACACTTTTCCTCCAGCTGAGGGTGCTGTGTGGGGAGCTAGTATAGTCTTGCAGCATGGAGTACATCAAGGGTGGAGAACTTCCAGTTCACTCTGCCTGCTTTGTGCTTGCAGTTGAAGACATGAGCTCTTGGCTTCTTGCTCTGGCTATCTGCTGCTATTGTGGACATTACTATCCCTCTGAAGCCATGAGCCAAAAAACTCAGCCTTTTATAAGTGGCCTTGGTAATGGTATTTGACTACAGCAGAAAACCATTACTAATCACTTACTAAGAAGCTAATACCAGAGAGCATGTGCTGACTCTAACCATGATGATATTTTGAGATATGTAGAAGCCTGGAACTTTGAACTAGAAAAGCAATTGAATGCTGTAGGCAGAACTTAATGGGCTGCCCCAGTAGAAACCTAAAAAACAGATAGTGCTGAGGTGTGGACTGTAGAGGCCCTGCTCAAGAGGTTTAAGAGGGAAACACGGACTTTATCAGCAGCAGAGCTAGAGACCATTCATGTGATATTTTGGCAAAGAAAATGGCTGTTCTCTACCTGTGCCCTGAGATGAAGGAAATTTCAAGACTATATAATGTTGGGTATGTGGCACGGTTGCTACTGATTTCCCTTATGCAGGTCTATTATGAAAAAGAGCACATGCAGCAAAAAAACAAAACAAAACAAAAAAAAACCAAACCAGTTTGGAGAGGAAAAGAACACTAAGAAGTGTTAAGGAGATTAGCACAGAGGCCCCTTGACAATTAAGCTTTCAACTTGTAAAAGGATGAGGCCTAAGAGGAACTGGATTTTATAAAAAGCTACCAGGCCTGGAGAGGTGATTCACCAGTTAAGAGTGTTTGATGTTCTGGCACAGGACATAGCTTCAGTTCCTAGAGCCCACCTAACAACTAACAACCATCTGTAATTCCAGTTCCTCGGGATCTGACACTGTCTTGTGCAGGGAGTGCATGCATATATTACACAGATATATATGATTGCAAAACATCCATACATATTTTTTAAAATATTAAAAAGGAAGCTGCTGCAGATATGATTCCAGGGCTGAGAGTAGATCCCAAGCTAGCTCTCAACTTAGTAGTGTCATCCACATGGAACTGGCTTTGGAGGCGTGAGTACAAGTGAGGATGTGTTGCGATTCTTCCTCTGTGGCTTTAGAGGGCCACCAAGGCCAGGGACTGTGCAGCAGTGTTGGAGAAGCTGCAGGAAAGCTCTGAAAGGCCATTGCATAAAGCCGCAATGGTAGAAAATGCAGTCATTGGACATGGTTTTCACCTTTCAGTTACAGTGGAGACCCAAAGACGATAGAGCCATGGGACATCTGCCACAGAGAGCTCTACAGAGTGGGAAGAGAGCCTGCCCAATACTCAGTGCTACTCAAACACTACTCAAAAGTCTGAAATCTTTTCTGAGACTCAAGGCAATTTCTTATTTAATTTAAAAGTTATATAATTCAAACACACAATGGCACAGGATATACACTACCATTTTAAAAGCTAGGAATGGGAACATAGTGAGGAAACACTGAACAAAGCAAGTCCAAAGCCCAGGAGGGCAAACTGCAAATCCCGTAACTCCATGTGTGGTGTCTTCAGTTTTAGGGTGTATCTGAGCACGTCAATGTCTGCCTTACATGATCCTATCTGAAGTCACTTTCCAGGCTTTGATGTTAAAGTTCTGCAAGGCATGCAGTTCTTTCTGATTTCTGACTACCAAGGAATCTAAGTGTGTCTTAGATGCACTTGTGCCATTACAAGCTATATTATAATGGTTTCATATCTGAAGTTGAAATGACCTTTTGATTTTTATCACACGTGACAAACGTGCTTCATGTAGTTTGAAGTTTTCACACAACAGTGATCTGAGAAGTTCCTAGCAATAGTGAACTGGTTTGTGTTCCTCTTAAGGAGACACTGAACTAAGGATTTACAAGGAAGTTTATCTATCTTAAAGGTAATTTGTTTTAATATTCTTTTCTAAAGATAAAGGGAGTCCTTCCTTCCTTCCTTCCTTCCTTCCTATTTCTTAAAATAAGAAGCTAAAATTTTCATTTCAATGTTCTTTATTGAAGGGCTTAATAAAATACTATCTGGTAAGTTTGAGGTGATCTTATTTTTCCAGAGCATATTAGAGTTTCTAAAAAAAATATAAAGATGAAAAAACAAGTGCTTTCACTATCAGTAATAGCAGTGTTTAAAAAGCTGATGGTAGAACATATATTTGCAATAGTATTTTATTAATCACTGTGGAAATATATACTAGATTAAAACCAAATATAAGACATTTCTGTAGTTCAGAATATATCAGCTTTGTATGTATTTAGTTTATAGCATTAAATTATTATTATACTTAGCTTAAGGATTAAAATAGTGTTCAAAGAAATTACTGAATATTAATCTATACAAAACTGAACTTTTTGGTGCATCTCATAAAATTTATTTGTAAATCAGTACCTTAGGAACTATTCCTTTTTAAACTTGGTGTGAAAGGGATAATTAGGAAATTAAACAGAAAAATGCTTTTGTACCACTTACACACCGGAAAATATTTGTTTGAATTTTCTTTTTTTTTTTTTTTTTTCTAGAGCACCATATAAATAAAACACACTATTTTGTGTCTGGATTTATTTACATATTTGCTTGAGTTTGCCTTTTTGAGACAAGGACCAGAAATACAGCCCTGGCTAGAAGAGAGTTCACACTGTAGATCAGGCTAGCTTACAGTGTCAGCAGTCCTCCTATTTCTGCCTCTCGAGTACCAGTGTAGAGGCATGTGCCACCACGACAGGCTTCATTCATTTACCGTAATGCTGCTGAAGTGGTCACACTGTGGAGTGGAGTGCATCACCATGCCATGTGCCACCATGCTAGGCTTTATTCATCTACCATAACACTTCTGAAGTGGTCACACTGGAGTGCATCAGTTGTCTGTTCCTTTTTTATTGCTGTGGGTAGACGTACTATGAATTTTAAAACACTAGTTCTAGTTAACAATTTGTATAATGACAACTCTGGGCTATTATGAATAAAGCTGCTATAAACATTCAGTCAATCCTTCCCCTAACTCCTCCACTGGGGTCCCCGTGCTCAGTCCAATGGTTGGCTGCAAGCAACCGCATCTGTATTGGTTAGGCTCTGGCAGAGCCCCTCAGGAGCCAGCTGTATCAAGCTGCTGTCAGCACACACATCTTGGCCTCAGCAGTAGTGTCTGGGTTTGGTGGCTGCATGTGGGGTGGATCCTCAAGGACTGGAGGAGCTGAAGGGGTCTGTAACCCCACAGGAAGAACAACAGCATCAACCAACCAGAACCCCAGAAGACTGAACCATCAATCACAGAGTACACATGAGAGGACACATGGCTCCAGCTGCATATGTAGCAGAGGATGGCCTTATCTGGCATCGATGGAAGGGGAGGCCCTTGGTCTTGTGGAGGCCCGATGCCCCAGTGCAGGGGAATGAGGTGTGGGAGTGTGTGGGTGGGTTGGGGAGCACCCTTATAAAAGCAGGGGGAGGAGGGATGGGATGGGGGTTGCAGAAGGGAAACTGGGAAGGCGAATAACATTTGAAATGTAAATAAATAAAATAACCAATAAAAAAAAAATTCAGTCAGGTCTGTATGTTGTATGCTTCCATTTCTCTTTGGTAAATACCCAAGAGTGGCATTTTTGGGTTTCATTAAAAGTGTCATGTGGTAGTTATGGAAATGAACCTCTCAGATCACAGGAAAAATATTAAAAAGACATTTAGCTGTTTTAAAAGATTCAAAGTTATGTCTAATTAGAGTCTCAATTTGAAATTGTGTATTACTCAGGTTAGACATCTCCTCTTCTGCTTGTTTTCTTTGTATGTCTGTGGAATATCTCAGTATCTTGCCATCTTCCTGTGGGTTGGTATAGTCTGCTGAAAGGTTACCATTAGTTATGTGCCTCTCTCTGCTGCCTCAAGTGCTGGGATTATAGGTGTCCAGGCCTGACTTCAAGTCAGTTTTTATATACACTGTTCATAAAGATAGGGCCATTAAGCATGGTTTGAAAAACAAACCAACCTGCTACCTATGTGCAACGAGAGCTGCTTTACTGAAGAAATTAGTAGTTATATTCCATACTGCTAAGGATATAATTAAAGATGTATTTAAACCTTTTATAATTAATTATATAAACATGCAGAATTGAGCACAAACATGAATAGAATTTAGAATGATTATATTTATGTTGTGTAAATATACAAAACAAATTGAAATGCATCATGACAGTGTTCATTCAAGAATACTACTATTTGGAAAAATAATATGCACCTTCAAGTTGTCACACTATGTCAGAATTCAATAAGTTAAAACTTTAAAATTACCTTTTTTCTGCATATCCTGATAAAGTTTGCTCATTTCAGTTTTGTGTTCCTCTTCTTTAATTTTCATTTCACTTACAAGTTTGGCAATATTATTCTTATATTCCTAGAGAGTAAAATATACCCACTTTCAATAAAATATTTAAACTTTTTGATAATTAAAAAGGTAAGTTTCCCAGCCTGACATGCAACTACATCCAATACTTTTTATTTACTTTCAATTAACCTTTTAGTAGGCACACATAAAATAACAAGTTTTATTACTCACACATACATATCATTGTACCTTGCTCAGGTGTGCCCATTTTTCCCCTCCCTCAATTGGTCCTTTCCCTTTGTCTTCTGCTAAAGAGACACCTAGAGTCTGCATCAGAGGATGTGCTTTATTTGGTTTTCTTCCTCTTTTCGTGGTTCCGATGTGGACTATTGTCCATAGGCTCAAGTGTCTGGATACCTGGTCACCAGATGGTGATGCTGTTTCCAGAGGCTGTGTAAACTTTAGGAGGTCAGGCCTTTCTGGAGGAAGTGAGTCACTGGGTAAGCTTTGGGATTTGATAGCCTGCCTCCACTTTCTGCTTCAAATCTACTTCTTGACTATGGCTGCAATGTGGCTGGCTGTCTCATGCTTCTGAGGCTGTGCTTCCTTCTCTGCTGTGATCAGATGTATCCCCTTAAACTGAGCCTAAAGAAAACTCCTTCTCTTGACCTGTTCTTTGTCAGGAATTTAGCCGCTGCAACAAGAAAAGTAATTAATGCACTGTCCATTACCCTTTCTTGTTCTTGTTCCTTCCCCCTTCCTTTAGACTCCTTTGTTCTGATGGTTTGTATATGCTCAGCCCAGGGAGTGGAACTATTAGGAGGTGTGGCCTTGTTGGAGTAGGTGTGTCACTGTGGGCGTGGGTTTAAGACCCTCACCCTAGCTGCCTGGAAGTCAGTCTTTCCACTAGCAGCCTTCAGATGAAGATGTTGAACTCTCAGCTCTGCCTGCACCATACCAGTCTGGATGCTGCTGGCCTTGACAATAATGGACTGAACCTCTGAACCTGTAGGCCAACCTCAATTAAATGTTGTCTACATAAGACTTGTCTTGGTCATGGTGTCTGTTCACAGCTGCAAAACCCTAACTAAGACATTTGTCCTCCCCATAATACCCCTTTTATTTTCATCACACACACACACCCTCTCACACACTCTCCCACACACCCACACATACACACTCTCACACATACATACTCTTATAAATACTCACACTCACACACACACACTCACAAACTTACACACATACACATTCTTTCACACACACATACACTTACACACATAATTCTCTCACACATACACTCACACATACTCACAAGCTTATTTACATACACATTCTCTCACACATACACTCACACATACTCACATACACACACACTCACACTTACACAATACACATTCTGACACACAAACACTCATATTCACACACTCATATACACACATACATACTCTCACACACTCACTCTCACACACTCACAGTGTGATTTGGAGAGGAACAGGGAAGAATTAAAGAAGGAGGGGGAAGAAAGGCAGAGAAAAGGATGGGGAAAGAAGTATCCTAGAGACACTAAAATAAAGGGCTAAATCCTCCCAAATCATAGGCAGAAGGCTTTTTCTTATTGGTAAAGATTACTCAGGAGTCCCGGGTTGGGTGCCAGAACAAGCTGATGTTTTCTCAAGAGCTCCTAATACAGGAACTTGTCAAGTTAAGAGAAGATCCTTCAAGCTAAGCTTGTAGAGACTAAACTTTAGTTTTAGAGATCTTTGACCTTGATATGTTGGCTATTGGTTGTGAGAAAAAGGTGATAAAAACCTCCTTAAAGGGTAGAAGGATAAATATTGGCATTTACTTTGTGTTTTGCATTTTTTGAGGCACTGTGTTATATGCTCTGCAGTTGCTATCACTGCACTGTTCCTGAGGGAGAGAAGAAAATGCAGCGGAGTATCAGTGGCTCTGGGGAGGAGCTAACTTGTGCTCTACATAAGGTCCTCCACTGTTGGGATGGCACAATAGTTACCCAAACCATAAAGAATATAGACTCATTTCTTTTATAGTAAAAGAAATAAAACTATTAACCACCACAATATGCTCTAAAGTAAGTCTATTTGCACAATTGAAAACCATGTAACAAAATAACTGCATCTCTTCTTGGTAAAAAGAAACAGTATGTGAGCACTGGTTCCTTCCGGTCTGGGCCTGAGCACTGAGCAGATCTCGGGTGGCAATCTCACAGTACCCAGAGGAAGCAGGCCTTCCAGGTGCTCTAACCCGGGCAGTATCTTAGATAAGGAGAAAGAAACACCAGCCCCAAACAGGGAGTAGCTGGGACCCACTAGAACCCAGGAAGTCACTCCAGGCCCAGAGCCTTGGTTCCTTCCTTCCGGTCTGGGCCAGAGCACTGAACAGATCTTGTGTGGCAGCTCTAACCCCAGTAACAACACCCACCCCACACAGTTCTGATACAACCAAAATAATAGCAAAGACAGGCTCCAGTCAGAGACAGGCAGGTAGCACTAAGGAGATCTACATGGCAAAAGGCAAGCACAAGAACATAAGCATCAGCACCCAAGGGTACCTGGCATTATTAGAACCCAGCTCTTCCTCACAAGAAAGTCCTGAAATCCCCATATCACTAGGAAAGCAAGGTTCAGACTTAAAATCACTTCTAATGATGATGATAGAGGACTTTAAGAAGGACATAAATAACACTCTCAAAGAATTTGAGAAGAACACAGGTAAACAAGTAGCAGCCCTTAAAGAGGAAACACAAAATCCCTTAAAGAATTACAAGAGAACACAACCAAACAGGTGAAGGAATTGAACAAAACCATTTAGGACATAAAAGTGCAAGTAGAAACAATAAGGAAATCTCAAAGGGAGACTACCCTGGAGATAGAAAACCTAGGAAATAAATCAGGAGTCATAGATGCAATCATCACCAACAGAATACAAGAGATAGAAGAGAGAATCTCGGGTGCAGAAGATAAAATAGAAAATATTGACACAACTGTCAAAGAAAATGCAAAATGCAAAAAGTTAATAACACAAAACATCCAGGAAATCCAGGACACAATGAGGAGACCAAACCTAAGGATAATAGGTACAGATGAGAATGAAGATTCCCAACTTAAAGGGCCAACAAATATCTTCAACAAAATTATAGAAGAAAACTTCCCTAATCTAAAGAACGAGATGGTCATAAACATACAAGAAGCCTATAGAACGCCAAATAGACTAGACCAAAAAAGAAATATCTCTGGTTACATAATAATCAAAACACCAAGTGCACAAAACAAAGAAAGAATATTAAATGCAGTAAGGGAAAAAGGCCAAGTAACATATAAAGGCAGACCTATCAGGATTACACCAGACTTCTCACCAGATACTATAAAAGCTAGATGATGCTGGACAGATGTCATACAGACCCTAAGAGAACACAAATGCCAGCTCAGGCTACTATACCCAGCAAAACTCTCAATTACCATAGATGGAGAAACCAAGATATTCCACGACAAAACCGAATTTACACAATATCTTTCCACAAACCCAGCACTACAAAGGATAATAGCAGGAAAGCTCCAATACAAGAAGGGAAATTATACCCTAGAAAGAATTTTTTCAAGCAAATGGTCCTAAGAAACAAGCTGGAATAGCCATTCTAAAATCCCCAGCCCGAGAACACAAAGGGAGGGACTCATGGCTCCACCTGTATAGGTAGTTGAGGGTAGTCTTGCCAGGTATCAAGGGAAGTGGATGGCCTTGGTGGCTGAAAGTTTGGATTCCCTAGTTTTGGGGAATTCGAGAGCAGGGAGGTGGGAATGGGAGGATGGTGGGAGCACACCCTCATAGAAATTCCCAGAATTATTTGGATTACACATGACAGAGGCAGGCCACCAGAAGACTACATTCCAGAATTCAAACAAAAAATTATCTTGATACTAAAATTTGTTTTGAGAATTGTATTTTGCAGAATACACAGCCTTGGTGTATCTACTCATCAAGCAAGCTGAGCAGACCTGCTCAAACCTCTGATGTTCTGGAATTCCAGCTAGATGCAGTGAAGACACAGCATCAGAGGCTTATCAATCTACTCTTCCCCTCACCCCTCTTCTAATATCTCAATGCCCATAATCAGCTTGAAGAAGTTAATGAAGAGTCGGTGCCCCTATTCCCTGGGCTTGGGGACTGAGGTGGTTAATATTGGGCTGTCTTTCTAGGGAAAATAGTGGTTTTGTTGGAACAGGGAGGATTAGCTAGGATTTATTGCATAGCCATAACCTATTGGTAGAAATAAGTATAACTGTTATTAAGATGAAGTTATAATTTCTTAAATGGCACACAATTTACTTTGATTTCAAATTTAAGGTTTTCATTGGTATGAGCTTCTTATTGACATAAAAGTGAGATAATATTGTTACTCTCATAGGCATTGTGCCTGTATAACACATTTAGGAATACAAAGCTTAGACTCAGTCCTTCTTTAACTTTTCTAACTGATTTGAGATGGTTAGCCTGTGAGTTAAGGGCCTATAGCAAATTCATGGCTTTGAGTTTATTGTTAGGGTGTTTTCCATATTTTATTTAGAAATAGCTGAGAAGAGTTAACAGACAACAGTCCAGATTGCCTTACATGGATAGTTTTCAAAATGTCTGAAGTCCACAAAATTGACATTACAAACATTTCTGTATTAATGTTCATTTTGATTAGAGACCTGTCTGCTCCTGACAGCTTCCTGTCTTGGATTCTAAGAAGAAATTGAACATCTTTGGAGTTACTTCAGTTGTGTTGAGACAGCCACTAGGCAAGAATTGCCTCTTGTCATCTACAGACAAATCACTGTCCAGAAAAGGACACACTTGCGGAATAGTTGACTGATTATATCTGCCAAGACAGAGTAATCAGCCCTTAATAATTCTGCATCACTAGGTCTGTCAGATGATCCTAGTCTGAAGATCGAATGCTCCAACATTCTGTATGATAGGGACTGTCCAGGTGTTCAGCGGTCTCTATAAACTGGCTAAGTTTTAGAAGCTATGCTTTGTGCTTCCCATAATTTCAGTTAACTCAGTCATTCTGGATTTCTGATGGGGTTGAAGACTTATAGTCTCATAGCCAATCCTAGCTATTTACTTTGAGAGGAAAGATTTGAGAGGATGGTTTTCAGCTGACATTCATTCTAAAGCCAAGAAAAAAACCAGGTTCAGAACTAAGACTTTTAGTTAGGAGGAATGACAGAGGTTCTGGTTAGTCAACAAAATGATGGACTGGGTATTGGGTTTATCTTGTACCTTACTGACACAGATTGGTATAGTTATGCTCTAATTGTATTTTAAGAGAAAAGTTTTATTTAACAGGAAGGGTGATATGTAGGAGGAGCTAAGGTGGTAGGAGTAAGGAGAGGAAGAGGAGGAGTAAGGAGAGGAGGACCTAGGTGACAAGGTGGGAGAACATGGAGTCGGATGTTCACGTGTCTCCACTAGTCAAAGATAGTTGATATATCTAGGTTGGGTATTGGGTTATACTTCTGATTGTATGGGCATCTTGTAATTGAGCATTACCAAATTTATAAAGCCTTTGAGTAACATTTAAAAAATTGTATAAAAGCAAAAAGGAGACAGGGGGATGGGATAGGGGTTTTCTAGGGAGGGAAAATGGTGAAAGGGAATGGCATCTGAAATGTAAATAAAATATCCAATAAAAAATTAAAAAAAAGAAACAGTATGTAAGTGGTATTAGTACATTACATTTCGCAAAAGAGACTAAGATTTGCAAAAGTTACTGTTCATTTATTAAAAATTTTTATATATGT
This sequence comes from Arvicanthis niloticus, assembly GCF_011762505.2. Lineage (NCBI taxonomy): Eukaryota > Metazoa > Chordata > Mammalia > Rodentia > Muridae > Arvicanthis > Arvicanthis niloticus. Next base: position 33,481,031 of record NC_047676.1, on the reverse strand, counting down.
AACATATATATGTATATATATATTACACTTACATAATTTTTTAGTGATTTTTAAAAAAAATATTTATTTATTTTATTTACATGAGTACACTGTAGCTATCTTCAGACACACCAGAAGAGGGCATCAGATCACATTATAGATAGTTGTCAGCCACCATGTGGTTGCTGGGAATTGAACTCAGGACCTCTGGAAGAGCAGTCAATGATCTTAACAGCTGAGTCATCTCTCCAGCACCTTTAGTGATGTTTATTGATTAAAACAACTTGGTTTTTATTTGAATGAACAAACACTTTTCAAGAGTTTAACTAAAGATAATAGCATATAACTCACCTGCTCATGAGATTTCAACTTCTCCTTCATAAAATCAATATTTCTTTTTAGTTGTTCATTTTCACCTGTGTACAGATAAGGATATATTACTAAATAACACTTAAAATTAAGATGGGGATATCTGTAACATTTAAGTTGCTGTTCATGCATGAGCTCATTAAGTATTCACCCCATATTGGTAGACACTAGAAATGTAGGAACATAAGAAGTCACTTTTTTTTTTTTTTTTTTTAAATAAAACTTAGTGATGTCAGGTGCAATAGCTGTATTAGATAAACCTTTTACAGAGCCACTGTGTTTGAAACACTGTGAGAAGATGTGGGGGAAATCCTGGTTATCTTGACATTGGGAAAGGTTAGTGTTTGGGTTCCAGACACAGAAAATGGGGCAGCAGAGGATGGGTTTGAGGGAAACATGTTCAGAGGCCAGTGTGATGGGTTCCACTGTAATTCTAGCACTTGGGGTACTGAAGCAGAATTGCTGCAAATTCTGGGCTGATCTGGGCTAAATGATAAGTTCCAGGACAGCTTACACTACAAAATGAAACTATGTAGAAACCCAAGGGACAGATATGAGATGGCAGGATGGTTCAATGGACAAAAGCTCCTACCTCCAAGCCTAATGACTTGAGTTCAATTCTAGGACCCACAGGCTGGAAGCTTCTGCAAGGTGTGTTCTTACACACAAGCACCATGTGATGTGTGCCCCACCACCCACACGCACCCCTTGTTTCCCCTCAAGTGAAAAACATGCCAATGATAAGAAAATATTTTCAACTAAACAAAACAATATTTCCAGTGTTCTTTCTCCTATGGGCTGGAGACTAACTTTATAATACATGGACCTTTGGGGCACATTTTATATTCAATCTGCAAGAGGTTACTTCTACCTGTTTGGCCTTTGTTTTAATGTTGCTATGAATATTAATGTACAAAACTCATGTCTTCAATTTTTATTCTTTTTGTTCATATCTTGGGGGTGGGATTTCATAATCAAATGGTAATTCTATGTTTCATTCTTCTGAGTAATCACCAGTTTGTGATAACAGCTACATTATACACAATACACAATATACCTTGTGCTTTGAGACAGGGTCTCTCAGTGGTCTGGAGTTTCCCAGGTAGGTCAGGCTAGTTGGTCCCTGAATGAACCAGTGATCCACCTGTTTCTGCCTCTCACCAGTGTTGGGTTTTGTAAGCGGGTACTGTCACACCTGGCTTTCTTTTACTTTTTCTCTCCTCCTTGTCTCCCTCCCTCCCTCCCTCCCTCCCTCCCTCCCTCCCTCCCTCCCTCCCTCCCTCCCTCCTTTCCTCCCTTCCTCCCTCCCCATTCCATCTCTTTTCCCTTCCTTTTCTTTTTTCACTTCTTCCTCCTTTCCTTCCTTCCTTCTTCCCCACTTATTTGAAACATGGTTTCTACAGAGTGTACTCATGTGAGCACTTTACTCAATCAACTATCTTTCCGGTGCCCAACCACGCTCTTAAAAATGACTTCCCTAACTTACCTTTCAAAGTGTGTTGATATTGAACAGTCTGTTGTAGCCCCTTTATCATAGTATGCAGAGTAATACATTCTAAAACATAAGATACATTTGTTTGAAAATCTTTCTAGAAAGAACTTAAACAAAATAATGTTTAACTCAAAATGATGTAATCTTAATAAAGCAACCAGACATCTCAAGACGAATTACATCTTGATGCTTTGGTTATGGCTACTTTTGCTATGATGAAACCTGGAGGCAAGAGTTGGTGCAGAGGCCATGGAGGAGTGCTGCTTACTGGCTTGCTCAGCCTGCTTTCTAACCCAGGTCCATCAGCCCAGGGGTGGCACTGCCCACAATGGGCTGGGCCCTCCCCATTGATCACCAATTAAGAAAATACCCTAAAAGCTTGCCTACAGCTTGATCTTCTAGGATCATTCTCTCTCTCTCCCTCTCTCCCCCCTCCATAATATTTTAATTGATTTTATTGACTATTTTGGAATTTCACATCATTCACCCCATCATATTCATTTCCTAGTCCTCCCAGGTCCAACCTGTCCCAACTTTATGACTTCCCTACCAGAAGGAGGAGGACGAGAAGGAGGAGGAAGAGGAGGAGGAGGAAAGGAGGAGGAAAAGAGGAGAGGAGGAACTCTATCACCTTCTCTTTTTGTGCTGCTAATTCCCAGTAACAGAGTGCTGGGTAAGCTGCATTTGCTTGGTAGGCATTAGCTGATAACCTGCTTCACAGGTTAGTGTGTTAGATGATGTAACAGGAGAGGTGTGCTCTGTCAGCACTTCTCCTTATCGTAGTGGACATCATTTATTTGAAAGAATCTAGCAATTAGTGAAATAAGGTAGCAGGCGTTTCCTCAGTAATTAGCAAGTGAAAATCACTTTGATGCTCTGTGCATACTGGAGTTTTTAAAAAGTATGTTAAAAATTTGAACACAAGATGGCAGGCTCACCACATTTTCTCCATTAGAAACTAGGTAGCTAAGGAAGTCTTGAACTATAGTACTATTCAGTGATTTACAGTAAAAGCTTTTCATTGTTTTTGCAAACTTTAATCTACATTATCCTTTCTTCCAGAATTTATTATGCTGTCCTATCAATTTTTATTGATTATTAAGTGATTTCTTAATAATTTAGTACACCGATAATGATTTTAGTGTAAATTTAGGATCTAGTATTAATTATCAATTTGTGTATTAGTAACTATTTCATAGAGTAGTTTGAAGTAATTGAATGCAAGTAAAGCATCACTTCCAGCCTTGGACCTGAAATGTCTCCCAAAGGGTCATGGACTAAAGGTTTAGTTCTTAGCTCATGGAGCCATTGGGAGATTGTAGAAACTTTCAGAGACAGAATCTAGCAGGAAGTTAGGTCACTGATGCATGCCTTCAAAGGGAACTTGGGACCCAGCTCTCTTCCTCCATTTCATATCCAGGCATAAGGCTATATGCCATGCCATCATGTGGTACCAAGCCCAAAGCAATGGGATCACTTGGCCATGGACCGGACATTCTAAAATTTTAAGCTCAAATGAGCTTTTCTTCTTTTTAGGTTGATCTAGCCCAGATGAGATACCCATTCAATGTTGCTCCAGGAGCTGTAACAAATGCAAAGTGTTGATGATAGGGAAACTGGGAAAACCAGAGAACATATGGGAATTTTCTATACTTTTATCCATTCTACTCTATATTTAAAACTGTTCTAAAAATATCTACCAATGACCAAATTTAAACTAAAATAATTCATTATGATTTTGACATAGCTTAGAATAGCTTTTCTATGTGTGTTCTTTTGCAACTGGGTTATGTCACTCAGGATGATATTTTCTAGTTTTATCCATTTGCCTAAGAATTTCATAAAGTCATTGTTTTTAATAGCTGAGTAATACTCCATTGTGTAAATGTACCACACCTTTTGTATTCATTCTTCTGTTGAGGGACATCTGGGTTGTTTCCAGCTTCTGGCTATTACAAATAAGGTTGCAATGAACATAGTTGAACACGTGTCCTTGTTATATGTTAGAGGATATTCTGGGTATATGCTCAGGAGTGGTACAGCTGGGTCCTCAGGTAGCACTATGTCCAAGTTTTTGAGAAACCACCATACTGATTTCCAGAGTGGTTGTACCAGCTTGAAGTAACTATTAGGCAAAAAGCTCAGAATACCCACAATACAACTCATAGACCATATGAAGCTCAAGAAAGGAAGGCCAAAGTGTGGGTGTTTCAGTCCTTCTTAGAAGGGGAGACAAAATACTCACAAGAGATAGAGGGTGGGAGGGACTTGGGAGAAAGAGAGGAGGTGGAGGGGAAAGGGGGGTTAGAATCAGGTATGGGAGGAGATGGGGATGATATACAGAGGGTCAGGAAATTGAACAGAGGTGTGTAGCAATGGGGGATTGGGAACTAGGGGTAGCCACCAGAAAGTCCCAGATCCCAGGAAAGCAAGAGGCTCCCAGGACCCAACAGGGATGACATTAGCTAAAATACCAACAAAGGGGAAGGAGAACCTGTAGAGAGCATATTCAGAGGTTGGGCAAGGCCCCCGGTTGAGGGATGGGGCCACCCACTCATCTCCAAATTTTTAACCTAGAAATGCTCCTGCCTAATTGAAATATGGAGACACAGTGTAGAGCAGAGACTAAAGGAAAGGCCATTCAGAGACTGCCCCACCTAGAGATCCACTCCATATACAGACTCCAAGCCCAGACACTATTTCTGACACCAAGACAGAAGCTTGCTGACAGGAGCCTGACTTAGGTATCTCCTGAGAGGCTCTGCCAGAGTCTGACAAATACAGATGTGGATGCTTGCAGCCAATCACTGGACTGAGCATGAGGACACCAATGGAGGAGTTAGGGAAAGGAGTGAAGGAGCTGAAGGGGTTTGCAACCCCATACGAAGAACAACAATATTAACTAACCAGACCCCCTCAGAGCTCCCAGGGAGTAAACCACCAACCAAAGAGTACAAATGGCTCCAGCTGCTTATGTAGCAGAGGATTGCCTTATCTGGCATCACTCGGAGGAGATGCTGTTGGACCTGTGAAGGCCCAATGCCCCAGTGTAGGGAAATGCCAGGGAGGTGAGGTGGGGAGCACCTTTTATGAGGGGAGCACCCTCATAAAAGAAGGGGAGGAGATAGGGGGTATGGAGAGGAAACTGGGAAGGGGGATAACATTTGAAATGTAAATAAATAAAAAATAAAAACCAATACATTAAAAAAAGAAAACCTTTTCCATAATAAAAGTACTTTATATAGTACTTTAAAAAGTCTTTTATGGTTTTATCTTTTTGACAATAATGGTTTAGATGTGCAGAAAATTGCAAAGATTATACACACATATATACATACATATATGTATACACACACATATATACATACATACACACACACACACACACACATATATATATATATATACATACATACACACACACACACACACACACACACACACACATCCTACAGCCAGTCAATAGTGGTCTATTATTCTATTAACATTCTACATTAGTACAGTGTGTCTATTACAACTAATGAAGCAACAGTTATATGCTATTAACTAAAACCCATGCTTTATTCATATTTTCATACATTACTTCTTTTGCTTTTCTTAGGAGGCTCCCCACCATTCCACTTTATATTTATCTGCCATGCCATCTTAGGCTTTTCTGCTCTGACAGTGTTGTTTCTGTTCTTTTAATGGCCTTGACAATGTTGTGAACTATTGGTCATGTCCTTCTGTGGGAATCTGAGTGACACTTATCTCATGATTACAATGGGCTGTAGAAATGGGGAGAAGTTTACAAAATGTCATTTTCATCATATCATATCACATCAAAGGTACATGGTGTTAGTATGGTATGCATTTTGATGTTGTTGATCATGTGGCTGAGGTAGAATTTACCCATTTCAGCACTATATAATTTATATATTCTACCTTGTTGTGCTTCCCTACAGAAAGGGAATTTTTTTCTCAGCCAACACTTTACTAGTGTACATGGAGTCATGGTCCATCTATCTGAAACAAATTATCTATATAAACCATTTGGAATTCTGCCACACTGGAGAGCTGTTTCTTCTTACTTTATTATTCATTTATAAAAGGGGATTAAGGCTATTTGTTTTTGCATTCGGGGTATAATTCAACACTGTTCTATTTTGTTGCTGAAATCATTCCAGCTTTGGTCATTGAGAGGTCTTTCAGTTGTTTTTTTGACAAATTCTATCATTATGTTTTTTTTTCATTTCTTTCCCCTTTAAAAAATATTTTTGAGATGAGAAAGTTTTTCTTTCTGCATCCATAGTTGGGTTGAATTCACGATCCTCCTCCTACAGTTTCTAGAGTGCTGGAATCCTGTAATGTCACACTACACCTGGCTATTTTTTCTGTTGGAGTACTGTCTTTCTTGTGACACTACAAGATACTTCTTCAGTCTTCTAGTATAAGTTTAATTCTAATCTTACAATAACCCATTTCTTTTTATTAAAGAAAGGTATTAGAAGATAAGACCTGGGGACTGAATTATTCCTACTTAGGTCCTCTTAGAAGACACAGCAAGAGTGTATGTGTTAAAGTCAACTTTGAAAACATATATACAAGTAACTTTATACAAACTGAGCAGGTTGTACACATATATACAAATTCATATAACAACAATTAAAGAAAAAAAGAGGCTAAGTATTTGAAAGAAAGCAAATAGGGATACAGGGGAAAGGGCTTGGAGGAAGGAAAGGAGAGGGGAAATGATTAAAGAAGAACTAAATAAAAAAAGGAAATATATGCCTATTTTAAATATTTTAAATGTTTCCACATTTTACCACTTTCTTTGTATGTATGTGTACATGTGTATGTGTACACATGGCATGTGTAAGTCAGAGGATAGTTTTAGATAGTTGATACTGTTTTTCCAGGATGTGGATTCTCTGGCTCAAACTCAGGTCATCAGACTTGGCTGCAGATGCCTTTACCCACTGAGCCACCTTGTCAGCTACAGCTTCACTTATAACTCTTAGAACTGGTGATTCACCTTACATTTATGTAGTAGGAGCTCAGATTTTGCCCCATGTGGTTTTATAGTCTGTACTAGGCCGTCAATTTGCCAATTCTTACATGGGTAGTACCTGACAGAAGACGGAACTTTCTTCATTCCGTTCTTTTCACATACTTTGGAGCTATACTATAGAGTATTATGAGACAACACTCTGGAAAGTTCTATATGCATGTATGGTAGGTTAAAAATGCAGGGTATAATGTCAGACACTGCAGTGAGCACCCTCCTTGATTATTATTTCTTTAGGCAGCAAAGAACTGACCTTCTTTCATCGAGGCCTCTTTTGTTTGCATTATCTTTAATAAACTGTTAGTCTTTTCCAGCTGAATATCCAGAAGGCTATTCTTTCCAGTGGTTTCTATCATTTTCTGCAGAAGAAATTAGATACATGCTATCACAAAATCAATGACACTATTTTGATTCTTCTGTCAAGAATATGAAGACAAATGAGAACACAAACCATTTAACATCTGAAAGTCTAATAACTGAATTTGGGATATAATTTCAAATAAATCATACTGTACTGAGGCTTCAGTTTGTCATTTCTTACATGGGCAGCATCTACTAGAAGCCTCAACTTCCTTCATTCTAGGTTTTCATGCTTTTTGGAGCTATACTAAAAAGAGTTCAGCACGACAGCAGTCTGAAAAGTTCTATGTGCACTTAAGATAGGTTACAGATGCAGGGATAATGTCAGCTGCTGCAGTGAGCACGCTCATTAGATGAGTATGACTTTCTCATTTACTTTCAATTTTAAAAGTAACACAGACAGTTTGAGAATGCAGGCCAGAGATAAAGTACTATGTTAACATTCAGGAGGCCTCCTTAGAATTCAGTTCCAGAAACACACACCTCTCCCTCTCCTTCTCCCTCCCCCTCTCCTTCTCCCTCTCCCTCTCCTTCTCCCTCCTCCCTCTCTCTCACACGTACATGCACATACACTCATGAGGAGCAGCATGGTAAAATATTAAATCAGATGGTTATAAACAAGAAAAAAATATGAGCTAACCTGAGCAATTCTCTTTCAATTATTCAACTTTTAGCCCCATGTCAATCATAGGCATCTATCAAGCATAATGGTGGAAGCCTACTGTCAGCTCCTGTGGAGGCTGATGCAGGAGGGTCTCCTGAGCCCTGGTGCTTAGGTCCAGAAGGGACAATACAGTGAGTTTTTGTCTCAAGACCTAAACCAGCACAAACCCAAACCACTTCCTTGTACTTGTTTTCAGAGTCCTCTGTGATGGCATGACTACGCCATTCATTCCGTTCTGCACTGAGCTGCTTCACTTAGCATTATTATCTGGAAGGCAATGTCACAATCACACATCTACTGCACTGTTTTTACAGCTATTTTGAGTTTTATTTTTAAAGATGCTATTAGGGAAAATTTATTGCTTATAGTTTTTTTTATTACAGATGATAAATAAGCATTTTGAACATGTCTGTGGTTTCTCTGTAAACAGTACAATAAGCTTCCTTGAACTCTCCAGATTTATCAATTCACTATCAGTCTTATGTTTTCCATACATCTATCTACTTCCCTATTTCTATCTTTAGCAACTCACATTGCATTACTTCATCTGTATTACCACTCACGTGTCTAAGAGGTAAGATTCTAAATATCAGAACACCATAATCAAATTAAAAAATGGACAATTATTTTTATTTAAGATGCTTGAGAGTATGAGAGTATATATTCAAATCAATGTCTAATCATATGGCACTTCTTTCTCATACAAGTATTTCTTTTTCTCTGGTGCTATATTAATCTCAGGACTAGAGATTTATTTAGGCAAAGAAAAGGAAAAGAGAATAGAGAGAATAAGAGAATGAAATACATCTATGTTATACATTATAATTGATCATTATGGTAGAAGACTGAAACATGAACCCACTTCACTTTTCATTAAAAGTATTCTGGAGTTTGTGGGGATTCTGCCATTTTCCCCTTAACATTGGCAAAATACATCTGTCATTTGCTTCCTTGCCCCAGGAACACTTTTCTATGTTGGTATTAATAAGTAAAGTGAGACGGCCTTGTGGAAGAGTAGGTAGAAAGCATGTAAGAGCTGGAGGATGAGGATGGGTGCTCCACAACACTGTCTTCAGGGCAGGACATAGATGATCTACTCATGGACTCACAGCAGCCATGGCCTGTACAAGAGCAAGACAGTCAACACTGCAATGTGAAAGGGAAGGGCCTGGGCCCATGGGGCTCTGTCTCTAGTGGAGGAGCTCCTGACAGCTGACACAGGTGGGGGGGGGGTAATCTCTTAGTACAGGTGGTTGCTGGTAGGTGGTCCAGATTCTGGTGGGTGACCTCACATCCCTATGCATGTAGGATACACTAGCTGCACTTAGTGAGCTAGAAGAGGAAGAGGAGGAGGAAGAAGAAGAGGAAGGGGAAGAGAAGAGGAAGAAAAGATGGGAAAGGGTAATAGGGGAAGTACTGGGGTTAGGCCCACCCTCCACAGCATGTGTGTGGGGAATTTGGGTTGGATATGATCAAGAAACATTGTATAGATGTATGAAATTGTCAAAGAATAAATAAAATATTAAAGTTTTAAAAATACAGGAAAGGGTTTAGCAAAACATATTTTCATTATTCAAATCTGGCTCATTTTCTTTTAAGTTAAAAACTATGCCTATTTAACAAAACAATACATTTTAGTCTAATAACATACAGTGGAAAAAAGTTTATTGATGTTTTTAGATCCGTGGCATGTTATTCTTTGGGATTTTGGGACAATGAATCAGCATTCCTATGAATTCTCGGCAATCGTATCAATTTTCAACCTTCACAGCCCCCCCTCTTTTTTTTTTTTTTTTTTTGATTTCTTGAGACAGGGTTCCTTTGTGTAACCCTGCTGGTTTTAGAACTCGCTTTGTAGAGCAGGCTGACTTTGAACTCAGAGATCTGCCTGCCTCTCTCTTGGGAGTGTTAGGATTAATGATGTGTGCCACCATGGCTGGCCACACTTTTTTTTTTCTTTTTTTTTTTTTTTTTTCTAACATAGTTAATATTCATGTTTAAAGACTAAAATACAAAATATAGCCTGCATGAAACACATTACTTTTTTGTTTGTTTGTTTGTTTTTCTGTGTAGCCCTGGCTGTCCTGGAACTCACTCTGTAGACCAGGCTGGCCTCGAACTCAGAAATCCGCCTGCCTCTGCCTCCCAAGTGCTGAGATTAAAGGCGTGCGGCACCACTGCCCAGCTATGAAACATATTAAACATGAAAAACAGAACAAAATTTGGGTCTCCCAGTAAGGTAACAGCCCCTCGTGGAAGCCAATGTAGACACCGACCATTATATTTTTAAAATTAAGACTTTTACTTATTTGTATTTTATGTGTGTGGTTTTGACTGTACCTAAGTGCACTATGAGTGTATAGTTCCCTTAGAGGCCAGAGGAGGGTGCTACATCTTCTAGACCTGGAGCTATAGATGGCTGTGAGCTGCCGAGTGGGTGATGGGAACTGAACTCTGGTCTTCTGTTGGAGCAGCCAATGCTCCTAACCACTGAGAAATCTTTCCAGCTCTAGTTCACCTTTTAAAAATTGAATTTTCCTTTCTTCCCAGTTTCTCTCCTTGACAGAAATCTCTCTTGTTTCTCTATAGCTCTTTGCTGTCCTGTCTTTCCATACCTTTTCTATCTGTGAGAAGTCATCTATAAGTTTGTCAAGATTTACATTGCTGATCTTCATGCTTCCATCATTGTTTTGATCCATGCCTGAAATAATGAAAAATAAACAATACTAAGTAAGAAAGATGCAAAACTTTATAACATTGGTCATAATTCAAACACTAAAGTATTTGTCCTCTGAACTCCATTTTACAGGGAGAACTTTTGATATACCCAGGATTGGCTGCAGTTAAATGCATTCTTTTCTGTATTCTTTTCCACCCTCACCCCTGCAAAATTTTCTGTAAACATATTTAAAATTTGTGTGGCTATGTGTGTATGTCTAGAAATTATTTGCTTCTAATATTTAATAAAATATAAATCACTGCATTATTAGATTTTTATTATCTATTATCACAATTACATATGCATATAATTAATATACTATACAATTATGATATATCATGATTATTATATTGTCTTTGTGTTTCAGCATGACTGTATTTAAAATCTGATATATTATTCAATTTGAGGTATAACTTTTAAAGGTAAGCATTCTCACTTAATATTCTAAACATGCTTGTTTAAGTGTTATCCCACAAATATTCTGTTAGCCTGCTTATGTTTTATGTTTTGTTTGATAAATAAATGATACATAAAAAATGAAGTACTCACAAAAATATTCCTTTATTTGTATGCTTTTGGGGGTGGCAGATAGGATTAATTTTTAGTAACAGCTGAACTAAAGACAGTTTCAGTTTTTACTCTATGGAATAAATTATAAAATTGCTTCAGAACCCACATCCACATAGGATGGGGAAACAGAATGTAGCCAGTATTTAAATGTGGGAGTAGGAAGGTATCTTATTAGAATCAAGATTAATACAACATCAAAGTACAAAATACTTAGCATTAGATTTTTCTTACATTAAAAAAAGGTGGTGAAATACAGTTTTGAAACTCAGCTATTCTAGATTTGGAAAAAGACCACAAGCCCATGTATTGGATGTTAACTAGTCCAAAATAAATGATATTCAAAATACTTTTTTGTGGTCATATTCTTGTCAAACCAGACATTGCCTGATGTTACTCCATCCAGAAATTCCATTTTCTTCTTTTTATGTTACTTGATAGTGGCAGCTTTGAATGGTTTTGAAATCTGAATTTTGGCCATGTATTTCCAGTTTAGTGAACACATTAAAAAAAAAAAAAAACCACTACTTGATAATGTTACTTAAACTAGAGGGCAATCTGAAGTATTTAAAATTTTCTCCTTTTTTTTCTTTTTAGTTCCTAATGTTTTAAATAAATTTTAAAAACTAGTCCTGAGAACCAGATTCCTGAACCAAATGCATTTTGAGTTTGAATCTTCTCCAACTATTTTTCTTCATAGAACATCTATATAACCAAAGCTGAGAATGTTGCTTAGTGGAAGTGCATCTGCTTTGCAGGCCTGTGTGTGTGTGTGTGTGTGTGTGTGTGTGTGTGTGTGTGTGTGTGTGTGTTAGGGACTAGGCAGTGGAGGTGAGTTAGGGACTAGGCAGTGGAGGACTGGACAGCAGTCCCCATCACAGAAGCTTCACATTAATATTCCATGTTTTATTTCTTGCTATGTGACACATTCGTTTCTGGATGTTTTTTGACACAGGGTATCTCTGTGTATCTCTGGCTGTCCTGGAATTCATTCTGTATAACAAGTTGGTCTGGAACTCATAGAGATCCTCCTGCCTCTGCCTCCTGAATGCTGAAATTAAAGGCGAGCACCCCGCCCCCCATCATTTCTAGATGTCTTAATTGCCCTCTTCTCCCAATTTCCTAGGTCCAGATTATTTCAATGAATTTGGTTTTTCCCAGAGAAACTCGGGGACAAGTTAGTAACTAGGTGCTTATTGAGTTCTCTACGTAGTAGAGACAGATAATGACTCTCGAGGCTTAGTTTCCACCAAGTCCACTGGCAAACGATAGTTGCATTTCCTTCATCAGCTCTGTGGCTGTTGATTTGGGCATCCCAGGGCTTGCCTTTCTCTTCAGCCCCACTCAGTTGGGCCCTGGCCAGTCCTTGTAGGCGCGTCCTACAAGGTTGCTTCCTCCTCTTTCTTCTGAGCTCTCCAAGACTTTGCTCTCAGACCCCAAGGCTAAGGCCCGCCATGGCATCATCTCACGGTCCTCGGGGCCCAACCGACACGCAGGGGTGTGGGCGAGGGCTTTCGGTGTGAGAGGAGTGGATAGGATAAAACTATAGGAATCCAGGACACTTCAGGGAGGTGTCCGGAAAAGAATCGATGGAAAACTGGGATTCGAATTTCCCAGGAAGAGCTTGGAACGTACCTGCCGCCAAGGCGCGATGTCCTGTCTCCTGCAAAGTCTGCCGGGCGCTGGTGGTTGGTCCGTTCCAAATTGTAGTCCTCTTCCGGGTGGGAAGCAGGATCCCTCACCTGTGGGGCCGCCATTCTCCCGGCCGGCCGGTCAACACCCTCTCTGAGAGCCCCGTCACTGGGCATCCTAGCGCCATTCACCAATTTACAGCCTCCTAAGCGTTTTCAGGTATTTCTTAGACCACAGAACAACACTCAGTGACTGCCCCATTAATCACTGTTTTGCTAACTCATGAATGAACCACAGTTTTGTTTAGTTTATATGTCAGCACAATTAAATAAATAAGAACCCATATTCATCCCTGTGATTTATATGCCCTTTAAAGTACCAGATTCAGTTAATAAGATAGTTTCCTGTCTGGTGTCTTATTGGCTTAGTGATTCAGGGCATGGACTCTAATGTAGGTTCTAGCTCAACTACCAATGTCTTTGTCTTGGGCAAGTTCTTAATTTTTTTTTGTATGTCTCAGCTTTTTCTCCATATAGTAAGATTAATACAAATTCCTTCCCATTAAGGTTGTTGTACCAATTAAGTGAATTTACTCACTTAAAACATGATTGGGTTTCTTGCTGCAAGTGTTCAAAAAATTATCATAATTTCCAATGTTGCCTGGTAGTAGCTGAAATGTACCTGCTGAAAAGTTTGTTGAATGAGAAATAAAAACTTAATTTCATTAATTTGATTTTTTCTATAGAATTAAAATTTTTTCAAGCAGAGGAATGTAAACAATAATAGGATTATTCGTATTTCCTTACTTGAAAGGTTAAGGTATGGCAAAACATGAGAACTGGATCCAAGTGGAAGATTTGAGTCCCCACTGCCCATTCAAGAAAGGATTCCTTAACATCAGTACCAACACATAGATAGGAACATGAAAAATACATGATTGAGATTCTTTACATGTTCATCAGGGATACTGGCCTGTAACTTTCTTTCTTTGGTTGTGTCTTTACTTGGTTTGAGTATTAGAAAAACGCTGCTTCATGAAAGGAGTTCAGAAATATTCTGCTTCTTTCTCTCTCTCTCTCTCTGTCTCTCTCTCTTTCTTTCTAACTTAAGAAGCATTGGTTGTATATATTTTTTCTTTTTTCTGTCTTTTGATAGGCTGGTTGAAGTTGTTGATCCTTTCTTGGTTTAAACTTGATGATCCATGCCAATCTAGATGTGTCCAATTCTTTTTAGATTTTCTAACTGCATGGAGTGCACATCTTTAAAGAATCCCTTTATAATATTCTGAATTTCTTAGGTATTTGTTGTAATGTTTCTCAATTCATGTCTAATGCTGGTAATTTGGATCTCTCTCTCTCTCTCGTTAATGGGGCTCAGGTTTTGTCGATCTTATTTAACTTTTCAAGGCACCAACTCTTATATTCATATGTATTTATGTCACTTAAATGGGCATGACTTGGATGATAATGTTCCCCTCAAGAGGTAGACTAACAAAAACCAAACTGTCAAATATGTGAAACTTCCTTCTAGCTGTGGGTCAAGGGAGTCTTCTGTTGATGAAGAGCTAAGTTGGCCTCATATTTTGGCTACTTCGAATAGTGTAGCAATAAATAGGGATGTAAAAAAGTTTCAGTGATATACAAATTTATAATCTTTCAGATATATTTGGGGGCATGGAATCAGTAGATCATCTGGAAATTTTATTTTTATATTTTTATTTTTTTGAAGAATTTTTACGGTGATTTCCATAGTGGCTGCACAGTGTTCATCACCACAAGTAGAGTAGAAAAATGTCCCTTACCACACATACTCACTAGTATTTGTCTTCTTATGGCATTATGCTTATTCATTTATGTATGTTGTATCAATCCTGCATCTCTAGAATGAAATAGTATTGGTTATGGTATATGATCCTCTTACTACATTCTTAAACACAGTTTCAAGAATTTTGTTTATAGTTGTGCATGTTCATGGAGGCCAGAAAGGGGCTTCAAATTCCTTGAAGATTGAGTTACAGGCATTTGTGGGCTGTTATATGCTGGTACCCAAACTCTGGTCCTCTTCATTGAGCAACAAGTGCTCTTAACCACCAAGTCATCTCTCCATCCCCTGCACTCAGTTTGGTATCAGGTTAATGGTGGCTTCATAGGATCAGTTTGTGATTTTTATTCCCATTTCTGTTTTTGACATTGTTTGAGGACTATCGATTGATGTTACCTCTTCTTTACAAGTTTGTGGAACCAGGGAGTGACTCCTTTTAGTGAAACATGCTTTTCTTTGCTGAGAGACATTCCAGTTCAACATCATAGATGATTTTGGACATGGTTCTTTATAACCTTTATAACCTTGATTTAATTTTGGTAGGTTATATCAGAACTTAATCCTTTGAGGCTTAGTCTGTGGGTGTCTTTATGAGTTGTATTTATTGGTAACAACAGACAATTGGATCTAATAATTTTTTTAATACAGTCACCCAATGTGTATCTCTTTACTGATAAGCTGAAGCCCCATATACTTAAGATTTTTTGTTTTGTTTTTTATTGGATATTTTATTTACATTTCAGATGTGATCCCCTTTCCCCATTCCCCACCCACCCACCCAGGATACCCCTATCTCATCCCCCTCCTCCTGCTTCTATGAGGATGTGCCCCCACCCACCCACTCCCACCTCCCCACCCTCAAATTCCCCCACACTAGGGCAACCAGCCTTCACAGGACCAAGGACCTCCTCTCCCATCTATGCCCCACAAGGCCATCCTCCCTTACATATACAGCTGGAGCCATGGGGCCCTCCCTATGTGCTTCCAGGCTGGTGGTTTAGACATTGGGAGCTCTGGTTGGTTGGTATTGTTGCTCTCCCCATGGGGCCACAAACCCTTTCAGCTCCTTCAGTCTTCTCTCTCACTCTTCCATTGGGAACTCCATGATCAGTTCAATGGTTAGCTGTGAGCATCCTCCTCTGTATATGTCAGGCTCTGGCAGACCTCTAAGGAGACAGCTAGATCAGGCTCCTCTCAGCATGCACTTCCTGGCATCCACATCAGTGTCTGCCTTTAGTGACTGCACATGGGATGGTTACCCAGGTGGAATGGTCTCCAGATGACCCCTCTTTCAGTTTCTGTCCCATGCTTTGTCTCCATATTTGCTCCCATGAGTATTTTGTTACTCCTTCTAAGACGGACCAAAGCACCTACACTTTGGTCTTCCTTCTTCATGAGCTTCATGTGGTCTGTGAGTTGTACCTTGGGTATTGCAAGCTTTTGGGCTAATATCCAATTATCAGTGAATTAATACCATGTGTGTTCTTTTGTGATTTGGTTACCTCACTCAGGATGATATTTTCTAGTTCCATCCATTTGCTTAAGAATTTCTCGAATTCGTTGTTTTTAATAGCTGAGTAATACTCCATTGTGTAAATATATCACATTTTTTTTTGTATCCATTCCTTTGTTGAAGGACATCTGGATTTTTTCCAGCTTCTGGCTATTATAAATGAGGCTGCTATGAACATAGTAGAGCATATGTTCTTGTTATATGTTGGAGCATCTTCTGGGTATATGCCCAGGAGTGGTATAGCTGGGTCCTCAGGTAATGTTGTGACCAATTTTCTGAGGAACCGCCAGACTGATTTTCAGAGTGGTTGTACCAGCTTGCAATCCCATCAACAATGGAGGAATGTTCCTCTTTCTCCACATCCTCACCAGCATCTGCTGTCACCTGAGTTTTTGATCTTAGCCATTCTGACTGGTGTGAGGTAGAATCTCAGGGTTGTTTTGGTTTGCATTTCCCTGATGACTAAGGATGTTAAACATTTCTTTAGGTGCTTTTCAGCCAATCAAGTTTCCTCAGTTGAGAATTCTTTGTTTAGCTCTGTACCCCATTTTTAATTAGGGTTATTTGGTTGTCTGAAGTCTAATTTCTTGAGTTCTTTGTATATATTGGATATTAGCCCTCTATTGGATGTAGGATTGGTAAAGATCTTTTCCCAATCGGTTGGTTGCTGTTTTGTCCTATTAACAGTATCCTTGCCTTAGAGAAGCTTTGCAATTTTATGAGGTCCCATTTGTCAATTCTTGATCTTAGAGCATAAGCCATTGGTGTTCTGTTCAGGAACTTTCCCCTGTGCCCAGGTATTTGAGGTTCTTCCCCGACTTCTCTTTTATTAGTTTCAGTGTATCTGGTTTTATGCCAAGATCCTTTATCCACTTGGACTTGAGCTTTGTACAAGGAGATAAGAATGGATTGATTTACATTCTTCTACATGCTGACCTCCAGTTGAACCAGAACCATTTGCTGAAAATGCTGTCCATTTCCCACTGGATGGATTTAGCTCCTTTGTCAAAGATCAAGTGACCATAGGTGTGTGGGTTCATTTATGGATCTTCAATTCTATTCTATTGATCTTCCTGCCTGTCTGTACAAATACCATGCAGTTTTTATCACTATTGCTCTGTAGTACAGCTTGAGGTGAGGGATAGTGATCTCCCCCAGAAGTTCTTTAATTGTTGAGAATAATTCTCACTATCCTGGGTTTTTTTTTTTTTTTTTTTTTTTTTTTTTTTTTTTTTTTTTTTTTTTTTGTTGTTGTTGTTGTTGTTATTCCAAATGAATTTGCAAATTGCTCTTTCTATCTCTGTGAAGAATTGATTTGGAATTTTAATGGGGATTGCATTGAATCTGTAGATTGGTTTGGCAAAATGGCCATTTTTACTATATTAATCCTGCCAATCTATGAGCATGGGAGATCTTTCCATCTTCTGAGATCTTCTTCGATTTCTTTCTTCAGAGACTTGAAGTTCTTGTCATACAGATCTTTCACTTGCTTGGTTAGATTCACACCAAGGTATTTTATGTTATTTGTGACTATTGTGAAGGATGTCATTTCCCTAATTTTTTTCTCAGCCATTTATCCTTCAAGTAGAAGAAGACTACTGATTTGTTTGAGTTGATTTTATATCCTGCCACTTTGCTGAAGTGGTTTATCAGGTTTAGGAGTTCTCTGGTGGAAGTTTTGGGGTCAGTTAAGTATAGTATCATATCATCTGCAAATAGTGAAATTTTGACTTTTTCCTTTTCTATTTGTATCCCTTTGACTTCCTTTTGTTGTCTAATTGCTCTGGCTAGGACTTCCAGTACTATATTGAATAGGTAGGGTGAGAGTGGGCAGCCTTGTCTAGTCCCTGAGCTTAGTGGGATTGCTTCAAGTTTCTCTCCATTTAGTTTGATGTTGGCTACTGGCTTGCTGTATATTGCTTTTACTATGTTTAGATATGGGCCTTGGATTCCCGATCTTTCCAAGACTTTTACCATGAAGGGATGTTGAATTTTGTCAAATGCTTTCTCAGCATCTAGTGAGATGATTATGTGGTTTTTTTCTTTAGGGATTATGGGACTGTTTAGATGGTTTATCTGCTCCTGATTTAACTTTGGTACCTGGTATCTGTCTACAAAGCTGTCCATTTCATCTTGATTTTCTAATTTTGTTGAGTATAGGTTTTTGAAGTAGGACCTTATGAATCTCATGAAATATATTCTTTCCCATGGCAATTGTTTCTTTATTTACCCTCTGTATATAATTTTCCTTTGCATATTTCCATTAGTGTTTGATTGTTGACCCATCTCTCCATCCTTTTCTGCCTAACAAAAGAATTTGAAAAGAGCTTTAAATTATATGTATATGCATCTGTTTATGGGTACATGCACATGTCTTTAAATTCCAAGCAGTTGTTTTTTAATTTTCTTAATACCATGAATCATTTTAGAAGATTTTCTTCCATCAAAGCATATTTAGTTTGCTTTGTTTCTAAAAATTTAGCCAATTATAGGGGCTGGGTCTTTACCATGACTCAGTCAGTTAGTTGATTAACTAAGTAAATCATTTACATTTTCTGAGCATTGGTTTCTTCTGCCATAAAGATTAAAGTTTATGTCTGACTTGCTTACAACTGATTTGTTGGTTTAGGTAAAATAATATAGATGAATATACTTTATAAAATTAGAACTGTCTGCAAATTTGGCTATATGCTGTTTTATAAAAAAAGCAATATGCATTTTCTTCTTTAGATATTTGCATATTGCTCCATTGGGAAAGATATTAAATTTGTTTCCTGATAAGGCATTTCATTTCTTTATAATGCTGCTGACATCTCTTAATGCCCACAGAACAATCACATAGACATTATTAAAAACATCAATAGAAAATTGCATTCTTTGTGTTCCTTTAAAGTTAGCTTCTTGGGACTGTAATGCAAAAATCTATTACATTTGAAATTCTAGCCTAGTGATGTCTTTTAACTTAGCAGGCCAGAGTGAAGAGTGAATGATTTCTGTTCAGGCAATAACAGATCAACATCATCCTGCAATTTCACTGTGAATATATTTCTTCTATAAAGAGCTACATATGCATTTCCCAGTATTGTAGGCTTCAGAGTTCAAAAAAAAAAAAAAAAAAAAAAGCCAGATGTCCTGAGTAAGAACAGGAATTTATTGATGTTGATAAATCTGTGCTAATCGTCTTCCCACACCCTTTGGGCTAAATGAGTAGGGCATTCTAAGTCTGCTCCAGCAAAACAATGCAGAGGAGATAGTGAATACTCTAAGCCTTTAGAAAAACGTCATTCCATATGTGCTCAGTAATCTGAGTCTGGATGATCAGACTCTTGGGTTACTTTAAACACACAGCTGCTTTGCACTTTTTAAAGTTAAATGAGAACATATAAAAGTGCTTCATCAAATTGACACTCCTCTGAAAATCATTGTTTTATTTTGCATCAGGGATGTTATTCTTTTTCAAGAATAGCTTTTCTGAAGTGTCAATAACAAGAGTGTGTATGTCACCAACGCAGGCATACCTAGTTTATGGCTCTTGTCTTTATTGCTTTATGAATTCAAAGTTTATAGCGCCCAGTGTTAGGCAAGTTTAGTTTTAGTTTTTCAAAAGTATATGCTCCATTTGGGTCTCGGTGCCACATCTTGGTAATTCTATCTTAATTTTTTATTACTATTCTACCTGTTATGATGGTCTGTGATCAGCAATATTTGATATCACTATTGGAATTGTCTCAAAATGCCATGAGCTATGTCCATATTGGACAGCAAACATAACGGAAGAATACTTTGTGTGCCAACTGTGTGCTGTACTGAATGACATTTTCCATACTCTCCTCTTTTCCTTTTAGCCACCTTATTCCCCAAGAAGCCATTGAAATTGGGCCAATGACTACACTTGGCCTTATTCAAAAAACTGAGAAGCAAAAGGCTGGCAAGCAAGAAAGTTAAGTCAATAATTCTTCAGTGGCTTCTACAAATCCAAGAGAAAGGAATAAATGTGTATTCCTCACTTTAAATCAAAACCAGAGTAGTGTCAATTAGTGAGGAAGGAATGTTAAAAGATAAGACAGGCTGAAAGCCTTCCCTCTTGTTTGACTTCTTTGGGTCTATGGGATGTATCATGGATATTCTGTACTTTATGGCAAATATCCACTTATCAGTGAGTACATACCATGCATGTCCTTTTGGGTCTGGGCTACCTCACTCAGGGTAATGTTTTCTAATTTCACCCATTTGCCTGCAAAATTCATGATGTCCTCGTTTTTAATAGTTGAATAGTACTCCATTATCTCAATGGTCACATTTTCTGTATCCATTCTTTGGTTGAGGGACATCTGGGTTGCTTCCAGTTTCTGTCTATTACAAATAGCTGCTATGAATGTAGTGGAGCATGTTTTCTTAGGAGCATCTTTTGAGTATATGCCCAGGGCCAATGTAGCTGGTTTTTCTAGTAGAACTATTTCCAATTTTCTGAGAAACCACTAGATTGATTTCCAGAGTGGTTGTACAAGTTTTCAATCCCCCAGTAATCAAACAGTGCTCTTTTTTTCCCCCACATCCTAGCCAGCATGTGCTAGGATATAAGCCATTCTGATTGGTGTAAGGGAGAATCTCAGGGACATTTTGATTTGCATTTCCCTAATGACTAAGGAGTATTTCTCAGCCATTTGAGATTCCTCTGTTGAGAATTCTGTTTAGCTCTGTATCCCATTTTTAAATTGGGTTATTTGGTTTCTTGAAGTCTAACTACAAGAGGTAAGGTCATGAAAGGATGGAGATAGGAGGCAGATGAAGAGCAAGTAAACTGGATGAGAGCAGGGATGGGGGGTCAGGATCAGGTGTGGGGAGTGACAGGAGAGAGGGCTAGAAGGACAGGAGAATGAATGGAAATCTGCAGCTGCTGAGGGTGGGGTGGGTAGGGGGAATCTCTAGGAAGTCCCAGAGATCTGGGATGGGGGAATGTTCTAGGAGTCAATGCTGGTGACCTTAGCTGCGTTGCCTAACAATTGGTACATGGAAACTGAAGAGGCCGCATCCTATAACCAGGCAGGACCCCCAGTGGAGGGATAAGGACAGCAACTCACCCACAAAACTTTCTACTCAAAATTTGCTCTGTCTAAAAGAAATGTAGGAACAAAGACAGGGCAGAGACTGAGAATGAACAATGAATAACTGCCCCAGCTTCAGACCCACTCCATGGGCAAGCATCAATCTCTGATACTATTAATGATACTCTGGTATGCTTGCAGACAGGAGCATAGCATAACTGTCCTCTGAGAGGCTCTACCCAGCCACTGACTGAAATGGATGCAGAGACCTACAGCTAAACATAGGATGGAAGTTGCAGACTTTTATGGAAGAGTTGGAGGAAAGGATTGAAGGTCCTGAAGGGGACAGAAACTCTACAGGAAGAACAATAATGTCAACTAGCTTGGACCCCTGGGAGCTCTCAGAGACTGAGCCACCAACCAAAGAGCATACACAGGCTGGACTGAGCCCCCCCCCCCAACACATATGTAGCAGATGTGCAGCTCAGTCTTCTAAGGATCCCCCAATAACTGGAGTAGGGGCTGTCCCTGAAACCATAGCCTGATTCTTGAATCTGTTACCCAACAGGACTGCCCTGGCTGGCCTCAGTGGGAGACAATGAGCCTAACCTTGCAGAGACTTAATGCACCAGGGTGGGGGTATTCTCCCGGGTGGGGCCCCCCCTCACTGGAGATGGGGGGATGGCGGAAAGGACTGTGTGCAAGGGAAGACAGGAAGGAGGGGCAGTAATTGGAATGTACAAAAAAGAGACAGGCTAAAAGCTTGTTATTTGGCCTCAAATGCTTGTCTAGGCTGTGAGTGTGAAGGAAGTGTTTGCACTAATTTACAGTGCTTAAGTGGGATAGAGTCCTAGCAGTTGGGGGGCCTTGAAGTGGGGAATAGTGAGAAGACACTGATGTTCCAGCAGTGAGCATGCAGAACCTTATAAACGTTCCATGTGACGGAGAACATGAAATAGTCTCTTTGCTGTTTCAGAAAAGGCATGAGCAGTATGCATGGAAGATCAAACCGGCCACAATGCTCTCTTGGGGGCAAAGTCTAGTGAAGACGTAAAGCCTAACTCTCTTTGAATCTTTGAAGGAGGAGGATGGTGAGGAAGCTACAGCAGGACCACAGGAAGCATAGCAGAGGTGGTTGATGAAGCTGGACGAGACGGAGCCATCTTTAACATGAGTGTATAAGAGGAGAAGCAGCAAGTGTCAGCACAGAAACTGGAACAAGCCATCAGAAGATCCCAGATAGCGGCGTATGAAGGTGGCTATATTAAATAACCAATATTAAATGTATACAAGACTATTTCATTTTGAGAGAATACAAAACCCAGGCCTCCAATAGCTACTGGAAAGAAATCAATGTCCACATTCATAGCATCAAAGGGCAACCTGACTGTTTTGTTAGAGGCAACGTAGCTGTTGCTTCAATTCTAAGACGATATTTATTTAGTATTATGATTCCTTTAGAATCATACTGAATTTGCACTTTTTTCCTTTATAAGTGGAACAGTAAACTGTAGATGCTACATGTGTTCACAGCATGGTTTATTAAATATTTTAAGTTCACTGTTGAGAATTGTTGACCAGAAAAAAAAATTAAAATATATTGCTGTGGTGCAGAAACTTTAAAGAAAGATTTTCTTTGTGTGTGTTTTGTGTGTGTATGAATATTTTGCCCATATGTATGTCTGTGCACCATATGTGCTCAATGTCCACAGAGTCCCAGGAGGACATTGGATCCCCTGGACCTGTGGGTACACACAGTTGTTAGCTGACATGTGGGTGCCAGGTATCCATTGTGGGTCTTCTGAAAGAGCACCCAGTGCTCATAAGGACAGGATTGTCTTTCTAGCCTCCTGTGGAAAAACTTTTAAATTTTATGTAGTTTCATCACTTGGTACATGGGGCTAATTCCTGGGTTTTGATGTTCTATTCAGAAAGTTCTAATCAATCTCAATATCTTAACATATAGTCCTTATGTTATCCTGTAGTACTTTTTGAGGATTTCATGCATGAGTATTGTATTTACATCATTCCACCATCACACACCCACTCTCTCTTAATTTCATGACCTTTAAAAAATTATTTTACACATATAAATATATATGTATAAGCTTATATATATTAATACATGTGTATATATAAATACATCATGCTGAATCTTTAATGTTGTTCACATGTACACATGCGTAGTGATTTGAATAGAAATGGCCCCCACTGGCTCATACATTTGAAAGCTTGGTCATTAGGGAGTGGTGCTATTTGACAGGGATTAGGAGATTTGGCCTTGTTGGAGTAGGTGTGGCTTTGTTGGAGTAGGTGTGGCTTTGTTGGAGTGGGTGTGGCCTTGTTGGAGGAAGTGTGTCACTGGGCGTTTCAAATGCTCAAGTCAGGCCCAGTGTCTCTCTCTTCTTGCTGCCTGTGGATCCAGATGTAGAGCGCTCAGCTCCTTCTCCTGCACCATGTCTGCCTGCATGTTGCCATGCTTCCTCTATGCTTCCTACTATGCTTCCTGACATGTTAATAATGGACTAAACCTCTGGAATGGTAAAGAAGTCCAAATTAAATGCTTTTCTTTATAAAAGTTGTGGTCATGGAGTCCCTTCACAGCAAAAGAACACTTACTAAGATAAGATGTTTAAGGATAACCATTTGGGATTGGATAACCTGTTAGGGGGCTCATCTACGGACAGCTCTGTTATCCCTTGTTGGCAGACATTAATTGCCAGTAGCTCAGAGAACTAGTTCTTTGAGAGTTTTATACAATGTGTTTTGGTCACATTTATGGCCCCTCTCTGAATTCTTTCCAGATCTATCCCACTTCCCTACCCACCTAACTTTGTGTCCTTCAAAAAAATACCTGCAAAACAATTTGTGCTGCCCAAATGGTTAATTCACCAGGAGATACACTCTTAGAGAAAACTGTCTTTCTTACTCCTGGCAGCTAGCAATTGTTTTTAGCAGTGAATTAGTTAAACCGCTTTGAGGTCCAGTGGGTGAGTCTTGGTGACTGCCCAAGAGTTATCTGGATTCGTGAATGAAAGACACACATACACACACACACACACACACACACACACACACACACACAGAGAGAGAGAGAGAGAGAGAGAGAGAGAGAGAGAGAGAGAGAGAGAGAGAGAGAGAGACTAGCTTAATAGCTGGACACTTCTAATCCTCCCTGTGGCTAGCATATATTTCCCTCTAGTAGTACTGGCTTAACACCTTTTAATTCTATGTTATTTTTACTGCCCTATTACTTTCCACCATAGGGTCACTTTTCCCTTCCACCCACATTTTAGATGTTTTTTCTTCTGTAGCCCAATCTCTCTGCCTCTGAGTTATGGCGAATCTGCCTCCTTCTTTCTCTCCTATCTGTTCAAGCCCAAGAATCCTAAATGTTCCGCCTCTGTCTGCTTTGTCTAACCATTGACTGCTGGTCTCTCTCTGTCTCTCTGTCTCTCTCCGTCTCTCTCCGTCTCTCTCCGTCTCTCTCTGTCTCTCTGTCTCTGTCTCTCTCTCTCTCTCTCTCTCTCTCTCTCTCTCCCTCTCTCCCTCCCCCTCATTAATCAGAACCAACTGGAGGCAGGGTCCATCAGTGTCTTATGTGTAGACACTCACATAAATAGTTTTGCAGACCAAAATTAACATAACACAGGCAGCATTAGGCCAAACCCACCTCAATGGTTAATAGCTTTTTTTTTTGCTATGGGTGGGATTGTGAGCCTAACTCACCTCTCCATGCTGGGGTTTGGTCTGGCATTGGATTCCACAAGTTTTGTACGTGTTATCCCAACCACAGGGAGTGCTACTGTCCTGTTGTGTCCAGAAGGTACCATTTCCTTGTAGACATTCAACACCTCTGGCTCTTACACTCTTTTCACCCTTGTCTGTGATGATCACTGTGTCCTGGGAGGCAAGTGTGGTTTATATGTTCCTTTTAGGGATGAGTATTCTGCAGTCTCTTATTCTCTGTACCTTGGCAAACTGTGAGTAACCGCTAATCAGCAACCACTGCACATAGAAGCTTCTAGTATGAGGATTGAGATATACATTGATCTGTAAGTATAATCATCAGGAGTTGTTTAATATTATGCTCATTTGGCAGAATAATAGCAAATTCTCTCTTAAGACCTATGGCCTGGTGTTGAGAACTGCACTGCCTACATTGGGCGCCAAAATGTCTTCGACCCCTCTATCAATGTTGGAACCCGCACTGCCAAAAGCCTTGGGGGCTAAGTTGTTAGAGCCCGCACTGCCCCAAGCTGCTCCGGTCCATGGGTCGGGGTTCAGCAAGAGAGAGAGACTGAGGACGGGCGCAAAAAATGGAGACCAGACAGAGCGTGATTCAATCCCGTTTATTCTTCAGTCTCTCTTCTTCTCTCCAAGTCCCTAGTTCAAGTTCCAAGTTTCTAGTTCCTAGTACCAAGTCTCAGGTCCTAATCCCTACCTCCAGGTATAATAAATCTCAAGTCTTAATCCTAGTTCCAGGTTGCTAGTCTCTTTCCCAGTTCCAAGTTCCAAGTTTTCCTTCCAAGTTCTTCCAGCTCCAAGTCTCGAGTACTAAGTCTTTTCCAAGTGCCTGTCTTCTGTCTGCCTCTCCCTTTTATATGTCTCACTTCTAAGTCATGACTTTAAGTCACGCCTTTAAGTCTTGTCTCTAAATCACATCTTTAAGTCATGCCCTTAAGTCATACACCTTTAAGTCTCACACACCCAAGGGGAAATCCTGGGTATCTAAAACAAGAAGTTATCAGAGTGTGCTCAGCTGTTGTAGGCTGTTGTAAACAAGTCTCTTGTCAGGGTATATGGCTCAAGATGGCTGCAAGGATGATAGCCGCCTTCTGTCAGCTCCCCACAGCCTGGTATAAGTTTCATCTCAAGAAGTGGAACTTAAATCCAATCAGAAAATGGTTGGTTACTTTCATGATAGTCTTATTCTTATTATATTACTGGGCATGTCTCTCCAGAAGAGTTATTGCAGCTTTCAGGGATCATAGCTTCTACAGTTATAGGTTTTCATTTGTCTCTTTTTGAAAGATCTTTGGTGTTATCCTGTCTTAGTCAAGGTTTCTATTCCTGCACAAAACATCATGACCAAGAAGCAAGTTGAGGAGGAAAGGGTTTATTCAGCTTACACTTCCACATTGCTGTTCATCACCAAAGAAAGTCAGGACAGGAACTCACACAGGGTAGGAACTTGGAGGCAGGAGTAGATCTAGAAGTCATGGAGGAATGCTGCTTACTGGCTTGCTTCCCTTGAGTTGCTCACCTTGCTTTCTTGTAGAATCCAAGACTACCAGCCCAGGGAAAGCACCAACTACAATAGACTAGGCCCTCCCCTCTTGATCACTAATTGAGAAAATGCCTTACAGCTGGATCTCATGGAAGCATTTCCTCAAGAGAGGCTCCTTTCTCTGTGATATCTCCAGCTTGTGTCAAGTTGACACATAAAACCAGCCAGGACACATCCATTTCCATTTTCGATCCTCTACTCTACCCTCTGCTTCTCAACCCAAATTTAAGCATTCTTGTTGCATTAGTTCCCTTGGATCATTTGTCTATTTCAAATTGATTCTTGCACAAGGGGAAATATTTGAATCTAATTCCCTTCTTATGCAGGGATCTATTTAGTCTGCCAGCATCATGCTAAATATGTTATCTTTTCTCTCTGAATGTTTTTGTTCCCTTCCAAAAATCCATAGGTTTATTGATTTATTTCTGCATTCTATAATATTTTCTGTTTGTCTGCCTGTTGGTTTTTATGCCAGTACCAGGCTGTCTTTATCATTATAGTTTTATAGTATAACTCAAGATTGGGTATTATGATACTAGCAGCAGTGTGCTTACATTTTAAAATTGCTTTGGCTATTCATATATAGTTCTGTAATTCCATATGAGGTTTTGAATTGTTTGTTCTGCATCTGTGAGATGTGATTTTGAAATATTGATGGGTATTACATTACATATTTAGATTAATTTTGGTAGTATAGACATTTTCCTGATTCAAGTTCTGCCCATCCAGGAGTATGAAAAGTCTTTCTAGTTTAAAAAACATAAACACATGTAGCCAATAACTATTTTAAAGGGGTCTCATATCCATAGTCATCTGATAAATTCAAAATCAAAACTATTTTGAGATACCACCACACCCCAGTCAGAGTGGCTATCACCAAGAATATGACAACCAATATTGGAAATGATATGAAGAGAGAGAAGCCCTTATTTACTGCTGATAGGAGTGTAAATTAATACAGCCATCATGGAACAACAAAATTAAAAATAGCACTACCATATAATCCAGTTATTTTATCCCTGGGTATATACCTAGAGAACTCTATGTACTACCACAGATATATTTGCACATTCATGTTTGTTGTTGTTCTATTTATGAAAACAAGGGAATGGATTCAATGTAGACATTCATCAACAGACAGATGGCTCATGAAAATGTGGCATACATACAGGTTAAGGTCTAGGTAATTACTGCCTGTATAGACAGCCCTTTTTAGTTTTTACTAATGCTAAAAGGAAACTTTCTGATATGTTGTAACTACTGTTACTAGGAAACGTTCTCATACCGGAGTTGATTGCATATTCTGTTATGTTCTGTGCTTCGGTGTTTTTGGAAACCAATCACAGTAGAAGTCAGAACTGCTTTCTATAGTTAGCCATAATAACCTTGAACCTTGAACCTTGAACCTTGAACCTGAACCAACTGCCCAGCAGCACTTCCTGTACCTGTGTATGATAATCCCCCCTGATATGGACCTCAACGTAAGAGAGACACCTGCACCAATATAAGAAGCCATTGGAAATCACACTTCCATTTTGTGTAGGGGGTCATGTAAAGTCTTAAGATCCCAAGATCTCTATGAAAATTGACATCTTACTTGATAGAAAAAGACATTTATATCCTGGTTGGGAACTTAAGACATGGATGTTAGGCAAGGCAAGTCCTCCACCACAGTTGAATACCCCAACCAATGAGAACAGGATAAGTGTACAACAAAGACACATTCCTAAGGAAATCCTGTATCCCTAAATCCTGATTGGTGGAATAACTTGGTGCAGATGTTTGTAGATTTCAGGCTTAAAAGCTTTATCGGATTCTGGCTGGTAGTATCAGTTCAGTTCCAGAGTTTGGACTATGTCTATGATTGATCAATCTTGGGGTATGCATTCAATAAACCAGACCTGTTTGACTCTGATACCCATCTGAGTGATTTGTGCTGTGATTCTCAGACCCCAACAATTCAAAAACTATTAAATAGCTGCAAACAAAAATGAAATTCAAGTGAAAATAGATGGATTTAGAAAGCCTAATATTAAGCAATGTCACCCAAACTCAGAAAATAATTGCATGTCAATCACACACACACACACACACACACACACACACACACACACACACACACCTGAACATGCACATGCAATTGCAAATGCATAAACAAACACACATGAATGCACATACACGGGCTTGCACACACACATATGCAGCTGTAAGTGCAGATATGATATAATATAATATAATATAATATAATATAATATAATATAAAATTTAGAAAAGAGCCTGAGAGAGAGAGAGAGAGAGAGAGAGAGAGAGAGAGAGAGAGAGAGAGAGAGAGAGAAAGTATTAGGTAACAATGAAGAATGGGATGCAAGCAAAAGAACACACGAGTTGTGGAGGAGGACATAAGATAATTGTTTTTCCAGTTTGTACTCTGTCACAGGTTTTCTTTTGTTGTGGTGGATAAGTGATCAAGCATGTAGCTACTGATAATGAAGATGTAAAACCGTCAGTGATGCTCATCCTGCAGAACGGCCATTCTAACTCTACAGAAGTCCACTGAGATGTATGTTTGGGGCATAGAAAATGTTTGAGTGGCTTCCTTAACCTAGCTGTGTGATGTTATTATTTGTGAATTCATTACAGTAAAGTGATTAAAAATAATGACTTTCAGTTCTACCCAGATCCCTTAAAATGATTTAAATAAAAATGTTAGACACAAAAAGATAAGTAGTACATATCTTTCTTAAGTGGAAGATTTTTAAAGTCTTGAATGCATATTTGTGGTCACAAGATGTGGGGAGGAAGAGGGATTGGTAAATAAACACATATTGAATGTATATATTGAAATATTAATAAATATAATGCTATCTCATTAATACATGAATTATGTATTAATTATGTATCTCATTAATCATGAATACAAAGTACTAATGGCAATATAAATAAAAATTACTGGCATGTTAAAAAATGTAAAACTTGTTCTTTCTTGCCAGTATATCTTGTTGGCCAAAAGCCCTTCTGGATATGACACTGAGATTCATGCTTCTTTCATTCTGATGAACATGGAGCAGTGATTTCCTACTTTGATTTTTTTTTTATTGTTTAAGAAATGTATTTTAGAAATCCAGAGATGGTGGCCATAGATAATATTCCCCTGGTTAAAATGGACAGTGTAAACTGAGAACGTTCAGGAAAGCATTCACAATCTAGATTCAATGAACACTTATGATTTGTGGGAAGAGGTGAAAGTGCCAAAATTAATAGGAATTTGAAGGATGTTTTCTTCAACTTTCATGGGAGCCTTCGAAGGGTTCAAGAATTCAGTGGAAGAAGAACTTACAGATGTGGTAAAACATCTGAGAACTAGAAGGAGAAGTTGAGTTTGAAGATGTGAGTTGTTATAATCTCATGGTAAAATCTTAATGGCTGTGGAGTTGCTTACGGATAGGAAAGCAAAGTTCTTGTAATGGTCACCAGGGGAGGAAAGAGTCAATTTTCTTCAGGCTGTGGCTGTCTGACTGGCTGCCCATGCTGCTAAGGATGACACTGTATACACGAGGGCCACACTAAATGAATTTTCTGGGTCTATGATGAGTACATCAAGTTAGAAGGGAAAAATGTCTGGTGATATGTGGGAAACTTAAATGGGTAGAAAGTGGATTGGATCAAAATACGTTATGTACGCATGAAATTCTCAAACAATACAAAAAGAATTCAGGAAGAAAGTTCTCTCTTGAGCTTCCACCCTTTTCAGTGTTACGGAAACACAACAGATTCAACATAAAACACAAACTCAGTCATAAAACTGTGGTATAGCTTAAGAGAACTAATTCCACTCTTGAAAGAAGTTCTGTGGGTAAAATCTTATTGGACAGTGACACACAACACAGAGAAATGTATGAAGAGTTTACTGTTGCCTTGATTCCACTCACTGACACAGACACCCCAACTTCATCAACCATTGCTCTGATCAGTCAGTAGCCATCAGCATGAGGGCAGGACACCCCACCAAAAGAAAGATATGATTTACTGAAGGCTCAGATGATAATAAAGCAATTAAAGTCTTTTTAAAGTGTATACATTAAAAAAAATAATGTTCTTACCCACTCCATAAAGCAGTGTGTAGTATCAATAACTTGTTATCTGCACCGGGAAGTCCCCCAAAGTTGTGTGATTTCCTTTTTTGTAATATTCACTTTTTACAGTGGAATTGAACCATCATGTCTCTGAACTATGGGATAGATTTCATCATTAAATAGACTGGAAAATAACGTGTCAAGTTTAGTTTTTAATGTTTTAAAATCTAAAACGGTGTCATGACTGTCTCAGAGAGGAGTAGAATTTAAAGCATATTCTAAATTTGTTTTGCCTTAAATTTATTCATTTCAAAATATTTTAGGATTAGGCATTCCCAAGAAATATATGTCAATCACCCTACCCTTAAAGGCTGCAAGGCCAGCCGAAGGACAAGGAATGAGAAATTGCTGGAGGGGATCAGACAGTAGATTCTTCATGGAGGCATTTGCATTGAACCTTGACTGAAGAAGAAGCATTTTGATACACACGTTGGATACGTCGGAGTGGTTCTTGTTGAGAAAGTGCCAGGAGCAAGAACACAGAGCTAGGAAGTCACACACATTGCTCAAAAAAAAAAAAAAAAAAAAAAGGCAAGTGTTTCCACATACATCTATGGAGAAATCTTTAAGCTCAGACAAGTCACCAGATGGTCACAGAACAAACCAGGTCCCAGTCTATTCAGTGGGATGTAGAAAAGTAGCAACGGGCTTTCTGCTTCAGAGTCATAATGTTGGCAACAGTCCAGCTGGCAGCTGGTTATACAGCTGTTCAGGGGGGATTTTATCCCCCTTCCTTCTCCAAGTGGCAGCTTATTTGCAAGGGGAAGAAGTGTCAGCATTGGTGAAGGGGTCTCCCTGGCCTAGAAGCTTTTACTCCAGTGTGTTAATAGCTCTTTTTATAATTCTGTAAGCATCACCTCCACCGTCCCCATAAAGCCCCTGCTCACCTACAGGAGTCATACTCAAGTCTAAAGTATAGCATATCTCTAGAATTTTTTAGTTTCAGTACATTCACATCTGACTTACCTGTGAGAAATCATTTTAACCATAAGATATTCTACCCATATAACAAGGTAAATGCAATACACTTACTATTTTTCAAAGAAAGTGGTCTTACATGTTATCAAAGGTCAAATTCTTATTTGTAAATGGTGCCCTTTATACCCAGCTCATAAATATAAAACTGCCAAAGGTGACTGGGGACATATTATATAAGAACCTGGATTCTAATTAAGAGTTCAGATTGAAACCATTTTATGCTTGTGATTTTTTTTTTCTCATTTTCTTTTTTCTTTTGAGACAAATTTTCACTAAATAGCTCTGGCTGTCCTGAAACTCACCTTGTAGAACAGGCTGACCTTGAACTCACAGAGATCTACCTG
This sequence comes from Arvicanthis niloticus, assembly GCF_011762505.2. Lineage (NCBI taxonomy): Eukaryota > Metazoa > Chordata > Mammalia > Rodentia > Muridae > Arvicanthis > Arvicanthis niloticus. The sequence continues at coordinate 33,449,078 of NC_047676.1, read as the reverse complement.
CCTCTGCCTCCTGAGTGCTGGAATTAAAGGTGTGTACCACTACACCACCAAGCTTTGCTTGTGATTTCTTATTAGAATAGATTTACAGTCAAACATGTTCTGCTATAAAAACATGTAAATATTTTCTGTTGGTATACATCTTGGCAGAGCGAACCATCACAATACTTAAGTCCAGAAACATACATCTAATCATAAGCCATCAATCTTCTGAAATAGATAAGATCCTCTTTTAGCTTCAGAAGATTGGGTCTTGTCTAGCACCTGTAAGCAATCAATACCAGCTGCTTGAAGTAGTGGGGACCTTTTTTTATGTAAATGCAAAGGTATCTTCTCATAGCCCCATGAAAGGACACATGTTTTTGTTTTTTTTTTTTTCAGAGTGTGTAGGAAACCCAAGAGGCTTCACACGATAGTTCTTTTAGGTAATGATCTCTCAAAGAGTAGAAGTCAACTGGTAGAAAACTTTTTTATTTTTAAATTGAATGCAGTCACAAAGTATTCTGTATAGTCTTGGCAGTTTATGAAACTGGCTGAAAGAGTAAATAGCTGTTCAGTGGCTGAGTAATTCTAATGCCAGCCTTCTCCCTCCTAGGACTTACTGCATGCCTGAGAGCATGTGATTCAACGCTTGAAACCCCGAGTAAGAATCTAAGCTTCCTGGCTCTACTATCCTCTCCATAGCGACTCACACAACCTGCCTAACCAACCTTCCTCCCAGGAGGAAGAAACTCAGGCTTGAATAAGAAATGTCTTCCAGAGGCTCTAGTGTTTGGATACCTGGTTTCCAGCTGGTTGCTCTGATTTAGGAGTTGTGGAACCTTTGGGTCTAAGGGCATAACTGACAAAACCAGGTAGCTGGGGGTAGGGGCTGAAAGTCATATTTGCCTCTAGTTCCAGCCATAGCTTTCTGTTGCCTTATCCTCCAAGATGTGGACCAGTCATGTTGCGAGCTCCCACTGTTATAGGCCAAGCCACCCCAGCTGTCCTGCCTTTCCCACCCTCTGAACTGTGGACCATAACAAACCTCTTGCCCCTAAGTCGCTTACTCAGGCAATGAGAAAAGCAACTAGTATACTCATTGTCAGCCTCCTATGATGACAAGTCACCAGAATGAAAAACTCTGTCCATACAGGAGTCCAGGGAGAACAGCTCTTCCCGATTCCAGATAACACACTCAACCTGGTAATGTAGAGTAGAGACAATGCCAGTCACGTTCATCTTTCCATTTCCCACAACTCCACATCAACTTGGACACAACATTTAACTTTTAGGATATGTTCAAAGAGTGGCTCTGTAAGTCTGTCTACATAAGTGGCACCCAAAGGAGAAGGCATGGTCCATAAAAAAAATGGATGCATTAACCACACCCTGCCCCTCTGTTGCTTTGCGATCCTCTACGCACTGATGTATTTAAATGAACTCTTGCTCAGTCTTTTACAATACACTAGTCTCAGTACACAGTCTAGGTTTTGTGCTTCACGGTGGGGCTAATAGAACACATGATCAGAAGTCCAAGAAAATAAATTTATTGAACTTTGAAGGAAAAAAAAATCCACAGACATAAAAGAAAGTTAAATATAGACTGCAGGACACAACTAGTCATACGGTGAATAATGGCTTGTGTGGCCAGCAAAGTACCAAAAAATGACATTCTGGGACTGATTGAGGTATTTAGCTATTTTTGGCTATAGAAACATGGTCAGCCTATGGTGAAATGGTAAGATGGTTCATCAAAACACACATCTTTAAGCTGAATAGATTCTTTAAGCTGATGATACTTCATATGAACTAAATCATGTAGCCACTGGAGAAACCATAGCAGCAAGGTAGCAGAAAAACCTATTAAAATCTATTACAAAGTAGCACAGTGAACCTTAAACATCTAAGGCTGGATTCTCACTGACTCTCCTACATGAAAGAGATTTTAAAATCACTAAACATTAAGCTTGTCTCCCCACAACGGTCTTGGCAAAATGGTAAATACCATTAAAAGTTAAAGGTAATTTTAAAGTTTCAGGCATCTAAAAAAATATTTAAAATATTTAAAATGAGATGTAGTCTTCAGTCAGCTGAGAGTCTTATTTCTCCCATAAATCTTTAAGGGGGCTAACTCAAAGAACTATGTTTATGTTATTACAGAATCGAAAAGTGATTTTTTTTTTTATATTGTATGTTTTTCTACCTTATTTGAGATCAGTCTTCCTGGAAGGGTAAGTAAGAAACAATGAAATATCGCTTACTATTTAAAATACATCTTATCTAAGGTTAGATGACAAGGCTTCTGTTACTTGTTTAATTCCTTCTGAGTTGTGCTTCGTGACTGGGTAGTCATCTATTCTGTCCCTTCTTCTCCCTGAATTAAAACTGTGTGTCCAGCTGTGAAACAAAGATCTAGGTCTTTAATCTCCTATGCTATTACCTGCTTAACTTTACCCCATCTGCTATTGGATTTCACACATATGAAATATCTCCTCATATACAGTAATTCTTAGGTTACTATAAAAACCAAGCTGTGTTTGAAAAGACGACACTGCACAGATGTGAGAGCCTTCTCCTCCGCCTGATCCCTGGGCTCTCAGTCCATGTGCTCTAGTAGCTGTCCTGCATGCTAGCCAATCACACCACAACACTTCTACCTCTCTTACATGTAGCCTCGTGGCTTGAACGGAAATTTGGCAAAGGAAGTGTTTGTTCCATTGTTATCATTTCTGTTACTGTTTGGTGTATGATACGTTGATCTGTATTAAAAAAAATTAAAGTTTTCAAAATTAAAAAAATATTCGTTTACAAATTTAAAATGAGTTTGTTCCAATAATGCAGGTTATTAGACAAGTTATAGATTTAAGAAGTTTTGGGAGTTATAAAAAGGGCTTTGTAAAAATCTAACTTGTTTGGTTTTCTTTAGGTTCATTGACCAAAGCATTAAATCTTCTTTACATTGTAGTTGCGACATCCTTAGATGGATTGTTGTGAACTACAATTTATATGTAGCATCTTATAAAATACTCATGCTTAAAGTGTAAATTATTAAAAATATCTTTATCAATTTCATGTCAAAATAAATGTTTTGCATATCCAAACTAGTTTTACCTTCTCACCTAGAGTTTAGTTCCCAGTTATTTAAAAAAAAAAGAAAGAGATCAGCCTCTGCTATAATATGCATTCAGTTTCCTGAACTGCAAAAGCCACCTGATTGTTTTGCTTTTTCAAAAAGCATGATCTACATACATGAAAATGTAGCTATTTAATGCTTAGTATCACAAAATTAAGACCCACAGTACAGACAATCACTGCCACTAAACAGTCTTAAAGACAATTCTTTAAAATATTTATAATTCACAATGGGAGTATCTATCTGATTATGTATTCTTGATTTTCCGCGTTTTGATAATGTTTCGACATTTCCAGAAAAGGTGTTTTAGAATCCACACTCACTCGCACGCTCTCCCAACACAGATTTAAAACGTAGTTTTGGTTTAAGTGTTCATGCCCAGCCATTTCTTTGCCTTTAAAGATAGGAAAGGCTACTGCATGATTTTGTTCAGTTGGTCTGTGCTCACATAGCCACAGGAGGAGAGAAACTTCTTTTTGTCAGGCAAAGGCAAAGCAGTCGCGTTGAGTATAAGGCCCCTTGGAGACTGCACGGTGTGAACCGTGGTGTAGTCTGGGACAGGCATCTCAGTATCTGGAGCAGTATCTGCTGTCTCGGACATCCGGGGAGTAGTGGTAAGGCTTTCTGTGGTGATGTAAATGTCCTCTTGGTTAAAGCTTGGTTTTACACATGACGTGGCCTCCATGCAAGGGGCCACAGCGATGCACTTTTTGGCATCTGACTCACAGAAGTAGGCACTGTTCATGCTGTAATTCTCTTGGCAGGGCGTGGCCACCTCCGGCTGGGTGTTGCCCTGGGCTATCCCTGCCTTAATCTTTTGGCCTGGAGAAAGGACTACACCACCTGCTGGTGTAATGTCACTTACTTGGGCATAAAAGTCAATGTTTGCCAGTGACACGGGATTGCTCACCGGTGTAGAGGTGAGTTGGTGGGTTGACTCAGTTTCACTGCCCAGAAGTGGCTGTGGCTTATCTTCGCCTGTCAGGGAGCCAAGGGAAGCAACGTAAGGCGAGTTCTTCAGATTCTTCTGGTCAAGGCACAAGAGATCAGCTTCCGCATTTAACTTCTGTGGCTGAGCAAACTCCGAGGTACCATCACACACGTCACTGGTGTGGAAATCAGTATCCAAAATGTCAGGGTCATAACAGCTGGTACGTCCAGAATCGTCATCCTTTGCTCCAAGGATACCAGCTGATTTCTCATGGTCATCGTTTAGAAGTCTGTCTGTGTCTGACCCTTCAGTCTTCTCATCCGCATCATCAATATCTAGCTCAATGAACTCGACCCAGGAGTCATCATTGTAGAAGTCTGGTTTGTAGTTATCATGAATGCCTAAGATGGTGTTCACCTCCTCCAATTTTCCTTCCTAAGAGGCAGAGAGAGAAAGTGGAGATCTATAAAAAGCAACTCAAAACCATTATGTAACTTTACATAGGATCCATTGAGATTTCAAAACAACAACAACAACAAAAAAAAAACAAATAAAAAACAAAAACCAAAAAACTGAAAAAGCCAAAGCCAACAACAAAACAAAACAAAACAAAACAAAACAAAACAAAACAACAAAAAACCCAGACAACAAACCAACCAACCACCAATAACCCTCTCAACAGAGGATAGTATTCTTTCGGCACTACTTAATTGAATGATCAACAATTTAGGCTTAATTACCTTGAGAAGATCTGGATCAATCCCTTTAATCTTTGGAACGGGGACTGGGGGTAAAATCAGCATCTTAATCCTTGGAAACAAATAAAGTGTTATTTTCACATCTTTATTTTACATCTTTAAATTATCTCAAAAAGGTAGAAATGAAATATTGCCAGTATTATCACTTATTACAGGCATTCTTGGATCTTGTATAAGCCGAATATTTGACAGAGAGGGAGAGTTCTAAGCAGTAAGTTGGTGATAAAAGTTGCAGGAGAAAAAACATCACCCAAAGGCCATCATTTAAGATCATTTAGCTAAGTTGTGGTTTATCTCTAATCCTTCTTCTTAGCACTATTGATGAGTTGTCAATTTTAGTATTTGGCAATGAGGAATCTGATTCTGTCTAGAGCCAACTTTCATGGAACTTATAAATAAGATACGAACAAGATACTTTTAAAGCATGTGACACCAAATAGAAAACAAGACAATCAATAAAATGGAGTGAAAGTTATTTTTAACCTTGAAAAAAAAAAAGGTTGGGCCAAGCACTACACAGTCCATAGTAACTAAAAAACATTCAAGATGATTTCTAGTCAACATAATATTGCATGTGTCACTTAAAATAGGGCAGACTACTGTGAATCACCTCTAATAAGAATAGGTTTGTTCGTATACCACTAAGATGTGTTTATATTTACACTTTCTCTTTCAAATATTGAAATTACATCTATTACTAATAATTTTAATTGAAATTGAATTCTCTTTCCCCCTTTCTTTCTTTCCTCCAGCCCTCCCCGCCAGTCACCCTCTCTAAAACCTCTTCCATGTAACCCCCCTCAAGAGTTACCATTTTTATTTTATGTGTTCCCTTGTAATTATATTCCATGAATGAGTAGGTGCCTAGGAAGGGCAGAAGAGGGTGTCAGATCCCCTGGAGCTAGAGTCACAGACAGACATGAACCACCCTCTTGTGGTTCTTGTGGGACTTGAACTTGGCTCCTCTACAAGAGCGCTAGCTATTCACTCTCAGTTGCCAAGCTACCACTGTAGGCCCTGAAATTGGTTTTGACTGTAATTAATTTCAATGTTTATCCTACAGATTCTGTGTCTTGTTGGAATTCTATTACTTAGCTCATGGAACCTGCTCCGTAAGCATTTCTTGAATAAATTTGAATAAACCATCTATTTTGTTGCTAGCTAACCAGTGTTTATGCCTTAAACCCAACACAATTAGTTCTGAATGCTTCTGTACTTTATTGGAGGCACTGAGCAGTGACACGGATATGGTCCCCAATGCCTAAAACCTCACCACATAATTATTCATAGAGCAAGATGATCGACTCCTGCATTAAAGATTTCATCGAATCCTTACAACTACCAGGAAAGGGAAATGATATTATCTGTGTGTTCTAATCATATAAGACCCTTGGTAGAGCTGGTGTTCAGGCCCAATCTCCAAGGCCACTGTCTGTCCTATGCTATGTCCTCTCTATTGGTTGCTTCTGCATCTATATATTCTGCATATTCTGCATCATTCAAGCTTTCAAAAGTTTAAGAATGCAAAGAAACCTCAACAATATGAAACAAAGATGCCCCAATGGCTAATGTTTCATTTTGTGATATGTATGTTTTCTTTTTGAAAAAGTGATCTGTTTTGACACATGTTAGTGGCTTTCTGTAGTTGTGATAATCTTAAACCACAGAGACCCCTCAACTCCAAGGGCCCAAGCTAGGAGTGTAAATCACTCAATCAATGAATAAATGAATCAATCAATTAATGATGATAGCAGATGATAGGCAGGGAGATAATGGGAGAGCAGGGTAGCTCTTCAGCTCATGAACAACACAGGAAGATCAGCTTAGTCTAAGTACACATCTCAGCATTTAAGGTCTCTTTTTAAAACTGAAAATAGATTATTCTCTCATACAATGCATTCCATCATTTCCTCTCCCTCTATTCTTCCTAACTCCTCCCACCTCTGCCCTCCCCAAGAACCACTCCCCCTCCTTCTGTTTCCTCTTTAGAAAAGAATAGTTCTCCAAAACACGATAAAATAAGACAAGGCAAAAAAGCCTTCTATCAAAGCTGGACAAGGCAACCCAATAGGAGGACAAGAGTCTTGAGAGTAGGCAAAAGAGTCAGTGATACATCTACTACCATGGTTAAGATTGTCACAAATTCTCATCCTTTATAGCAAAATCCTCACTCCAAAATAGGAACCAAAATTACAGTGTGGACCTGCAGCCACTCAGTCTCCCACTTCTGCTGTGTGAGGATGCAGCTCTTTCATGAATCAATAACTCTGGGTTGGTCATATGGTGGGAACAAGCTCAACCTGGGTTGAAACTGTGTCTAAATTTACCTGATTCAAATGCAAATGTCAATACAAACCTTGCTGGATTTTACTTTTAATTATTTGGATTATAACAGAGTAAAGTTCTTTCAAAACTCAAAAGACGTATTTATCCTGGAGCCCTCAACATCTCTGGGATTTTGAGCGAGATGGGAAAAAATAACTTTCTTTGTAGTATTTTAATTTTGGTATTGTGTATTAGTTCTGTGATAGTTGGTACTATTTTCTATCATTTCATGCTTTTATCACAATATGCAAGTCTGGGTGATGATGCAGGTTTCTGTTGGAAATGGGAGAAATTGATTTTTTTTTAATCACAGGAAAGTGGGAATGCAATAAAGATTTTGAACAAATTTCACAACCTGTTGATTTTGAGTGAGCATTCTAGTTTGGTTGGAGCCTCATTAATCATAGAAAAATATATTTTTCAGAAAGTATGGTGCATATATTTATTTATCCTGCCACAGAGGAAATGAAGCCACATTTGCAGGAAAATGGATGAAACTGGAGACTGTTACGTTCAGTGAAACAAGGCACACGCAGAAAAACAAATGTCCTCATGTTTTCACTCAGGTACAGAATGGAGATTTAAATTTCTCTATATAGGCATACATATGTAGGAAATGAAAGTAGAAAGGCGAGGTGAGGAAGAGCTCTAGAGGAAGGCAGAGAACAGGGAAGATAATGTGGTATATATGGAGAAAACAGAAGAGGATTCTGCTTGGGAGATAAAGAGAACCAGAAATGGGAGGCTGGTGGAGGAGGAGGCTGGTAGAGGAGGAGGAGGCTGGTGGAGGAGGAGGAGGATGGTGGAGGAGGGAAATCAGAGAGAATAAGAGCAAAGCAGGATGTTGCACATTCATGAAATATCACTGTGAAACCAGTTCTTTGTCTTCTAACCAAAGTAAATTAATAATGAGAAACCAAAACATCTTTTTATTTAGAGGCTGATGACTGATCTCAGTTAGGAAGGTGTTTGCCTAGCACACATAGGGCCTTGGGTAGAACTTTTAGCACCACATAAAACTGAGATGGTGGAAGCAGGAGGATCAGAGGTTGAAGAGTATCTCTTCTGAGTAAACAAAATAGAGGCATATATATATATATATATATATATATATATATATATATTTTTTTTTTTTTCTTATTGATAAGATGGTATTTTGTTTCATATATTGTTTGTTAGTGTTAGTAGACAACCTCTTGGCCTTTGTGACCTGAAATGAACTAGTGTTAAGGGTGAATGGTTTATATACAGAACAATTTTATTTATCACAGTTCCATATAAAATTTATTTATCACAGTTTCATTTATATAATTTCACTAGCTCTATAGACTTATGAACTCAAATCAATTAATTTGACTCTGGTTGGCATAAATCAAGCTCATGTCTTACTTAAAATTCTAAAGATAAATGTACTTTCCTCAAACAACTGAAAACTCTGCTATTTCAGTTGTAGTATATGCTTTTGCAAAACAAGAATTTGGCTAAAAAGCTAAGTTCAAAATGGAATTACACGGTGAGTTTTTCCCCCTCATTTACATTATGATATTGACAATGAAACCCTGTTGAAAATGAAGTTCATTCAGTTGAAGTCTTTCAATATTGACACTCAAGAATGCTGGCATTACCTGAATCACTTCTGCTAAAATTCTATTTAAGGATGGCTAATTCTGAGATGTGAGAATACTGGATCACTACAACAACTAAAAGCCTATACCATGTATTTGTTTTTACATTCCATTTTGAGTCACAGCCTCTTGACTTGAGCTGAAGAGTTTGATTTCAATTTTAGGTAGAGCAACCAATTATTGGTGGCCCAGAACTGATGGATTTCCCAGGACATAGGGCTTATGGTGCAAAGACCAACTGAGTCCTGGAATCTTGAAAGTGGTAGTTTTAAAAAGCTCATGACCACACATAGTATTGAAACTATGTTAAATGCAAAGGGCAAACATTAGTAATATTTTTTTTCTTGCATGTTGCATAAAACATTTTCTTCAATCTAAGTTTATTTTCCAAGAGGGAAAAATAGCATTTTGTTGTTCAAAGTGATTTAAAAGACCATGTTGTACACACAGATGTAGATTTTCAGAGAGGTTAAGTGATACAAAGAAGTTCAAACAACAGTGCTTGAATAGGTATGCTCAATTCTTGGACTCCAAGAGAACACAAAATAAAATTTCCTTAAATTCTGAAGGCTCCTTCAACTGAAGAATGAAAACAGAAAATGTGGTACATTCATACAATAGAGTATTGTTCAGTTGTTGAAAACAATGACATCATGAAATTTTCAGGCAAATGGATGGAACTAGAAAAACATCATTCTGAATGAGGTAATCCAGACCCAGAAAGACAAATGTGGTGTGTACTCATTTATGAGTGGATATTAATATAAAGTAAAGGATAATCATGCTATAATCCACAGACCCAGAGAGCCTAGAATAGAACCAAACAAGACTGGAAAAAAAAAAAGTCAGTGAAATGACGCCTAATGATATTCTGCTATACTCATAGATTGGTGCCTGACTCAATTGTCATCAGAGGAGTTTCATCCAGCAACAGACAAAAACAGATGCAGAGACCCACAGCCAAACATTAGGCAGAGCTTCTGAGATCCTACTGAAGATGGGGAGGAAGGATTTAGGAACCAGAGGTGTCAAGGATACCACAAGAAAACCTACAGAATCAACAAACCTGGACCCATAGAGGCACACTGACACTGAACCAACAATCAGGGAGCCTGCATGGGTCCAACATAGACCCTCTGTATGTATGTTATAGTTGTGTAGCTTGGTGTTTTTGTGGTACTCCTAACAGAGAAAGCAGAGGTTGTTTCTGGTGCTTTTGCCTGCTTTGGGGATCCCTTGTCCCCCTACTGTGTTGCCTTGTCCATCCATGAGAGGATGTGCCTAAACTTCCTGGTTTAAACCACCCATTTTCCAATACGAAGAGAACAGATTGAGTATAGATGTGGTAAAGGTAAAACCAGAAATTAAATTTTAATTTTCTGAGTTAAGATATCCACTCATGCTATACAAGAGAACATTTCAAATAACATACGGGAGTTCGCATGGAAATGAGGACTTGTAAAAACGTATTAAAGAGAGTGCTTCACACCTACCTTTGCTGCTTTGAAAATATAACTACAAATAGCATCACTGCTACTCCACATATTCCAAAGATAATAATTAAGAACCATGGAAACCGGAAATCTAAAACAGGAAAGAATATTTCACTAACAGAATTATGAATAACCCAAGCAAAGTTTACATTGCAGTGTCCCTTTCCAACTTAAAAATATCTGTTAATTTGAATTCATATGTCAAAGTCACCCTTTCACTTCATAAGCATGGAAACACAGTAAGATGGCTTTGGATTTTTTCCCTAAGCATACAGCATGCTTGCCCACTGCTTAAATCCCTTTACATATATATACATATATATTTACACACATATACATGTTGCACATATGTATATATACACATGTATAAATATATATGTATATACATGTACATATATATGATGATTGTCACCTCCTCACTTTCCCTCAAATTCTTGGCCTCTTTTTCTTTAACTGTTTTTAAATATATATATATATGCATATACACACACATATATATATATACATGTATATATGCATATATACCTATATGTATATACATGTAAGTACATATATAGACATATATTTTTATATGTGTAAAAATACATATAACATATTTAATATACATGTATAAAATATATTACATATGTATATGATATATTTTACATATATATATATATATGTCAAAACAGTTAAAGAATAAGATGCCAAAAATTTGAGAGAAAGTGAGGTGATGGCCATCCTCAAGGTAGTGGTGATGCATGGGAGGCTTTAAGGGAGGAAAGAGATGATGTTATTACATTACAATTAAAAAATAAAATTCTTATCAAAATGAAAAAATCAAAATGAAAAGCACACACGTTTCTAACATATTGCACAAAACCCAAAACCTGTAAGCTTCTCATATGTCCAAATGTCTAAGGAATATCACCAGGGCTTTAGCACCAGAAAGAAACTGTTGTTTGTTTAACCTAAGTAAAGAATGTCCATCTAATATTTTAAATTGTAATAATATCTATTAGTTTCCACATTGAGGATATATCAAAGTCATGAGGCCAGAGTCACCGTGATATACCTGGGCATGTAGAACACATTTTTATAGTTTAATAATTAGCGTTTGTGTACACTGTGCTGAGGCTGTTCAGATACTGACATACTTTAGGAGCCATGGGAGAATTTGCGTGTGACACTCTCATCTCTTTCCTTAGGATTACATGCCCCCCAGTTTCCTTGAGGTCAGTTCCCAATATTCTTATCACAGAGGCAGAATCTAACTATATATTAATACAAACACAGAGCAACCCTGCATCATCCAAGTAGTTCTCCTGTATAGGAGCTCCAAGCGCTTCCCATGTCCCTGGAATATGACTAACACATGACGTACTATACTACTTACTAAGCATTCTCTAAGAAAACACCACACCAAACCCATGAGCACCACATTTCCTTATTCAAAGTTGAGATAAATTTGTTTCTTCTGGATACAAATCAAAACACCCACACTGTGGAAAAAAATTGGGAATATAGAGATATACAAAGAAAAAAATAAAAAAACAACTCCCCTGAAATTCTATTGTTCAGGGACAAACACTGTATTCCCTCTCTGAGTTTCCACCTGCCCTGAAATCTTTCCTAAATCAAATAATTTGGAAACAAATTCTTTTGTTAATTTTTAAAATTTTATTTTATTATTTTTAATTATGTGTCTGCATGTATGGGCATATGAATGCAGGTGCCCGCAAGGCTAGGAATGGCGGATCCTCTGGAGCTGGTGTTACAGGTGGTTGTCAATCTCTTGATGTGGGTGCTGGGAATTGAACTTGGATCCTGTAGAAGAACAGGAAGTGCTCTTAACCACTGAGCCATAACTCCAGCCCCTCTTTTTGATTCTTTTTCATTGTATATATCTTCTATAGATAGTGACTTCAATGTCTTGCCCCTGATATGTGAAACTAGAGTATATTGACCTAGACAATATACTAACAAGTGGAGGCATATGTTAGCATATAGCATATATTGCCAAAAGTTCTGCTAGCTGTCATTTAGACAGACAACACACACACACACAGACACACAGACACACACGCACGCACGCACGCACGCACTCACGCACGCACGCACGCACATGCCTATGTGCATGCAACACACTTTACCTTCTTCACATGCTCCCAGTGTGTTTGTCAGAGGAAATACTACATGGAGCACTTCGCTGAACTCACTGTACTTTTCAAAGTTCCGTTGTTGTCTGGTTCTCACACGAACTTCATGCTCTTTATCCAGTCTCAATGAGTACAGTGGGACAGTTGTTGACCTTATAGGGCCCATCTTTCAAAACAAAATATAAAAACATATTGCCTCAGGCATCAACAGCTCGATGCACAAACTCTTCAAGTGTTTTCTCTTTTCCCTTCCAACTGGGGTTCTAGAAAGTAATATTTTAACATTCCCCAAAGAAACTGGGTATTAAATAGGATAGACTGAGACAAATTATGTAAAGAATAGTTTTGTTAAAAATCATAATCCTCAAATTTATTTTATTATCAAAAAGGCAGCCATGTGTTTGCATTAGGTTCTTAAATAGTTGATTAAGTCCTAATAGACCTAGGCATGGCAGAGTTGTAAGAGAAGTATCAGTATGTTACTTATCTGGGACATTACAGCTTTGTATGGAGCAATATATTAGAACAGGAAACCCCATATTTTCACATCACAACAAATTATGGCCACAAGCAAACCATATATCTGTAGCAGATGTATACTCTGAAAAATCTGGGTAGCAGTCATTTATTAATAATTACAGAATTTGAAATGGTCCTAGAAATACTATAGTTGTCTTGAACTGCCAGAGAATTTTATTGAAAGCAGCTACACACTTTATTTACTCCAGAAGTCTTAAACCTGCCTCAGAATAGTCTATTGTTCAAGAATCTGCATAGAAAAAGGTGAGGTAGCTATTTCCTCAGAACAGAAATACTCTTTTCTCGAGGAAGGGTCTTCAGACTCAGGAAGTCAGTAAAGCTCAGAAGGCTGGAGGTTTCCGAAACCTGACTAATTTACAAGGCTCCTCTATAAGGTCATGCACACAATAACTGTTGCTGAGGAGAGGAAACTGTCCAATCAGCTGAGCTTCCTGTAAGCTCTGTAGTCAGCAAAAGGGATGTACCCTTTGGGAGTCATCCTGCCTGCTGTGTGTGTAGCTGTGTTTGAGTCAAACATACTCCTGTAAGCAAGCCTCACGTGTTCTCCTTTTGGCACTGGATAACCTCACTGGTTCTGGAACCTAGAAGTAGGTGGAACAGTTTTGTTGACCTGTCGTTTGTACTCTGCCTAGAGGGACTAAATTGTCACATCTCCCCAGGAAAAGGCACATGACAGAAAGTCACTAGAGACCCTGAGCATTGACTATCAGTGTTTCACAGTTTTGAAACTTAGGTTATTCCCTCTCCCCGGACAAAGGAAGTAAGAGTAGAAGATTGGCTTTCTAAGATGTTGCTATTAGAGAGGCAGACCTACGTTATCACAGTCCTTTATGGTGAGTCAGTAGGGGTCACATAGCAGATATTGACATTATGATTCAAAACAGTAGCAACATTGCAGTTATGGAATGGCAATGAAATAATTTCCTCTTTGGGGATCACCATAACATGAGGGACTGTACAGCATTCAGAATGCTGAAAACCACTGCTCTAAGTCAAACACCCAATACACGTGGTGCTCAATGTGTTTTTATACATTTTGAGTAGGACACCTTGTTCCTGTTAACAAAACATGCGGAATACTCACATTTTCAACGGCATAGATTTTCCTATAGATACACTACATGATTTTTTTTTTATTAAGTTAGAAGCTGTACTCCAGCATCTGAAACAAATCTGTTTTTACCTCAGTTGCCTTCTATGCACAAAGTACTTATTTCTCCTCTGTGTGTATATGTGTCTTCTTACAGCAGCCTCTGAACAAATGCAGGATTTGTGTGTTTAAAGTGTTTTCTTTAGAGCAGGATTCTGAATTTTAAACTTTCTCATTTTTCATTAAGTAGTTTTGAAAGCTTGGGTTTCATGCTTGGAGCAAGACCTTCTCAGCCACTGTCATTGGTATTATTTAAAGATTTCACTAGCAATTGTAAATGATCCATAGGGAGCCCCAGAGGTCAACCTATGACCCCTCCCATCCGTGTTTTTCTATACCATCTTTCAGTTTTCTGAGGGAACCTTCAACTGCATCAACTATACCTCAAGGAACTAGAAAAATCTGACAGGAGCCTGATACAGCTGTCTCCTTAGAGGTCTGCCAGAGCCTGACATATACAGAGGCAGATGCTCACAGCTAACCACTGAACATCATGGGGCTTCCCAATGGAGAAGTTAGAGAAAAGACTGAAGGAGCTAAATGAGTTTGCAGACCCATGGGGAGAGCAACAGTGCCAACCAACCAGAGCTCTCAGGGTCTAAACCACCAGCCTGGGAGCACATAGGAAGGGACCCATGGCTCCAGCTGTATATGTAGGGGAGGATGGCCTTGTGGGGCATAGGTGGGAGAGGAGGTCCTTGGTCCCATGAAGGCTGGATGCCCCAGTGTGGGGGAATTTGAGGGCAGGAAGTGGGAGTGGGTGAGTTGGTGGGGGCACATTCTCATAGAAGCAGGAGGAGGGGGGATTAAATAGGGGGTTTCTGGGTGGTGGGAAGTGGGGAAAGGGGATAAACATCTGAAATGTAAATAAAATATTCAATAAAAAAAGAGAAAAAGTACAAACGGACCGCAAAGGAAGCAGAAGGAAGCGAGGGGGTGGCAAGTGTGTCAGAGCAGAAACAGGTGAAACTGAGACTAGAAAAATATTGTAAAGGATTGACAGATAACATGTTTTAAAAAATACTTTATTTAACTGTGAACTTTGGCCTTTAATGACCAACTAATATAAACCAACAAAAATTCTATTTAGTATTCATAAATCCCTATAATGTTTTGATCAAACTTATCTTCCACCTCCCATTCTTTCCTTAATCATCCAGTGCTTTTCTTCCCCAACTTAGAGTAGGCACACAAGTTCTCTTCCTCTCTCCCCTCATCTCCATCTCTTTCTCTCTCTCTCTTAAAATATTCAGTGTATTTACTGCTTTTATATGCATAGGTGTGGGACCACCTGCTGGAGCACAGAATAGCTCTCAGGTCTCATGTCTGAAGAAATCCAGTTGCTCTCCCAGTAGTTATCTCAAGCAGTGGAGGAATTTCCCGAGGCTCTCCCAGATACATGCTGGGATTTTTTGCTGGCATGGTCTTGTGTAAACCTTTTGCTCATGCCTTTCCAGCTGCTGTGTTTGTGTGAGTGCATGGCCATAACCAGTAAATAGTTTCTCTATAGCCATATACTCCTTTAGATAATATTTCTTCCTCAATAATCTTTGAATCTTGGAAGGAAGGGTAGGATATGGATGTTCCATTCAGTGCTGAGTGCTCTTCATGTTGAGTGAATGTGGTTTTCTGTATTAACTACTATCTGCTGAAAAAAGGAAGCATCTCTAATGAGGGTCAGTATCTGTATTACTCTATGAGTAGAGTGAGAATAGCCTGGAGAGGCAGTTAATTACTATGCTCTCCTCTCGGGCTTATAACCTGGCCAGCCATGTTGTTTTGGCCCAGTTAATGATGTCAGGTATGGGTTCCATCTTGTGTAGAAGGCTTTAAATCTAACTAGAAAGTAGTTAGTTATTCCTGTAATACTACTATCAGTGGACCTATCTTTTGCAGTTAGAATCTTGGAACATTCACAGCAATGTAAGACTATTGATGGTTTTTCTAACTTGTTTGTTGAAACAAAAATAATACAGTAACTATTGAAAAGAGTATAGAGGTTCTCAAATAATGAGAACTAAAGTTATCATATGCTCTAGTGATTGTTTTTACTAATAATTTATATCCCAAGGAAATAAGATTAATATGTTAAAGACACATTTGCCTTATCATAATAACTAGCCAAAAAGCTAGTAAATCATGGTTGTAGATACACATTTTAAAAAATTCTACATCCTGCCTGGAGGTTAAAATTTATCCTTGGTGCAAACATTGTCAGATGTTCTCTGGAAGAGTAAACTTTTTCTTGAGAAATCTTTGATTGTTTTTACTAATAATTTATATCCCAAGGAAATAAGATTAATATGTTAAAGACACATTTGCCTTATCATAATAACTGTAGCCAAAATATGGATCAACTTGGCCCCACTGATGAACAAATGGGTAAAAAAAAAAAACAGGATATATTGGAATGTACAAGAGAGTAGATTTGAAACTATCAATTAAAATACATCTGTTTAAAAAATACATCCATTAATAGCTCTGCTGAACCATCTTATCACATGTAAATATTTCAAAACATCATTAATACAATAATTAATAATGATAATTATTACATAATATATGATTATATAATTAGTATAATTACTATCTAGTTTACTGAGATATAAGCATCAGAAGTCTTCACAGATTTTATTATATAACATAAAGCCACCGTTTTTGCTAATATCACTATGGATCCTTTTGGGGCAAGTCTTCCTATGTTGGGAAGCTAGTAAATCATGGTTGTAGATACACATTTTAAAAAATTCTACATCCTGCCTGGAGGTTAAAATTTATCCTTGGTGCAAACATTGTCAGATGTTCTCTGGAAGAGTAAACTTTTTCTTGAGAAATCTTTGACCATTCAAATATGAATGATTATCTACTTGCATGTGTGTTGTCCTTCGTATAAAATTTGTGCTTCATTACAAAAGAGCTGCTAGTCCAGTTGCTGAATCATTTAAGTGTTTTGATCCATCATTACCTTGGAATGAAGATGAGTACAGTGTGTACTCTCCATGTGCCACATAGAAGCTTAGACAGCAATACACTCCAAGGTTGACATTTAAGTGGACAGAGGATCCTAGGAAACATCTCTAGCCTTTAATGTGAGCTTCACAATGTAACTTCGTAAACAATGGAACTGTTGCCTTGATTCACGCCAAGACCCAGCAGTTTTCTTACCACTGTATTTGTACTATGGCACAAACATGTTATTAGAGTGAAATTAGTGTTGACCTCATATGCTCCCTTGAGATGGTCTCAAGAGTCCTCCGAGGTACATGATTCTAATTTTCAAAACTGCTACCTCAGGTGCCCTTGGTACCTTGTGCAAAGTAGTTGTTCTTATACTTGGTTGGTGAATAAATGTTTGATTATGACTTGGGTTTAGAAAGCCTTGTTTGAATTAACATCCAACCAGCCCTCTTTTGGTACCAAGTCATAAAACAGATATCTAAATTAGAATGATTCAAAAAACAGAACTTTGAACAGAAGAAGTTGCTGTCTGAGGCAGCCCAAGTTGTAGTCTCTGCTAATGACAAAATTGGCCTCTTTTTTGGTGCTACACTGAACAGACAGGGACTCGTGTCTTGAAGTTTGGGGAGTGAACCCTGCCAGGGTGCTGGGTACAACCTCATGCCTATCCAGAAGCTGCTTAGATTGGCCGAGGCTGTGGCTGTGGTTAGACTGATTTAGAATTAGTTATATTTGGAATGGCATGGTAATCCTGTTTCCCTTCTTGTTGTGTGCCATGTGGAATTTATCTCAGTGCCGAGTTCCCAAGCTCTTGGCAGGGAAGTGAGAGGTTTGTGGGCCAATTTGCTTTCTTCTTCTCTATGTAATGGCCTCTCAGCTTGATTTTTCTCAGAGGTATGTAAAAGAATGTCTTTCTGAAATCTCTATGGAGTTAACTCCTTCTTTATGCCTCTCTCCTGGAGAGACCCAATAACAGATACTAATATAGATCTTATAAGTAGCAGCTGTTAAAATCATGGGATGACATTTGACCATAGCCTACTGTGGACCTCAATCATGATTCTAGTTAAGTTCAGCCACATCTCTAAAGATAGCAAAGCAGTGAGTCTGTGACCTTGCCCCATGGTTAAACTGAACACCAAAGATGACTAGGAAATGGTTTTCTCCTCCCAATACTCTTCCATATACCTATATGGAAGATTCACATCAATATTTGCTGTCTGAGACACTTTTAAGGTATTGAGATTATGTCAGGCTTCCTCTAATAACGAGTTCTAGGGCACATCACTTAGGCGTGTGGTACTAGGTGAAAAGAAAGTGTTATTACACACAAAAAAGTGATTATCGAATTAGGAAGAAGAGAAAGTCAAAGTGTAGGAGGGAGTGATTCTTACCACTTTCCATTTTGATTCATTTACTTCTTTGTACTGAATTTCATACTCCAGAATTATCCATCCCTTCAGAACATCTGCACTGGGTGGTGGCTGCCAACTCACTTGGATGTCTCCATGAATCCCGGTCAAGCTGATGTTTAATAAAGTCCAGTTGAGGCCAATGGGTGGATCAGGTTGCACTGTGAATTCAGTGGAGAATCAATTAGTCCTCAGAGAAACACTCTTGATAGTGATAGTCTGCTTCCTTCAGACACTTAATCACTTCATTCATTTTTTGACCATACCCCTAATTCTTCCACAACAATCCACATCACTAGAACTCTACTTTATAACAGAATAACATTTTTAATATAAGAACGATGTTTTATTTAAAAAAAATATGTATAAAAGCTCCTCCAATTCCCTTTGAAGTCTCAAAACAGAAATTTACTGGAAGAGTTGTTATGCTACACATGTGTTTTAGCTCTGGTAGCATTCATATTTTAGGGTTTTGGTACACAAAATATATACACACAAACAAAAAACAAAAATCAAAAACAAAAGAAGTAGATAATCAGAAAAACTTTGTTTTTTAAATACGGCCCATTACAGGAAGCAGAGGATTTTTCCTTCCAAACTGTGTGTGATCTGAGGAAGGACTTGGCTGATCTCTGTATCTCTGTGTTGTATCTCTGTATCTCTGTATCTCTGTGTTGCTACAGTTCAGTCCCCTGAGCCCTCTGCACTTGCTTTCTGGTTTTGCTGTCTTCCTGGCCATACGACTTTGTTTCTTAGTCATAAGATGGAAGGCATTATGCTCTTATCTTGAGTTAGTGATAATCCAGTATTTTCTCTCTTTGCTTAACTGTCAAGTGAGCAATTTGAAACTGCATTTTGCTCAGTTTCTGCTAGTAACCCTCTATTATATCCTTAGATGTGTCTCTGTATTCTTATGAGGCCCATGAAGACAAGAGCTTCATAAAAGGTGATAAAGACAAGTATAGATTCCAAAGCTAGGCTTTATATCTAAACTTTGCCATGTCTCAGGCAAAGTCTTGCTGGGTAGTGCTTATTACAAGCCTTTTGAAACTACTTGAAGATACAGAATTGAAACTTAACTTATTTCTTAACATATTCAAGTAGCTACTTAGAAAGTTTGGATCCCTAGAATTAACCAGAGAAAAGCCTACAGATACATGTTATAAGGCTCTTTTATTAATACAAAGAAATTTTTGCACTGACCCAGAATGGACACAAACCTATAATGGAATCGTATATTATGACTAGTGTCACATAAACTTTTTTTTTTAAGAAATAAGAAAGATTTTCCTCATTTAAAATATTAATTACATAGACACATGAATACATTTTACAAATTAAATGTAAAAAATATCCAAGTTACGTAGTCCTATATAACAACAGTATTACCTTGTCCTGGATTTGTTAGGACTTGAGGAGTAACTACAAGCTTAACTTTTTAAGTGACTAGTTTCAAATGTATATTTGCATTTCAGCTAACTTTTTAAAGTTAGCATAAAAGTAGTACACTCATCATATTTTCACATGTATTTATTGATATACATCGTTTTTATTCATCTTGCTCCTTCACTGGATTCCTGCACTTCCTAGAGTCTTCCTCTGCTGGTTCTCTCTATCCATGAACATAGTCTTTACTTCTGCTTTCCTGTTCCACTGTCTTCTCTTTGTCCTCTTCTGTTCTTTTATGATCCCCTTTCTAACTCTATGAAAATCTCTTTCCTCATACTTTTAAGTTTATTTTTTATTTTATGTGTATGAGTATTTTTCTGCATGTACATGTATATACCACATGAATGAATGCCTGCAGAGGCCAGAAGAGGGCATTGGAACCCCCTAAAGTGGAGTTATATAGTAGAAAATACTCTCAATAGCTGGCCCACCTCTCCAGTCCATATCTGCCTATCTATGTACACAAGAACATGTATATATAAAATTTTTGAGAAAGGATTTCATTATTCAGCATCAAATTGATGAGCCTCCTGACTCAGCCTCCACAGTGCTGGGATTCCAGGTATCCATCCCATCATACTTGGGGCTTTAAAAAATATTTTTGATGAAAAAATTTCTGAAATTCACGGCTCATGTTTATTCATAGAAATTTCCATTTTCACTTTAAATAGATGTGATCCATAGTGTCTATGAGAGAAGGCTCAGACCCTCTATTAGAAACATACAGCAGCCTGCTCCCCACTCCTACACACATTTACATGCCTTTGAAGCAGACATTTCTGGTTTCTTTGGAGACTCCGTTGTGTCATGTGCTATTTCTCTGGAAACTGTCTTATGTGAAGATGTTTTTACTGAAGGAGACACATGGGAGGATGTTTTGCTGAGAACAGCCATGTGGTGTTTTTCTGGAAGCAGCCTGGAAAAAGGGCATGTGATATTTTGCTAGAGCAGATGCTTGAGAGAACATGCGATGTTTGGAAGTGTATAGATATAACCTAACAGACAGTGGACAACACTGTGTGGTATTGGTTCTCCTTGCTGGTCATTGTTTGTCATGACTTCATAGAGAAAAACACACCAAAATACTTTTGGTGGTGTTCTGGTAGCTTCTTACTGCTTCCTTGGATCGGAACTTGGGCTAATTGGCAGAGCCTGGAGGTTTCTTCTGGATAGAATTGACATTGCTGATTTGTGAATGGTGTTTGTGAGTGGATTGAGCTACCACTGCTGATTCCTGTGAACTGAACTGCTGATATCCTGACAATGCAAATTAAATTCACTCCAAAAAACCTATTTCTAAACAGGTCCACATCCTCCTTTGTCCTGTTAACCTTTCCTTTCCACTTTTTCTAGTTGGTGGTGGGCTAAAATAGGGGTTAAAGTATTTAAGTACACTTATTAAGGTAGGTTTTGAAAATTATAAGCCTACATGCCTTAGCTGACAATTCCCCTTAGATATTTTAGAGTACTTGAAGCTTAATTTATGCAGAAAAGGTTTCTGGTCCTCCTGCCTAACATCTAGCTGCTCCTCCTTCATCTTTGATCTCTCTCAATGGTGATCTCACCCTTCCAATTACTTAGGATAAAAACTGTGAACTCTTATCCTTTTTTGTCAGGACCATATGTTCTGTCAGCTTCTCTTTGAAAATAGAATTATCCCTTTTCATTTGCGTTTGCCCCTTCCCTGTTCCCTTCCTGAGGTCTTTGTCCCCTTTCTTCCAGTCTTAATCTCCACACAACCCACAGACACCGCATCCTCTTCACCTTTTAAGTTAGAGCATCAGAACAATCACCAAACACTATCCCAGCTTTTTGATCTCACTCCAAGGGGAAGCCATTACTAGAGTCTGAAAATTACTAGGCTCTCTCAAATCTTGTCTCTTCCCACTCCTCTCCCTCCCCAGTCTGTGCCAGCTCCTCTGCTGCCTGCTGCTTTCTTTATGCAGAAGGCATGCTTACATTTCAGAGTGCTCACCCTGTGCCTTCCTGCTGAACTGCTTTTCTTTCAGAAACTAACAGGAGTGTTCTTTCCTCAGCTGTACCTATCGTCAGGGAAACCAATCCAGATGACCCTACTTAACCCTGCTGCCTCCCCACACCCTGGCACTCTTTTGCTCTGCATTTCTCTGTGGCACTGGCCCTTTCTACCCTCACTGGGATTTAATACTACCAGGTAGATACTTTCTTTTTCAGCTCATGGAGCACTACCTGGCCCAAGGGAAGAACATGATATTTGCTGAATGAACTGAATGAATGGCACACATCAAAGTAATCTATTATTTCATCTAAATCCAAAGAATAGCCCTGTGAAGGACAATACATGCACAATGCATGAGTCAGCTGTGGGTTCAGACCACTAATATTTTTTTCTCAGAATATACCAGGGTCACCACAGACTGACTTTTCACCCAGTTCCTCTTCCCTTCTCTGTGTTACTATTGTGACTCTTTTTTCCCCATGTTTTTATTGAAGTCTTCTAATGGCTCTGCCTTTAGTTTGTCCCACTTCAAGCTGTCAACACAAATGGCTAAGTCAATTTCCTTAAGACACTAACAACATAGAGGTGATAGGTTAAAGTTATAATTTACTATCTTATTTTACCTTGATGTCATCATTTAACAGTTCTGAGTCTCAGTTGCATTATCTATATAATGGAGTTTATAATAGTACCTACCTCTTATGACCATTATATGAGACATAAGTGCTCTGGGTTAGTTATGTCCTTAAATACATGCAAGTATAACTTTTGACAGTAAGATCAAGCCCTTCCCCAAGGGCCTGTTAGGTCTATGTGATTGCTGTTGAGTCCTTAAACATTTCTTTTCTTTCCTTTTGCCACTATTAGAACTGAGTAGTTTCTAGAAGGTCTGTGACTCTTGGTAAATCTCATTCACATTTTATGAGGTAACTGAACTGTTACAGCTCTGTTCAGCTGGCTTCTCTCCATCCCCCAGGCATAGCAGATCATTCATGCATTTGATTACTACCTTGTTTTTTATGCATCCAAACACCTTAAGTTCAGGACCCGCCATACTGTGTTATGGTACACTGTCCTGCAATTATTTTTGAACTGCCCACTTCCACTACTTGACTGTTTCATATAGTATAGTCAACATGAATGCAGGAGCTTAGTGAGAGTCAGATAAAGGCTTGCTACTGATAGGAGCAGGGACAAAGCATGGATCTTAAACCAGTGTCCTTAAAATTAACCCACCACTCCCTCATTTAACTTCAGCACTGCAGTTGGGATGAGGCCATTAAATAAGTAGCCTCTAGAACCCATGAGTTTTCTCAACCCTCTCTCTGGAAGGCAGACTTCCAGGTTTTTCTTGCTTCTGTCTGCAGCAGTCAGCCACATTTCCCACTGTCTTCCAGGCTGTTGCTGCCTAAGAAACAACCCTTGTCTGTGAGAAAGGACAGTTCGTGTGAGAAAAGAAATGAGATCTTGTGGATAGATTTTAAAGCACCAGGGTCAGTTACTGAAAATCCTTGGTTGCTTTCTTTCCCTTTGCTGTTGACACAATTATACTGTAAACCCAATATCCCAGTTATGGTTACTTGTTTCAGTTCCTCTCTGTATGTCCACAGGATGGGAAATAAATCATCCAAATGGCTCTCTGACTTGTTTTCTCCAGCTGATTTTCATCAATGTTCATTTGAGGTCATATAAACAAGACTTTGACCTGATTATGGCAGTTTGGTGAATTTTGTTTTATGGCTATGGTTGTTTTGTTTTGTGATCAAGAAAATCTAGGCTATGATTCTATTGTTTGGCCTGCTTGTATGTATGTCCATCATGTGCATACCTGTTACCACAGAGGTGAGAAGGCTGCTGCAACTAGAGTTACAGGTGGTTGTGAGGCATCATGTGGATAATGGGTCCTCTAGAAGAGCAGCAAGTTCTCTTAACTTCATAGCCATCTCTCAGCCCCTGATTCATTTCTTCATAGCATCTACTACCAGGTGCTAAATAAAATATTTATTTTATTTGTATGAATGCTTTGTCTGCATGCATGTCTGTGTACTGTGTGTTTTGTATTTGGAGGCCAGAAGAAGGTATCAGATCCCCCTAGATTCAAGATGGTTGTTAGCTGCTATGTAGGTGGTGGGAAGCAATTCTGGGTCCTCTGGAGAGTAGTCAATGCTCTTAGGGACTGAGTATCTCTTTAATTTCATTGCCAAGCTTCTTTAAGCTAGAATGGAGTCCATTGTCTTTTTAGAGTCCATTCTTTTAAATTCCTGTGAGGCAGACTCCATATACCTAAAACCACAAAGTCTTTATACTTGATTATACTTGGAAATTAGGGCTTCCTTAATATTTAGTCTAAAGCTCTGTCAAATGAAACAAACCCATGGCTTACCTATTTCATCAACACTGAAACACTTTTGGTCCAACAAATCACCATTTAGAGTTAGCTTGATGCAGTAGGGTATCCAAATGGAAGTATACGATGAGTTGAAGTAACAGCTGTTTTCTCCAGCAGAGACATAATCAGGACATTCTTTCCATTCCTGGATCCATTCATGGGCGATTCTGAAATGGAGGGTAAAAAAAAAAAAAAAGATTAATCATTCCCCAAAATATGCCACAGCTATAGTCAAAGTAAGGTATCTGGCAGCCAGATCCAGTAAGCTAAGACACAAGTATCTTACAACATAAAAATGTAACATTTCAGCAGTACTTTTTCTTAGAAACATCAAATCTATAGACAGTGTTATTAGAATCTGAAGATTGTCAGGTGCCTATATAGTACTTCTGCCTAAAATAAAAACATCTGTTTATTGAGTGTATATGCTGTGAGTTCCCAGCTGGTGGACCCAGTAATTCATCAGTGACCCAATCACCGGATTAATCATTGATGAAATCATAATTTGATGGCATTATTGAGGGTGGTAGAAAACAGAAGGTGGGCTGGCCGGAGGAAGCAGGGAACTGAGGACATGACTTTGGATAGAGTTATCTCCTTTCAAGCCCCTCCCCCTGACTGGCTGTCTTCTTCCTTGACAGTATAAACTGAGTAGCCAGATTTGTACATGATACTGCCACCATTATTTTCTGCCTTCCACTGGCCCATAGCAACATATTCAGGTTACCATGGACTGAGACTTCCATGACATGGGGTAAAGTAGACCCCTCCTCCTTTAAATAGTTTCTCTCATGTGTTTGCCACAATGATGTGATGGTTGATAAACACAGGTGGGATAGTTCATTCTCTCTTTGTTTTATTTGCTAGCCTGTTTCAGTTGAGAAGAGGGTAACTGGTGAAGAGAATGCAAAGCCTGGTACCTTTGGTTAAAAAAAGAAGGTTAAAAGTAGGGGCCAGCAAGTTGCTTCAGTCTTAAGGTGCATGTTGTGCAAACACAAGGACATGGATTTGATCCCAAGAACCCATGAAAAAGCTGTGTGAGAAGCACATGGAATCCCAGCGCTAGGGAGGGAGACAGGAGTATCCTTCCGGCTTGCTTGGCCAGCCTGTCTAGCCAACTGGGCAAGGCTCCAGGTTCAGTGAGAGACTCTATCTGAAAAATTAAGAGGTGGCAAGCAATGGAAGAAGACATCTGACATCAGCTTTGGCCTTCTATATCACACACACATAGACATACATCTGTGCACAAGTATGTACATATCTGAACATATACAATGACACACATCTCTGCATATATGTGAACATGTACATACACAGACAGACAGGCACACACACACACACACACAGAGTGACAGGAGTGACTGTGCAGGCACAGGTCAAGGGGCTGGCAAGCTAGATGCGGATGTTAGAGAGTTTCCCACTGTTTTTCAGTGCTGGACGCAGTGGGCAATAAGAACACAGGCTGGGGTGGCAGGGGAGGGCAGGGCCTAAAAGGAAGGATCGAGAAGCCCTGAAGTCAGTTGCATTTACATTTCCTTTTAACAGCTGTTTCTCAGGCTAGTTATTTGGTACTTGGGACTCATGTAGACTCAGGGGCCAGCGAGACAGCTGCTCATCAGCTGTTTGAACACAGTTGGGATTAAAACAGCAGAGAATTCAGAATCGAAGACAGTGAACCGTTGCTTACATTCTAGTTGAGATTCTTACATGCCGCATGTCCTTGGCTGGAAAAGAGACTCCTCTATTACAGGGAAAGTAAGTGGAGAAAAGCAAAGGGAAAGATAAAGTGTGCTTGTGTATGTGTGCATGCTCGTGAACTGTGGTAGATAGTGAACCGTCAAAGATAGTGAATGGTAGTGACATTCAAACTGAGTGTGAATTATAAACTTCTACCAAAATTGTCCAGAACATTGGGCATTCAACGATACCAGTGAAGATATCAAGTGCACTTTATGTGATTAATTGTGTCAGTTTTAAAAAGTAAGTCTTAGAATGGTGCGAAGATTCATGGCAACTAGTGGACAGCAGGTCTGTGCTGCTATAAGGAGACACCTAGCTCCATTGTGCTTCACAGTTTCTGTGAGGTTTTCTGACATTTGACAGTTGAAAAGCCCTGTTCCTGGGTCTTGTGTGTAAAACTCTGGTTAGGATTTCTAAATCCATTAGTTCCATAGGACATAGCACTTACAAGTGTTAATCTGAATGTGAAGCATAGTAAATCAGTAATAGCTAGTTTAAAACACAACTCTCAATCTCAGATCTCCCTCTCCCTCTCCTCCCTCTCCCTCTCCCCTCTCCCTCTCCCCTCTCCCTCTCCCCTCTCCCTCTCCCCTCCCTCTTCCCCTCCCCCTCCCCCCCCCCCTCCCCCTCCTCCTCTTCCCTCTCCCCTCTCCCTTTTCCTTTCTCTCTCTCATGATTTTTGAGACATGATTTCCAAACAGCTGCATAGTCCTAGGACTATGTTCTGAAACTTGCTTTGTAGGCCAGGCTGACCTTGATCTCAGAGATCTACTTACTTCTGCCTTCTGAGTCCTGGAACTAAACACATGCCACCATACCAAAAATGGATCTCTTAAGTTAGTAAATCTCTGGCAAAAACCAAGTAACTTCATGAAACACGAAGTCACCTGTCTTCCCTGTGTTCTAGACAAAACATAGGATGACCTAAGGAAGCTACTTTCTTCTTCCTCTTCACCCTCAAATGAAGTTCTTTTGATTTGCCACAAGACTATCTTGTGACGGGTGTAAGGGCCATAAGATATTTCATTAAAAAAATAAAGAGTGAAAGCTGTATTTCTCTCTAAAGGTTTGGATTGGAGTAAAAGCAAAGAACAGAGAAGTCATACAAATAAAACCAGATTCCAGGCCCACAAACATTTAGTAATTCTAACTAAGGGATGCCAACTGTTAACCACCATGACTGGCTCCTTCAATCAAGAGCTGCTGGGTCATGTGGAGTCCCTTGAACCCACAGGCCATACATATATCCCACCTCTGTCTGGCATAAACTTCAGGGATGGACATAGCCAATCAACCTTCTCTAACAAAAAGGAGACAGATTAGTTGTCACCCTGCATTGCGGTGATTTGGATCTCAAATTCTTCAGGATGAAGTTTGATGATACAATTTTTTTTCAGTTAAAATAAATGGTAAAAAGAGTGGGATGACAAGGCTGATGTTGACAGACTTTAGCTTGCTCCCAGAAAGCCTTCTCAAAGCTCCACCACCCTTGGCAGTGCCTCCTTGTGCCATGGCTCTGCTTTGCATTCAAGCCCAGTTGCCTTCAAGTGCGGAGGTTGGATTTGGCAGGATCTCCATCCCAGGGCTTCAGAGACTGCTCTGAATCAGCTGCTTTCTTAAGCTGGGCCATCTCCTCTGCCAGTTTACCTGGCTAGCATTGGGTCTAAGCAGAACACATGCAGACCTGTCCCTTCTGTCGTGTTGACAGCCCAACGTGCTTAGATTCATGTATGCTTTGGATTCCAAGAACAGCCCCATCACAGGACCACATCTTATGATTCTTTCTGCCTCCACAGACTGTAAGTGTTGAATTAAAGTATGCTGTAGTATTGTGGGTGAGGGATGAGAGGCATGATTCTATAGTTTTAGGAGTTGCCTAGGAAACGAACTCTCAGAAACAATAACAAGAGTTGGAAGTCCCCTCTGTGCCTTTGTCTATGTGTAAGTGGGTGCTGAGAGCCTGTGCATCAGTGTAGACTCATTCTGATAGATTAACCCTTGATTCTCCATTTGATTCTCAGACAAACAGGGCTGAGGGCTTTTGTGGGTTTAGCTAGAATATTCAAAGTAGTATTTAAAGTAGGTTTTTTTTTTTTTTTTTTTTTTTTTTTTTTTTTTTTTTTTTTTTTTTTGGTAGAGAAAACATGAAGTCCTGATTTGGGGAGTTTGGTTTGGCACTTCATCATGAGTTTGTATTCATGATATTTAGGGAGGTGGGAATATTTTCCACCAGGGTTTAAACAGGATGTTCCTTTGCATATGTCTGAGATTTTCTTTTCCCCTGGTCACACTTGCAGCAGATTTCTTGTTAGTTCCCAGGGTGAGTGCAGACAGGGGATACTGGGAAGATTGAGATGTGAAGAGAAGGCCTACAGACAGTTACTGTGGCTCGGATGGAAGAAAGTAAGAGACAAGGATGTTTGTGATGGCTCCGTGTCTCTGGATTTATCCTTTGGCTCACAGCTAGTTTAGGTGACTGCTCGGAGGATAGAAAAATCATTTTATTGGAGCGGAACTGATTCAAGATGTTATCCCATTGCTACTTGGATCGGTTTGGTCAGTGGGGCCTGAATGAAAAAAATTCTCATTTGTTTTGATGGCTCTAAGTTGTCTGAGCTACTGAAGCAAGGTATCTAGATGGTATCTAGTGAGTTTCTCTCTTTTTTCACATTAGAAATAACTGAATCAATTCAATACATATTCAAAAGTGTTCCCAAACTATCTATCTATCTATCTATCTATCTATCTATCTATCTATCTATCTGCCTCTACTTTATTGGCCCATACCTCTTTACAGTATCAACCTCAAGATAAATAAGTGGTGTGTTTGGTGCCAAACTTCTTCTATGTGCCTTCTATGTGCCTTTGACGGGGGGTATGTCTGTGATGCCTTTCATAACTAGAAGGTATACAGAGTCAGTCTTTGTTGTTCACGTAGAGTTTTTATAGTCTGTAGATTAAACACTCAGGTAGGCATTAGAAAGTTCTCATAGTCTATTAATAACCATAAGCAATAAGGAATTACTTTTTATAGCTTAGGAATCTGGGTTCTATATCATTATTGCTTTAAATTATTATTATATACAAAAATCCTGCTTATTAATTAATTGATTGATTGATTGATTGATTGATGATTGATTAACTGTGTACTTACTATGCAGAATGCACTGTGTTAGGAATTTTTCTGTCTAACAAAAATCCCCCTAAGATGCTGTGAGCTAAGTCTACTACTCCTAGATGCAAGGAATCTTAGCTTAACTAATTTGCTGGCTGTTACGTGGTGAGCAAGGACTGAAGCCAGGACATACTGAAGGAGGCTAGCTCGGACTAACTGCCTTCTCACATCTTCCTTCCCTTCCTTATCATCTATGGGGTGGAGCACATGATTCTCAGATCCTTGGATGAGACTCTAAGACAAAGGGTCCCCACTTACCTTGAAGCTTGCCGTTGGCCTTCCCTGGAGGTTTATGGAGGGAAGAAGATAAGAAAGTATTTAACTCTAACATTTAAAAGAGTGAAGTTTTATTGTATAGCACAGTAGGGTAATTATAGTTGACAACGATTAATTATGTATTTCAAAATACCTAGTAAAGAGGATTTTGGATGGCACTGGCACAAAGAAATGATAAATGCCTCAAGTGATAGGTACACCAGTTGTCCTGGTTTGAGAATTATGCATCATGTAGATATATTAAAATATCACAGAGTATCCTATAAATTATGCTGATACTGCGTAGTAACAGTGGGAGGAGAGGAAAGAAGGACATGGCCAGGGAATGAAACTTAACAACTGGGTGGTGACCACATTTTCATATCTTTGTTTTCCTCATCAAGTGTCATTCCAGACGATATGGATAAAAAACGAAAGGGCAAGTTCCCTCACTTATTGTAATTAATTGATTTAAGACAATGACCTATTCTTATAGAGAATCCAAGTAATGGAGGCTCCTAAAACACATTTTTTTTTTCAAAGCACAAAGTAAGATTCAGTGGTCTTCCCTGGCCTACAAGCATTGGTACAGTCTCTGAGTAACCCTCTGACTCCTTCACATGCCACTGTCCCACGTTTTAGTCTCATGTCACCTGTACAGGCTCTTCTGATTCTCAAACATGCCAACGTGGCCACTGGGACACTGCATCTGTGATTTTCTTTGCCTTCAAAACCTTTCCCTCATATACTCACACAGTTTTTTCTCACTTCATTTCTTCTCCCCAATTTAACACACTACATTAGAGAGATCCCTGAGACCTCCTCAGTTCAAATATTCCTCAAACCTCTGCACACACTCACATATGCACACAGGCATGCCCACACGCTCTCACTCAGAATTTGAATCTCTCCACAGGATCCACATTGACAAATCAGAGAAGAACAGAGTCAGAAGGGCATGAAGCCTTCACCTTCTAGCATAGTATAGCTGAATGGATCCTGGGATCTTTAAGTCATAATTATCTCCTTTTGTCCAGTAGCATGAAAATGTCTCCAGTTCAGGGGAGCGACACTTGGTGAATCGAGGCTTTCCAGAAGAACCTGCAGAATAAGGAGAAAAGGCATACATGGAATGAGGCAGGTCATGTAACATCCCATGAAACATACTGTTGAAGTGTGCAAAGCAGGAGCTACAGAGATAAAGACAGTCTCTCTGGGAGGTGATGCTAACATTTGGAAGAGCTGTTTTCCTGGCTCACCTTCTCAGCATCTATTCCTTGTTACTGTCAGCCATCAATTCTGAAGCCATAAAGTTGTTGCTTCATTTCCTGCATTATTCCTTAGGGCCTGTTTAAGACTTGGAGCTAGTGGAAAGGATATGGAGGAGGGTCGTTCATCTGGAAGGCATGCCTAGGACTAGAAGTGTGATAACAGGCAGAGAGCGGAAAGGTCCTAAGGAATAATGCTTATTAAGCCTAAAGGTATTGTTTAGTATCCACTTATAGCATCCCAGAAAAGAATGTTGCAATTTGCAAGAGAGTTCAACCTTCATTCCCAGATTAATTCCCACTTGTACAAGTGAGTGTTGGGACTGAAGATGTTCCCCATTCTGAAGAAATTTTAGCATTAACACTGCTTGTACTCAAAGATCTTGGAAGATCATGGGTAGTCATTTGCACTTATTCTTCAGAGGCTTTGTGTGTGTGGGTGCATGTGTGTGTATGTGTATACATGAGAATGTGTTCAGTAGCATGTATGTGTGTGTGTCTGTGTGTGTTTGTGTAGGCCAGAGGTTGACTCTACTGGTTGGTTTTGTGTGTCAACTTTATACAAACTAGAGTTATCACAGAGAAAGGAGCTTTCCTTGAGTTAATGCCTCCATGAAATCTAGCTGTAAGGCATTTTCTCAATTAGCAATCAAGTGGGGGAGGGCCTAGCCCATTGTGGGTGGTGCCATCCCATGGCTGGTAGTCTTGGGTTCTATAAGTAAGCCAGGGGAAGCAAGCTAGTAACATCCCTCCATGGCTTCTGCATCAGCTCCTTCTTCCTGACTTTCTTGAGTTTCTGTCCTGACTTTTCTTTGGTGATTAACAGCAACGTGGAAGCTTAATAAACTCTTTTCTCTCTAACTTGCTTGTTGGTCATGATGTTTGTGCAGGAATAGAAATCCTTACTAAAACAAACTGGTACCAGCATAGTGGTGTATTCCTATGGCAACCTGACCATGTTTTGGGGAGAACTCTGCCACTGGGTGTTAAGAGCTCTATGGGATGTTCTGTAAGAGCTTAGAATTAGAAAGTGATGTTGGTTACACAAAGTTCAGCATGAGGTAACCTCTCTGCAGGTATTGATGTTCACTGGAACTTGCTAGATGCTTCAAAAGCTGGTGAATTCTATTTGCTTACTTCTCATGTGATATTTTCAAAAAAATCTGGAGACTTGTAAATACGTTTTATGTCCCATTCTTTGCTCTATTTTGTTGTTTAAAGACTCATTTGTCTAATATTTGTAGCAAAGAAAGTACCTGTTTTGTGCTGAATCTGAATTATTTCTCATTTTAATACAAAAGTGTGTAAATTATATAGTCCAAGTCCCCTGTGTGAATACTGCAAGTGTGTCCACAACTTGACAATTGTGGCATTTACTTTGATTGTGAGATTGGACAGTTTGCTGCTTGTGGCACCTGATGTGTTGCTATGACATTTTACCATCTGATTGTAAAGTTATTTTGTTAAAACATCTAATAAAAATAGAGGTTTTTAAAAAATCTATTTAAAATATGTAAGGCAAAAGTTATAAAGTTCACTAACTATCAGGTAACTTGAAATTCCTTGATATCTTCTTTCAGATAGTCACTTTTGCAATTCTAAAGCTATTACTATCAATCTGGGACTCCACTTGTCCTGGAAACAGAGTTTTATAATTCACTGCACAAAAATCACTGCTCAGTCCCTTGGCCATATGAAAAGCTCCTCAATGGGACTTAGCTGAAGCAATTCTATGTGGAGCTGTCAGGTCCTCTGAAATTCAAGTTCTTGGTTAGAAATCCACAGACAGAAATAAAATTCACATGTCTGAATTTATTGAAGAATTAAGTAAATATTGATGCTTACATTCCATCCTTTAAAATTCTATTTAGTTGGTAGTTTATGGGTCAACGATTTGCTTGTGTAATGGACTTTGAAATATTTCCCAGTGGCTTTCATAAGTAGCATTTGACCATTAATTTAGGAACCACTAGGTCATGTCACAATTTCCTATCTGAGAGTCAGCAGGCATTCTATTTGCTACCATTCATTGGAAGGTCTTGTCTGGATTTCACAGGTCAAGTTCTTAGCTAGTAATGGCAGGAGAAAGAAGTGCTGGAACATTACAGTGAACGCCTGAAAGTCTAGCAAGGCCCTTGCCATAATCAAATTGATGTCACTGAAAACTTGGAATCTGAAGTTAGAGGGAACCTTATTGCTGGAGGAAAGTAGTAGGCATATGCTTCCTGACTCTTTTGCTGTTTTGTTGAGGACATTAATTCTGAATGACAATGATATACCCTTTTATGTAACCTCATCTTTAAAAAAAAATTCTCATTTAAAAAAGTATTGAAAACAGATTCTTCTTTCATACAATATATCCCAGCTACAGGTTTCCATCCCTCCATTCCTCTTGGCTCCCCCCTACCCATCTTCCCTTTGCCTCAGATCTACTCTCCCTCCATTTCCTCTTGAGAAAAGAGCAGGCCTCCAAGAGACAAGAGCCAAACAAGACAAAACAAGATAATAAGACAAGGCAAAAACGCTCATATCAAGGCTGGACAAGGCAACCCAATAGGAGGAAGAGAGGCCCAAGAGCAGGCAAAAGATTCAGAGATGCAGTTCCAAATGCAAGGAGCTGATTTTTGTAATGAGCACATATGATGTTAGCTTATGTCAGCACAATCTAATATCACTTGAAAACAATCTTGTTAAGGACTGTCTATAGTAGCTTGGTCTGTGGGCATGTCTGTGGGGGACTCTCCTGATTATGTTCATTGAAGTGGGAAGACTCGTCCACCATGAGTGGCACCATCTCCTGGTCAGGAGATCCTGAATATGTAAGAGTGAAGGAAGTCAATAAGAAGAGCATGAGTAAGTATATATCTGTATATGTCGTCTCTCTGCTCTTGACTATGGATGAGACTGACTGTCTCAAGATCTTGTGGCTTGGCTTCCCTATAATGCTGGACTGTGACTGGGATTTATGAGTCAAAATTAAGTAAGACAACACACTAGAAGTTTTTTATTTTAGGGTTGGGCTCCAATCATTCTTTTGTGCAGTGTTCAACAATCACTGAGCAATTACTCATGGGTAGCCAGTAGATTAATAATTTTTACTTCCTTAAGTAGTATATTTAGTCTAAGATTATGACAGAATATTTCGCACAAAGAAAGGGAAAAACCATGAGTCGCTGTTTCTTAGTAACTTCTGCCCTGCATATATTCTTTTGTTCTATACAATTACTATCACTATAGTTTTGAGTTCTTATGTATACGTTCATATTTAAAAATTGATTTATGTGTATCATACACTTCTATTGTATAAAAAGAATGACCAACCTGGCAAATACAATGATACATTTCATATATGTAGATATGTCCTCTAAATCACATAAAGAAAATATTTTTCTTTTAATCCTTAAAAAAATGTATTTCTAAGGACACAGTGAATTCTCTTATGTGTGTACCACTAATATTACTCTTAAAATACTCAGGTGTATACTGGTGCCACATGTAGCTAGGTGATACCTCATTGTCCTCAGCCAAGAGTTCTCAAATATGGTTTTGTTTCCTTCCCAGTAGACATTTGGCAATGACTGGAGAGAGACATTATTGACCATCAAGTCTTGGTAGAGAGGTGATGCTGATATCTGTTAGAGATGTGAACAATGCACAGGACAGTGGGCATGGCAAACAAAAGTCTGGACTAACGTCAGTCCTGCCTTGTTCCAAATAAACTACAGCATAAGAGTACAGAATACTTTTCCAAAATTCAAATATATGCACATAGAATGAAATAAACACACAAATATCCATAACTTCAATCTCTCCTACTCTGTAGCTTATCTAAATGTTGTTGTTGTTGTTCAAACAAAGAAAAATATTTGCATTTTCAAGTTCATAGAATAGTCTGGGGTAATTCATGTCAGATATTCAATGTTTCAGTTAATTCAGAAGCATTTATGATACCTGGCTGTCACGCTTAAGTTTCCCTAAGAAACACAAAAGTAACATTGTATCTAAATTCTGCTTTTGAAGAGTTATTGGGCTGCAGATAAAAAAATGTATGCACATATGAAGACATAGCTAAGAATAAAGGTAGTTAAAGGCAATGATTGCTTTAGGAAATCAGAGAAAGAAATGGTTACTAAGAATTGAAGGTCAGTGTATCTAAGGATAGAAGAAGGCTTAAAAGAGGAGGAAGGATGGAGTAAACTTCTCTACCTAGTTTTCTGAGATGAAAAGCAAGCAGATGAAGTTTACTAACCAAACATCATCAGTAAGTGGTATGTTAGAGTTAGGTTTACCTACACATATACTAGATTAAGATCATTATTCTAGCATGCTCTTTGACCGTCTGTCTCTGGATATTAAGATTGAGACTCATGAGACTAAATACCACTGTAGCAGAAGGCACCATGCAAACCTGAAAATGATGGTGGTAACCAATAGTCCTACCTAGCTCTGACACCCATGAACCACATCAATGACCAGTGTGGGACAATAACCCTAAAATGTAGTAGTGGCACACATACCTTGGTAGTAACCAACAGTTCTCTCTTGAATTTAAGACCCACTCAACAAGAGGGAAACCATAGTTGATACTGGAATTTTCAGTGCTAATGGGATCATGGTTGTTGGAAGAGAATCTACAACCACTTCTTTACTAAACCAGCATAATCACTAACAACAACGTATAAACATTTGTCCTCGTATACAGATAAATGTGACCTTAACTCTTCATAAAGGAAGTGTCTATTTGCAACAGAGCAAGACTACTTCAGAAAAACCACAACCAATCAAAATACAATTGTAGATTCCAATCCCATTAAATCATCTACAAAATACTTCCATACCTAAGACTCAGAGAACATTATTGCAGAGGAGGAGTTGGCAACACTGTAAGATCCAGAAAATCAGGGAGTTTTCTGTGAGATTGTGTCTGAATGTCAGGAAATATACCCACAATGTCTTACCAATATGACTATCAAAACAGGAACTGAAGAACAGACATAACAAAGTGGATGGGGAAGGGCCCATAAGACTTCAACCCTACACAAAGAACTATAGGCACTGAAGAAATCTTTCCCCAGAGAAGAGCACATCAATTGGCTACTAATGTCAAAGAGTTAGCTCTGAAAACACACATACAAGTACCATTGTACAGACTGAACATGTTATATTTAGAAATGTGCATGTGTATATGTATATATTCACATATGCATATATACACATATGTGTACATATGCATAAATACATATATGCATGCAATAATGATTAATGAAAAAAGAGGTCATGAATTTGAAGGAGAGTGGAGAGGGGTGTGTGGGAGGGTTTGGGGAGAGAAATGGAAGGGAGAAATGTTATAAGTATATTATAATCTCAAAAGAAAAGAAGAGAAAAGAAAAAAGATTGAGATTCATGGATTGGGTACCTGCATGCTAACTCTTTCCAATTGGACAAGTGGGTCTAAGTTCTGGCAGCATATTATTATCACTTGGAATATTAAAAACAAAACCTTGGAAGACTAATTTAATGAGATTGGGGTGATACCTGACCATTGTTGAAATGCTCCTCATGAGTTGAGGATCGCTGAATAGAACAATGAGCTTTTTTCGATATTACACTAGCACAACAATGAGTTTCTCAAGTGTTTATACCGAAAGGCCCTTCAAATACCGAGTCTTGGGAGAAAACATGCCAAATAGGGATGGCATAAGCAAGGTGAAGCAGCATGAACTGAATCCTGGGGAAGTGGGGTCAGGGGTAGGGCATTCCATGTAAAACTGCCTCTGTAACTCTCAGAGGATGGCAGCATGCTCAACATGACTCTCTGCTGTCCATGATTGGTTTGGTGTCTCTCAAGTAGATCAGGGCTTAACTTCCACTGGCGTGGAGCAGAAATGCAAGCTCTCAGCTGTCTTCCAGGGCTTCTCCCATTGTAGTTTCTAATGTTTGGTGCTGAGAGTTCAGCTGTGTAAGTTGTTGTAGTCATAGAAGTTAGTGTTAGATTCTTGGAAGCAGATCCCGGGAACAAGGTTGACACCCAGGCTTCAGCTCTGTGTCAGTCCAGAGACAAGAGCCATGGTTGCTTTGGCAGAGAGTTACAAGTGCCCACAGAGCACATCATTAATATAATCATAGAAAGACAAGCTTGGAAGCCAGTGGGATCTGAGATTGAGTCTCAAATGTACAACTTGCTAGCAGAATTAATCCCCATTCTTTATAGTCACTGAGAAGTGAGTTACACTGAGTACTTGGCTTGGCAAGTAACTTTCTTGGCAAATAATTACTACCAGGATGGAGGAGAGCAACACACCATTTCTAGTGCTTTAGTAGATTCAGTTACCTCTGGGAATTGACCTTCAAGGAAAACCAGCAAAACTTTATTTGATCTTAGTCTAAAAATACTTCATAATTAAAATATGAACCCATGGCAAGGTGAAACTCTTCATAGCTAACCACAATGGAAGCTTTTTTTCTATCTATTTGTCTAGTTCGAATGTCTACATTAAGTTTCTAGACTCCAACAGAACGTTTTATACTTATGCACTTTTGGTATTTAGACTAGGTAATCTATGTCCTCAGTGCCTTCTTGTGCATTTGAAATATTTAACATCATTCCTACTCTCTGCCTACTAGATGCTAGGAGCACTCTTTGCATGACTGCTGTATGTCTCCACATTCCCAGAATTTACATCTTAGGCAACAGAGTCACATTTGATGATAATCGCTTCTGAATGGAAATGTATCACAGAATTACAATACTGTTCTGATTACTTTTAACTTGAGTAATTGAAAAATATTTTGTGTGTAGTAGGTGTGGTGTGTGTGTGTGTGTGTGTTGGTGTGAACATTTTATGGTGCATGGTGCATGTGTATGGAAATCAGAGGACAAGCTTGGTTGTTGGTTTTCACTTTCTGCCTTGTTTGAGAAATGTTTCTTTGTTTTTCATCATTGCCTATACCATGAGAGATGACCCATGGGCTTCTGGAGCATTAGAGATGCATGCTGTTGCACCATGGGTTCTGGAAGTCTGAAATAAGTTCTTACGCTTGCATGACAAGTGCTTTACCAACTGAGCCATCTCTTCATCCTCCTCCCCCAGCTTTGAATATAAGCAGAACATTTACTTAAGCAATGTATAAAAGTATAAAAGAAGAAATTAGGCTCCTACTGTGTGCCACACTCCTAGCATGTGCTTTGTCATTTCATACACACACTTCTTATATGTAAAATGTTGTGTGTTAGTGTTATGACCCTCATTTATAGTTAAGGGGCTACTTCTGAGAGGTCAGATAATTTCTAGGCAAAACACAGATGCATTAAATAGCAAGGCTAGGACAGGAAACCACAATTTTCTCACTTCAAAGCTCTTCTCCCCATATGGGATGCTGTAGGCTTTTTCCTTTTTGGCATTAAGTTCAAAGAGTTATAGGCATCTATGAGCTGCTAGATAGCTGTAGAGCCCAGAGCCTAAAGACTAAGTGCTGTGGCCACAATTTGAAAAGGGCTTCTATTTAACCTTTTACTCTATGTATGTGAAATAAATGGGAAAAACATCATCATTATCAGAAACATATGCATAGCCTCCAGGATGTGCCAGATTTTCTTTTCACAGAAATGAGAAACTGAAGATGGCCCAGACTCAGAAAATCTTCTGACTGACTGAGAAAATAAGACTCGTAAGGCAACCCCCAAATGAAACATTGTAGCGTATACTGAAAACACTATGGAGAGTTGTTTAAATAAAGGGATACAACATTCGAAGCTAGCTTCGGGAATGGATTATTTATAAGAGTCCAAGTCCAAATTTCCCTAAGTAGTTAGGAGGCTGGAGACTTATATATGATTAGCCTGTATATTAATAGGTGGACAACAGTCCAGTGACAGCTCTCAAGAATACATGAAAATAAAATCACAGCCTGTATTTGGTTCTTCCTTTTCCAAGTCAGGAGCTCTGCTCACCAGAGGTCAGATGTTCACATAGAGATGACGTTCACTACAGGCACAGAACTGTCTTCTGGGGCATGACTTTGGCTTATTTAGAGTAATAGGTTCTTAGAGTTTGAAGGTACTTACCATACTTACCATTCCATTTTATCACATGCAGAAAAAGGTGCTGTTTAAAGAGAGACCAAACTGCTGATGATCCTGTGGTTGGTAAAGAGTGAGGGTATGCCTTCTACTGCCTCTATGAAGTGAAAATCATGGTTTCTGATGCTCTTCTATACTTAATGATGTTCCTAAGAGTTGCGAAGCCTAATTAATAACCAAGGGTACCACTTGCAGGGGTTGGCTTGCTCCCGAGTCCCTACTCTGTATGACAGAAAGTTATGATGGTTTTCAGATCACAGTAATAACTGGAAGCTTATGAGAAACCCAAACTGAAGAATTATTCTGAGTATTAATGTTCCAGTATCCAATGAGTTCAAATTCCACGTCACTACATATTTCAATACACTAGGTGGCAGCAAATAGGTATTTAGGTACATAGTCAATTGCCCGGCAGACTGGAAACAAAATGAAACAAAGCCTTTGGATCTAATATAAGGGGATTAATCTCTTGATGCTCTCAAACATACATGCCAAAGCCAGAGCTCTTCTCATAAGTTTTCTTTCCCAAAGTTGCCCTTTAAAAACTGTTAGTGGTGGACAGCTACAGCTTGGAGAGCCTGGAGCTGTGCAGCTGCTGTTTCCTGGGGAGGCATGGCAATATGCTATGTATTTCAAGAATGGTTTTCCTAGCATGGAGAGTAACAATCAGAGACAGATACTAGGCAGACATGAAAAGACAGGTTTAAGGGAGCATGTTTCAGGATGTGCTCCAGAATCACAGGGCAGAAAAACAAAATGTCAGCAAAGACTGGCTGGAAATCCTGGCAAGGGAGATATTTGAAATTAAGTAAAATTAGTATCTACACACTCATCCATATGGACCCAAAAGATTATCTAGTGTCTCAGTTGGTTCTGTCAGGTGATCCATCAAGGGACAGAAAGAAAATATATTTTAT
Organism: Arvicanthis niloticus; assembly: GCF_011762505.2. Lineage (NCBI taxonomy): Eukaryota > Metazoa > Chordata > Mammalia > Rodentia > Muridae > Arvicanthis > Arvicanthis niloticus. The sequence continues at coordinate 33,409,385 of NC_047676.1, read as the reverse complement.
GTGGTATTTGTCTCACATAGAAAAGTAAAGAAAGATTTCTAATACTGCAGATCAGACTCAGAGTCCTCACTAATCTTGTGTACATGAGTCACACGTCACATTTGCTATGAGAACAACTTCACAAAAAGAGTAGGAGGGTCATGACTCAGAGTGTTTGTTTATAAATTCATCCCTCAGCTCTTTGCGTAGCAGAAGCTTTTCAGGTTCTTCTTGGCTGATTTAAAGGCTATACAGACTTAAGAGATATGAAGCTGCTCAGCTATAATTGTCTTGTAACAAATAAGTGGCCTAAAAAGATTCATGAAAAGAAATTTCAAATTAAAAGTGAGCTGATGAAAGTCCGTTACTGATCAGACAGAAGCTGATAGGACGCTTTTCATAGCTTTAGAAACAGATCTCATGAAGTCCAAGCAAATCTGAAGGAAGTTAACCTCCAAGTCGGAAAAGACTCTCAAGACTATTTGAACAAAGATTGACTCATATTCTTACTATGAGTGAACCTCTAATTTGATGTGTACTGCAACACTTTTAAAATAACACATTGATAAACAAGATACAGACTCTGCCCTCAAATTTCTGTTTTATAAACCACTAAATGAGAGTTATCTCTTCCTAAATAAGTAAACTTGTTGAAGTATGTCAAGAAGCATTCTGCTCTAATAAATATTAAACACATTTTAGAATATCATTTGATTCAACTATATAAAAATTTAAATATATATATACATGTGCATAGAAATTTAAATTTTTACATATGTATATACAATTATTAAGTACGTATGTATACAAATGCATATAGATTGTAGTGATATGGATTGAACTCAGGGCCTGTGCAGAATCTAAGAAAGCTCTCTTCCACTGAGTTATATCCTCATCCGATAAATTTATTTTTATGTATAACCTACGATAAACAAAATATCTTAGAGTACTATGTATGTATAAGCAATTTATAAGCATGTAAACATGTAAACTGTGGCTGTGTGACTGTTACTAATGGGATATAGAATCCAAATTTTTATGACTTGAGACAGCTTAATATAGTTATAAATAAAGAAGTAAAATGAAGCAAGAAACATAGACTCTCAGTTTTCTGAATTAGTCCATTTTCCATTATCATTATGAACTATCTGAGGCTTAGGTACTTATAAAGGAAAGACATTTATTTATTTTCCATTTCTGAGATTCAAGATCAAGGCTTTGGCTTCAGTTCATCTTTGGCGAGGGGCTCATGAGAGACGGCAACACAAGGTTGGGAGTGTGGTGAGAAGAATCTCACAGTAGCACAGGAAGCCAGAGGGACTAAGGAGTGTTTGTGCCACATGTTTTTAAAGAATATCTTTCTTGGGAATGAATTGTGATCTGCTAAGAACTACATGCCTTGCTTTTTCTTTGACTATTTGTGTTTATTGTATTGCTTGTTCTTTGACTATTTGCATCTATTGTATTGCTAGTCACTCAACCTAGACCTGACCTTAATACTCACATGTAATTAAAATGGTATAAAAGCATAAAGGAGGAGGGGGGGATCGGATGGGGGTTCTAGGGAGGGGAAATGGGGAAAGGGGATGACATCTGTATTGTAAATAAATAAAATATCCAATAAAAAAGCCCTCCAAAGTTAAGGCTGCCAATAAACTAAGAACCTTTTTCTAAACACAGTTTCTTAAAGTCCCACCACCTCATGATACTGCCATAATGGGACAAGTTTCTGACGTGAATATTTTTGGAGATACACCATATAGAAACAATAGCATCCATACAGAAAATAAACTGTCAATTTGTTGTATAAACACTTCTATTTGATTTTCCTCAGCTTCCACATTTTCTCTGATGTTGCTAGGTATACACTTTTGTGCACAGGTCCAAGATACAGAGTTGAGATTTTTAGTCCCTTCTAATGCTCCAGATGCCTTCATTCTTAGAGACTGCTCTGTTGGAAGCAAAGTTGCAGGAACTATTAAAAAGGAGGTACCTGCCCATCAGATAAGTGTAGCTATGTGGAAAGGGAGCAGACATCCGAGGAGAGCCAACACTTTTCTTACCATTAAATCTTTCCAATTAAAGTAAAACCACACTTAAATTTGTCTCCTGTATTTTGTGCTATATAAGGAATAGCTTAAGTAAAAGTTGTGCACAGGTGTGGAGAAATCTGTTTGCTGTTATGAGGTAGACACATGAAGAATTTCCCTTCCAGATGGGAAGCTTCTATGGCTCTGATGATTTCCCTGCTGATAGACTTTTTGTTCATTCTCTCCTCCCTCCCTACCTTCTTTCCTTCCTCTTTTGGGGAGAGGGTCTTGCTATGCATCCCTGGATGGCCCATCACTCACATGTAGGCCAGGCTGGCCTCAAACTCTCAAAAGTCTCTCTGCCTCTGCATCTTGGGTGCTGAGATTAAAGGTATGTGCCCACACACCCAGCATTGTTCTTTTCTTTGGAGAGCTTTGTTGTTTGTGGTAATAGTTTATACAAACTGTACTAGGGAAGGTCTATCCCCTTCCTGTGAGCCAATGCTTGGCATATGGAGTCATGAATTCTAAGCTAGTGGTAGCAGAGGGATTTGCTTGATCATCACTGGGCATGTGGGCTCTACCCTAGACCTATTGAATTGCTAGGTTGGGCATCTTTGTTTTTAATCCCTTTTCTTAATTTGTATGGTTTTAGGTCTTAATTCTCAGGCAGAGTGTGCAGTCTGGTAGTTGAAAAAGGAGAGGGGTCAAGTTCAGAGGCTCCTCTACTGGAATCAAGGCAGCAGATACTCACACCTGAACGGGAATTGAACTCACTTTATGATGTGAGATGTAGGATGTAAAGCAACATGTGGCTATGCAGGGTATTAAACTGTGGAATTGGATGCATTAAAGGAGAGACTTTGAATACTCCTTTTGAAAAAGATGTGTGTGTGTCTTTGAGATGTGTCTGCCTACACAGGAATCAGGTATTTTCTACAGGCAGCTGAGTGTCAGAAGCAGAAGCACCAAAGACAACGCAGGACAATTCTGTTCAAGACAACTACAGGAAGAGTCACCATTATTTTCATTTACAAATATGGGATTCAGTCTTTGAAAGGTTGAATGTCTCAGTCATCTTCACTGAACTAGTAAGAGAAAGACATGGGATTCAACTGCTTCATAAAAGAGAGGGAATGGCTAATGTAGCTGGCATGAAGGGAATATAAGCTATTTACTTGGACCATTAATAGAATCCAGTGTTCTGTTAGAACAGAGGGGAATAATGAACCTTACTAAGCTGATGATTTAGTAACCTTGAAGCTGTAGGTCAACAAACAGGAAATAGTCACTTAATTTGGACTGGAACACCGAGTTCCTGTCTCAGGGGAAATTTTATAGAATGTCAACAGCAGCAAATGTTCAGATCAGCTGCTGAATTTCACATTTCCATTGACAGAGGAGGCTTAATACCCCCCACCTCCCACTGGAGAGCAATGGACCAGCACTGATTCAAGAGCAATATCTTTGGGTTCAGAGCCACAGTGGCCACTTCTGACACCTACAGAACCCCGGTGTCCCATGCTGTAATTTCTAATATAACTTTATTTATAGTTTCAGATTCGTCTGAGCCCTGAAGCAAAGTGTGGTTGTTATTCCCTGACCCTATGCAGCTGAGTTACATTAGCTGTTATGTCCATGAAGACAGTTTGCAAGGTCAGTAGTACTGTTTCTCCTGTGACTTTTATTCATGTTTCTTCACTCACGAGTGAGGACTACATGAACAAACCTTGACTTAAAAATGCAGGGAAGGAACCCAGGCTCTGAACAAGTATACCCTGAGTGTGAAGCCTTCTCTTTTGATATTAGAAAACCAGTCTTCTCTCCCATAGCATCAGTTTCCTCCAGATAAATGAAGTGGGTATAGCAAGACTAACCATAGAGAATTATTGTTAGGGAAGCTCCAAATACTACAGGGTTAACTAATGTTTTCACCTCTCACCTAGGAAATTTGGCTACCATAATCCATACCCTAAAGTTAGCTCTAATTTTTAGCCCCAGATAACAGATAGTGAGCTGTAATTGATCAGTTACAGTGACTATCTTTTTGATGTGTTATCTTGGTCAGTTCTCTTGTCAGAAGTACTAAAGTGGGGGGCGGGGGGTTGGTTTGAAGATCTTGGAAAATATGTGCAAAGCAGACTCAAAGATGGGGGGCACCATGCCTAGGAAGCTCTATCTCAAAGCTCACATTCTCAACTTCTTCCTAATACTCTGTGAATTTAGAGAACAATTACTACAGCAAGAGCAGGTAAAGAGGCTGTGGAGCACGGTAGTGAAGAAGTGTGTGTAAATTTCTGAGCGTGAATGTCTGGGATTGAATCACACATCAGGATCTCTTACCTGCAATGCTTTGGACAAACCACTTTTCTTCCCTGCCCTAGTCTAGACTTCTTTTAGATATGGAAAATAGCATCTGCCTTAGAAGCTTGTTATCAGGACTCTGTGCTGTTTAAAATATGTAAAATGTTCAAACTGAGCATGGTAGAATACTACAGTGAAAAGCATTTTCAAATGGGGAGTCTGAAGGTGAATCTGTTGCATGTTCCTTTCAACACTTACAAAACTTCTTACAAGTTTGCATCAGATAACAGCTCTGCTGGTGTTTTATTTATTAGAACACCTCAATGTTTTCTTGATGTAACCACTTCAGACTCTGTGATATGCATGTTACTAAGACATGTATTTTAGGTCCTTGAAATCACAGGGCAAAAAAATTGAGAAAGAATAAAGGCATAGACTTTATGATAAGGCCAGAGATTCCATCTGATCTTCTTCATCTGTACCACAAGAGAGTGTCCACCCCATGATACAGTCTGTAATTTTGAAATTTATACTATAGTTACTATGACATGTTCCAGGTGCCCAGTGGTCCACCCAGGAGAGAAACCGATCTTTTGGCCTGAATGATGCTCTGTTCAGCTTCCTCCCCTGACAGCAGGTTAGTACACAGTGAAACCTCTCCTTCATTTTCACATTTCCCTGGATATCCACTTACAATTAAGCCCAGCCTGGAGAACATAGAGACTCTCTGGCATTCTTGATACTTGCAAGATGCTGAGAATGCAATGCAAAGATTAGAAATGAGGTTGTATGGGATTAGAATGTAACTTAAGATCCAGCAGCTACAAATAATTAGTGCCTCTGCTTCAGATGACACACCTTAGGAGAACAAGTGTACTGTGGTGTCTTCATCTAGCCACAGGGGCTCAAACTTTGTCAACATCCCTGAAATCTTCCTAGGATTACTCTCTGGGTCTTTTGTAGTCAGGCAAAGATAGTAGGTGAAACTCATTACTGCTATCTTTCCCCTTATTCAACAGCTTTGTTTCCTTCTCAGCAAAATCCTAATGGAACAGATTTAAATGATTCAGTTCATCTTATCCCAATTAAGACCTATAATTTTTCAGATTTTAAGCTCACCTTGGAGTTTATGGCTATAATACACACACACATCTACCTCCCCTCACACTCATATGTTTTTCTATATTCATGTCTGCCTCCCTCATACCCCTACTTTATTATTATATATGTGCCTATATGTCTATTACATACCTGCCTCTCCCTCACACCCCTCTACTTTATTATCATAAATATATATATATATATATATATATATATATATATATATTTACATATACTCTTTAGATTTTGCATATTAGAGAAAATGTGATATTTGTCTTTCTGAGCTTGGATTATTTTGTCTAATATGACAATTTCCAGTATTATCTATTTTTTGTAAATGATGTATGTTCATTATTTAGGCTAGAAAGAATTATGAACTTATACCATTCTTCTGTGATGAGCGTTGAATCTGGTTACATCTTGACTATTGTGAGAAAAACAGTGATAGCCATGAATGTGCAGGAGTCTCTATAGTATTCCAACTCAGATTCACTCATGTGTGTTGCTGGAGTAGTGTGGCTGAATCATACAATAGTTTAATTTTCAGCTTTTTTTTTTTCTAAAATTTCAAGCAGTTTCCAAAGAGATTGCAAAAACTCAGAATCTCAACAAAGATGGGGTAACAAGAGAAGGTAAAGTAAGGGAGAATTAAATCTCTCTCTCTCTCTCTCTCTCTCTCTCTCTCTCTCTCACACACACACACACACACACACACACACACACTTACACTTTCATACACCAGGAGAGAGAGAGAGAGAGAGAGAGAGAGAGAGAGAGAGAGAGAGGAAGAAGAAGAAGAAGAAGAAGAAGAAGAAGAAGAAGAAGAAGAAAGCAGTAGGAGGTAGAAGTATGGTTGTGGGGGAAGAAGGGTGACCAGTGAGAGAGAATGGGGAGGAGGAGGGTGGTGAGAAAAACAGCATGAGGCAGAGTGAGTTCCAAGTCCTGCTGTGCAGAAGGAATGATGTGACACAGTTCCAACCCTTGGAGCAGAGCTAGCAGGGTGTGAGCCTCCACAAGTGCTGTGGGTGTGGGGCTTGTTTGTATAATAATGTATGTATTTTCATGTTCATCCTTTCGGGAACCCTCTCCCTGTTAAGGTTAATGATTATCTGTTAAGTTAATGACTCCACATGAGAATGTGTTCCTCAGAACAATGGTAAATACTATGACCTTCAGGACAGGACTTAAGGCTGTGGGAAAGAACTCTGAAAACATGAGTTCAAGAATACACAGTTTCTCAACTATACAAAATATAAAGATAAATATAAATCATATGAGGAGCTTCACAGACTTCAAAGAATAAAGACAGCTGCACTAATGAGTAGGCTGGTCTGTAAGATACAAAGGCAGGCAGATTTCTGAGTTCAAGGTCAGCCTGGGACAGAGCAAGTTTAGATTCATGCTGGGAATTATACAAAGCTAACCTCACTGTTAGTGCTTACTAAAGCAAGCAGATCTCTGACTTCATTTGCTATGTTAAAAGAAACATGTTTACTGTCTCTTTCTAAGAATGAAGTGAGTATGAGAAATGTACAGATTTTTAAAATTTAAGGACAATACAAAAAAATAAGAATAAGCTATATTCTATGCTTGTTTGGAGAATCCACTTTAGAGTCCCCAGAGGGAAGTCAGGTGTTTGAGAGGAAGACTTCTTTGAGCTGTACATCAAACTCACCAAAGTCATAGATTTTATTTTAATGCTAGGAGTATCTGATTTGATTACTAAGTGATCCAAATTATAATTTTAATCATCATTCCAGTATTCACACACTTAATGAAATCTTTAAAAAGAAACACTTTGGGAAAATTTAAATATACCCCCATAGTATTATAATGGCTTAAGTGATTGTATAAGTTCTTCTTTGGAATTTTCTTTAATTTTATTTATGATGCATTAGCGAAAACAAGTCTTTTTACTTTTTAGTTCCAACTCAATAGCATTTACCAATGAAAGAACAATTTTAAAGCAGATATTTTCAATACCTGAACCTGGCTGGTACTAGTTATTTTCTTGCCCTTGCTTGCAAATTCCCAAGGCAACCGCAGATAACTAGCATAATGAACAAAACACAAGCATTTCATTGTTACTGTTGCTTTCTGTAACACAGCTCAATAAATTAATATGCCTCTTTACATGACTTTTAATAACACCATAGTCTGCTAAAATGGGAACAATAGCTTCTGGCACATAACTCTAACACTTTTGGTCTGAGAGTTATCTTCATTCTTTCAACTTCTCTACCCTGCCCTCTCCACTTCTCAAGAAGTTAAAAAAAGAATTATTTTATTTTTAACTATGCATATGCTATGCATGTTTATGTGGAGGTTTTAAATGTTGAGTGCTAGTGATAGTATATTCTAGAAAAGGGTGTCAGATAGCCTAGAACAGGAGTCATATACAGTGTGAGACCAACCAAACTCAGGTCCTCCACAAGAGGAGTGTGTACTCTTAACTGCTAAACTATCTCTCCAGCCTATTTCTTTTCTTTCTTGTTTTTGAGACAGGTTTTCATGATGAAGATCTTGACTGGCCTGGATCCTATTTTCTAAAACTCACAAAGATCCATTTACCTCTACCTCTTCAGGGGCTGGATACAGTGGTGTGCACCATCATACCTGGCCTCCCTGAGACTCTAAATATGATACTGCCATAAATAGGTACTCAGTAAATACCCTCAACTCATTTGTAGGATGAAGGTTGAAACCCTGGCATTTGTCTGTTTACTAGGATAGAGACATCAGGGAAACAGTATTACTATTCTCTATTATGTAACTTCATTTTCTTTCTAGCCAAGTCTTCACAAAGTGGACTTTTGGCAAGTAAACCCCTTTAACTCCCAGCCCTTTAAGACTTTAAAATCACCTGCTTCTAATTATTTTTTATTTCAACTGAAATCTACATTTCTTGAAGGAATTCTGGTTTTTCACCTGGAGTTTGGCTGCTTACCAAAGTAAAGGGGGTTTTCAGGATTTTGTATTATTTCCTCCCCCTACCCTGGGTTTCTCAAATTGTCACACTATTTGGGAGCAGTTAAAATGGATTATTGATTTGACTATGTTGCTTTCAAAATGCTGCAGAAATCAGCCTGCTCCATGCTTGAGAGCATGCTTTTCATCTTTAATTAACTTAGCATGTTCTGATAAACCTTTTCATCTCCTGTGCAGTTATCCTGGAGATATATATGTATATATGAGAATGAGGATGCCATTGAACTAGATTAGAAAATAAAGCTCATGGAACAAGGGACTGCTTTCCAAATGTCTGCAGCCAAGAATCCTTCATAGGAAGCTCTTCCATTTTAGAATGTTTTGCTCTTCTTCAGTGGCCTTGGTGGCTTTACAAACATTAAGGAGAGTCATGTTCCACCTTGTGACATTTGAATCAGTGATTAACTGTCTTTGCCCACTTTCCTAGGTTCTCATAATGAGTAAAGCACTGAAGCATACATTTCTTAGGAAGTGTCCTCATTGTTAGACAATGCATGCCTGTATTTTATTACTTTCAAAATCTTTCTCAGTAAATATTTTTCTTCGACTCTTGGTTTCACCCCAGCTCTCCTTGCCTCCGGTTCACTAATTAAGGCATTTTGTTTTAATTAAGTAATTAATTTTAAATTAATCACTGGTGGTTTTAAAATACTCATATTCTGTTTATAAAATTTAAATTGCTCTCTTTTATTTGCTTTGGGCATGTCTCTTACACCAACTGCTATTTCTTTCTGGCTCCTCCCCTTCCTTTTTCAGTTAGTCTTTTTTTACCCTAGACAGTTTAACTTCTACTCTCATGTCACCTATAATATGTAATTTCAAGTATCTATATAAATGCTATGAATTGCAAATGAAAAAAGAATGCAATATTTGTCTTTCTGGAATGGACTGAATTTGCTTGTATGGTCATTTTCAGGTGCATACATTTTTCTGAAAAATGACATAATTTTGTATGTCGTTATGGTTGAATTAAATTCCATTGTACATATGCATGTACCACATTTTCTTTGTCCATTCATTTGTTGATGTGAGGCTGATTTCCAAATGTAGCTATAAAATTTAGTTAACTAACCAATTAATTAAAATAATAAAAGGAAATAGGTGAATGCAGAAAAATCAGTACTTCCTTATAAGAATACCCTGAAAGTCCTTAGATGTTGGGTTGTGTGTATGCATGTCCTTTTCTCTGTGGTAGTGAGATGTTTATGAAGAACTACACCATGTATTTTCAGATCTGGACAGTAAATAGGAGACAGGCAACCTCATGCTTGGTGGACAATTTTGTGCAAGTTGTAAAGTAGGCAGCACATATTATCATTGACAGATGAGCCCCAGGTTAGTTAAGTGACTTGTCCAGAGCCCCAGGTCAGTGTGGCTCAGAGCTGAGGCCCAGTTTCTCTGATGTAGTCTGTATATTTAGTCAGGTTTCTGAGATGGCTCCTCCTTGAACTTCATCTTTTGAATACCAGAACTGTGCTTTAGGGCATTTTCAGATAGGAAAGGATATCATTAGTGTTCAAGGAACAATTAGTGCTGGTTAAGTTGAGAGATGGGAGTGTCAGGGCTGGTGACTTGGTAGATTATTGGCTTGTTGAGGATGCCACAAAACAAAGTGTCATGTAAGCTGCCAGTGAGATACACGAAGTATTTCTACTTCTATTTTCATATCAGTTTCCTCCCCCTTCTCTCTTCCATGTACATTTAGAGCAGAACAAGGGAGTAGAATAGGAGGTAAAAATGAAATCTCATGTTCTATATTAACAGGGAGGGTGAGGAATCTGTTTTGAGGATTTATGTGGAGAGATAAACAGGGCTCTAGTAAAATCTAGGAATAAAGAGAAAGCCAAGCAAAGAAATTATTTTCCCAATTTTACTCCAAAATACACATAACCACATACTCATACTCTTTGAATGGCTGACCATATCCAACTTTACTTCAGAAAATAACCTCAGCACCTGTTTTCATGTTCCAAATTCCCTGCCAGCCTGATTCACCATTTGGAGCCACATGCAATATGGAGGAAACTCTGTAGCAATAAACTCCAGACTGCTGTGGTCTACAGACTGCTCCATCCTTTGTTAGGTACACATATGTCTTTGTCACACCTGGTGTGCAATGAAAACACAAATGTTCCCCTGTTGACAATAAGCAGGTATCCAGTAGCACACACCTTTGCTCAGGCCTTTAATTTTTTTTTTCTTTAAAATAGAGTCAAATCATCTAAAGTACCAATTTCAGCTCATGTTTTGATGATCTGACAAATACATCTGGTATTAGAAACACCCCAGACAAAGTGCATTACTATGGTAGATGTCACAGCACCTGGAGCCACTGGGCCTGACTGTTGAAGAGGAAAGAAAACTGAATTCAGGGAAGCCAACTTTACAAACAGAATGTCATCAGCCTATGCAAGATTCTTCTACCAGGAGCAGGGGCAAAGCAAGCAAGGGAGCTGGTCTTTCAAGTTTGTTTCTCCCCGTGATTTTGTTCAAGTCAGCAACCTCCCCTGCTCTATACTTGACCTTTAGACAAGGTTTGTAGGAGCATAGCAAAGTTAAAGCCAACACATTCCCTGTAATCTTACTCTGGCTCTTCATCGTCTATTATTAACAGACTACAATGCTTTTTGTTGCAATGGGTTAATCAGTCTCGTTCATACTGAAGAGGAGCATGAGGGCATCTTAAGCTGTGCACAACGAAGCTCAGTGTTGTCTATTGAGAAGGTTCTCAACCGTAATGTTATAATTACAGCATCACCCACACACTATAATTACAGTTAAAGCCAAGGCTATGTTTACAGTGTACTAAAAGGGGTGGAACTGTTTTGTTTTAAGTGATCCAGTTGCCTCCTCTGTTGGTAATCGAAATACATAGGAATGAAAGAGCCATGTCCTAATACGGTTTTCTGAACAGCAGCATCAGATACCAAGAAGCTAAAAGTGAAAATAAAAACCCCAAGACCTCTAAATACCAAATGAGAAAGGACACACATGAGTGCCAAGCCTGTCACCACAATGACTCTTGATTTGAAAGCCCAGGGTGGGCAAGACTGTGGAGGCTAACATGTTAGTGGGGGTTGTTCATCTCTGGGTTCCCTTACTTGATCTGCCTTGTTGTACAGGCTATGGCTGAGCGCCTCTTGTCTGTTTGTAGGAGTTCATTGGTTGTAATATTTTCTCCTAGGATATGAGCATATAGAATCACCACTGACCCAATTACAGTGAATGGTCATTCTGCAGGCCCGCTCATTCCCCTGAGATGTACTTTATTTGTATCCACTTATGAGCCAGACATCCTTCAAAATGCTAAGTAAACTGCAAGAGCAAAATAGAAACTTCTGCTCTCGTGGAACCTAATTCTAATGTATGTTAGACTCGTCCTCTGCTTATTAACCTGGGTGAGTAAAAGGAAAGCTTTGTCATGGGCAATGGTTGATGTAGACTCGTCTGTCCTGTGTTGGACACCAACACTTGACGCTGTAAGCTTTGGGTTGAGATCTACCATTTTTTCCACCTTTATTCCTTCTTTTTAAATTACAATTTTCATACTATATATTGTGATGATATTTTCCCTCCTGCAACTCCTGCCAGATCCTCTCAACCTCCCTACCTCCCTCGCTCCTTTTTCTTTTTATACTCTTGACAATTTCATACACATATATACTGAATTGGGTCACTTTCATCCCATCCCCATTTTCTCTCCCATGGAAACTCTTCTTTCCAACAAGCTTCCTATTTTGATGAGATGTTTTATTTTTTATCTACTGAGTCTAATTATGGATGAACATGAGTGGAACTGTGTACTAGCACTTGGGTAATTTATCAGTTGACACATCACTGAAGAAAATGACAGTCCTCCTCCACACTCCTGACTATGAAACAGAACAATAAAGTGAATGTTGTGCTCTCATTAACATGTTACTAAACTGAAGATAATTTTTACAGGAAACTAAAAGACGGCCACCAGCATAAGATGGAGGCTTAATCTCATAAAATACAATATTACAAAAAGAATCATTTATATGATTAGAACAGTATTTGGTATAATTTCTTAAGAGGCTAGATAGGACTATTGTAGATTTTTAGGCCTATGCTCAGTATCTTAATTACCCTGAAGTAGTCACAGTCAAGCTAAAACAAATGGTCATGGCTGTGTTCCAACAAAACTTTTCTAGCATATGCATCTGGTCTGATGGTTAGTTTGCAACCTCTGGTTTAAATAAAAGCTGACCTAAAAAAAAAGAAGACCCAAGGCAGCTTATTTTATAACTCATATTGTTGAATTGTAGGCAAATACATTATTTATAAAACTGATATTTCATTATTGTTGTAAATCACTGCACATGGTGTTGGGCTTCACATAGGCAATTTCTTTCAAGTTCAATAGATACTTTGACTGTATGAAAACCTCCCTCTTTTGGTCAAGTGATTTTTATGAAAAATTTTAAATAACTCTGGGGAAATCAAATATCCACATGAAAAAGAAGAGTAAGTCTCCCAACTCAAGTCATGTGTGCAGAAATCCCCACTCAGGATGGATCCAATGCACACCCATAAGAGGTCAAACTTTAAACTGCTCTTAAGAAACACTGAGGTAAAGCCGTGTGGGCTTGTGATTGACCAATATATACCACGTATTGTGGATCATGAGAAAAAATATATCCAAGAATTCATACATTTTAACAACCTTTAAAAAAAGATGTATAGACTCATTACTAAGTTACAAGTTGTCTGTTTAGAAAACAATCACCTCTTGAGTGGTTTTGGTCCAAGGGCATATTGTATCATGTTGCATGCTTGCCGCTAGATACTCAATTACTTGAAAAGTAATCCTGGTATTTATGCTTCAACTCTTTATTAAATCCATGCATCTTTTAAAAAAATGCAGTGTGGCTTCTTCTTTCTCAGTAAACACCGAGATTAACTTATATGAAACACAAGACGTACCCAAGGAAGATTAAATAGTTTTCTTCCATGCATCACTGTATATTACCTGAAACAAAATCGTTTATCATACACAGGAGCTATGTGGACCAAGCGCCTTTCTGGAAAAATGGATGTAGATTATTCTCTCCTGACAATACATAATCTACATCTACCACATAGGATCTATGGCTCTCTGGTAATTAAAGAATTGGGTTTGAAAGAGTGTAACTAATGAGTCAAAAAATTAGTAGGCTGCAGACAATATTGAAAAGCTCACAACAAACTGTGGGCCATCATCATTAAAGAATACTCACTACACTACCTGCTGTCTCGGGCCGCCTAGGGCAAGAGAATGTTTATGTTGGTTTTTATCCTTGAACACATTAAAAAAAAAAAAAAAAAAAAAAAGCCTGCTAGGATTCTGTATATAGAGTAAACACAGACATACTGTGATTTTTAGGGAAGTGCTTAAAAATATTTAGCAGACTTCGGAAGAAAAAAAGGTGTAATCATTTTCTAACTATTTGTTTTTATCCCTACCCCCAAAGAAACAGAAGAGCATACTACATATGTAAGCCAGAAGGGCCTTCCTTACAGAGGTTTCACTAACAGTGGCTAAAACATGTGCAGAGAGGGAGAATAGACTTGTTGTATGCAGGTGGTAAATACAGATTTGCCACTTATGGCTCAGACCACTGTTAGAAAGTGAAGGATCATTTAAAACAATGTTATGACTGGCTATTTATCATTTTATAAAGAGTCTTTCTTTTCCACCCACTCTATGTGAAAACATCCACTGTATAACAATGTGTTAACATGTACGTCATGATGATTATAGTCTTTATCTGGGTATTTGAGGTTGGAAAAGTGTCACTGACAAATGAATATTGACATGGATGTTTGAAGAACTATCTAAGTTATTATTTTTTTTTTTCCTGAGGCAGGGCTTCCCATAGCTCAGGCTCACCTTGTCCTTGTTATGTAACTGAGGCTGGTCTTGAACTACTGACCTTCACATTGCGACTTCCCAAGAGCTGTGATTGTGGGCAAACCTCACTACACTTGTTTAGTTTTGCTGAACTAAGAACAGATATACTGTCCTCTCTATTGGTCCGTTGAGAATGCCTAGTAAACCGTCTTCTCTGTACCTCCATTTTCTTTGTATAAAGTACATAATTCTTCCTGCTTGCTGTTTCTGAAAGCAAGGAAGAGGGATGGAGAGCACCACTAGGCTGTGTGGCATCATTTGGAGATTAGCGCTGCCTGTGAGTCAGGGAGAGTTTACCATTCATTTGGCTTCTAGAGAGAGCCAACATAAACACTGTCTCCCTAAAAACAATCACCAGAATCCATGTTTACTTACTGAATCGCTGACTGAATCTTTTGTAAACAACTAGACTGTCAAGAATTCAAAGTCAGCTTCCATGTCAGGACACAGTCAGTGCTGTTTTCTAATGTGTGCCCGGAGCTCAAGTCTCCGGAACACAGGAATGCTGGGAGTTCTGTCTAACACACATTGTGCAGAGCCGTACTTCCTTTATGGAGAATCTCTTTTAGCTATACCACCAGGAAACACGTATTTTATTGAAAATACATTTTTTTCTCAGTTATATGTTCTGATAAGTTCCCCTCCCTCTACTCCTCCGAGCTCCTCTCTGCTCCAATCTGGATCTAATCCCCTTCGGTCTCTCCTTAGAAAACATACAGGCTTCTAAGGGGTAATAGTAAAATAAAGTAAAACAAAAAACAAGACATAGCAAAAACTAACACATTGGAATAGTACAAATCAAACAAATGCAAGGAAAAGAGCCCAGGAAAAGGCACAAGAAGCAGATATAGATGTTGTGAATGACTCATTCACACACTCAGAAATGCCAGGAAAAAAAAAACTGGAGCCATAACTCATACATACAGACATAACTCATACAGAGGGCCCGGGTTGGGGGGGGGGATAGAAGAGAGAGAGAGAGAGAGAGAGAGAGAGAGAGAGAGAGAGAGAGAGAGAGAGAGAGAGAAGAAAAAACCCCATAAATAATATAAAAGGTAAAGTTTAAGAAGGGGTACACCATGGCATAACATTATGGGACAAAAAAAAAAAAAAAAAAAAAAAAAAAACAAAAACCTTCAAAGATGCCTTTGAGTTTGTTTTCTGTATACACACTGCTGGTCGTGTATCATGCAGCGGACCCTAAGAGCAGCCATTCTCCCCAGTGAGATTTCCTAGTTCCTAATGTTGACATTACTCAATAAGAAAAGAATGCTCGACACTGAGGGGTGTTTCAGCTTTTGTTGGACCATCTATGGGCTGGGCTAGGAGTAGGGCGTTCTTACCTTCGGCAGCGGAAGTGCTGTCTGGATACAGCAGTGATTGTATAGCGATCTACAGCATACACCAACACCATACTATGACTCTAACTCCACTTTCAGATGGTAAACCACAGTGGAAAGAGTCTAGGTATGTATAGCAATGGATTAGAGAAGCATTTACCTTTCTCTCTGCTTATCCCACCCTTTTAATGAATGCCCTATGAAGGACATGAAGACCATGAAGTCGTGAGAGGACTTAAATGTTGGGGGTGCCTTTTTGTTCCTTGCATTTTTTTTTTCAACTGTAAATTTTAACTATTCATTGGGGATGCAGAATGTTCTAGGTCCTTTTCAGGAACTATAAGGTATAAGAATTATAAGGCACAGCCCCAAATCTTAAGGATTGTAGAGTTTATTATTAGGAAATAGAAAATACACAAAGGTTTATATTAAGCTGAACCTGTGTGATTTTAGGACACATGGTAGAGTTGAGTAGAGGTAGCTGCACGGTATTTAATTTAGTATATGTTGGACTAAAATTAAAGCCATAAGAGCATACACTGCATACCATGTAAGTTTAGAAAGGGGCTAGGTACTTCTACTTAAATATAATCTTTCTGATAACTTTATGAATTAACTGTTATTAACATTTAGAAACATTTAGAAAGAGAGTCACAGAGATACCAAGATGGGGCATGTTTCTTCTTGGGAGTATTAGAAGCTTTGTATAGAGGAATATTGAGTACCATACCTAAAGGACAAAAAAAATTATTTCACGATGGGCTGTTCCATTTCAGGAGGAAAGAACTGAATTCTGGTAAAGGTGATGAAGTGCAAGAACACAAGGAATGGGACTGGAGAGATGGCTCAGTGGTTAACAACACTGGTTGCTCTTCCAGAGGATCTCAGTTCTATCCCCAGCAACCACATGGCAACATACAATTATTTGAAACTCCAGTTCCAAAGAATCTGACACCTTTACACAGATACATGTGTGGACAAAAATTAATGCATAGAAAAAAATTTTTTAAACTTAAAAAACAATGCAAGGAACAGAAGTATGGAGGGTTGTACTGGCTCATTGTGATCCTTAACTTGATCAGACTGAGATATGTAAGTGATGAATACACTTCTGAGTGAGTATAGTTCTGAAGAAGACTGAGATGCAAATAAGGAAAAAATCTTTTTTGAAAGTCAGTAACACTTTCCAATAGGCTGGGGGCCCCAGCGGAACAAAGCTGGAAGGCAGAAGGAAACGGTGAATGTCAGTGCCTCATTTTTGAGTGATGTCTCTGTTGCTGCTACATTCTGCTCTGGCTATTGCTTCTATTCTCTTCAGCCTTTTGATAGGGACTCACGCCAGTGATAGATTCTTTAAGTGACTCCTGACCTTGGACTGAGATTATGTATGGTTCCAATTACTTGAACTGAATACTTATTGGATTTTTGGTTCTACAACATGTAGATGGCCTGTGTCAGATTATCTAATCTATAACCCAGATAGATAGATAGATAGATAGATAGATAGATAGATAGATAGATAATAGGTAAATAAATAAAAACACACATATACAGGGGTACACTGGACTAGATAGAAAAGATATTAAGATTACTGTTACAGAATCTCTTGAATATTTGGTGTGATACTAGTGTGATATTGGTATGCCCTGTCAACCTGACAGGATCTAGGATCAGCTTGGAGATAAGAGTCCAGATACACCTGTTGAAAGTTATTTAGCCTCTGCTCATGCCTGTGTGGTGTCAGAGAACAAATAGTTAGAAGATAGCCTTTTAAAATGAGAGAGAACATTTCTTCTGAAGGACACACAATCATGTAAAACCTTCTCTCTGTATGTTTAATAAAATCTTATACATTTTGTTTCAAGTTCATAAAATCCTTAAAAGGGTTCTTATTTTATTTTCCTCTCATGGGGTATTGTTTCCAATCTGAGAGCTTACAAACTTGCACATATGTCTATTGACTGTGTGTTCTTAGTATATTTGATGTTGAACACTACTAGCTTTATAGGTAACATTACTTCATTAGAAAACAAAGAGGTCCTTGCTAGGATCAGGCTAGTATTTTGGCAGGGTGTAGACTTTAGCATCATGTGCACATCAGTTAAGTGTTTATGGTATACTGTGACACACATATAGTAAGGTGATGTGAACATTTGCGACTATCTATCCTGAATTAGCTGCTCCTGTGTGTTCTGCATGGCTCATGTCCACTGATACAGACATTGTTTAGCACAGGGCTTGCTTTATCAAATCATCTCTAGGATAAGAAGATAGGAAGATAATGTTTGATAAAGAAAATAGGAAATGATGGACTACTTCCTTGAGTGAGAATATCAGAATGTGTGATTTTACCCAGATCTGAACCAGATCTCTCCAGCTTTCTTATTTGTCACAAGCAGGTAATCATTACATTCAAAACTATAGGCACTCCTCAGTCAGGATTAAGCCTCAGACTTTGATATGAGGTGATGGTTGAGCTCCTCAGACCTGGTGAGTTGATAAAGGAAATGACTTGGGGGAGATCATGCTTGTCAGCCGAAGGGAGGACAGAGAGGAGTATGTACTGTTTATGTGTAGAGGATGGTTCCCATGTGCCCTCAGGAGCATTCTTACTCTGCCCTGTCTTCGTACAGAAAACAACAACTAGGAAGGAGGTAGCCTCCACCAATTGAAAAGCTGCTCCATAACCCAAACATGACTCATACGCCCCCTCCCACTCTACAGAATTGTACACTTCTCAGGGAACACATGAATATGCTTGACCCTTCCAAAACAGGAGCATCCTAGAGAGTTTGCTGTCTGGCACACATGACAAATAGATGAGATTTGCTGAAAGTCTTATCAGTTTGCACTTTGGGTCATCATTAAGAGAGTAATATTTAAACCTCACACTACAAATTTACTGTGCAATTTACTCATACAATCCCAATTATGATTTTATGACACTCATACAAACAATAAGAACAACAGCTTAAAATAAGCTAGGTATACCCTATACCCTTATCTTTTCCTTTTTTTCTTTTCATGAAATGATATCTAGTATATACTCTTTCAAATAAAAATCTACAATTAAACAAATTCCTACTAAGAGAATTTTGGTGATGCAAAGGAGTTAAGAAGAGCATAAAACACGACTATTGACTTAAAGGCACAATATAATTAATTCACGAAATCCATACATTTGATTGCATTTGCATGACTGAGGTGGAGAACTTTGGATCCTAGAACCCCCAACTTACCAGTGGCTGTACCACTGATCAAAGTGACCACACATGCATACATACAAACACGCAAATAGTCAAAGTTTCAGGAGGTAAATGTTATCATTGAACAATAGACAATGTTCCGTAGTAGAACAGAAGGTAGGAAACCTAGCCCTGGAGGATTAGTGGGACCTTTTTCTGTGAGTTGAAGGTTGAGTTTGGTCTTGTGCATAAAGGGAAGATAGTTAAGGATAAAGGGGGGTCGTGTTCCATGACATGTAAGAAACAGGTGGCTTATATGAAGGCAGCTTGGTGAGGTATATGAGTAAATTTGGTTGGAGAGATAAATTCCGTCTTTTGCCAACTCAAGCCTTGTATACATACTTTTAAATAATAGCAATAATAATGTTCAAAACGAGTTTGTAAAAGAAGGAAATTTAAGTTCAACAAATTACCGTTGATCAATAGTAAATGCTTCAATTTAACCTGCAAGCACAAACACAACAGAAAAAAAAAAAAAAAACCAAAGAGCTCTATATGAAAACTGAAATGTAAATCCTGAGAAATACTTTTTGCTTATAAAATTTTAACTCTGTCACTTTTTCTGTTACCGGTATCCCAAAGAGAGAAAGGATAGTAGCTTGAATTATAGTAACACATGGAAGCAATCAGTGCAAGTTAGCAAAATGACAGAGATTCTTACTTTTCCCCAGGCTTGGATTAATTCTTTGCAGATCTGGGGAAGCCTTGCCAAGAGTAGCTGGTGTAGCTGAAAAAGAAAGAGAAGAAGATCATTAGTCATCCCTGTAGGAAAATGATCTGCTGCAACCCTGTTATGGCATCACTTTTGGATAACAGGCTTCCATGCAGAAACCCCCCATTAAAATTAAAGCAGTATCTATGCATTAGAAAGAGCTTGTAAAGACAGCAAATGAAAGCCTTTTGGTTGTCATTACCTTGGGTCTCATGCCCAGACAATACAGAACAATGAAAACAATTCCAGCTATCATTTGAGTCCAAACTCAAGTTTCCCTTGTGTGTAGGAAGGAGAACATAAGTTTCTTTAAAAAAAAAATACAAAGCCCACATTTAGGTTTTTTTAAAAAGTTTATTTTTGGAAATACTATAAGTGAGAACATTCCTAGACATGGGGAAAGAGTAAGGGGAAAAGCAAAGCAGAACAAAGAGGCCCTGGGGTTTTTTGATGGGCAATAATGAGGCTGTACAGGCACTGTTATGCACTAGGTACAGGCTGCCTGGACAGTAGGCAACAGTGGAAAGTGATCAGAAAGGCTCTTTCCAGCTGGGTTCCTTTGCAAATGCCCCAGCTATAAAGGAACTAACCTGTTGTCTGGTCTTGTTGGAGAAGAGTGTAGGAGGACTGGATAGACCATCTTTTGTTACCACCCAGATGTAACTAACACTGAGATTAAAATGAAAGCAAAGGAAGCTATGTGTGATACTGCTAGATCAACATTTAATCTCCCTACTGTATTTTAACTTATAAATTCTGAAAATATTTGTAATACTCAGAGTGATGGGTCTTTTCATAGACTAATGAGTTGACTAGTGGCTGGGGATTTCCTCCCTCAGGATTGAAGCTGGCATGGGAAAAAACAGATGTATGGTTGGAGAACCGGGATTTTTTTTTTCAGTGTTATTCAAAGCCCCTTGGGAGCAAGGAGGGTCTAATGGCTAAGTTCATCACCAAAGGCCAGTGGTTTAATAAATGTAGCCAGAGAACACAACGTTTGCAAAATAAATTAATAGTATGAGTTCAGGAAGCTTTCAGTTGGCTGATAACCTGGAGATGCTTAGAGGGCACGGAGGCAACGTTATGTTCTTCATATGCTATGGTTTAGATGTGAAATTTCCTCTATGGGTCCTTGTGTTAAAGCTATGATCCTTAGCCTGACACCACTCGGAGGTGGTAGGAATTCAAAAGATAAAGGTGAGTTAGGAGATCTTCCCATCATTGGGGGGGGGGGGGGGGACAGTGGTTTTAAAACAAAAAACTGGACACTTAGCCACTTCTTAGACCTAAGGAAAAGTGGATTCTCCACATCCTGTTGCTACAATGTCTTCCATTTCATAGGCTCAAAAGCAGTGGGACCAGCTAATCATGCCCTGAAAAAATCCAGAATACTCCAAACCTGTGAGTCAAAATAAACCTTTTCTCTTTATCAGTTGGCTGTTTCAGATATTTGTTACAGTAGCAGAGGCCCCACTCACCCCAATCTCCCCACCCTACCTGATGGGAACTCCAGGAAGCCTAGCGGCTGTAGGCTCTGCACCACCCTGCCAGAGCTCCATCTTCCTTCTGGTCTATACCAGCACCTGAAGCAGATGCAGATCAGCTTTCTGTGCCCCACCTCACAGTTCCACCTGCCTCCCAGGAAGCCAGCTCTAATCTGACACTCACAGCTCAGACCGCCTCCCTGGAGGCCTGCTCAATCCTGAGACATACAGCTCCTCCTTCATCCTGGGAGGCCTGTTTCAACATGGGACACTAAGGCCAGCCAACACCAGAGACAACCAGATGGCAAAAGGTGAGTACAAAAACATAATCAGTAGAAGCCAAAGCAATATGTCATCGTTAGAACCCAGCTCTCCTAGTACAGCAAGTATTGGATATCATAACACACCTGAAAGCAAGACTGTGACCTTAAGTCTCATGAAGATGATACAGGCTTTTAAAAAGGATTAAAGAAATGAAAAGAAATTAAAGAAAACACAATCAAACAGGTAGAAGCCCTTAAAAAGGAAACAAATCCCTTAAAGAAATACAGGAAAACACAATCAAACAGGTGAAGGCAATAAATAAAATGTTCCAAGACCTAAAAACAGAAACTGAAGCAATACAGAAAACACAAATGGAGGCAATCCTGGAGATGGAAAACATAGGAAAGAGAACAGGAACTATAGATGCAAGCAACACCAATAGAATACAAGAGATGGAAGAGAGAATCTCAGGTATAGAAGATACCTTAGAAGAAATGAATACATCGATCAAAGAAAATGTCAAGCATAAAAAGCTCCTAACTCAAATCATCCAAGAAATTTGCAACACTATGAAAAGACCAAACTTAAGAATAATAAGAATAGAAGAGCATGAAAGATTTCCAGCTCAAAGGGCCAGAAGACATCTTCAACAAAATCATAGAAGAAAACTTCCCTAACCTAAAGAAAGAAATGGCCACAAATGTAAAAGGAGCCTGCAGAACTACAAATAGATTGGACCAGAAAGGAAAATCCTCCTGCCACATAATAATCGAAACACCAAATGTACAGAACAAAGAAAGAATATTAAAAGCTGCAAGGGGAAAAGGCCAAGTAACATATAAAGGTAAACCTATTAGAATTACACCTAACTTCTCAACAGACTCTAAAAGCCAGAAGATTCTGGACAGATATCATGCAGACCCTAGGAGAAGACAAATGACAGCCCCTATTACTATACCCAGCAAAACTCTCAATCACCATAGATGGAGAAACCACGATATTCTATGACAAAACCAAATTTAAGCAATATCTCTCTACTTATCTAGCCCCACAGAGAATACTAGAAGGAAGATTCCAACATAAGGAGAATAACTACACCCCCAAAAAACCACAAGAAATTATCTACAGCAAATTCAAATGAAGAGAATCATACATACACACTAATACTACCAACAACAAAATAACAGGAACTAATAATCATTGATCATTAATATCTCTCAACATCACTGAACTCAACTCACTAATAAAAAGACACAGGCCAACAGACTGTTTATGCAAACAGGATTCATCATTCTGCTGCTTATAAGAAATATATTTCAGGGTGGAAGGATACTGGGGGCACCCTCTCAGAGAAGAAGGGAAGGTGAGGGACTCTGTGAGGGAGGGGCCTTGAGGGGAAGTAGCATTTGGGGATGTAAATAAATAATAAAAAATAAGAAAAGAAGGGGCTGGAGAGATGGCTCAGTGGTTAAGAGCACCGACTGCTCTTCCAGAGGTCCTGAGTTCAATTCCCAGCAACCATATGGTGGCTCACAGCCATCTGCAATGGATGCCCTCTTCTGGTGTGTCTGAAGACAGCTACAGTGTGCTCATATTTCTAAAATAAATAACTCTTAAAAAAAGAAAAGAAAAGAAAAGACAAGACGAAGTGGGCAGTGCGCTGACACACACTAACTTTAGACGTGCTGAGTTTAGTCTGTCTGCTCCCTTGAGGTGCTTTTTCATGGGTGTTTATATGACCTCTTCCCAGTGTATCTGCCTGGGAAGAAGCAGCCATCCTGTCTGGCACAAGTAATGTAAAATCTAGTAGATAGAGTTAAGGCTATCCATCAAACACAGAATTCTAATATGAGGAATTTTAGAGAGGTAATTGGGCGGGGGATCAAGTAATTATCATCAAAAGTACTAAAAAAAAGTTTTGGTTCTTTTTCTCGGTGAATCAATCAATTTAAATTGTTATTATAATATTTAAAATGTCATGTCTATCAGTTTTCAAACTTTCTATTTACTCTTGAAATTTTACATGTTTTTCATTTATTGAAGTTTATTTAGTGCCACAAATGATTGAGACAAGTAATTAACATGAAAGCAGGCAATACATACTCCCCAGAGTGAACAACATACTAAGCATCAATTTTTATATGAGCGGAAAGCAAAAATTGTCTTTTATGACAACATCATTAAGTCTTGCTGCTGCCTTCCCAACTGAAGATGTGTTAATTGTACTAGTATTCTTTTTAATATTTTGGGCTAGTCTCATCACTATCCCTAATTCCTTGTCTTTAATTGTGTATTTTATTTCATTATCTGACATCTCAAATTGAGCATAAAATCTTTCAAACTTTTTTGTGTTATTATTGTTATTAAAGTTTTATGTGTATGAGGACTTTGTATATATATATATATATATATATATATATATATATATATATATATACATATATATGCATGTGCGTGTGTTTATCACATATGTGCCTGGTGTCCACATAGGTCAGAAGAGGGATTCCGTAGATCTGGAGTTGTGGATGGCTGTGATCTACTATGTGGGTGCTGGGAACTTAACCCTGGTGCTCTGCAAGAATAACAAATGCTCTTAACTCTCCAGCCCCTCAAATACTATTATGAAATAGATTTAAATAAATTTAAATATTTAAATATTTAAATATTTAAATATCTGAAACAAATATAATAAACAGCAAAGCAGGAACCAAAGTGAGAACACAGTTAGTGCCAAGTAGATGCAAAAGAACCGTTTTTCATAACCTTTGGTTTTCCATCTTGTTGGTTTGAGACATGGTCTCGTCACGAAGCCTAGGTTGGTATAACACCTTGGCTAGGACTTTTTAGGTGTTTATATCTTTGGTCTTCTATTTAAAATTTAATCTCACTTCAGGACCCTCAAAGATGGACTTGGGGATTATTTGAATCTTTTTGCCCTCTTCTCAATGTGGCCACATTGACCAAATCTCCTTTTACTACATTCCTCTAAATAAATAAACATAAACAAAAAAACATACAAACAAATAAATGTATATGTTCTCTATTGTAAGTTACCTGTTTTATTGACAATTATTTACTATTTGAGTTTAGATAGTTCAAAGGGGAAATATTAGTTTAACTAGCGACAAGAAAAAAGACAGGTGGGAAGGAGGGAGGATGGGGAAGGGGAGAGAGAGAGGGAGGAGGAGGGAGTGCCTGTGGAATTACTCAGCATTTGTCTCAATTTTCAATTTGAAATTGAGGAAAAATAGGTCGTGGATTAGCAGTAGCATTGACAAGTTTTTCCAGAATGATAACTGCCATGGAATGCTCAGGTCAGTTCAGTTCTGAGACCATTAGTAGAGTCTGAGCCAAACTGCTGGTCTGGAAAATCTTGGGGAGCCTTGGCTCCCCAAGACTTCTGGTGTTTTCCCTCTTGGCACATTTAGGAACATTTTCATGAAGCAAAAGCTTCACTCAGCCAACACACTCTATAACATGCAATGAATCAAGACATATAAAGAACAAATGGCATCCTAGTGGAAAGGCCACAGATTTATGCCAGTGTCAAGGTGATGCTGGTTACAGATGTAATGTACAACATGCTGCCTTAGCAATGGAGGGGTCACGCTCACTCATCAATTCAAATTAGTGTCAGAGTCATGGACCCAGTGTCTCGAAAGTTCTGACCAGTAAGCCAAAGGCAAATAAAGAAAGAGCATAAGCAGAGACCACAACTCTGACAGCAGTAACAATCAATTAATGAGGCCAGCACACAGTGGTTTGGTTATGATCTGCAGGGCTCCCATTTATTATGTAACCCAAAGGGATTAATACGCATTTTATAGGGAGCTTTAGATGCTGCGATTTTAAAACCGTCTACAGTCCTCCCCTACCTCAGGAGTCCGTAAAAGAAGCACTCCAACATGGAGTGCGGGAGAAGAAAATAGTACTTTCCATAACTGTAGACAAGCTTCTTGCAGGAAAATGGCTCTATGGAATAGTTGCCAAGTTTAGGACAACAAGCAACGGTGAAGGACAGATGCATTTGAGTCAAGAACACTACAGCACGGATGTGCTTCGGCAAGACACAATCTACAGATCACAGAACTGTGATCCCAGGCAGTGTATTGAATGTGTGAGTTAGGATATGTTGGGTTGGGGGTGAAATCAGGCACACCTTGGGAACGATCTTGCCAAAAGACTTAATTTTGAGTCTGTAAACGTTAGGGAATCTACTAATTTGTTGTGCTCTGAGGTGGAGTGCCTCCTGCTGGACTCATCCAGGAACAGGTTCCTCTGAGTCCTTCTCTATTCTACTTCTCCTACTCGTACTTTCCGAATGGAGCATGTTTCTGGATCTCAGTTTATGTCTGTAAAACAGGGACCTGCATGTCTCCATGTAAGGGTTAAATCAGCTCCTACATACAAATAATTGCAAGTAATTACTAAATGTTAGGCAGTTTTCCTGTTATGATTGTTGTCATTCTTATTAGTAGGCACTGTCTTAACTGTGGGGCAAGTCTTTTCCCAAGAACAGTTCAGCATTGACTTTCTATTGGGTCTTGTGGGGTTATGGTACTTCATTCAGGACAGTATGCACCCCAAAGCCCAAGAACTCTACTTAGGTACTCCTGTAGGCTATATGTAGTTAGTAGATTGTCCTTCTTCACAGAACTCTGGGGAAGTGATACCAATAGAGTATAGGATAGAAATCCATCTCTATAAGCACAAGTCAATCTGAGGCTAAGCACACTTAATCCAACTTCTCTGACTACAGTATTATTAAGGCGGCAAAGGTGGGAGGACCGATGTTCTGGCAAATACTGTGACTTTGCCACTTGTGTAAGAATGGCAGTTATAACCAGTCCTTAATGAATAATGCAGGCACGAGACAAGACAACACAGTACTTCATGAGACATCCATTCTCCCCAGTGATAGGAGGCGAAGCGTGCAAAGCACCACACAAAGCACCTGGCACAAAGTAAGCCTTGGGTAAGGAGAACTATTGTATTACTGTTAACATTTGCTACGACAATGATAAAGATGCTGCTGCAACTGTCGTGAGATGCTCATCCAAGATGTCCTTTGTGAGGGTTCGTTTCTTCCCCTGGGCAGCTTAATTGCCCTCCACCCAGCAGCCCTGGATGCTGTGCTTCCTTCCCTTGCTGCTGGGGCTTATTTGCTCGTACTCAAGGGTACACAGTGAATTCCTCGGGGTGAGTATTACTGCTTTTGTCTTTATGAGTCATTAGAGGCACAGGAGATGGTCCCTAGTACAGTAATACAATTTGCAAAACTAAGATTGCTTTAAGTGTTTGTATGGGGCCACAAGAGAATCAAACATTCTAGCATTACAATCTCCACTTGGAAACTTTCAAATTTGTTGAGGACTTTTCCATTTTTATGACGTTTACTTATTTTTGATAATAGTCTATATAAGATTTTCCTTCTTAGATCTCAGCCTCTGAAAACTTTCAGATCCATGCCCACCTTGCCTTTCTTTGTCAAATTACCAACTCTATTGCCAAAGAGTATTTTCTCCTAATTTATGCTTGCAAAGGGCTCAATATCAAATTCATTGTTTGAATACACAGCTGCTGTACTTCAGACTATCCGGCTGTCCCTGAAGGGGTTGGTATAATGGGATTATTAAAAAGTGCAATGCAATATTTAAATCCAAAATTTATAATATGCTTAAAGTGCACTTAGGCACCACACTAAGCATTTTTTAAATGTTTTTTCCTCATTTAATTCTCACAATAACCTGCTGGAAAGGTATTGTTATAAGTTACACATGGTGAGTAAGAGATTTGATCTCTGAGTTACTTAACTCAGGGAAGGTAAATAGCTCATCATAGGCTACCTACCTAGCAATTATGGATTAGAGTTCATATTTGAATGAGAGCTAGACACTAACTTTATTTATTCCATTGTTTTCCAAACTTGCCAAGTCATCAAGATATCTATGGCATTTATTACATCTATAGTCGAAGGCCCTGAATTATAGAATACCCAAGGCATTGGTCAGTGTGGATATCACAATGTCCTATGAATATGTTAATCATTTCCTTCCATACCCTTTAGGAAATCATGTGGGAAACTCTGCAGTGTCCTCTCTGGTCTACTTTTAGCGCCATCCTGTGATACACTCTACCTGGTACTCATTAGAAGAAATTTGGTGAGTAGTAGAGTGATTTACATGACTGCTCCAGCCATTCAAGAAAGCATATAGATAGGCCAGGTTGCTGAAGGAATGGGCAGAAATGCCATTCTGGAGTTGGTTTCTGAGGACCCTGGTAGGATATGTGGCACCCTCTGAGCCAGACCTCTTCTTATCACTTTCAGCAGTTGGTACCAGGCACAGCCTATGGCTACAAATGCCCTCTTGATCCTTTGGTTCTCCCAATCCCATCATGGTTTAGGCTTGAATTTCTTTCCTTTTGTGGCTCATCAAATTAATTGAATTCCCACTCATAGTTTCTCTGAATTAAAGTGTATCATCTTGTCCATACTCATGATTGTTGGCAGCTCTTGAAGAGGCCATGTAATATGAGTAAAAGTCTCTGAGCCCTTTATAAGGACAGTGTTAACTCTCCCCATCTCCCCATGAAGACAAATGTCTCCTCTGTACTTGAACAGTAAACCACAGGACCATCATATGAGACAGAGAGTTAAACAAAGCAAAGAGGCAGGCCTGAAGCAATATTGTAATTGCAAGAACGTTTTCATATCAGAAAACCTGCTAGATAGCCAGATACTATGCAAGGCCATTGGAAGGAAAGCAAAAGTAGTGAAAAGAAGCATATGCTTGCAAACATCTGCAGCAGTTGCTTTGTATCCTGTGAATAGCTTGGCCAGGAGGTAATCAGAATCTAGACCTTCATTCTCCCAGGATTTATCTCTGGCACAGAGGGACTAATGGGGACGGTTCCTGTTTAACTTCAAGCTTCACATATCCTCTTTTCTGTCTTCAGTGCTCTGCTTGGGGAATTAACAAATACACTTCTGCATGAACGGAGGACATCTGCTTGCAATTAAAGACAGATCCTGGAATCTGATTTTTCAGCTACAGTTTGTTGCATTGTAAGGTATAGTGAGTGAGCTTTGAAAAAACACATTAGTGGCGTGTTTTTCTTTTTCAGCAAGGAAAATGAAGAGGGACTGCCTTGTAATCAGAAAAATTGCAAGGAGACGTTGCAGAAGGAAGCTGCGGGCCAGCTGAGAACAGCATTCATTTTCCTTGTGAAAAGCCCCCTTGCGATTGCCTCTGCTTCCCTTCCTATGGCTAAAGAGAGCAGGGAAACAGCCTTCCCAGCTGCCTCACCTCCAAAGCTGCTTTTCATTATGAAGAACAGCAGGGGTGTCAACCCCAGGCCACAAGCAACGAGTAATGAGGTATGCTGCGTAATAACAGGAACCCAGATCAATCACAGCGAAGATAAAAGCAACAAATGGAATCGCAAGTTGGCACGAGGTCAAGATCAACTGGGAGAAGGGCAGCCAGTGAAATACAACAAAGATCAGAAAAACAAACCAAGAGAGTATTTCAGAGTTAGACTGAAGTGTATGGAGGGCAGACGCAACCCTTCTTTTTAATGTTGTTTGAGATACCTTTGATACATGTTAATCCATTCGCTGCAAACAGCAGAGAGAGGCTGATCCTAGATTAAGCTCAAACCTCAAATAGTGACTCATGCAGAGTGCCTTTGTCTGACTGTGTGCTCCATGACACCATGTCCTTAATTTAAAGTCATCCAAAGTGAGAATATTTTACACCATGCAAATTGGAAATGGATGCATCTTAGGGTCCACTTCTGTTGTATGCTGTGAAAAATCCCATCTGCTTTTTAATATCTTTTTGAATATCTTCTCCTCTTCTTAGAAGAGAATTGTTATGTTTCAGTTGAAATATAATCTCGCCATTCTTTATGTTTCTGCAGCACTTAAAAAATACCTGGTCTGTTGTATTTGCTATTTTTTTATATATATATCTTAGTTATCAGACTTGTCCAATAAAAAAAAACATTCACAGATTGAAGATAATAATCATATCTTACCCTTATACCTGTTGGTCTTTCACAGTACCTGTACAAGTCCTTAAACAGTACAGAGTGTTTAGTACATAGCTACAAATGAGTGACTCAGTTCAGGATAAGCCGTGAGACATCACGACTTTGTTCAGATCTAGAATTTACCATCTATCTTGCGATCTCTGAAGTCTCAACATACACCAAAGTTTACATAGAGTTTAGCGTTAGATCTGGTAGCAAGTTTGAGCCATAAATAGTCAAATCTGGGGCAAAGTCGGCATATTTCAACTAGCTTTCATGATATTTCATCCTATGTTAATACCCCAGGCTTTCAAAGTGAAAGCAGGAAATAGCAAAGCTAGGCTGCTTAACTTTCTTTACTCCCTTTCTTGTTGTTGTTGGCAATGGATATATTTTCCATAGAACAATGGTCTTTAAAAAACACCGCGGTGCTGGATTCTTGTTTGCACCGCGGTGCTGGATTCTTGTTTGTTTGCAGCGACAAATACTCAAGTCCTGGGAAATAAATGACAAATTAGTGGATCTTCTTGTTCATAGCCAGTGACGGGTAGAAGCACGGCATGGCACGGCACGACATGGCACGGCAAAAGTGTCTTCAGAAAGAATATATTTGGCACAGGTTTTAAGGTGTGTCTTTCCCCATGCTGGGCACAGCCATCTTCCATAAACAGGATAGTCTGGGTTGCTGCCACTCTGCCTCTGGCTTCTAGGCTTTTCTTGTCAACTTCTACCAAGAAGTTCTTCAACAAATTTCTAATCCCTTGGGAAATAGATATTTCTGAACTAGATAGTGCTTTTGAGTTAGAATTGCTGTGTGGGAACACAGTGTATATCAGGCCCTGCCCCCAGATGCTGGGGATACCATGGTAGAGAAGAGCAGATGTAATTCAGCTGCCTTGGATCTATGTTTCAGTGTGTGTGTGTGTGTGCTGGGGAAGTTAAAGGAGAGACGTAAACAGGTATACAATAAATTCCAGGTCAGTTCAGAATAGTAACACATGGAGGAAAAAAAAAACACCATAGGTCATATTCTGGTAATGAGCCACATAAATTTGTGAAATAACATTCCAGGCTGAAGAACAAATACATAGGTCCTGAAATAGATTTGGGGAGTAGCAGAGGGGATGAAGGGAGGGCAATCCTCAGGGTTGCAGAGATGCCAGATGCGATGTCTGCTTGCAATCAGAAGGCCTTTTGGACATTTCCATGAAATGGACCCAGATGAGATGGAGCTCAGAGAATCCCCCACTGTGTTGTGACCGTCCTACTTTAGTCCTTTCCAGCAGCAGTTGTGAAATGGGAGCTGCTGTGAATGAGTCTCGAGGCCATACGGTTTATGGTTTTAATTAAGCCCTTTTAGGCTAGAGCCCTTTGTTTGGGATATAGACACAGACCACTGGAACATGTTTGTTCAATGTATATTTACTGAATGCCCATTAGGCACAAAGGAAGTGAGTAGATTAACACATACAGACCCCAAGATGCACTTCTCTCTGTTCCTCTAGAAGTATCCTGAGACCCAGACCAAGGAATTTAGTTACCATGTAGCATATTCCTGGGCTTAGGTCTTTGCCTACCTTTTATTTTTTTATTTTTTTTTTTTATTTTTTTATTTTTTATTTTTTGGCTTTTTCTAGAATGGGAAGACCAGAGATAATTCTCACTTACAGAGGAGAATTAATAATTGAGAAAGTGAAATCGAAGTGTTCAGGAGAAATCTGTACACATAGTAATTCCGATGACCTTGAAGGATTGCTGTTAAGACCTGTGCCACTCAACGTGACAGTGTGAGTAGTGTGCTGTGTTATATCTTGCATTGTTTTTGCTGTGTTTGCTTATATTCTTATGCCTCTAAATTATATTTTAGCCCGTTGAACGGACTATATTTTATCCTTTCTGACCCTGCACACAGTAGGTCTTCAATCCATATTTATAATACAATGACTACCCAACTCTTTGTTCTAATACCTTCTTTTTAAATTAATATTTTTCTGATACTATCTGTTTATTATTAGTTGTAAAGAAAACATCTTAGTGGAAAAGCACGCACATTTTTGAGGATCTTATTGTGTTTTATGTGTATGGGTGTTTTGTCTGCATATTTGTCTTGCTTGCATGGATATCTATGTACCATGTGTATGTCTGGTGCCTGAGGTGGCCAGAAGAGGGGGTTGGATTCCGAAGGATTGGAAATATAGATGGTTGCAAGCATTCATGTGCATGCTGGGACCTGGGTCCTTTAGAAGAGAGTAGCCTGTGCTCTGAGCCCCGGATCCATCTCTCCAGCTCTGTGAATATTTTCCAGATGCACCACATTTGTAACAAAATGACAGAAAGCTTTCATAAAGCTTCTCTGACATGTTTAGAACTTTTCATATTAATTTTTGAATTGTAATTTTGGGAAAAATGTTGAAAATCTGCTTTATGGCTAACATGGAAGTGACATCTACATGACTTTTTGGTAGGAAATGGAAATATTGCCAGAAATGAGTGGTAGGTGATGCCATGGTTCACTGTGAGCCTGGGGAGTGTGCCCGATGCTATCACTTTTTTTCTTTTAACTTTGTTTTTTCCCTTTTGTACCTTCTGGTATCCTTCATGGTGTTATGCCTTAAATCCAAATCTGGCTTTATATTAACAGTTACAATTAAGATGAAAAAACAGTCAGCCAGGCTAACTATCATTCAAATGTGAAATTATACTGAGCCCAGGATGTATTTTTATAATGCCATCTTGTTACTGGAAGGAAAATATTAAATAGAAAAGTAGTTATATGCCTTTGCAGCTATAAAGTAGGCAAAGTGTTAAAATCTAGAACAGGAGTTTTGTTTTCCTTGCTCGAATTACATTAAATTTGTCGATGATACAATATGAACAAAATAAAAAGTCTTATTGATAATCCATATGTGGCTGGCCTCTCTGGCCACTGATGCCCTGCACAGTGTGTCTTTGTGTCAGCCCAATGGGGCACCCTGCCCATAGGCTTTTGGCAGGACAAGCACACTGTATAGCTTTAAATGTTCTCCAATCCAATGTGGGGAAAGAAGTAGCTAGCCAAGCTTGGAACAGAGTTCTCATTGTACTGAGGCCAGAAGGTGAAGGGGGATGTGTAGGGTGAGGGGGAACTCCGAAGAACTTGTTCCCTGCTGGACGTTCTGGCAGATACAAGTCTAAAAGGCATAAAAGGCACCTTTGGTTAGAGGGAGTAAAGGATGACTTAGGATCTCTATCATTTAAATTTAGGATCTTCAGTAAATCATATATGTTACAGCAGCTAATATAATTGAAGAGCCAGCAAAAATAATATGTAGTAACATTCAAACCCCAACTGTGCCATATTTCGTTCTTACTTTCCCTAACTTCCAACCCCTTATCCAGTAATGAATTATGTCAGTTCAGCTTAACACGTTCTCCTCTGTCTACGCCCAACACTAAGTTGTAGCCCAAGTTCCCAGCTTCTCCAGCCTGCGGCATCATGAAGTTTCTATTATCCCGAAAGCCTCAACTGGAATATCTGAATGTCCCAATGTCCTTATAAGAAAGTAAACACACAGGAGAAAGATCTGTAGAAGCCAGAACACCTGGAACACCAACGTGATTTCAAACAAGGGTCATAGTAGGTGGTTTTTCTCTGAAAAGAATTTGTTGCTTGCTCATATTGAACTTAAAATGACCATACAGTCAGTTATTTGTCAAAGTGAAGACATTTAACAGGCAGTTAAAAATAAAGTTCAGAGAGCAAGGAGACTGGGGTTCCAGTTCCTGGCATGGAAATCAGAAATACAGCTTAACATGAGTATTTAGAGTAAAAAGAAAAAGAAAAAAGAGAATGAAACTTTTACGAGAACAGGCAGAAAATGAGAAACTACAGGAGAAAAAAAAAAAAACAAAGATCAGTCTTCAACAGAAAGTAGGCAACCTCTTCTTCTTTAAAACAGAAAAATGCATAAATATGAATAGATTCCCTCAGAATCTAAACTTCCTGTGGAAGAATAAGTGCAGAGGCGACTAATGAACTTTGACTCTACCACAGTGGGAAAAGGGGAGGCACCTTAGTAGCTCGCAGTTAGGGTTGTAAGTGAAGTCACATGTGTAGCAATACACTTTGCTACACATCAACAGCATCTTTGAAAGACTACAAATCTCACTTGGAAAGTATATTATTTCTGGCTTGTATAGAGTTTCGCTCATCGTAACTTCTTTGCTGCTCCTAAAGTTCTTATCTGAATGGCTGCCTCTGCTTTCTAGGCTTTGCTTTGCTTCTGGCTCCACCTGAATTGTGTTCTTGAATGTTTCCGTCTTTGAAACAGGTTCTTGTCAGATCTAATGGTGCTATTTCAATTTTCGAGTTTCTCAACAATTCAGATGCATCTCACCTGGGACCACTGACTAAAACTAGACAATTTGCTTAGTTCTCACATCATACAGCTTAATGGCTTTCCTTCTGTCCCCTCTACCACTGCTCTTTTTGATCTCCCTCACTGGACCCTGCTCCCTGTTTTTAATTTTTATGTGTTTGTTTGTTTGTTTTTATTTTACCTTGTCTCTTAAGCATCGACCTGTCATGGAACTCTCTTCTTTCTGCAGCTTCACTTATCATTTTTTTCCCTGAAAAACAATTCACTTATATTGGTGGTGCCAATTTTATATTTATGTTTAGTTTAAATATCTCCATTCGACTTTAGACTCTGTTCAGTCTTTCCAGGTTTTTTTTTTTTTTTTTTTTCCATGTGATCTCCAATTGGCATCTCTATTCTAACTCAAAAACTGAGTGTCTGGCAGAACCTGTTCCTTCTTCTCAGTGCTGCATTATCGCATCATCATTCACCTGGCACCTCAGCCAACAGCTGTGTCATCTTTTGCTCGTCACTTTCTGTAAGTCCAGACATCTCATTTACTCCAGCCACAAGTAATGCCACTTCTATTCCAACAGATTTACTCCTCTGCATATCCTGTGTGTCCAGATCCTGCAGCCTCGACTTTCAAGAAGTTACCTGTTTCTCAACAATTTTATCTCCACTAAATTAATCATCTAAAAATTAAAACTAATTTAAAGTATAAACCAGATTATGATACTTTATTGTCTAAAATTATCCAGTGACCTCCTATGTACCCGGAAAGCTCAAACTTCCTTCATGGTCGCAGAGTTATACTTTATCCACTCTGCCGTTCCTTGTTCCTCATCCTCCTTTTAAATAAAGTCACTTTAGTCTAGTTAATTCATAAATAAAAACATGACATAGTTAGTTTAATGAAGCTACTCAAATATGTGCCTGATCCAAAACTATATATCTTAGTGAACTTCTCTGTAGTTAAAATAGCCATTCTGAAACAATGGAGATTCACTAGGGGTTTTTTTTTTTTTTCATGTTAATTATCAATTGCATTTTTATTTACTTATCCCCAATAAAACAAGAAAAAAATGATAAAATTAAGACTAGAAAAATCCAGGCAGTGGTGGTACACACCTTTAATCCCAGCACTTGGGAGGCAGAGGCAGGTGGAGTTGGAGGCCAGCCTGGTCTACAGACCGAGTTCCAGGACAGCCAGGGCTACACAGAGAAACCCTGTCTCAAAAAAACTAAAAATACAAAAACCAAAAAAAGAGAACAAAACAAACAAACAAACAAACAGCAAAAAGAAGACTAGAAAAATAACTTTTTAAAAGATAGCTTTGTATCATCTGTCATGATTCACCTGTCCCTTTGCCTGCATCCCATCATCCCTCATCATCTAGTTTCATCCCCTTTCCTTCTTATTAATGGAATTCTAACTTTGTTCAGCCATCTATCCCTCTCCTAAGCAGTTCATTGCTCAAAGAATACTCACTACTCCAGTAGATATGGTTGGGCTGAGGATGTTCCTGTCCTTCTCTGCAATGACAGTGGGAATGTTGCTTCTAGAAAGTTTAAGAAAAAAAAAAAACTTTACACAGTATAGTGTGGTTTCTTTGCTTCCTATATTTCATCTCAGCCCCAAAGATGAAGGTGATATACTCAAGAGGCCAAAGGCAAACCAGTTTTTGGGAAATTAATTTGGAATACCTAGACTTAGTTAATCCTAACCACCGTCCTTCCTCTGGTTTTCCAGTTACTCGAGTGAGTTGGTTACTTGCTACTTAAGTCAGCTTGAATTATGGTTTTGAATTATGGTTTTGTTATTCTCCTTGTTCTTAACTAATGCCTTCCAAAATGGGCCTCAGTCTACTGTTCTAAATTCTGCCAATGCCTTCTTGGTGTTAGGCCCAACCCTTAAACGAGCCAAGCTTATACCAGCTTCAGTTCTGGCGACTTCTAGCTCATGAGTGGTCTTTTTGTTACTAGCTCAGGTTTGGGCTCAGCACCTTCACTCGGAAACTTGCTCCTGCTAAACAATCTAAGAGACTTTCCTAGTCACTTCTAGTGTAGTATAATGTTTGTATTCTTCACAGCTCTAATTTATCTCTGTGTTAAGGTGTTTAACCATTTTCATTTCTTAAACATGTATGCTCCTATCTTCTCCTTATCAGAATATAAGATCTGAAAACCAAAATGTTCATCTTTTGTTATAGGATAGACATTAATAAACATTTATTAGGTGGGCATAGTCATGGATGGAGCCTTGGAGCTCGTGGTAATGGTCCTCCTCTACTTTCTCCATATTATCTGTAACACCTTTAAGGACCAAAAGTTTTGTGTTCTAAAGATACAACTCCAAATGCTTTTCTTGATACATCTGTGATAATTTCTTTAAGTAAAAATTAGAGAAATGCTTGCTAATTTGGTCAGTTGAATGTAAAGGCAGACTCTTCGTGCACAAAGACCTGTGAGTTTAAAAGGGAGTGGGAGGGAAAGGAAGGGAAGAGGGAAATAACATTTAAAAAAATCTGTAATTGTAAGGAAATACTCCATGGAACCCAACCGCATGTACAATGCAGATTTACTAATAAAATCTGTATCAAGCAAGAGAAGGTAGTGTCATTTATCTATTGCCTAACGATGGCGAATCATCGTCGTTTCCTGACTTTGACTTAAAACCTGGGACTTGCTTGTTTCTCCGTTTCTTCCTAGCTGTTAGCACAGGCATTTGGGCTATTCTTTTAAGTGTTTTTAGACCCATTCCTTGCCTACTTTTACTATTAACAGTTCTCTAATGGGACCCCATTTCCCTCCCATTCCTTACTTCTAAGCCTTCTGTTATTTGTATTGTATAGGGGATACGGCCCTTAGCCTGTCTAAACTTGCATTTTTATCCTGTCACGCCTCTGCTATGGATTCAAGCAACACCACTCCACTAACTTAAGTCTCAGTTCATCACTCAGTGTTTCTTTAGAAAGATTTGTCTCTCTGCTAATTTCTTCTCTTCCATGTGCTTTGGAAAATATAGCATCCTTCTCTTCCTCTGCTTGTGTCCCGTTTTCTCTCACCATAAACTTTTGCTTTTTACTTTCTCTTGTGCTGAAAATTTTCATTGCCCCTCTCTTGTGGTTACTATTGACTTGATGAAACATCATGACTAAAGCAACTTGGAGAGCAAATGGGTTTATTTGGCTTATGATTGTCCATCACAGTTCATCAAAGAAAGTCAGAGCAGCAACTCAAGCAGGGCAAGGACCTGGAAGCAGGAGCTGATGCAGTCTATGGAGGAGTGCTGCTTATTGGATTGATTTTCATGGCTTGCTCAGCCTGTTTTGTTATACAACTCAGGACCACCATCCCAGGGATGGCACCCCCCACAATGGGATGGGCCCTTCCCCATCAATCACTAGTTAAGAAATTACCTGCCAGGCTTGCCTACAACCTTATCTTATGGAAGCATCTTTTCATTTGAGGCTTTCTCATCTATGATACTTTAGCTTGTTCTCAAGTTGACATAAAGCCAGCCAGTAGATCCTCCTCTCCAAAGAATTATCTTTAATTCTTTCCAGAATGCCTGTCTTGATCAAGGCTTCATTTTTGGACAGTTTATCACATTTTACCCTTCTCCTTGAAGTGAGCACTGAAGCTTTCTTTCAGTGATTTTTTTTTTCTGAAAAACACTGGTGAGAAAGAACACAGAGTAAAAAAAAATCTTTGTATATAGTTTACCATTAAGATGACTTTACAAACAGAACCGTGTGATGCAAGTGTGTGTTGTAAACAAGTAGTCCAGCCATGTTGGAAGATACAGGAGATTCCAAAATATTCTTGAAGTGGAGTTAGAATGTAGACTATTTATAGTACTGTCCTCAAAAAAAAT
Source organism: Arvicanthis niloticus (assembly GCF_011762505.2). Lineage (NCBI taxonomy): Eukaryota > Metazoa > Chordata > Mammalia > Rodentia > Muridae > Arvicanthis > Arvicanthis niloticus. Next base: position 33,371,773 of record NC_047676.1, on the reverse strand, counting down.
TTAGCTAGAGTTCTAGGATAGTAAATTATATCATCTTCTTCTGTGTGCATTTTACAATAGATAGACATAGAATAGAAAAATAACTTATAGTCACAAATTTCTTTAATGAAAATCCTCTCTATTTTTCCAAATTTCCACCAGTGAATGCAGACTTTAAAGGTACCCTCCTGCTTCTTGATCTTCACTCTAATTAACTTTAATCTATAATTGGAAGAATGCAACTCTACATAAGAAGATGATATATGTATGGTACTTGAAGACATCTTCCTTAAGCCCATTTCATAACAACAAAAGGCAGTTTTTATTCATTCCACTAAAACATGTATAGTGAGCGGTCTGTTTTCTAAATGTGTAGTGTTTTGCAAGGTGAGGGCTAAAGAAAGAAGCAACGACATGACTGCCAAGCTCAACAGTTGCAGAGTAGTCAAGGAGAAAAAGGCTTGCAGGAGAGGTCCCAAGAAGCTCCTGGGCTTAGGGCTTGTTGATTCATAAGACGTTTAGGAAGTGGGAGAGGCAGGCTTGGTCTGAACACTTCTGCAGTTAGTGACATGAGAGCAAAGTTGCTGTAATTTATAACACAAAGACCACAAAACTGTGAAGCTCACTAGGGGTGAATACTGCTAGGGGGAAAGAGCTGTATTTTCTCTTTAGATTTTGATGCTGTGGTCTTTAAATCTTCTAAGGGCATTTAAAAACTGTCCATATTTAAAGTTTCCAAAAAGGAGATAGGAAGTATTTGTATGTCTTCAGGACACAGAGAATGCCATGTGATTGAAATTCCCAGATGATGATTCAGGTCCAACTTGGAATCTCAAATCTTACCACGTTGGTGAAATATTGAACTCCAGTTGTCAGGATATCTCCATTTCTGCTCTTTGATCAGGATGAGGTCTTTGGAGATCTTACTATCTTCACTGTTTTTTTCTCCTTCATCTAGGATTCTATTCTCCTTAACTACACAGATGAAGGGTTCCCTCTTACTATTTGTAAATAAACCCAGGGATGAAAAGTCCTGTCCTAGATGTACAAAGTATCTGGAACCAAGAGAATAAAAGGGCTTTGCAGGAACAAAGCACAAATTAATATATCAAGCAACTCCCCTGCCTCATGTTAAGTGGCCAGTTTTCACCTTTCACTCAAACTGACTGAAAAGTGTTGAAAGGCAGCACTTTTAGTCACTATTTGCTTGCAAACATAATGGGGAATAGAACAGTCATGCCACACACACACATGTGCACATGCACACGCGCACACACAGGCACATATACAAATACACACACAGACACCGACATACAAGCACATATACAGATAGACACACCCATGCACGCAAACATACACAGACACATATGCAGACACACATACATATACACACATGCACAAACATATACACAAACACAGGCACAATCACAGACTTATCCAGCCACACACACACACACGCACACACATATACAGACACAAATACGGACACACAAACACATATATGCATACACACACATATACACACTCTTCATTGTCTTGTGAGCTTGCTTTGTGAGATGGTGTGGTACAGGGCTTTCAGCAACAGACACTTGTTAGGGATGGAGAATCTTCAGCAGCATTCAAACTCTCAGAATCAGAACCTGAGTTTTATGAAGCTCCCCAGATGTTTGTATGTACCACAAAATATGATAAACAACATCCTAGATGTCTTTTCTAGTCTTTTTCCTTTCTCACTCTTCAAATTGAAGCTCTGTCTGTCCTTGGATTTCTTATAGACCTTGTATTTTACAAACAAAACAAAACCAAACCAAACCAAACAAAACCAAAACAAACCAACAAAACCCCCTAATCAATAATAAAAGGAGTCTTACTGTTAGGATTCATGAGCATCCTGCCCACAATGGACTTGAAACAGGAAAAACATTCACTGTTTACTTCTGTTGGGAACAAAGCATAGTTGCATTCTGCTTCTAAATTTATGCTGTTAATTTTACTAACTCGTGTGTGGAGGGACTTTCTGAGCTGGGATCACTAAGCTGTAATTTGAGGAATAGGAGGCCAGCCTTTGGCCCAGAGCCCAAATGCAGTTATGACCTGCTTACTCCAGACAGTGAGACATCTTCTGAGCCTGGTCACAAGTAGTTTTTTTTTTTTTTTAAAGTTAATAGATTCAATTTGGCTAATAAAATTTGCACTTGGATTAACAATTTACACCTTGTAATGTCAATTTATCTTCCACCCAGATATCCATCTTTTATAATGCCCCTAACTGTACTAGGTCAAGGATTGGAAGTATTTGTTATTTACAAATATTTGTTAATAACAAATATTTCAGTTCTTCTTCAGCCCCTGGTCCAAACCCAGTGGGATTAATCAGAGAAGAAAAACAGCTTGTCAGTTCAGGTTCACATTTTGTCAACTTTTAAGAATCAAATTTTAAGGCTCATTTATGTCTTCAAGATAATGTTAGCCAAATTCCTCCAGTAGTTCACAAGTGTTTCCTTTTCCTGCTTCTGAAAAAGTGTGCTCCGAATGATGTGGCTTTTCATAATGGCGCCTGCTATTACTGCGTTCTCCCAAGGAAATACTTCGTGTGCTCACTTTCTTTGCTGCAGAAAGTACGTTATTATCATAATCTGCTGCCAATACTAGAATAAATTTAGCAAGCATCACCAAAGGAAGCTGACCTCAGTTGCCTCATAAACAATTCACAAATGGACTTTTTCTTGAAAAAGGGTTTTTTTTTCTAGATTTTAATATAGCCGCATCGTTTCCAATGTCTCCAAGCCCTCCCATATAAGCCTCTTGCTCTCATTTAAATCCATGGCTTTTCCTTTAATTATTGTTAGACACAACACATATTCATATGTGTTAATGATATATATGTTTATATATTCCATATATATATATATATTATATACAGACAGACATGCAGGAATATATTTCTACATATATAAATGCAAACATGCCTAATACATATAAAGTATCTATATCTAAATCTAATCTATCCCTATCCTTCTATCTCTATTTCTATCATCTATATCTATCTATATATGTTTTCAGGGCTGAGAACACCAGACAGTTTCCAATACTAAATGGTGTGCCCATTAAAAAAATGATGTTTATCATATGAGTCTTATGTAGTCAATCATTAAGCTGCACACATGAACATACACAGATATACACTCAGAGACACACTACACATACATTCACATGTACACCATACATACAACATACACACACACACACTCACACACGAGGTGTTTGGTACTGAGGAGAATTACCCAAGGTTGTCCTCTGGTCACCACAAGCATGAACACCTGCACACACATAAACATGCACAGATATGCATACACATATTCTCTCTCTCTCTTGTGCCGCGCCGAGCTCCCGACCAGCGGGAAGAAAGACACGCACAACAGTTCCTTCCAACAGCAATTTACTCAGGCCTTGAAAGAAATGGGTGAGCCCCGGGGCGATCTGATGGCTCCCTCCTCCTCCTAGGGTGAGCCTTATATCCCTGAAATGACGTCCCAGCACGCCACATCACGCCACTGCAAGCCATAGGCTCGGGCCCAGAAACGTCAGGTCAGGCGATTGCTAAGTCCTCCCATCTCTCCGCCCAGCCAGGAGTTGTACAGCTCTGGCGCGCATCCGACAGGCGCCATCTTTAGGGCGCGCGGTGTCGGTGTGGCTCTCCACAGTTCCCCCTTTTTTATTTTGTTGCAGACACAGTACGATCAAGCAAGACTCTTCATTAGGAGTCCAGCGATCAAGAACTGGCAAGCAAAAAATAAGTACCACACTCTCCTGGGTGCAATGGGTTAAACCCTCCAGTGTGCAAGAGCTGTGGCACCAAATGTATCGGAACACCCTTCCCTGTGCAATGGACCTCAAAAGTCCTAGGGGTGCAAGGGCTGTTCCTACAAATACTGGGAATGTTTAAAGCTTAACACCGGCCAACCACGCCTATGGTGACACTCCTTCATCAAGGGCATTGAGAGCTTGGACTACCAAGGCCATATCCCTGCGTCTGGCTCTCACCATACGGCATATGCAGAGCAGACACAACGCACTGGTTGCCATTAGGACAAAAGCCAGCACCCCTATTCTCGCCCATTCCTTCAAATGATAAACTGCTTGAAGGATCCACGAGGATAGTCCGGATGCCAGTGACATATCAACTCGGGTAGAATTAATGATGGTCTTGCATCGGGGAGTCAAACCCTTGGGACCAATTGCCTGCTGGCTGTTGAGACAGAGCTTTAGACAAGTTAGCTGCTCGAGAGATATTATCATAAGGGATTGAAGTAACACACAAACCACTCAGTTTCCTGCACTAAATCAACTCTTTGATTCCAAAGCTTGAGCCACAGTAGATGAGCAACAATGGAATTTTAAAAAAAAGTGAAAGAGAAAGGTTGGATTGAAAATTAAAATGTTTAAGTCAACATTGATTTCCTGCCCCCGACAAGGATATTTTAACTATTACCCAAAAGTTTGGTGGCATATTCTTTAGTAGGTCCTTAAGGCAATATATTTAAAACTAATTTACAATTTGACTTGATGTTAGCTATTTTAAAACATCACCTCAAAATAGATGCTCAAAATAATGCCCTCATAAGCCTTTTGAAAATGTTCAGATGTTTCATAAAAAATAATGGTGACTTTATTACAGCAGTGCTCATTAGCACCACTGCTGTTAAAGGCCTACCAAGTTTCCATCAAAGACACCTATTTCAGAAGAGCTCACCACAGAAGATCACATTGGCTTAACCAGTTCAGTAGTGCACAAAAAGGCAGTCTTATCATAGGTTATCATAGTTGCTGGTGCTTTTTTTTTTTTTTTTTCTTGTACTACATTATCAAAAAATTCTCATCGCATCTTCAAAATCCAACTGCTATAAAGGAAATCAAATCACCTCATGACTTAGAACAAAGTAGAGACATCTGCAGCTATCATGAAATTGCCACTTTTAATAGGAAAACATGATTCTTGATACAGAATCAAGTTATTTTCAATTTCCTTTGCTTTTATAAGAGGAACATTATAAACTGTACTAGAGTATGTTAGTAACTCCAGTAATTCTCAAAGAATAGTTACATTTCTTCAAAATCTATTCAGAAAACTATTTCCCTGCACCTTTAAAAATTTACCTTTTTAAATGAGCTGAAAACTAAACTATACAGATACTTCAGGGGTATTCACTCTCTACTCAAACTTTTCAGAAAAACTGTTTCTAAAAATTAACAATGCAACTAGGCTTTCAGAGGACATGGTAGATCAAATTAACATGTTTTCACGTTGACTTGTTTTATAGGTCTTCTGAAATCCCTGCCCCTTTTTTCAACCCAAACTTCCTGATATTTAAATATGTGCCATCTTAAAAGGAGGAAAGTTGACATTATTGTAAATGCACTTCTTTTTTCCTGTGACACAATTAAAACCCAGTGTTATATGCTGCCTGTGTCAAGATTCTCTCTCTCCCTCTCTCTCTCTTTCTCTCTCTCTCACCAAGACACACACACACACACACATACACAGACACACATACACAGAGCTGCCGAGCAGAAATACACATACACCAAAGTTTCCATACTCGTCCCAAAACCGGGAACTTATACTTTCACTTTCCCTTTCTCTTACTGCTGCCGCTTCACTGCGAACCTTAATTGTCTCCTTCCGAGAGCTTGAAAAAGGAATTGGACCACACTTACCGGTCACTTACCAAGCGCTTGCCCTGATTGCTTGAAGGTTCTGGAACTCTATCCTCGAACCCGCTCTTTAACGAGACAGGTTCCCCGTATGGGCCACCAATTGTGCCGCGCCGAGCTCCCGACCAGCGGGAAGAAAGACACGCACAACAGTTCCTTCCAACAGCAATTTACTCAGGCCTTGAAAGAAATGGGTGAGCCCCGGGGCGATCTGATGGCTCCCTCCTCCTCCTAGGGTGAGCCTTATATCCCTGAAATGACGTCCCAGCACGCCACATCACGCCACTGCAAGCCATAGGCTCGGGCCCAGAAACGTCAGGTCAGGCGATTGCTAAGTCCTCCCATCTCTCCGCCCAGCCAGGAGTTGTACGGCTCTGGCGCGCATCCGACAGGCGCCATCTTTAGGGCGCGCGGTGTCGGTGTGGCTCTCCACACTCTCTCTCTCTCTCTCTCTCTCTCTCTCTCTTTTACACACACACACATACACACACACACACACACACACACACACCAAACTGAAACATAAATCCCAGTAAGTTAACACAAGAAAAATAATACAAAACCACATGACCACCATGTATAGTGGTACCTGCCTTTATTCCCAGGACCCAGGACGCAGAGGTGGGCAGCTCTCTGTGAGTTCAAGGACAGTGTATCTACATAGCTAGCAAGTTCCAGATAATCAGAGCTACATAGTGAGCTGCCATCTCAAAACCAAAACCAAAACCAAATCACAAACAAAAATCCTTAACCACATGGTTGCAAAGATCTCATGGTCTAGAAGCCAGAGCCCAGTGGTTAGTAAAACACTTTCTTCAGTGTCGTCTTCGTATCTGATTCATTCTTCCCCATTTCCAACTAAAATGGCAGCCACCATCCAGTGCTGCACTATGACATCAGTCATTACACAGTCTTGGCTTCTATTCAAGGATGCTTTAAAAACTTTTTTTTTTTTTTTTTTTGTAAAACAGAATACCAGAAAAGAGTTTTTATTTGTAACTCCATGGCTAGGTTTTATGCAGGAACCAAAGAAAAGTTTTAAAAAGTTTTCAATATTAATCCTCCATGTTTGAAAAATTACTTATTAATTATTAAAGGTATTAAGTCATGAAAAAACAATTGGATTTTCTAACATGCTTAGTGAGACCATTTCTGAGAATTATAATGGCTACAACTGTAGATCACATCAATGTACAGTTCATCTTCCCAGACAGTTAAATTGATTAGCTTTTATCATTTTTTATTTTTAATTTTCGGTAAGCCATAACAGTATGGATAGGCCATGCTTGATGTTCTTGACCCCAGACTAATTTTGGAATAGGCCTAGGGTGGCTTTACTGTTTTTCAGAAACTTGTTTCGTGTGTGTATGTATTCTGGGTTCTCTGTAAGTTCAACACAACATGAACATCAGATGACTTTCAGACATCCCAATGTAAAGGAATCAGGTAAACTATGGTCTCTTTCTCTCTCATCCCAGAAATACTTATTTCAGTGTTGACTGACAAAGAATTTATAGACTGTTAGTACCATGGACCTTTGCAGGAATCTTTGTGCTTTTACATTCTTGTGGCTGTGGCCTCTTTTCTTATTCATGTCTCTACCTTACCAGCTCATTTAGTCTTTATCCTTGATTTGAGATAATAATTTAGCATGACAGTTAAGTACATTTTCTTCTCCAGCTAAATAACAAAATGACAAAAGGACTCTTTGATGCTTTTCTATGTATCATCTCCTTGTTTTAGAACTTTGGCATTTTGGAAAAATTTAACTCTCTGTAGGCAGGAATGAGTACCCTTGCAGCTTCATTCTGGATGTGTATATTATAGCTTCAAAGATACTGGTATTCAATAATACTAGTATTTGGCATTTGATAAGGCTGTTATTTCAGGGAGTGGTGCAAGAATCATGTGTTTGGTGCCTTACAAGAAGGATCTCAATTCATGAATTAAATCTATGGTGAGAATTATTTTCCTTTCTGTCTGAACCACTAGTTTAAACACACAGACTGCTGATTGTGGTTGGCACAAAATTTCACTCTGGGACCCACAGGTGGTTAGTGATATAGTCAGGGTCTCAAGCCTGTCGAAGGCACTAATGTCCACCCCTAAAGTCCTGAAATTGAGTAGGCATTTCTTTGCATGTTTTTGTTTATGGATCACTTAGATTGTCTCATTATTGGACTCTAGTGATAGTAAATGAAGCTGATAAAGAGAATACATTGAAAGCTAGCGTTAGGAGGACCTAGTTGCTAAATGAGCAACAACTTTATAGATGAGAAAAGCATGTTCCCAAGAGCTAATGAATGAAACTTATAACTTGTAACTTATAACCTAGATTTTTTTCCAGATCTATTTGTAAGGGCTCTTAAGTGGTTTTTTTTCCCCAGTTTTCATTTCCTCCAAGGTTCTTTCTCTTTTATTCACCAGTCAGATAGTTTATCTGTTCTAAAATAAAGCTTAGGAAAATGTAGAAGTTTGAAAGTGTGCATATAGAAGTATGATGTTAGTTTTTAAGAGTCCAGGAATCAATAGTATACACTTCTACATTCCCTTTGTTAGCTTTCTGCTTATAAGATATCAATCACAGGTGCTTCAATAAATGAAAATATTTAAATGAAATGTAAGAATATAAACACACACATATGTACGTATCTGAATGGATAGTAAGAGTAATTAATTAAACAAAAAAGAACTTTTCCTGTTTTGAAAGATGTAGCCATAGTCCAGGGAACTGTGTGTATGCAGTGGGAGAAATGGAAGATAATGGGGACATGGAATCAGGGAAGAATTTTTAATTTCTTCAAAAACCAGTGATGATTACTATCTGTTGGGCATCAGATGAGCATAAATGTAAATTTGATAGAAGTAAAATATTTAATGTACAATTGAAATTTATAAATGTTAGATTATATCGTAAAAACATGAAAAAAAAAAAAAGCTAGAACATGTTGAAAAGGATTCCGAACTTGATGTTGGTTTATTTCTATCCCAAATTTATAGTATAACTAATTGCCTGTTTCTGAGAACTATCTGAATTATAAAAACAGGTGTGGAAGTTGTGTGAATAGTGTTCATTTTGTTCTGTTTTGAACATGTCTGTGCATTCTCCAGTAAAGACTTAACGTTGGTGTTAAGTCCAGTTAAGACTCAAGGTAATGTTCTTCAGAGGTGGTGATACTTAATTAAGAAAACTCTCAAGGTAGTTTTAAGACAGTACATACCAAGTTGATAGATTAAAACCATCAGTTAGATTCTATAAATGTTAACTACCTCTGAAGAATTATTTCAGAGTACTAGCTGATCTATCACTGAGGGAGGCTTTCGTTCTGAATCTGATGTGTAATGATGGATTATCAAATAGTCTGCACACAACGTCCTACTTTGAGAGAATGAATCCACAGCTAAGTTCCTCAACAGACATGCTCTTTGCTGCTGAAGGCTGTAATGCAGAGATCTGCCTTATGTGAAATGATATTTTTTCAACTCTCCTTCTTTATCCATGTTCCTTTATGATTACATAAAATTGAACCCTTCTCTACTAGTCTGTAAGGGACCCTGTTCCTCAGCTTTTTTGTGTGTGATTCCATACAACCTATCCACAAAATTTGCTCCTTTAGTATATTCAAAAACCACAAAAAGTTGAAGTGACATTTGTCTTTCTCTGGAGCACACAACCAGTTCTAAGTCCAGTGCTTGGCCCATGAGAAGGGCACAAGAAATATATGTTGATTGATTAATTTTGGTCTGCTAGAACAGTATGGGTAAAAATGACAGTATTGGATACATAAAAGAAGGGGATGACAAAGTAATTGAAATGCAGGGCAAATGTAGTGATAATTAGAGTGGAAAGATGTGCAGATTACAGGTGCCTTGAACCCTAAGCTAGGTAAATGTGGTTTTAAAAAAAATTAGAATACAGTAGCCACATCTTTCAAGCATAAGTTTAAAATGATTGGGTATGTTGATGGACCAAGGGGGCTGCTGTATCAAACTTGAGGTGTGCCACATCTTATCTAAAAGTGAGGGCAAACAAAACAAAACAAAACAAACAAAAAACAAAACCCCTAAAACTCACAAGAGCAAAATGTATACTAGGTACTACAAAAATGACTTCATCGGGACATCTCTAAATGCTTCTGGCAAGTTCTCACAAGCAATTGTAGTGACCAAGAAACGTATCTCTCAGATCTCCTGTGGCTGCAAAACAGCTTCTGTGCTGGAGAATCCTTTCATCCTGTTACTGATCTTGATAAAGACACCAAAGTCTCCATTCCTCAGAGACTGAATGTTCTTCCATCCAGTAAATTTGACTTGAAGAGTGTCAGCCTTGCAGAAGTGTTGTTAGCAGGACCCTGCTGTCAAATTTGTCCCCTCTCTTCCTCTTTCCTTTCTTTTGGTCTCCTTCTTTCTTTTTCCTTATCATTACTTTTTTCCCCTGCTCCATAAAGATTGAATTTTGAGTCTACTCTCCTCAAGCTCCCGTTTCCTTCTCAGACATTTTTTCTAATAAATCTGTAATGTAGTTAATACCCTGGTAGTTATTTTGCAGGTTCACATCTCTGAAAATCCAAGCTAGCACAGGACCCAAACGGAATATTCTCAGGATCATGATGTCTTGAGCAAACAAAATTATTTCTATTAGTTAAGAACTAGCCGGCTTCAGAAGAGCCTGGAAAGCACTGTACTCTGACCTTATGAGCCACTTGGCTTTGCTTTTCTTTTAAGAATGAAGTACATGCCCTGAGTAAAAAGGCTGGCAAGCTGTGAAGTGGAGAGACAGTCTCAAGGACCTGGAGGGGTTCATATTCAGGTTAACTCCATGCCAGTGGTGTACATGCCAGTGGGCAGGGTGGGATGCCTGCGCCTAGAGTAACATAGCTGGCCTCATCATCCAGGGCTGTTTCTTTTACTTTTCATTTTCCTCTTGAGCATGTGCAGTCTTTAAATCTGTTTTATACGCTTGTGCTTTTTGGCTGTCTTTATTTAGGAATTTCGTTTTGTTTTTCTACTACCCTTTATGTCTTCCACACACACCTGCACTTCTATACTTTGTGATCGCCTCTGTATGTGAAGACATTGCCATGCCAAGACCCTCACCAGACAGTGATGCCAAGATGCCAAATCTTGGAGACCCTGACTCCAGAATTTGGGGACATATAAAGCCCTTCTCTTTAGAAATTCACTCCTCTGAAATATTGTCATAGCAACAGAGGATAGGCAAAATTGAAACTTGCTCTCTAACACAAAGGTTCTCAACCTTCCGAATGCTGTGACCCTAATGTTGTGGTGACCCCCAACCATAAAATTATTTCATTGCTACTTCATAACTGTAATTTTGCTACCATTATGAATTGAAATATAAATATCTGATATGCAGGATATCTGATGCAACCCCTCCCCCACCCCAAAAGGTTGAGAACTGCTGTTCTAACAGCTTGGTCTTCTTTATAATTTTTTTAGTCTCCTGTCTCAGGATCTTCCCATATGAAACAACAGAAACAACAGGAAATTATTACTTGACTCACCGTACATAAAATTGCCATGGCAATTCATACATAACTATTTCTGAGAGTTAACTTCTCTCACTTGACTTCTAGGTATTCTTGGGAACTTGAAGAGATTAAGGCTTGGCAGGGAGAGTTTCAAGCAATCAAAATCTCCAGACCTCACACACAAGATTATAAAGTACTAAATTTAAGTGTAATTTTTTATTCCCTGAGAGGGTTACAGCTTGGGTGCCATCTTGGTTCCTAACAATTATTAACATCTTGTCCTTTTAAAAGGAGATAGCCTTTATACTTCAAATTTATACTTCAAAGTATTTAAGAAAAGTAAGTTTCTGGAGAGAAGTTGGCTGAGGAAGAGAAGACTAGGACCTGGTTTACTGATGGTTTTGCATGTTATATAGGCACCACTAAGAAGTGGAGAACGATCATTACCACCTCTTCCTGGGACAACACTGAAAGACAACAGTGTAGGGAAATCTTCACAGTGGGCAGATCTCTGGGCAGTACACATGATCATGGATCTTGTTTGGAAGGAGAAATGGCCATATGTGTGATTGTCCACTGATTCATGGGCTGCAGCCAATGGATTGACTGGATGGTCAGGGACTTGGAACGAGCATAACTGGAAAACTGATGAGAAAGACATCTGAAGAAGTATGTGAATAGAACTCTCCAAATAGGCAAAGGATGTGAAGATATTTGTGTTCAATGTAAATGCTTATTATAAGGTGACTTCAGCTGAGGAAGAGTTTAATAACCAAGTAGACAGGATGACCTCTTTCCCAACCATTCATGTCACTGCCCAATAGGCCCATGAATAAAATGACCATGGTGGCAGAGAAAAGGGTTATGTATGATCTCAACAACAGGACCTCCACCCCCCAATGCTGACCTGGCTGTAGCTGCTGCTAAGAGGGGATCAAGACTGAGCCCCAGATATGGCGCTATTCTCAAGGGTGACCAGCCAATGACCTGATGGTAGGCTGACCATGTAGGACTACTTCCTCTGTGGAAAGGACAACATTCTGTCCTTATTAGAATAAATATTTATTCTGATTTTAGTTCTGCCTTTCCTGAACATAATGCTTCTGCCAAAAGCACTGTCCATGGACTTACAGACTGCCTTATCCACTGTCATGGTATTCCATACAATATTGCTTCTAACCAAAGAACTCACTTCACAGCCAGAGAAAGTACACAGTGGGCCAAAAACCATGGAATCCACTGGTCTTAGCATGTTTCCCACCACCCCGAAGCAGCTGGCCTGTTAGAAAGATGAAATGGTCTTTTGAAGACACTATTATAGCACCAATTCAGTGGGAGCAGCTGGGGGGGGGGCGTCTGGGGCAGGGTTCTTCAGAAGGTGATATATGCTTTGCATCAGTGGACAATCAATCATTGAGACTTGGATGTAGTTCATACCAGGAAGAATCATGAACTCCAGCAAGTCTCTGCAGCTCAAGAAATCTTTAAATGGTTTGAGGTTTTGAAGGCAATACTTCCTTCTTCAAGGGAATCCTGGCTATGGGAGAAACCATATCATGATTTTCTTAACTCTCTCAACCTTTTTGTAAGCTGATAATATCAGTGTGCTTTTTTTTTTTTTCAGTCAAGCCTTTCATATTTGCCATCTTTTTCTTTCCTTTTTCTTTCCTGATCCAGACTGATAAATAGAATAGAATAGAATAGAATAGAATAGAATAGAATAGAATAGAATTTTATTCTATAATGCTGATTGGTACTATTCAAAAACCAAGCATTTTAAGAGCTGCAAGGAAAGGAAGCACAGAATAATAGATCACTCAAGGTTTAGACCTTGACAACAACATCATTTTCGTCTCTTGTCTCAGAATCTGCCTGCATGAGTCATGAAAACATCAGGAGACTTTCACTGGGATTTTTTTTTAAATCAAAGGCACTAAAATGCTTCATGAGGAGATGTGTTTAAGATAGCTTTTTATCACTGGCATCTATAATTTGATTCATTTGATTCGGATATCTTCTGAATGCTATTTTATAATACTATTGTCAAGTATTGATTTCTTTGCACTTCTGAAATGCCTAACACTCAAATGGTGGTGTTATCATAAGTGCAGCTATTCATGATGTTCTTGCAAGCTTTTGAGAAAGAACAGCTAAATTAAAAAACCCCTGTTGCTTTGATGGCTCCATACACAAGCAGACTCTGAGGTGTGGGCTAAACTCATGCAGGATTTGATGGAAGTAAAGTAACCACTTGCTTTCTATACTCAGGTATTAATGGCCACAGCGTGCTGACTGTACCTGATCTCTTTACTTTGGAAGTAGAAGGGAAGTAAAATTTCAACATCAGACAAAAACAACAACAACAATAACAACAAAAACAAACTGCAGAGTGCATGGTACCATGTTTCACCACGACCTTACTTTATTTACATAGTGCAACTTCTCTGTGAAATGTATCACTTTTGGTTAAACCTGAGGGTTCAGAAAAAGGAGGACTTAGTGCTTTTCACTGGATACTACACCACCAATCAGTGGCTTTCAAATATATTTTGAAACACCAATCCACAAAGGAAATACATTTTACATTTTGACTGATAAGTACCTCACTTATGCTCCTGTTAGCCACAAAATGCTTATCTTTAAAGTTTAAAATGTTTGATAATATAGGTAACAGTTTATACTTCTGTTCTAGAAAATTCCATTAAAGAGCTATTAGATGGAACATTCTGAATAAATCTCATGGAAATCTGACAGCTGCTGTTTATCATGTAAAAAGTATAGGTGAACAATTACCCTAATAAAAGAAGCCTAAATCTATGACATAAAGATGAATTCTACAGTCTCCTGTATTTTATATTTATATAAATATGGGTGAAAGGAGAACATAAGAAAATATTAAATTTGCATTCTTATAGTTAAGACAGGATTTTCATATTCACTAGTATAATTTGATGGTTACAACAGCAGTCGGAGCAATGCAAAAAATCAGGGCTCAAGATGAAGTGATTTACTCATGCCCCGCTGCCAGACAACACAAACTTCCAAGTTCAGACTGGAGGCCTAACTTTTGTGGCTTTTACAGGTAGCTTGTAGGTAGTTTTAAATAATTGTAAAGCATAATCCAGCACGTTACTAGGCCTAACTGCAAAACAATAAAGATATTTGCCACTTTCACTTTGACAGAGAAGTTTCAGAGGAAGTGGCGGTGCACGCTTTCAACACTTAGAACTGTCAAGAGAACGTTATTAGTTTTGCCAGCCCAAGACTTCTGCTTTCCCCTCATTCATGCACACGGTTCCTATTATTGTTACTAAACTAGAATGGCCCTCTTTTTTTCCCTCATTTTGGAGTTCATGCTTTCTATGCCCAGATTAAGCATGTCCCCTTTCTTGCTCTTTTTCCCATTCCAATCTCTCAGGAACGTTTTCAGTTTTTGAAGTTCTATCCTCATTTAAATTCTGCCACAGTATTAGCAACTGACTCTTTTCCTTGTTATTTGGATATTATTTTATATGCAAATATTTTAAAATTTCAGATTAGACCATGTTCTCTTATAATAAGAGCAACTAAGCCTTTTGATGGCTATGTATTCCTTAGCCCTTAGTAAAAACACAGCCCTGAATATGATACCTTACAATTTGGAAGGAAGCCCCAATTTCCAAGTGCACTTCAGGGATACAGGCAATTTTCTGATTTCTCCTTGGATGGATTTTACTCATACATTAAATACCTAACTCTTCCAACGCCCACTTATGGGACTAGTTTGTAAATAACTGGTTTCTCAGAGCTTGAGAATCATGATTGTTCCAGGAGCCCAGAGAACAACAGGTGGTTTTAAGTAGTTGCAAGAATATACCGGCAGCTCTTTTTTTCTGCTCAGCACAGGGCAAGCACGCAAAACACACAGCTCTTACTTTTTCCATGGAAGGTGATTAACTGTGCAACTAAAAGCATAACCCTGATGCTGCCTGGATCAGGCTTGAAATGAAGCAGCATCTGGGAGCTGACTGAAAAGGCAACTGATTGTCTTCTGTGAGGCTCAGAACTAAGTCCCCCTTAGTTTCTTCCCCTAGCTGGCTTCAAAGAGAGAATCAAGCCTGCAATAAGCCCACTTATCCCTGAGAGCTGATAGATTCCACCATTCAGAGGCCCCTGGAAGTGCAAAAAGGTATTAAAGGCTTGTAACATGTGTGGTGTAAAAACAAGTGAAGACATCTAGCATACAGTTTCTTCCTGGCTTGGTAAAGAGTGAATGGGGGACTCCAGCTGCTGGCTTATTATTGGTTAGAGGATGAAGCAGACTATGTATATACTACCCTGTCTATCCCAGCTACTTTCCAATGAATAAAGTTTTATCTTCTCTACCACTGGGGAACTAATTAGTCTTGATGCGTTAATATCTTGAGGGTCACCAAGTATAGAAACGTTGATTTAAATGAGCAAAATGAGTCTGAGTGGTATGTAGAATTTCAGTCTAGGTTGCTTAATGAGGTTCGTTACTGCACAGCCAGACTGACAAGTTTGAGAGACAACTGTTTTTATCTTATATGCCAAGACTCAGACAATAGAAAAAAAAAAAAAAAACCACCAAAAAACAAGGAAATTGTGTTCTGAAGAAACAGTCCAGCAAATCTATGGGAAGTGAACTTAGGAAAATGATGAGTAACTTATCTGAAGAGAATTTATAATAAGAGTCACAAGATCGTTGCCAAGGTCAAGAGAGAAGTATGTGGACAGAATGTGATTTCAGCAAAGACAGAAAATATAAAAGTACTGCAGAGAAATGAAGGATCAGAAGCAGATGATAAATGAACTTAAATAAAGGTCAATAGAGAAGTTTCGCAGAAGCTTAGGTTAAGGGACTAAATCCTGGTACAGGGGAGGATAACCCCTGCCTATTGCACTCTGACCTCCACAATGGTGCGCACACACAGACACACAATTGATAATATAGTTTTACACTGAAAAGTAACTAAGGAGATAGTAATTTGTTTGACTCTATTAACTATAAGCCTCATGTATACACCATATACATAATCATAGTAATATAAATGATAAAACCAATAAATAAGAAAATACAGACATATGCCTTAGTGGTATATGCCTTTAATTTCAGCACTTAGAAGGCAGAGATATTAGAAGTACGTAAGAGACAGTGAATTTAAGGCCAGCCTGGTCTATATATCAGGTTTCAGGTCAGCCAGGGCTAAATAGTGAGACCCTACTAAAAAAAAATAAAGAAAATACAGTGTCCTAAATAAATTCTTTACAGAAGTCATTTAAGTTGTTATACATACCGGATTTATTCTTATATTCTCAAATGGTCTCATTTCTTTTTTTTTTCTTTATATATTCAAAAGTCCTAGGCTAGAGAAAAAGAAATTTGGCTCTGAACACCTTTACAGTGATTGGCACACAGTGAGTTTCAGTAAGATAGACAGAAGACTGAATGGAAGGTACAGAGGAGAAGAGCCAGTGCCATGGACATAGGAAGAGGTCCTTTAGGCTTGACACTGTGGACAGTTGAATTAGACTTCCTAATCTAACAATAAATTGCAATAAATCATAGTCAGCTTTAACAATTACCAATGTTAATCCTGTCAGGGAGGAGAGAAGGCAGGAATGTACTAGGAAAATTCCGTTTGCACTGATGCTTTAATGAGACCTTGGAAAATAATAAGCCTATGACATGCTTTGAATCTAGTTTCTTATTTGGGACAAGTACTTGATAACCACTTAGAAAATATATCTATTAATGAGTCGAAGTCCTTAAAATCCCTCTGGGGCTATTATCTCTGAAACCATGGAGTAAGATTTTTAAAAATACCATGATGTCATAAACAGATTAAAAATGAAATAAATAAAGTAAAAGTAATGTTACACTGGCAATTATATAATAAGCCATGGTTTAAGACATGCCATTATTCATTGTGTGGTAAACTCTGTAGAACTTTAGGTTTTGGAAAAAAGATTCTAGTCTTTCTCAAAATACATTCCTTTCTGGGGGTTATGACATGGCAAGGCCAGATATCAAGGTATGGAGAAGAATGGTAACAGGAGACAGTATTGAGCATGAAGACAGAGACTCTCAGCACCCATTGCTCTCTTTTAGACTAGAGCATAGCTTTGGGTACACTGAAGGGCAGGTCACAGTTATGCTTCGGGGATTCTTTTGATATTAATATGTTGACTCTAGTGTAGCTGCTGACTCTGTGGGAGGCCTAACATCCAGAGCCTCTTTTAGAAGGTGTGCCAGTATTGGAAGTACTCAATGCACAGCCTTCAATCTCTTACTCTCGAGGAACTGCTTCCAGGGTAAATGACTATCTCTCTCAATGTCAAGATCTTCCCTACATGCAATGTGCCATGCACTTCAGTAGAATAGACCACCATCTTGGACTTGGGGGAAATGTAATAGAGGGATTTCATGGCTTTGGTGTGCCTTATGGGGTTAGCTGAGGTTTGCTCTCAGCTGTTCAGCTTAATCCACTGGACACACCTTAATAAACACATGCTAATTTCCATCCAAGAGTCCAGTTTCCTGGAATATGCCACCTGGGAATAATTTCTCTTACTTATCAAAAGTTATCAAATGTTAGTCAATGAGAAGCTGTCAGTCCGAGTTTCTTATTGTCCCATTCTCCAAACTGTTTCCCTAGTCCTTGCCCTGAGGCTTTCTGAGCCTTTCCACTGGCATGCAACTGAGAGTCTAGGGTCTAGCTCTATGGAGTCAAGCTCTAGGACTGTCCCAGTGCTGAGGGAAGTGCTTGTAAAAGACTAGCTAATCAATGTTTAAATATGACCTCAGTCTACTGAGGCCACAGGCAGAGCTCAGAGCATCCTGGAAAAGGCTGTGGAAAAGAGAAAAACACTTTCTTCATATAACAGGGAAGCACCTACATAGCTGTAGCCAATTGTTTAAAGAATCCAGGCCCAAACTGGTTCAATTAGTTAAAGAAAAAGCAGAAATAAGAAAGTTGTTTTACTGTTAACACTTCTAATTTTAAGCAATACCTAATTCAGCTTCCAAAAAAAAAAAAACCTGTGTGAGCCAAACAAAACACACCTGTGTGCTGAATTTGGCTCAGGCATATGTATTTATGACCTCAGTGATAAGATCTCTCTGGTCCACAGGCCCTGGGGGCCAATTCCAGAAGAGCATTTAGAAGTTGGCTGGCTTTTTGAATTTCTCCTGGCGTGACATCCTACACCAAACCTGTGATGACGTTTGAGTCAAGGAGTCCAGTTTAACCTGTCTCAAAGAGTCATTCTTTTAGTGAACCTGACTCATGAGCTAAGGCTTTGCCAAAGCTGTTTATCCCTTACAGAGAAGCTTCGTCCTCTGTCCCTCACTGTTTGTCCTCTCTCCCTCACTGTGGTTATGCTACTGAGCTCAGTAGCTTCACTTGAGAGGTGTTTGTTTGTTTGTTTGTTTTAACCACAGAGCTTTGAAACAATACTGTATAATTTGAATTTTAAATGAAGCAGTGCTCTTATGAGAAGTGTCTGTCTGCAGATATTTTTCATATTTTACATTCATTTGTAAATTCCATTGACACATCTACTTAAAATTTTTCTAAGATCTTTTTAAGTAACTGGTGCTTTTTTAAAAAAGAAATATACATCTTTTCTACACCAATCTTTATAAATAGCTTTCTTCTTTTTTTTTGTTTTTGTTTTGTTTTGTTTTTTTTGTTTTTTTTTTTTGTTTTTCGAGACAGGGTTTCTCTGTGTAGCCCTGGCTGTCCTGGAACTTACTCTGTAGACCAGGCTGTCCTCGAACTCAGAAATCTGCCTGCCTCTGCCTCCCAAGTGCTGGGATTAAAGGTGTGCGCCACCACCGCCCAGCCCATAAATAGCTTTCTTAATGACAAGAAAGGAAATCTAGAACCATAGGAAAAAAGGAATATCTAGCAAATTTAATATTCAAACCTAAGGACAGTTTTAGGGTCTTACATATTTAAGTACACCACATTACCTTTTAACCTGGACAGTGGTATTTGTTTAAATAATCACAGTTTAAATTCTCTTTATTAAAAATAGACTACTTTCCCGATTTTTCATTCAGAATGGAGTAGACTAACTTCAGCTATAAGACTACTACTCGGTAATGGTCTTCAACTACAATCCAAGTACACTCCTGTCTTTGTAGTTGTCTTTGGCAGATTTATGAGCTATGACGTCACTGCCTTTGAGAACATCTCCTTTAAGAACAGGTAGCAGATAAGCCCTGAAAGGCAAATATGTTGAACTAAGAGAAAGCCTTACGCAGTATCAGCAGCCTGTGCATGAACATGGAGCTTCACTCAGAATCTCCTGATTAGGTATGATCTGGGATTGTTTTCCTATTTTCCAAAAAAAAAAAAAAAAAAAAAAAAAAAAAAACCCATCTCTTTAATGTAAGGCCTCTCTGTGGCTGAAAGTAGAGTATGAAATTCCCTAGAACATCATAAATGCCCTATCAAACCTGACTCTTCTTATGTTTAATTTCTCTGCCCACTACAAAGGTATCCAGGAAGCCACTGGACAACACACAACCACTTTGCCCTCCTTCACATTCCTACATTCTGTCTTGCTTGGAATGCTTCCCTCTCAAAGCTCTGCCACGTCACAGCTGCTGGATCGGTACACTCTAGACATCATTAAAGACGCAATTTCACCTCTAGACATCATTAAAGATCTCATTCAGGAACATTGCTTTTCCGTACTTTTCTTTGGCCCGCCTCTGAGCTATGATCACTCATCTTCCTTCCCACTTCCCTCATCTTGATGATCTTCTACTTGAATCCTTCCAAGATAAAAGGCCACATTGTCTTGGAAATTGCTTGGGAAATTGTGCACTGGTGGTAGAGTGCTGAGTGGACCTTTCACTTAATAGCAGGCTGTAAGGGGGAGAGGAAGTGGCAGGCATCAAGATGTCTTCTGACAAAGATGCTTTACTCTAAGTGCTTCTCTGACTCTTGGAAAATGCAGGAAGGTGCCTTCAGTACATGGAAATGATGCTGGCTGATACCCGAGGATCCTGGGATCTGAATCTAAGAAAGCTATGCAGGCCACTTCATAATTCCATCAGAGTGCCATTTTTGCTGGCCATGACAGCTTTTTGAAGGAAAAAAAAAAAAACATGCTTCTTGAGGTAGATTGCCTTCCTAGTAGTATGAGAGCTTGGGCCTCACCAGCTCATGCCATCTAATAGTTACATGTTCAGCAATTTTGTGAGCAAGTACTTGAACAAAGCCTTCACTCAAAACTTCATTGTATCAGCTTAAAATTAAATTATATTAAAAGCAAAGTGATACTTAAAAATCAACCATGCTGTAACCACTTAACTTGATTTAATTTTTAATCTATGCTCTTGAAGATATTTTTTGTCTATCATATCTACCTGGTAGAAATACCCTGTAGTGGTTGGCCACATCCAACTTCTACTCTGAGTCGTGTTGGCAAAGTAAGAATAGTATAGAAATTAGCAAACACCCCAAGAGACCTGCAACAGTCAAGTTTCGAGTGACACAACACTGCAATAGTCCTCGTTGCTTAGCCTTGAGTGAACCATCTGGTTCCTGATCCCAGAGTTCATTCAATCACTCACATCCTTCTTCCTCTTTGTCCTAAAGAAAGCCACAGCCAAACTCAATGCATTACAGGCTGAAATGAAATTGCTTATACAGTGGTGTCCAATGCTTAGAGGACACCTTTTAAGTGAGATTAAAGTCAGGAGTTAAGGACTAATTTGTTCAAGATTAATCTTTCTGTAAGTTGGCATGAAGCTGGCTTCCTGCAAAGGACTGGTGGAACATTCAAGTTCAAGGCTCCAGACAATCAGTTCTGTTCAACTTGCTGTCCATCCCAGTCCCTTTATTATACCAAGGGGAGG
Organism: Arvicanthis niloticus; assembly: GCF_011762505.2. Classification (NCBI taxonomy): domain Eukaryota; kingdom Metazoa; phylum Chordata; class Mammalia; order Rodentia; family Muridae; genus Arvicanthis; species Arvicanthis niloticus. Next base: position 33,350,710 of record NC_047676.1, on the reverse strand, counting down.
AGCTGGTGCACAAACACAGATGCTGAATGGGGTTATCAGGCTCAGTGATGACTAAGGCAGACCGGGTGAGCAGCCAATAAATAGTTTTTGTAGGAAATTATGATTAACTTGAATGAGCTGAGAAGCTCACTGACCCTCCTGTCTTCACCTGCTATTGTCCTTTCTCCCACTTCCATGCAGACCACCAGAACAGCATCCTAATCTGCCTCCAGACTTTCCATTTCCTCCCTTCCGATTTATCAAATCTGTCCTTTATAGAGAACCGTTACTCCATCTTTTTTTAGAGCTCTTAATCCACCCCCAGATGCCTTTTTAATCAAACAGAAATATAACAAGGCAAACAGCCTTGGTACTACAGTCAGACAGATCTCCTTACTGTACTTAGCACATCACTCAGCCACTCCACAACTGCACCTGCCTTACAGCCAATCTTTCATGAAGAAACTACCATGTCTCCACCAACCCACTTCCTCTCCTTAATCTCCACTTAAGATCTATTTCATTAGTGAAACATAATACAGCCACTCTACTAGACTGGTACCAGGCCAGATACTCCAGCATGCCCTCTCAACTGGATCCCATCTCTTTTTCACTTATTAATCCATTCATTCCTGTTGTAGAGTAAAAATAAAAACACATTAAGAAACATGCAGAATGAGCCACAAAGCAGAGGAAAGGACAAATAACACCCAAGGAAGATGACAACAGCAAGAAAAATTGCAAATATAAACCATGCCATTGGGCTCTAGCCAATAAGAAAATATAAATCGGATCTCCAGGTTTTATAGTCCTGGGTGCAAAGCAGACCAGAGAGAACAGATATGAGATTTATAACTACCACAAGAGAAGAACATTCCAAATTTTAAGGAAGGTTATTTACTACATCAGACATTCCTCCAACTGGTCCACTTCATCCATGGACCATTACAAAGGGAGCAGTGAGCTTCAAATCACTGATAACACTGTGATGACACATTTTATAGAACTGCCCCTTTAAAAAGACAAATCAACAGAAACAGTTGTCTAGGCTTGTTAATAAGGAGCTAGGCAAAACTAAATATGGAAGCATCCTGGCTTCTATGTTTGTCTGTCTGTCTTTTCTCTCTCTCTCTCTCACTCTCCCTGAATATTTACTTTAGGCCTTGGATTCTAGCTGTTAAGGATTGAGTTATGAATGTTTTATCATAGCAGGTTCACAAAGTCAAGTTATTATTATTTTTATTATTAATTATTACTATAATCATTATTTTTTTCTCTTTATTTTTCTTCCCTGAGTGTGCTATGGAGTTTTCCGATGCTTTGTGGCAGGCAATGACATCATCATTCTCATATCTAATGGGCTGCTCTATTTTTGCATCTTCTGCTGTAATATATAAAACAGCAAACAGAAATAACTAGAGCAAAAGCAAACAAAGCTTTTTGACAGTTTAAAAAGGATAAATAAAGGGGCCTTGAGACAAAAGGAAAACAACTCCTGGGGGCCACTTTGTACACAGATTGCACAAGAGCGCTGGAAGTCACAGTGTGCTAGCGTTCAAGATGGATGATTACAGGGAATCCACAGTTGGCACCAAGACATCACTGACTAGGAAGAGAAATTTGGCTTTAAACACTACATTGCTAACAATGCTATTTGTTATTAACGCTATGTTAGATAATGCTGTATGTTAGAAATAATGTCATTTCTAGGTGTGGCTGGATGAAAGAAAGAAGATAGAAAAGCGTAAGAGACACATCAAAAAAAATTAACAGGGAGGTGAGGATTATTCAGGTTTAAATTGAGCTTCCCAAACCAAGGACTGCATCAACTGGTACAGGAGTCATCTCACCACTGAGAGTGAAGGGACTTGGAGGCTAGAATCCTGCCATCTCTGTTATCTAATAACTTAGCAAAGAAAAGTGTCACAAGGAGAACTGTACTCCTAAGAGGGTCCCATTTACAGAGTTTAACATATTACAGTCTAGGACTGAGAAAAGTCTAAGTGACAGAACACACTTAGACAAGGGACGTTTCATGAGCATAACACTGACGAATGTTGCCGAATTTCACAAGGAGCTACTTAGAGGCTGGAAGATGACCCAGTGGGTAAAGTGTTTGCTACCTAAACATGAGGACGTAAGTTCAGACCCTAGCACCACCCAAAAGCTGGTATGAAGGCACATGCCTGCAATTCTAGTACTGGGGGCCAGATGTGAGTGGATTCTAGGAGTTCAGTGGCCATTCAAGTTTAGCTGAGATGATGAATTCCAGGTTCAGTGAGGGACTCTGTCTAAAAAAGAATGTGAAAAGCAATAGAAAAAGACAAGTCCCAAAGTCAGCCTCTGGCCCCTACATGTATCCATAAGCTTGGGCAAGTCTACACACACACACACACACACACACACACACACACACACACACACACACACACACAGAGAGAGAGAGAGAGAGAGAGAGAGAGAGAGAGAGAGAGAGAGAGAGAATGTTTAAGTGAGGTAAGTTACACAGGAAAATTCCAGTAGTAAGAGTTTCCAAATTAAGTAGATTGGTAACTGGAGAGATTCTTTTCAGACTCTTATGAAGGATCAGAGACAATGTTGGGTGGTGGCTGTGTGGGTGGGTAGACTTTTTATATTACTGTACCCCTGTTCCAAGCTCAGCCTATAAGCCTATTTCCTTTTCATCTTCCAGCTTGAAACTGGCATCTGAGCATTCAATCGGGAAGCTCTCTCACCATTTTAGAGCTTCAAGCGTAGTTAATGACCTATTCAACTCAAAAGGAAGCAGCATTTGGATCAAGTATCTAAGGTCTCCATTTATTTCCAGCTGAGGGGATTCCCCTACAAATGAGAAGTGTATGCAGTGCCTTTGGCCTTACTGCACATTCCTGTCCCAGGATCTGCATTCCAGGGCAATGTCTTCAGAAATAGCTACCGCCAGTCACTTGTTCTGTGGCCCTTTAACATAGCTTGGCCTCAGCAGGAAGCTAGCTCTATGACGTTGAGATTTCTGATCCAGTTAAAGAGCAAAATAGCTGTACACAGGCTTCATTCTTCATATGCTGCCTGTTACTCAACACAAAACTTCCTTACAAGTGGGCGCTGTAAACACCACATCAGCTGACTATACTTTTTCTATGAAAAATATAGGGCATTAGTCTTTTTACACAGCCCTTAAAAGACACAGCTTCCCTTGGTTTCATGTTTTGCACCCAAAAGAGAAACAAAGAAATTAAAATAAAATGAAGCCTGAAACTATATTGATTGTTTACATAAAGTGTTTGTTAATTGCCTACTTTAAACAAAATCATTTATCAGATGCTATATATTCGGGAAGTATTTACAGCCAAAATGAGACTACAGGGATCTCATAGCTGAAAACTGAAGTCCAATGTTGACTATCATAGATAATTTTCACAATATCTATTATTTGGTATGAACAAATAATGCTTGCATAATTAGTAAGCATTTTAAAGGATGATGTCTTTTCATGGATTGCTTCACGGATTGCTTTTTATCATAAATTTATGATAAGATCTGGAGGATAGAAGATATGATTTCCATTGGACAATGGGTTAACCTTCTATGAAGAGTTATGAAAATGTTTTCTCTTTTATTGTGGCTCTTAAGGGACAGCTATCACCCTTTTCTAATTAGCTTAAGTAGTTTCTTTTTAACCCAGTTACTAGGGTTTTCTGTGTGCATGTGTGGGAGGAGACAGACAGACGGACAGGCAGACAGACATATGCATAGATAGATAGATAGATAGATAGATAGATAGATAGACAGACAGACAGATAGACAGACAGATAGACAGACAGACAGAGAGATAGATATAGACAGAGAATGGCATGAGAAGCGAATGATGTGAAGAGTGCTAGGGAAGTGGCTCTCTCGTTTATAGAGAAAATAAATTTTACTATTAGAGATGCATTCATTTGGATGAAGAATGGTCCTCTATTAAAATGTGCACACCCTTGAGAGAACAATCATACTCTAAATTCCCAGGTCATCATACCTCAAAATAAATGAGGTCACTTGATTCTTCCCAGCCAGCAGCTAAGATTGAATAGGTCTTGAAGTACATGGCACAGGTCAAGGTGCAGAGGTATTTTGGGAAGGGCAGGCCTGGTGAAGGGGCTGCAGAGGAGAACCCAGGCAAGAGATGGTGGGAGGGTGCTGAATTGGATGGATGATCACAAGACATAGAAATGGGATAAGGAGCTTCGAAGAGCTTTGAAGGCCTTTGGTACATGAAAACAACCTGCTCGACTGCCTGGCTAACTCTGGAGCACATCTAAGACAGACTGGAACATTCCTCGCCATGATTTCGAAGCTCCTTTCTTTGCCCCTCACTCTTTCTGCTTGAATCCAGGTAAACATGTTTCTGTTTTAGAAGAAGTCAAATAGTTCAAAATGTAAACATCCTATCCTCTGGTTCTAAAAGAGATATACCGTCTGGAGAATGACAGAACAGAGTCCATGAAAGCTGGATGCCTCGAATGGGGTCAAGAGTTCACTTCCTGGACCTAGCTACTTTAACCAAAGGCGCCTTCTCTATTTCTGGGCACGCTGATACTGTCAGCAGCTGGTATGGCTCCCACAGACAACCCTTGACAACGTCACAGCTGTTTCCTCTCCTGCCAAAGCCACTTAAACTCCCAGAGTTCCCTGCATTCTTTACTATTAGCTAGAGCTGAGGGTAGATGGTTGGACTCAAGTGTTTTTCATCCCAATTGCAGAAATGTACATTTGCTTAATGTGGAATGCTTTCTCACAGTGCCCTCTTTGAGGCACTCTGAGGTGGGTGGCCAACAGAACATTCTCGCCTGCTTGCATTTTCCTGGGAGGAACTGAAAAACAAGTTACTAGGTTTACATCAGAAAAATCAACCCCAGCTCTGCAACCCATAGAGCTGGATAAAGAAATTCAATAGGGAAGAAAGATGAGGGGTCATTTCCTTTTTGCTATGGATGGCCACAGTGGATCTGGTCAAACACACTATGCTTCTATGCCTGCAGTTTTGTAGGCAGTCATTCTCAAAAACACCAATACGCATGTATCTATATATCTATCGGTATAAGTAACACGGCTTAATGTCATAATTAACTCATTTTATGATGGTCTATGGTTACATTTGTCTCAGCAGAATTTAAATATGAAATTGACAGAATAATTGTTCATAATAGAACTCTACTTATCATTTTTTATTTGCAGTCTGGATATGTGATTAAAAAAAAAAAACCTGAAGGTCTATGTTCATTTTTGGAAAGACAGTAGCTCTTGAATAGCAAATGATGTTTCCAGAATCTTAATTTGTATCTCTATCATGCCACTGACATTGTAGCCTTCCCTATGCCACAAGAAAGCCAACTGAAACGGGAAAAAAACTAAAATCCATCTCTTGTAGTTTGTTAGAAAACACCAATTTTAAACACTCTTCTTCACAGAAACTCCTCTCCTCAGTTCTAACTTTAATCTTAGGTCTCTAAATGGCTACAGATAGACTGTTCTGGAATAGGTTTTCATTACTTGAAATATCACACTTGCAAGCAAAACTTGTCTGTAGCTTTTTTACTCTAAGTGTTTAGTGTGAGCTCAGGGAAGAATAGTGGATCCGTACAGCACTGGTCCAGCTAAAAGTAAGGGTGCGGAGTGCCCTGCCTTTATTCTCACCTTTCCAGCGCCCATCTCCAGCCTTATTTTAGTGAAGCTAGGATGATGCTAGACTAGGCAGCAGGTTCCCAAGTAACATTTGTGTCCAGGAGAATCACATCATTAGTATTGCTAATGTTCTCTAACTTCCCAATGACCTCCTCCTGACTTGGTCCCAGAGCCATGCACAAGGGTTCTCACATCCACCATCCAGACCTCTCTGGCTCTGACTTGCTCATTATCACCCTTCTCCACTTCAACCTAGTGGCTTTCATTTGGTGGGTCTTGCCAAGTAATGAGAGCAAATGAAATAAAATTTGCTTATCTAAGTTAAATCCAGATTGCAGTTTTTAAGTCTTGTTATTTATTCCAAGCATAGTCCAAGAATTTGTTTCCACCTTCAATCTTACAGATGGGTGGTACCTCAGTCTACATATTATACAAATAACGTTTTAGATACTCAGTGTACACTGGAAAGACAAAGACCAAGTTAAGATTGATGTCTCCCTCCCTCTCTCTGACACACACCCCATACACATGCTTTATAGATTACTGTTAAAAGAAAATCTGGCACCAATTTATTATTCAAAGACTTTCTATTTAAAAGGCCCACGTTATCAGCTGAGATAAATTTAATCTCTTCTCATAAAAGTTCTAAAATTATATGAAAACAAGATTATTCAATACAGGGTAGAAAGGGCTAACAAAGAGAAGATATTTTTTAAAAAAGATTTATTATGTAGTTTAATGCTTTCCTGCGTGAGCCTATACGGGTTTATGTGCACCATATGAGTACAGGTGCCATTGAAAGCCAGGGTCTCCAGGAACTGGAGTTACAGGCAGTTGTGAGCCACCTAATTCGGCTGTGGGAACTGAACCTGGATCCTCTAGAATAGAAAATACTTCTAACCACTGAGTCATCTCCCCAACCCTGGAGACAGAAACTATTACTGAAACCTTTTTTTCCCCCTGAGGACACCATGTGAGGCTAAGACAGAACAATACGCCAAGATAAGTTACTGGCGGAGCACATTTTAAGAGCTAATGGCACGTTCAACTATTCAAGACCTGATGCATTCCATTCTAGATGCTGACAATATCAACAGACCGATAAATTGATGGTTTCTGTTCACTTTTGGAGGACTGAAGGTGAGACATACATTAATGTTCAAACTGATTTAAAATGCCAGCTCTTAAGCCTATACCTTTGACCTGAACTCTGAGTAACATTTTTTACAGTGGTTAGATTGTTCCTGTGTGCATGGAAAGGAAGCAACAGGTCACTGGGAGCCACATAGCTCCGCTGAGAACAACTCTTTACAGGAAATGCCCTTCCTTTCCTTTCACGGATGGATTATTGGATGACTGTTTAGAGAAGTGTAAACCTGTAATGTTTCTCAGTTTTGGTGGAGCAGGTGATGTCATATCTTAAGATATGCTGTGAATGAAATACATTATTGTGGCCTGAATAATCATGAAGTTAAGTGAAGTCAACTATGGTTAGAGAAAAAGGAAAGATCTGGAAATTAATTACAGAACCCAAGAGACCCTTGGTCATAGCCCTTCAGGGTATATTGCAAAATACTTTGAAACTGTTTTTCTAAAAGTTTTTGTATGAAATAGTTTTAAAAAGGGGACATGCTATATTAATTCTGTAGTGAATAGTGTAGTGTAGGATACAAGTGCAGAATTTCCAGTTTATTTTACCTGATCAATGAACATTAAGTTTTGAGAAAATCTGAAATCCCACGTCTAAATTCAAAATTCTACTGCAAAAACCACAGGCACTTCTTATAGCCACCTGTCCCTGGCAGACCCATAGCTGACAAATGCACTCAGAGAAGCGTCCCTGACGCTTGCAGCCTCTGCTTCAGTCTTTCAAGGAGTTATTTTCATTCTGAAACAAGTGTCAAAGCAAAAAGGCAAATCACCACAGTCTTACCAATCCATATTTTAGCACTAAGTATCTGAGTCTTCTAGACTCCGTCTTCTCTGACAAAGAAAGATGTCTACAGAGTATAGAGGGTTGGCGAGAAGATAGACAGTGGGCATAGAACTGGATTCAAGCTTCAGGGAAAGCATCTCATCTTTTGTGTGTGTACTCTTTGTGCCAAAGAAAGGATTTGTGAGACTAAAGTCACATCCTAATTTCTTAAGAAATAATACAAAGAGCAATGGAAAGACGTTCCCAAAGTTAAAATTCTCATATGAAAGCAAAAGGAGCAAAGATTTGGAGATGAAACAGAAGATAAAATGGCCATGTTTGCACACAATCCCAGGGAAGAATAGTTTGTACCACTAAGGTCAAAGCTTACAGACACTGTCTGCCTTTCCCTAACTCTTTGGTCTTGGGAGTTCTGGATTAGAAATCAGATCCACTCTGGTTTGACAAGGAATAATCAAAATAGTCAAGTCAGAAACACACAAAGGTTATTGTTGTGGCCCAAGCTGCCGCACGTTGGGGGCCAAAAATGTTGCAGACCACTCTATCAAAGTTGGAACCTGCACTGCCAAAAGCCTTGGGGACTAACTTGTTAGCCCGCACTGCCTCAAGCTGCTCCAGTCTGCTGGTTGGGGTTCAGCAAGAGAGAGAGTGAGGACGAACGTGAAGAATGGAGACCAGACAGAGTGTGATTCAATCCCGTTTATTCTCCAGTCTCTCTTCTTCTCTCCAAGTCCCAAGTCCTAAGTTCCTAGTCCCTAGTTCCTAGTCCCTAGTGCCTCCAAGTTCCAAGTTACTTCTTCCAAGGCCAAGTGCCTAATTCTCTTTCTAATTAGTCTTTCCAATTCTCTTTCCAATTAGTCTAAGTGCCTAACCTAATGCCTAAGAACTAACTTCAAGTTGTACTGAACTCTTCTGTCTGCTTCTTGCCTTTTATATGTCTCACTTCTAAACCACACCTCTGAGTCACGCCTTTAAGTCATGCCCTTAGGTCTTGTCTCTAAATCTGATCTCTAAGTCACGCCCTTAAGTCACACACATTTAAGTCTCACACACCCAAGGGAAGATCCTGGGTATCTAAAGCAAGATGTTATCAGAGTGTGCTCAGCTGTTGTAGGCTATTGTAATGAAGTCTCTTGTATATGGCTCAAGATGGCTGCAAAGATGATAGCTGCCTTCTGTCGGCTCACCACAGGTTATCTATCTATCTATCTATCTATCTATCTATCTATCTATCTATTGATCGATCTATCTATCCATCTGTCTATCTACCTATCTATGTCCACCCCTCCCTCTATTCCTCCTTCTCTCCCTTCCTCCTTCCCTCCCTCCCTCCCTCCCTCCCTCCCTCTCTCCCTTCCTTCCTTGTCTTTAGCTCATTCACTCTCCGTGATAGGTGTTTGGTGAGAAAATGAATGCTTTTCAATAAGATTCTTAGATCTTCCCATTTTTCTACAGTGTCTCAACTTAAAGAGACTCTCCATTTAATCCTTTAAATGGTTTGTCTTTGTGCTTTCTTGTTTGTTTGTTCTGAAATATAGATACATATTTTTCAGTCTACCGTATTTCAAACAAAGGTGGTTCTTTGTTTAAAAAACACTAACAAACTGATAAATAACTCAGTAAGAAAAAAATAAGACAAGGTGGACACACCCTCCTTTTGGTATATATGACTCGGGTTCATGTTAGGAATGACTGATCTCATGTATGTGGCAATTCAATATTTTGACCCTTGAAAACAACCATGTTATTTATAAAGCATTTCTCTAAAAATCTACCAAACAAACAAGCAAAAACAAAAGCCATGTCTGCTATGCACAGTGCCACGTGTTTGGGCTTTTTTTAGTCAAGCACTCTTCACCTTTACTAGCTTTGGCTGGAGTCCTAGTCCTCTGGTTCAGATGTCCTCTATGGCCTGGCAAGAGGGGATTTTTGAGGTCAGTGGGGCCCTGGGGAGGAGTGGTAAAGAATAGAGAGTCTGGAAAGATATTCCAAATGCACTGCTTTCTTGAAGGATAACTCTGCTTCGTGTTGCTTTTCACAGGCATTACCTCAGTAAAATGTGGGTACTGCACCCCCAAACTAAGAATACAAGTGTTGTTCAAGGGTAACTTCTTGCCTAAGAGCAGATATGAAATCCCTAGAGTGCTTGTCCTTTCTATCCAAGCCCAATGGCTCTTTTTTTAAAATTATTATTATAGGGCCATTTTTAAAATTAAAAATCTTTAAATTTATATTTTGAGAATTTCATCTACCATTACTGTAGTTACATAATTTCTGCCCTTCCTTTCTCCCAAATCCTCAAATTCATGGCCTCTTTGTCTTTAATTATTATTGTCACACACACAGATGTGCATACATATGTGCATGCATACACACATATGTAACTAACATGCTGGGTTAATTTATTGTTGCTCATATATACATGTGCCTAGGGATGGCTGCTTGGGATTGGATGACCTGTCCGGGCTTGTCTGTAGAGAAGACTGATTCTTCCGCTCTCAGCACTTGGCAGTTATTAATTGTATAGGGTACATTTTTATCTTTTTAAAAAAATCACCCATTTAAATGTAGTATTATAAGAAAGGTGCTTACTCTTGCCATAAAGTCCATTATCATTGGACATGGCTCCTTTAGTTGGAAAGTATTTTTGACCATCACAAAGCCTGACATATATGTACCCCTTCTTTCCTTCTAAATACTTTCATGGACTCTTTGAAAGTTAAGAGGGTGAGCTAGGACACAAGTGTGGGTTGGAAGGGCAAACATGGTCAGTCAGAGAAGGCTAAGGAGGAAGAAAGAGAAAGAAACCATGTTCCAAGGTGCCTAAAAACTGAGTGACTTCTGATTTCTTCTTTACTTGATAACAGCTTATGTTTATAAAGGCTTTTTGAATCATATAGTTTTGAATGCTCTTTATAGGTCTTAATCCTCTCAATAACCCTTTGTGGTAAGTACATAATTATTCCCTTTTATAAATGAGAAACTGGAGGTATAGAGCACTGAAGTCACTTCTGTGTGGCCAGTAGGGCCAGCGTGGAATCCAGCCTATGCCCAGACCAGCATCAGCTGTACTGCCTGGACATTATGCAACCATTCATGGCTGTCATCAGGTTAGCATCATGAATAGTACATTAGAAAATGTCTCTCTCAGACCTACGAGTCTCCCTCCTCCAACCTTTTTTCTTTTTAGGTTTCTTTAAAGAAAATATACTTTCTTGGCATTTATTTATAATTTCATTTTTAAAAATATGAAGATACATACATTCTTTAGCATCTCCAAACTTCAAAAGGATTAAAAACTGGGGAATAGTACATACTCTTTAAGTATAATTTAAAAGCAAAGAAACGGTGGAAACAGTAACAGACTAAAAACAACAGCAGAAAGTAGATTCTTTGTACACCTTATGAAATCTTCAGTGCTCGCTATAGGGAGAGACTGAAAGGATATGAAACAGGTGCTTGAAACTCAGCTGCCAGCCACTAGAACATTCAACTTCAATCACGTGTAAAAATAAGATACAACCTCAGTATTTATATGGGCCTGTTTATCAATAACAGGCTTAATTGTGAATCCTTTTAGTTGTGGTGGCATCTTAGCACTGTTGATAGACTATTTATGAGTTACAAAACCAAAGGAAAGAAACTAAGGATGAGCCTGAAGGAATCCTTGGAGCTGAGTGCCCCAAGACACGGAAAAGCACCAGTGGGCAGGACATTGGGAAAGCAGATTCATTAATTATTTATTTATTAATTCTTCTGGAACCTTAACTGTTGCATAAAACAAGAACTGTGTGGAGTAAGAAGGACCTTTGCAGGCTTTGGATGAGTCTGGTCTGTAGAATCACACATGTAACTGAACACAGATCTAACAGCTGCACTGGAAGCCTGGGAATTTATATACCTAGCAGATAACACAGCTCAGAACTGATGAGAAATCAGAGAGCTGTAATCCAACTTCAAGGTATTTTTCTTTCCTTACTATACCAGCCATGTAGGGAGCCAGAGTGGATCTGAATTTCAAAAGAAATCCTTCAATCTCCACCAAGAAGTATCACAGAGATATGCCTCTCCCTGTGCTATACTTAAAAGGTTGAAGAAAGTGGAGCTAGAGAATTGGCTCAGCAGGTAAGAGCACTTGTTACACTTGCATGAGGACCTGGTTCAGTTCCCAGTACCCACACTGTGGTCACAACCATCCATAGCATCCATAGTTGCAGATCTGACACCCTCTTCTGACCTCCATCGCTACCGGGCACGCATACATACTGGGCACATACGTGTGAAAAGGTGAAAGATTTATTTTAAAATCAATACATCTAAAAGAAATTAAGAAGAGGTTGAAGATGTTGTGTGAAAGTATGCTACTAAGAATAATGTGGCATAGCTGTCATTAAAGAAAAATTGGCCAATAGAAACCTCACACTGCTTATGTGTCTTAAGGGGGAAAAGTGTCACTAAGATAAGCTAACAAAAGAAGAATATGAAAAACCATCACACACTAAAAAAGGTTAGCAATCACATGTTATCTGGGGTGGGAGAGAGGTGGGCATTTATATTGGTGCTTGAGTTAAGATTTTGCCCTGATGGTCATCAAATAACTATTTAGTTTTTCCCAAAGCTTGTAGGAGAAGACGGCATCTGCCTTGTGAAATCTAGGATCAATTGTACCAGCTGAGTAGCTTTTACAGTCTTTACTTCCCACCCAAAGTTACCCCGACCTAGCTCCTCTGCTAAGCAATTCTGGATCCAGGAGTCCTCATTTTAATGAGGACTGGGGATTGTAGAGAGACAGGGTTAACTGTTCAGCATTAACAACATGAAAACTGAATGGTTTTGCCCCAAATACAGTAAGCACCATTCTATGGGATCGAACTTCATTTCCCACGGAAGTTATTGTTTTCATATTACTAAGTAGAAGACCAAACAAACAATCTTAAAGCATGAGATGAGAACCTTAAAGAAATACAGGAGGGCCTTCATCTACCCAGGCTGCATTGCGGTGCTAGCTGTTCCACTTGCTGTGTGATATTCCATTACCTTTAAAAGCTGTTTAATTTTACTGCCTCTTGGATGAGGCAGGACCGCCCCAGGATCTCAAAGGACCTAGGAAGCAATCACGTCACGATGACAATACCCGATCACGTGATCCCCTTTCACCTCTTCACTTGGTGCCTGGAAGGAAAGAAACCTTATGGCTTTTAAATTTTCCCAAAATCCAAATGTTGACGAGGTAGATGGAGGCTATTTTATTTTTTTCCCGAGAGAGTGGAATTTGGGATTTATGTTAGAAAAAGAAGAGGATGTGGGAGAGGAGGAAGAGGGAGAAAAGAGAGTCACGGCACTCTTGTGGTAGATTTCTGAAGCCTGGAAAGAAGCTCATGGACAGATGCCAGTCACTTGTGTGCCAACGGTATCTAAACAGCTTTAGGCGGTCCTGATAATTCCTGGCATAGCTACTATGGTCAGTGACATCCAGTGGGGACCTGTGTGCATTAGTCCTTGGTTGGTTACTATTTCGCTACTTGTCAGCACTTCCACTAGATGGCAGCAGGTGGAAAGGCGAAGATGTCAAAATGGATTAACATTGGTATTTGATGGCAGAGGCTGTCAAGATTGAGTACTGAGGTAGACAACACATAGATTGAGTGGGAAAGTGAGTCTCAGAACTAGTGAGTTTCCATTTCTAAATGAAGCCCTGGATGACTGAGGGGGCTCAGCATCAGGAAGAGGATGGAAAAGGTTTATATTCAAGGAGCCCCTTTGCTTATGTTTGGAGGTTTTTATGCACACACACACACACACACACACACAGAGTCACACACAATCATGCACACAGGCACACACAGACATAGACATATGTGCACACATATATGTTCAAATTCATTCACACTGATACACGCAGATAGACATACACACAGATACATACAGACACAGATGCAGAGACACAGACAGACAGACAGACACACACACACACACACACACACACACACACACACATCCACGCATGTGTAGTCCATGTAGACTGCAAAACATTTCTCTACTTTTTCATTATCTGTAGGTTTGGGGCTTGTGATTTTATAATTTTCAAAAGATTAACCCTTATTCTAAGCACAGCCAAAGTTGGTCCTATAAAGGAACTCTGAGGTCTCTCCCCAAGTTTAAACAGACTAACTTAATGAACACACTATATGTTTAAGAAATCTTCAAAATCCTCAAACTTATCTCTTCTAATTGGTTTTGAGAGAAAGGGCAGAGGTAACTGAACTTGCTACAACGGTTTGCAATCTACAGTTTTCAGAGTACTATGCCAAGCATGGCCCCTCGTAACGTTTTAATCCACACCACAAACCTGTGGGTAGGAAGATTCTTCACCTCACTGATGGCTGAAGTTGAAGTAAGGTCACACTAATGAGAGCTTCAGTAATGACTTCGGACTTTTTATTGTCTGCTGTTCAGTGCTCACCGCTGACTCAATTCTGTTCTGGCCTAGAGTTTAGAACTAATCCTTTTGTCATATAAGGTAGTGGAACTCCAAGAATCACGACAATGTTTAGATTATATGCAAGTCAAGGTTTCATGGGTCAAGGGCCAAAATTTTTCTCCACAGTAGAGCACAGTGATTTCCTATTGCCATTGTCTGAACCTGAAGCACACACCTCAACTCTTTCTCTTGATAGTCATTCTGCAGCAAGACAAGCACCTGGCATCTCTTATTTTGCAGTGTTTCGAGATCTTCAAACAGATTCCACTGACTCTTGCTGTCAAAGACTAACCTCCACACAGGTAGAGGCTGTGTTTTGGTCCTGCCCCTGCCGATAAGCATACTGGATTGTGGATAACCCATTGACTTCTCTGAGTATGTACTTCCCTCTAACATAGATGTCTGGTCCTAAAGCTTGCTACCAAAGATATTGAGATTCAGTCTTATGCTTTTAAGCTAGATTCTAATATCTAACCCTCAGAGGATTGACATAAAATATTCAAGATCAGCTTTTGTATGAAAGCCGATGAAAAGAAAATGGTCTTCTGTGGCATACTACACCTACTCTAAAATACGACGTGATTTAATTATTTTATATATTTTTTTACAGGCTGTTGTCTTCTTCCCACCTTTCCAGGTTTCTCTCAAGAAAGCTCCCAGACAAGAGGGTTTTATTTTATTTTTATTTTAAAATGTTTTGTTCATGGAGTCATTATAATTACACAGAAATACTACAGATGTTAGTAAATGCTCAAAAATATTTGTTGAACATATTATTGCGTGATATATATAAATAAAGAAAGCATGGTCAACTTCAAGTTAGAGACACTAAAGATAATTTACCTTGTAACACGGATTTGAGATTCAGAGTCAGCTGCCACATAAAGGCTACCGATCCGTGCGTATGCCACATATGACATAGCTATTTCTTCTACTACAAGTACATTGTGCCTTGGTACCTGTGGGAAATTGTCATAGGACTGCTAGCATGCCAAAGTTCATTCAGGTTTAAGCCCATTGTTTTAAAGTGGTATACTAGTTGCATATAAACAGTGTTTTATAGCAGTTATAGTACCCAGCATGATATACCTGCTGTTATTTGAGATTAGAGAGAGTAAATATAAGAAAATCATAATTATTTTTAAAAGTCTATGCTGTTAGTATTGGTGCACTGGCTCAAGAGTAGAGTACAAGAGTAACATGTGCAAACCAAAAGGTTTTTTTTTTCCCAACACAGGAAAAAAAAAAAAGAGAGAATTTTTTTTTCTCCTAGGATTGATTGGCTCCAAGGATGCATATGGAGGTTGTGGTGTATAATAACCAAACTGAGATTTTTAAATAATGAGCAAACCACACAAGAAACTCAGTATGCCAAAAGATCTACCTGGAAGCTGTGTGTTTCCCTTATAGGGCTAAAAATGAAGTGTGGCACGATTATTTCACAAGCATGTGCCAGCTCAGCGTGAGAAATGTTCTGTATGGTTAAAACCTTAAATATAGCAGATTTTTTTTCCTGTTGGCAAAATGCAAGCCTTAAGAGTGATGAAATTTAATCTCACATCAATTATATTAGTTTCAACAGTTGTCTTTGCAGGTATCATCCCCTCCCACGCTCCTTTTACTAAACGCTCACGGAGGATGTCTGGTAGTGAGCTTCTACCAGGCTTTAAATTCTGGGGCTGTCAGGGGACAAATGAGAGGGAGCGGAGCGTTTGTTGGGAGCTCTCAGATGTGACTGCCCATTCATGGGGATTTGTTAACTGGTGTCTAAGTTGCTGCCTTCCGTATGAACGAGCATGACTGACAGCCTTTAATGGCGAGTTTCAAAGCAAACCTGAGTCATAACCATTAGTGCGGCACTGCCTAAAGCTAACAACTACTGTTCTGTGCAACCCATGAGTGCCCGGGACAGGACAAGGAATCACCGAGCTTCACAGGAGCTTTCGATGATAAATCTTGTACCCTTTAATATAAACACGGTCCCACCCAGAACATCAGCTTTTACGTGGAATTTCCTGGTTATGGGCTATTTCATGTAGAGCTCAATGGAATGGAGTCTGGAAATTCTGTGATAGTCATTCAATTTCCTTGTGACTAAGACTGATGTATTCCTGGCTATATACATAGAATCAGATTCCGAGTTTGCAAGCAAGTGTTCTCTGTGTTTCTTTTTGGGTCAATAAAACCAACACACACACACACACACACACACACACACACACACACACACACACGTGTGCGCACGTGTTTCCTGTGTTTAAAGACCAATACTTGGAACTGAGTGTCCCCGATACTTTTATGGCTAAGGAAACCTGGCTTAACTTTTTTTTTGTAATGTTTTTCTCTTTTTATTTTTGTCTATCACTGGAGTATTTTTAAAAAGAGGAAAAATAGAAGCTGTCTTTGAAAAGACTTCAAGTCTGAAGTTGCTCGTTTAAGATTTTGATAACACTTCAAGAAGAACGGTCCAGAAAAATGATAATACTTCAAACTATGTGGATACTGTTAACATACACCATAGATATTACGGGCAAAATGCATGAATTTGTGATATTTCCTGTAAGGGTATCTGTCAGTCACTATCAGTTGCTAATTCCTGGGTTCCCAGGTTCAACTTTAATTGTATGACCCAGCTGGGTTGCTATTGTCTCTCCTGCAGAAGCAGCCTCCCCTCTAATCTCTTCCCCATACACTGGGGGTGGGGGACATTCACAATACCTTGTATACTTTAGAAGCATACATTTGTTAAGGTATAGTTTGCATTATCACCTTTTCCATCCTGACCCTTTTAGCTGGAAACCTTTGCCCTCTTAAAGGCTAGGGTTTTTAACACCTGGCTGGGAAAAAAAAAAAAAAAAAAAAAAAAAAAAAAAAACTTAGTTAAATAAAAGAACAAATGAACCTTTGAGAAGATAATAGGGGTACTGTGACTGACTGTATAAATATTTGCTTTTCTTTTAAAAGCGCCCGGACATGTTTCATCTCAGTCTGTATAGCAATCCCGGGGACAGTCAGTTCAACATGCACCCAATGGATTTAGACTAGTGGTTTTCGAGTAGAATTTTTTTTATGTCCCACATGCCTGGAGACACTTAACCACGTGTGGAGGCCCTTTGGGTGTGTGAGCTGATGAGAAAGCATTACTGGTTTCTAGTGTATAGAAGTCATGATGTTGCTAGCATGAGATAATACACAGAGCATATACTACCCCAGAAAGACTATCTGACCTAACATGTGAATAGTTTCCACCAAGAGCAAGAAATCCTCATATAGAATCTTGACCTCTGATGCTCTCATAAGCATATGCTTTGGGAGTTCCTGCCTAAAGCACTGTTCTGCTTTAGTATCTATTATAAGAAGGTGCCATAAAAGACTAGATTTTTAGTGAGCCATCTTTCTCATATATACAAAGTAACCAAAAGGCAGTGAAATTATAAGTTCAGCGTTTGATTCCTAATTCTTGACCATAGATGAGTGTCTATCTTTCCCAGAAAAGACATGTGGGCATAGGTCCTACTCAGACACTTCCAGGAAGAAGGAACTATCTGAGCTCTTCTAGAAAATTTACAGGTCCTCCGACTTTCTTTTTTGTTGTTGTTGTTGTGTTTTTATTTTTTATTTTTTTTGAGACAGAGTTTTTCTGTGTAGCCCTGGCTGTCCTGGAACTCACTCTGTAGACCAGGCTGTCCTCGAACTCAGAAATCCACCTGCCTCTGCCTCCTAAGTGCTGGGATTAAAGGTGTGCACTACTACTGTCCGACTCACATCTGACTTTCTTGATTAAGGATCCTGAGATAAGGGGAAAATACTAAATGAGCTTAAATGACAGCTGTTTTTTTAAAAAAGAGAGAGAGATAGAGAGAAGGCTCATAGCTAAAATATGAACAAATAAGTCGCATCCTTTGTTTTAAAGCAAGCCAAGCCTTGAGTGGGCATGAGGTGTTAGAACTGGAATCATTCAGAGAAGCCTAAAGCATCACCCAGAAATCCTTTACATCTGTCACAACTGAACATGTACCTAGTGTTTATAAAAATTATCCCCCGAGTAGATGCAGTGGAGGAATGCATCTTTTGTAATGATCTTCTTACAACAGTCGGTCTCCAGCAGTAACCCATGTGCCTAGAAAATAGCAATCCCTACAATGGAGAAGTGCTTAGACCAAGAAGAAAAAGCTATGACCTTGCCTACTGTTTTTCACCTTTAAAAAAGATTGCTGAATTATTTGTTTGAAATAAATCTTATGTGGAAACTCACTGTGTAGAATTAAAATAAGTGTTGTACGAAGCTATGCTTAGGCAAGGATGGGGCCCAGAATGCTTTGGCAGATTCACTATGTACACACACCCTTATCTCCACCCCCTCCTGATTCAGCAACTTTTTCTACCTTGGGATGACTTAATTGGTCTCTATCAGATTTGCATCTGAATGCCATTCATGAGCTGTGTAAAGTTTTTAGATTAAGTTCCCCCCAAATAAGCTCCTGAGACAAATATTCATGTGGCTATGAGGTATTAGAAACTGAGTTGGTGAGAAAGTACTTGTGTAAGCTTGGGGACTAAGTTCAAACCTTAGCACTTACATTAAAAAAATTAAAAAGAATCTATGACTTTGAAGGAGAGAGAGAGAGAAGGGGTAGAGGGTGTGTGTGGAGGGAGGAAAAGGAAGGGGTGATGTAATTCTATTATAATCTCAAAAGTAAAAGAAATAATTTTTAAAAGGCATGCAAGTGAACACTTGTAATTCCACTGCTAGAAAGGAGACAGCAAGCAGATCCCTGGTGTTACCTGGCCAACTAGCCTAGCCTAGTGTTTAGGTCCTAGGTTCCAGTGACAGACCCTGACTCAAAAACAGTGAGCAGATCCAGAGGATGGGCACTGAAGAAGGTTGACCTCTGTCTTCTTCATGCATATGCACACACGAGGCACCTGCCTGTACACACACACACACACACACACACACACACACACACACACACACGAACAACTGGACACCAGATTATGTGGAGGTATTATCCCTTGGTAGGGTAGGGGAAAGAAGTAAGTATTTGGCTCAGTTCCCTTGGGAGCTGTGCTGATAATTCTTTGCTGGTGGTTAAGGAAAACCCCAAAGATACAAACACATTATCAGCCCTCCAGGCACAGGAAGAGGTGGTTCTAGTAGCTTGAGGTAGCAGATGAGGATACAAACAGTAGGTATTAGGAATGAAAGCCCAGAGCAATCTGTGTGCCCAATACTGGAAAAGAGGTCTACTACAAAGGGCGGCCTCCTCTAGAGTGACTTTGGTTTCTTACATTCTCTGAGCCTCAGTTTTTCTCATCTGTTATACTGGAGAGAAACAACCCATTTAAAGCCTTCAACCAGTAAATGACCACAAAGACAATGTGGAAGAGTGCATATGCATCCAGTTACTGGTGACTATTCCTGGCCTTAAGCCTTGGTACTGCAAACCTTAGAGCCTAAGTAAGCATGCAGATTAAACAGAGACAGTTTAAATTTATGCTAGTATATACTCAATACCAGCAGTCCAGTCACACAGGAAGTTTAAGAAACTAAGGATAATGACTACATAGCTAGACAATCACACTTAGGAACATTCAGAGAATGTGGTACTGGGCTAGCCAACAAAGAAAACTTTGGTCTTATGGTACACAAGTTTGTCCACCTGTCCAGGGTCCTCTGAGGATGGCACCTTGAGCACACTGCTTCAGTCCACCCCAATGTTCTCAACCTGTGGGTTGTGACCCCCTTGGTGGGTCGCATGACTTTTTCAAGCAGGTCACCTAAAGCCATTGGAAAAGTCAGATATTTTCATTACTATTTATAACAGTAGCAAAATTATAGTTATGAAGTAGCAACAAAAATAATTGTATGGCTGGCTGGGGGGGTCACCACAACAGGAGGAACTGTATTAAATGGTTGAGGCATAAGGGAGGTTGAGAACCACGTGTTAAGCATAGACTCTACCCTTAAGAAGCTGGTTGGACCAAACTGCCTGACTCAGGATGAAGCTACCGAAGCAACCGTCTTTCATTTGCTGCCCTCTCTGTAGCACATACTTTTATCACAGCTATTGCTAAGAAAACCATATCCCCCATTCCCAAACCAAAGGAGCAAGTGGGTCAATGCAGGGTGGAGGAGAAATGATGCCGAAAGTTAGAGGGGCGAAAGTGGTCCTTTTTCAGCGGCTCTTCTGTAAGTGCTTTATGTATGCTAAGTACATGTTCTTCCCGTGACTTATGTTCTAGCCTCACAGGCTTTTATAGTTACAATCAATTATCGTCCCTATTCATTTTCTTCTTATTTCATTTTGGGGAAGCCAACCCTCGCCAATCTCTGGCATGGTACAACACTAATTCTCTTCCCACTAAAGTCAAGATAGTAAATAAGGTTTCCACAAAGCACGTTCCTATCCTAAAGCCAGATGTCAAAGCATTCTTTCCTTTTCCACACATTTGCAAGGCTAACATTTAAAGGGGACACACAATATTATTTTCCCATTTAAAAGTTAAGAAGTTAAGATTTTTTTTCTAATATCATATTTACTTTCAACAATCAGGAGAGCTTCATATCTCTTACTAGGGAGGCCTGTGGTTTAGGAAATGGGTTTAAAAACAGATTCGGGTATTTATAGCATCTGCAGTTAGTCTTTCATAATCTCAAGTTCAATGTCCAGAAGGGCAGTGAAAACTTTGATTTGGGTTCTACAAATCGTCTATGTTTCTGTGTCTGTCTATATTTGTGTAGACTTGTCAGGTAGGTGGGGCACAGATGGAGATGGTGTCAGGGTAACAGTGTTTGGGGGACCAGTTCATTCAATGTACGGTGTTGGCCAGTGACTGGCATACTGGGAGGGGACAGTGTTCAGTGACCTGAATGTAGGAAGGACGTTATACTCAGAGGCATTAATGTCTGGAGCAAAATTATTGTCCTGGTGTCATCAGGCCATATAAATAAAATCATTCCAGCCTCAGAGAAAAGCCTCAAATCCAAGTTTCTATCACTGAAATTAATTTTAGATCATTTCTACAGTAAAGAAATCCAAGTTTAACCTGACCCTGCTTAGATTTGGCCATTCAAAGTAGCAGAGACAGCTGTGGGACTGGAGTGGAGAAATCCCAGGTCAAGATTTTGATGCTGATTTATTCATTCACCTAACAAATAAATAAAGATATTCGTCAGAGTGCCAGAGGATGAGACACATGGATGAGAAGACTTTTCTTCATATCTGAAGGTCTAGTGACTTCCACATCAATAATGTTTTATCACATAAGATATGTAACGCCATTGTGTCAGTCCTTTGAAGCTATTTACTTCGAGTTCAATCCAAACTTGTTACACAGCTTGAAGCATAGATGTCATTGCAACTTCATTTAGAAAATGGACGCAAACCTCTTGACAGTCCCCCTACACACATCTTCCTACTCATATTCTTGGTAAAACATTAGTAAACTAGAGAAGCACTTCTCTAGTGATTGAGACATGAACCACTCTCATCCATGCAACTATGTCATGGAAGTACAATGGAAATACTGCTAAGGATACAGCTTAAGACAATACATTGTCATGGAACCAGAAACAGAGACTTCTGGCAAATGTATCTGATGGAATTCTCTTGATTCATTCTGAGTCACTTTGGGGAATAAAGGACAGGAGAAACAGCTGAGGTTGATGAAGTTCTCCAGGCTTCAGGATCTCTTGGTCTGTCTAGTAGTCTCCATACAGGACACCGAGGAATACTCTCTCTGGGTGATCAATTGTGCGATCAGATCTCAAGTAGTATTCATCCCTACATTTCTACTGTAGACAAGTGAGAAAGCACAGCTCTGCGATAGCAGACATGTTGGCAATATTATGTAAACATGCGAGCTAGGGTTGTTGGCAAAGATAATATGGGACCCTGAGGCCTGCTGTTCTGAAAAGAAATGAGTGTTCTTCTTGGTATTGGGGATGCCCGTGAGCACTTGATGACAAGTTAGGGGCACAGTAATGAGGATAAGTAGTTAGAAGGACCTGAAGCCAAGCCACGAAGGTGCTTTGGTTGATGAATCTGATAGACCTATAACTCTTCATCACATAGCATTTAATGTTTTAACTAGAACCAGCTCTAGTGAGAAACAATCACATTAACTTCAATAAAGAATGGAGAGGGGAGGGAGAAAGGGGAAAAGGAGAAAGAGGAGAAGGAGGGGGAGAAAGAAGAGGAAGAGGAGGAAGGGGAGGAAGGGGAGGAAGAGGAGGAAGGGGAGGAAGAGGAGGAGGAAGAGACTGATGGTAATCAGGAGAAAATTAAAACTACCAACCACAGGTCAGAAGACTCTAAGATAGTTCTCTAAGGGTTCTCCTAGGTGCTCAGTGATTGAGGGACCCTGGCTGAATTAGTCCAAACTAGCATGGGCTTCTGCATAATCGAGACTAGATTGGCTGCTAGCCAGAGGTAGATACCCAGGTGTGCTCATGAACACCCACTCTTTGCAGGTATCACACATCAATCAGTCCCTTCCCTGTCAACCCAAAAAAGAAGTTTCCGTTTCAGTTACTGAATCAAGGTGCTGTGGGAACATTTTGTAAATCAGGACAGGTTCTCGTCCTGGAAAAACTGGGATCCAGGACAGGTAAGTGGATAAATAATCTGTCATGAGCACTTGGATTACTCGTGGGTGGTCCTAAGCCTTCTATTTGCAAATTAGCTGAGACACAAGTTAACCACCTCCACTGCCAGGGTCCTCACTGGGCTGATTCAGCTGCTGAGTAAACCTAGCCACCTTCTAGGGTTCTGCCCAGCATAAGGCGTTCTGCTTCTCAGCACATCCTCTTTGCTTTTTGTTACATTATGTGAGGTAAGTACATACTCTGCAATGATAGAATATTTAAGAGTTTGTCAAGGTCTTGAGATATCATAATGAATGCCTAAGGCTTTAATGGAAAGAGAGTTCAGTCTGTTGTCCACACTGTAGACTTGCTGCTATATGGTCATTTATACCATGTGACAGCCACAACAAGCACAGGTGACTAGAGGGTCATAGAAGTTGGGCTAAGGTAGAAGGAGTTAAGGAGCTAAGGAGAAAGGATGCCAAATACAGCATTAAATACATGTTTTTTTTTTTTCTCCCTGGGCTTGATATGTTCCTATGCAGAGTGGGACTACCCTGCAGCCCCTACCACGTTACTGTTAGCAAGCTGACCTGTGTTTCATGACTCTACTACATTAAAAGCGAGCCGATGCTTTTTTGATAACATTTAATTAAATGTGTGGAAACTTAGAACTGGATGGAATAAGAACATACTGATATTCTCAAAGTTAAAAGTCTTCCTGTTAATTGAACCACAAATAGTGCACTTGGAATATCCTTAATATTTCTCTGATCATGATCCATCTATCTATCTATCTATCTATCTATCTATCTATCTATCTATCTATCTATCTACCTATCTATCTATCTATCTACAATCCTATCTCCTTTAGACCATCTCTCCTTTGACCTATTTTAATTCAGATCCTTTTCACTCATCCTTTCAAATTACTCTTATTACTACTACTATTATTTCCAAGGTAAAATTCTAGCAATATTATTATCTAGCCTAAAACTCTGTAATAACCAAGATAACTCACAACTGAATTATGTTTACATCTCTGCTTCACCTTCTATAAATTATGGGATCCTTGAAGTCATGAACATAAATTTTAATTTCCTCTTGGAACCCAAAAAATATTTAAAAATGTTGAAAGTCTATTTTCTGCCATTGTTTACAAATGACTCTGCCACTATGTCTCCTTGGCACCATCTAGAGTCACCTGGCTTGCTCTGACATGCTGAAGTCCAATGTCAAAGTACGTTTGTGATATGAGGAGGTCAAGGTGACACAGGACTGTTGATGTACATGGACGTGAGCCATTACATTAGACATTATGAAACTCTTCTTGCTTTGGATGGTCAAGACAGCTGAGGTTGAAAGGTCTGTGGCTTCCCCACTCCAGGGAGAAGCCAAAGCTTTAAATTACTTGTTTTTTGACATTGTTTAAAGGGACACCCTTTAATGTTTATCAGCTTCAACTGTGACTCTAATACTTCTTTGAACTATATCCAGGATGTCTTGGCAACTTCTAACGACCATGTGTAGCTTCAACTGTAGTGGTGTAGAGTTTGTTTAAAAAATAAAATTCCCCTACTGTGCAATTATTTCCTGTTGAACAGTAAGATCTGCAGAATCTTCCAACTAAACATCATGTTGCTCTGCATATGATTAGAAAGACTGTTCAAAAATATAAAGGGAACAATACTTGCTGAATTCTGGTTCCTTTAGAACATGGCATATCATTCTAGTAAAGTATTTTCTATTCTCTTAAATGGTATAGAAAGATATAGTGTGTTTTGCAGAAGAATTCTCCAGAGTGGGGAGAGGTGAATTATAAACTTTGCCTATAGGTTTATTAATAGCTTGGACAATCTATATGTATAGACATACATATAAACTTTATATATAAATATCATACCTACATAGTATATATGCAGTCTGTACATACTAAAAATGAATAAATAATGTTCCATCCTCTGTTTAGCACTTTTGCTTTGACTGGCTTGTTTACAGCTTTGAGAAGGATTATCATTTGATGGATTTGGCACATACTTTTTCTTCCTTTCCATAAATTGCCAGTTTTTCGAGGCCAGACAAGTCCGGTCTTTGCCCATGGATCCTTTTGCCATCTGTAGACTGTATAATTCGACTGAAATCACCTGCCTTAAGTCTGTTTCCAAGAGAAACAGAGTCCTCATGTACAGTGAGCTTTGCCAAATGACACCTTTCCTGGCTATTAAGGAAGTGCTCAGTAGATACTTGTTGGTTTTTAAATGCATATGACGGAACTACTCCTCGCATGCTCATTCACTGAACACTGTATAACTTGGTAACTGACTGAACAGTTTTCTATGTCCAGTGCTACTCCTATGTAGTGTGATTTGGGCCATTCTCACAGATCATGTACACAGCCTGATCCTCTAATTTCACGATAACTATTGAAGACTTTCCTTGTATTCCTCGAGGTCCCTAAATTCAAGCTTTGAAAATAGGAAGTGCTGAAGAGATGTCTACTCAGTGACCTTAGTGAATTAATGATTTCATGTTAGCTTTGAGTTACTTTGTTCAGAGAATATTGGTGATTTGCCTTCATTATGAAAGATATACATTAAAGAGTCAGGCCCTCAATCACTTCCAGCAACTCTTTCTGTCCTGGCCAGACTGAACTTCTCTGCACATCAGGGTTTTGTTTGCTTCTTCCTGAGGCTGCTGAGGCGCAAGGAAAAGCTGAGTTGCTGACTGCGTGCTCTCTAAGGATAGGTGACATATTTTATAGCTGGCACTCCTATGCACACCTGATCTTTATACCCATTTCTCACCAGCAATATTCCAGGTACAGCCAGTTGATAGATCGACCTGGTAAAGCCTTTTAAAGACGAGACAATGTTGCCCATTCTTAAGGATGGAATAAGGAATTCTCCATGAGAATATATAATTTGCTCTGATGAGGAATATGGAGCCTCATGTTAAAGGTGAGTGATACAACCCCCACCCTACCCCTGCTCTTACAACATTATAAACAATACAATAACGGCATTGTTCAGTGCTTGGTTCCCATTATGTTTCCCACAGGGCAATTAAATTTAATTAAAAAAATCCTCTCAGACCCAATATATTTCCAGTTGTGTATTTGCCCAAACAAGTAGAGCCCTGCTTAAGTAGTCAAGAGGCAGATCTCCCTTCCCATACAAACCTGACATCTTCAATCTACCTCTGGGGTAGAGTTTTACAGGTGATTCCGTTAGGATAACCCACTTAATACTGCCATATATTACGCCGATCAAGCCAAACCAAAAAAATGAGTTATAAAACTACGTTGTCTTTAATTCCCTACCTATAGTTTTTAGTTTGCCTTATACCGAAAAAGGGAAATCAAAGATAAAATAATTTGATCCAGACCTGGCAGAAAAGGAAACACATGATCCATAAATTTGCTTAGTTTAACAAAAAAAAGAAAGAGGGAAATGTTTTCTCTGCTAAATTCCCCCTATACACAGGGCCTGGTAAAATACATGATTTGTATTTACTACAAAATGTTTCATTTTCTTCTTGTTTTTTCCTCAAGCCAACAAGACACAAACACAAATTATTAAAAAGGAAATTAAGAAGGCGTTTTGGAACTGGCTGTTGAAATCACCACTTTGTGTAAGGGATTCTAAGTCTGTATCCATTGCAGCATTATACAGAACAGTCAAGACATGAAACAGCCCTGAAGCTCTTGACAATTGCCACAATGTGAGTGGATCTAAAGCAAAAGCAGTTATCAGTCTAAGAGAAAGAGGTCAGATCTAGAAAGAACAATAAACATGGTTGCATCAATGTGTAATTTTACAAATAAAAGGTCAAATTGTAGAGACAACAGTGGTTACCACATTTGGGGTATATCTTTTTTTCCTTCATTCTTCTTATAAACTTGAAGGCTGTGCAAAGGTTTAAGCTGTTGAACAGAATTGGGGAAGTCTCTAGGTCTGACAACAATTTGAGCTCTAATCTCTTAGTCTGGGATACATTTTTCAACTTCTTTAATGATTCTTACGCTGTACTTTTCACTTCATAGGCTTTTAAATTCCTCAAGCCTTGCCCCATGGACTGAAAGTCACCTTAGTGAAGAAAGGAGAGATTAAACCACCATGACTCTGGAACGGCAGAGGATCTGAGCTGTAATTCTCTGGCTCAGAACCAGGCTCTAAAAAGCAGCCATGGGAAAAGCGGCTGAAGTGGAGCCTGCGACTCTCTCCACGTCTGACTTGCATAATGTTGACATTATAACACCAGGGAGACCCAAAAATATTTCAAACAATTATGATTTCTTTTCTATAAATATTTTGGGATCGCTTTAAGAAATCAAATAGCACATTCTATCCACTCCCCATTTCCAAGCTGCTCTTAACACAGCCAGCAGCTCACTACTGGGCATTTATTTTTGGTCACAAGGTCAGCAGGACATCTTAAGGCGTTAAGTCGCCTGTTAAACTGTGTTTTCCAACATGAGCTGGGTGTTGAGTAAGGGAGTCAGCTATGCTTAAAGCAACAACAGAGTCCTGTGCCACAGCATGGCAAAAAACGTATTGTTTCTACCTTCTAGTGAAACCTGGGCAAAGAAAACTGTGACGTGCTCAAGACAGTCTTCAAAAAAGTCCACTAACTCTTTGCGAGGACACTTTTCTTTGCAGACAGATACCCCCACACCCACTTGCATTATTCTTTGTTGTTTCTACTATGACACGTGAGTCTGAAAATATTGACTCTACCAGGAGTGTTTA
Source organism: Arvicanthis niloticus (assembly GCF_011762505.2). Classification (NCBI taxonomy): domain Eukaryota; kingdom Metazoa; phylum Chordata; class Mammalia; order Rodentia; family Muridae; genus Arvicanthis; species Arvicanthis niloticus. The sequence goes on along the minus strand of NC_047676.1, from coordinate 33,323,312 downwards.
AAAGAAAATTATAAGGGAAAATATTCATACCACTAAGGTAGTTCACAGCTTCTGGGTGCGTAGGTCACCGAGTTCGAGTGTCTTTTTCCTCTGGAACTCAGCCAAATGGAAATTATTCAGAGAACAGGGGCACAAAATCATTGGATTTTGTCTGAGATTTCCATCTCAGGGAAATCTCATATGATTAATAAATATGATTAAGAGGACAGCATTCCAAGCTCTGGAAACAGACTCTGCTATGCTTAGTCACAGATGAGCTGAACAATTAGCAGGCTAATAATGCTTTGGTGTGATTTTAATATCTCTCCCAGAGACCTGGTTTGTCTTCATCATAAACACCCCCAGCATATTATGTAACATCAATCTCCAATATAAAAATGCCAGATTCCAAAGCCTATGACTATAGCCCCACTTACACATCCCCAGAGTGGCCCTCCTGGGTTATGATTTTAAAGCTGAGACAGGTTTTCTGTTTGCTGTTACCTAACAGCAAACTTAGATGACTTTGTTTGGATTTAATACAGCTCTGCTTTGTTTCTTAACACCACATGAGGAGAAAGGGAACACAGAACTCACCCCCACTTCCAGAAAACATGCCGCTGGAGACTGCCACTGCCAAGGTTAAGAACACCTGCCAAAGATCCATACCTGAGACCTGCAAATGAGAAAAGGCACAAGGTCAAGGCAAGCAGTCACAGACCAGGGTTGTGACATAGCATTCAAAGCCCTGTGAAATATTGAGTGTGCAGATAAGACCGTTGTAGAATAAATCTTAGCATGTCTAGCTGCAGACTTCAGAGCCTCCATACTTGTCATGAGGATGCAGAGCAGGTTGGAATCCCATGAGCACTTGCCTCAGGAAACAGAATGGGCAGTATAGATTTTCTGTTCCTGGCAGACAGCCACAGAATCACCTCACAGCAAATGACCCCCCCGCCCCCCTCCAAACACACACACAGCTCCAATAACAGGGCTAGTGAAATTCACTTTAATTTAATCTGGAGATAGATAAAAAATTTTCTCAGCACAGGGCTTTGAGAAAGACAAGAAATAAAATGAAACACACACACACACACAAAACCCAAAAACAATTTTCTATAATACTAACATTTCTTATACCTCTTTTCCAAGGACCAAAGGAGCTTAATTTATATTTTAAAAGCACTGTACTTATCCCAGAGAAGTGTAACAAGAGGGAAGCTGAGATGTCAGAAATACATTTCAAACATTAAGGGAGCACTGGGAGGTTTTGATCTTACAATGACTGTGTGCTCTGAAACACCCAGGCATGTGTTCACCAAGAGCCATCCGTCTCCATCTTTCTAGTCATATAGAAGCCCAAGTGAGGCTACACCTTCAGCCTTTCGGTCTAATGAATGAGAGATCGATCAATGGGCTCTGTAAACACATACCTTTATCTGAAGGAAATACAGTGTTTTGGAAAAATCACCTACAATGACTATGTCCCGGCTTCTCTAGAGACAAGTCTGGATAGGTTGGGGAGAAACTACTCTTTGGAGAAGGATTGCTGCATTTGACAACTATTGCCAACTACTTTGATGTTTAGTCCCAGTATTTCCTTAAATACTGCCCTATTTACAAGTCACCCAGATACACAATATCAACACTTGATCAAATCTTCAGTGGCCTCCAAGGACCACTTTTTAATCACTTGCAAACTTGACGATACTGATATAGCTCTTCTTGTTACCCCTAATCAGGGTGAAGTGTTGAGCAAGAATGTTTGCTTTCATGAATCTACAGGTGTGGTTCTGGTAGCAGATACGGAATTCTGAAGAGCTATAAAATGCTGAATGTTTTACATTTTCTTTTGCAGACGGAGGGCAACATTTCAATTCCCTGTTCTCCAAGTATTTTTACTTAACAAAACACATCTCTATGCAAACAGATTATTTTGCTGTGTCTGAATATATTTGCATGCCTTCCCACCCTCCCTTTCAAACTGACCCTTAGAATCTTTGCTTCATTACTTCAAGCCCTCTCTCGTTACTTCTAGAACTACAGGCCATGTAATGTTATTTTGGAGCCCCTAGCATAAAAGCATTGAATGGCTAGATCAAGTATGTAATAGATTAAAAGTGCTATAGTGTGAAATTTTCTTTTACTCTCATTTAAAAACCATAGGGAACACACTGAGGAAGAAGACTCCAAATCTCAGAACACATGTTAGGTCAAGACAGTACTGCCATGGACTGTCTTGATACTAGACTGTAAGAGTGAATTCAGAATTCCTGGGTGGTTTGTCTTTCTGAGTAGGTGTATGGAAATGTTTGCATTTCTTAGAAGATACCATCCATGCCTTAGAAATCAGATCTTCAAGCATTTTAAAAAGACAAGGGAGGTGCCAGAAAACAAGTGGGATTTAGGTCAGAAAACTAGCGACCAACTTTCCCAACCCTCAAAGTTTTGTGCTTTCTTCATTTTCAAGTTCCAGATATTGAATCCCATAAGCTACATTGTACATGTTAAGGTAGGTTCTGCCACTGAATTGCACCCTATCTTAGTCCCCAGTCTTTTCCAAGCTGGTTCATGGACAGGAATTTTAACTTCTCTCAAATAAGTTACTAGAACACTGTTATAAGATAAGCATAGATCCAAATAACACATTTTTATATCACACACACACACACACACACACACACGCACACACACACGCACACACACACGCACAGGCACACGCACACCAAGTTAGAATTCCAAAAGCAAATTAAACAGGAGTTCATCTTCATCTCCTGTCACAAAAACAAGGTTATTTAAAGCTGCAGTTCTCCCCAGTGGGAGATCAGAACAGTTCACTGTCACCTGAAACATACTGCAGAAGGACCAGACTTGTGACCCTTCAGCCATAGGAACCAGAAGGAGGACACCATAGGAACCAGAAGGAGGTGGAGCTGGATTGAATAGGGACCAACTGCTGTATTGGACTCCAGTCTCCCCTCTCCCTCAACGGTGTTTCAGCAGATACAGTCTAGAGAATTTGCCATTGACTTTGATTGTAAGCTGCCCCAACTTGCTTTGCAGAACTCCATATAGAACTTTCTGGGTGACTGGACTCTTCTATATTAACCTCTAGCTGAGATCAAATGTCTCATCTGACATCTACAAGTGTCCAAGTCATTACCGATTTGGGAGAAGACAGAGTTCTGTCACACAGAGTTTGGAATTTTAATTTAACACAATACCATGTGCCAGATGCCAGAAAGAGAGATTCCCTTCTTCGAGCTTTCCTCCCCCCAAATGTCTAAATTTATAATGATCCATTAGTCTCAAGACAGAAGAGTTCATCCAATGTGCCCCTCTAAGAGGCACTTATTAAAGGCAGGCATTTTTTTTCCAGAGGAATATAACAAATTTAATTTTTAGGTTTGCAGTGTTTTCCTAAGGAAAAAAAATCCTACTTTAATTTTCTTGTGATACTTATTCATTCCTTGGCCACAGCCTTTCTGGACGATTTTCAGGAAGAGGGAGAAAATGGGCTTCTTTTCTTACATAATGGGACTCACACCATTTCCACTCTCCGGGCCTGAGGCATTTTGCGTGCTTTCCTCCTTCCCCCAGGGAGAACCAGTTGGAAACTAGAATAATCCAGCTGGTGTATTCTGTAGGCTGCCCAACAAAAACCACTCCCAAAGTATACAGTCAGGCCTATGCTATATTGATCGTACTATGACTATGTCATAGTTCACAGACACAAAAGAGGAAATACAAGTTAGATATGACATTTCCCCAAACATATGATCACCAACTCCAATATAAAAGGGCATAGGCAACATTATGTTGAATGAAAATGAATAAGTATTTTTGGACTGATTATTGGCTGCTGACATTGGACAAAGCCCTACAGGGATTAATACAAGAGTTAACCAAACCGTGTTTCTTAACTCTAAAAATCAGGAAATATTTAAAACTGAGAAGAGGTGGGTTCTAATTAAAAATGGAAAGTTAAACTAGGAAAAAGAAATTAGTTATTGAGTTAAGGGGCTTAAAATTAGAACTAAATGATAGATAAGATTTTAATGTGTAAAGAGAATGAGACAAACTATGGCAAACTTGTACAGACCAAAGCTCAATGCCAACAATCCGGGGTAGTGATGGAGCCTGAGGGTGTTTAGTTAATATTCTGAGACTAGTAAATAGAGATCACTGGCCAGATTAATAGGTAAACCTGGGTTAGCAAAGTAGGACAGGGCTGAAACAGCATTTTCGATCATATAAATAAGCCTTTGCTGTAGATAATATGCAGAAATGGATTTTCCTCAAGATAACATTGCTTCTCATGCTTTTGTAATTTACTTGAAAAGATAGCTGGATGCAGGAGAAGATAAGGGAGGAGATGTCTGTGATAAATGAGGTGTGAACACATGAATGAATGAATGAATAAAGGCATAGATAGGGATGCCAGGATCCTGGTTGCTTAGGGGGAAGAGAAGGTCTCATGATTGTTTGGGCTACTTGATGAATGACACAGTTATGAGGCTTCCAGAAATATGAGAGTTGTCTAGTGTGAAGCTCAAGGCACAAGAACAAGGGATACATGGAAAGAAGCCATCGATGAGTTTGGGAGTTGTATAGAGATGAGTATTAGGTAAATGTAACACAATGACTAGGCTGCTTTGTGGAAAATGCCTATCTTTGTCAAAAGTAATATTAAAATGTGCATTAATGACATGGGGAGATCTGCTCCTGCAGCTTTATAATTAGCGGAAACAAACCACCATCCTAAACCACCCATATTTTCTAACTTTTGTTAAGTATTTTGAAAGAAATTGAACAACACAACGGCCTCCTTAACGTGCACTGCTAGGATATCAGATGTGGGAGGAGTTAAGATGGAGCTGGGAAAGGAATCCTGTCTAGCAAGTCGTCACAACGACAGCTAGGTGAGCCAGAAATATTGCAGAATATACACAGTATATATATATATTTTTTTTTCAAGAAAAGCTGATTCCAAAAGTCCAGTTGAAGCAGAACTGCTTGTGTGCACAGGAAAGACATCTAGAAGACAACCCAATAAACATGTGCTACCCAGTGTTGGTGTGGATTAGGAATGAAATGTTGCAAAATTGTATTAACTCAGCATGAAAACATGCAAAGGCCAATCCAAAATGATCCCACAAATCACCTCTTTTAATTAGCACTGAGCATAGTTTGCATTTAGAGTTTATGTTAGGTAATTTCCACTGTCGGGATCATTTGAAAACTGGTCAGATACATGTGCATTAAGTCTATTTTCTTCCCCTTAGTGGTAGAAAGAAAATTTTACAGATTTTTTTTCAGTTAAAATTATTATTTTTCGGTGTGTGTGTATTCATGTGCATGTGCGTGTGTGTGTGTGTGCATGTATGTATGTGTATACATGCATGTGCATGTGTGTGCATGCCACAGTACATGTCTAGAGGTCAGGACAATATTGTGGAGTCAGTGCTCTCCTTCCTGAAGGCCATTCTGAGGATCGAATGCAGGTCGTTAAGCTTGCATGGAAAGTGTTTTATTCTCTGATCCATCTCCTAGCCCCAGATAAGGAAAAAATAATAACAAAAGCGTTATGTACACCAAGGCTACATGATATATGTATATATATGACAATAGATACAGATATTTATAGATATAGATTATATAGATATCATGTGTGTTTTTATGTATATAATAAATATATTCTCCTGTATATATGCTTTTATGTATAAATAAAACATATATACCTGTATGTTCATACTTAGATATGTGGTATAGCCTAGGTAATGATGAACAAACAACAGGATGTTAAATTAAGTGCAAGAGACAGTGATGCAATCAGAATGCAGCAAGCAAGTGGCCCCTTTTGTTTTCACAAGTAGGTATATACTCTAAAGCTATGGTAGGACGTATAGTGCTAAAGCAAACACACGAACCTGTGGCATAAGTAGCTGTCACCATCACTAGTAAGCATATTTACCGCCGTTAGCTCAGTGTGACTGGCAATGCAGTAGGTTCATCTTGCCTGACATTCACCCTAATCCTAACTGTAACCCCACCCCTAACTATCACCCAAACGTGAGTAATGTGGTAACCATGTCAGGAAGCCGAGAGGCAAAAGGAATTTCTCATCATTGTAATGTACAAGAACGCTCCTCAGTCTGGATCCTGAGATGGTCTGAAACAGTTACATGGAACAACGCTGTAATTTTTTGAGATTGCTCTTTTCTCGGGAATCTAGCGGGATTCCAGGATAGGAACTTTAGTTATATATACTGTGAGGTAGAAGGGAAAAAAAAAAAGAAAGGCAGGCTCTGGAATAGTGGTATACAAACAGTAGATCTTTTTTTCTACCCAACCAATAGACAGATCTTGTTTGTGCGGTGTTGGCCGACTTAAGTTACCAGTGGACACTCAGCTTTGGAGTAGGGTTAAAGTGACTGAGGAGTAAAATAATTTTATGCTGCATTTAAGCATAATTCATTCTTTTAATTAAGCACTTAGATGTATTTAGAAAAGGTTGGACGGTGAACATGTCTTTCCAGCTGTACATTTTATGATCTAAATTAAGACCATAAAATTTAGCAGCTAAGTTGAGATACGTGTGTATCAACAACATATAGATCTTGAAGACTGGGTAAAAAATGAAAACAGGGTTATCTTAGTAATTACACTGACTGCATACTGAATTCATAATTTAGATAATCGAATTAGCTAAAATATATTACTATAATTAACATTTATATCTTATTTTTCAAATGTGATTAGCTGAAGATTTTAAAATATGAGGTATGCAATACTTGGCAGTATTGGTCATATATTTTGTGGTTTATATGTTTGTATTTACATTAAAACATTAAGCTCATTTGTGCTCACATTGAACCAGCTGCACATGTTTTGTAAGGAAACAATAAGCAATTTAAAGTATTCTTAGTTACGTAAACATTATGAGCACGTTTTTCAGTGGTCCTCACAAACACTGAACAGTGGGGACCCAAGATTCACGGAAGTCTTTGGAGACTTTGGGAGATGACATTAGCCTGGGGTTTTGTAGGGCTTTCTTAGAGTGGGTGTTACTTTTACTGCCATAAGTGTAACTATCCACACGTGTCTGCCTTTTCCGTGCACTGGTAAGTGTCTCCTTACTGTCTCTTTGGAATTACAAAAGGACCACAATCTGCTTTTGCCAACCTCTGTGGCGTAAATACCTCTGCCAAAGCTGATTTTAGCCTACCAAAATGAAGCCAGTGGAAGCTGGATCCAGCACTGGCAGGGAAAGTGACTGTCGCTGGCTAGCTCTATGTAAAGTATCAGGTACAAAGACTGAGGAATCTGCTGACTTGGACACAAAACACATGAGGGCTTCGGAGTGAACCCTGGACATTTGATTTCATCTAGTGACATCTGATCCGATGTCAGCAGATCCTGCTTAGTTAATAATCACCCAGAGAAGCAAAGCTGGGTCTACAGACATTGTCACAGCCCTCTCACCTTGATCTTTATTTACACACAGGGTGAGATAGATAGTCAAGTGAATGTGTTCTTGAGTCAGAGAATGCTAGGTTCAAATCCAGCCTTTACTTACCTTAATACAACAACAACATCAACAAACCAACCACAACCTCAGAACTAGATGAAATGACTTATTCAAATCATTTTTTTCATTCTCCAATACATTTATAATTATTAGAGTTCTGAGAATGGTACCACATTGTTCCAACAGAGTATAGACTTAGAGAGGGGCCTTATTTATACTATATGAAACCTAAGACTGTGTGGGGTGGTAAAGCAAGCAATTTCCATCACATGAGGGCTCAGAGAAGGAAAAAGTTCACACTCATGTAGCATGTTTCCTCGAACTATGCAGGGGTACATAATTTAGGTTTGTGTTTAGGTGTGCAAGGAATTTAACAAGCATCATATAGAGGTTTAATTGTGTGGGAACTATCCTAGGGGTTGAAATATCATTCCAATAATTGTTTCTGATGTTATTACAGGACTCAGATCATTTGTTTTGTTAAGTATAGATTTTTAGAGCTGATTGAGTAGATGAATTCTAACAACCTGAGTACTGGCTTGAGCCAGGGATCCTTCCTGGGACAACACAGAGGGGGCAGGGCCTCCCCTTCCTTTATGGACTAAAAGCAGAAAGAACATTTTAGTAACCAGGTTTGGAGCACTTCTCATCTCTGTGCCTGGCTATCCTCTTCAGAGAGGCTTTCCTTACTGTCAGGACATTCTAGTCAAAGTCAGCAGTGAGCCCCGAGCACATTGCAGCAACCCTCCACAAGGAGTTTTCTAGATGCTAGAGTCTAGAGCAGTGCTCCCCAACCTGGGGGTTGAGCTACCCTTTCACAGGGGCTGCATATCAGATATTTGCATTATGACTTATAATAGTAGCAAAGTTACAGTTGCAAAGTTGCAATGAAATAATTTTATAATTTGTTACCACCACATAAGGAATTGTATTAAAGGGTAAAGCATCAGGAAGGTTGAGGACCACTGGACTATGGGGGTCATCAGCTCACCCAGTCTGATTCCTTTGGTGCATTTATGGATTCACAATACAGACATGATTCTTATGCAACAGAGAAAAATCAATTCTGTGATGCTGATTTGAATAGTGCCCCTTCTTACAGTTCTTTATGCCATTTCCTTGATCAAGCTATTTTTTTTTCCAAATTAAAATTTGAAAAAGGGAACCCCTTACTAGTTTCCTGGTTTCTCTTTTTCCACAAGTGGCTCTTTTAAAATTCTGAGTTATAAATTTTTGAGATTATAATATAATTTCTCCCTTCTCTTTCCTCCTTCCAAACACTCCAATGTCCCCTCATCGCTCCCCATGGTCTTTTTTTCCCCATTAATTGTTGTTACCTGCATATATGTATATGCACCTATATTCCCAAATGTAACTTTCTCAGTCTGTATGATTTTACTTGTATGTATGTTTTCAGGGCTGACTTTGTATTTTGTAACAGCTGTGTACTCTTCCCTGGGGAAGACTATTTTCCTTGCTTTAGCATTTCTTTGTTGCCTGTACTTGTTTGTCTCGGGCTTATGACTATTAACAACAATGTTAGAACATAAAGAACATGGAAAATACTATTTAAACAACTTTAAAGGTATTGGAATTTCTTTCCAATATCTGATGCTCTATGTCTCATGCTCTAAGACAGAAATGCTTCTTGCTTCAAGTGCTGAAAGAGGAGGTTAAAAAGTGGCTTCTCGCTGAACAAATCTTAAAAAAAAAAAGAAAAAAGCATTTTCTATCTTGATAAAACAGCAATCCAACAGGGAACAATATAACAAATGAGACTGTCCCAGGTGCTTTTAAGTCTTCAAGGAAGGCTTAGGCCTCTGTCTCTTCTGGCACAGTATCAGAAATGTGGGCTTTCTCCAAGGTAGAATGACTTTGATAACAAATGAAATGCCTTTGTTTTTCTCAGCATTTACTATTTCATTCAGTCTTCACAAGGGCACTGCAAATACAAACCTCGTATGACAAACAAGAAAATGGAGATTTAGAGGAATATAAAGACCAAGAGAATCTCCAAAACTCAGGAAGATGTCTGGGCAGGATCTGGAAGTTTACTTCTCAGCCAGTAAACTATGCAAACTAAACATGATTGTGTCGGTGAGTAAGGATAAAACTAGAGAGAACAAGAATAGAAGGAGCAAATATGAGATAGGATTATATACAGAGAGGCAGACATCGTCGTATTTCCTGTGCATAGTGATGTCAAGGGTGGTGATAACATAGATGCTGGTATGATAACTCATAAATATTCATGTAGCAGTTTGTCCAAGGATTTGTACCGATCGAAGAACACAATAGTCATCTCTTTGCCTTAGAGCCTCCAAGAATACCTGGTCTACTTTTGAGCATACTGGTTATGGGCTATGCTGTGTACTCACTCGATGACATGAAGTCGTCCTGTCCCCTGCCTTCTTTAAGCCTATATATAAAAATAGAAAGGAGCTACTTTGGCTAGACTGACTGGCTGCCAGGGAGATAGAAAACAGGCAGATCAATGTCATGTCTCATCTCTATGAAGTTTACTACATACTAATCACTTCACTCTTCAAGATTATGGTCACTTGAACTTAGACCATTCATTGTTAATGGCTGCAATAACAACTGCGCTATATATATAACTGATTGTATAACACAGCAATTCTCAACCTGTGGGCACACCCTTTGAAGGTCACATATCAGATGTTTACATTAGCATTCATAACAGTAGCGAAGCTGCAGTTATGAAATAGCAATGGAATGATTTTATGGTTGGGGTCACCACAACATGGGGTGCTGTGTTAAAGGGTCATAGAAACTAGGAAGGTTGAGAACCACTGGCCTAACAGAAAAGCAAGCCACATGTGTCATTTTAAACTTTCTTGTGCTCACATTCAAAAAGGATAATATTAATTTTAATATAAACACTTTTTTCAATAAAATCACTGTGTTCTAGTAAACCCACAAGTAAAAACACCACACAGGTGGATAACGGCAGCTGCTCAAACATTTGGCCAGTCTTAGGCTCTGTGCATCTCAGTAAACTTCTGAACAGAAACAATGGCCACTTGGAACCAATGGAACGTTGCTTAGGATTTTACACTTTCACTATAGATTATGTTTCTGATGGTTTATTCTACACAAGAAAAAGAAATAGAAAAAGAAAAAAATCCCCGTTGTTTGCTGAAACAAACAAAACAAATCCACCACCAACAGTAAAATACACACACACACACACACACACGTAGCTTTATGCCATTTTTCATGACTCCTATGTCCTTTTTCTGCAGTCTGCTCTTTCTCATCACCTAAGATTAGCCTTTCTTGGCCTCTTTTCTCGATTTTATGCTATAACCACATAGCTGTTTACATGCACACATGTATACATTGTAGGTTAGGACAAGCATATAAGGAAGAACTTGTAGGCTCCTTTCTGTCTAAACTAGGTCACCTCCCTTGAAATCATACATTCCAAATCCATCTACTGTCTTACAGATTGCCATGATCTTGTTCTTCTTATAGCTGAATAAGGTTCCATTTGTGTGTGTTACCCACTGTTGATAGACATCTAACTTGGTTCCATTTCCTCGAGATCATGGTCGAGCAGTAATAAACATGGATGTGGAATTACCTCTATGGAGGGTATAGAGTTCTTGGAGTATATGCCAAGTATATACTCTTGGAGTATATTCCCTTTTGCATCCCTCTCTCTGTCTCCCTCTCCCTCTCTCCTCCCTCTTTTCTTTTCATCTTTTTGTTTTAATTTTCAGGGACAAGGTTTCATGTAGCCCAGCCTGTCCTGGAGTTTGTTCTAAAGCCAAACAAAGCCGTTCTAGAACTTACACCTCTATGCCCAGCTCATAAGTGAACTTCCTCTGTTGAACAGTTGAAACAGTAAAGGCAAAATTAGCTACCATGATTATTATTCTATGAAGTATCAAGATAAAAAAATACACATGTAGAGATGAAATCACTCAGGCCATGGTTGAAAATGTAACTGATGAGCTGGGGAAGGCCAAATACTAATGAGATCCCTCCAAAATTTCCTAATTACTCTATCAAATATTGGCCAATTTAGGTACTGTTGTCAAGGGACTTCATAGCTATAACTAAGATGGTCAATCTACTAATTTTACAACAAGGAGACTATACTATTACAGAAGCCTAGGAAAGCAGAACTGGAAGTCAGTTACTGCAGTGTGGGGAGAAGGCAGAGAAATTAAGAAATTGAGAGGGACTCTATCTGCCTTTGGTGGAAGGAGAGCTTTAAGTTCAATCCAAACTGGCAGCACCAACTGGCTTCTGGCTCTCTACCAGCAAGGAAACTGAAATACACTCTCATGGCAAAAAGGACCTGAAACCAGCCAACAACTCGGATAAGCTGGGAGGGAGCTTACAGAGAGTAACACTTTCCTTAGGATACTTTGATTTTATCCTGTGAACTCTAAGCAAAGAACCCAACTGAGCCATGGTGGCCCTAGATACCTACATAACTGTGAAGTAATAAGAGGAGTGTTTTAAGTCACTAAAATTTGTGGCAATTTATTACAGAAGCATTTGAAAATTAAGACAGGCTCTAAGTGTCTGTAATTAAGCCTTAGGCTGAGTTCCCTAGGCTGATTTCCAGGAAAATAATAAGCGATTCAAACTTATCTGCATATAGAAATCTGGATTCAACAGGGACTTTAGCAATACTGTATACTGACTTTTGTTATGAGGTGCTACAAATCAGATAGTAAGTAATTTATAGTTTTGCCTCCTGCAATTTCCCGGGATAAGTAGTCTTTGACTTGGAAAGTAGAATGTCTCAATGCAGACAGCTGCAATGTTCTCTTAGAGCGTGAGCTCATTAAGTCTCCTGCATTTCAACTCGACAGTCACCAAGTTGTCTTCTAAGTTTTAACTTATTCTCCTGCCTTCAATTTAAAACAAACAAACAAACAAACAAAATAACATAATAGTCAACTGCAACAGAAGTTTTTCATAGTGCAGTGATGAATCAAAAACAAAAAGGCTTTATTTAGGAGCTTTGGTCTTCTCTTTTGACTTTGGCATATGTAAATCAGACCCCATTATCTGACTGCCTCTGGGCCACCTAACATCATTTATTTTTGAACCCATAAATCTACATGAGATTATCTGAGGGAAAAGGAGAAAGTCTGGAGAATGTTGCCTTCATGAATTGGTTGGCTTTGTTTTTCATCTTAATCCAAGGCCAAACTAGGGATGTAAAAACTGGAATATATTGCTAGGAAAGTAAATCAAAACCAAGGTTGAAACCTATCACTGATTGGGGTAGGGATAAGATAAATACATAAAGTCTGTGCTGCTCAGTCTATCTTGGTGACACGTCATGCAAATCTTGGCTCTGGTGAAGGGGGCTTATTTCTTATCCTTCTGAATGAAACATTTAATTCCAAGAATATTTATGTTTGCTTTCCAAGCCGCCTACCACAGTGCATCTCAGGAAATTATAACTAAATGACCTGGCTGTGTTCCTTTTAAATCAGATGGATGATGAAGGAACAGTATAAGCAACAGGCTGAGACAAACTATAATCCACCACTATTAACAGGCTGCCATTCACATGAGAGCCAAAAGAGTAGAGACCTGAAATGCTATTTTTTTTTTTTCGAAATACCACTAAGTGAAATTTGTGATTCTGATACTTGTATAACAAAAATAAAATGCTCCTCTTCTTTTTAAATGGAAGTGATCTGAATGGAATTTTCACATTTCAACCACTTGCAGTTACTAGTTAAAACATTATGTTTCACCGAAAAAAAGGCAACTCTACAAGAGATCTACAAGAAGCTGTTCACACAATAAGATACACTAATGCCAAAGAACCAAAGGGAGGCGTTTCAGACCTTAGTCTCTCCAAGTGTACCAGTTCCACAGTCAGTAATGCTCAGGAACTCGCTCTTTGTCCAGTGGATAGACTTTACAAGCCCAAATTCAGCGATGAAAGGAGGAAGCAGTCAAATGCTTCTCCAGCACTTAGAAAAGAATTGACTTAGAGGGAGGAAGGATACAGAGAGATCTGGGTAAAGGAAATCACTAAACTGGTACAACAACAACAAGGCATAAATCCAAGCTTAGCTTGGTCAGAAATTTAGTTTTTTAAAAATACAAAAGCAAGTAGAACTAGTACCGGAAACCTGACCTGACTTAGGAATATTTAATCAAAGTTAACCACACAGGAATACGAACCGATTGTCCTGTAGATACCTCTGAATTCAAGGCTGAATATTTTTATAATTTCTTTCAGAATTTATATCAAGCATCTTTTTTCCCCTCTATTTATTTACCTTTGCAAGAAGATCCTGTTTAGTTAAAATCGGGTAGAGAAGCTAGGGTTGAAAATAGAATTTTGTAGAAGTTTCGCGGTTATTTCTTGGTGTGTCTTGGTCTGTAGCTTCTAGGAGTTGTTTCTTGGGTATATAAATCTCCAAAAAAATCCTCATAAATTAATAATCCTCTATCTTGTGGTCTCTCCCTCTCTCTCACACACACCTGGTTCCAGAAGAGTGTATCAATTGTCCCAGGTGATTGCTTCATCTAATGCAGCTGTTGCTCTTTGCCCAGAACATTTTTAGAAGCTTCCAGCTGAAGTGAAGGCCAACCTGGGCTAGAGTCTACCTGAGACCACAAGATCATTTAAGAAGAGACTTGAATGTTAAACTCAAAGCAGATCATGTTTTTATCTAAATAAATGAAATATAATAATAACTGGGTAGTTTTGTTTGTTTGTTTTTTTGCTTATGTTTTTAAGACAGGGTTTCTCTGTGCCTTGGTTGTTCTGGAACTCTGTAGACCAGGCTGGCCTCAAACTCAAAGATCCGCTTGTGTGCTGGGAAAGGGGTGTGCCACCACCACCACCTAGGGATAATTGAGTAATTTTAATATGGTCCTGTGACATCTCTAAGAAGAGTAAGAACAGAAGTCCACTGATACAAAATTTAAGTGTACCAAGGCCTCAGAGTGCAGAACATCAAGTAATTTTTAAATGAAGAAATCAATGCAAAAACAAATTCTGAAATACCATTATGCATTAAAAATCCTAGTATATTTCATTCTATTGTAGACATTTAACCATTCTTTAACTGGAATACCTGTAGTATGTTTTATAAACATTAGTTTCTTCCTTCATCTCAGTGCACCAATGTTCTTGACTATCAAAGAATAATTAATTGAGAAGGAGCATACACTTACATAATGTTTTTATTTGATTTAGTTCTCTTTCTGTCTCTGTCTCTGTCTCTCTCTCTCTCTCTCTCTCTCTCTCTCTCTCTCTCTCTCTCTCTGAGAAATTTTCTCAAGAAAGTGTTTCTTATGTAGCCCAGGATGTCCTTGAACTCTTCATCCTCTTGCTTCAAGCCTCCAGTTGCTAATTGCTCTAAATACAGATGTGCACCAGCATGCTTTGATTGTTAGATGGCTTTTAATTACCTTATGATTGAACTCTTTCAGATAAAAAAGGCCATGAGTCAAGAAATATTACAAAAGATCAAATATTTAGTGAAATACATACATGAGCAATACAAAATGAAAAGGATGACTTCCCTGGTCTGTAATTATGCTATAGTTCTTGTAACTACTCATGTAGGTAGAATAGTCATGGTTCTCATTAGGTGTGGACTGAATAACTCCACACAGAAGTGAGATGAAAATTTCACTATGTGAGCAACAGTCCTTCCTACACTAATACTCCAAGAAGACAGTTGTGATCCATGACTGTTGACAGAATTAATGTGCTGGGTATTAGACCTGCTCATGCACCTACCTTTTTGAAATATTATGAAATACACCATTCTGTGATGTCTGATATATTCAAACTCCTTGAAGATAGGACAGCCTCAAAAAGAGCATTCGTATTAATAATTAACAATGACTAGTTGAGAACTTCAGTGATTCTTTGTGATTGCTTTGCTTTTGAAATCATGTTTTAGACACACAGAAACTGATAGCATGGTAAACTCTGAAACACATTTCTAAAACACAACTCAAGTACCCATAAACACCTGTCTCCAGAGTTTGCATCACATGTCAGAAGTCTACGGATCAGAATTTAGAGGCTTTCTCTGCATTCGTTACCTATCATATCTTCAATTTGCCTTTTTAGCTAATTTTGAGTCATTATATATATGTAATATATATATATATATATTACAATCCTGGCTATTTACTTTGAGAGAAAAGATTTGAGAGGATGGTTTTCAGCTGACATTCATTCTAAAGCCAAGGAAAAAGCCAGGTTCAGAACTAAGTGTTTTAGTTAGGATAGATGACAGAGGTTCTGGTTAGTCAACAAAATGATGGACTGGGTATTAGGACTATCTTGTACCTCACTGGTACAAATTGGCATAATTATGCTCTAATTGTATTTTGAGAGAAAAGTTTCATTTTAACAGGAAGGGTGATATGTAAGAGGAGCTAAGTTGGGAGGAGTACTGAGAGGAAGAGAAGGAGTAAGGAGAGGAGGAGAAGAAGGAAAGGAGAAGCTAGGTGATGAGAGAGAGAAAGAGGGGGGAGACAGAGAGGCACATGTTCACATATCTCCACCAGTCAAAGATAGTTGATCTATCTAGGTTGGGGAGTGGGTTACACCTCTGATTGAGCATTACCAAACTTATAAAGCCTTTGATTAACATTTTAAAAAATGTATAAGTGCAAAAAGGAAAGGGCGCCATGGGATAGGGGTTTTCTAAGGGGGGGGGGATGGGGAAAGGGAATGGCATCTGAAGTGTAAATAAAATATCCAATAAAAATGAAAAAAAAAGAGCTGAGATATATTATGTGAGAAAAAAATCTAGTTTCAATAAAAGATAAAAAAGGTAAAAAAGTTGAAAATGAGCAGAAGTTATTGACCTTGTGGATAAGCATGTGTTCATTTCAATTTGGCTAACAGAGAGAAAGCATGTAATAAAAAAATAGAAAAATAAATCTATGAAAACTGGATATACCTATATTCATATGGCTCCTTTAATCTTCAAAGAAAAAGACAGTATTTCAAAAGACTACTAAAAATGGAAAATATCTGTGACATTTATGCTGGTGTGTACTAACAAGTCTAATTTCCTTACATAATAAATGAGAAAAATACTTTGATATATGAATGCTTTTTCATGTGTTGATGGAAATTTGGCAGTCACCACTCACTACCTCTCATACACCGAATATCTCAACTAGCCACTGGCCTTCTCTTGCAAATCGGATAATCTGTATCCATTTAATAAAATAATGATAATAATGTTTTCCTGTGTGCAATACAAAACCATGGAACAATGGACTGTTTATTTTGGCTCAAAAACTTTGTATAAAAGTCCTTCTGTGTTCTCCAACACAAAATTCTACTTATAAATTAATAACACCCAGAAAGTCAAGCAGAAGAAAACCATGACTTTAGCCTTTTTATTTGGCAAAAATCTGAAATTTAGGAAACACAATAAGCTTCTTAAAATTATTTTTAAATTAGCTAATAGAATCCATGAGTGTGCCAAACCTTTTGCCTCAAACTATTTCCAAAATCTCCTCTGGTTATTGATGTAGTTCTAATTTACATGCTTCTCTTTTATGTAACTACTGCCTCAACCCAAGTCATGGCTTCTTTTTCTAAAACTGAAAAAAAAAAAAGATTATTTCTTCTCTTCTTTCCAAAATAGGTGTTCTACCCAAAGACAAAGAAACTGAACTAAATCAAAACCAACTTAAGCGGTAAGAAAAGCATGTGCCAAAACAGTCTTCAGCGATCTGCTTTTACAGCAGATAATCTCTTTGGCAGATGAAAATCATTACCAAGAGAAACTGTAAAACTGAAAAACATATCAGTCATTAACAGTTCAGAGAAGATCTGCAGCATGAACAAACTTAATCCATGAGGCAGAATTCTAAATTACATCTGCAGGGCAGAGTAGCAGGTGACTGAAAGTCCCAGAATCAAATAATATGAATTCAATCCTGAAAAGCTGGCTGGACTTAGCACTTGTAGCTGCAGGTTCTAGAATAAGAGGTATCTCTAAGACTGTCGACTGTACGCATGCAGAAACCACTATAACATATTCTTAAAAGTTGAGGCAGATGAGTGAAATTGACAGGGTTCTAGATGTTGAAGGCACTGAGCACATGACAACAGGTTGTGACTATAAAAGAAACTATAAGTCACTGCCTAACTACATCGTGAGGCTTTTCCAGAATCTTCAGCAGTGCACAAGATCCCATGGTATCCTGTAGTACAATGATCTCTCAGTAACTCTTGACACCCTGACCCTATGTTACTCTTTATCATCCACCTTGTGTAACAAACACTATAGAATTTGTTCTTTTGCTATGGTTAACATATAAATGGCTTCCTGGTTGAGACTATTTTATTCATTTATCTCTTCTTTGCATTTTTTGAAGGATCCAACATTTAATAGAAGCTCAGGAAGTGATAAATTCCCTGGCATTGGTTTTTATTTGATTGCCTAATATTTTAATTATAGGTAAGTAAGGATGCTAAAATAGTCCAATTATTTTGTTTTCAAGTATAAGTAATAAGCCGTCAAGAATTTCTGTGATCTGGCAGAACGAAGACATATTCTCAGCATGCTTATTAATTGTTACATGAATAGACAGACACTCAATGATGTTTATTGAATGCGCTCATGTTTGGGCGGACAAAGCTATGAACAAAGTCTAACAATAGTAATTACACTAGTGTGTTATGTCTTGGATGACTTTCCCTCAAAGGCCAATACGTACAGGCTTGGACCCCAAGTAGGGGATACTGGGGTTATGTGGATCTTTAGATGGCGAAACCTAGTGGGAAGTCTTTGTATAGTTAGCAGAGTGACTTTGAAAGACATTTTATGACCTCAGTATTTTCCTTTCTCCCTGTCTTGGCATGAGATGTGAGCAGAGCTTCTATTCTGACATGTACCGCTGCTGTGTACTCTGACATGTTGTTCTTGCCATCAGCCCAAACCAATGAAGCTATCTGATCTTGGAGTTGAACCTCTACAAACACGGGCCAATATAAACCTCCCCTTAGTTTGTATACCTATGTCAGTTATTTTAATATAGTGGTAGAAAGCAGATTAGTATCCTAGAGTTTTATTCAACAACAAGTTCTTACTATGTACTGAGTCTAGTACTGAGTACTTAGTACTATGTACAGTACTGAGCTGAGTACTACAAATACAGTAGTAAGGGAAAGAGACATAGATAGGCCCTGCTAAAATGAAAATTTTAATTTAGGGACAGCATAGATGTGATTGAAGTCTTCAAACAAGCACATAGCATGCTTGTACCACAAGCAACACATGATCTAGTATGAGCATTATAGGGTTCTCTGAAAGTCAGTCAAAATAAATAGTTCATCCTAATCAAAACGATAGCACTTAACCATGTCACCTTTTTAGAAATCATGTGTTCAGGCAGAAAACAAATGGTTATAAAAGGTAACAAATTATGATTGCTCAAGTTGCTTCTTGGTAACTAAGGGATAGGTGACAGAACCTACCTGATCACTTTATAATCACTGGAAGCTCTTAAGATGAAGTCTTTGATAATACTGCCTGTTTATGTGTGATCTGGTTGGAAGAGAAGACTATACTGTGAAGTAAGTTTTTTTTTTTTTTTTAATATTCTTAAGCATACCATAATTCTTTAGATGTGTGTGTATGTGTGATGTGTGTGTATGTATGATGTGTGTGTGTATCATGTATGCACAGGTGCCTGCAGAAGCCAAAGACATTGGATCTGTTGGAAATGGAGTCATGGGTGGTTGTGAGACACCTGGCCTATGTACTGGGAACCAAACTCTGGTCCTCTGGAAGAGTAGGAGTTGCTCTTAACAGATGAGCCATGTTTTCCACTTCCCAAATTCTTCTACTGGTTATTAATATTTTAAATCTGGACACTCAGCCATCTCTGCCCACACCCTACTGGAGTATATAAGAAAAAATTTAAATCATTTTATGTTTGAAAAAACAATGCCTTGCTCATACTCTTCGATCACTCAGGAAAAACAGCTAAATGAAATATTGGTCAGACTTTCCAAAAAAAAAAAAAAAAAAAAAAAGAAAGTTTTGGGCAGAAGACAAGCATGGAAAAATCCAAACCCAAAGGAGAAATTTCCAGAAATTTAGAAGCAAGTGAAAACAGGGGTTATAACAGTTCAGCATCTGCGCCAGGAACAAAGTATATATGATATTATTTATTGCTGAAAGCTTCTCAGGGAGGCAGCATCTGGTTTCAGTGAGGTCTTGCTTTCATCCCGTCCAGCAGCTGGACGGGGCTCTGCAGCCCAAGGAGTACTGCCCATTTGCCAAGGTGACACAACAAGTTAGTGACTCTTTCCAGATTAGACCACAAGAGCCTCCTGGTTCCTTGAATGCCAAGAATCAGTCCCATGACCAACAGAGAGTCTAGCACTTCTTTTTGTTTTGACTTTTGAGTGGATCCTTCAGCTTTGGGTTTTACTGGTATTTGTATTTTCAGAGTCCGCAAGAATCATCCTGCTTCGTTTTGTTACATTTCTACCGTGGGCGGATCCAGATATGAATTTGTTTTGGTGTGGATGCCAAACTCTCTCTCCCGCCTTCCTTTAGATTGATCCAGATAGGCTGAATGGGGGTGACAGGAGGGTAAAATGTGGCCTTGCAGCATTCTGCTCACTGAGGACAGGAAGACAGATAAGTATCATTAGCCAGCTCTGACGGAGCACCTGGGGGCTTTAGTTGTCCCCAAAGTGCCTCTCAGAGGCAAGGAAACCAACTCTGATGAGGAGACCAACTCTGCCAGAAGAAAGCTTGGTAGCTTTTGCCTTTCTTTGAGCTCTTTTCTCCACGAGTACTGTTTTACTTAGAGTTCTAGCAAAATGAAATGAGTTCCTCTAATTTTTCTTCTTCATGTGTCATCCATACTTACAAAAGAAAGGCTGCTGTTTTCAAAGTATATGCTTTCCCCCCATCCTAATAAGACTATGCTATTTGAACTGCAAAGGGAACGGGGGTGGGGGGACAATGACAGATATAAAGAAGTGTTGATGTTAGTAAATAACCAGCCAAAGTACTCACCAATCAATACCTTTCTCTGTGTATGTATGTACACACAGATATTGGAATACATTAGCTAGAACTATTAGTACCATTAGTAATTACTATTACAATGCACCATATGCATAATATTGTGAATTAGTAGTATCATAGATCCAAATACCAATTTTAAGGGGAGAATGGGAAGAGATGGATGGAAGAGAGTTATAATCATCCTTCATTTCTAAACTTCAACCTGGTAGGTAACAATTCAATGAGAAGATCAGAAAATGGAAGGAAGCCTGCCGGTTGTATAAGTGGACAGAGCATATTCTGAAACATATGAAAGACTATTAGGAAACAAGACCCCACTGTGCCATTGGATCCTGCAATGGCAACAGACAAGGCACAGAGACAACACACAAACTTTCCGAATTCACAGCATCCCCAGAAGACACAATATTTTAATAATGGAAAACACAGCTACTATGAGTGACAGACTACTGTTCTGAATAGAGAGTTCTAGTAAAAAACACACGAGAGTTCCTATACAACTGGGCTTAGGACAAGTTTATATTAAACTTATTGCAGGTGTCCAACTGCAATATGAATGCAGAATATTTCTCTTTATTTCTTTAACATCGTGTTTAATTAGAGCAGTAGCAGTAGGAACCAATCATAAGAAAGTGATGACCCATCAAAGATGTGGTCCATAGTGTTGGTTTATGAATGGATTCTAGTTCACTGACATTATTCCAAGGTTCAGCCATGCCGATGCCAATATCATACAATTCACTCAACTATGACTGGGTTGAATATTATTGTCATAATCATCACAACAAATCCCTCATCTCTTAATCCAGCAGTTGTGTTTATTTCAAAGCTCAGTTACTATTAATAAAGTCTCAGATCAGGCTTTTAAAGTGAAAATATCATCTAAGGAAAATTCTTATCATTGTCTTTCCCGAATCGCATTTGCTCAACCCTCCATTTTTGATTTGAGAAGATGTAGTTCCAAATAATAAATTCCTTAACCACTCAGTCTGGTGCTACATGCTATGCTGTGTACTCTAACGAATGCCAGAATGGGTCACCTGAAAAATACTTTCAAATATTACACTTTATCTCCTCTCCTCTAAAAAAGGTACATCTTTACTGAACACCTGTAAATAATTACACATTCTGCTAATCAAGTGCAAATAGCCAAGTTTCAAAGTTTGCTCCAACCACCTGTCTATAAATGTTTTGACTGTCCCAGTTTTAGCAAAAGGCACAGCAGGCAATTAACCAGGACAAATGTCATTTCAAGCCAACACCTCTGCTTCAAGTGTAAGTTTTGGTCTTTTTGCTGACAAATTTTCGGCAGTTTCAAAGTCTCTTCAGCATGCACATATATCTCTCCTCAAGAAAAACAAACAATGGCCATCCCAAATTCGAGATTTTTACGTTTTTTTTTCCTTCTTGAGTCCTCTCTCCATTCCTCAGCCCCAAGCCAGTCTTCTTCCTTCTTTTTTCCCTATTGTGTCTCCCTATTTGTTTCCAAGGTTAGACCTACTCTAAGCTGTTTTTATATATTGAACCTCATGAAGAAGATCATACTTTGTATCCTGGCCAATTTTCTGCTGGCCCTTCTGAAGAGATTGGCACAGCCCATGGATTTATGGGCAGGTGGTTCAGGCAAACTTTGAAACTTAGTTGTTTGCACTTGATTGGCAGGATGTGTAAATATTTACAGGTGTTCATGTTGCATGTCATGTTGCAGAGCAGCGGACCCTGGTACCCAAGGCTACACAGCTGGGAAGCAGCTGAGCCAGGATTCTAGGCAGCCTGCCTGACCCACGGCCACTGGCAGCCACGGTACTGTGTAGTCAGTCTCTTTTGTATCCTATGAGTTGCACTTATGATGGATATGGAATGCTTATAGGTTCTAAGTAGGAAATTAACAGTGATATCTATGCAATTAGCCTCTGATGCACTTGAAAAAACCCCAACTCTTGCTTCATCAAACTGCTACATAGTTGGTTTTAAAGGTAGCTGGTTGACAGAACACTTGGTTGAGGTTGTCTGCATTACTCTCTCCACCTCAAGTCTTGCCTCTTCTGCAATGAGGTCCACTGATGAAAGCAGGATCAAAATACTAACTAGAGGCAATAAAGATCCCAACAAATGGCAAAAAGTAAATAAAAACAAAAATCTCACTTCTTAAATGTCATAGTTATTCTCTGTACCCCTACTCCAAAATAAACCAAATAAAAGCTTGGGTTTTGGTCCCATTTATTGTTGTTCTTTGTTTCTGTGAACAAGTAGAATTTTCATGGGGGTAAGGATTTGGATTTGAGTTAAATAGCTTGATGGGGTGAAGGCTAGAAAAGTAACTTTTTCAAGAGTAGCATACCTAATGAACTAACTCAGGATGATAAAGCAGGGGAAAAGGCAAGGTTGCTCCAGCCTTCCTTTTACCAGAGACTGCAACTATGCTCTATTCTATTTACAACTATACCCTGCTCTTCCTGGTTGTGAAGATTGGAAGACTGGACCACCCACTAAATATCCCCAGCTAAATAAACAGCTGCAGTTGAGAGAAGTGCAAAATTCTTGGCTTGTTCTTTTATAGCCACCCAGCGTTAATTCAAGACTGAGTTCCAACAGGATACAGACCTCATCCAACAGTGTGAAACTGGAATCCCAATTAAAGCTACTGGCAAATATACACTCATTAGGTAAGCGCTCAGCTTGTGCCCATCATCACCCTCCCTCCATCTATCTGAATAATGCCTGAGGCTACAAAAGCTAACCCAATTCAGATGATACAGAGTATGAACACTGAAACAAATGAAGTACCGCGGCTCAGAAAGCTGGGTTTATAGGTAAGATGGCAATATTTAACAACAGGAAGAGACAACTCAGGAAGATGAAGACAGAGAAGCATGATAACAAGTGTAAACAGTAGCAAATTCTGTCTGAAGTACATCACTAACAGTTGTAAACAGTAGCTATCTGCATGAAAGGCTTTGCTTATGCCAAAATAAACTAGGAGGGAAAGACATATCCAGAAAGACAAAGTTGCTTTCTGGATTTACAATTATTTTCCTTGATGGCTATTGCTTTATTTTTTTGGAGAGGAATCAGGCTTAGAGTCTTCATGGAAATGTGATGAAATACGGAAAAAGCAGCAGCGAAGGCATGTTTGATATATTTGTATCAAAGGCATATGGTGTAAGACACCACATTCTGTTTAAGCCTATATCCTGCTTTATATAATCTGTGGCATAATCAGTTTCAACAATTTCCATCAGTACCCTTGTTCAAAGGTGTCTGCCCTTTCCTGGCACCTCTTAAGATCTTAGTTTGCTTTAAGATCTTAGTTGTAAACACCACCTGTCTTGGATACTCTTCTTCATCAAACATGTCAAAAAAAGATCCAATGAATAAGTCCTCAGAAGTCTAATCAGAGGTCAGAGATTGAGTCAAGACACCTTGCTGTTAAGGTATAAATGCAGTGTAAATGGTCCTAATCTACTGGTGGTATTTTTCTGTGAAGGAGACTGCAAGGCTCTTGAGATGTGTGACACGGCTGTCAGACAAAGGTTTTAGGGGTTCAGCCTGAACCTCTCTGATTTCTGGTTGGTGACCCATACAAGCAAATATCACATGCTTTCTTTGCCAGGGAGCCAGCCCACCTACTCCACCAAATAAAACATTTCCTTTCTCTAGTCACTGCTCTCAGATGTTTCATTACAGTGAGAAGTAGAATAAGTAATGCAGAGAATGGGCTGTCATAAATTTGACTATGTGGTTCATAAGCCTTTGGGACTGGTTTAGGGGAAGAATATTCCAAGAGATGGAGATGTAGACTGCCTAAGCCTTAGAATACCACTAGCAGAACTTAATGTGGCACTCTGGTGAGAGACCAGCAGAATAAAGAGTAACAAAGACAGTGAAGACAACACTCAAAAGGTTTCAGGGAGAGTATGGACTTTATTGAGTACTAGCTAGAGGCTACTCCTGTTATATTATAGAAATGGATCAAGCTGTGTTCTATTTGTGTCCTGAAATCTCGATTGAGGTGGAATTCAAAAGTAATAGACTAGGTTGTTTGGTGAAAAAATTTTTGAGACAGCTTAGCATCTAAATTCTGGCACGCTTATTGCTCAATAATTTTTAGTGAGGTTTACTTAAGTGAGAAGCAGAACAGAATGATATGAGAATGTGCATCTTGGAGTGTGAAAACAGATAAACTTGTAGGCAAGGATGAGTGGATGCAAACAATGTCAGTATTTGTTAAGGAAACTAGTAGCGTTAAAAAGAAAGCTTGAAATCTGAACCAGTACAATGGAAATGGTGTACTGAGTGCAAGACTCCACCCATATGGCAAGACCCTACCTACCTAGCTCTTAATTTGCACAATAATGCAAATTAAGGGTATGCAGGAGCAGGAGTGATCAGAGAAGCATGGGAAAGGGTGTAGTGAGAGGTGGGTGTGATTAAAATATACACGCAAGGAATTCTCAAGGAATAAATAAAATTTAAAAATAGTTTGAATAGAGAAAGCCTGAAGAAAGAGGACCTGAGAAGTCTGAGCTTCAAGGGCACCGTGCTAGAGCAAAGATGACAAGGGAAATGGTTTCTCCAGGGTTGACCAGGCAAGCGCTTGGGGCTCCTGCAGCTGTGGTCCTAGGGGACCGGGCTGTGGCTAAACCTGGCAGCAGAACTTGATGTTCTTTACATGGTACTTATGTGATTGAACACTTAGTCCCCAGATGATGGCACTATTCTGGAAGGCTGAGGAACCTATTGGACATGGAACCTACTCACCAGATAAGGGTTTTAAGGGCAGGACTGTAAGATTATAGGTGTTTCTGTCTCTGACTTGTCTCTCAGCTCCTTGGTTGGCACCATGTAACCAGCAGCTGCTGCATGCTCCTGCTGCCATGGAGCTGCCCAGCACCTGTGTTTTCTACCATAATGGACTACGTCTCTTCACAGTGTTAACCAAAGTAAACCCCTTGCCCCATAAGTCGCTTCTATCAGATATTTTATCACAGTGATGAGAAAAATGATTAATGCATTTATACAGTTCCTCTATCAGGTTGAAGTGGGGGCACACTATTTAGGGAGGGTCTCCAGTAACTCTCACTCAATATCTTCTTTCCATACACTTTTCCACTTATTCTACAATGACCACAATTCTCCAATGCCCTTAGTAATTTCCTGAATCAGGTCTTGACATTACCTGATCAGAAATTCCTGTCTAGTCATTGTCCAAGCTCCCATCTCACTTTGGTCGTGCCCTGATCTTTTGTCTGCATTTCTCAAACACAACATCCAGTTCTGGATTTTCCAGTTTTATCAATCTCTGTATATTTCTGAATATTTCCTTTTTCTCATATCTTGAACCACACATGTCTTTGGGCAGAGAGTTAGAATAAACCCATGGAAAACTCTTTGTTTTTTTTTTGAAAGTTATAAATTTTTATAGAAGCAAAGAGAAGCTTGGTATCAAAGGAAAAAGACTGAAAACCCCAGAATAGTGGTAAATGGGGATTTCTTTTCCCAATGTCATCTGCTATTCTCATTATTGCTCCTGGGAGATTTATATATTAAAAAAAAAATCTGGTCTGGGGAACCACACCTAGAAGCTCAGATGTAGGCATCACACACAGAACCTGGAACCTCAGAGGCAATCTTAGCACTTAGACAAATTGAGGGTAAAGTAATTTCTCATTTTGAACTAGGAAACCAAAATTCTGGGGGGGCTGTAAATGTCACCTTTTTTGGGTTTGCTTTGCAGTATGTGATAAATAGCTTTTCAAAGATCTCCGGGAGATTTAATGCTTTTCTTGTTATTAATGTTTGCAGCCCACTCATGCCTAATACCTAGAAATAAGGATATCAATAAGGAAAGAGAAGAACTACAGTGACAGAGAACTCTCCAGTCACAGCCAAGCCCTCTAATTAAGTTTTCATCTCTTCAGCTAAGCCTTTTTATTAGAACTCCCAGGAAATAACCTGTGACACTTCTAAATTTTGTCTCATCTATTTCCTCTCCTTCTATTTGGGCTGCTAATGAGCTGTGAAGTGGCCAAAGACAGCTGGCCTCATGATGAGGGTAGAGAAGATTATAGGCCAGATACTTGACAAAGCCATTGGGATTACAAGGTAGAAACTGTATGCCTATTATCACATATATAGGAAACATAACTTAAGTACCTTAGAGGATGTATTCTTCAAACTAACTACCTACAACTAATTGGACTTTCACTTAAAGGTACATTTCTTAAAGTTAAGATCTCAAGCAATTTGCTTGTTAGTCACCTGAGACCTAGGAATGTGAGAGAATGTTTTCATAACAAGCCCTCCATGGTGGGGCTGGTACTCTGTAGCAGGGAACTGATTTTTATTACCAGACTCACTAAAGAACTTCTCAAATTCAACTTTAGTTCGCTTGAGTTAGAAGTTCAGAACATCAATGCAAGAGCCTCAGGGTGATGAAAAAGTATTTTGAGAGTAAAATGGATATCTTCAGAATTCCAAAGATAAACCAGAATGGGAGAAGGAACCTAAGATCAGAGAGAGAACGTATCAGGACGTTTAATGCAAGGAAGAAATTGAGCATCTGCTCACTCCACACTTACGTGTTTAGAGATTCTAGAGCCCACTTCTAATGGGTGGTCTCGATCAAGCACAAGTTCCTAGGGGACTTGGATGTTGAAGTTTTACGGTGGGACAAGTATAGAAATTAATACGTAAAGTTCATTTACAGATATGAACTCGTAGGTCTTTAGTCAGTCACTTATCCAAGTGTAGAGCCCAGAGTATGCTCTCTGGTCCAGTGGACAGTTTTGCAAAGCCAAGGATGATTGACAAAGGTGGTAAGAACAAAGTCTGGTCAGATTATATGACCAAAGCATCATTATAAAAATACCCGGTATAATTAATTGGCACTATTACATTGCGCAGGTGGTAAGGTGCACATCACAGTGAGAGTATGCGATAGAACAGACTGCTGACTCCATCAGACAGGACTGTGTGCCATGCAAGGGCATCCTCAGTGGCCTAAGAGTATTCTCCTAGTGCACCTTCCACCAAGTCCTGCTTCTCAAAGTTTCCACCACAAAAGCCATTCTGAGCGCAAAAACCTTAACACACATGCCTTTAAAGTCTGGGAGAACACTCCATATCAAAGCTATAGTATACACCAAAGAAGACAAAAAGTCAGGTTTACTAAAAGTCTCTTTAACATACAAACAGAATCAGGAAAAAAACAACAAACAAACAATCAAACCAACAAATCTAACTCCCCCCCCCCAAAAAAAAAACAAACCAGGAAGATGAACTGTTCTCTAGATAAGTAAGAAACAGATGAATTCAGATGTAATTGAAGTTTCATTCATCCGTTCAACATTTATTAAATGCCTTGCACTTGCTGGGCTTTAGTCCAGCTACAAAACAGAGAGAAAGAAGGAAGGAAACAAACAATCAAAAGCAAGAAACAGAAAACAGAAACAAAGAAACAAACCCAACCCAACCAAACGAAACAGAAATGCTCTCACAATCTGCTATTCCATCATATAGGTACTTCTGGAAGTGGGTCAGCCAGTAAGTGAGTAATAGAAATACAGAGAAAAATAAACAATGGCAAAAAGTAGGAATGCTGTGGGTGGGTGAAGACACTGTTTTTATGTTTTTCTGTTTTCATCTACTACTCATTACTAATAGGCTGTTGTATTACGACACATGTAAAAGTTAACTCAGATGCTATAGTCAAATAGCAGAATGATGTTGCTATAACATGAAAAGAAGAATGCTCTTGGGAAAGAGAAGTCAGAATAGCAGTAGAATTAGAAGCTTAACTGGAAAGAGGAAAGTGCTTAGGTTGGCTGCTCTCCATGACTTTATTTTTGGAGGATTTAAAGTGCGCACTTAAATCCAGAACTTTCTGTTCAGTAAGGTGTCTTCTTCCCACCTGCCACAGCTCTTTGTTCTAGGGAGACGGTGCCTCGAGAGCAGGCTCACTGATGTAGATCTCCTTCAGTCATTATTGTCTGGGCTCTTCAGCAGGCATCTTCAGGCATTCTGCTATTTGTGTTTTAAAAATAATATTTTGTATGGTGCAAGTGATTTGTCCCAGTCTTAATTTTCTCATAATCTCTGTTACTTTAAAAATATACTTTATAGAACTCTAGGCTTTAGAACAGTGATTCTCAACCTTCCTAGTGCTTTGATCCCGTTACTACAGTTCTTCATGTTGTGCTGATCCCCTATTCCCAACTATAAAATTATTTCTTTGCTACTTCATAACTGTAATTTTGCTACTGTTATGAATCATACTGTAAATATCTGATAGACAACCCCTGTAGGTGTTGCGACCTACAAGTTGAGAACCATTGCTTTAGAAGGCCACATTAACAGTGTCGCAGTAGAAATGCTTATGCGTATGATGTCAAGACTTACATAGAGTCTGATTAGTAAAGGCCTTATCCTCAGACCTTTGAGTGGAGGTGTAAAATTATGTGATGTACCCAAAATAAACTGAAGATCGAAGGAATGAAATTACAAGAAAACACAGAATATAGAATACCCAAGAACCTTTGCAGTAACCCATGGGACTGAGAATGGTGGCTTGGGATTTTAATTACATTTTAATGTAAGAAAATGAAGAATGGACTGTTATCAACTGAGGTCCAAATGACTGAATTATGGGTTAGGCAGGTGGGTGATGGATTCAGCTTGAGTAAGGTTACATCTGAGGCATTTATGTAGAGTTATTAAGAAGGTAGATGAATAGACATTTCTAGAATTGTAGGGAAGTGAAATTGAAGAATTTTGGCCCATAAACCATCTAAAGCTACAAGAATAATCTATTCAGTCTCTCATAAAATTGTTAATTTTCCCCCCAGCAACTTACTAACAGCTAATGAATGCAGAGACTACTGTTACTATTATTACTACTAGTAGTAGCTTGATTCTTTTAAAATTATTATTGCAGAGCTTGCCTTTCTGGAATGAAGCAGGGGGTGCTTATTGTGGTAAAGGCTTAAGAAAGAAAAAGAGCAAGAAAAAGAGAAGAAAGGAAGGAAAGAAAGGAGGTAGACGGGGGACAGAAAAAAGAGAGGGAGGGAGGGAGCGACAGAAATATTCTGAGGCTTAATATTTCTGCATTATCTTAAAAATGGAGAAATAATGAATAAAACATGGAAGGGAACTTAGGGAGAGAACCTGTGAGGTTGGGGAGTCTTGAGGTTACATGACCACAGGTCATGTCCTCTACCTGTGGAGGGGCTTGGGGCGTTGCCCTTATGTGACTGAAGGCCACAAATCTATGGAGGGCTGTGGCCAGTGACAGGGCCTGATGCCAGGGAATCAGGTGAAACGTCTACTGTCCCTTTAGGGTCACCGGGGTTTCTAGCCTTAGTTCAACCAGGAACCAGGCTGCCTTTCCCTGCCCACAGGGAGACTCACAGAAAGGTGGAATCTCAGAGACAAATAAAGTGAATCAAATGGATCAAATATGATAAAAAAAATATTGTTCAGCATTTCTAAAGAGGCTAAGCAAGTAAATGTTACAATAATTAAGCACAACTCATCTCTGTTCCATAATCAGGCATTTAGATGAAGTTCTTAAAGGGTTTTACTGAAGAAAATAGGAACGGAAAAGTAGGGCAGTGGCTAATAAAAAAGACCAAAATCAACAAATACGTATTTGCTTTTTATAAGATTAGATAGAGACACAATAGCATGTTTGCATGAAGTCTGGAAAAATATGGGGAGGGAATGATGTAAGCTGAGGGAAAGAATGATTGAGTTTAGTGTCCCTGGGTATAAAGCAAGAGAGGGAGTAAGAGTCACATTGAGAGGTTGATATTTTATAGAAGTCCTCTGTTAACAAGAGGATGCCTGGAATCGAACATGCAGAGATGTGGTAGAGGGAGCTTGCGGGTGCACCTCTGATTACTTCTGATTTGTAAGAAAGGTTAAGTTCACAGAGCTAAATGGAGAAAGTAAGAGAGACTTGAGGATAGGGGAGGGGATGGAAAATAATTGTCTGAGAGTAGAAAAGAGAATCGAATCGAAAAATATGGGACAGTTGCCAGACATTACCAACAAACAGCCCAGTATATATAGGGGTCATAGTCACAAAACAAGCAATTGTCGTTCACATTTCCCTCATCATATTGAACATTAAAAAAATGTCATGATGTAGGAAGAGACTTGGAATTTATTTGGGTTGACAATTTTCCAGGCCAATGTATGATGACGCAAGAGACCCAAAATATTACAATAATAAACCATGGGAAAATCTGCAATGCAGGATCACTTATATATTCACAAACGCTAGAGGCCACATAAGGAATATTGTCTTCAATAAATTGTGTATAACAAATGAAAATGTATAGATGCAAATTTCACCACATGGTGCTGCTATTTTTTTTCCTTTTCTTAAAGATTTTCCATGTCCTTGTGTGTGTTTGCCTCTGTATGTGTGCATATGCATAAGGGTGCCCCTAGAGGCAAGAAGAGGTATTGGTTTTTCTGGAGCTGGACGTTGGTCTTTGTGATCAGATGTGGGTACTAGGAACTAAACTGTAATCCTCTGAAAGAATCAGTAAGGGCTCTCAATGGCAGAAACAACTCTCCAGGCCTCCTCCTCCTCCTCCTTTTTCTTTTTTAAAATATTCATTTTCTTTTCCAACTGGGTAACCAACACCAAGATGAAACAAAAACAGCAAACCTCCCCTTTGGGAGATAAGTAGAATGTATAATAACCACAGTTATAGATAATTTATCCTCTTTTGGGGTTCACCACTCATTAAAAAAATTATGTCAGTCATGCTTGCAAATAAAGCTTCCAGGGCTCAGATGTGTGGGTCAAAACATCATACACTTGTGAAAACATTTACAAATCATTTTCATGTATCTGCCTGTGATGGACTACCTTATCAAACAATCACTCCATTACTAGCTATAGTACTTTTTGGTGGAGAGTCTCAGACTTTTATTTGTTACTTTTTTCCCTCTTCAGATATTCTGCACTGGGCAGAAACTTAGGGGTCCGGTTCTACAGTTACATACTGACCTTAGAACTAAGACTGAGACAGGTTGAGTTGACAAGAAATTCTCTTGGCTGTTCTTAGGTGCCTACAGAACACTTGGAAGAAAGCAATCAGAAAGTAGATATTAATCCAAGATCAAAGGAGGTCAGGGCTCTGAATTCCTTAAATAAATATACCTTCCTCCTCCCCCCTTCTTCCTTATCTCTCTCCCTTCCTTCTCTTGGCAGAATTTGAGTTTTAAAATAGCATTTATAATCTGGGGTAGTTCTTTCTTGGTTGGCCCTAACCCAGCTCTATATTCATGAAGCTGAGTGATGTGGGCACAGTCTTCAGATTCATTTTTATGTCTCACTTTCTTTGGTTTGAACAATGGAGAAGAAGAAGAAGAAGAAGAAGAAGAAGAAGAAGAGGAGGAGGAGGAGGAGGAGGAGGAGGAGGAGGAGGAGGAGGAGGAGGAGGAGGAGGAGGAAGGAGAAGGCAGAGGCGGAGGCGGAGGAAGGAGAAGGAGGAAGGAGAAGGAGAAGGAGAAGGAGAAGAAGAAGGAGGAGGAGGAGGAGGTTGAAAGAGAAGTCAAGGATATCTTTCCCTTTCGTCTGCTTTCTAGAAGAGTCTGGGTCACTTCTGACATAGAACCTCTGCCATGGTCCTCAGTTGCTCGGGGCTACAGTAATGTCATTTCTTCCCATAGTGGCTTCAGGCCCAGGGGTAATGACAGTACATGAGCCTAAACACAGTGATCATAGAGATCATGAACCTAAACTTTTCTTGCTGGCGAATTCAATCACACCCAACCTTCTTCTGTGTTCTCCTTCTCCTTCTCCTTCTCCTTCTCCTTCTCCTTCTCCTTCTCCTTCTCCTTCTCCTTCTCCTTCTCCTCCTCCTCCTCCTCCTCCTCCTCCTCCTCCTCCTCCTCCTCCTCCTCCTCCTCCTTCTCCTTCTCCTTCTCCTTTCATTAAAGCCTTTGGAGGCTTCTAGTTATTTTTATTTATTTATTTATTTATTTATTTATTTATTGGCATGACATTGACGAATAGGCCATTTCAAATTTCAGCACACATAATTTTACATTGCACTTCCATGTTAAAGCTGCTTGTTCAGAGGACCATTGAAGAAGAAAGGCAAGTGTCAAGCATGCACAACATGCCCCTCTCTTCTTTCATTAACCTGGGTGAATTTGTAATACCCATTTCTCATTAAAAAGCAGAGTCAGAAAGGATTAACAGGCAACTGACTGCCATGGACAGAATGTGACAATACGATAAAGGGTTTTGCTTCCCGAATCAAAATGTTATCTACAAAGACCAGCAGTCTTTTCTACTAGGTGAATTTGTAACTGAAATCAGTTTGATGATAGGACTGACTTGATATCACAGGCAATTACAGTGTTACTGATTAGCTTGCTTGGTAATAAGTCTGACCTATAAAAAGACCCAAGGTTCTGTCTTAAAGGAAGAAATATAGAAAATGAAATAATTTTAATATACTTCAGAACTTTCCAATACTAACAAGTGGCTGATTTGATGGCTAATTTATGCTAAATGCCATTGGATTAGTAACATAATCTTATATTTATCCAAGATTAGCAGTTTGGTTACAAACACTGGGGGTCAAAGAATACTGCAGTTAATTTTCAATGAATTTGCTTCATAATCAATGGTTAATAATTACAACCCTATTTCCTTGTAAGGACTCAGACTTTTAAGATCCTGAGAGTCTAGGGAAAATTCTGCTATTATCTAGGTGTATTTAGGTCAAGTTCCTTTTTTATATATTTTTGAATTCAATATGCTCTTATCCTAAAGATAAGATT
Organism: Arvicanthis niloticus; assembly: GCF_011762505.2. Lineage (NCBI taxonomy): Eukaryota > Metazoa > Chordata > Mammalia > Rodentia > Muridae > Arvicanthis > Arvicanthis niloticus. The sequence continues at coordinate 33,289,943 of NC_047676.1, read as the reverse complement.
GGTAATGTCAACAGTTAACATCAAAAAGATGTTACACACACACAGACACACACAGACACACACACACTTCACTATTCATTTATAAGATATATAGTATATAAAGTCTAGCAACAGTGACGCAGTGACACACACATTCTTATTAATATCTGTATTAATATTTATAGAATATTAATATTCTAATTAATATCTTATTAATATTTAATACATAGGACATCTAAGTAAAGGGAAATAAGACTTGTGTGCTAGCAACACATTTTTTTTTCCCAAGAAGTAGAGTAGGAAACTGTCTTATGAAGCAAAGCTCAGGGTACCTCTGTTGGTCTCATTATCTTGAGCCTCAATCTCACCATCTAAGATAAAAAAGAAATCATTCTTTTTGCTTCAAAGACACAATCAGTTGTAAAATACAACATCTTAGAAACAAGTATTAAGAAAGAAAAATCCAAATAAATAAATAAATAAATAAATGAAAAATCCTTATTCAATACTCTTATAAGTTGCACATTGCATTCTGATATCAAATATATTAGACCAGAAAAGTGCACATTTATAATATTATTAATAGGACAAGGTGAGTTATCTCCGGCAGTATGCTACATGCAGTGAAGAATACAAGAATATAAAGAGCCTGCCATAACTCCTAGCTCAACACAAGTCCTCAACAAATGTTGGGGCTTTGCTGTCATCATCTCTGCTGGCATTATGAAGAAGTTTATACCCAGGCCTTCATTCTAAAGATTTTGTTCCAAAACACTGAGTACTTTTGGAGGGAAAATAAATCATAAAGAATCTGTTCTCTTTATCTGACGATAAGTGATGGGCATAGATAGTGTGATGAAGTGACTTACCAAAGCTAAAAGACTGTTGGTCAAATCAAAACGTTATTCATTCAATTAAATAGGATAGGTGATCTTACAAAGGCATTCTGGGTTAAAATCTGAGAGCTACCTCCAGCCCAGGACTGTATGGTTTTATTAATGTCTCCTCGATTTCATACCACAAATCTCTCTAACTTATTTTTTTTTAATTTCGAATTGCTACACCTTCTTTTTCTTTCCTCTCACTTTCTTTTATTAAAGGAAAACAAAACTCTAAGTACCAGAATTGCAAGTACAATGTGATGTATTTTTTAAAAACTGCATAGTAGAGAGCATGGAATTCTGTACATGATAAAGACTGCTTCCCCAAATATATGATCTATAGTACTTTTAAAAAGGAAAGTTATAAATTACAAAAGAAAACTCAAAAACACCAAATCGAGTAAAACATGTACAAAATCCTTCAAGTGAAGACTTGCACATGGACTCTGTCCTCCACCGGTACGTGTGTCCTGGCTGGTTTTTACCACTCTTGAGTCAACAGTCCCAAGATTAGGCTTGAACAGAATTCTCCATAACTGCAAGAAATAGACTTCCAGCACATTCTCTGCTGGTCCCATGCCAGCCCCACTTTCTCTAGTGATTGACAGCTCCCAACATGCATGCTTAATGCCTCTGAGGCAGGCAATGCCTAAGAGGCTGGTAGGTAAAATCTGCCCTTGAAACAGAGAAACTGCCTCCAACTGGGACATGTGACTTGGTTTTAAAGTTAAGTATTCAACAATCTGGAACACTCCTTAGCTAAGACAATTAGAGCTAGCTCACACTACACTCCTTAGCTAAGAAGAATGGAGGAGTTAAAGAAAGGACTGAAGGAGCTGAAAGAGTTGGCAACCCCATAGGAAGAACAACAATATCAACCAACCAGACCCCCAAGAGCTTCCAGGGACTAAACCACCAACCAAAGAGTACACATGAAGTGATCCATGGCTCCAGCGGCATATGTAGCAGAGGATGGCCTTGTTGGGCATCAGTGGGAGGAGAGGCCCTTGGTCCTGTGAAGGCTCAGTGACCCAGTGTACGGAAATTCAAGGACGGGGAGGTGGGAGTGGATAGGTGGGGAAACACCCTCACAGGAGCAGGGGAAGGGGATGGGATAGGAGGTTTCAGGGAGGGGGACTGTGAAAGGGAATAATATTTGAGATGAAAAAAAAAAAAAAAAAGAACAGAGCTAGCTCATACTGTTCTTCTTTCCACATTTAAAGAGAAGAGAAATCTTCTTGAGATAACGAAAAGGCCTTTACTAATGGAAATAAAACAAAGAAAACACAGACTGAGGTGGAAAGAATGCAAGATGTCAAGGAGATGAAGGACACCAAGATAGCAAAGCCCACTAAACCAATAGGATTCCTGCACATACAAACCCACAGAGACAGAGGCAGCATGCACAGCGTGTTCACCTGCATGGGTGTGCACCAGTTGGGATCCCAGAGCTGAAAGGAGAAGTGGAAACATGTTCCCATCCCTAACCAAGAAGCAAACTCCAATTGATAACTATTGGACCGTGAAAGGACAGCCTGGTTTACGGTTGAGCACAGGCTAGAAATGGCCAGAGACCCCGCAGGGTTCCCTTTGAGGGGTGGCAGGCATTTTGCCATGCTCCCAGACTCTAGGCTCCTGATACAAGGCTACAGACCTCCATAAATCTGTGCCTTTCAGTCACATAGGACAACACCCCTACCAGCCCCTCCACAGGTAGAGGGCTTGACTACAGGTCACAGAGCCCCAAGACAGATCTCCATATTAATGAGGTACCTAAAGGCCAAAAGGCATAGCCAATTAAACATTCCTTCCCAGATTCTCCTTCTTGCAAAAGGTATTTAACCTTAGGCCCGCCCTGAGGAAATGAGGTAGAGTTGCATCCATTTTCTGCCATGACAATAAATATCTTAAGACCTTAGCCTATTTCTCTTCTTTGGGACCTGCTGTGGGGAACTGTGGAGAAGGTTTTCAACGCCATCTAATCTCCCGCTGACGACTTCTCTAGGTTCTCAGCCATGGAGGCCACCAGGCCACCAACCCAAGCAAGCAAGCAATCTGAGCCAGCCTTGACCCAGCCAAGCCAGTCGCCCAAGACTCTCATTCCTGCAGGATGCAGTCAGAGCTCATCCCTCCTCCTCTCCTCTTTGGCTGCGGGCCACCAACCCATGTCCCCACTTTGGTGTTGAATTGGCCTTCATTGGCCTTCCAGTGGCTCCTGAGAGCCCTAGGGTCTGAGAACCAGCTGGTTCCTGGCCTCCTTTTGGCCCAGGGACCCCCATCCCAAGAGCTCTGGCTCCATTCGGGACCTCTGCGTTCCCTCACCCTCAGAGCAGAGTCCTGTGGCTTCACATAGCCCAATGTCTGCTCAGCACAAATTCCTGCCTCTCTGCCTCTCTAAGGGGTGGCACTGGCCCTTCGTGGGGGCAGATGTGGGACCCACAATTCAATACACAGGACCCACGTGCACTACAACCCAACAGCTAACCACTTGAAAATGAAACTTTAGTTTCTTCTTAGGGACTCCAAGACAAACTACTCTTAAGTGTAGGCTGCATGCCCAGCAGCAGATGGCCAACAGAGAAGGAAGTCAAATGGAATTTTTAAAGGTTCTTTGTCTCAAAATGTCATGCAAGCACCCTTTCTTTTTTAAAATTTAAATTATCTTACCATTTTTATTTACATATTTTGTTGTCTTCTCACTCTACAGGTACCTTTTTTTTTTTTTTTTTAACATTGTGTCTTCCATTTCAGTGTTTCTATGGCTCCTGTGTGTGTATGAACTTGTAGGTCTCTGATTCTTGTGCCTTCTCTTGGGCTCTGACCCTTTGTTTGCTTTGTCTATTTCTAAAGTGCTGGTTTTTATTTTATCTAATTTTTAATATATAAAAATTATATTTATAAATATATTTATTATTATTATATTATATAATATATTATAAATATATTATTAATATATTTATAAATAAAATTTATATATATATATATATATATATATATATATATATATATATATATTCCTTTAGAAGCCTGTTTATTTTCTCATTAGAGACAGAAAGGGAATAGACCCAGATGGGAGGGGAAGTAGGGAGGCGCTAGGAGGAGTAGGTGGAGGAGAAACAGTGATCAGGAAAAAAGGTAAGGAAAAAAAATCTATTTTCGATAAAAGGAAGGGAAAAAAACAGTGAGAACTTCTAAAAGCCATTCTTCGAAAGGTGTTCCGACAGGTCTGTAGCATCCTTGTCTCAGCCAGCAACTGTCCTCAGCTGTCAGAAGAACAAATTGCTCATAAAAACTAAGGTTGTGGAGTCCTATTGGGTGGGAAAGCAATAGGGTCTGGATAGCGTGGGCTTCTGTGCATAGCCTCCTCTTTCCCCTCTTGTCTCTGAAACTGCTTTGCTTTTTGTCTCCAGCTCAGCCCTGAAAGCTCACTTCCCATGAAAATCAGACGTGCAGTCTGGTGAACTGGACCAGTGCCTACCCTCAGATATCTAGTTGCTTCTCCCCCCGACCCAAATCCATACCACTGTTTAACCCAAGCAAGCCAAGCAGAATTTTGCTGAGTTCATTAAAGCTTTGAAGGGAAGAGCCAATAGTCAACTACTTCTTGTTCAGCACGACTCACTAACATCTTGCCTACTGATGTTTGTCAAGGCTCGAGTCTTAGATCTGCAGATAAACAATCTGATTTTTTGGTTTGGTCACTCGGCCCTGACAGTCTTTAACTCGGTACATTCCTGTACTGCTTCCTTCATGTTTTCTCGAAGCCCCCTTCCCCTGCCTTTTAGTCCACTCCTTCTCATTCTAAGCACCCCTTGGCCTGTTGTTTTATACTCTACTAAATTTCTTATGAGAACACATAGGCTAATTTCTGATAGTTTTCTTCAGATACCCACTGCTTCTCCTTCTCCTTCTTCCTCTTCCTCTTCTTCTTTTCACAATTTCTTTAATTTTTAAATTTGTTTTTTTTTTTTAATTTTCATTAATCATTCTATTTGTTTACATCTCAAATGATATCCCACTTCTCACTTACTCCCTCCACCAATCCCCCCATCCTATGATATCCCACTTCCCGGTTACTCTTCTGCTACACCCCCATCCCACATGTGCCCTCCCCCCTCCCTTTTGCCTGTATGAGAGTACTGTCCCTCTGTTCCAGCATCCCTCTACTTCGGGGCATCAAACCTTCTCAGGACCAAGGGCCTCCCCTCTTGTTGCTGTCCGGCAAGGCCTTCCTCTGCTAAACACTTCTTTTTAATTCCTTCAGTTCTCTGTGAAAATGCTTTGGTGTTAGAGTGACATAACTATGTTTCCCTGTTAGAGCGGCATACCTTAACTAATCTAACACACTGATTCTTCCTTCCAACCACACTTCACCTACTCTCTGTACACTTTACTTTTGCCGTGTTTTCGTTTCCATCCTGGCCTTTATTGCTACATGATATAATATGCGGGTTTTTCTTTCTTTCTTTCTTTTTTATTTTTACTTTCTCCCATCATGAAATGTAAGAGAAAACTTTGTGGAGTTTGGATCACCTACAACAGAAGGCTCTTGCTTAATGCACAGACAGTGTCCAAAGGGATTCTTCATTTTGCATTCTTGTGGAAAGGTGACTGTGTAGTCTACTGGGCCTTAGGTTAAAATGCCACACTTCTTTCAACCTGCTCTTAGGCAGTCTGCTAGAAGAGGTTGCCGCCCCACCCCTAAGACAAGCTTTGTTCTGTTTCGTTTTTAAATAAACCATGAGCTTATTTTAATAACACGTTCCCCATTTTGGCACTGTACCCACTTCTGAATGAGATCATTCATTTTCAGCCCAAAACAAGGTCAAAGGCATTTCCTGGTCTTTCAATAACTTTTACACAAAACCACAGTAGGAAGTTTTCTTCATATTGTACAGAATACTGAGCACTGGGAGAGAATTGGAATATGACCATATGACCGTAGAAAAGTAAACTCCATATCCGCCTAATTCTGGTAATCACAAATAAAAGGTTGACTGCCCGAGGCAGGCGGCAGGCAACAGGGCTGCAATGTACACCTGTAATCAGAACTTGTACACACCAGTAAAACATGTTCTACCATTCTCTCGGCGATGTTCTCATTCGCCGCTTGAACACTGTCTGAACTTGACAATTTTCTGCTTTATTAATATTTATTTAAATCAAGAATTACACGGAGCAAATGACACCACACACACACACACACACACACACACGGCAGGGGCATGAGTGCACATGCACATGCTATAGATGTTAGATGTGTCATTAGTGGTTTCCTTCGTAAATGAAAATAGTGTAAAGGACGGTCTCATTTGTGATTAGGAGCTATATGAAGGTCACAGCACTGAATGGAAGAAGGAAGGAAAGTGAGCAGTTTCCAGTCACTGTTTCTTCAATATCTTAATCATAATTTGTTCAGTAGACAAAACTCATAACTGGGATTAAGTAAAAAAGTGGAAATCAATCATTCACAATTGGCTGATTCTGTACAATCATATGCTATAAAGAACACACACGCATATTTCCAGATGCCAAAGCAGAAGACAAACTGATGTTTTCCTTAATTTTTGTGCTTTCAATTGGAAGAACATTTCTACTTTGTCTTTCTTTGTCTTCCTTATTCCTTGGATTTTGAAAATTGCTGTAAGAGTATAATTTTAAACGTTTTACTCAACAAAAAATTATATATTCTATGCCTATATGTTTGTAGTTCCAAGGCTATAGCTTGAACGGCTGAGGCTTACTAGAGATATTTGTGCTGTAGACTCTATTTTCTGGACCGTGGCATCTTATCCTTTAAAATAAGAGGCAGGAACATGAAGATCTCTGATGCTGCTTTTTTCTGCTTTTTCCCCCCTTGAGATAAGAATTTCACTATGTAGTCCAGGCTATCCCTAAACTCACAATGCCCCCACTTCAGTTTCCAGAGGGCTTGGATTATATTGATGTAACACTGTGCATCTCATTCTGATTCTTGCCTGCCAAGTTTCCATGTGAGTATAGATGGGAAAACATTACTGTGTCTAGAAGAAGTTTATACAAACATGCAAAAGTAGGATGGCTGAGGTGATGATCCAGTCTTCTAGAGCTGTTTGCTTGAAATCAGTCACCATGACACATGGATAAGTTGCTAGTAGGTTAGCACAAACATCCACCTGTTAAACACTGTGGGACTTGTGCCTTAGCATTTCAGCAGCATAACTTGTAGGTGGTCTTATTCATGAAAAATTCTCATCTTTAGGATATCTTTATTTCTGGGGAAAAGAGTAGGAACCAAACTCAGCCTCTTCCCTCCCACCCCAGGAAGATTATCCTGGTGCACAATTTTGTTTAGTGCACAGGGTGGGAGAGGTGTTATTACCATTAGAGACCAAGGATGCTACTAAGTACCTCTTAGGACAGTATGCATTCTCCACAGGATGCAAAGAAATATCTGGCCCAGCTATCACAAATAACAAGATTGAATAAAGCTGGTCTCGAGAGAAGCTTTAGATTGATGATGGCCTGGCCAAGTTCATGTAAAAGAAATTAAACTGGAGTTTAGGGGTTACTATTGTCTTTTTATCTCAAATGGCCCCTATGACCATACACATGGTTTAATAAGTATTTATGGGAAGCTTCTACATTAACAAATTGAGAGAAAATTTTTATTTAAATACAAGGGAGCTAAATATTCTCTGAACAACTTTTTCCCAACATGTTTTATACTAAATCTGATATATTGCACTTTTTTTTAAATAAGTAAGACATTTAGACATTATTGGGTCTAATTGAGCAGAGCTACTGGATACAGTCTCTTTTCAGTCCCAAATCCTTGTAGCACATATTTCACTATAGGCAGCACCCAGCACTCTCCTTCCTGTGTAGATTTGGGGCTAAGATCCAATCTTTTATGCAGAGCCTAATACATCGTGGATGTAAAAACAGCTGGGATAGTTTTTAAACACAGAGAATTGTCTCTGCAAGAAGTACCCAGTTTTGAAGATGAACTCAAGTAATGGAGTACTTCCCAAACTGAACCCGGATGCTTTATAATCATTTCACTGTAACTTATTCTAAAATATAATCCACACATCTTTGTCTTTTATAACACATGTGACTGAGCTTAATCTTCTCTTAGTGGCTTTAAAATGCCATTGTAAAGGATGTTGTGGTGATTTGGATAGGAATGGCCCCCATAGACTCATTTGTTTGAATGCTTGGCCCATAGGGAGTGGCACTATTAGGAGGTGTGGCCTTGTTGAAGTAGTGTAGCCTTGCTGCAGGAAGTGTGTCACTGTTGGGTTAGCCTTTGAGGTCTTAAATGCTCCAAGTAGGCCTAGTGGGGCACACAGTCTATTTCTGCCGCATTTAGATCAGGATGTAGAACTCTCAACTCCTTTCCAGCCCCATGTCTGCCTGCACACTGACATGTTTCCTACCATGCTGATAATGGACTAAACCTCTGAATCTGTAAGCCAGTCCCAATTAAAGGCTTTCCTTTATAAGAGTTGCTGTGGTTACAGTGTCTCTTCACAGCAATAAACCCCTAACTAAGACAAGTGTTAGCTATCCACCTGTGCCAGGAGCAGGGGTTCATGTACAACACTTATTTTTACTAAGGTTTTTGCTGCCTTAGCAGGTCAGGGGTAAATGATATTCTTGTGGTTTCCAGTTCCTTACCTTCCCAAAGTGACCACAGGATGAATTACAACATATTCCTAGGAATTAAACGCCTTGAAACCTAAGTTCTCTCATCTATTCTATATGCCTAGGGTTGTTTAGCAAAACATTACTCTGAGAGATTAAACCAAAGTGTAAAAATTAGCCTTTCACAGTATTGTGAATTGTGTGATATGACTGAATGTTCTAACTGCACGCTGTATATACTCTGAATGGTTTTCTTTTGTGTGACTATTTAATTTTGCCCTCATAAGAACACGATGAGCAGGCTCAAGTATATGTTTATCCGGATACAAACAGAGATGACTGAGGCAGAATTTTTTTTTTTTTTTTTTTTTAATAAATGGCGGAGTTCTGATTTAAAGCCAGGTGACTTGACCCCAGAACTTTGAACCACGACTACAGAGGCGGTAAAATGTTAGAGTGCAGGCTGTGGGCTGAATGATGTCCACAGATAGGCGTCATTTGGCTCATGAGCCAATAGTAATTTTGAGGGTGGGGCATCTACGCCTGTGTAGCTTTCACAGTCTCTGGTATAAGGGAGCATAATAATGTTGCCTTTCCTTCACTTGCACAACTATGGGATTAGCATGAAGAAAGGGATGCTCTTTTCTAATTTGGACAAGCAGGCCAGATGGGCTAGTGACATCCGTGGTTGTTGACACTAATGAAACAAATTTCATGGATTATTCACACAAAATTACAAATGTCTGCCTTCCATGAAAGGGGCACAAAAGGATGAATTACAACCAACACTCCAAGTCACAACAGTTTCTCTAGAAGGGATTCAACCCACACATTCCTGGGAACTGCCAGGTGTGGTGGGATTTTTTTTTTCAAGTTGTGATCTCTGTATAGCACATTCTGGTATTTCCTTTTAAAACCTACTCCTCTTTCCTTCTTATAACTAGTCCACTCATGGTGCTGTAACTAAGTTCCTCCCTTATGCAGATGAACAGAAAACTAATGTAGCTTCTCTGAGCTGGCTGACTCCCTCAGGTGACCAACAGGGTGGATTCTGTTTTCCTGTGCAAGCTGTTTTGTAGGACACACTGTTCTCTTGTTCCATGCCTGGCAGAAAAAAGAAAAAAAAAGTAACACACACACACACACACACACACACAACTTTGCTCTCGGTGTCGGTGTCTGATAGCTGCTCTGCTTAGTGCACTTCCTTGTCTACAGGAAAATTGTGTGCATGACCATTTACATTTTAAAGGCATCTCTGTTTGTTGGTGTTGCTTTTGATGGAAAAACAACCATTGCTCAGACTTGTAGCTTGTGGGCAACTGGAAGAGAGATGATTTTGCTGAGTGAACGGTCCTCATCTGGTGAATGCCAGACACTTTCCTTTCCAGCTTGAGCTTCAGCACATGGCCCTTTGTCTCTGCCAAGCCAATGGGATCCAGTAATTCCACATAGCCTGCCTGCATCCTAACCACAAGGATGGCTGCCCTGGTCTGCAGAGACACCTAATACACAGTGAGGATACAGACAGCATCATCACCTAGCCTCAAATCTGGCTAAGGATACACTTAGCAATTGCGTTCCTCACTGGAGCTTCCATTATTTGACTTATAGACAGAGGGAAATCATTTCATTTTTCGGAGCTCTGTGTCATGCCCAGGATACCGCCTATAGCATTGAAAGCTCTATTCTGTCAAGTTCTTCTGTAGACCTGCGTGTGTTTGGACCAGAGTTTCGACTTTTAATTTTTTTTAAACAGAGATTTATTTAATGATAATTCTCTCCTGCCTTTGTGTCTACAGAAGACACACACACACACACACACACACACACGGAACCAGCTTACTACAAGAAATTTTTAAGTCTCTTTAGAAAAAAAGGAAATCCTAAGAGTTGATGAAGCATGCATCAGCTGTCATCACCAAACAAGACTCTAAGAAAGAAAGCACACCTAGCTGGATTGTTATCTGTTTGCCTTTTTTCTTTATCTAAAGAGATGCCTAAAGACATGATGCCTGGATCTTCTCCGGCTATTTTTTTGACCCTAAGGAATAGGTTAACACAGTATGCATTATGTCGCAGAAAGCTAGAAGCTCATGCCACTGTTGATGAAACTAGACAACTTATAATGTGAAAATTTTATTTACTTTCTAAGTCTTAGTATTATAAAGTATAAAAATACTCCTTCTTCCACAGAGGGTTTTTCTGGGGATTATTTAAATGATACATGCATATAAAATTGCCTCTGGATGTTAGAAATTAGAAATCAGTCAGTCCAATCAACTAATACATTATCCCTTTTTTTTTTTTCTCATTTACCCTCCATCCATATCTTCTACTTGAGAGGAAACCAGCCCAGTTACTTGCTACTAGCTAACACTTTAAAATGGGCTTCTGTATAGAGAAGGGCTTTGGACTTGACGGTAGATGGCACAGATCTGTCCATGAGTAAACAGGGTCTTAGGAACCTGAAAGAGATTTCCCTTGAACCGCAGCAGCAGCAACTCAAGATAAGCAACAGGTGGGGCTCTGCCAGGCTGAGGCAGAGAGAAGGTGTGGCCTTGCTGGGAAGGGAGCGGAACAATGTCTAAGACAAAGTAAGCTCCAGAAAGTTTCCCAATCTTCTTACAGCCTAAGATATTTGCCTTCCTGGGAAAATACAGCAGAATAGAAAAAGCAAAATGGAAAAGCTCACTGTGTGCTTCCATGTCCCGAGGCACAGACATAGAGATGCCTCTCTTTCATCATCTAAAAGCATCCATAATTGATTGGTCTCTACATGCCTGTACATTTGGGAATGGGTAACTCTTTTTAAAGAAAGTTATACCATTTTGCAATTTCTCTTTTCTAGTCAGCAGTTTTATTTACTTTTTATTTACTTTTTATACTAAACCATTCTGCTTCCTATCTTCCCCTTAAAATAGATATCAGCAGAGTTGTCTGTTCATTCAGATGATAAGCACTCTAGACTACTTTCTGCATGGTGGCATGCAGAGGTTCTACATTTCTTTTGCTCACTTGTATATGGAGTGAATATGTAGCCACAGGTAATATGCCCAGGAAGATCTGTGTTCTTGTTAAATAACCCCAAACTGGTGGCCTGCAGCTTTGCAGTCCCTGGTTGCAAGGGACCGTGTGAATCAAAACAAGAAATATTTGGTAATAGGTAACTTTTTCTCACCAGGAATCATTACTGTAGAACGCATTAAGCTATAGGGCTTGCCTAAAAAGTCACCAGTGAGAAATGCGTGGAAGGCATTCTGACAAGAACGGACTCAGCAGCAAGAACAGCCAGATTCGAGTGTTCCAAGGTTAATGTAAAATTCGATAAGCAAGGGAAAGCAGAAAGCGTGACTGGATTTCAGGTCTCTTACTCCTTCAAGATAAACATGCTCAAATAAAATAAAATGCTCTGTAGACTAGAGCAAGAAGGTTACTTTTAAGTACTGCAGCTGTTAGGGGTGGATGGAAAACACAGATAAGAATATCAGCCTTTGACTCTAAGTGCAAACAGGATAAGAAGCAGACATAAAGTCTGCTTTACAGACCAGTAGCTGAGCAGAACCTAGTGAGGAAAGCAGACAGACCCCTCAAGGCATCTTTGAGTCTGGCTCTGAGGCTACTGGGCATTGGTGTCGCCATTTTGCTTTCTTCCCTGACTTGCATGAAAATGTCTCGTGTACTCTGAACAACTCACATGGGATAATGCACAGGAGAGACTAAATGCCTAAAGAGCAAATCAAAGGAGACAAATCAGAGGAGGGCGATCAGGAATGGAAAGGCTTTGAGGAAGGCTGGAGTTGGTCCGTTCTGTCACACTATCATTTGTTCCCACAAATATATTGATTTTCACCCATTCTCCTTGCTTTGATCCCCTGTCAAACTCTTCTTTCATAAATAGCACTAAGACTTATAAATGGTTTACACTATGCAGTGTTCTAGGCATACTGTATACACATATGTCTATTCTGTTGATCTTCACAATCCCATGACTAGGGTACAGATGAGATAACTGAAGCCCAGAGATGTCAAGTAACGTCCTCCGAGTTTATGCAGCTAGCAAGTGATGAGACTCGGAATGCAACACAGACATTGTGGCTCCAGACTGTGTATTCAACCAGCATCTTATTCCAAGGCCACAAGTTATCTCCCTCATCCCAGAGCTGGCTTTGGACCAGACCAGAGACCTCAGAGCAATAACTGCACTTCACCATTCGATATATATGAGTATATATTTTGTCATTTTCTCAAAAAAAGTTGTCCAATAAAACTTTTAGATACAATTACCAATTTGTAGCAACCAAGGACATTCAGAAACATGCAGAAACACACATGTGGAAACAATCTATACATGCCAGTCAGTATGGAATTTGCCAAGACCTCAACTCAGTTTCTTCAGTAAATAAATTTCAGAGATAGAGTTAACAGAGGGGGGAGGGGAAAGGAAGCAAAGAGGAGCAGGATGAGGATTTGACCTACAGATTAAACGTGGTTTAAAAGACTTGTAATCATCTACAACACGTGAGTGTTATTTGGAAGCCTATTTAAACAAACTATAAAAAAAGTAAGCTATAACATTTATGAGACAATTGTAACTTGAACATTATCTGAACATTCAATAATTTATGGTTTTATGCTAAAGTTTCAGAGTTATAGTGTTATGACTATAGCTGCTGAAGCATCATGGGGGAGGTGAGATGATGCCTAGATCTGTTTCAAAACAATGTGGGCGGGGACAACAGGGTGGGGGCAGCAATAATATCGCACTGGCCAAGAGTTGTTAACTGTTTAAACTGGGTAATGGAAATATGGCAGCTATACATACATAAACTTGAAGAGTCTATATAGTAAGGGCTACCTACCTACAAGTTTACATGCTTGGTGGAAGGAAATATGAGACATTCAATTATGTACCAGGAGAATAGACTCCATGAAATCATATTCAAAGTGTGGTCCTGGGACTGTTTTCTTTTGGCATCCGTAGCTCCAGAATTTATCAGCTGGGCAATCTTAGATTAGCAGCTAATGGGGATTTCAACTATCATATCTACAAGTTATTAACCATCCTAGGAGATAAGTCTACCTACTTGATAAGTAGTAGAAATATGCTGAGGTTTAAAATTAAGGCAAGGAGGATATTCTAGTCTTACCAGTATTTTGTCAGCACACACATAGTTTCTCCTACCTTTGAAAAGTATTTGAAAACTTAAGGGAAGAATTCAGAAAGAATGAGGGGAGTATATTGTTCTTGCTCTGGGAAGACAAGTCATGGAATTGTTAGGAGAACCTGTAGCCTATTCTCTCTATGGTTATGTCTTGAAGATATTCTCATAGCAAAAGCATACAGCCCTTGGTGACCTTGCCAATATATCAGCACCTGTTCATGGCCACATGGGTTTACTCAGGGTACAGGAAAGTACGAGGAAGAAGAAAATCACACTTAATGGTCACAGGATCAGAGGGTGAAAACTACATGCTCGGTGTAAGGAAATGTGAGATATTAAATTATGTACCAGGAGAATAGACTCTATGAAATCATATTTAAAGCATGGTCCTGGGACTGTTTTTCTTTTGGCATCCTTAGCCCCAGAGTGTATCAGCTGAGCAATCTTAGATTAACAGCTAATGCGGATTTCAACTATCATATCTACAAGTTGAAGAACATGGATTAATCATCCTAGGAGATAAGTCTACCTACTTAATAAGACTATTAACTTTTGCTCTACAAACTGAGTCTGAGAACGCCAATCCAAATGCATAGCCTATTCCTGCCTTCTGAAAGCTTCTTTGCAGCTTTACTTAGCACTGAGCCACAGAGGTGAAATATAGAGATAGAAGTATATAAAAAGAGAACCCATGGAATTAAATGGTGAGTGAAGAGCCATATACCCTACAACAGGATCAACGTCCCAACTCAGGAGATGGGGTTCAGGTGGGAGTGAAGAGGTTTTCTGTTGAGACATTGCCTACCCTGTCTAATTTTTGTTTCTTTGTTTTTAGACAGAATCTCACTGCATATCCAGGTTAGCCTCAGATTCACCATCTTCCTGCCTCTGCAGGAATGTTGGGATTAGCAGTGCAGGGCACTACAACCAACTCCTCTTTTTGTACTCAGTCATTCTAGGGTGAACATTCTTCTAAATCTAAGCTGTGCCACAATAGCTGTGATAGGTGTATTATTGGGTGAAACATACCTAACAGAAAAATTTCAAGCCAAATTACGTTTTCTCAACTTCTAGAACCCAGGATCTCTGACACACTGCATGGCTTTCTATTTTGTGTCCTTGGATCAAACACAGCTGTAGATGTTTTTGAGACACCAGGCTTCAAACTTCCTCATGCTCTATCATTAGCTCTGCAGCAACATTTTAAGAGAGTAATTTGCCCAATTTGCTAATGGCCTGAAAAGAGGGAGCAAGTCCTTAGAAACGATGAAGCTTATTAAGTGAATTAGCTGACAATACTTTTGACCTTAAGTTGTTGTGGTTGTTCACTAATCAAGAACTAATTCTCTCAGCTTGCAAAGCCTAATTATTACTGTGCTTATGGTTTTCCTTTTGACCTGAAGTACCTCTTCACAAAGCAGAGAAGCTCCTCAAGGCATTGCCTCAACTGGTCTTAACAAGAGACAAGATGAATCATAGGAACAGCCTGGCACCATCTCAATTTGTAATACTCTTTACTAAGGGATAAATCTCAGAGAGCAAGATCCAAGGAGCTTTGAGTTTTCTCCTCTCTCTTCCCCTCCTCCCATCTCTCTTCCTCTTTTTCTCCTTCCTTTTAGTTTCATCTTACCCTTCCCATCATTTATTATTTTTTCCTGGTTCTTTTCTTTAAAAACAAAAAGAAGGTTATTGACAAAAATTGAAGCAGGTGTCTTAGCTGACAGAATTGTCAAGGGTGAACTCATGTATAAAGAGAATGAGAACACTGTCAGGATTAGCATGGTCTTCAGGGAAACTTCAATGGTGCTCTCAAAATGCACCAGGGGCAACAGCTGAAGTATTCAATGCAATTTTTTGCATAACAGATGCACAAAGATTTTAAACTCCACCTCTGCAAGACCACATCTAGCCATGGCTTCCATGCCCTGACTCTAAGGTCTCCTCACAACTTGAAGATGTGTGTAGAAACTTCTGTTAGCTGAACCAACAACTCTCTAGTCAGCTTACATGAACTGTCTAGGCTGGGCTATTCCTCTAGCTGGGTACATTACTTTCCCTTTTATTCTTCTCCCTTGTCTCCTTTTCACCCTCTTCCTTCTTCTTTGCCTCCCTAACTCATCTCTTCTTGCTCTTTTACCTTTCCAGTAGAATATGTCAAGCAGGCAGTTTGAATTCCTTAGCTTTCCAACTTAGATTCCTAAGTGTCTGGAATCACATTCAAAAGTCACCACTTTTGCCCTATGCATATTTTTTTTATCACACACTATTATGGAAATGATAAACTGACAATTGATTTAAAAAAAAGGATGTGGCCTGGGATGGAAGTGAACCAATACCAGATAAATAACATATATTGAGAAAATATGTGAATAATGAGACAAAAGATATTAATAATATAGTAAATTGTCAGGCAACAGTTGAGATAAATATAATCTAGTGGGAAACATAGCTAAGAAATAATTCATAAATGTCTACATTTGGGAAGGAAAATTTATATTCATACTTTGGTTACACCATGTCACTCACAAATGAATCTATTAGTATATTTTTTCTGTGTATTTCCTAATACATGGATATTGACACCTCTATTGTACATTTATGGTATGTAAAAAATTCTTACAAACACTGATTATTTTGATAAAGTCATTTGCATATGACATGAGCACATCTTCCTCTTATCTATTCTTAGGATAATCACAGCAAATAATTTTTTTCTTGCTTGTCTATAAAAGCAACAACTACCCTCAAGCAATCTGTCTCACCTAAAGGAGAGACTTGACAGATATGTCAGTTTTATATCTGTTTTATATATTCTATACATTGGCCCATTGTCTAAGAAAAGTGGAAGATATTCAGAAGCAGAACTCAATGTGGGAAACTCCATCACTAGTAAACAGAGGATCCCAGTTGGAAACTGATTCTAATCACTTAACATCTTTGGTGGTAACAGCCAAGTTCCTTACCAGAAAGAAAAAAAAATGCATTTTTATAGTACCAACAGACACCTTTATTGAAGTTTACTGTAAAAGGACAATGAAGAGGAATGAAGACTCTGTATTTCACAAAGGATCTCTACTGAAATTTTAAATAGGTAATGATATCATCAACTTGGCTAAGAATTAGTTTGTGCACAGAAATTATATTACAAGACTATTCACTTTCTTTTTACTCTTATATTGGTGACAAGCTGGACTTAAATACTTAAAAATTCTCTTAATCTCTAGAAAACAGTTATGAGTGGATGCTTAGAGTTGCAACATGCTTTATTTATTAGTTTAATTACATGGTGGTCATGTCTTCATGCCTTCTGGATACTGTATCTTTCACATATATCCATACATGCTCAGTGACAGTAAATGTTTTGCCAATATTAAAAATGATGAGAGTTGGTTTCTCACTCTGAGGAGTGTGAACAGGACTCCTTTAGTTTTGGGGCATACTACTATAACCACCAAAAGGGATGTGCTAAGGACTCTTGACCTATTCCTCCCTTCTGAAAATAACCACCCCTAATTTCTAATAGTTCCAAGAGGATCCAACAGGAAAAGAAGTACAAGTCAAGGAGCCTAGTTCTAGTGTTGGTATTTTCATTAGTTCCTATTATGCTTTTTATGATCCTAAAGCAGCTTAGCTGTAGAACACATGGGAAGGTTGGTCATGAAAGGTAGAATTAAGCATACGTTGTCCTACCAGATAAAGATTCTCTCACTCATTTGAGTATCCATTAGAGCATCCTTCCTCAGCTGTAATGTGGGATGACCCCAGAAGACTTTAACCTTACTCTCTTTCCTCCAAGACTTCAAGGTCAGTCTCTGAAACGATTTGCATATACTAATTATGTAAGGACATTATAACTGATATCTAAACAGCTAGTGCCACCTAAGCCCAGATTCTGTTGGAATGTTCACAATATCCTATAGTCTAGGCTCTTTGCTAATGATAATATGTTTTGTCTTGGCAAATGAGAGTGTGGGACAACAGACTTAGTGTGTTTGTGTGTGGAAAACTGTCAAGTTGGCATAAACATATGAAGGTAGTCCTCAGTCAGCAAGACAGCTCAGTAGATAGTTGCTTGCTGCCAAGCCTGAGGACCTGAGCTTATTCCCCAGAACCCACAGGATGGAAGGAGAGAACTGAGTCCTATAAGTTGTCGTCTGAACTCAACATGCATTGCATGGCATGCGTATGCCCAAATAAATACACACAAAATCAATCAATCACTGCTTTAAAACCATCTTAAAGACAATCTCTTTAAAATATCTCTTTTTTCTTTAGTTGTATAATCATTAACATACCCTACAATGGTCCTTTATTTGCTGCTTGTCCAATGAACAGACAATGCATGATCTTTCTAATTGCATGCTAAGTTTTCCTACAAAAGTCATCTATCAGTAGACACTAGCATTCCACTAGGAATCCTAAGTGTGGGTCTGAAACTATGTACCATATCTATCTGTACAACTACATATTTAAAATAACTTTGAGGCACAGAACCAATTTTTTTTTATAAAGTGGAGCATTGAACTGTTGTTTAGATAGAATGTAATTTTAAAGAATTGCTTAATAGCCAACATTTTAAAAGAATATTTTCGAAACAGCAGTTTTTATGTAAATATGTTATACCATATTCCCTCTCTATTTTAAACACAAACTGGCTTTATTCTAAGAAAATGCTTTCTTTCATCACAAAACCTCCCCTGTCCTCCCACCTCTACTGACACACTTGGCAGCAAAGGCTGTTTTCTGCCTACAGAGTCACGGAAACCAGAAAGCACCCCATCACTCATGAGCTGGAAGGCATAGCCCATGAAAACACCATTTTCTCTTTATCTTAACAGTACCAAATAACGGCATGCTGCACAATTGTTAGCAGAAGTTCTGATTTCTCATTGCACATTCTTTTCATTACTTAGCTTGGAGGGGATCTAACCTATTTCTAAAACTATTCCTTGATGCCCCCACCCTTTAAATACTTACGGGCTTATCTAAGTTTGAAGGTAATTTTTGCTTATTATATGCCAAAACCTTTTCAGGGAACAGAGTGTTTAGTTACCATGACTTGAATTTGAATGCACATAAGATGTATATTTTCAGTTTTCTTAGAGATATTCTTAAATTGTGTTAGTAAAATAATAACATTTGACTATTTCAAATAGGTTATTTCAAAGATTTTGGTTTTTTTTCCTGTATCAGGAGAATGTGGAAAACAGAATTACAGACAGCATTTGTAGCCATTCCTTCACAATGCATCCTTAACTAATCATTTTTTTAAAGTAACTCTTTCTTCTGCATTTGTAGGCACAGCCTTATATCTAATAGAATCACAGCCATGTTAACAGCGCCTCCTCTGGATTTTGTTCTAGTTAATTATCTAAATAGAAAGCTAGCAGCTTCCTACAGAAAATGCCCTTCAGCCTCTTTCTTTTCTTTGCAAAAACTAGCAGTGTGAACAGACCCCAGTCAATTTTTAATGATGTGTATCAAGCTCAGAGCTTTGCAGATCTGAATCACTTATATCTAGTTTAACTTGAATAGTCAACAGTTCTTTTTTATATTTCTCTTTTGATTCATATCATTCATATTTTCTGGTCTCATAACTTGCATCAGCCTTTTACCTAATCATTTTCAAACCATCTAGAAATATAAAGAAAACAACCAACAGGTTTCACAGTGACTCTACAAATCTGAACCTAAAACTGACTCACTTTTGCCCATTCTGTATTCTTAGTCTTAAAAAAAAAAATACATCATGCAAGCAAGTAGATATAACTTAAGAATATCATCCTAAATGAGGTCATACAGACCAAGAAAAGACATATATGGTATGTACTCACTTTTAATGGGACATTAGCCATGAAGTGCAGGATAACGATGCTACAATCCACAGAAAATCCAAATAAACTGTAAGAAGGAAGGCTCAGGGAAGGATGTGTAAATCTCACTCAGAAGATGAAACAAAATAGTCATCAAAGGTGGGTGACAAGAAGGAACTGGGTGGGAGAGGGGATGAGGAGGGGAATGGGGATGGCAATCATGTCTTGGGGTCAGGAAAGGGCTGAGAGTGAGAATGGAAACTGGTGGCAACACCTGTGGGATTAGTTGGAGGCCTGGAATAGAGGAGGCAACAGGGAGTCTATGAGGATGTCCCTAGCTTAGATTCATACCAACAGGGGACATAGAGACTGAAATGGCCACCTCCTGTAGCCAGGCAGGACTTCAGTGGAAATAGGGGGGCATCAACCTACCCACAAAACCTTCAACTCAAAATTTGTCTTGTCTACAACATGTGCAGGAGTAAAGATGGAGCAGAGATTGAGGGAATGGTCACCCAATGACTGCCTCAATTTGAGAACCATCCTATGGGAGAGAGCCAACCCATGACACTATTAATGATACTCTTCTATGTTTGCAGACAGGAGCCTAGCATAACTGTGTCCTGAGAGGCTTCATCCAGCAGCAGATGGAAACAGATACAGAGATCCATAGTCAAACATCAGGCAGAGCTCAGGGAGTCTTGTGAAAGAGTGGGAGATAGAATTGAGAGAACAGGAGGGGTCAAGGACACCACAAAAAGACCTACAGAGTCAACAAACCTGTGCCCTTGGGAGCTCAGAGAGACTAAACCATCAACTAAAATGCATGCAGGGGCTGGACATAGGTCTCCCACATATTTGTAGTAATCGTGCAGCTTGGTTTTCATGTGGATTCCCTAACAATTGGGTTGGGGTCTGTCTCAGTTGCCACTGGATTCTCTTCCCCTACCTAGACTGCCTGGTTGGGCCTCAGGGGGGAGAAGTGCTTAGTCCTGTTGGATGTCCCAAGATGAGGTGGAACCCAAGGGGGCTTTTTCTTCTCTGAGAAGGGGTAATGAGAGAAGGGCTTTGTAAGAGTGGGACTGGGAGAAGAGGAGGGAGGGCTGAAATTGGGATGTAATGTGAACAAAAATAATAAATCATAGAAAATAAAAGAATAAAGTACTAAGACAACAACAACATTATCACTTTCAGTGTCCCAATTTTCATTATTTTCCGGTAAAATTTAGTGTCTTTCTTAAGGTGCCAGGTCAGACCTACTTCCAAATTAAAGTCTTTACTTTCCCTTCAGTAATTAATTTGTCTGATGATTAGACATGGAAAACTTACTTTAACTCAGTGTTATAGATGATGATGGATCAGCATCTTCCAGGACTGAATTTTAGCATATATATTTATGACTATCATGTTTCATGCTATATGATCAAAAGTATGGAACAATGGGTGCTGCTATGCTGGTTTTGTCACAAGATAAGAAACAGTCTTTACATTTTATTTTGAATTGTTTTGCTGTTATTGTGTGGTTTGTTTTTATTAGCTGATGGAGAATTAGGCATCATTATAGGTTTTTTACCCTTTGAGCAAAGTGTATTTTGTTGTTCCTTTATTTTAAAAAAAGATACAAAGAAAATTGGTATTAATGAAAGTCAAAGGGATTTCAACCTACAAAGATCAGGCAGGACTTTGGGAGGTGGGTTAGGGTTGAGGACATACTTAACTAGGTCAGTATATCTATGGAGAACAAGTCAGTTGGTCACTTAATATTGAACTATTTGTTTTCAGGCACAGAAATGTGGCATATACCAATTAAAGCCATTCGAGTTTTCATAAACACAAATATAATTGGGTAGAATTCACTGTATAGTATGATTCTACTAATATGGTTTAGATTTCTCTGCCAGAGCTGTGCCTCAGTTTACAGTCTTAAGGTATGAGTGGAATTTCTCTGTGCTCTGCATTGTGTATCCGAAAGTGGTGATCCCACTTCTGAGAATCCATGGGCTTGGATAGTACACAACTTAATCTGTCTGGAAGAAAAAAAGTCAAAGCCATTGGAAGATGAGCTGTTCTAGTGTTTTACTGAGTAAATACTGGTATTCTTTAGGATCAAAATGTAGCCACACTGCTCCATAAGCTGGCAACTTTACTTCAGGGTTCTTCTCCCAAGTAGAAATCAAGTGCAGGTACTTACCCAATTTTCACAGCCCTCTATGTGAGTATGTATTTTAACAAAAATTTCCTTGTTATATTCTCCTTTAGAATTTATTGCAGGTGTGTGTGTGTGTGTGTGTGTGTGTGTGTGTGTGTGTGTGTGTTTAGAAAGAAAAAGGAGGAAAGGTATTTAAATGAGATTTAGAGTCCATAGCTAAACAAGAAGGGGAGCTTATTCAGCTGAGTATATCCAACACGCTGTCAAATATTTATTTTCTGAATTTGTCCCATTTGGAAAGTTTATTTAAGAAGATGAGTAGCCATAATTTAAAACTTACAGAGGAAGCAAAAATGCCTGAGCCCAGACTAACAGGTCAATAAACACCAAGGATAATCAATATCACTCTACTATAATCCCCAAGCCACTCTCTATACAATTGAACAATCAAAAGTTTATCTATCAATGCACGGATTGTAACTTAGTTCTTTTGTAAGGGCCAACATTGGGTAGTTCAGTACTAGAGTATTTGCTAACATGAATAAGGCCATGGTTCAACCCCAAGCACCACAGGCATGTAAACTTTCTTTACAGCTACTGTTTCATTGCCAGAAATAAGCTTCCTGCTGAATTGCTACTGCTATATAAAACAGTTACACATGTGTTACAGTCTTCTGTTGTCTATATTTACAGCATAAAGATGACTGTTTAATACACACACATATATAATATAATAAATTATATTGTATATAACATATAATATATAATTTTTACTTATCAAATTATCATGGTTATGATTAGACACCCAGGAACTAGAGAATATATTATGAAGCATAAAGCTAATTTTCAAAAGGTAAGGGAATCATAAATGCAAAAAATAATGAGAAAGTGGGCAAAAGGACAAGTAAAAAAGACAAGAACAGAAAGGGCCAACTACAGAACAGAAAGAAAACCAGGAGAAAGGGGAGTAAACATGGGGTGAAGGTGAAACAGGTGTGGACAGGACAGCAGTTGGGAAGCAGAGAGACAGAATAAGGAAGCAGAAAGGATAGATGATGGCAAAGAATAGCAGTAGCAAGAAGTATGGTTTGAATCTGTTTGGCCCATGGGAAGTAGCAACATTAGGAGGTGTGGCCTTGTTGGAATAGGTGTTACCTTGTTGGAGGAAGTGCATCACTGTATAGGCGGGCTTTGTGGTCTCCTAGTGTTCAATCTCAGTTTAGTGCAGAAGAGAGCCTCCTGATCAAGATAGAGAACTCTTGGCTCCTGTAGCACCATATCTGCCTGCACACTGCCATGCTTCCCGCCATGATGACAGCGGATTGAATTTCTCGAACTGTAAGCCAGCCCCAATTAAATGTTTTCCTTCAAAGTAATGGAAACCCTAACTAAGATTCAGCATGAGCTGGTTAAATGTGTGGAGAGACTGGTGTTCAGTAGACACGAGCTCTACCATATGATGAACTTAGGGAATTCTGTTAGCCTTGAAAATGACAATACAATCTACTTCACAGTCTTGCTGTAAGAGTAAATAAAGTCATGCCTGCAGTGCTTGGTTGGTACACAGCACACACTAGTTAAGTGTCAGATGTGATGAAGAAGATGATGATCAACACTTGTGATAATACATACATGGCTCAATGAAATGTTCCTAAACAAACAGCTCAGGGGGTCCTCTACCTATACGCTTACTTCAGAGGAGAAAATAAAATACATAGATAAAACAATTCCTGTCATATAAAGTGGAAAAATATTTAGTAGTGACTAAAAAACCTGGCTAAAGACTCTGAATGTCAGTAATCAAGAACCCTACAGATACAGTGAGGAACAAATATGATCTATTATCTAGAGAAACCACATGTAAATATTAGATGTTGTGATGGATCAATGTGTTAGTTTGCAATCATGTCTCAATCTTGTCTATTAAGATGTTTTCTTTTCTTTCGTGTCATATTTTATTACCTCTATTTACTGACAAACTGTATAGTGACAAGTATGTATATTTTTAAATTAATAAATACAAGCTGGGTGTAGCAGCTTTTACCTGCAATCTCAATATGTAGGAAGCTGGAGCCAGAAGACTGGCATGATCCAGCCTGGGTCCAGAGAAAGACTGGGCTCTATATCAAAGAGAGGTAAGAAAGGAAGGAAGGAAAGAAGGAAGCAAGAAATGAAATGAGAGAGCAAAATAGGTGGGAGAAAAATGAATCACTAGGGAAGTAACCAAAATTTCCAGAGAAGACAGCTTTTGTTTGTTTAAATATGCTTGTCAAGAATCAAGTTAAAATTAACATATTGCCAGCAAGTTATAACATGTAGAAAATACTATAAGGTGAATACTCACAATGCTAAAATGTTGCAAAATCAAAACATATTGAGTATATGACATGATTCCACAAGCATAAAACTCCACAGATGACCTCAACAGATCCCAGAAGTTACTGAAATGAGTAATAAAATTTTTAAAATACTGTACAAAATTAACTTCTAGCAAGGTATATATAAAACAGATGCATTTTTGCATCTTGGATATGATCTTTAAGATATCTTACCAAATATGTACATATTTTCCCTCACCCTAAAATCTAAAATCGGAACCACTTCTGGTCTTAATTACTTCAGATAGAGGATACTCAACCAGTGTTAAGAATGAAGAAAGG
Organism: Arvicanthis niloticus; assembly: GCF_011762505.2. Lineage (NCBI taxonomy): Eukaryota > Metazoa > Chordata > Mammalia > Rodentia > Muridae > Arvicanthis > Arvicanthis niloticus. The sequence goes on along the minus strand of NC_047676.1, from coordinate 33,265,667 downwards.
AGCGCATCATGTAATTGGGTAAGATTAGGGCTCATCATAAAAAAAAAACACTTTAATTTATTAAAGTGAATACAAATGAAAAGTTTAAGCATTCAATCGAAGGATAAAGCCTCCTTATTAAACAGAAACAATCACCAGAGTGCAGAAGGTTCATTGTAAAACATTTCCAAGGACACTAGTATCCTTCTCCCAACCCTGTCTACTTAAGCAAAGGCTGGAATGAGGCTCCCACAGGGCCACCCAAACGAACCAATTCAGCTCCTTGAGCTGTACTTCCCGAGAACTAGAAGATCTGTATCTTGCTAGATTACAGAGTTATATGTAGTTAGTTACTCTTTTATGGCATCTCTATTGCCTTCTCTATAAAAAAAATTAAACTTGGCTCCAAATTTATATGTTCAGAGACCAATTTATAAACCATGAAAGCCTAGCTCCTAGTCAACTAATTGAACTCTGGATTCTTAGGCAGTCTTGTAAGGTCTGAGGATACAAAAAGCATCTAAGAAAGTATTTGAGGATGTAAGAAACTGTTTGAAGGTCTAGGTAAATTCAAGTTGTGAAGGCTGGAGGACGTGAAAAACTTAAATGCGAAGAAAGTGACATAAGGTTTGTAAAAGAAATGGAAAGAAATTGCTTCAGATCTCTTCCCCTCTCTATGCTACTGTTATATTGAGACTTCAACGTTCATAACTTTAGCATTAAGCAGTGCTAATACTAACATCTGAAATTTGTCTTCTTTGTAAACTTAAAGAGATTCTTATGAGCTTCAAGGAACAAACATGAATCCACCTCTCACAAGTCAAATGGACTCCAGATAAATACTGTTAATCAACAGCCTGTTCCCTACATGTCTATTCCTGAGGGTGGGACCTATTCCCCTTTCCTTGGTCATTGGATCATCCTCACTTAAGCTACCAAGGCCATGGGCCTAAAGGTTTCAAATGTACACCAAAGAAAAATTTTTCCTTCCTAAACTCTTTAATCTTATTTTCTGCCATAACCTATCTGTTCCAGCATCCTGCCAGGTCCAAGTGTTCGTTCAAAATCTGCATCCAGAACAGCTTCAAAAGCAGCTAGACCCAGATACCACAACCTGAACAATGAAAGAAAGAGCAGACTCTACACAGACTGGGCCAACATTTCAGAGTTTTTGACACCCCCCATAATAGCACCCCAATGTCAGCGGGAAGTAGACATAGATGACTACTTTACCCTTTATTCATTTACTATCAACAAAAGGCTGGGAAGTTTGGATTCAGATGCATGACAAGCAGCTGATGTGCATAGTTACTGTACCAAAGTGGACCTGGCCTCCAGGTTCTCTGAACACCCCCAGTCCCTACCTGTTACAGGGCTTGGTTGGTACACCCCATCCTCTGCCCTGACTCCCCCAGAAACCCTTCCCTATATGATGAAGATATTTTGTTCTCTCCCTCTGTCTTTCTCTCTCTGCATTTGCTCTCTTGCTGTGTGTGCACCCTCTTTCTATCCTTCTCATCCTCTTCCCTCATGTCTCCCTGCCCCTGCCTTGTTCCTTGGAAGTAATGAACTTGCCTGAGAGCAGCTTCTCAATAAATCTGCCTTTATATACTTTAATTTGGCTTGAATTGGCTCATTTCACTGGAGGATAATAACATCAATTCGTACAGGAAATAATACTGCTTACAATTTTACAATTTTTCAATGTTTCGTAAGACGTGCAACTAAAAAAGAAGCAGTATTGTAAGTGAAGTAGGAGAGAAATCAAGATAAAAGAGTGGTTGACATAAAATATATAAAGATGTAGGGGTGCTAAATGCTAAGAGGGGCTAAATGCCCCGGAAATAGATGGAGTGAGCTGTAAGGATGCTTAGGAAGGGGTTAGCTTGAGAATGGCCATTCTCTGGGTTCTCCTTCACAGTAGGAGAGGAAGGATTAATAGTCAACAGTGGATTTTTATTGCTTTTTTTTTTCTTTTGAAACAAAGACTTAACTATAGAACCCAGATTGGCTCTAAGTACTTGCCTCAGCCTCTAGACTGCTGGAATCTAGAGAGGATTATATTGGAGGAAACATCCTATCTCTTAGGATGGCTTAAATCAGTGGTTCTCAAACTTCTGCCATTCGACCAGCTGCCTCTACAGAACCTACGAGCTGGTTAGAAACAAAAGCCAGCAAACAGACTAAAGAAAGCAAGTTTTATGCCCCCACCTTGATCTTGATTTACTGAGTCAGAGTCTCTAGGGAGAAAGCTCCCCAAAGCTATGACCCAATAAGCTTTCCATATGGTTGGTTATATTAATGTTTGAGAACAAAATCTTTTAGAACAAGAAATGACCGCCTGGTGATAGCAGGACAGCAGGTGAGGGAGTTAGGGATGGAGTTTGGTAGCCATTGCCAGGAGGAATGTGAGATGCAGGCAAGACATTAGTGAAAGCCACTAGTACCATGCGAACTTAGCATACCTTCCTGAAATCAAAGTCTTCCTGTTCTCTTGCCTCTAAGTTCTGTGGACGGTAATAATATATTTATGCAAAACTACATTTTGCTTCTCATATAGGAGAACGCCACCCAGGAGTGAAGGTTTAATTATACCTTAGAGATTCCTCATGAGTACCATGCACTGACCCAGTGAAAACAGGAAAGAAGTGATTTACCTTAGGACAAATGGAAAAGGAAAATAAACTAGAACAAATTTCATCACGTCCAAAGTGAAGCTGCCACGGAGCTGTGAGGCCCCGGAGAAGGTCTTCCACCTTAGATTCCCATTTCTCCTATGTAAAGACAGACCCAGCTTTCATTTGCCCAAATAGCAGACGAGGGAAGGAAATCAAGGACACACATGAAGAACCCCAGTGGAAAACACATTGTGACGGACTTGAGAATGGTTACATTGGGGTTTGGAAAACAGGAAGGAAAGAGCAATTAATTCTAATTAAAGTAAACAAGGAAATGCTCATAATTACAGTAGAGCTAGAAAAGGAAGGAGAAGAAGAAATTCAGTAGATAGATGTCCATGAAGAAAGAATAAGAAAGTATACAGCCAGCCCAGGGAATGGAAACACCTGGTGCAGATTTATAATCCTAAAACCATGGGGGAATGAAATGGTCTTTTTAGCCTTAAGATCAATTTTATGAGTAAGTTTCACTAGTCTGAAAATAATAGGGAAATATTCTCATTTATTTTTCTCACTTTCAATAGCCCATGAATATTAAATTTTGGTAAGTGCCTCTTTCAGAACACTTCCTGACTGGAGTGTAATTTATGAAAGGAGTGTCCACCTCTCAGATTTTCCATACTCCTAACATGGAAGATTCTAGGCATTTCTGAGGTCACTTACAGCAGTTGCTTGCTGCTTTGAAAAGTATTGCTTCTCTGAGGCCAGAATTTAAATTGATTCTATCATAAGAAAGAACACACTGTAATAAATTTTTTATTAACCTTTTAGAAGTGGGCCAAGTTTTTATTCTCATAGTAAAATTCATATATTGAATCTCTGGCAACAAGCCCTTGCTAAGCACCCTTTTCCTGTCTTGGGCCATGTCTCAGAGGACCTGAGTGAGCAGAAAGCAGCTGTCTTCTTGAATTTAAAAGCAGCTCTGGGCTCTGCACAGCAGCGTGGTTACACAGAGGAACAGCAGGCTCTGCATTTGTAGATGAGAAGGTGAAGAAAGCATCCATTTCATTTTGGTCCAATTTATGTTTCCAGGACTAAGCAGCAGCAGCAGCAACAGACTGATCGATCACATCCTCATGTCTCCTTCTCTTTTCTGGAAAATGCTTATTTCCTAGTGGCATCTTCCCACTTCTAAAACCTTTAAGAGGAGGAGGCCCACAGGGTATCCTCATTGTGGCTATTGTGGTCCTCTGGTGGAGGTATAGGGGACGTAGTTTTAGCTGAGGAATTGTATGCCAGGTGCACCAGCCTTGAAGATTTAGCTCAAAGAGCATCACATTTCTGGGTTTTACATCCAGTGAGTCACATGATTATTCATGAAAATGCCCTTTCTGGTCTTTTTAAAGGATGTCTTTAGCCTTAAAACTCTAAAGGAGAAATGTTCTCTCTGAGGTATAGTACTTTTCAACATGATGTTGTATGGGCTGGCTTCAAGCACTATTATGATAAAGGTCTTTGTCAAATTCCTCTCTTGGAACACAGCCCATATACCACAATTCTTGATTTTCTAGGCCTGTGCAGGTTTCTTTCTTAGACACTGTGTTTACATAATGCCAGTATCTAATATCTAAGAATTGAGCTCTAACTTGATCTGCTAGGGTGGGAGGGTACCCAGGGGAGCCCCAGCCTGCTCAGAGGAGAAGGAGGCAGGGAGAGGTTAAGGATTGTGGGAGGGAGTGACTGGAAGGGTGCAGTGAGTGGGATGTAAAGTGAATAAGTGAAACTTAATTAATTAATTAATTAATTAATAATGAAAAGGGTTGAGCTCTAAGTGAATTGATCACTCAGTCACTTTCTTCTGGAAACCTGCCTCGATGGTCCAGTTTCAGTTCTAGCCTCCAGGTATCTGCCTGGAGTTCCTGCCCTGCAGACCTCAGATGGTCTACTGTAACCTGTAAGACAAATAAGTCCTTTCCTCCACAAGTTGCCTTTGGTCATAGTACATTATTATAATAGAAACCTAAGACATAGTCCAGCACTGAGGGAAGCCAAGGCAGAAACTCAAACAGATCAGTGGCCAGAAAGTCAGGAACTAATTCAGAGACCATGAAGAAATGCTGTTACTAGTTAGTTCCACATGGCCTGCTCAGCCTGCTGCTTTCTTATACAACCCAAGACCACCTGCCCAGTGGTGGCAGCACCCACCATAGAATGAACCCTGCTACATCAGTCAAGAAAATATGTCCACAGACTTGCCACAGGCTGATCTGATGGAAGGAAATCCTCAATTGAAATTGAAATTCCTTGTTCTCAGATAACGATTTTTATGTCACATTGCCAAAAAAAAAAAAAAAAAAAACCAACAACAAAAAAAAACTAGCTCACCAAGAATGAATGAACCTCTATTTACCAGCTCACTTTAACACAGATGACTTAATTTCTCAAAAAAGATACAATTAATATCATAGACAAGAGGGGAAATATTAGAGAAACTGATTCAGTTGGTTCATGAAATATTCTATCCAAAACCACAAGTTTCACTCCAGGGAACTATCCATTTGTCTAGGCATCTTTTTGAATGCATACCATCTTCACTGACTGTATGACCTTGAAATGTTCTCCTATGCTCACAATGATCACCATGCACTTCTTTCCTAAGCTCTTCACATCTTGTTTTCTCATTCAAATAGGTTCTTTCAATCACTGAGCTTCTAGTCTCAGGTCAGATACATACTCAGTTAGACTTTATCCAGAAACAATTTGCCAAACATCTCTCCCTGCTTCTATGGTATCCTCTCTCATCTTCAGCTTTAGTTCCTGTTGTAAGTCAGCAGTCGAAAATGTTAAATGGAAACATCTAGGAACAAACACAAATGATAGTTTTAAACTGTACCGCATTGAAAATATGGAAATCTTATGCTGTAGTGATATGCCCTAGGTCCAACTAGCTACGCAGTACATAGTGACTTAGGAGGTTTCTCAGCTCTCATGTTGATTGTTGCAACATCCCCAATGCTGTGTCTAAGTAAACCTTATTTTATTAATGTGGCCCTCCAAAGCAGAAAAGCAGTAACATCAGCAATTTGAGATGATCTAAAGTGCTTTCATTAAGGATGGAGATGAAGGTGCTCAAGGAAAGGAAAGGAAATCATATTGCAAGATTGCAAAGATTTGTAAGGACAAATCTTCTATGAGATCATGAAGAAAAATAAATTTGTATTCTTTGTTTGTACATATTGTTGCATAGGAAACTGCAAATCCTACAGAACTCCCGTATATCTAAAGTTTCAAGGTAAGATGTGAAAAGACATTAAATTACAAACTCTTCAGGCATCCATAGGGGGGAGATTCTTATGACATATTTTCTGTAGATAAAGAAAAGCTAATTATTTTCAATACCTCTCACATAAAGTAACTTTGGAAAGCCTAATCTGGATTACATAACAGTAAACCGGTTTGCCTGACAACAGCTATAGCCCATTGCCAAGCAGAAGCAGTCAGAAGAGGAGCCATCTCACAGGGAGATCTTGCAAACCATTTCGATAGAAGTCTCTCGAATTCACTTAGCAGCACTTTGGAGCTTTGCTTGAGCACAAGGATTAATTAACCTTCACACTATGCATGGGGCCATTTACCACCATGAATGCCTCAATTAGGCTAAGTTTTGATCCTCCTCTGTCATATTCAACAAAGACCTAAAATGAAATTTCTCTCTCCAGATAATATCATCTTTGAGCCACTCATACCTTTCCCAGGTAGAAACAGCTACCATCTTTCTTAGACTAAAGCTTACTCAACAAAAATTATTTTTATCAAGGCATTGCACTTATTCTTTAGTCATTGTGTGGCTTTTAACAATGTCTGGTGTCATCAAAGTGACAGGGTCTTACCACAAGGACAATTGGAGGTGAGATGCCTGTATCTCCCACCCAGAAGTTGGACTCTCGTCTCTAAGCACATATGCCTGCTCTGTTGACATTAAATGAACATCTATACACAAGAAGCTCTGTCTTTTACAGGGTAGGCTGATCCTTTGGAAAATGACCCTGTATTTAACAACCCTTCCATCTATTTGCTTACTTATAGGCCTTAGTCTTTCAACTACCTGCCTTCCTACATTAGAAGCTGTCAGTGATAATTCTTGGCTTTGTAAAGCATGTTCCACTTCTGTGTCTAATCCTCATTTTACTACTTGGCATGATCTCTTACCCTTTAAGCATTCTGGCATTCATTTTAAAATGTTATTTGAAGTTTCAATATCTGTTTTAAAGCACGTGACCTAGACTTGAGGCTATTAGCCTAGCTAAGGTCTGATTGTAAATACTCATACTGTATACTTTTTATTTTATGCAATAGTATTTATAAAATCCACAACTGAATTAACTTTGGGGGAAAGCTCTCGCAGATGTTTGGCCCAAATGAAGCCCATTATTAATTACATGTAAAACCATAACATATTCTACTCCGAGCCAGTTTCTATCACAGAGCATATCACATGTCTCCAGAAGTAATTAAAGCATGTTAAAATGATCATCTTCTAGTTGATATTTAAAGCATGGAATTTCATCAGAACCCACTCTTGCCCACTAATTTATTTTCAAGTTGGCCATTCTACGGTCATTAAGCTTGTCATCAAAATTTGCCTAATGTTCAAGTGGTACTTCACTATTTGTCAAAATCCTTCTATAGTTTAACCCTGCTGTGTCTTCAACGATCTGTCACCACCCACAATTCCCGAAGACAAATTATCTGAGTCAACTTAGGTTAATATTTCTTAAGTTTCTTTATTTTTTTTAAACATTACCTCTAGAATGGAGTTCACAGTGGGCACTAAACAGTTAATGCATTAGACAAATGAATATTTGATTCCCATTCTCCCATTCTTCCATTCATAATGTCGACTGCTTTTGTTTATTTGTTTGTTTGTTTGAGACAGATTCTTTTTCATAGTCCTGGCTGGCCTTGAACTCACAGAACCCACCTGTTTCTGCCTCCAGAGTGCTGGGACAAAAGGTATGCACCATCACACTCATTCTCCATATCATTTCTAAGAGTTATAGTTCTCCATTATAACACTGGGTCATGATATATATTGTTGTCTGTGCAATTTACTGGCTCTGTAACTTCAAAACAAACAAACAAACAAACAAACAAATTCCAAGTAATGCCGGGTGGTGGTGGTGCATGCCTTTAATCCCAGCATTTGGGAGGCAGAGGCAGGCGGCTTTCTGAGTTCGAGGCTAGCCTGGTCTACAGAGTGAGTTCCAGGACAGCCAGGGCTACACAGAGAAACCTTGTCTCGAAAAACAAAAACAAAAACAAAAACAACAACAACAAATCCAAGTAACTTTCTAAGCTTCTCATGATGCTTGTTGATCGATCTGAATGATAGTAACATTTCATATATTATTTAAACAAAAACACGGGCCCTTGTTACTCAGCAGGCCTGTGTCCAGGCACTGAACAGCCATCAATACACTTAATCCTCAGGAGTATCAGACTGAGGCTGAGAAAGGCTCGTTTATGCTGGATGGTGTGGCTTACGTTCGTAGGAGTTCAGATTTGAATGGGAAATCTGGCTTTCATTTGTTTTCTTATCCTCTGGCATGCTTGCTTACACAAGCTGTGACATCACAGTGTTTAAGAAGAAAAAAAGATTCCTGATCACACTCTAGTATAACTGAGGCTTGAATTACATCAAAAATAGTGTGATTTTCTACAGGTTTTATGGTTGATTCTCCTCTGTGCCATATTTATTTTTTAAAGTTACTAACCAATGAAAACATTAAAAACACTGAGCCTTGAGTGCAGAGTGGATGCAAATACCTTACGTGAATCTGGATTCCTTCCAATCACAACTGTTGGGAATATTTACCAGAAATGTAAAGGACCATGAGAGCCAATTTCTAGAACAACAGCAAATCAAAAAAGTGCTATAGTCGATATCAAGAAGCCAGGGGGAAAGGGAAAGCGCATTTCCTCAGAAAAACATTTTAGTTTTCTAGAACCAATTCCTGATGCAACCAATGTATGCACAGGAAGACACTCATTATAGGGGAGTTTTGAGCAGTATACATGGCAATCTCTACCCTCACAGACAAGGAAACTCTGAGAACTTAACGTCTTGTTACTGGTTTCTTCTCTTCCCATACACTCACTCTCCTCCAGGGAGCGAGACTGCAGGGATCCAGTATTTCCTTGTTGTCAACAGTCTGCTTTAACCTGTTTATGGCTTCTACATCCTTAGATTCAACCACATGCAGACCAAAACTATTTGAAAAATTTGCATCTGTATTGAATATGTCTGGAATGTTTCTTATCATTATCCCTTCAGCCACATACTATAACTATTTAAGGAGAATTTACATTAGCTGTGGTGTAATAAGTAAGCTAGAGATGATTTAAAGCACATGAGAGGATATTTGTAGGTTAAATGCAAACTTCTTGTGAGATTTGAGTGTCTGTGGAGTTGGGTACCCATTGGTGTTCCTTCAAACTATCCACAAGGAACGGAGCAATCTGATCGCACTTGCTCTAAAGGATCTGGTACGGGAATTTATTTTCCACAAAACTAACAAGTTGCCAAAGCTATATAAAAGTCCCCTCAAAAATGGGACTGGGGAGATGGCTTAGAGCAGTGGTTCTCAACTTGTGGCTCACAATCCCTCTGGGGATCAAATGACCTTTTTAAGACCACTAGAAAACAAATATTTATAGCAATAACAAAATTGCAGTTATGAAGTAGCAATGAAAATCGTTTTATGATTGGGGAGGGGTCACCACAACATGAAGAACTATATTAAAGACTCATAGCATTAGGAAGGGTGAGAATCACAGACTTAGAGGTAGACTACTTTCCCAACAGACATGGGGTTCGGGCTTCAGTTCCCCACCATTGAAAAAAAAGAAACAAAATTAAAAGTACATGGTGTAAAAGGAAAAGCAGGTTGAAGGAAAGGTAAGTACAGAGCCCTGAGTAGAATATTTGTCAAAGTTATATTCAGACTTAATTGAGTATTCTTAGGGTGCATCGAATAGCAACAACAACAAAATAGAAGAACAGAAACACATGCGTAATGAATGCATCAAGGCAGAGTCCTGAGGAAACAGTTTCTGTTTTATAGAGGATATCACTGAAAGTACTCTCTTCAAGCTAAATCTAAGAGCTATGGGAATGTAGTATTTAAATTCAGATTTTTGTGCTGGGAAGTTTACTCCTGAAAGGGGTTTATGGTGAGTAATATTAGTTATAAAATAGATACTGTTTGCTCTTTGAACGAATAAAATCAGACCTAATTTGAAAGAAGCAGCAGGGTACAAGTATTCAACTCATGTGGTCGCTGGAACCAACCCCTGACATTCTGGAGGAAAACTATTCAGAATACACATCGGTTTAACATTTGGTGAGTTGAAATGTTCCTCTGCATATTAATTAGATGAGGAGTTCAAAACAAAACAGTTAACAAGTCTAAGACGTGATTCTGAGTGAATACAGGAAATGTGGATATGAGAATATTTACCTGTGAACAATCCCTCCCCACTCTCACCCCCATTGAAGAGGTCAGATTACTAGGTTACTGGTGACAAGTTACCTTTTGGCATATATATTAGTTATTCTTCTGCTGTTGTGATAGAACATAATGACCAGAGCAACTTATAAGAGGAGGAGTTTATTTGGGCCAAATAGTTTCAGAGGGGTAGGAGTTCATCACGACAGAGAAGTACAGAAGCAAGCATCAGACATGGCCACTGGATCAGGAGGCTGGGGCTAAAATCTTGAACCATAAGCACAAAGCAGCATAAGTGAACTAGAAGTGGCTCAAGGTTATTAAGGGCGAAGCCCATCCCCAGTGACAGACTTCTCCCAGCAAGGATGCATTCCCTAAACTTTCCCCCAGGATACTATCAACTAAAGACTGTGTTCAAATGCTTGAGATTATGGGGAACATTTCTCATTCAAAGGACCATGTTGTATATTTCTAAAAGACAAAAATGAATACTTGTGTCATGGAGCAAATGCCCACGGAAACTTTCTAGAGAAAAGAGTTAAGAACAAACAAACAAAAACCAACCAACCAAACAAACAAACAGACAAAAAACTAGGGATGTCCCAAGTCTCTGGAGTGCTGAAAGTGGGGTCTCCTTTCAGCACCTGGGTCTGACAGCCTGGCTGGGCCTACTGTTAGAAGAATCAGAATTTAAGGAATACGGCTCAATTCTGTTCCAAGGGGAAGTTTTCACATGGCTGTACATGCTTGAACATGCTCTGCAGAGACCAGAAGAGTGGGTAGGAGCAAGAGAAAGAAGCAATCAGGCTCCTCCCACCATCACATGCCCTCATTGCTCCTTCCCTGTATGACTGTTCCAGTGTGCGCCTAGGCGTCTACTGGATTTGTCAAAATGGAATGTACTAGAAATAAGAATGTCTAGGTCTAAGCCTCTTCGTCATAGGGTTGGAATAACTATACTGTTGCTTCTCTATCCCAGTGTGTGTGTTCCACCTATTCCTACAGCATTTCCTATGTGAACTGCAAAAGGACCACATGCATCCAATGAACTGCCTTCTTCTTCTCACATTCCATTAGGCCATCCTGGTATCACCAGCTGAACTCTTTCCAGCAAAGACTCAGAAAATGCATTTTGTTAGCTGTAAGTAATAAAACAGATAATACCTGCCTGGCTTTGGTTTCTTCAAATCTCCCTTTTCTAGAACAAGAGTTTCTTTCTAAAATAAAGTTATCTGGAAAACTTAATGAATCCCAAAGTTGCAATTAAGTATAAGTACATTTTGAAATGTACATTGTCTGATATTTGCAGTTAAGCTTTAAAAATATTCTCTAAGTCATCATATTTAGCTCAAGGAGAACCATACTTTCTGTTCAAATATACTCTTCTGGCTTTGTCGCGTTAACACCAGCCTCTGGGTCCATCTGCCCTGCTTTTGTTCTTGGCTCGGATGCTCTCTGCATAGCAGAGCATTGTTCACTCTATCTACCTTAAACTTGAAGGAACTTTGCCCTGCTCCAGGATACCAGCAACCCTAACATTTAACAATCAGGGCATGCTGTATCTCTATGAAGTTTATCTATTAACTATGGATACTCACAGCCACACACTTGGCAACAGAAACAAATGATTCCCTCAAAGAGAATCACTTTCCTATTTCATTTCTTTATTTCTCTCCAAATGAATATATTCCAGCCCACCATTTAAGTCAGTCTAATTCATTCATTTAGGTTACTATGCTCTAGGCATCTGAACCATGAAAAAGGTGTCGGATGCTCTTCCTTTATTTGTAATGGAGAAGGAGAAGACGAAAGACACATAATGATATATATCACTCTCTCCATTCTGCCACCCATAATTTAGAATATGGGTCTGCAAAGAACTCTTGACAGCCTAGTTCAACTGTTGTTTGGTCACTGATCTGCTTGCCACACTGACAGGTCCTATGGCTAGAACTTGCCTGGCTATCATTCTCCTACTTTTCATATGCTTCATACTTTCTCTCTTTTATTTTCTTTTGACCGTGTCCACTGTCCATCTTGGATTCATGCCATCACATTCTTACCCGTGCTTTAGAGATACCATCCCACGGTGAATTTCTGATCTTCATAAAAGTGTTTCTCATGACATTATCTCACTATACATTCTCTAAAATGTCAAGAGAACAGCACTCCAACTTACAACTCTATTTTAGAGACAGAAGAAAAAGAGACTTTCAATGAGAATGGGTTACGAGAAGACTAATTTTCAAGTCAGGAAACTCTATGCACCATCATATCTCTGGCCCTGAAAGAAGAACCTGTACATCACAGATATATAATCTACATGCAGATTACAGAGGAGCTCTAAGTGCCCAGCAGCTGCAGGTAGCAGATTATAAAGGAAAGCAAATGAGAAGTCATAGGACCGGGCAGGTTAGATTTCCTTATCAGAGATGACTGGCACCAGAAGTGATTCAGATTTTGTAATATTGTATGGACCTCTTGACTCATCTTAGAAACGAGAATCAAGTTAAGTGCTAAAATTGTTGTGTGTATATTTTATCTATATAGCCAGCAATACTATATGATAACTTAGCACACTTTCATTTTTACTACAACTCATCATACAAAGTAAGGTGTGGAATTCTGCACCTGGGACAAAATGCCAACTCTCAAAAAGGTTTGGATTTTGAAATACTTTAAATTTCAGATATTTGGATTAGGCGTGCTCAACCTGTGTATCTCTGACTGAGTTAATCCCTGAGGCCATAGACATTTTTTATTATTGCTTTATTTAAAAGAGTAAGTGTGCTTCTCTGATGATGGCTGATCCTATTTCTTTCTGGGTCTGGGATACCCCACTCTAGAAGTTTTCTTCTAGTTGAATTCATTTACACAATAAATCTCATGAGATTATTATTTTTTAGTGGCTGAGTAATTATACTTCATTGTGTAAATGTATCACATATTCTTTATCCATTCTTCTGTTGAGGGACATCTAGGTTATTTTCAGTTTCTTGTTGTTATGAATAAAGCCTCAGTGAACGTTTTCTTGTGGTAGAATTTCAGAACATCCTTTGGGTATATGCCTAAGAGTGGTATAGTTGGATCTTGAGGTAGGTCGATTCCCAACTTTTTACAGAACCACCACACAGATTCCCAAAGTGACAGTCCAAGTTTACACTCTTACCAGCAATGGATGAGTGTTCCCTTCATGCCCCATTCCTGCCAGTATGAACTGTCAATGTGTTATTGATCTTAGCCATTCTAATTGGTGTGAGATGAAATCTTAAAGTAGTTTTGATATGCATTCCCTGGTGGCTAAAAAGATATTGAAGATTTAAGTGTTTCTCAGCCATTCAAGTTTCCTTTATTGAAAATTCTGTTTAGATCTGTAACCTATTTTTAATTGGGTTATTTGTTTTTTGGATTTGCAGGAGATAAGAATACATATAGAGGTCCATAGCCAGACATTATACAGAGGTGGGAGAAGGGAGGGAGGGAGGGAGGGAGGGAGGGAGGGAGGGAGGGAGGGAGGGAGGGAAGGAGGGAGGGAAGGAGGGAGAAGAGAGAGGAGAGAGACCTTGAAACACACAGCTCTAAATGAAATGTCTATCAAATCCTTCCTCTTAGAGATCAAAGAATTCCAAAACAGAGGAGAAAGAAAAGGTGTAAGAGCCAGAGGGGATGGAGGACACCAGGAGAAAAATACTCTCTAAATCAACATGATCAAAGCTTATACGAATACACAGCAACTGAGGTAGAATGTACAGGGCCTACACAGGTCTGAACCAGGTCTTCTGTGTATACATTATGTGTTCCAGTTTAGTATTTTTATAGAATTTCTGGGCATGTAAATGAGTGGTTCTCTGATTCTCGTGCCTTCTCTTGGGCTCCTTTCTCGTTTGTCTTGGTCAACTTCTATGCAATAATTTTTGTTTTATATTACTATAGTTTATTTTCTCATATTTATAGTATTATCCCTCGGAAGTCTGGTTGCCTTCCAATGAGAGACAGAAACGGGAGTGTATCTGGATGTGAGGGGTGGGAGGGAACAGGGAGGAGTAGAGGGAGAGGAAATCATGATCAGGAGTTATTGTATGAGAAATAAATCTATTTTCAATAAAAGGCAAAACAAACAACAAAAGAAGAGTAATTAGCATGAACTTACTTCGAAGTATTTTTGGTTTTAAGAATTCTCACGAAAACTCACAAAATCAACAAACCTGCTCTCATAGGACCTCACATAGACTGAACTGCCAACCAGGGATTGTGTATAGACTGTTAAAGATTTTCTTCATATATGTTACAGTTGTGTAGCTTAATCTTCTGTAGGACTCTTAGCAGTGGAGCAGGGGCTGCCTCTGACTCTGTTGCCTGATTTGGGACCCTTTTCTCCTACTGGGTTGCCTTGCCCAGCCTCAATAAGAGAGGGTTGCCTACTCTGACTGCAACTTGCTATGCCACAGTTAGTTGATATCCATGGGAGGACTGCCTCTTTCTGAAGAGAGACAGAGGGAGAGTGGATGGGATGGGAGGTGGAGGGAGGGACTGACTGGAGAGGAGGGAGGAGAAACTGTGATCAGGATGCAGAATAAATAAGTCAATTAATTAATTAATTAACATAATTGTATGATGATGCAACTAATTTTTAAGCTTTTTTGAGTTTATTTTTTAGATTTATTTATTTATTTCATATATGTGAGTACACTGTAGCTGTCTTCAGACACACCGGAAAAGGGCAACAGATCCTACTATAGATGGTTGTGAGCCACCATGTGCTTGCTGGGAATTGAACTCAGGACCTCTGGACAAGCTGTCAGTGCTCTTAACCACTGAGCCAGCTCTTCAGCCTCGATAATGCAACTTATAAGTGATGGCTAAAGGTTGAAAGGCCACTGTTGACATTTTCAGCCCAGCCAGACATTCCTGCTCTTTATTTTGTATAGGCAAAAAAATGAATATTAATATCCTTTGGAAATTTTCCAGGAAAACATTTGCCTCTCCTGTTGTTGTTTATACATAAAGATTTAGTAATAACCTTCTTTCCAAGATTTAACTTACAGTCCATGTCTATGTTTATACTGCTGTTAATCAATTTAGGACTTAAATATCTAATTATAATATTCTACAACCTGCATACTTTGGTAATATAATCATGTTTACAATGAAAGAATTTAAAGAGATAGGCAATAGGGCATAAAAACACTTTCCCTGATGTTGTATCATCAAGTAAATTTTTTAAGCTTCTCTATTTCCTACTCCCTCAACACACATTTGAAGCAGACCCTGATGAGTTTTCTACTCAGAAATACGTGCTTATTAAGTTATACCTCATTTGTCAAGACTCTTTATTTGTCTTAGCTATTGTTAATGGAAAAGTAAATGAAACATTATTACATAAATGCTTAGAGAGATATGACAGTAATCATTCTAAATTAAATAACAAAAAGGTTAAATAAATACTACAACTTTACAGAAATTAGAATATGACCTTTAAAACAGTAAATCTTTCCCCTTGTTTTTATGACTTATTCTTGAAATATTTATCATTATTAAAACTTTGTATTTTTTGTTTTTAAAGTTTAAGATGGATGGTAGGTATTTTTCTCTTTTAGTTCTATAACTACTATACTCATTTTAACACATTGTGATTTTCTCCTCCAATAATGTTTTTGACTGCATCTTTCCAACATACAGCTGTGAAACAGGAAGTACTGGTGTTCCATCCCTGTAGATGGGTATCTGGATCTAAGGGTCTACTTACATGTACATCTATACATTGTCTGTCTGTCTGTTTGTCTCTCTATGTCTCTATATCTGTCTCTCTTTCATACACACACAGATGCGCAAACACACATACACACACACATGAACACACACACACATGAATACACACTTCATGATCAAACATCTAAAGCAAAGATGTTCAGTCTCAGAACAACAATAATTCAAAGACAAAAGGAGAAGACTGCCTTGACTAATGAGGGCATGGGGGGTGGAGGGATGGCTCAGTGGGTTTAAACACTTGCCACACAAGTAGGAAGACTGGAGAGTATGGATCCCTAGCACCTACATAGAAAAGCTCAGCAGGTATGGTGGTCTCCCTGTAGTGCCTACTTCTAAAGATGAAGACAGAAACTCCTCAGAGCAAGCTGGCCAACTAGACTAGAGAAATCAGCAAGCTTCCAATTTAGTGAGAGACCCACCTCAATATATAGGGTGGCAAGCCTTTGAGGAAAGTTCTGGACATCAACCTATGGTCTCTGCATGTATACATGTATTCATGCACATGTGACTCACATGCATACCACACACATACACACATCAAAAAATAATGAGTCGATGTAACTTCTATGAAATAAATGTTTGAATAACCTTGTTAGATGCTTGAAAACATACATTCTTATGGAAGAAAGAAGAAATAGTTCAATTACCTATTATGACAAAGTGGTTTTAATCTGTATCTAAATTAGTAAAGTAGTAAAGTAGGATGTGTCAGGGTTTATTTCTCTTGCATCTTTGGGGTATAAAAGTATCTCCATAACAATATACTTATTCAGACATAGGCATCCACATGGAGGAAGTTGTATCAAATGTCACTGAGATTCACCTTAAGGAGTGACCTCATGATTCCCTTGGGTGTTTAAGAAGATCCACAGAAAATGTGAGTTGAGAAACACGAAAATCAACAAATATCAGAAGGGAAAACAAGATGAGCACGAACAAAACCAAATAAGCCCAGTAATACCACTTTCGTTGCAAAATGCAGTGTCTGTATTGGGCTACAAATGTGAATAGTGGACCACTTCTCATCTCAGGACTGTGAGCACTCCTGGTACAGTGTCTAGGATTCAGCTGTTAGAGGGAACACAGCCACAACCTCTTGAGAATCTATACCTTGAAGAAGTTGTTCAGGGAACAAATCCCAAGAATCTGCTATCTGTTCTTCTTAACCAGTTCCCACTATCTCTCACCTCACATGAAGTGTCCCCACTGCCCCCAATAATGAATTCTTCATGTGTTTCTTTCCCTCTTTGCATGCCCTCTTCCACACAGAAAGAGACCCTTGGGGCTACAACCAGAATCAGGATCAAACCCACACAGACCCGCCCTCCTGGGGCTGACAGCCCCAGAGAAAGCAAACATTAATCAAATAATTGTGTAGATAAACAGAATTATCTCAGTGGTAACTATCTCAAAGAGGACGTTTCAGAGCACTATGGAAACCCAGGGACAGGGAAAACAGTTCTATGGTGGATGGTCAGAAAAGCCCTCCATAAAGAAATGACGAGTGAATTAACAGTCGTGATGGAAGGGGCTCCTGCTGAGGAAGGAACAAAATAGTGAGCTGTGGATGCTGGAAGATTGTAATCATAATCCCAGTGACCAAGAAGTATCATGAGACAAATTGGAGTACTGCAGACAGTGTCAGACCTTGATGAGTTTAGAAGAGAAAGGGATAAAAGTGAGATCACTATGAAGGAACTCAAGACATTTGTGCTGATAACCAACAAACAGTAAGTCTGCATTTCAAGAAGGTTTAGAGAAAGGTCAGTCCTGTGGACAGACAACAGTGGGAGAAGAGGAGAAATACAACCAAAGCACACGCCAAGCCAAGGTAGTTTGTATGCTTTTTCTCTACCTTCACACTTTCAAGGGAAACCTTTGTTGTCCTTGAGAAGAACCTGCCCCTTGCTCCTGAGCGCTGGTCTTCTTTTCAGTGGCAAAGAAGAAAAACCGCCCATTCCAGGAATGCTAAATATTATACTCAACCAGGCTTCAGTTAGCCTCAAAGCATGACTAATAAGGGCTTTTTTTTCCAGCTGAGGACCTAAGGTATACTCAGGGACATGAAATCTTTTATGTCTTTCAAATCTCTCAAATTATGTTGGATAAGCACTTACAAGGCCATGTGAAAGAAATTCTCCAGAACCTGTCTTAGTTACGGTTTCAGTGCTGTAAAGAGACATGATGACTAAGGCAAGTCTTATAAAGACAAACATTTTGGGGCTGGTTTACAGCGTCAGAGGTTTAGTCTGTTATCACCATGGTGAGAAGCATAGCAGCATGCAGGCAGATGTGGTGCTGGAGGAGCCAAGAATTCTACATTTTGATCTGATGTCAGCCTAGAGGGGACTCTTCCACACTGGGAGTATAAGAGGAGACCTCAGAGCCCACCTCTACAGTGACACACTTCCTCCAGTAAGGCCACACCTACTCCAACAAGGCCACACCTCCTAATAGTGCCATTCTCCATGAAACACATGAATGTATGGGGGTCAAACATATTAAAACCACCACAAAACCCATATTACTCCAGTTCTTCACTGATTAATTATAAATGATAACTTTTCTTTTTTATTAATCATTTTATTCATTTAAATTTCAAATGATATCTCCCTTTCTGGTTTTCCCTCCACAAACTCCACATCCCATACCCTCTCCCCTTTGCCTCTATGAAGGTGCTACCTCACCCACTCATCCACTCTCGCCTATACTGGCACATCAAGCCTCCACATGACCAAGGGCATCCCCTCCCACTGATGCCAGATAAGGCCATCCTCTGCTACATATCTGTAGTCACAGCTCCCTCCATGAGTACTTACTCAAGTATAGTGACAGGATTAGAACTCAGCCCAATAACCCCTTCGCCTTCATTACATTACTTCATGAATTTGGGATCTTGAGAAAAATAAAATTGGGAGGATGTAAACAATCTGTTTATGGCCATGGCTAGAAAGTGCTGAAAGTCATGATTTGCATTGTGGGCTTACAACTCAAGCTGGAGTTGCTTCTCATTCCCTCTGATGAGGAGCAGCACAGCACTTCCAATTTCTAAAGCTTGACCACCACTGTCAGGCTAAGAAATGGGAAATGACAAATCAAGTCTGGAGCCATCCCCCCCCCCAACACCAGACACAAGCACTTGGTGGCCCCTGCTTATCATTCAGTTTACTACATTTCAGTTATATTTGCCTGATTTATAGCCCCAACATATGGACCTAATTAAAAATCATCCTGATTATAGTGCAACATTCTGTTTGTGTCTTGTATCAGGTAACACATTTTAGTAAAACCCTATAACTAAAATATGAGTGAAAACGACATTTATCATTCAAAACCGAACTATAAACACGGAGATGGATGGCTACAATTTGGACACTGCTACAAGTTCATTTGTCCCTGAAGAAAGCTGTTTGGTGATGTGATTTGCAGGAGTTCTTGAGTTTAGCATCTTTTTTATTCTCGTTAAAAATTGTATTGAAAAGAATATAAAACTCAAAACTATATTAAAACATGAAGACATTCTTATCTTAATAGAAAATAATATATTATAGTCTATACATGTATAAATTGCTTATACTAGAAAGCAATCCCTTCAAATTCTGTTTTATAAATCTTTTTACAAAATACACACAGACTTCGGACTTCACCATCTTTGTAAGATTAAATGTTTCTAAATATTAGGAGTTATGATTTGCTCTAAGACCTTAAAAATGCTGGTTTTATGTGTGCCAAATGGGACTTTGTGAGAGAGCTGTTTTAGAATAAATATTTATTTTTGTCCCACATTATGAAAGACAAATAAGTTTCGCGGCAACTAATGTATTTAGTTGAGAATATTACAACCTCTGTCCTCTTTGGTTGCTATTGCCAGTGTTGGATTTGTCATATGAATGATATTGAGCACTAGTGACAGTAGGAACACACCCCCACATAGGTTTATAACACAGGGAGAACACACACACACGTGAGAAAGAGGACGACCTGAGAAAAATGTGAGTCTCTTTTCTGTTTTGTATGTTTTAAAATGCATCAATTTTTGCCATAAAGTTAATACACAGTTAAAACAAGCGTGCCTTCCTGCCCCCACAACAGAGAATGAAGGCCTCAACAAATAAATTATTTAGTAGGCAGGAGAGGAGATATGGTCTCCCCAGTTCCCCTTGTGTACCCAACAAATCTTTTACTGACAGGTTACCATGAGCTACGCAAGAGGAACAATGTGTCCCACCTCTTGCAGAGGTTGAGGACACACATTAGTGATGTGTCAGCACTGAAGAACAGATTGGCTTCAAGGGAAACTAACCCCCAGCTTTGTTATTTAATTATTTATTTATTTCTCAGACTGAAAACGGCTTGGTCGAAGTTGACTTGAGAAACCACAGAAGGCAACTTTGCTTGGAACCAGTGGGATATTTTCAGCATACATTTTAAAGAGAAAAAAAAATTCAGGTACCTATTATCAACCTGGGGAAAGTTAAAAAAACAAAACAAAACAAAACAAAACAAACAAACAAACAAAAACCATGAGTGCAAAACACCTACTATTGTGGTTTCTCTCTAAAATGTTCTCCATGGGCTTATGTTTTGAACACTTGCTTTCCAATTCATGGCACAATTTTAAAAGCTGTAGAGTGTCAGGGATGTGGAGAGTCTGGCTGACAGAGTACCTCACCAGGAGTTGGGTCTTGGAAGTTTGTACTGGATCCTGCTTCTGCCCTGTTTACTGGCTTCTTAGTCAGCTGCAGTTTCTGGCACATGTGCCTCCTGTCATGAACCCCATCATGCCTTCCCTCCCTTAGTAGATGGCAACCCTATAAAACTGTGAGACAAAATAAACACATCCTGCCATTAGTCATTTCTGTCAGCCGTTTTGGTCATGGCAACACAAGAGGCAAGTAATACATACAGTTAAATCCCATGCCAGATAACTGCCAATAAAGCACCCATTAGTCCCATCCACTCAAGAAAGTGTTCTTGGTAGACCGAAGAGCCAGGATGGAAGTCACAGGAAACTGCAGGTCAGTAGAACCTGAGTCATCCTGCAGCTGATAAAGGGGAGAGTGTAAAGCCTCTAACAATCCTTTTATTTTTCCTTTCCTTTTTGTCCTTCAGGGTAAGGAAATCACTTTCCAATTAAAGATTCAGCTTCCACACAGGAAAGGATGAAAAAGCACATCTGTGGGGAAGCCTCATTAAGCATCCTCAGAAAGGATTTAGAGCTCTCCAGCCCCTCCCCTCAACCATAAGCACCAGTCCTTCACACAGTAGTGCCTGGAGCTCTACTGCTAACAAGCTGCCACTCTTCCCATTGGGACCTGGGGTTTTTCCACCCTGAAAGACTCATTTCTCATTGGTTTCATATGACAATCAGCAAATAGTGATGTCTATACTCTCTCTCTCTCTCTCTCTCTCTCTCTCTCTCTCTCTCTCTCTCTCTGGCTTTGAAGAGAAGCAATTCAAATAATTTACAACTTGATCATCTAGCTTAGATTTGGAAATGATGTTTTCCGGGGTCAGGAAGGTAATGCCAGGGAACACAGTGGACCCTGTGAGACTGGTTCATTTAGCTATCTATTCACTACTCAAGAATATGTATAATTATCACCTAACCATTCATGTTTTCAAGTGACTCAGAAAGGGAGAGAGAGAGAGAGAGAGAATCCAACAAGCTTCAGAATATTAAAGTATCATACCTAAACACAGAGAAAACTCTCCTGTAGATTTCAATTGAAATCTTATCACCTTATTTGGTGATTTTTAACTCGGACTTAAGAAGGGATAATTACCTTGGAGTTTATAAATGTCCCTACCAGCCTCTTTCCTGCAACATAAATTCTGATTAATTTGACCAAGGATAAAATGATTTAAATGTGCAGAATGTTTTAAGGGCCATTAAACTGTCGATCATCAACAGGACAGATAAGAAAATTGTGGCCCAGACATTACAGCCACCCACTGTCTCAGAAGGAAAAGAATGCAGATGGAAATCTGACCGCTTTCCTCTGCATGTTGTTAGAAAGCAGTGGTGTGTATGCGTGCTTCTCATTACCAATGAACGGAGTTGCATCTTTAATGTATATAGACTATTCAGTATTTTACTGGAAAAAGTGTCCAGGTTTTATGCTAGAGTCTTTTCTTTTAAATTGAATGACAGTCATATAATATTAATGTCTGGTTGTGAACTCCAAAGGCAAAGGAATTATCTCATCCCCAGCAGTATACGCCATCGCTTCAGGAAATATTCACTGGTCAATGAGTAACCTTACAAGTTTTTCTAAGTTCTATTATAATATATATTGGGGAAGAAATTTCTATGAAGCTCAAAAGGAAAAATCAATAACATACAGAGATTTCAGTGGGTAGATACTAGTTGGAGGAGACAAGTGAGCACACCCCACAGTGGACGAATGCCGGAGTGCATGGGTCACTGTGGACAGGCAGCCCATAAAAAGCAAAAGCAGAAATAACAAAACCTGCTGTTCACAAGAACAGATTTCATTACATTTTCAGCCTCTCTTTCCTAGCAACAGCACAAAGAAGAAAAGGCAGTTCGTTTTCTCTTAATATTCTTACTGTCAGTAACTTGAAGGTTTTTCTTTTCTTGGGTGGTGATCCCTATCCAACAGCAACAGCTGCTGCATTTGTTTTCTGTCTGATTTCTTGTCTGAATGTGACACAGAACGTCTGTGTTGCCTGCCTGTCTGAACTCTACACACTCCTGTTCTCTCACCATATGCAGACTGTCCTCTCGCCTTCTTTTCCAGGGAAACATTCCCTATTTCCATACAGACTATTTTCCATATAGTCTATTTCCATCGAAGAATCGGCTCCAGTTCATTGATAAAGAGACACTAGCAATGTACGTGCATCTCAAAGAACTTCGTAGGAAATGCTAGACTTCCTTTCATCCTATGAGGACGTTGGCAAGATCCTACTCACAGTGTAAGATGAAGACACATTAAATGGATGCCTTTACCAAACCCCTTCCCTCATGGTTCAAATATTTACTCAGAAGAGAAGGTGAAAGCATTTAAGAGTCATGGCTCTCAGGAAGTAGCATCTTAAAGACTCCACAGGGCTGAGGCCCTTTTGAAATCACATGACTGCATGTGACCTGTACAAGTGCAAGCTGAACAGAATCCCAGTCTAAAGAAGGGGAAGTGGGAACAAAATCCCACCCTAATCTGAACGGTATTGGCAATTGATAACTGCTAGGAACAGAAAAATAAATTTTCTCCAATGGAGTGGCACTTGGTATGTCAACCACACTCCAGAAGAGTCCCCAGGCCCAGGAATAGTTGGATAATAAGAAAAATTACCTCCATAATGCTTAGTGTGTTTCATTTGTTTTCTTTGGTTAATTTTTGACCTTGGGGTTTTGTGGGATTTGTATTATTTGGTTTGGTTTTAGATCTGTCTTGTTTTGTTTATTCCTGAGAGACAGAGACAGAGACAGACAGACAGACAGACAGACAGACAGACACAGACACTGACACAGACACCCAGAGAGAATATGAGGTTGAGTGGGTAGGAAGGGGGAGAACTTGGGAAGAGTTGAAAGGTGAAATAGAATATGATTAAAATATAGTGTATGAAAAATTAATAAAAATAATATATTAAATAACAAACTGTTAATTATTTGGTTTATTTAAAAAATACAACTTTATCCTGTCAATCAGTGAAATCCAAGAACTACTCTTTTGTAGTATGAGTTATTTGTAAAATAGGAAATATGATCAGAGAACTTACCCATGTGAGTGGATCTATGCACAGGTATCTGCTGATTGCTACATAAAGACCAAATTCTTGGACAGAGCACATGACCCCTGCCTACTTTTCCGTTTTCTTCACCTGTCCTCAGACATTCTCTGGTCCAGTCACTTCAAGCCATTTCATTTTTCTAACTCCCAATCCTTTATTATATCTCTACAATTAAAAAAAACTGTAATTCCCTCCTTTTCGTGATTGATGACCCCTTGCAGACTTTCCGGAATCAGTCAGGGGTGTTGTTACATACCTACAGTTCCAACCCCCAGAAGATTGGTCATGAGAATCAGGTGCTCATGTACAGCATGGGCCACCTAGTGAGATTCTATCTTAAGAAGTAAAAATTAGCCAAACAACAGCCACCACAACAAACTGTAACTTTGGAGACCCAGATCACATGTCCCTTCTTCAGAGACAAACATCTGTCACTCCTTTTAACGAGATTCTTCACTGCCTCCCATACTCTCTGGTCTCCCATTGGATTGCCCTATGAGTGTGTGTATTCACCAGAGTCTGTGTCTGATATCCAGCACATCTTTAGTGATAAAGCCATAGTCACTCAATGGGAATGTGCAGCATTCAATATCTGCTGCTGTTCCTCTTGCATGGAAGAGGACAGTGATGGGTACTGGACAGTATTGATCTCCATGGTAACAATGGCCTCTATCTATGGACAGTGTGTCAGTATTTTCAACTGTTTTGCTTCTTAATGCTCTGGCTTTAACTTCACATTTCCAAATCACCATCATCTCCCTGGAGAAACAGGGATTTTGCAAAGTTTCTAAATGCAAAAGACCATCAGCCAGAGGTAGGGAATGAAAGCAAATTTAAAGAAACAAACAAAATTGGCTTCTGCTGTCACAGTACACTGAGCTGGTCAGACATGCCTTATCCGATTTAGAAATAAATGGTGAGTGAATAGATATACTTTTTTTTTCAAACAGAAGATACTACTGATGACAGCCTTGCTATTTATAGCTGTGAATTAAATAAAAAGAAATAAATATTTTCATGGAAGTTAACAGCAAAGAACGAAGCTACAGAAAAGGCTAGACATGAGAAGTTTTAAATGAAAACATCAACAATCACAATGACAAGATACAAAGCCATCATGACTAGGCTACCATATCCTTTTCCTAGCAAAACAACATGTTCATAAAAACAGCTATGGGTGCTCTCAGAAGGGACATTTCTCTTGGGGGAAGGGAAGCATTTATTTCAGCTCACAGTTATATTCTCTGAGGGAAGCCATGCAGAAACTCAAGGTAGGAACCTGGAGTCAGTAACTGATGCAGAAACCATAGAGGGATCATGCTTCCTGCCTTGTACATCACAGTTTGCTCAGTAAACTTTCTTATAGCTCGAAGATCACCAACCCAGGGTTTGTGTCACCCACAAGGGGCTGGATTGTCCCACATCAATCATTAGTCAAGAATGGTCTGACAGACATGCCTGTAGGCCAGTCTTATGGAGATATGGAAAGGGAGATTTTCTAATAGTGTCACCACTAATACTTGAGAGTTGGATGGTGACATAACTCCATCAATGTGACTCTTGCTGACTTGAAGAAACACCAGATTCCTTAAATTTTGTGTTTACAGTTATTACAAATATTTGAAAATATCTGAAATATGTACTATTCTCTTTCATCAGGTGAAATCTCCCTCAGTCTGAAAGCATCCAAAAACTGAGTCTAACAAATAATAAATCCCCAGTCCTTGATCACTAAATAACTACTCTATGTCCAATAGTAGATTCTGGCTCACTCAGCAATATAGTAGATAATGCAAAAGAAAAAAAACCCTATTTGGCAAACTAAAATAAATAGCAAAAGAGCTTCACCCATTCAATCTCCTTGATGTTAAAAATGTGCTTTCTTCTCTTATAGCTTTCTCTTGAAGCTACATGAGCGCTATAGGCATAGATGGTGAATTCAAGTCACACATGAAAATATGAAGGAAAACATGATAGTTTTAATGTATGTGCTATAGGAAATAGAAGAAGGGATGCTCTTATCTGGACAAAGAAGAAGGGTGGACCAAAGCCAACCCCATAATATCTGAAATTCATCACTACATTTCAGCCTTCTAGAACAGAATGTAAAAATGAGAGAGAAACTGCTTTGGAGGAAACCATGAACAAAAGCTTGCTTGGTGGGAAGAAGCAAATGGGCTTTGAGACCAAAGATACAAAGATTGGTTAGGTTAATATTGTAGGGTTTTGAACACCAAACTTGGAAGTCTAGAAATCATTCTGTATACAAGAAGATGGTTTCCAAGGTACTGGTAAAATAACAAGTATTTGAGATTAATTTGGTGATGATGAAGTGAGGGTAAAAGTGGACAAATGAAAGATGCTGATGCTTCTTCTATGACACAGATGCATGAACTGAAAACAGCAGTGAGCTTCCAGATGTGCAAATTGTAGTCAGCCGGGATTCTCTTACCAGCTGTGGCATTTTTGCTATACACAGCATGCCATTATGAAATCTCTTTTCATTGGCACTAAATAGTCTTTAGGTATTCTTCAACTTTGACATGACAGCATATGTATACACACACACACACACACACACGTATAGGTGTATACATGTGCATTTCTCCCTTGCAGTCACTCTGAATACTAAACAAGAACTTCCAATATCTACTTCATGAGTGAATTCCTTGGCTCCCTTAACCTCTTTGTCAGAATCATAGAAAATGTCACTTGCATGTATTTTTTAAGAGACCAGTTAGCAAGCATCTGTTTAAGAAGTTAAAATGTCCCAAATTCAGAATGTGTACATGTATGCAAAACAATTAATATATATCACCTTCTTTTCTTCTCAGAGACCATCTTTGGATGAGCTTAGAATGATGTGTTTCTGCATCTCATACAAATTCTTGGACTTGAGATCTAAAGATAGGAATCAAACCTGAGTCACTCATTAAACAGCAAGTGGCTATAAAGCAGAATCGATGCAATTTGTAAAGCAAAGGAAACCAAGACACGCTCTCTCTTATGAGCCTTCAGAACTCTACTGAAAAGCTCAGGAAAACCACCAAGAGGTTAAAAGTTAACTTAGCTTCGTATCTCGCTTAAATCATGCAAAGTCAACCTTGCTCTTGACAGTTCCATTCTGAGTGATGAACAGCCCAACAAACTTGTTCCCAAGTTTGCTTGCAAATTTTTTGAAGTCCAACATGCTATCTTCAGAAATGGTGTTATTAATATCCTTCCTTTTGAAATCATGAATTTCAAAAAAAAATGTATTTATTTACTCTTTCTCTGTGTGTATGTTTGGATATGTGAAGAGAAGCCAGAGGTCAGCTTGCAGGAGTTGCTTCTCTACTTGCAGCATGTGAGGTGTAGTTGAATTCAGTTTGTCAGGATTCACTACGTACCCTTGCTTAGCCAGCTAGATGATCTGAAATCACAGACTTTTAAGAAGTCTACAACCATTGCTCCATTGTGTTCTTTCTGCTTGCCATTTACTACTTAAATGTGGTCGAGATTTTTTTTCTTCAAAAGTCTCATCTTGCTTTATCAAATGTATTAAAATGCTTAAGTTTTGGTGAAGTTAACTTCATTTCCTTTTAGAAAGAAGACTGGGGCATGATCGGATTCTGTTAGTTGTTTATTGGCCCATAAAAATATATATTTTAATGTTAACTTAAACAGCAGTTTAAAAACCAGACATTTGTTAATATTCAGAGGAGAAACAGGGTCCCAGAGGCAGACTAGGTGGCCAATGTTAGTTTATGGTATTCCACTAGATTATTGTCAAACTGTTGTGGGGGTTAGGGAGACTTCACCTTCATGCTTACTGTGGTAATTTGAAAGAAAACAGCTCTCTTAAGCTCATGTGCTTGAACACTTGGTTTGCAGTTAGTAGAACTGGTTAGGAAGGATTATGAGGTATATGACCTTGCTGGGAGTGGGCTTTGTAGTTACAAAAGACTTACTCCACTTTTAATTAGATCTCTCTGCCCACTTCTTGCCTTAGAGATGTGAGCTCCCAGCTGTTACTCCAGTATCATGCCTACATACCCAGTGCATGCTTGATTACGGCTGCCATGTTCCCCATGGTGATGGTGATGGATTCTTACCCTCTGAAACAGTAAGTCTCCAATAAACACTTCGTTCTGTAGGTTGTCTGGATCATACTGATTCATGACAATAGAAAATTAAGTAAAACACTCACTCTCATGGTAGTTGTTAGAAAAGGCATCAGTGTCACACTGGCGACTAAACTGAGAGCCTTAGCTCCTGATTCCACGTTGGCTGCTGGAAATTCTTTGGTTCCTTTTCATGTAGGTGTCTCCAGAGGACAGTCGAAACAACATCATTGGGTTTTCCCAATGTGATTTTCCCCGTAAGTTTAGGGGACATATCAGCAAAATCAGAAATCACGGTGCCTAGGAATGATTCAGTCTCCAAAGCTGTACATCTTCACTTCCACTGTACTCCAGTCATTAGCAACATGTCATATAAGTTCAGCCAATGGGAACAAAATTCAACCACATGTCTTGAAAGTAGGAAGACCAAAGAACATTACCTAGGTGTCAGTTGCTAGAAAAAACGAGGGTTAGATGCATCTGGGATTAGAAGGATTTACATTTGAACCTCGACTGTATGGCATGTCCTCTGTGGGTACTGTGTAACATCTGTGGAACAGTTAGCTTCTCAAGTAGTTTTCTCAATTGTTTAATCATACAGATCATGGAGTGTTAGTTGGGATTGAACAATTTAAAATGAAAAGCGAGCTTGGTTTAGCTGGGATCCACAGGAAGCACTTCCTTAACGTTGACTACATAGCAGTGATTGTTTATGCAAATGATTTATACCCTTTGCCTGGTAAATGCTTAAAGATAGCATTTACAAAAGGAAACCTGAAACCCAGACATAGAAAGGCTGATGTGAATTTTTCAATCTATAATCAGGGTATTTCCTAGCTAGAAGCTGAAAGAAAAGCATCTTACACACACACACACACACACACACACACACACACACACACACAGAGAGAGAGAGAGAGAGAGAGAGAGAGAGAGAGAGAGAGAGAGAGCGAGAGAGAGAGAAACAGAGAGAGAAACAGAGAGAGAAACAGAGAGAGAAACAGAGAGAGAAACAGAGAGAATTATACTCATTTTTCTTTATATTTGTGTGGGTGTGCATATGCGTGTAGGTGTTCATGCCATGGTAGGCGTGTGTCAGAGAACAACTCTCTGGAGTCAGTTCTCTCCTTCTGTGCTGTTGAACAAGGTCTCTCATTTCTGTCTCTTAAATATATTGCGTACTCCAGGCTAACTAGTGTGTGAGCTTTGGAGTGTTCTTCTGTCTCTGGCTAAACCTGGGTCCTCTGGACAAGCAGCCAATGCTTTTAATTACTGAACTATCTCTCTGGCCCCCACACCTAGCTTTTTATGTTTGCTTTGTGCTGTCTGTCGTATATGGATAAAGCCTTTACCCTTTATGTCATCTTCCCAGGCCTATTTTTTTAAAAAAGAAGAAATTTTGTCTCTGCAACTTAACTGATAAGAAGTGTTGAGTATAGAAAGGATCAATGCACAGCCTTTTGCTGGCTGGAGGCACACAGGACAGTCAGACTGGATCTGCCCTCTGTACATTCCGCAGTCTCTGAGGAGGCTTAATGAGGTACATTTTGCAAATATGCATTTATAGATTGTGCTCATAACTGCATATACAAAGGATCAAAGGTCATGGCTGAAAGCTACACCAATTTAATGTAGTCATTTAAGTAAAAATAACAATCTCATATATGTGTTCTAAAAGACAATGGATTTTTCCTTTAAAAATGTTTGATATTTTATATATTGAAGTACACAAAGGATTGCCTCTTGTTCCATCTCTAGTTATCCCTTCAGAGGAAAAAAATTGTCCATTTAACATGGTTTTCTGTGTTTATCTTAGAAATTAGATATCTTTTTGAGTCAATAATTTATGTTTTGCATAGATGTTATGTTATTAGATACTAACTCTAGGCTTCCAGCAACTTGTAATCAAGTCAAAAATAAACAAAAAAAACCCTTAAAGCTCGTTCTTTTCTCAATTTAGAATTAGAGGTTAGGGGGATTTCAGAGTTGGTTAGCCCTGACATGCATGCAGTTTCTCTTCCCAGAGTCAAAGCTCAAATCATTTACAAGAACTCATATTTCTCAACTTCATGCTCCAAGCTCCAGCCCAACAGAGGGTCATTTTTAGCTGGAGAACTGGAAACATAAGGATTACTCTGAGATTTCACTGAATAGTCTACATCCCTCATGTAACAGCTCAAAAAAAAAACCCAGTAACTATAGACAAATGAAAGAAATGGTCAGAAATCTGTTTGAACTCAGATACACTATAAAATAACAAAATCCATTGAATTATAATGCAACATCAATATCCTGCCCTGGACACACTTGCTTTTATGTCTGTTATTGATCTGTACCAAAATATTACTTACTAATAAATGGAGTATGGTTGATTTTCTAAAGAGCTTTATTGTCATTTTATGTGCAAATTGGTTATTAAAAATAAGTTTTACAAACATAATGTTAAAACTAATTTGTAAATCCAAGGCTGACTCTTAATTCAGTTTCTGATTGCAGTTTGATAAAATATAATTTTAAAACACTGTATTTCTAGAACAAAATCACCAAGGTTAGTGTCTGAGCATATGCAGAAGAGTGGAAATAACTCTAGTATTAAGAGTAGAATAAATCAAAGATGTTTTACTTTAGCTGTTTCTTACTGTGAGTCACTGACAAGAAACTTAACTCTCTTTTTTTCCATCTGTCAGAGATAACAAATGCATCTCACAGTTGCAGGAGTAAAGCACAGGGGAACTAGATATCCAAAACTTATCTGATAGTATTGTATTAATTTTGTTTTTTTAATTTACCACAAATTAATAAATAAGATCATATCAATGATAAAGAATACCAAGAAAATATAACAGGATCAAATTAACTCTTGACCTAGTTAGCAGAAGTTGCACTTTCTGACGCAATGGTTTGAATAAAAAGAGAACTATCCTTGTGGATAGAAGAGATCTATATACACATTGTTACTTTGTTAAAAATCTTTTCTCCATCAGAACTTGCCTTTCTTTAGTAAGCCAAGGTTGGCTTGAGAAGTACATAGTCTCTCTACCCAAAAAGTATATTTAAAATAGGGAGCTTTTTAGTTGACGCTGCAAACCAAAGCATCCATAGCTAATGAAAAGAAGGGCTATAATACTAGTGATTTCTAAGTTGTCTAATCAGTTACCGGGGACTCAAAATACTGCTCTCTTTTCTTTGCACTTAAATTTTCCCATAGTCAAAAGCTGACCTGGAAACTATGTAGTCTTCTATGAGAGAGCCTGAGTCTTTATCTTAGACAAGGCTATTTCGAAGTATGAGGAGTCAAAATCTAATGTTTAAAAAGTGAGTTTGAAAATTATTTTTATCCATATAAACACAAATCAGTTGCATCCAGCAGAAAGGACAGACCTGTTTTTTTGGCAAATTCGTGTCAGTATTTCTTTACAATATACAAGGTTCACTTTTTTCTCCTTTGAAATGGTTATTTCTTCATGTTCACTCACTAATTAATATCTGTGTTATATTTATGTGTTCCTTTTACAATTGTAAGAGAGTTAAGTATTTACTTTTTTTTAAACAATTATTCTTCAATGTATAATTTTAAATTGTCCTTATGATGAGAAATTGTGTACCTATTTTTTCATGTAGGACTATTTCTTCAATGTCAAAATTAAAAGCGTTGTTTCTGTGTGCAGATTCCCCAGGTCCCTGTACTTCACACTGTTTTGCCAGAGACTATTCTTTACCCAAGAATGTCCTTATCATAACCATCACCATTTCACTGGTCAACTTCCAATCATCTCTTAACTCTCCAAAAGCATCCTTTTACTTAGAGAGGATCTCCCATCATAGACTGACAGACATCTCTCTGAGAAACACATGCATCAAGAATGATGTATGAATGTAGTATTGATTTGAAAGCCAAAGCTTCACAAGTCACCGATAATTTTGTGTCATTTTGTAATATAGTAACAGTTTAGGCAGTGACAGAGATGTCACAAGAAGCTAATCTCTAATGAACGCTGCTTTTCAAAAGAGACAAATTTCAATAGTTTATGACAAATGAGTTTCTGAAGGAACTCATTAAAGCCCTAATTTAGTTGTCTTTGATAAGGAGGAAGAATTCACACAGACACACACACACACACACACACACACACACACGTGCATTTTTGCCGTGAAGATTCTAAGTTTTCAGTCTTCAACCCTCTCAACAAGATACTACAAGAAGTCAGCGCTCTCTGCTGAGTCCAATATGCTTCAAGCACTGTTTCCACTCATTTAAATGAGAGAAGCCTTGTGAAGTAAGGACCGTCGCCACCATTTTTGCAGAGCAATCTAAGGGATTTTTAACCTGCTCAGATTCATGAAGAAAGCCAATAAAAATAGGCAGAGCTGCATCCAAATGAACAAGCCAGTCCTCTGTGATTTCAACGTCTACTCCATGTCCCGTGTAGAACACCAAACTATCTTTAGACTTTCATAATAACTGGCACTTCACAGGCATGTGCCAACTGAAATTTATGGCAAATCTGTGTGTGGTCCCAACAGAAAGAACTGTCGGTCAAGTCTATCAGGTGTCTCAGTTCACAATCTATCCACTTGGATAGTTAACCCAGAGAATTGTCACTCTTCCATATGAATGGCATAAATAAACGTATTTGTTGTAGCCAGAATGTGTCCCCTAAGGGTTTATGTGTTGAAATGTAATCCTTGCGAGGTAGTGAAAGGGCAGAAAGTGGATCCAAGTATGATGTTTACAGAAGAGGCCTTTGGGAGGTTATTCGAATTAGATAAGATCATCGGGGTGGAACTCCAATGACCAAACAGTTATGGCTTTGCAAGAAGAGAGGAAAAGAACAGACAAGACACATATTCACGCTCCCTGGCACTTGCTATGTATTACCTTGTACTGACTAGACACTGTTAGCAGTATGAAAATCTTCATATGTGGCATCCAGAGCCATTCAGAACTGTTAGTTTTAGTGACCCCATTTTATGCATTATTGATCCAGCAAATAACAGTATGTTGTCAACAATAGAAACCACGCTAAGAAAAATATTTTATTTTCATAATTTATGTTAATAGGAGAGACCAAAATGTAACAGAGCCCAGCAGAAAGATAGACTTGACCTATAAATCTGTCACTCTCCCATTGTAGAGACTCCTATTGTCATCTTTTATAAAGATGGTCTCTCGAAAAAAAAGTTCAATTTAATATGAATTAAAAACATATAACTCTTTTAAGTTCTCATAATAAATATATTTCCAAATGCCTTCTACATTATCAGGCATAGAAGCAGAGCTTGGAGTCCTAGGTTCATGACCTTAAGGTCTAGCAAACCTCAAGGCTATATTAGACCAGGTGTTAGGATCCACATGGGAAAGGGAAATGGAAGGGGAGGAGCCACCCCAGACTCCTCCTTCATAAGGCTTGTTTAATAGGATATTCTTAAAGAGGAATCTTACTATTACCACCACTAATAGGCCTCTTAGAATAGTAGCAAGAGAAAAAAATTGAAATTATTACTATTTGAAATATATAACATTTGAGAAACAGAACTATGCAAAGATACCATGCAGTAGCTACCCACTCCTCCAACAAGCCTTGGGTTCAACATGGCCTCCTGAATACCCAACTCAGTGATGAGTATATACACAACATCTGTAGGTACAGGAAGAAGTCCTGTTATGTGACAAATCCGCACTAAGTCCTACCTGATCATCTGCTATTGATAACCCTAGGGAGCTTTTGGTATACTTTCTGGTCCTCAGTTCCCAACTTCCTGACATAAAACATTTTAAATCTTTTACATAAAAAAAGAAGTTACTCCATTATAAGACTTGCCTTGGGAGTTACTTTGATTATTGCATCCTCTCTTCAAATCCTTCAGTCCAAATAAATACCCCTACTTTAAAAATACTGTATGATTTATATTTTATTACTTTTCATTCAACTCAGTTACCAGTTGATCCATATCTATATATTCTATCTATCTATCTATCTATCTATCTATCTATCTATCTATCTAATGTTGCATTCATTAATTGAATGCTAGGTCCCAATTCAAGAGTGACACATTATACTGCTTTTATAGTCCCAATGTCTATCACATTCCAAAGGACACATTAATGGCTCAGTAAATACATACCCTCTCGTTGAATTTTTTAGGGATACCGAAAACTACCACTGGTTTGGCCAATTTTGCATCCTGTGGGAGAGGGACTTATTTATTCAGCATCGTTTCCCTCAATTACTTTAAAAATAACTTTTCAGATGATATAATTCTCATAGAAATACTCAACTTTACGCCACCAAACTTAAAACCTCCTGGCAATGATGTGGTGTGTGAAGACCCAGCCTAATTATACCTAAGAAGAGCCTAGAGAGTGTCTCAGTAATTAAGAGCACTTGCACTCTTCCAAAGGACTGAACAAATAGATGGAGACAAGAACTGGCTGTAACTCCCTCTTAGGACCTCTGTGATCATCAGATACCCATGTGATGTATAGTCTTACATGCAGGCAAGACACCCATATACATAAAAATAATATAATGTTTCCATGTTGCTTGAACTTGTAGATATTTCAAAGTCTGAGGGAAGAATTCACTTTGGGATGCTTGTCATCAAGTGCCATCATTGAACTAAGGAACTCAAACAAAATGGCATAATATGCTTAGATTCCAGGTGTCATTGTTATCTATATTTCTTTGCCCCAGACTATCCTCCAAGCCTCCTGTTATCCCTTTGATTGCTCAGTATGTATTCCTGCTACTAATGAGAGATACCATTTCTCTTCATTCTCTGGCTTTTTGTTTTAATATCTTTTATTTGCTCAATATAAACATGGCATATTTTTTCAGCTATTATGACCTTCTTCAAGGATTCTGGTACTTTTCCCTGTCCTTATGAGACAACGACTTTGAAAAGAATATATATATATATATATATATATATATATATATATATATATATATATGTGTGTGTGTGTGTGTGTGTGTGTGTGTGTGTATGTATATATGTATATGTATATATGTACATATATGTGTATATATATACACACATATGTATACAAATTTTTTAAAAAACATTTTTTCTGTTTTTCTAATGTACAGGAGACTTATGACAATTCATTTGTCCAAAAACCTCTTAATTATTTTGCTTTGAAAATGTACTCATGGCACTAAGAATCATGTCCACTTTTCTCCTCTGGTGGTGTCACTGTAAGGGAAAGCAGAAGCAGCTGTGTATATATATACATGTACATATATATACATGTATATATATACACATATATGTACATATATATACATACACATATATATCTGTGTGTATACATACACACATATATATGTATGTGTATAGATATGTATATATACAACATATACACATATACTTATATATGCATATATGTATATATGTACATACATACATACATACATACATACAATTTATCACTCATCTATTTTTAACCAGGTTTTTTTTTTTTACTTTGCTTTGCCAAATTGACATTTTCTAGGCCAAAAAGCACATAGTTTGAAGGTCCGCAGAAAGGCAACTGACAGGATAAATCCAGAGTCCTCATCACACTGCTCAAGAGCGAAGTTGACTTTCTGACAATTAGAAAGAAAAACTGAAGTTTCAGTTTATCAGCCATCATCAAAGTTCAGATAGGCTTACAGCATCAGATATCACGAGAGCTGTAAGCAAGCGAGGGGCCTGCTGATGACTCTGCTCTGCACAGCTGCTTCTGCTTTCCCTTGCAGTGACACCACCAGAGGAGAAAAGTAGACATGATTCTTAGTGCCATGACTACATTTTCAAAGCAAAATAATTAAGAGGTTTTTGGACAAATGAATTGTCATAAGTCTCCTGTACATTAGAAAAACAGAAAAAAAATGTTTTTAAAAAAATTTTTTGAATGAAAATCTTTTTCAAATGTTTTGTTATATTTTCTAAACTAGTGAAAAAACAATCAAGTAGTTGTTGTATCAACTATGTATATGGAGCACTGTAAGTTCTTCCTTGCAGGAAGGTTCATAAAAATGCACCTTCAGTTTGCAAAATCTTTGTATGCTCCAATTTTGAAGGGGTTTCTTTCAAAGAATTTCCTACCACCTCTTCTGTGTTCCTAATATGCAATCTTCTCACTAGAGTGTCCTTTTAATTTAGGCTGAACCATACAGATATAGGCTTTCTTACATTTCAACACATTTATAACTTGATGAATACAATTCACTGGTGTCAGGATCATATTAATCTAAAGAAATTATATCATTATTATCCACCATGAATAATCCCTATAGGAAGACACACTTGTGGCCAATTCTGAGCAGGTGGCAAGAAGATTTGTAATCTATTAAGAAGTCCAAGACTTCAAACCAATAACAACAGGCAGGTATTTACTTTATGAGCCGCAGATGCTAAAGACCCTATGCAAAAGTACAAGGTAGACCTTATTATGTTCTTAGGGGAGAAAAGAAAGACCCAGAGCAGTTCATCAACATATGAGTGGTAAATTTCCAGTCAATGAACCCTAAAGGGTTTGCCTTTTCAACCACCCCCTTTCCACATGTCAGCCAGCTTTGCTGTCTCACATCAAGGTTACTTAGACCTTATAAATCATGAGTAGCAGAACATTCATTCATTTCCAGCAAGACATACTGCAGGATATGGGGACCTAATTTCATACGGATGTCAGACTGTAGCTTCTAATGGAAACCGAGCACTTTAGAGTTGCCTGTGACATTAGCAAGCCATTTACCTCCTGAGTAAAAAGCAGGTTGTTGATTTAGTCATGTCCTCTACCTGCATCTCAAACCCAGTTGCCAAAGGAAGCATTTCTGTCCAGTGTACTTTCACCTCATTTGGGGCCAGATGGCATACTCTATAAGACTCGGGCAGAACAAGCCTTCAATAAATGTTTGATTGCCATTAGTGACTCATGCTCATGAAAGCAGACACAATAAGGTCTGTGGAAGAAATGCATCATGGTCAGAACCTGTCTGCAACATGCAGCTGCAACTTGCTTATCTTTGGAAAATTCTAATCCTGTAGTTTTCTTGGTAGTCGCTCCTTGATAAGGAGGGAAAGGCAACGAGCTATCTACATAGCACGTAAAATTATATTTATCTCTATTATTACACTTTGTATGGATTTATAGCAAGTGCCAGCTTGAAGAACTCACGAAACAGATAACCTTGACTATAGGTACATAGCAAACTGAAAAGAACATATTATTATCTTCCTTACAGGGTTGAAATTAGATAATGGTACAATGAGACGGCTGAGTAAACACTATCGATATTAAGCTGTTTGTATAGATATAGAATGTATAAAACCAAGAACTCCTAATCTGTGTTTTGGGCAATACGTATTAATTAGGGGCAGAGAGAATGGGGAACTTGAGGCAAATTGTTCATGGTAGAGAAAGCTAATGTTCAGTGGTGGTAAGAAAGATTCCTAGGATAGGCAACAAGAATTTAAGGAAAATAGCACAGGGCTTCCAAATATAGGAAGATTTCTAAACAGCAGAAAGAAAAAATAGATTCGGTTGGAGAGTAGGAAAGTAGGGGTTTTTCAAAGCTGATTTTGCACAAGATTGAATTTTCTGCAAAGAAAATTCTAGAATGGATTGGCCAGGGAGAAAGTGAGATTTCAATTTATTATTTCTAGGAGGCGATAGACTAGATACTGAAGTGGAGATTCGCACACTACCTAAAGTTACCTTTTAAGTAGTTATCACACTAAGCAGCTCTGCTCTTGGGTATAATGTTGTCACTATTGCTGTTCCAGATGGGGAAAACATTGCTTTCTGAAAAGAACATACTGCCTTACTTACACAACTGGCTGAGGGCTTGACTTCAGTCTTAGCAAACTCAAATTCGCACCAACTCAAATTTAAGTGCTCTTATTATTCAAATCATGACTACATCAGGGTAGCTTTCTCGCCCCTCCCCTTTCCTTCATTCTGGGACTAGATCCTAGTGCCTTACACATACTAAGTGCTTATTCTCTGCTACATCCAGCCTTCTTTTATAAAGAAAATGTGTGAGTTTATATAGCCACGCACCAAGAAGCAGAAGTAGTTCCATTATTGACATATTTAAAAATCCAGTCTTCAAGAGCAAGCACACACTGCTTGTTGGTCTTTTGGCTAAGACTGAATTTTAAGCAACTGTACCTCCAAAATGATGACATTTGCTGGTGGAAAGAGCTAAGAAGCTTAATCCCCTGGCTAGGAGATTTTTACAAGTAGAGACCATGCTTTTTTTTTTTTTTTTTTTTTTTTTTTTGTAAGTTAAACAATCTGGTGCCCCATATTCCTGCATATCACTCAGACTTATCTGTACATTAACAATGCTTAGCAGCAGATAGCCAAAAAGGCTGGCCAAGTTGGAGAAACTTCAAGATTTGTTTCCACACTGGGATGTTTCATGAACTTGGCAGAAGCAGGCTGCAACTGTAGCTTCATTTATTACACTGTGCTATAAACATTATGTCCTGAGCTAACAAGACACTCCACATGACAGTCCCATAGGTTACCAAGCACTGTAAACATCTATTAACACGGGCGCCAGAGATGTCATAGTCAAGGCCTGTTGAGGCCATTTGAGAGTGTTTTACAAGGTGCAGTCTACTGTTTAAAAATGAATAATCAGAAAAACACAGCCGCAAACCCTGACTAAAACAAATATTTGCCGGGCAGAGTTAGGCTCACTTTGAAACACTATGCAGTAATGTCATCACATTGCCGCTGCATTTACGGACTCATTTCACACCTTCCTCGCTAAGCATTGGCTTTCCACAGTATTCAGGAGACCAAAACTGTAATGTCACTGTAATCTATTTACTCCTCCCCATCCCCCCGAAAAAAAAGATTTGAGTGTTGATTGGCCAAATTTTTTCCTCTAGACTAATGTGAAGCCAAAAGTTTATAAGGATGGAAGAAGGCAGTGAAGACCGGATAGGTCTTTGTAATCTAAAAATGATAATTGCCCCGAGTCTCTTGCCAAGCATGCACTCTTCTAGTCCACCCAGAGGTCTATCTGGAGGGGAATGTGACTGGAGACCTCTTGGCATCTAATCTCAGAACAGAGCTTTGCTTTTCTCAAGAGGAATAATGATTTTGCAGCTACAACATATACATACTTGCATACATGCATAAGTACATACATATATATGTGTGTGCACAACATAATATTACATACACATATATTATACATGTATAATATATACACATAAAACATGTACATATATATTGTATAACATATATACATTTATTATACATATATTATATAATCTTCGATACTTTGTTTTCTGTTATTTTACTTCGTTTCTATGTATCCTTTTAATCTGTGAAAATATTTCAGTAGCTATCACCTCAAGAATAAGGGTACACCTCCTGTGACCCATGTAGAAAGCAGCCTAGAGTGCTAGTTGCTACCACACATCCAATTTCTGTAGGAAAAGGGAAGCACCGTCTGAGCCACATCTGGGGAGTTGAGGAGTAAACGCTTAGATCTCTTATCCTGCTGGACACAAACAGCAGCACCCTGGGAGACACACAGATCCACAGCAAATCTGCTCTGGTCCCGCAAATTCTGTAACCACACATGCACGCATCTCCTAGGTGCTTACATTCTCTCCCACTCAGCTTTCCTGAGAACTCCAGAAACTACCATTTCCAGTCCTCAGACCTTCCAAGGTAAGTAAGTTAGGTATTTTAAAGTCCAGGAAATGTATTCCTATTCAGGAACAGCTGTGTCTTCCCAACTCTTTGGCGTCCCAGTACTTTTCCCTGTCCAGCCAAGATCTCATGGAGATACAAACAGCAGGCAGTATCTTTATAGTTTCTTTCTCCCTCTCAACACCCTGATTCAGGAAGCCAACACACCTCCCAATGCACTTCCATACACGCCTGCAAACACATACAGCACATATATACTGCACACCCCTCAGCACATACACCAGAGCTACACCACGGAACCCTGCAGCCTGGTCCCAGCAGACATACTCCCCGGTGCTATATATAAAGTCCTTGCCCAGAAATAGATTTCCCCACGCACCCACAAGTGGATACTCCTATCCTAAACCCACTGCTTGCAGCCAGCTCTCTCTTTCTCTCCAGACATGCTCCTACCCGACTCACCCGCTCAGCGCTCAAGACTGCAGTTCTATCAGAACTTTGAGCCTGGTTGATTTCATAACCCCGAGTGTGTCCAGAGTTGGGACAGTTTGGCTTGCCACAATTTCCACCCACCCCAGTTCATGGAGACTGGTGGCAGTGACTCTACTAACTCCAGCTCCTCTGCTGGCAGCTCGCAGCTGCAGCCTGCACAGACGTGCAAAGGCAGAGCGCTGCAGGGGTCGCGTGCTCCCAGCCCACCCTCTGGGAGTCCCTCCGGTCATTACACCCGGGAACTCGCTTCAGACTGCAGCAGCAGCCTTTACAGTCCTTGCTCCAGGTTGGCAGGCTGACGGTGACAAACACACTCGCGAAACTTTTAAGACTAACAAAACTGTCTTAGGAAGAAACCCCGCCTTGCATCTCACAACCTGGTTGGAGGAGGCTCCAGGTTGGGACGGTTCGCCTGCTGCCTCCAATTTCTTGTCGCCCCCCATCAACTTTCAGCTTCACACAGCACCAAGCACAACACACACACACACACACACACACACACACACACACACTTTCAGGACACGGAGGATCGGGTTACACCAACCCATCAGCAGAAAACAACTTTTGAGAAGGGAATACAACCCACCCTAAACTCATCAAAAAAAAAAAAAAATCGGGGCAAATACATAAAAGTGAGCCCCATTTTCATAAGCAGTTGGCATGCCCGAGTCCACTCCCAGGTCTCCTGGCACAAAGTGAGGGAAATAAGCTCTGGACTCCCGGAATCCCTCCAGTACCTCGGAGTTTCGCCTCGGGAGACAGAGCGCGGGTTCGCATCCACTTGGGGCTGCTGGAGCCGAGGCCTCAGGCCCGCGTGGCCCCAGCCAGGGGTCCCCGCGGTTGCCGGGGCTCAGCAGCAGCCGTCGCCGCCACCGCCGCTGTAGCAGCCGCCTCTGCCAGTGCCGCCGCTCCCTAGACCGCCTCCTCTTCCCATGGCTGAGCCCTGCTTGGCAGCTCGTGGGCTGTCAGGCTTGGGGAGGAGGAAGGGGGCGGGGTGAAACGGGAAGGGAGGAGGGGAGGGGAGGGGAGAGGAGAGGAAAGGAGGGGAGGGTGGGAAAAGGAGATTGGCGTTCAGCTCTGCGAGTGACCCGCCGCCTCCGCGGGGATCCAGGCTGCCCAGGAGAAAGGCAGCGGGAGCGGAGGGTTGCCGGCTCCGGGGCCGCTGCGGGGAGGCTGAGCACCGCCCCCGCTACTCAGTCCGCAGGGCTGGGATGAAGCTTTCTGGCAAGGAGTTGCGAGTTGGTGCGTGTCACTCTCAACTGGGCGGCAGGGCTCCTCCTAGAGGAAAATATTGGTAGTTGCGGGAGACTTCCCTCTTCTCTACCCACCGGGTTCCCCCCAAAGAAGGCAGTATCTGGAAGTCCTCAAGAGCAGGCTGTACATTCCAAGAGAGCAGTGCACCTCCTGCAGGTACGGGAAGAAGTCACCTTGGGAAGTGTGATGAGTCTACTAGGCTTTACCTGTCTAGTTGGTTCCAATTTTCAAACTCCTGCTCACTGGGATAAAGTATAAAGGATAGTCCCAATCTGAGAGGTTTTAAAAAAAAAAATGGAGACAAAGTAGGTAATTTACCAAGAATGCATGTTTGAAGATAGCTATGTTAGTATGGACCACAAGACTGCAGGGAGGGCAGAAAGAAGGCTCAGCCTGAGCTTTGTCCTTGTTTGTGACCTAGGGAAAGACACAGTTTGTCTATCACACATAGGCTCTTGCTACCTCGTTCCATTTTGTTGGAAAAAAAAAAAACAACCAAACAAACAAACAAAAAAAAACAAAAACAAGACCGCAGTTGTGAAAGCACTTCTCAAAGTCAGAGTGCTGTGTAAGTATTGTCACGAAGCACCGGACGGTCAATTACCACTTGCTTCTCCAGACATACAGTACAAAGGTACAAAAGTCCAGCCCTGGGCTGCCGAGCAGTCTCATATCTGGAGGAGCAAC
Source organism: Arvicanthis niloticus (assembly GCF_011762505.2). Taxonomy (NCBI): domain Eukaryota; kingdom Metazoa; phylum Chordata; class Mammalia; order Rodentia; family Muridae; genus Arvicanthis; species Arvicanthis niloticus. Next base: position 33,223,831 of record NC_047676.1, on the reverse strand, counting down.
GGGTCATGTGGTCTTTTTACTGTTTGCTTTGTACTGACAGCTAGTTGTAAGCTCACTTATCTTTAACCTTTCTAACTGCTTCAGCTTTAAAAAGGACACCCCCCCACACACACACACACACCATTTTTCACTTGCTTTCAGACCCAGAGTCACAGTAAAACGTTTAAGCACTGCAAAAGAATAAAATACCAACTCCACACCAAGGTAATGGACTGGGCGAAAATGAAGAAAGAGAGGACCAAAAACCTTGGGACTTCTGTTTTCAAAGTAACTTTGCAATTGGAGACTTTCTTAGCATCCTTTCTCATGAGCCCAGCTGTGTCTTATGGCTCTCGAATACAGAAAGGGGGAGAGATTCTGGAGATGATATGGATCATGACTATGCCAGTCAGGCATAGGGTGGGATGGTTAGTGGCCTTGAACCAGTCCCGTTTCATAGGCAGGCTGTTTCTGAGACACTCTCCCACAACTCCTTGGTTTCCATGCTAGGATGAAGCCATAGGGGTGCTTAATGACTCTGGAGCTTTTAAAGGGAGAGTTGCCCAGATAGAGAAACCCGAGAAAGGAAACCATGAGGTCAGGCAAAACTCCTGCTGGGTGGTCTGTACTTGCCAAGCTGGCTGAAAGGGCAGTACTGACAGCCGTGGAGACCAGCAGTCCTCACACGCTGACTCCACTCTGTCCCAGGTGACCTTCCCACCAGTGTACCATGGATTCTGACAGTATCAGGCTATCTCCTTACATCCCCTCTCTGCTCACTCCTCTTTGACTTCCCCCTCTTTCTTAGCCCAAAGAACCTTGATCTAGGTTCCTAGTTTAGTTCCTTGATCTAGAACCTAGTCTGGGAAGGGTCAAATGGACTCATGGAAGATTTTCTATGTTCTGATCATGCTCCAAGGTAAGTTTGGGGTCATGCTCAAACAAAGGCTTGTCCTCATGTTGCTCTGGCTTCAATTGCAACCTCCATTCTGTTAGGCATGGAAGCAGATTTCTCTAGACAGAAATGTGATCATGCATAGACAGCATGTGAAAAGATACACTGGCTTGTATATGATATTAAAGAACTGAGTTGTGATGTAACTTGACAAGGTCTAGCATCCCCTGGGAGACAACTCTCTGGGCCTTTTGTGAGAGACTTGCTAGTTTTGGTTGATTGAGGTGGACATACCATTCCAAGGGCTAAGAGCTTGGTCTGAAGAAAAAGTAGAAAAGGAACTAAGCAATGGTGTTCTTCTCTGTCTGCTTCTCGACTGTGGACACACTCTCTTCAGCTGCTCTGCTCACTCTTCTGCTGTCTGTCATCCCCACCATGATGGATGCATCCTCTTCAACTCCAAGTCAAAATAAGCCAGAGATGGAGAGGCACTTCAGTGACTACGGTATTTACTGTGCAAACCCTAGGACCTGAGTCCCTAGCCCCTGAAAACAATAGCAAAGAGAGCTTGGTGGTTTGTTGGTGCACAGTCAGCACCAGGGAGGCAAAGACAGGCAGCAACCTGGAGCTTACTGGCCAGTCATGGTAATTAGAGACTCCAAGGTCCCTTTGGGAGACACTGTCTCAAAATAACTGGGAAGATGGAGAGAAGACATCTGAGAAAAGACATCTGAGGTCGACCTCTGGCCTCCATAAACATGAGCATGCATGTCCACATACATCCTCGGCCCCCATGAACATGCATACATGCTTACACATAGATATTCAAAATTAATTAAAAATAAAAGAAATAAATATAAGCCCTGTTTCTGTAAATAGCGTCTTATGGTAACTAATACAAGACAAACTTGCAATTTATATGAAGCACACCCTCTATTAACTCCAGAAATATCTCTGGGTCTTCTGGATGTCCGTGTGTAAGTCTATAGTAGTAAGTACTTTACATATTTTCCATTTACAAAGGGGAAATATATCAGGCCCCGAGGTGACTACTTTGTGATGAGAATTTCTAATTTGCTAATGTCTTCCATTAACTATTAGGAAAATAATATGTTCTTACTATCTGTACTTGAAATGTTTAGATCAGTGCTGGCAAATAGTAAGGGGTCTCATAAATGTTTAGTCAAATCTAAAGAAAAAAGTTACCCATAGATGCATAGAGCTCTTGGATTCATATCCCCAAACCATCTGTCCACAGATGTCCAGACTAGCAATAAGCCATTGTTAGATAGATTTCTTATAGACATCCCAACCCCAATTATATTCATGTCAGAACTCTGCTTCCTTCTCCAGCCAGAGCTGTTGCAGTCTCCTCTCAATAGACAGCAGCTACTTCTCCCCAGTTACTGATATCACAAACCTTTGTGGTCACCCTTGCCTCTCTTTGTCTCTGGAATTCCACACTTAGCATCTGTCTACTTGGTAGAGAGGTCAAGAAGCAATCAATCATCTTGAAACATTAGAATCTTACCTCTATTGTTGCAATGCTTTATAAACTCACCTGGTCTCCCTGTTCCAACAAGACCCACTCCTCTCACTACCGACAGTCTTGATCCAACACACAGTCTAAACTAAGTCAGGAAAGGAATTCTCTTTAAACGCCAAGCCATGGCATCCCTTTGCCACCCGAGTCCCCATTTGAACTAATTGGCAAATATAAATGACACATAAGATTCTGGGCTCTGTACTTCTGCTCTCCACATCATTGCCATTACCCTCCCATGGACTCAGCTTGCTCCAGGCACACTGGACTCCCTGTTCTTTCTTAAACAGACCAAGCACACTCAAACTTATAGACAGTTCTCGCTGTTTCTTCAGCTGTAAAGGCCCTTCTCTGAATGTTTGCACACTCCTTTATCTTTGCTCAAATAGTACCTTGTCCTTGAATCCTATCTTGACCAACCTATTTTTACTGTGTAGCAGGATACCTTCTGACATCCCATTCCTCATCCCCACCACAGATAGCTCAACCAGAAATATAATTCCCACTTCAACAGGGTGGAAGCAACAATTAGAAACCAGACTAGGCATATTCAAGTCTCTGTACCTAGGTCTGGTTTTTTAATCTCTCCAGTTATACAGCTGCACGCGATACATTTTCTAAATCTACGGCTATCAGAGACTAGGATTTTACTTTGGTCATTCTGTTGTTCTGTTAAGTACCAATGCCTTTTATCAAAACAAACAAACAAACAAACAAACAAACAGAAAAGAAACTAAAATTCCCAAAGCAGCACCTGTAGTTAGAGAAAAGATGAGTATTGCCTCGGAACATCAGAGCCTTCATGAGTCATCTGTGGTCTTGGTCAGCAGCTGATTGATCTCACAGTGACTCAATTCCATTAGGAATGGGAGAACTGCTGTCTAAGATCATGGACATTATTACATTGAGGTCTGTGATGGTTTATTTTATGTGTCAAATCGACGAGGTGGTTTGAATAGGAATGCCCCCTATAGACCCATGTGTTTGAATGCTTGGACCACAGGGAGAGTCATTATTAAGAAGTGTGGCCTTTTAGGAGGAGATATTGCCTTGTTGGGGGAGGTGTGGTCCTGTCGGAGGACATGTAGCTCAAGTCTTGCCAGTGTGGCATAGTCTCCTGCTGTTTGCAGACCACGACGTAGACCTCTCAACTCCTTCTCCAGCACCATGTCTACCTGCGTGCTGCCATGCTTCCCACCATGATGATAATGGATTAAACCTCTGAAACTGTAAGCCAGCCCCAATTAAATTTTCTCCTTTATAAGTGTTGCCATGATTATGGTGTCTCTTTACAGTAATAGAAAGCCTAACTGAGGCAATTGGCTTGGAAATTGTATGCAGATATTCAGTTAGATATCTTTCAACATGTTTCTGTGAAGAGATCTTAAAGATATGATTAGTATTTAAAATAATAAACTTTAGTAAAGCAGATTAATACCAAAAAAAATATGGAATGAGTATGGATATCACCAATCAGTTTAAGGCCTTACTATAAAGAGATTGACATCTAATAGCAAACAGAAGTGAAGCACCACCTGTTTCCTAGTTCTTCATAACATTGAGGAGAGGTATCAGAGTCAGGCTTAGACTTCCTATCACCATTTAATGCAGAATTTTAAAAAGTATGCATTTCTACCCAGAGCTCATAATATCTAACAGGCATACAGAATGCTGATGGCCTTGGCTCTCACTAGTAGACCTGGAGATACCTACAGGTATGTCTCAAACCTGGAAGATACTAGACTACATCTGGCAGCCTCATGGGAAGATTAAAAAAAAATAGGTTTCAAAGGAGGCTCATGAATGGATATTCCTCTTGAAGTCATTCTAGCATTTAAGCATGGAGAATTGTTTTAGATGGGGAGCAATATTACCATCTCTATCAATTCAAATGAAAAGGCTTATTTTAAAAAACCTTAAAGACAATCATCTAGCTTCTGTGTCGGTAATTACACCAATGAGTAACTCACTAACTCCTTCACTGGGAAGCTTGTTCTATTTTGTAACTGGGTTATTTATTAAAAGTACTTTAGCCAGCATCTGCCATTTTATTATTTATATGTGGTTTTGTCTCTAAAACCCTACAGGGAAAATGTTAGAAATTTAAATTTGTTTCTTTTTCTCATGACGCATTGCCACTTGCCTCTTCTCCAAGCCAAACACTCCTTATTTGAATCATTAGCCTTGTTCCCCTCTCCTACTGCTGCCTCAGTTTACCTAACTCTGAAACTGCTGTTTCTAATATCAAATCCAGTCCTGCATGTGTCACTACAAGACAGGGGGACAATGAGCTGCTATCTAAGTGCCAGAGGATTTTGGGAAAGGACAGAAGTCCTAGAATCCGGAACACACAGTAGAACCCACCACTCGCCAGTCACTCAGCCTGCACTCCACAGGTATCTCTGGAATACAGAGGTTTCTACTCTCTCTTTCTTTCCCCATTTCAACCCTTTCCTTCTTCTCACATACCCTCCTTATTTTCAAAAGAAATGAGGAAATAAGAGCATGAGAGAATGTCAAAGAGAAAGAAATGCAGCAGTGTATCTCTACTACATTTTACAATAAACTCAGTAGTTTGGGAGGAGCTAATGTGGAAGGAGAGAAGGATAGGAAGAGGAGAAGAAAGAGGAGGAGCTAGGAAGGAGAGTGATGGAGGAGCCACGGAAAGCCACACATGCATCGAGAGCAGTCCTGGGTAACAACTTATATCTAGGTTAGTTAATTGGGAAACACCTCCAGTTGTGTGGGTATCTTGTTAATTGAGCATTACCAATATATAAAGTCATTGGATAATCTTTAAGCATTGGAGTCTCATTTTTACCAGGTACCACATGGATGATGGACATTGACTGGGGTTCAGCTAAGCATTGTGGAGACAACGTGGTTGATTGGCAGAGCCATCTCCCACATTGGCTTCTCGTGGGTGGCAGGGCCGGTGGCATGAGCCTCAGTCAGAGTTGAGCACCAGTGAGAGCACACTGCCGCTCTTGACCTCAGGCCTTGTCTAGTCGGGAACATGGCGGCTCCCGTACCCACAAGCCAGATTGGGTGCTGCCTTTTTTGTTTTGTTTTGTTTTGCTTTGTTTTGTTTTGTTTTGTTTTGTTTTGTTTTTTTGAGACAGGGTTTCTCTGTGTAGGGGTGCCGCCTTTTTTTTTTTTTTTTTTTTTTTTTTAAATCTGGCCAGGAATGAGAAAGTTTCTTGTAGCAGCTTCTTGTAGCTTTAGATCTACTTTCTAGGAGATATAAAGAGCTGTTTCCAAAGACCAAATGCATTCTCAACTTGAGAACCAGACTTATTTCAAGGCAGTATAGCTGTCCAAGAGGAAGAACACTGAACCGTTTGAGCAGTGAAGGAAGAAGCCTAACTGCCTTGTGTCTGCCTAGGCAAGACTGGGATCTCAAGCAAGCTGTTAATTCTGAGTGACAAAAAATCTTAGATAGGACAGTGAGTGACTGTGTGGAAGAGACAGAGGATTAGCCATGCAATACCACTGTCTCAAGGCCTTGTGCACTTTCTGAATCAGATGTAAGATGGAGACATCTTACTCTATAAAACTGTGATGTCTTTTAAAAGATATCTTTATTTTATCTTACTACGTGTGTGGGTGCTTTGCTGCTATGGATATTTGTATACCACAAGCATGTAGTGAATTCAGAGTCCTGAAGAGGATACTGGATGTTCTGTGACTGGAGTTAGGGAAGGTTTTAAGACATGATGTGGGTGCTGGGCATTGAATCTAGGTTCTCTGGAAGATCAACCAGTATTCTTAATTGCTGAGCTGCCTCTCTAGTATCAAATTGTGAAATCTTTGTCTGTGACTTTAAAAACTAGGTAAAGTTGTTTTCCATTTCTAAAGACAGGAAGTGAGTCAGGCTGTAGAAATTAAATGTGCTTAATAAAAGTTATTTATTTTTCTAACACTGCAATACTTTAAACACGTTTATCTAAACTATAGTTATTATTTCCTTGACAGAAAAATCTGTGACAAGGATGAAATTATTCTTCTTTAATCAATAGGAAGTCATGAAGACATGCAAAAACAAGCAAACAACAAGAACAAAAACCAGACCGATCATAGAAAGAGAAAAATTTAGAGTCCCGGATGGGGACTCAGACTTTTTTGTGTCAGCTCTATTCTGAGACTCTTCTTTCAGCCTATCAAGGTATCCGTGTCATTTTAAGCCATCAGCCCACCAGCCTCTCTGTGCGGCAAAAACTAAGGTTATCCTCTAATTCCTAGGCACCAAAGTAATTAATGGTAGTGACCAGGGAACACAGGAGAGATTCGTCTGTTCTGCCCTTAGTAGTGCATGTCTCGTGCAGGCAACCCATACAGGAGCCCCTCTAACATCTGTGAGGTTCAGTGCCAGGAACATTTGGAGACTAGTTACCATAAGTCCCCATATTTGTTACGTTTGAGCTAATGAGTTGTTGAGGAGAATGTGTTTTATCATCTTGCTTTGAGAAATAAGCATTCATAATGATATAGAGGGACTGGTTTGGATTTAGACAACTCAGCTGTTACGAACATCTACACATGAAAATGCTCTTGAAATCTTCCGATAGTTGGTGTCCTGCTCATTACTCAAATCCATTGCTTCCCTTCTGACTTCTGCCTCCGTGAACACACGGTGTCCTCTACATGTACTTGGACCTCAACTCGCATGCCCCAAAGAAGCTCCTAAATCCTAAGACTTGAGGACATTTAAACTCTAAACTCCAGCCCAAGATACCCAGAGTGTGGTCTAGAGAAGAAGGAAGCATTCTTGTACATGGGCCCTTCCCATTCACCCAAGTATTTCTTGTTCCAGGCATAGGGATATGATTGGAAGAAAACCAGCTCAGGACCTCTCTGGCAGGGCCATAAGGAAAATATTTATTGTTTGGTTTTGTTTAGACTCATGTGTATTTCTTTAGCAGTGACAAAGTTAAAGTGGGACTTGTATCTAAGAGCATGTGGCAAAATGTTGCATGCCGTTTTTAAATTGAGGCGCTTAGGGTAGAACTCAGTGAATATTAAGAACTTCGTAGAACCTTCCCCAGCTCAGGAACCATCTTGTAAAAAGACGCAGGAAGATGGTAAGAGCCGAGGTTGAGATGTGAGAGGAGACGAGTGAATGAGTGTCCTGTGTGCACAACAGAACGCCGCACTCATTGACACAGCAGGGCTGGCTGCCTGCCTGAGTCATACTCAGAAATGAATCCAGGCAACATCCAACTTGGAGCGGGAAGGAGCTAATTAGCCTCTGCCCCCAGCTGAAGAGCTATTGGTAATTACTGTTTGCTGGGGCAGGGTCAATTTTTCTTAAGAGTTCTGGCCCCTAGTATCTGGTCATTCTTCAGTAGATGGCTTCACACTTGGAAGTAGATGGGCAGCCAAAATTGAACTTGGTGGGTTATTCCAAAAAAAAAAAAAAAAAAAAAAAGGGAGGAAAAAGGGCAGAAAGTTGGGTGGGGTGGGGTGTAGAGTTAGGGAGAAGATTGGGGGCAAGTTAGCAGGGAAAAGTAGGAAAATTAGTAAGTTCAAAATACATTGTGTAAAATTCTTATAGAATTAACAAGCTTTGGAAATACTTATTAGGAAGACTTGTACTTCATTTTAGAAATGATTTTCCCGTTGGTGAACATTCATGGTACGTGGTATTGGGTTATATAAGAATATTTTCCTACAAGCGAGCATATGTTTCTCCATACCTCCTTATCCTCCATTTTCTTACCTTTCCTATTATTGCAAATCTTGTTTTGTTCCTAGACATTTTCACATCTCCTTTCAAAACATTTTGCATATGTGATCACATAAAGTCTATAATGTCACGAGTAAGAGTAAGCATGCAGTATCTGCCATGCTGAGACTGGCTTAATTACTTAATATTATCTCCAGCTTCATTCCTTTCCCTGCAAATGACATGACTTAATCCATCTTTATGCCTGAAAAAAAAAATCCATTGTGTATATTAATCACATTTTGTCTATTTCTCTGTTAAGGAACTCTTTGGTTCATTTATAACCATTAGAACGCGAAACATCAGAAGATGAAGTACAAATGGTGTCAGAAAAGTTCCGCATCACTAGCCATATGAAAAACATAAGTAAAACTACATTGTGATTCTTTCTCATCCCCATCAGTCTGGCAGTCATTAAGAAAACAGCAGCAGATGCTGAGAGAATGAACTCATTGGAAACATTGTTTCATTGTATACATTGTTGGTAGGATATAAATAGTCTAGCCATTGTGGAACTCAAGATGGAGGTCTATCAAGAACTAAAATTAGATCTTTCCCGGGACTCAGTTCCACCAGCTCTCAGTATTTCTCCAAAAAGCTTCCAATAATTTGATTCACAACATTCTAGAAACATCCATTATATAATGTGAAGTTAAGTATTCCCTCTTACTAATTTATCATAAATATTTATATAATAAGCAAGGATAAGCCATGATATTTGATACATGGCAATCACTTTATTTCTGCTGATTGGCATTTTCTAAAACAAATGTGGTATTAGAGGGTTTAATGTATCTTTATCTTTTTAAAATTCACATTACCTATTTTAATGTTTCTGTATCCCAATTTTTCCTAAAGCAGATTTGATGTAGCTTCTGGAAACATGTATATAAAACAAAGCAGATAAAGAAAACAGAAAATAGAACTAAAATAATGGCAGAGTTAGTTAGCTCTTGAACTATGTCATAAAAACTGGGTGTGATGATGCATACTTTTGATCCCAGTAATCAGAAAGTGGCATCAGGAAGTTCAGATCCATTATGGACACATAGTAAGTTTGAAATCTGCATGGGCATGATTTTCATATTCTCATTCTCTCTCTCTCTCTCTCTCTCTCTCTCTCCTTCCTTCCCTCCCTCTCTCCCTCTTCCTCCCTCCCTTCCTTCTCTCTCTGTCTCTCTCTCTCCCTTCCTCCTTCCCTCTCTCTTCATAGAAGCACACCTCTCTCATCCCAGCACTCATGTGGTGAGATGGAAGATGGAAACAGGGAATCTCCAGAAGTTCTTGGATCCTGATCTATGCAGCAGTGAACAATTGTGTCATGTAAGATATGGCTCAATACCCAAAGTTGTTCTCTGAATTCCATATGTAAACCTGTACATGTATGCTCACACATACACATGAACACACAATATGCACATATCATGTATCCACAAAATTATACAGGGGGGGGCGCTTGTGGGAAGCTGACAGAAGGCGGTTATCATCTTTGCAGCCATCTTGAGCCATATACCCTGACAAAAGACTTGATTACAGTAGCCTACAACAGCTGAGCACACTCTGATAACATCTTGCTTTAGATACCTAAAATTTTCCCTTCGGTGTGTGAGACTTAAAGGTGTGTTACTTAAGGGTGTGACTTAGAGATCAGATTTAGAGACAAGACCTAAGGGCATGACTTAAAGGCATGGCTTAGAAGTGAGACATATAAAAGACAAGAGGCAGACAGAAGAAATTATGATTATTAAGTATTAGGCACTTGAAGTAGGCATTAGACACTCGAGATAGGCAACTATTATTAGGTATTAGGCACTTGGCACTTGGAGGAAGAACTTGGAATTAGACATTAGGCACTTAGCACTTGGAAGAAGTAACTTGGAACTTGGAGGCACTAGGGACTAGGAACTAGGGACTAAGAACTCAAGACTTGGGACTTGGACTAAGAAGAGAGACTGAAGAATAAACAGGATTGAATCATACTCTGTCTGGTCTCCATTCCTTGTGTCTGTCCTCACTCTCTCTCTTGCTGATCCCCTGACTGGAGCAGCTTGGGGCAGTGTGGGCTAACATGTTAGTCCCCAAGGCTTTTGGCAGTGCGGGTTCCAACATTGATAGAGCGGTCCCCAATGTTTTGGCCCCCAAACGTGGGGCAGCTCAGGCCGCAACAGGGGCTCACTGGTAGAGTATTACAAAATGCTATGAGTTCAATCTCCAGTACTAACACACATACATACACACACAAACACACACACTTATATACTTCCATAGAAACTTATAACCCAAAATTGGTATAGTTTTCACTTTAAAGATAGCCTACATTTGAACATTTTGTATTTATATATTTATTTGCATTCAGAGTTCCTGCAAAATATACAGAGTTTGTGAAATTATGACATTCAAGTTTTGAGCACACTTACCTAGAGAAGCAGAAGCCCAAGTGAACACAAGATCTGAGATTAATTTGCAATTCCAACTGTCCTGGATTACTTTTAGTAAAAGATGGAGTTAAATCCTTCTTTTATCTGGGGCTTCTCTGCACGTATATCAAATGTGAGACTTATGTTGACAATTCCCAGAATGGGGAAGAACCAGTTCTAATCATCCTTGCATACCTTATGCATGTTGAATGTTGTCTCCAAACTGAAAATCATGAAAGTATAACCTAGAGCCTTACTTTTGCAATGTAGGTTACTCTCAGAAAATAAATTTATAGAAAATATTGCATTAATATACATAAATTATTGGAAGTTGGCACAGTAACACAAACCAGACATTATCTTCTTTATGCTCTTGTATGAATTGGGGCCATAAAGACTTTTTGTATGAGTCCCCTCCTAACACACTGCCCTGTTGTGGTCTTCTATCTGATGACTCTCCACCATAAGGCTGTGGTCTGTATCATAACTTTGTTCTTCTGAGTAAGAATCCCAAACTTGTAATCTTTCTTTTGACCAAGGCTTGGTATATGCTGAATGCTTTTTTCAAATTTAAAAAGTTTACCTGAGATTAGCAGCAAATTTATTTATTCTAACACATTATATAGTTAAGGATATAAAATTAATAGAAAATAATTATTATTATAAATGTATGAAGAGATCTGTAAGTGTCCTCACTATTAAAAGAACTGAAAATCAAGGCATGCATCATGGCTTATGCCTGTAATCCTACCACTCTGGGAAACAGAGGCAGGAGGATTTCCAGCAGTTCTAGGCTAGCCTGTGCTCCACAGAAGGACAGACTCAAAAATATACCCCTCCGCCCTAAAAAAGAAAATCAAAACAATAGAAATCCTTTTTTTTTAAAAAAAAAAATCATATTGGAAAAGGAAACACATACCAAAAAGTATATAAAGTGAGAGATAAAAGGTATTCTTATTCATGACAACTCGGAATTTAAATAAGTGAAATATTTTCTCAGGAGAGTTTTGTATAATTATGAACTTGTGGTTGAATAGTTCTTTTTGCTCACACATTCTTCTTGAGGTGCACATTTATAGATAAGCTGGCAACACTGGCAACATTTGATCATATAGGAACGAAGGTGATTTGAAGTGATTCTTCATTTGCCGTCCTTTGACATTTTAAAAGGGCTCATTGCTTTTATGCAAGAGTTCTCCATTTACTTATCATCACTTTTAACTATTTGTTCATGCTCAGTGTTACATGGTTGCCCCTGCTAAGAAACAGCAGGAGACAGGAGACACCTCTGCTTTTCATTTCAGGAAGCTAAGAATAGGAGTGGAATCTCATTTCAGTTCAAACATTAAAGCCCCTGCTATGTCCACCTTGATCTTGGCATGTTGAGAAGTCTGAAACCTTGAAGCTAGCTTGGAAGTCACCATCACAAACTTCTATTCATGCAAGGTTTGTGACCCACAAATCAGGGAAACAAACTACTTGCCGCTGATGCAAAACTCTCGTTTTCCAATTCTTAATTTTTGATAATCAAAAATGCACTAAAATCTGGCAGAACCTTAAAACATTGATATAAATACAATAATATTTTCATATTTCCATATTTTAAGGTGTATATATCTCTTGAAAGTATTATTTTCAGAGATGTTCTGGTGTGAACAACCATGCTGGAGCCTTGCTAAATCTCCTAGTGACAGAAAATGCCCAGAGAAAACCATGTTAACAACTGGTTATTTGTAACATTTTTAAAGATGGCAATTTAGTAATAAACAACAAAATTTAAATTCTGCATGTTCTGATCTGATAGTTTCAGTTCTGGAATCAACTTAAAGAAGCTGTAAAGGTTACTGGACGAAGATGTTCATGAGTAACTACATTTATCTTGAATTGAATAGTAATAGAGAAAATATGATGCAAGTTGAGGATCACTTAATAAACGTTTCTGTAACTGATACTAACACAGTTTCTGAAAAGAATAGGCCACAGAAGAAATCACTGCTGTGGGATGCTGTCAGTGATATTAAATAAAATCAGTTGCAGAAACATACCTAAAATACAAACCAACTTTTGTAAGGACACCTAGCAAAGATCTGGTTATCTCTAGGAATAGAAATGACTAGTCGGTTGTGTGTAGGAAGACATGGACACTGGACACTTATTCAACAATGCAAGTTTATGTATACTTTGCATTTCTCTAATGAATATGCAAATCCTTATGCATTTATCCTTTATACAATTTTATAAGAGTTTATTTTCACTTTGAAGGATAACTAACATTTTTAAAGAAATTATTTTTTATAAAGTTGAAAGTAGCACATGCATATTGACTTAAGAAACAAATACTTAAGAGTATTTTCATCATTATTTTTATTTATTTAATTTCTTTTTTACACCCAATTGCTGCCCTCTTTTTCTGGTCTCCCCATCACAGAGTGACTCCTCTCCTCCCCCTTCTCCTCTGAGAGGGTGCCCTCTCCCTTGCCCCCACCCACCCTGGAGCATCAAGTCTCTGCAGGGTTATTAAAGATAACAGTGAGAGACCCCTGGCCTTCTATCCAAAGCATTATTTTCTTCATAGGAGTAAAGTACCTGGGCTGCTCCATGTCAAAGTTGGGATAAGCCCTTGGAGCAATCTCACTTGAGGCCTCTCACTTAATACATAGAGCTAAAAATTAAGAATTTCTTTCAAGAAGAATTATTAATGTTAAAGCCTGGCAGTTATCAATCCAAGTGATGTGTCCTGAATATCACTGTTACATATGTGTCTATACGTACACATTTAGAAATGTAACCTGGGAGATTCACTTAGTGTTGGGCTTTCTACTTTTGTTCCATTGATCTACATATCTATTTTTCTGTCAGTGTCCTGGTGTTTTGATAACTATAGCTCTGTAGTGGAGATTGGAATCTGGAATGTTCATGCCTCCAGGACAGTTTCTTTTTAAGATGTCTTTTGAGATTGTTTTTTCTATTTCTGTGAAGAATGTTGTGGGCATTTTGATTAGAATTGCATTTAATCTCCAACTTAATTTTGGTAAAACGGTTATTTCACAATATTGATTATACCAATCCTTGAGTTTGGGATGCCTTCCTTCCTTCTTCCTTCCTTCCTTCCTTCCTTTCACCTTTCTTTTCTTTTTTCTTTTTTCCTTTGCCTTCCTTAATCTCTTCAGAATTTTAGAGGTTTCATTAAAGAGGTCTTTCACCTCCTCGACTACGTTTATTTCTAGGTTTTTTTTTTTTTTTTTTTTTTTTTTTTTTTTTTTTTTTTTTTTTTGAGGTTCTGGTTAATGGGAGAGTTTTCATGATCTCTTTCCACATGATTTTTGTTGATATAGAAAGTTTTCTAAGTTTTATAAATTAATTTTGTATTCTGCCACTTTACTCAAAGTATCAGTCATTTCTAGAAGTTTTCAGATAGAATTTTTGGATTCTCTTATGTATTATATCTTATAATCTACAAATAAGAATAATTTGGATTCTTTATATAATTTAGATATTAGCCCTTTATTGGGTGTAGGGTTAGTAAAGATATTTTTCCAATCTATGGGTTGTCATTTTGTCCTATTGACTGTGTCCTTCGTCTTACAGAAACTTTTCAGTTTCCTGAGGTCCAGTTGGTCAGTTGTTGTTGTTAGAGCCTGAGCCATTGGGACTCTGTTCAGGAAAATTTCCCCTGTGCCAATGTGTTCAAGGTTCTTTCCCACTTTTCTCTTCTATTAGATTCAATTTATCTGGTTTTATGTTGTGGTTCTTGGTCCACTTGGACTTGAGCTTTGTTCAAGGAGATAAAAATGGGTCAATATGCACTCTTCTACATGCAGACCACCAGGTAAACCAGCAACATTTGTTGAAAATGCATTCTTTTCCCCCACTGGATGGCTTTGGCTTCTTTGTCAAAGATCAAGTGTCCATAAGTGTGAGATTTTATTTCTGGGTCTACAATTCTATTCCGTTGATTGACCTGTCTCTGTATCAATACCACGCAGTTTTTTTTTTAATCACTATTGCTCTGTAGTACAGCTTGAGCTCAAGGATGATGATTCCCCCAGAAGTTCTTTTATTGCTGAGAATTATTTTCACTACCCTGGGTTTTTTGTTTTTCGTATAAAGTTGAGACTTGCTCTTTTCATGTCTTTGAAGAATTGTGTTGGAATTTTGATGGGGATTGCATTGAATCTGTAGATTGCATTTGGTAAAATAACCATTTTTACAACGTTAATCCTGCTGATCCATGAGCATGGGAGCTCTTTCCATCTTCTGAGGACTTCTTTTTCCTCCTTCAAGGACTTGAAGTTCTTGTCACATAGATCTTTCATTTGTTTGGTTGGAGTTATACCAAGATACCAAAAAGAACCCAATTAAAAATGGGGTACAGATCTAAACATAGAACTCTCAACAGAGGATTCTCGAATAGCTCAGAAGTACTTAAAGAAATGTTCAACAATCTTAGTCATCAGGGAAATGCAAATCTAAATGGTCCTGAGATTCCACCTCACACCAATCTGAATGACTAAGATCAAAAACTCAACTGACAGCACTTGCTGGCGAGGATGTGGAGAAAGAGGAACACTCCTCCATTGCTGGTGGGAATGTAAATTGGTACAACCACCCTGGAAATCAATCTAGTGGTTCCTCAGAGAATTGGAAATAGTTCTACCTGAAGACCCAGCTATACTGCTCCTAAGAGTTTACCCAAAAGATGCTCCACCATACCACAAGGACACATGTTCATAGTGGGTTGGGTGGTTGGTGTGGGTGTGGTGGGTAGGTGGGGGAGTGCCCTCTCAGAGGCAAAGATGAGGGGGAATAGGATGAAGAACTCTGGGGGGGGGGACCAGGAAGGGGGAGACATTTGGAATGTAAATAAGTAAAATAATTACTTAAAAAGAATAATTTGAGTTCTTCATTTCCTTCTCCTGTCACTTTAACTTCTCTGTCTTGTCTTGTTCCTCTAACTATATTGAAAAGAGCAGAAGTAGTGGAATGTTGTGTGTATTTGTATTATGTTTTATTTGTCCCTCAGATGAATATGCATAGTAACCAACCCTTTCACTTATATAGAAATCCTTCGAAGTGATTTTGGTTTTAGAGATATTTTGAGTGTATTACCCACTGGGCTCACTATTAATCCCCATGCAACTAATATAAATAAATGCTAAAATTTGAAGCTTTCTTTAAAATTCCATTCCAGTTAAAATTTTGTTATTTAAGGAAGACTTTGTTTATGTCATATTTCAGTATTACCAGGAATTCTAGCAAGGATTTGTACATTTTCTTTAAATTTTTATTCTGCATTTGTATGTGCTGTGAATTATTGTGTTCATTTTTCTCATACTATGCAAGATAATCATGTTCTATGCTCTTATCTTTTCCTTAAGATAAAGAAGCCAGCTTTAGAAAGGTTGTGTAACTTGTTCAACACTGAGTGGCTATCAGCTTAGCAGGGATTTTAATGTGAACTGGTCTTAACTTCTAGCTTATGCTTTTATAAACACACATATCTTTCTGAAATACCCTTCATACCAGTAGAGGCCATGCAGCACATGAAAGTAACACTAGCAACTCCATCAATACTTCCAGGAGGAGAATACCTCTCACTGAAGGAGCATACTTGGATGTCCTAACCTTTATACTTCATCAAAAGCTTTTTCTGGACACAATATTCCTTTACTCTGCAGCCAGTCCACATAAGATCCCGTAACAACATATTTTCTGAAAAGGCATTACCTGTAGTTTAGAATCTGATGGCTGAGTGTGGCCAAGTCTCCTGAAACTTGAATTTCTATTCCTCTCTATTTCTGTAACATGTGATAGAACATATATTGTAAGAAAAGAAAATGTTGGTTGTAGCCTTGCTGAATAAGTAAGAACTGTATAATGCCAGGAATAAGTCTAGACATCATCATCTAAAATTAATGAATCACTGTAGAATATATATATATATATTCTACATATATATGACTGAATTCCTTCAACAATTAAATAATCTCTGTAACTCCAACAAAACTTTAATTGGTATTTCTCATTATAAACATTAATGCATAAAATAGTGGTTAGAATGATAAATCTCTTTCTTCATCTACATGTACCCTAAACTTCCTAGTTTGATAATATTGACCAATTAAAGTATCTAAGGTAAAGACTATTCTGATCTCCAGTGACTCATTTAAACCTATTTTTAAAAATGTGTGAATGATCCCAACATACCATATCTGTGGCATGATATATCTTATTTTTCTTGAACTACTGGCATCTCAATTTTTTTTCTTGAAAAGATACAATTTTCATGTAAAATTTATTCAGTTTTATGGTTACATTAGCAAATTGATGCCATGTAGGCAGAATGCCACCGTATAGGCCAGTGGGCACTGGACCACTGTTGTATTCTTTCTTCTTTAGTTTTGTTTATGTGTCCACATAGCCCCTGTAACTTGCAGGAAGTTACATAAGAGTTTAGGAGTATTTTGGAGGTGTAGCAGAGTACTTCAGAAGAGCCCTTGCATACTCCGTATGTTATCATTAGACAAACAGTAAGGGCACTGTGTATGAAATCAACATTTAATGAATCAAAGCATCAAGCGTTATACATATAATCTTCTCCCTTTTTCCATCCATCATATATATTTCATCATCTATTTCAAATCCAGGTCAAAATGTTTCTCCCAGACTTCTGCTACGAACTACTGAGTTCTTAGTACTTCCTTTAAAATTAGCATCATTTTGAAAACATTAAATGCTCAGAGTGAGAAGATCTGCAAAGCTCAGTCTCTTTCACTTTAATGTCCACAGGAATGAGTGAGATGGGGACGATCCCATGTTCTTTAAGCATTGAGAAATTACTGTTTTATGGCTGCACTAAAACAGACCTAAAACTACAAATTCCCCCTTTCCCTATGATAGGCGGCATCCTAGATTTTTTTTTTTTTAATCTCATCAACTGAATCTCTCATAAGGTCCGTGGCCTACTGACTCACTGTCACCAAAATGAAGCAAAAAAGACTGGATTTTTCTCATGAGTCACAGTAAACAGTTAGGGCAGTGGGGAACAGAGAAACAAGGTAAGGAGAAATCTCACGCCTATCTTAACAGAAACTCAAAAACTGACCCTTTCCCTGGATGTGCCTGGGAGCTGATATGGCTCCTGTTAAATAGTTACTAAAGTAAAATGCAGAGAGACTAAAAGGGAATTGGCCTACGGTTCCCAGTAGCCTAGGCAAAGTGTTGCAATGAAAAGCAAACATGTTGAAACTCAGTTCTTCTCTTCTAAGCCATAAAAGATAACCGAGGATTTATGCTTTATGAGTGCAATATCCTCACATGGGCTCATATTTTTTCCTGCATGAATTTTACTTAGATTATTTTCCAGATGAATAATGAAGATTTCAGCTACTTATTTTCTGACTAATGCTACTTACTCCTTCCCAGTCTGCGCCCATCAAGAATGACCTACCAATTATATACAAGATCATGTAAATTCCCTGGATTACTCAGACTTCCCATCTCCCTCAAACATCTAACACGACTTCCAATCTCCCTCAAACATCCAACATGGCTTGTCCACCCTCATGGTCAGTTGCTATCACTAAGAAAATTGACGGACTCAGGGATGGCTGTGTAGACTTACCATCCACCCGAGATAGCTTCCACACCCTCCAGCATCAGTCTGCCTATAATACGTTGTTATGCCCATTACAGTAGTTTACCTTTTTTTTTTTGCCTATGAAAACAAGACTCTTGTGTACAAGCTCATGTCAATCAGGGCCTTGCTGGTTTCCTCATCTTCTGCTGTTAGCTTTTGCTGCTTATCAATTCTCTGGAATTGGATGGAACTAGTACTGGATTTGCTTTTGCTTTAAGACAGCGGTTTTCAACTTGTAGATCATGACTCCTTTGGGGGTCACAAATCAGATACCTTACATATCAGATATTTACATTACGATTCGTAGCAGTAGCAAAATTTACAGTTATGAAGTAGCAAAAAAAATTAATTTTACGGTTGGGGTCACCACAACACAAGGAACTGCATTAATAGAGCCACAGCATCAGGGAAGTTGAGAACCACTGCTTTAAGAAGAAAAGCATACCACTCACCCTGCCCCCTCTCTTAGCAGCTAAGCTCCTTTCAAAGGTTTCCTACACTCATTATTTCCACTTCCTCTCCATGTGTTCTTCTTGCATTCTACTCAGGATTTTCCTCTATAAAATCCACGGAACCTTTGGGACAGCCTGATAAATCCTATTATCAACTCTTGGTCCTCATCTCTTCTTTTTCTAGATGATCAGAATTTTCCAGTAGTTCTTTTGAGTGGTTCATGTGAATTTTGATCATTTTTCACCCTGCCCAAACTCTTTCTAGATTTACTTCCCTTCCTTAGCCACCCAATTTTGTGCTATTAATATTACTGTTATTATTGTTGTTTAACTTTCTTTTGCCTATGGATGCAAGACCCTTGTGAACAAACTCCTGTCAATCAGGGACTTGCTGTTTAAGTGGTTAGATGCAGAAGTTGCAGAAGGTGTTAGGCCAGGGATCTCTTCTGTCCTTATAAGGGGAGTGCTAAGTTTCTCTCCTTTAATACATCTCCCTGGTACTTAGGTTACAAGCAACATTTGAAGAGTTGATTACTCTCACCTTCTCAAGATTCCTTCTCTACTAGGCAATGGGAGACATCCAGATGGCTCTAAAAACTCTCATAGTCTGGCAAAGCTGCTTCAGCCAATTGAAAGAAGGTGGCTTTCCAATAGGAAGGGTTTCTGAGGGAGAAAGCCACCACTGTTACATAAGAATCTGTCTGGCCCTACCTTGTCATACATACGATAGAGAAGGAATGGCCTGGATTATTTTTTTTCCCTGATTCTTCCTGTGGAGACCAGAGATCAGGTCCCAGGAATCCTCTGCTACTTCTTGTTTTGTCAGATTTTTTTCCTCAATAAAACTTGTTCTGCAATTTAACAATTTGCTGTTAAATACACCCTTGGGTCTCACTGGGCTCCAAGAATTCCCTCATCTTATTTTTTTTTTCTTCCAACTGGAATACTCTTTAATTATTTGCTTTAATTTTTTTTTCTTTTATTCTCATGGTTAGACATCTTTATTGTCTATCATAAGATGGCATTGCAGCCAGGGAACAGATGAATGCCTTGCTCAGCCATCATCAGAGAAGGTTCCTCCTGCAGCAGATGGTAATAGAGACCTATAGCCAGACATTATACAGAGAGTGAGAGGCCTTGGAACAGTCACCCCCCCCGCCCCCACCGTATCCATCAAATGGCATATCTCCATCAAATTCCTCCCTTTAAGGCTCAAAATGTGGAAGATAAGGTGGAAAGAGTGAAGAGACGGAGGGGGTGGAGAACACCAAGAAAACAAGGACCTCTAAATCTACATGATCTTTGTACATAGATCGTAGTCATAGAGAGTGAGGCAGCAGGTTTGGGGCCTGCATAGGTCTGCACTACATGCAGTACTACAGCTGAAAGAAGTGAATACATACCCCCATCCCTCACCTAGAAGTAATCTCCAATTTAATAACCACTTGCAAAAAAAATAGTTTTCTCTAAGAGACTCTCACTGGGGAAATAAACTACTTTTAAGGGTAGGCTGCGTGCCCAGCAGTTGATGGCAGAAAAATTAACTCACTTGCATCTTAGGAGATTCCTTGTCTCATAATGCTATAACAGGCCTTTTCTGTTTTGTTTGTTTGTGTTTAAACTTATTCTTAATTTTGTTTTATTTTATTATATATTTTATCTCTTTTTACCCTGCACATCCTTTGCTCCATGCTAGATGAAGAAGTCGCTCTCTTCATTCTTTTGTTTGTTTTGTTCTATTTCAATGTGTTAGTTTTGGTTTTCAGTTATTATATCTAATTTTATTATTCTCCTTTAGATGACTGTTACTGTTGTTGTTTTTTAATTGTTTCTTTTTGCAAGACAGTGTTCCTCTGTTTAACAATCCTGGCTGTCCTGGAAATCACTTTATAGACTAGGTTGTCCTTGAACTATCCACTTGCCTCTACCTCCCTAGTGCTGGGATTGTCTTGGCTGTTTTCTACTGAAAGACAGAAAAGAAGTATATCCATGGGAGGGGAGGTAAAGCAGAACTGGGAGGAGTAGAGGGAGAAGAAACTGTAACTGTGATATATTATGTGAGAAAAAAATCCATTTTCTATAAGATGAAAAAATATACTCCCATCCTACATAAGAAGAAATGTGTGAGGCGGGACAAATGGAATACTGGGGACATTTTACATCCATGGGTGATATCTACTTAGGTATGTAAGAAGTTACTCCATTGTACAATTACTTGTTCATGTATCTATATGTATTTTACCTTTCAATAAAAAAAATCCCAAACCAGTCATTGTAGAGATGATGTTTAATCTTCACAGTGGAAATAATAAAGCACACCTTATATTAATGTTAACTATTATTAAGAAGCAACATGGGCACATGGCTGCAAGTCTGTAGCGAATGAATTCTACTTTGTTGTTTCATCTTTCTCCCTTAAGGCAACGTTGCTCATGTTCCGGTACATTTTTTCCCTACATGTAAGTAGCTAATGAGTTTTAAGGAGGATTCTGCTATGACAGGCTGAAACGATGAGCCAGAAGAGCATTTGTCAGGGATGTCAGGTATCTTAAAATCAGAGAAACATTGGTATTTTAAGATGATGCTCAATAGGTAGGCTGGGAACTACATATGATAAAAAGAAGAAATGGGTATATATGAATGCACAATGTTAAAATTGATTTTAAAATCTGTTATTAATGTCAGTGTGTATGTGTGCACGTGTGTGTGTGTGTGTGTGTGTGTGCGTGTGTGTGTAATGTGCATGTGTGAGAGTGCAGGTGTATGGCACGGCACACATGTGAAGAACAGAGGACAACTTTTTGGGGGGAGGGTCACTTTCTATCTTTCTACTATGAGTTCTGGGGACTGAACTCTTGAGTTTCCAGGCTTCCAAGGCAAGTGTTTTATAAATTGAACCACGTTGCTGAACTTGTGGTACAATTCTTGCATCTCAGATGGTACAAAACTGGGTAAGAAGTTCTTTCCCTATATCCCTGTAATCATCCTTGTCTTTTTATTAGAAGGTTTTTCTCATTTGTTTGAGTTTATTTGTTTGTTTTTGTTACATTTTTTGCAGTTGCAAATTTCAAAAATAAAATTACTTTAATTTAAATTCCTGTGAAAGAATTCTCATCGTTCTCTTTCATTTGTCCAGTTTTACTAACATTTCTTATAGAATTTGAGATGGTAAAGAATTCTTGCACTCTCTGACTATAATTTTAATAGCAGTGTGCATTTTTTAAATACTTGAAGATATCACTAAACTTTTCAGTCTCTGGTTTTGCAGTTTTGTTGCTTGCTGGAGGCCATGGAAGCAGAAGCCTTCTCTCTGTTACTTCCTTTCCCAGGCCCTTCCCTCACTCTCATCTTTTCAGTAGCTTTCCAAAATATTTGAGCATGCTATTTTGAAGCATATTGTTAAGAGAATATATTTATTTCTCTGCATTTCTGCCCTTTATTTAATGAGTATATTATTATTATTATTATTATTATTATTATTATTATTATTATTATTATTATTAATGGAGTCACATCGTGGATTCAGGAAAGATTTTGTTTTCCTGCTATTTCTACCCACTTCCTCTTGATTTGCCATTAAACTCACCCTTTTTCTGTCTTCAACCTACATTATAATTAATGTCCATCTCTTAGATCCACTCTCACCCTTATTCTGTCTGTGTTTCTCAGGATGCCAATATTTATTGCTTGAGAATTCCATAAATACATATAATATAGTTTGACCAAATCTATCCCCATTCCCTCCCCTGTAACTCCTCTCTAACTCCCACTACAACTTTTCATCTCAGGTTCATGGGCTCTTTTTTAAAAAAAGAAAAAAAAAAACATGGAGTTTAGTTAGTGCTACAAGCATTTGCATGGGTATAGGAGTAAGTTTTATAGCCTACATCTCTCAGTGTTGAGGTATCTATTTACTCTGTTATTTCCCAGAGGCCTTAGAACAAAATTGGGCATTCTTCTACTAAATGTTCCTTTTAGGTAGAATTTCTCCTAAAGTCTACTAGCAATAAATAAATAAATAAATACATAAATACATAAATACATAAATACATAAATACATAAAATGCAATTTAAACATTATGTAAGTGGAACCACTATAGTTTATGATACTTTCTATTCGCCATCCAGTGAGGCACTCTCCTAGAGAGTAGCCCGAGAAAGGTACTTAGAAAGTGTCTGTACAGAAGCCTTCCTTATCTTGGTGGCATAAACTAAATGATGGGCAGGAAGTAACCATGTGCAGAGCTGAAGAAAGACTGTTCCATGCAGAGGAACTAGAAATCAGACAACTTTGGGTGTTTTTAAGAGAGTGTATGTCCTATGGAAAATGAATGAGTATAAAAAGACAAAGATAAAATGAATAGTCCAGTTAATGCTCTATTGCAGCCATTCCAAGAGATTCACATGGATTAACAGCAGCATCTTATTCCTCATAGAATCTGATGACTTACTAGATATGGATGTTTCCTTGAAAAAAAAAAGAGTCATTTACACATATATGAAGAACAGGCCACAGAACAGCTATGAGATGAGCCAGGAAGTCATTGGCAATTTTAAGAAAGATATTTTTATAGAGAGAAAAGGAATTGTAGAGGTATAATTTGAACATGGTAAACATGTAAATCTAGGGAATGTTTGGATAAGGGATTCAAACGGTGAATTCAAAGATGGCCTAAGCTCATTCCTCAAAGAATCTTAGTATTTAGAGGCCAGGAAAGGAAGTAGACAAATGCCACTCATTGGAGATTTCGAAGAGCACAAGGCAAATCAGCAATTTTACATCAATATCTACAGAACTATTAGATGTAGTAAACTTATTTGGTCATTGAGATTAGATCAAATAAGTTACAGAAACATCCTGTATTAAATAAGAAATGTTTTCAGTAAGTAACCCGGAGGAAAAAAGCCAAATAGGTGACATAATGTTGAACTCTAGTATAGTTAAGTGGAAATAGATAGAAAACATTATCTGTCATTTTTATCATCTATAAGATTATTCCTGTTATTTGAAAATCAAACATGTGGAAAGATCTTTAAAAAATACAGAAGGAAAGAAGCCAGGGAAAAGTGCCAGAAGATGTCTTCCACGGGGTATTCTGGAGTGTGTTTTAGACTTTGACTCATATGTATGTATCATCACTTTCAAAATAATTTAAAAATCAATAAGAATGAAGCAACAATCTTATTTACAAAGTCTCCATTTTAACATCATCTATAGGAATAAACTTTTGTAGGAAAGTGACAAGACTTTCTGAGGACAGTTCATTTAAGTGATATCACCAAACTCAGAGAAATAAAGCTAGTGCCCCAACCAGAAGTGTCACCATGGCTGACTGGCATTCATAGTGCAAAAGGTATGCTACCTGCTACCAGAAATTAAAAGCAATCATTAAAATCACTCAGCTACAAACCCTGCAGCTTTCTTATCAACCTACCTCCAAGATATACTGGTTCAACAGTGTCACCAATGTTATGGGAGTAACTGACCATTTTCTGATTGGATTTAAGGCCCACTCCATGAGATGGAATCTATGCCTGACACCGTTAAGGAGCAAAGAAAAACCTGAGACTAGATAGATCATGGACCTAGGGAAAACCTGATGCTTTCATTCTGCTAAAGGAGCAAAGCAATAAAATGATTTATTGCTATATCCATAGATCACTGCATTACTCAGCTGTCATCAGAGAAGCTTCTTCTTCCAGTAGATAAGAAATAACACAGAGATCCACAATTGGACATTGTGAAGAGAGTGAGACAATTTGGAGCATTCTGTCTTAAATGAGATGTTTCTATCAAAACCCATCTCCTAAAGTCTCAGATGTCTATGTGGAAGAGAATGTAGAAAATTTACAGAGTCAGAGGTGGTAGATGCCTGCTACCAAAAAAAAACAAACAAACAAACAAAACAACCAGTGCCTTCAAGACACAACAGAACCGATGTACATATGAATGTGCACATTTGAATGATGCTCATATGCACAGAGACTGTGGCAGCATGCAAGACTGCCTGGGCTTAAGCCAGAAGTGGTCCCAGACCTGAAAAGGGGAAGTACACACAAAGTTCTACTACAAACAAGAAACTGTATGAAACTGATAATTGCTAGCAAAGGAAAAACACAGTTTTCTCCAATCGAGAGTCACTGGGTATATTAACTACATTCCAGGCCACATGCCCAGGTATAGTTGAATAAAACAAAATGTATTCCGTTTGTTTTGTGTGTTTGTGTGTGTGTCCCTTTTGTTTTACCTTTTGTCTCACTGGTGTTTTTCTGTTTGTTTGATTTGTTTTTTTTTTTTTTTTTTGAGGGTGACACACAAAGAGAAGAACATGAAGTTGGGTAGATAGGAAGGATCTGGAATTGGTTGGGGAAGAAAAATAATCATGACTAGAATTTACTATGTGAAATACTTTTTAATAAAAATATATTTAAACATAAAAGTCCATGTACTATATAAATTAATTAATATTACACAATTCTAGTCATTTTGAAGGCTGGGTGTTTTGGCACATGCATTTAATCCTAGCACTTGGGAGGCAGAAGCAGGTAGAGCTCTGTGCATGTGAGGTTAGCCTGGTCTACGTAGTGAGTTCCAGGACAGCCAGAGCTACATAGACACTGCCTTAAATCCTACCCCCTCAAACAAAACAAACAAAAACCCCATTTATTCTAAATTTACAGGAGTGTTGATGGTTACAGTAAGCATAAGGCTTGTTTGTATAAAAATTATATATTTTCTTTATGTTTCTCCTTTGGGAAATATTCTCTCTTCCAAAGTTATTGAAGAATGTCCTCTCTGCCAATTTTATGACTACATCATAATTAGAGATAGCACAAGTCTTGGAGGTGAGAGTGTGTCTAATGTTTCAAAAAAAGTGGTAGAATGCTGTGATTGTCAGGACAATACTTAAGGCTGTGGGAAAGAATCCTGAAAACATGAGTTCAAAAATATATAATTTCTCTACTATGCAAAATATACAGATGCAATATGAATTGTATAAGGAGCTTCACACATCTAAAGGAACAGAGGCAGCTGCACGATGAGCCAGCTTATCAAATAGTTACTGAAGAAGAAGATAAAGAATTTTAGGGGATGTTGATCACAGGGCAAAATCCTTCCCAGCTTAGTTTTTTGTTTATTCTTATAAAAACAGACAGATTCCTGAGTTCAATGTCAGCCTAAAACAGGAGTTTAGGTCCAGGCCCAGGCATGGTAGGGATGGTAGAAATGGTAATTTCATGTGTGTGTGTGTTCCACCCAGCTATCTTAGTGTCTGTGCTTGTGCTTGCTATCTCTTTCTAAGAATCAAGGGGCGGGGATCATGGGGTAATCAAAAGGGAACCTGGGGTAATGACTGACTTGATACATGAATAAAAGACTGGGCTTTTGATGTGCAAGAGATGATTTGAGAACATTGTAGAACCCGGAAGGGCTGCCATGCCCTGGCTGAGACTTTCTGTGTGCTGCTGTCTGCCAAGTAACATTCTGTTGTTTTTCTAAGATCAAAACATGTAGGCATGTTCCTGATGTAGGCATGGTGCCCCAGGCAGGGAATTTACACTTGACAGGCCATTGCCCCCCAGTTGGGTTCCTGTTTGTGTTTTTCCTTCCCTGGCTTGGAGTACATAATAAACCTGCTCAGTAAAAGCTTTGGCATTCTCTCTTAAAGAATCTGTGTCTTCCTTTAATCCCCCAGGCCAATGCCTGAGCTCAGTACCATGCTGGTGCTTGCGCTGTCAAACATCTCTTATTCAGAATAGCCAAACAAACAAACAAGCCCCTGTCTTGAGTAGAGAGTTTCTGGAGATCTCCAGAGAAAGCTGTCTCAATCAGATCATAAAAAGAGCAGTCTGGAAAACTGTCTCAAACAGAACATAGACCATCACCTTTGACCTACAATTTGACTTGAAGTCATTTGTTTCACAGCTCTCAGACATCCCTTCTTCAGATTCCCTCTCCAAGCCAAAGCTGGTCCTTGGCAGGCTTGTCTCTATGGATTGCATTAACTGAGTTCTCTTGCCCTCTGCCTTCCATTTGCACTCAATAGGAGACACTGGCAAGACCAAAAAGAGCAATACTCTCAATGATTATTTTCCCAACTTTCTCTCTTAGGTGGTAGCATTTGGTCTCCTTAAATCTTCTCAAGGGTGACCTGTCTCCTATGATTTTAGCACCTTCAGGCTCTGGTTACTTTCAGCCTCTCTCTCTATCTTGTTTTCTTCACCATATCCTTTGGAGAAATTGTCTCAGTGATTTTCCTCAACCCCCTCCTCATCTTTGTAAATAGTTCCCTCATTGTTCCTCTAAACATCCCATTTGACTTTTATTGTATCCTTCTTTAGTATCTCATTCCTCATAAATGAGGTTGATTTATAATTTAACTGCTAAATCTACTTCTTCATACTTTCTCTAGTGATATAACCATTCTTGACTTTCAGTCATTAATGTCTTAAGTAGATTATGCTATTTTTGTTCTAACCAACAAAATGCCAACACTGTATTAACATAATTAGATATATAAAGAAAAGAAAAATGCATGCCCCGAATAACTAAAGCTTTTTGTAGTGTATGTTACACAAAAAATTTATCATTTTCTAGGACCCCAATCTCTATGATTCATCTTCATTACTGAAAAGTTTTTTGCATAGTAACAACTCGAAGAGCCTCTATGAAGAACTGGTTGCCAAGATCTTGACCAGGAGAGATATTAAGTTTGGAGTGTTGTCTCAAATTGATGGTAAAAATAATGCACCCTAGCAACTGTGGCAGAAGGATCCAGATGCCAACTAAGCCTGAATGTTGCCTCCAGTCTATTGTCTTTTTGGTAAATATACTACTTCTATTATTTTGGCAAAAAAAAAAAAAAAAAAAAAAAAACCCACAAAATGTATTGAGAGTAGTTGATGTATTTTCCTGACCATCTTGCCTGTAGAGACACTAAGCATTCAAACTGGAATTGCTCTCAGAAAAACTCACCTTTAATCAATATTTACCACATTTTCTTGTTACATTGTATTTTATATAAAAAGAAGACTATTCAAGATATATAGAAGCAGATTGACATGTGGTTTCCCGTGACAAAACTGGGCAGATAATGAAGGTATACATTATTATAATTCAGGATTTAACTATCTCCTATTTTAGAGCTATTCTAAACCCTTTCAGATACTCATCATTTATGTTTTGTAGCTCCATCTGACTCTGTAGGCATGTTTTATTCTTCCTACCAATTATCTTTAGTTTGGATGCAACCCAAGGGTAGAACAGATTTTTCCTTACTTTCTTTGGAAAAATCTGGTTCTTAGCAATGTTTTTCAAAAATACTGACCATGAACTTCTTGTATCAGACACTCTTAAGAGGCTTAATGTAAAAACAACGATTTCTGGTCTCCACTACACAGGAATTAAGTTCAAATAGCTGGGGGTTGGAATCCAGATTTACACATAGACAAAGTGATGTTCCCAAGCATAGGGATATGATCTAGATTGAATTTCCAATGTGAGCAAATTATTTCAGAAAGACCATGATTTCCACATCAGAAGCAATCTCAGCTGTTCTCTTAACTATTTAACTGAACAATTTCTCTGAAGTAGGCATTGGATTGAGATAGAGATGTAATAGGTTTATAAGGACAATACTGGCTTGCCTCCATGATATTTTAAGGCTAAAATAGGAAAAAGAGACATTGAAGAACAGCCTAAACGAGTATAAAATAAAAACTTGATATTGTAAATAGTATTTAAGTATAAATATAATACAAGAAAGATACACTTAAACCAAGAGAGGAATCAGTACGTACTAGGAAATAATGGGAGGTGTCCCTTTTTAGGTAGAAAGAATGCCATGTGATAAGACCTGTAGCCTATCAGTGTGTAGGACTGAGACACCAGTGGAAATGTAACTGGGGTGAGGGAAAGGATAAAGTGAGGAGCCCACCCACTTAGGGCTGGTAAAATATTTTCAGACATCGTCTCAGATGGCAAAATTCAGTCTGTAGATGAAGATTTATTTTGCTAGAGAGATGCAGCTAAAAAATACTACAGAGAGGTTTAAAGATTTGCCACTCTGTTCTACCACTAGCTAGCTGTGATACAACATAAGCTACTTGATGTTCATTGGTTCCAGTCTTTTACAGGTAAGTTACAGCTTACCTGTAAACTATGAATAATGTATATTGCTGTTCTTATAAGAACAAGAATGATGGTGAGAGATATAACTATACCTTGAAAAACTTTACTCAGTATAGATACCTAGGGATTACTGAAGTTTTACTCTTTGATTTTATAGCTTTGTTTTAACATTCATTCTTACCCAAAAAGGAAGTTATCCATGTAGAATGGATCACCATGAATTCAGTTCTTGATCCTCTCTTCTGCTAGACTGTACCCAATGACAATCCTTCCTCCTCTTCTTGATCCTGCTTCTGCCTCTCTACCACTTTTTCCTATTCTTCCTCATTTTCTTCTTCCTTTTCTTCTTCTTCACATCCTCTTACTTCCTGTTATACTTTCTCTTTCCTCACGTTTCTCTGTCTCTCTGTATTCCTTTCTGCCTCCTTATTTTTTCTTTTTTTGTATACCAGGCTATCCTCTTTTTTTTTTTTTTTTTTTTTGTCATAGGCTAGCCTTAAATTCACTATGGGCCCAAGCAAGATTTTGAACTCCTGATCTTATTGAATCTACTGAAATATTGAGATTATCAGTATATGCCACCACACTAGGGTAATGTCGTATAGAGGTTAAACACAGCATTTTCATGTGTTCTAAGGCAAGCATTCTACCAACTTAAATAAACCACCATCCCATCTTATCCCTTGTTTAAAGTTATTCTCATTATATTTACTTCACATTACATTATGGTTTATCAGGTTTGGATGATGACATTTCCATTTTTTTGTTCTTAGAAATCACTTAGAAGATGTGTGTTCCCTGAATTCAGGTATCCCTATTTTTATCTTCCTATTTTTTTCAACTAAAAAAGTAGTTGAAAGAGACTAATCTAGAACTCAACAACTAACAATACACATAAACACTTGAAACATTGGCTTACTAAGACTCAAAATTCTCAGTAAGTTTTTGTTTGTGTCAGTCAACTTTAATAGCATAAGACCTTTTGTCTATGTTCTAATTGGTCCATTTGTGTTTAGAAACACTCTCAGCAGTTTGGTTTATATATCTTTCTTCATTTATTTTATCCCAGCCATTTTTACCACCCCACAATATCTGAACTTTGCTTATTTTCCTTGCATATTCCAGTTTCTAAGTATACATTGGTCAGACAGTGCTTACTATAAACTATATGTTTGAGGAAAGGGTAAGCTGTTATAAGAAAGCTATTCTTTAACATTATCTTGAGACCAATCACAAAGCAACTAGTGAATCTCTAAAGCCATTAAAAAGCAACATTTTCTCTTACATTTCTTCTTTTATGGACTTTGAAGTATATGACTGAAATTAAAGTTATTGTGGGCTAGGTGTAAGGTGAGTGAGTGAGTGAGTGAGTGAGTGAGTGAGTGGACAGCTCAGAATTTTGCTTCAAGATCTCTGCACAGGAAATACAGCCCATACTTTCTATTCAGTGTCAGCCTTGATCTTCAACCCCTTTCTCTAACTCATATATCTCACAATTGCTGGGAACTTACCCTCCCAGTTCTGTTCTGGTCTAGGGCAAGGAATAATTCCTTGGCTCTTTTAGCTCACAGAGATCCCATAGGAGTGAATGTGTATATATCTCAGTTTAGAAGCATCCTAGTTAATCCACAAATGCTTTTTATATGTTTCCCTTTAATGCTGGGGAAAACACAGATGTTTAGAAACAGTCTCATTTATGCATAGATATCATGTAGAAAACATGAACATGTTAAAATGCACAGTAGTCCCAGTCTATATGGATAAGAAAATTCCTTTTACTTCAACAGTGTCATAACTAAATCAAGTCAGTGTGATCCAGGAGTTCCAAATTAAGACAAAAAGGGCAAACAAACAAAAAGCAAAGTAAACAATGTAGGAATTACAAAAAAGCTCTGAGAGAAAATATTTTTTAATTCTGTGTCAGTTTGACCTAGAAGGGATTGATATTAAACATACTATGCATTTTATGAGGTCATATGCCTTTGGGTTTTGAGTTCAGCATAAAACCTGATTTTGTGACTTCTAGGACTCAGAGTTGCCACATTATTCTGAAGCACAATTTGCTTTTAAAAATAAAACTGAGAGGGTTAGGGAGATGGCTCAGTGGTTAACAGAACTGGCAGCTTTTCCAGAAAACTGGTGTTTGATTCCTAGCACTCATACGGTAGCTTACAACTATGTGTAACTTAAATCCCAAGACATTCAATGCTGTTTTCAGGCCAACATGGGTACTGTATGCATGAGGTATACAGATGTGCTTGCAGACAAAACACGTATGCATGTAAAAATTAATTAATTAAAAATAGGATCATTCAGAAAGAAGTGTTGGCTCAGAACATAAAACTTTCTATTTTGTTTCATTGCCTATTGTCTTTGTACTGTTTTTGTATTTACTTTTAATTTTTAGTTTTTATTACATGCATATCATTTAAATTATTTTAGTATGTAAACTTTTGCACTTGCTGTGTTCCCAGGTTATTGTAAGGGTCCATGCTTTGCCAAAGAATGATACCTCAGTCTCAAATAATATGCAAAAGCAAAGAACATTTTATTCTGCAGAAGTCTAGCATGCTGAGATCTACCATCTTCCAAGCTGGTAGTGCCCAAGTGAGCTCACAGGCCAGATTTAAAGCACATTAGGGGAGTTCCAGGGAGGGGTAGGTGACCTCTATCTTAATCTGTTGGTTCTATCTTTAGGAACATTCTAAAATCATTGCTGGGGTTTAGGGGGCTAGAAACTGTTGCTGGGGAAGTATGAAAACTGTTGCTGAGAAAGTCTAGAAACTGCTACTGACCCATTGGTGAAGTAGAAACCTTTTGCATCTGGTCAAAGTATGCCAGTCAAGTTCAGCATGGTGTTCTGGATGTTCCCTGGAAGTACAAAGCAATCATGCTGTCTGAGGACAGATCAGGTAACAGGGTGGCTTCTGGTTGTTGGAACTGGGATGCTAAGGATGGTTTGCTCTTCCCTCTCGCAAATCTAGGTAGATCTTGAAAATTAAATATCAGCAGAGAAATATATAGCTAAATGGAGCCACAGATCAACAGGATTTAAGAAATATTTATTGGATAAATAAATGTTTACTGAATAGACAGGAAACACATACTCTTTTTAAAAGCATGTGGTACCTTCTCAAAAATACATTTCCTCTTCCTTTTCTCCCCCCAAGTCCTCCCATGTACCCCCTTGTTCTCTTTCAAATACATTGCCTCCACCCTCTTTTTCTTTAATTGTTCTTGTTAATATGTTCATATATTATATTATTATATTCATATATTATCAATAATAGTATATTATCATATATGACCATATGTAGAGAGAATATATATTACGTATATGCATAATTCCTAAGTATAACTTGATCACTCTGTATAATGTTGCTTGTATGGGTATGTTTTCAGGACAACAGCTTTACTCCTGAGATCAACAACATTTTTGGTTATTGGCAAAGGCAACAAACTGAAATTTTCTCTTACCCTAGGGAAACTGATTGCTTCATCACTGATGAAAAAATCCAGGCTACTACTAGTGGCATAGAGCAGTGGGTAAAATGGTCCATTGAAAAATGTCTTATAATGAGTCTTTCTGAGTGACATACTTGAAGTGTAATTTAATATCATGATGAATTAACAATCCACTAGAAACAATCGCAAGGATAGCATCAGAAAATACACACTAATTAGAGACCAGAAAGTGTACTTTTGATGAATAGTGGACCACTGAAGACATAAAGAAGGAAAATTCAAAATTCTAAAATTAAATGAAAATGAAAACACAACCATTGGAACCACTAGGACAGAACCAAGACATCATTAAGAGGGAATTTTATATCCCTAAGCATTTTAGATGTATACTAATAATCTATAAAAATAAGAAGATACCATATCCAAGCATAGCAGGTAGCAAGAAACCGTATAGATAATAAACAAATAAATAATAACAAATAAATGGAAATTAGTGAATGGAGACTCAATGCATCAAATTAATCAAACAAATAATGGGGTGTTTGAAAAAAATTAGCAAGATTTACAAACCCTTAACCAAACTAAAAGTGACAGAAGACTCAAATCCACAGAGTTTGAGATATAAAAGGACTATTTACAAGAGAGTCTAGTTTATACATAAACCAAACATCATTAAGGCATACTTCACGTATTCTCTATAGCTGGAAATTTTGAAATAAATTTATATAATTGCACATTACTGTCAAACTAAAGCATGGGACATAAGCAATTTGATCAGATAATACTGAGTAGTGATGTTGAGGTCATCTCCCCACAAAAAGTGCCATGGTCTGGAAAGGTTCATTCCCGGATTCTTTTAAGGAAGAATGAATATAATCACTCTTAAACCTTCCCAAGACAGAACTAATTCTTCTTTCTTCAAATTGTTCTATGAGATGGAAAGGAAGTAAATAACACTAAACTCCTACAAAGCCAGGGTTACTCTGATACCAAACCTGGACAAAGAAAGGCACACAAAGTAAAGGAAACTACAGGCAAGTGTCTCTAATGAATATAGATTCAGAAATTTTTAGAAAAAAAAAAAAAACCCTTGCAAACCAAATTCAAAAACACATTAAGGTGACCAAATTAGTTTGCTACTAGGGATGAAAGCTTGTTTCATCTTGATAGATCATGATAGTTTCATGATCATCTTGATAGATACAGAAAAGGGACGTGACAGTGTTCAACATACTTCCTGATAAATTCTCAAAGAAAATAGAAATATACAGAGATACCTCAACATAGTAAAGGCTTTATTTAACAAACCTGAAGTCACATTATACTATGTATGTAAAAACTGAGAGAACTTTCTTTTATACCTGGACTGAGACAAGGATGCCTTCTCTCCATTTTTATTCAACATAATACTTGAAGTACACAATAAGACAAGAGAAAGAAAAAGTTTGGGAAAGAAGCATCTCTATTTCAGATGCTGTGGACTCCCTAAGCTCTTTGATCTGATAAACATTTTCAATCAAGTTGAAGAATATAAAATCAATACAGTAAAGTATCAATAGATCTTCTATAATACCAATAATCAATTTTAAAAAATAAATTAGGAAAAACACCTTTTATCATAGCTTCAAATATATCTAGGAATGTGCCAAAGGAAATGAAAGACTTTTAAAACAAAATCTTTAAGAGAGAGAAAAATGAAATTTAAAACATTACTAATGATCTTTCATCTTCTCAGATTGGCAGAATTAGCTTTGTAAGAGCTATGCTACCAAAATAATCTATAATTCAATTCAGCCACTTCAAAGCTTTAATGGTATTATTTTCAGAGCTAAAATAAAATTCCAAAATTCACATTGAAATACAAAAGACTGAATAAGTAAAGAAATCCTAAGGGGGGGGGGAGAATATTGCCTAAAAATACTACAGATCCTAATTAGAAAGACAACATGGTGCTGGACCCAAAATAGACATGTAGACCAATGAACCATAATAGAGGAGTCAGAAACAAATTCATATGCAGCTATAGACACCTAACTTTGTCAGACAGAGACAAGGTAGTTAATTTAATAAATATTGTTGAAAAAACTTGCTATACACCTGATAGAGAATTAAATTAGAATTCTCTGTCTCTGACCCTTTACAAAATTGAAGTCAAAGTGGATCAAAGATCTCAATTTAAATTTTGAAATGCTGAAACTTGTCTAGAGGTAAAATAGCGAAAATTCTTCAAGATAACAAAATATAATCAAAACTTTCTGATTAGTAGCTCATGAAATAGCTTCAAGAATTAGCCAATGGAATCACATCAAATGCTCACTAATGGGGAGACAGTCTGAGAACTATGTCATGAGAATGTTTGGAATGGAATAGCATACTGAATAGTAAACTGCAATTTGACTGCCAGTCCGTGAATCAGGAGGATTCATCCATATTGAAGATTTATGGTAGTAAGTATCTTTCTTCTACTGTCAGCTTAACTAGTTTCCCAAAACTCTGTAGCTGCCTTCATGTCAACATTTGCACATTTCCCATTCCTTTTTACATTATGGAGTGAATAACAGTTCTTGTGAGCTGTAAACCACTCAGAGGGTGGCAATCATTCAACCTCAGAATTGGATCTAGTCCCCTTTTTCAACATTTCAATTTTTTAGCATTGACAACAATCTCTATAATACTTAGAACAACATGTGAAATCAATGCAGATATCATTAAATTTTTCTTCATGTGTGCTGTATTTCCTTTTGAATTTTTTGTTCATCTCATTATCTTTAATATCTTCCATCACTTTATCCTAACTCTTCAAAGTAGTGGCTCTTGTGAATGGGAAATGCCCAATTCATGCAGAATAACCCTTATTAATTTTCTACATTTGCAGTGCTTAATTTTCAATTCATATCAAGATCATCAGTTCTCATAGATTCTCACCGGTGACAGTAATAGTGGGATTTATACAATTAGAGGCATAAGTAAAATGGTGAAAGATTAAATCAAGCAAAGGAGAAAACAATGTAATCAAGAGACAGTAAATCTGAGATGCACGAGGCTGCTACTGGCACAATGCCTCATTGTGTTCTAGTATTTGTTTTGCTTAGGCATGACTACACTCTAAAATAATGATTGAAATATGGTAGAGGAAATATGTAATCAATAACAGTCAATTATTATCATTGCCAAGTAATATATACGGTGTATAACTATATACACTTTCGCACAATTGGCAACACAGTAAGTACGTGCTCCAGCAGCACCTCAATGTGACGTCATGTTGGCTGTGACACCACTAGGTAATGCTGATGTTTTCAACTCCGTTGTAACATTTGGAGACAACATTCATATGGGGTCTACTGTTGATGGAAACATCTTTATGTGGCACAGGACTACATGTCTAAGTCAGGAATGTAAGGTATCAAATATTTGAGGGTTTGTGGCTCTGTGGTGTTTGTTATTACCATTCACTTCTATTGCTTAAGTATAACTAACTGTGGCCAAAGGTAATACGTAAATAATCATGACCATATTTCAAAGAGATTTACTTACACAATCAATGAGATAGATTTGGGGTTTTGTTGCGTAGTTTGCTTTCTTTTGGTGTAAATGTAATAATGACCCTTGGGGTTTAAAAAAGAAGAGTTAGTGAGAAAGAATTGGTAAATTCTAAATGAGTCTTCCGTGGTTATTTTCATAGCTTTTGTAAATGTTCTATCATATGGAAAACATATAAAGCAGAGAAAAAGTCAGGGTATAATGACAGAAATTCTTTGCTCTATTTTGCAACTCTTCTGTAAGTCAAAAGTTGTTTTATAAAAGTAAATCCCCAAACTCAATCAGATATATATGTAACATATATGTAAACAAATGGAGCTGAAGTTGGTGGGGGGGGGGGGGAGGTGGTTGCTATAGGAGATGAATTTAAGCTTGGCCAGATGTGTAACATTTGCAGAGTTGGTGAGCTTTGAAAAACCTCTACAGGTTTGTTTACTTGT
Source organism: Arvicanthis niloticus (assembly GCF_011762505.2). Lineage (NCBI taxonomy): Eukaryota > Metazoa > Chordata > Mammalia > Rodentia > Muridae > Arvicanthis > Arvicanthis niloticus. The sequence continues at coordinate 33,187,601 of NC_047676.1, read as the reverse complement.
TTGTTTGCTCCTTGCTTTCTGATATGTTTTTCTGGACTGGTCCCTTGAGAGGAGACACTACATCTGTCTCATGAAGCACTGTGCTTCTACTTTCGAGAATTGTTATCTACCATGGGTTGCTGTTCAATTCACACACACAAATTTCCATACTATTTATGTTTTGTTTCTGTTTTTTTGTTTTATTTTGTTTTTGTTGTTGTTGTTGTTTTGTTTTTGAGATGAGGTCTTGCTATGCAGCCCTGGCTGGTCTGTGACTCACTAACATCCAGCAACTTACCATTGAACTTGCTGAGATTCTCCTGCCTCTATCTCCCTGAGTTCTCTAGTGTTGGGTTTACAGCCATGACCTGCCATCTCTTCTATAATTATTTCTTAAGGAGAATAAGTGAACATGTGAATGAACAAATGCAAGTCCCTGTGTCAATTGGCATAATCAGTCAAGGCAAATTTAGGCCTATAAAGTGTTCAGTTATCTAGTCTTACCCACATCAAACAACCCAAGAGGACTAATTTCTATAACATACTGTTAGACGTCTTAAAGTCAAGGGCTTCTGGGTCAATAAAAAGATTGACTAGCAAATGAAGTACAATTCAAATGACTCCTTAAAGAGCAAGGAAACTATGAAAATACAAAAGTGTGTTCATGGCTGCCAGTCACAGTGATGGCTTTTTATTTACCCCTGCTGGCCAAGAAAATAGTGGGATTAACATCAGGAGAAGCAGAAATAGACAAAAGAGAGTTGGGGCAGGGAGAGTGGTCCAAGCTATAGAAGGGCATATGGTAGAAACTAGTTATCAGCCCGTCAAAATAAATTTTGAAACTAATAAACATGAGAGTTTCCTGGTAAGAGTTTAACTGGGATTACAGAAATGAGAGAAGATAGTTCAAGAATGAGGGTTAGTCAACAGGGTCAAAGAACAAGCTGTGATGTGGGAATTGAGTTTGGCAATTGGAGTTGTTGCTGACCTCACTGGGAATAACCTCAGAGCAATGGGATGAGGAGCAAGTGCAAGGTGGTTCAGTAGAGCGGGCAACATGTTTAGCCTTGCCTTTAAAGAAATTGAGTAACGTATGGCGTTTCAGAAAAGCGTGCTTCTCCTCTTTTGATTTGGTTTTGTTTTCAGCAGAAAGGCACAGAGCCTCTGTAAACTATCTCATGGAATGCGAAGGCGCTGGCAACATAACTCAGTCCTGAGCAAGGCAGTTGTTTTCAGTTGCAAATGTGCTTAGTGTGGAAAGGGTTCCTTCCTCACAAATGAAGCGTAGGAAAGTGAGTGTGCTAGCCACTCTTGTCGAATTTAAGTAAACTTGGCTCATAAATATACAATTTACTAAAACTCTCATTTTTTCTGAACTGTTTTCATGTCTTCCTAGTTTTATTTTTTTTCTCAATTTCTTTGTTTGAAAATTTAATTTAAGAGACTGGCGTGGTGGCTCAGTGGTTAAGTGTACTGGATGCTCTTCCAGAGGTCTGGGGTTCAATTCCTGGCAGTGACACGGGTGGTTTACAACCATCTGTAACTCCAGCCCAAGAGATCAGACACACTCTTCTACTATCCAAGGAAACTGGGCACACATAGTGCACTGACATACATACAGGCAAAACACCCACACACAGACAAAATAAGAAAACATTTTTAAATTACGAAAAAAACAAACTTTCATAAATAAACATTTTTACATTGTAATGAAAATATATTGGTAGACATTAACAGCAGGAGAGTGTATATGTGTTTTGAAGGGAAAGAAACATGATAGGTGCCATGACTTACAGTAGATGGGGGAATACATTGTAAGCTTACAAGAGGATGAGATGTAGACCATTGACCCTTTCAAATTTTTATAGTTGTTCAAAATCAGATAAAAAAAATCCATAGGGGAAATCAATTACCAAACACCAGAGGGGCTGAAACTTTATTAGAATTTCAGATATATAAAACTTTCTCTATTTTTTTTTTACATTCATTGCCTGTGGCCTTATCCCTTCAGTTATATCCCCAGTGTCCAACAGGAGAGCACGTGATAAGTACATGCTCTTCTGAAACTCAAGACTTAGGTTCCCAGCAGTTCTAAACACCTAAATCACTTTAGATACCCAGACATTCCCAAGACACTTTAAAAGGCTGAATCAATCATGACAGTTACTCTGTATCCAGTGTGAGTCTTCTCAAGTAGATAGTCAGGGACTGAAAATTATGTTTCTCTTACTCAATATTCAAGGCAATGCTAATATTTCAACATGATTGTCACTGAAGCTGGCAAGAGAACAAAGCCACTGAAATGGATTTCTAAAGAACGAAAGTCACTGAAATAAATGGTCATTCGGTTGGTTAAGAAACAAGCTTTTAGCATCTAGCACTGACTATATCCTGGGCAGATGGGTGCTTGACATCAATAGATTCATGCAAAACTAATTCCAGGTAACAGTGTGCTCTGCCCTAATAAGAGAAAGTGACTGTAAAATGGGAAATTCCAAGATGTGTGGGAATTATTCAACTCAAGGGAACTGGTTCTATAACTTGGAAGATAGTCTACAGTGCCTATAGCCATGTGTGAGACATAAAGACAGCAGCCCCATACACTTTGCAATAAAAGACAGGGAGATGTGAAGGGAGATGTCAATAAACATCGAGGTCACTTTCCAGTATAGTCTAGCATCCAAGCTGGTAGAAAAGTCCTAACTGTGATTACTCTGTTGCAGAGATAGTTGTATAAGAAGAACGTATTAGAAATTACTGTAAGTTCTCTAAGAATGGCCAGAGAGCAGGAGAGTTTATTAAAATGTCTTGAAATTATAGTAAAGGAAATACAAAGGTCACATGAGGTGTTCCAATGGAAGCATATCAGAGTCCTTGTCGGTTTCTGTTCCTTCAGACCTCGTCCAGGCCAGCTACTGTTACTTCCCAGCTGTCCTGTGATGTCACACTCAGATAGCCAGGTTGTCTTCTTATCCAACTTATTTTTTATTTCAAAGTAAAAACAATAGTTTCAGAATTTCATACCTGTATTTATATCATTTCCAACTTTTGTCCCGCCAACTCCTTGTATGTCCCCTATACTCTCTCTCAAATTCATAATGCTTCCTGCTTTAATTATTATTTTTATATATGCACAAGTATATATGTATGTATATATGTGTGTGTATATAAGTATGTATGTATATAAGTATGCATGTACACATATATGTGTGTATGTGTGTATATATATAAGTGTATGTATGTATGTATGTATGTATGTATGTATTGATGAGTTCATTTAGTGTTGTTCTTATGTTTAAATGTTGTGTTTAGGGTTGACAACTTGGGACTGGATAGACTATCAGAATTTTTCCTTGATAAGACTGATTCTCCCTCTCTTTGAAGACATTAATTGTCTGGAGCTCTTCTTCTTGGGGTGGATCCTTGTGAGATTTTCCCCCATCCATATTGGCACATCAAGTGGTATAAGATTTGTTCAGGTCTTCCAGGTGTTCAGAGGTCTCTATAAATTGGCTAAGTTTTAGAAGCTATGCTTTGTGCTTCCCACAATTAGAGTTAACTCAGTCATTCTGGATTTCTGACAGGGTTGAAAACTTACAGCCTCATAGCCAATCCTGGCTATTTACCTTGAGAGAAAAGATTTGAGTGGATGGTCGTCAGCTGACATTCATCCTAAAGCCAAAGAAAAAGCCAGGTTCAGAACTAAGTGTTTTAGTTAGGAGAGACGACAGAGGTTCTGGTTAGTCAACAAAATGATGGAATGGGTATTAGGACTATCTTGTACCTCACTGTTACAAATTGGCATAATTATGCTCTAATTGTATTTTGAGAGAAAGGTTTCATTTTAACAGGAAGGGTGATATGTAGGAGGAGCTAAGGTAGGAGGAGTACTGAGAGGAAGAGAAGGAGTAAGAAAAGGAGGAGAAGAAGGAGAGGAGAAGCTAGGTGATGAAAGAGAGAGAGAGGGGGGAGACAGGGAGGCAGATGTCCATGTATCTCCACCAGTCAAAGATAGTTGATATATCTAGGTTGGGTAGTGGGTTACACCTCTGATTGAACAATACCAAACTTATAAAGCCTATGATTAGCATTTTCTTAAAAAATGTATAAATGCAAAAAGGAAAAGGGGGCATGGGATAGGGGTTTTCTGGGGGGAGGAATGGGGAAAGGGAATGGCATATAAAGTGTAAATAAAATATCTAATAAAAATGGGGAAAAAAAGAATTGTTCAGGTCTTGCTTATGCAAGCAGATTGTTGAGATTTCCTGGATGCAACTTCCTAACATATATGGAAGACACTATGTGCAACAGAAATTATGGACCTCTGGCTTTTATAGTCTTTCAACAGTCTCTTCTATGATAGTCCCTAAGATCTGTCACTATGTAGTTATAGTGTGGTAAAATGTATCAGTTGTGGTTAGAGACCCCACAGACAGATGATTTATGTATTTGGATCAATTATGGGTTTCTGTAATAGTCTCCATCTGTTGGAAAATAAAGTTGCTTTGATGAGAGGTAAGAACTATACTTGTTGTGGCTCTAAGTATATGTATGCATGACTTCATGAGGTCCTAGGACAAGGGGACTGGAGGGAGCATACGTATACATAACACAGGCTATATAGGACAAACACAGCACCATTCCATATGAAGAAAAACTTAAAGCAATCTCATTGAACTCAGAAATAAGACAAGGTTATCAAGTATGCCAACTCTTTTTCAATCTGGTGCATGAAGAACTAGCTAGAACAATAAGACAGTAGAAGGAAATTGTAAAGATATAAATAAGGAAAAAAAACAAATTGCATCTATTTGCAGATGATACGATATACATAAGAGATCCCAGGAATTTCACTGGAAAACTTCTAGTGGCCATCAACACTTCCAGCTAAGTGGCAGTATACCAAATCAACTTACAAAACTCAGTAGCCTTTCTATATACCAACAATAAACACACTAGAAAGGAGATAAAGGAAATGCTCCCAATCACGATAGCCTTAAAAAAATCTAGTTCTATTTATTTGCCTGAAAAATTCATGGTGTCCTTGTTTTCAATACTTGAATAGTATTCCATTGTATAAATGTACCACATTTTCTTTATCCATTCTTCAGTTGAGGGGTCTCTAGTTTGTTTCTGGTTTCTGGCTATTATGAATATAGCTGCTATGAACTACTTGAGCAAATGTCCTTGTGGTATAGTGGAGCATCTTTTGGCTGAACCCAGGAGTGGTGTGCGGCTTCTTCCTCTAGCCAGGCAGGACTTCCAATGTAGGAGAAGGACATCAATCCACCCATAAAACCTTTGACTCAAAATTTATGCTGCCTACAAAATGTGCAGGGATAAAGATGGAGCAGAGATTGAGGGAAGAGCCAAACAATAACTGATTCAACTTGAGACTCACCCGATGGGAAAGAGCCAACCCTTGAAACTGTTAATGATGCTCTGCTGTGCTTGCAGAAAAAAGCCTAGCATGACTGTCCTCTGAGAGGCTTCATTCAGCAGGTAATGGGAACTGATACAGAGACTCACAGCCAAACATTAGACAGAGCTCAAGGAGTCTTGTGAAAGAGTGGGGAGGGGGTAGCATTGAGGGAGCTGGAGAAGTCAAGGACACCACAAGAAGACCTACAGTCGACTAACCTGAACTCATGGGGGCTCACAGATACTAAACTGACAATCAAAGAGCATGCATGGGCTGGACATAGGCCAGCCTATACATCTGCAGCAAAAGTGCAGCCTGGTCTTCAAGTGGGTCTCCAAATAACCAGAGTAGGGGTTGTCTATGACTTTGTTGCCTGGCTTTGGATCCCCTTCTTCTACCAGGGCTGCCTTCTCTGGCCTCAGTGAGAGAGGATGCACTTAGTCTTGCTGCTACTTGATGTGTGTGGAGGAGGCAGGGGGGTACTCATAGTGGAATTCTCCTCTGAAGATAAGGGGACGGAATGATGGGGGAGGGACTTTGTGAGAGTGAGACTTCGAGGAGAGGAGAGAGGAGGCTGTGATCAGGCTGAAAAGGGAATAAATTAATAAATGAAAAAAAAATCTAAGAATAAATATAACCAAGGGGTGAAAGGCTTCTATAATTAAATCTTTAAGTCTCTGAAGCAAAGAAGTTGAAGAAGACATTGGAAGATAGAAAGACACTTCAAAATCATGAATTGGTAGAATCAATATTATGAGAATGACCAAAAGCAATTTACAGATTAAGTACCCAGGATATTTTTTCATAAAAATAGTCAAAATTATCCAAAAATTCATATGGAACCATAAAAAGACTCCAGATAGTCAAAGAAACTCAAAGATAAAATAATTCTGGAGGGATTATCATACCATATTTGAAGCTGTGTTTCAAATTATAGAAATAAAAACTTCATGGCACTGGCACAAAGAGACAGGATGATCAATGAAACAAAATAGAAGACCCAGACGTGATGACATCTAACTGTCTGATACTTGACAAATACACCCTGGTGAGATGGCACCATCTTTGATAAATGGTGCTAGGAAAATTGGATATCAAAATGTAGAAGATTGAATTAGACTTTTGTCACCCTGCACAAAAAAAATTAACTCCAAATGAACCAAAAATGTCAACATGAAGCCTAAAATGCTGAAACTTATAGAAGAAAACACAGCCATGCACCAGACATGCACAGGAGGAGGCTTTCTGGATAGGATGCCACTCAGTCGGAAAAATGGGCCAACAATTTACAAACAATTTACAAGCCTCATAAAACTAAAACCTTTCAGACAGACACCCACTAGGAAGGAATTCATGCCTGGTACTTTAAACCTAGATCTATAGGGTCATAGGTCCCTAGAAGAGAAGGCACCGCTGCCACATTCCTAAGTGTATTTGTAACTGTATTCTGACGTATTTTGACTACGGTGATGGATACTGTCTTTTGATGACTCAACAGTAGGGCTTTTTGAATTTTTAATATTTTTTTATTCATGAGAAGTACTTACTAAGAATAACATTCCCTTGTCTCTACTTAAAGTATGCTTTGCTGAGCTCTGAGTATTGCATCGGGCTACTTCCTTGCAGACTGAGGAACCAGGATAATAAGCAGCAAGCAGGAAAGGCCCTCATCCTTGCCAAGAGCTGGTAGTGTGAATCCGCATTGGGTCACCTCAGCAGATGGTCTAATTTATCATAGCACATTTAAAACTGTTGTGCATTTATTCAAATTTCAGAAGCAAACTACCTCTTGCTCATTATGTCTTTGAACTGAGACCAAATTCTAAACTAGAGATTGCCACACTTCTTGATAGTTTTCTTATGTCTGTGTGTGTTGTGTAATTTTAGTTATTTTTCGACAAGGCTACTTAAGTTTGTGTATGTTATTAAGACAGGACATCATGGCCCAGGTTAGTCTGGAACTCACTAATTATAACAGTTACTGATGCCTCTGCCTCCTAAGAGTGCTGAAGTGGCAGACACTGAGCCAAACAACCTGCACTTTTATCTATTCCTTAACCTAAACAGCAGACAGGTATTTTGAGCCATCTGTGAATCCTGTAGTACCTCATCTTTTGCTCTGTTACCATCAAACTACTTTTCTTCTTTTAACTTTAGCATGTCACACAGTTACTGAGGGAGTTTCCTTATATCTCTGCCTACCAGCTGGCTTGTTTAACTTGCAAATGAAGTATTTGTCCTACAGTGGTATTAGTGGTAGATTCTCTTGGATGTTTTGTTATATTTTCCTGCAACACTTAAATGAATAGAAAATGAAAAATAACATGAGTATTATACAATGTACTTAAGATTAAAATGTGTGTGTTTGTGTAAATGTGTGTATGTGTGTGTAAGAGAGAGAAAGAGAGACAGAGAGAGAGAGAGGCGAAAAGAGGTACCTTGCTTAGTCTGATTTTGATGTATATTGTCAGCACAATGGTTATTATATGCTGTGATGGTTTATATATGCTTGGCCCAGGAAGTGTGTGTCCTTTGGAGGTGTGGTCCTGTTGGGGTAGGTATGTCACTGTGGGTGTGGGTTATAATGCCATAGTCCTAGCTGCCTGGAAGTTAGTCTTTCACTACCAGCCTTCACATGAAGATATAGAAGCCTCAGCTCTGCCTGCACCATGCCTGCCTGGATGCTGCCCTGCTCCCACCTTGATGATAATGAACTGAACCTCTGAACCTTTAAGCCAGCCCCATTTTAATGTTGTCCTTTATAAGAGTTGCCTTGATCATGGTGTTTGTTCACAGCAGTAAAACCATAACTAAGACATATGCAAAAATTATTAAGAAATGAAATGTTTTCAACCTATGAAATATAAGTAAGTTATTAAAAGCTACATATCCATATTTAGAAGATGTCATTATAATGTGGATTAAATGGAAAGCTTCCAATTAAGACTGAGATGCCATTGAGTAAAATGGTGCCTTGATCCGAAAGAGCTATTCATAAGAATTTACAGGTGCCTGACATGTATGAGCTTTGTCAGACTCCTAGCCAAGAAAGTAGTAGGTTTTCTCACATCAACTTAAGAAACAGTGATTTGTACAGAATCACCAAAGATTTCATCATGACCTTTGCTTATTTGTTTGTTCTTTGCAAATTATCATCTCCAAGTTCAATTTACTTTATAAAGGTCTTTTCCTGTTCATCAAATATGACTTCAGTTAAATTAGGAAGGCCACAATTAATTAATATTATATTTAATATTATATTTAATAGATAATAATATTATTATATTTAATAGAATTAATATTTATAAAAATATAAAAGCAAAAAGGAGGAGGAGGGATGGGATAGGGGCTTTATTGGGGGAAATGGGGAAAGGGGATAACATCTGAAATGTAAATAAATAAAATATCCAATAAAAATATGTTATGGTACATTACATATGTTTAATCTCTGTGTTAGAGATTCATAGGTACATTCAGTAAGTAAATCTGCACATAAGGAATTTAAATATTACTCCTTGTTCTGTAAGAACAACCTTCCCCCTCTGGTCCACTAATAGCCACTTTTAAATACACTCCCTGGGAAGTTGTACACAGAAAAATACCAACTTGAAGCTAAAGGAGCAGTGCATTCTGTACCTTCACAAAGCTTCTGGCTTTAGGCTGTGCTATAATTTCCAAACTTAAGAGTTCCATTTTTGGTTGAAAATTTTATTACAACAGAAAAAAAAGCCCATTCTTTCCAAAAATTAGAACTTAACATTTTTAATGTTCTTTGTAAAGAAAATGGAAAAGGTTAATGTACATAAACTAAGGTGGCAAATGTTACTGATTATTCGGTATTATAATTAACAAAGACTATTGGCCCATTTGGTATAATATTATAGAATTTTATGGGTTTCTTTATGTACATTTCATGTGATTTATTTAAAATTAAATTGGTGTGGCTTGTTTATTTGTTTTGTTGCTGAAATGGCATCTTTCCATGAGGCTCAGATTCACGTGGAGTTGACTTTTGTCTCTGAGGCTGGCCTTACACTCACGGGACTCCTATACCTACGCCACCCCCCAGCTCTGAATTTATAAATAAATGCTGACAACCCAGCTATATTTTAAACATACTGCTATCACTGTTTATTTTTCCAGTGACATTTTGTTTATTTTATTATTTTCAGTGCAGTAAGATTCAATAAGGTAAGAACCAATAAGATGTAAGTAATAGCTGAGGATTTCTTGTAATAATAATTATAACAATGAGTTTACACAGTAAATGAAAAAGAGAGATGTCATATAGATTGATTTATTAGAGGCACTGTATGTTCCTAAATGATTGGTAAATTTTCCTTTTTTATAAGGATTATTTAAAAAATTCAAAATCATCCTTTAAATGTTATATCTCCCAAACAGAGTTTATAAAATGCTCTCATTTAGCCATATTTATTTAATAAATTGTTTATTTTTTAAATACATCATAAGAACGACTGATTTTCCTTTTTGATATAATGCTTTTATTAATTCTTGAGAATTTCATACATGCATACAATATATTTTGATCATATGCATCTCCACCCTCTATACAACTCTTCTACACACCTCTTCACCTTTTCCTAATGTTGTGTCATTTTTTAAATTTTTAACCCACTGCTTCCAGTGTGTATTGTCCATATATAAAAGGGTATGTCACCATCCACTTGAGTTGTAGTCGACCTATCATGAGGCCACTCCCCCTAAAAAAGACCAACTCTTTCTTCCCCAGAAGCCATCAACTGTAAATAGCTCCTTTTTTTTTCTTTTTTATTTTATTTTATTTTATTTTTTTTATTAGATCTTTCATTTACACTTCAGATACCATCCTGTTTCCCCATTCCCCCCCCCCTTAGAAAACCCCTATCCCATGCCCCCTTTTCATTTTGTATTTATACATTTTTTTAAGAAATGTTAATCATAGGCTTTATAAGTTTGGTATTGTTCAATCAGAGGTGTAACCCACTACCCAACCTAGATATATCAACTATCTTTGACTGGTGGAGATACATGAACATCTGCTTCCCTGTCTCCCCCCTCTATCTCTCTTTCATCACCTAGCTTCTCATCTCCTTCTTCTTCTCCTCTTCTTACTCCTTTTCTTCCTCTCAGTACTCCTCCCACCTTAGCTCCTCCTACACATCACCCTTCCTGTTAAAAGGAAACTTTTCTCTCAAAATACAATTAGAGCATAATTATGCCTATTTGTACCAGTGAGGTACAAGATAGTCCTAATACCCAGTCCATCCTTTTGTTGACTAACCAGCACCTCTGTCATCTATCCTAACTAAAACACTTAGTTCTGAACCTGGCTTTTTCCTTGGCTTTAGGATGAATGTCAGCTGATGACCATACACTCAGATCTTTTCTCTCAAAGTAAATAGCTATAAGTTTTCAACCCCATCAGAAATCCAGAATGACTGAGTTGACTATAATTGTGGGAAGCACAAAGCATAGCTTCTAAAACTTAGCCAATTTATAGAGACCTCTGAACACCTGGACACTCGCTCTACTTCAAAACGTTGGAGCATCTGTTCTTCTGCCTTCTGGCCCAGGATCATCTGACAGACCTTAGTGCTGCAGAATTATTAAGGGCTGATTACTCTGTCTAGGCAGATATAATCAGTCGACTATTCTGCAAGTGTGTCCTTTTCTGGACAGTAATTTGTCTGTAGAAGGAAAGTGGCAATTTTTGCCTAGTGGCTGTCTCACCACAACTGGAGTAACTCCAAGGATGCTCAATTTCTTCTTAGAATTTAACATAGGAAGCTGTCCGGAGCAGACAGGTCTCTAATGAAAATGAACATTAATACTGAAATGTTTGTCATGTCAATTCTAAGGATTTCTGATGTTTTGAAAACCAGCTATCCATGTAAGGTAATCTGGACTGTTGCCTGTTAACTCCACTCAGCTATTTCTAAATAAAACATAAAGAACACCCTTATAATAAACTCCAAGTCATGAATTTGCTATAGTCCCTTAACTCACAGGCTGACCATCTCAAATCAGTTAAAAAAGTTAAAGAAGGACTGGGTCTAAGCTTTGTATTCCTAAGTGTGTTATACTGGTACAATGCCTATGAGAGTAACAATATTCATCTCACTCTTATATCACTAAGAAGCTCATGCCAATGAAAACCTTAAAATTTGTAAACAAAGTAAATTGGTGCCATTTAAGAATTTATATCTTCATCTTGATATTAATTATACAGATTTCTACTAATAGGTTATGGCTATGCAACAAACCCTAGCTAATCCTCTCTATTCCGACAAAACCACTACTTTTCCCTAAGGAGACAGCCCAACATTTACCACCTTAGTCCCCATGCCCAGGGAATAGGGGCGCTGACTCATCATTAGCTTCTTCAAGCTGATTATGGGCGTTGAGATATTAGAAGAGGAGTGGGGGGGGGGGAGAGCAAGTTGACAATCCTCTGATGCTGTGTCTTCACTGCCTCCAGATGGAATTCACGGACCTCAGAGGTTTGAGCAGGTCTGCCCAGCTTGCTTGTTGAGTAGATACACCAAGGCTGATCATTCTGCAATATACAATTCTCAAAACAAATTTTAGTATCAAGATAGTTTTTTTTTTTAAGGAGGGCTGACATTTTATTAAGAATTTGGTTCTAACCGCTTTTCTATTTTTCCCCTCTTTTATTGGATATAATATTTACATTTCAAATTTTATCCCCTTACCATATTTCCCCCACCACCCAGGAACCCCTTATCCCATCCCCCCTCCTCCTGCCTCTATGAAGGTGTTACCCACCTACCCCCAGCCTCCCTCCCCACCCTCAGATTCCCCCCCCTCAGTGCTCAGCCTTCAGGGTACCAATGATCTTGTCTCCCACCTATGCCCAACAGGGCCATCCTCCCCTACATATACAGCTGGAGTCATGTGTCTCTCCCTATGTGCACCTGGGCTGGTGGTTTAGACCCTGGGGAGCTCTGGCTGGTTGGTATTCTTGCTCTCCTCACAGGGCCACCAGCCCGTATGGTTCACGGTTCCCTCAATTTACTCTCTAACTCCTCCATTGGGAACTTTGATCAGATTAATGGATAGCTGTGGGTATCTGTGGGTATGTCCGACTCTGAGAGACCTCTAAGGAGACAGCCTTATCAGGCTGCTGTCAGCTTTCCCATCCTGACATCCCTATCAGCGTCTATTTTTGGTGACTGCCTATGGAATGAATACCCAGACACAATGGTCTCCCTACAACCCCCCCTTATGATTCTGACCCACACTGTGTCTCCATATTTGCTCCCTTGGTTATTTAGTTACTCCTTCTAAGAAAGACCTAGGCATCCTCACTTGTTCTTTCTTCTTCATGAGCTTCGTGTCTTCTGGTAGTTGAATCTTTGTTGTTTCAAACTTTTGGGCTAATCTCCGCTTATCAGTGAGTAAATACCATGTGTGTTCTTTTGTGATTGGGTTACCTCACTCAGGATGATATTTTCTAGATCCATCCATTTACCTAAGAATTTCTCGAATTCATTATTTTTAATAGCTGAGTAATATTCCATTGTGTGAATGTACCACATTTTTTGTATCCATTCCTCTGTTGAAGGGCATCTGGGTTCTTTCCAGCTTCTGGCTATTATAAATAGGGCTGCTATGAACATAGTGGAGCATATGTCTTTGTTATTTGTTGAGGCATTTTCTGGGTATATACCCAGAAGTGGTATAGCTGGGTCCTCAGGTAGTGCTATGTCCAATTTTCTGAGGAACCGCCAGACTGACTTCCAAAGTGGTTGTACCAGCTTGCAACCACACCAACAATGCAGGAGTGTTCCTCTTTCTTCACATCCTCGCCAGCATCTACTATCACCTGAGTTTTTGATCTTAGCCATTCTGACTGGTGTGAGGTGGTATCTCAGTGTTGTTTTGATTTGCATTTCCCTGATGACTAAGGATGTTGAGCATTTCTTAAGGTGCTTCTCGGCCATTTGAGTTTCCTCAGTTGAGAATTCTTTGTTTAGCTCTGTACCCCATTTTTTAATGGGGTTATTTTGTTGTTTGGCGTCTAATTTCTTGAGTTCTTTGTAAATATTAGATATTAGCCCCCTATCAGATGTAGGATTGGTAATGATCTTTTCCCAATCTGTTGGTTGCCGTTTTGTCTTGTTGACAGTGTCCTTTGCCTTACAGAAGCTTTGCAATTTGATGAGGTCCCATTTGTCGATTCTTGATCTTAGAGCATAAGCCATTGGTGTTCTGTTCAGGAACTTTTCCCCTGTGCCTAGGTATTCGAGGGTCTTCCCCAACTTCTCTTCTAATATTTTCAGTGTACCTGGCTTTATGTGAAGGTCTTTTATCCACTTGGAGTTGAGCTTTGTGCAAGGAGATAAGAATGGATTAATTTGCATTCTTCTACATGTTGACCTCCAGTTGAGCCAGCACCACTTGTTGAAAATGCTGTCCTTTTTCCACTGGATGAATTTAGCTCCCTTGTCAAATATCAAGTGACCATAGGTATGCGGGTTCATTTCTGGGTCTTCAATTCTGTTCCATTGATCGTCCTTTCTGTCTCTGTACCAATACCAAGCAGTTTTTATCACTACTGCTCTGTAGTACAGTTTGAGGTCCGGAATGGTGATTCCCCCAGAGGTTCTTTTATTGTTGAGAATAGTTCTCGCTATCCTAGGTTTTTTGTTATTCCAAATGAATTTGTAAATTGCTTTTTCTATCTCTATGAAGAATTGATTTGGAATTTTGATGGGTATTGCATTGAATCTGTAGATTGCTTTTGGCAGGATAGCCATTTTTACTAAATTAATCTTGCCAATCCAGGACCATGGGAGATCTTTCCATCTTCTGAGATGTTCTTCAATTTCTTTCTTGAGAGACTTGAAGTTCTTGTCATACAGATCTTTCACTTGCTTTGTTAGATTCACTCCAAGATAATTTATTTTATTCGTGGCTATTGTGAAGGGTGTCATTTCCCTGATTTCTTTCTCTGCCTGTTTATCCTTTGAGTAGAGGAAGGCTACTGATTTGTTTGAGTTGATTTTATATCCAGCCACATTGCTAAAGTTGTTTATCAGGTTTAGGAGTTCTCTGGTGGAAGTTTTAGGTTCACTTAAGTATACTATCATGTCATCCGCAAATAGTGAAATTTTGACTTCTTCCTTTCCTATTTGTATCCCTTTGACTTCCTTTTGTTGTCTAATTGCTCTAGCTAAGACTTCCAGTACTATATTGAATAGGTAAGGTGAGAGTGGGCAGCCTTGCCTAGTCCCTGATCTTAGTGGGATTGCTTCCAGTTTCTCTCCATTTAGTTTGATGTTGGCTACTGGCTTGCTGTATATTGCTTTTACTATGTTTAGATATGGGCCTTGTATTCCTGATCTTTCCAAGACTTTTAACATGAAGGGATGTTGAATTTTGTCAAATGCTTTCTCAGCATCTAGTGATATGACCATGTGGTTTTTCTCTCTGAGTTTATTTATGTAGTGGATTACATTGATGGATTTCCGAATATTGAACCATCCCTGCATTCCTGGGATAAAGCCTACTTGATCTTGATGGATAATTGTTTTGATGTGTTGTTGGATTCGGTTTGCGAGAATTTTATTGAGTATTTTTGCATCAATATTCATAAGAGAGATTGGTCTGTAGTTCTCTTTCTTTGTTGGGTCTTTCTGTGGTTTAGGTATGAGTGTAATGGTAGCTTCATAGAATGAATTGGGTAGTGTTCCTTCTGTTTCTATTCGATGGAATAACTTGAAGAGGATTGGTATTAGGTCTTCCTTGAAGGTCTGAAAGAATTCTGCACTGAAACCATCTGGCCCCGGACATTTTTTGGTGGGAAGATTTTTAATGACTGTGTCTATTTCTTTAGGCGTTATGGGACTGTTTAGGTGGTTTATCTGCTCCTCGTTTAACTTTGGTACCTGGTATCTATCTAGAAAATTGTCCATTTCCTCCAGATTTTCCAATTTTGTTGAGTATAGGCCTTTGTAGTAGGATCTGATAATTTTTTTAATTTCCTCTGTTTCTGTTGTTATGTCTCCCTTTTCAGTTCTGATTTTATTAATTTGAATGCTGTCTCTGCGCCCTTTGGTTAGTCTGGCTAAGGGTTTGTCTATCTTGTTGATTGCTCCTGGTTTTGTTGATATTTTGTATAGTTCTTTTTGTTTCGACTTGGTTGATTTCAGCCCTGAGTTTGATTATTTCCTGCCGTCTACTCCTCTTGGGTATACTAGCTTCTTTTTGTTCTAATGCTTTCAGGTTTGCTGTCAAGTTGTTGATGTATGCTCTTTCCACTTTCTTTTTGTGAGCACTTAGAGCTATGATTTTTCCTCTTAGTACTGCTTTCAATGAGTCCCACATGTTTTGATATGATGTGCCCTCATTTTCATTTAAATCTAAAAAGTCTTTAATTTCTTTCTTAATTTCTTCCTTGACCAAGTTGTCATTGAGTAGAGCATTGTTCAGTTGCCAAGTGTATGTCGGTTTTCTGATGTTTTTGTCCATGTCAAAGACAAGTCTTAATCCATGGTGGTCTGATAAGGTGCTGGGGATTATTTCAATCTTTTTGTATCTGTTGAGGCCTGTTTTGTGACCAATTATATGGTCTATTTTCGAGAAGGTACCATGAGGTGCTGAGAAGAAGGTGTATTCTTTTGTTTTAGGGTGAAATGTTCTATAGATGTCAGTTAAGTCCAATTGGTTCATAACTTCTGTTAGTTTCATTGTGTCTCGATTTAGTTTCTGTTTCCATGACCTGTCCATAGCTGAGAGTGGGGTGTTGAAATCTCCCACTATTATTGTGTAGGGTGCAATGTATGCTTTAAGTTTTAGTAAAGTGTCTTTTATGTATGTGGGTGCCCTTACATTTGGGGCATAGATGTTGAGAATTGCAAGTTCCTCTTGGTACATTTTTCCTTTCATGAATATGAAGTGTCCTTCTTTATCTTTTTTGATTACTTCTGGTTGAAAACTGATTTTATTTGACATTAGAATCGCTACTCCAGCTTGTTTCTTGGGACCATTTGCTTGGTAGATTGTTTTCCAACCTTTTACTCTGAGGTAGTGTCTGTCCTTTCCACAGAGGTGCGTTTCCTGAATGCAGCAAAATGTTGGGTCCTGTTTACGTATCCAGTCTGATAGTCTATGTCTTTTTACTGGAGAATTGAGTCCATTGATATTAAGAGATATTAAGGAAAAATGAGTGTTGTTTCCTGTTATTTTTGTTATTGGCAGTGGGGATATGTTTGTGTAGCTACCTTCTTTTACGGTTTTTGGAAGATTACTTTCCTGCTTTTTCCAGGTTGTAGTTTCCCTCCTTGTGATGGAGTTTTCCACCAATTATCCTTTGAAGTGCTGGGTTTGTATTGAGATACTGTGTAAATTTGGATTTGTCATGGAATATTTTGGTTTCTCCATCAATAATGATTGACAGTTTTGCTGGGTATAGTAGTCTGGGCTGACATTTATGTTCTTTTAGGGTCTGTATGATATCAGTCCAGGATCTTCTGGCTTTTATGGTCTCTGGTGAGAAGTCTGGTGTAATTCTTATAGGTCTGCCTTTATATGTTACTTTGCCTTTTTCCCTTACTGCTTTTAGTATTTTTTCTTTGTTTTGTACATTTGATGTTTTGACTATTATGTGGCGGGAAGTATTTCTTTTCTGGTCTAAACTATTTGGAGTTCTGTAGGCTTCTTGTATATTTATGGACATCTCTTTCTTTAGGTGAGGGAAGTTTTCCTCTATAATTTTGTTGAGAATATTTACTGGTCCTTTAAGTTGGGAGTCTTCCCCCTCATCTATTCCTATCATCCTTAGGTTTGGCCTTCTCATTGTGTCTTGGATTTCTTGTATATTTTGGGTTAGTAGCTTTTTGTATTTTGCATTTTCTTTGACAGTTGTGTCTATGTTTTCCATGGTATCTTCTGCACATGAGATTCTCTCTTCCATCTCTTGTATTCTGTTGGTAATACTTGTATCTATGACTCCTGATCGTTTTTTTAAGTTTTCTATCTCCAGGGTGTTCTCCCTTTGTGATTTCTTTATTGTTTTTACTTCCGTTTTTAGATCCTGCATGGTTTTGTTTAATTCCTTCTCCTGTTTGGTTGCATTTTCTTGTAATTCCTTAAGGGATTTTTGTGTTTCCTCTCTAAGGGTTTCTATCTGTTCTTTGAGAGTGTTATTTATGTCTTTCTTAAAGTCCTCTATCATCATCATGAGAAGTGATTTTAATTCTGAATCCTGCTTTTCTGGTGTGATGGGGTGTTCAGGGCTTGCTATGATGGGGGAACTGGGTTCTGATGATGCCATGTAACTTTGGTTTCTGTTGCTTACGTTCTTGCGCCTGCCTTTTGCCATCTGGTTAATTCTAGTGCTACCTGTACTTCTGTCTCTGATTGAAGCCTGTCTTTCCAGTTGTCTCGCTTTTGTTTGGTCTTCTAGGAGTCCAGATGTCTTTGTGGTTTTTTTCCAGCTGCCCTGATTACAGTGGTATCTCTAGGATGCCTCAGGATATGGTGCCTCCAAGGTAGCAGTCCAGCTAGATGTCTGCTGTTCTGGGTGCAGTGTCTCCTCTTGGATATCTCAGGGTATGTTGTCTGACACTCTGAGTTCAGTTGTTCCTCTGTGGCTCTGGGTTGAGCGGACCTTCCAGTATGTCTCAGGTGGAATCCGGGGTCCACACTACTGCAGACCTGGTAGAGGTCTGGTCTGGGACTCAGACCCTGCAGGCCTCAGACCGGAGGGGGGGCGAGCAGCAGAAGGAGCGTGCTAGTGCTGGCTATGGGTTCTATGGATCCCCCAGAATGTGTCTGGGGGACTCCTGGGTGCACTTATCCGCAGGCCTCAGACTGCAAGAGGGGCGAGCAGGGGAAGGGGCGTGCTAGCGCTGGCTATGTGTTCTATGGATCCCCCAGAATGTGTCTGGGGGTTCCTGGGTGCACTTACCCGCAGGCCTCAGACTGCAGGAGGGGCGAGCGGCGGACGGGGCGTGCTAGCGCTGGCTATGGGTTCTATGGATCCCCCAGAATGTGTCTGGGGGACTCCTGGGTGCACTTATCCGCAGGCCTCAGACTGCAAGAGGGGCGAGCAGGGGAAGGGGCGTGCTAGCGCTGGCTAGGGGTTCTATGGATCCCCCAGAATGTGTCTGGGGGGCTCCTGGGTGCACTTACCCGCAGGCCTCAGACTGCAGGAGGGGCGAGCGGTGGACGGGGCGTGCTAGCGCTGGCTATGGGTTCTATGGATCCCCCAGAATGTGTCTGGGGGACTCCTGGGTGCACTTATCCGCAGGCCTCAGACTGCAAGAGGGGCGAGCAGGGGAAGGGGCGTGCTAGCGCTGGCTAGGGGTTCTATGGATCCCCCAGAATGTGTCTGGGGGGCTCCTGGGTGCACTTACCCGCAGGCCTCAGACTGCAGGAGGGGCGAGCGGTGGACGGGGCGTGCTAGCGCTGGCTATGGGTTCTATGGATCCCCCAGAATGTGTCTGGGGGGCTCCTGGGTGCACTTACCCGCAGGCCTCAGACTGGAGGAGGTGTAAATAGCTCCTTAAATAGAGCTGAGGGAATCCATACTGAATCATTGACTGGCTTTATGTTGTACAGTCAACCTCATTGAGATTATGAGTGCCAACAGTCTTGTCATGACTAGCAGTCACTGTTATGGGTCATCCTCCCCAACCTCTGGCTTTGGTAATCTTTCTACCACCTCTTTCATCATGGTCTGTGAACTCTAGAGAGGTGGGATATAGTTGTTCTTTTTGTAGCTGAGCGCTCTGAGCACTCCTCCGTTTTTCCCAACACTTTGACCAATTGTGAGTTTTTGTATTAGCCTCCAGCTACTGAACAGAGAAACTTCTCTAATGAAGTCTAAGATAGATAGATATAGATAGATATAGATATGTATATATACATATATGCAGATATAGGTATAGGTATAAGTATAGATATGTGTGTATGTATGTATGTATATACATTTGCTATATATGTGTGTATATATATATATATATATATATATATATATATATATATATATAGCAAATATATATATATATGTTTGTTAGTCCAGTGACCTGAATTTAGAGAGCAATTTGATAGTGTGTCCACTTAGAAAAATAATGATAATAGGTTTGCCCTTGGGACCTACGATTCCCAAGAATTTTATAAATGGTGTATCTATAGCTAGTTCTGTACATTGTTGTTTTAAGTAGGTTCTGTGGGAGTATAACATGTTTTCTAATATTCAGTGGCTATTGAGTTTTCTGCATACCATTCCTTCATATCTTACGCATTCCTAAGATATATAAATTTTCTTATTCATTTATATTTTGGTATACTAATCAATTGACATTTATGTATCATATACTTTCTCTATTAATGATCCATAAAATTTATTTATGAGCTCTTATATATGGTACCTTCGGTTCCTATAAAGTTCTCTTACATTTTTAACTCAAACAATTTAAATATGTGTTTTCATTCTTGGGCTATAGTTTTCATTTAATGAAATGGTTTTCAGTACCACATGATAAGGACATATTTCTACACATATTTATTTGGTATTAACACCCAATTTTGCTTTGCAAACAATTTTGTGCCTTTGGGAGTTATCGTTACCTTCTGGATGCTGAAATTTGCCCTCAGAATCTTTTCTATAGAGATTATGCAGTTAGGTTTGGTGGTGTTATTGTGCTTTGAGCACTTTTTTTTTACTAGGAAAGTTCTTTGGATAAAGTGATCTTTTATTTTCTAGTACCCATTATTAATATGATTATGATCAATGATAGTGCCAAACTCCATGATAGAATACAATGCCATCACATGTTGAGAGAAAACATACAAGACCCATTTTGTGCAAGAGCAATGGCTAACCCATGAATCAAATGACCAGAGCTAGTGGTGATGATTATTTACTCTGTGCTAGACATTATAGGTAATATTCCCTTTAATTAGGTAATTTAACTCTGACAGATATTCTATTGAATGAGTTCTGTTATAATTTCTGCTTACAAAGGAAACAGAAGAAGACTAATAGAACTCTAAACAACCGTCAGTGTTAAGCATAATCAAAACCACATTGACGAAAACAATATGAACCAATGTCCTAGCCTGCTATTTGTCCCAGTGTTTTCATTATTCCTTTGAGAAACTTTTATTGCAAAATTAATGGGAAATGAAGTTGCTGCTAATATTACTATTTTGTATAGAGATTCTTTCACTAAGAACTACTAAGCCATAAATAACATGGCTCTCATCATGTTCTACCCTCCTTAGAAAATAATTACTTAGGTATTAAGATAATAAGTGAGCCTTAATAGATCCAATCATTGACAGTAAGAACCAGTTGGTGGCTAAGATCGTTTACTATTGCTGTTATTTAGTTTCTTTTTCTTTGGCAAAATGCCCTGACAAAGGTAGCTTAAGAAATGAATGATTTATTACCACAGCAAAAATGTTCCAGCAGCAGGCACTTGAGGAAGCTGATTACACGGCACCCACAGTCAGGAAGCAGAGAAAATCGTATATCTCACTCACTAGACTGCACTTCTGCTTGTGCAGTCTAGAACCCAGGCCTAGGGAATGGTACCACCCACTTTTAGAATCCATTTTCCTACTTTACTTAACCTAATCAAGACAATCTTCCACTAGGCTAACTTAACCAAAACAATTCCTCACAGGTGTGCTTAGAAGCTTGCCCCTAGATAATTCTAGAAATTGCAATGATGATAATAAATATTATCTACTACACAGGGTCTTCTGGACTCATGCCTTAGCTTGAGTGACTTGGAACTCCTAATCCTCCTGCTTCTGCCTATCAATTTCTGGGAACATGGACATTCAGTGTAATTCTAAATGGTGAATATTTCAGCAACGCTATTATGAGGGCATCAGAGATGGATATATAAGGAACCATAGCATCCCAGATAGTGGAGGTTTGGGCAGGTCTGCTCAGTATGCTTGATGAGTAGATACACCAAGGCTGTGTATTCTGCAATATACAATTCTCAGAACAAGTTTTAGTATCAATTAAAAAAAAATTTTTTTCTTAGAGGGTTGTTTTTTTTTTTAAAGATGTTGGTTCTAGCAACTTTTCTTTTTCTTTTTTTTCCCTTTTTAAAATTGGTTGTAATATTTACATTTCAATTTTTATCCCCTTATCCCATTCCCCCCACCACCCAGGAACCCCTTATCCCATCCCCCCTCCTCATGCTTCTATAAGGGTATGATTTTTCAATTTCTATGATGCTGTTTCCATTAACATAAATTGCCTCCTAAATTTCTAAATCCTTCCCTTTATCTTATTAAATCTCCTATTTTTCTTTCTTTTTTTGTCATTTTTTCTCCTTTTCCCCCTTTTTTATCTCTCTATTTTAAAAAAAAAAAAATTGGGTATTATATTTAATTTCAGATTTTATCCCCTTACCCCACGTCCTCCCACCACCCAGAAACCTCCTTGCCCATCCCCCTCCTCGTGCTTCTATGAGGCAGTGCCCCACCTACCCCCCACTACCCCTTTCCCACCCTCAGATCCCCCCACTCTGTGTTCATTTTTTATAGGACCAAGAAACTCCTCTCCCACCTATGCCCGACAAGGCCATCCTCCCCTACATATACTGCTGGAGTCATGGGTCCCTCCCTATGTGCTCCCAGGCTGGTGGTTTAGACCCTGGGGGGCTCTGGTTGTTTGGTATTTTTGCTTTCCTCCTGGGGTCACAAACCCTTTTTGCTCTTTCAGTCTTCTCTCTAAGTTCTCCATTGGGAAACCCTTGATCATATCAGTGGTTAGCTGTGAGCATCGTCCTCTGAATGTGTTAGTCTTTGGCAAACCTCTAAGTAAACAGCTATATCATATTCTTGACAGCATGCACTTCCAGCCATTTTAACAGGAAGGGTGAAGCTAGGTGATGAGAGAGAGAAAGAGAGGGGGACATGGAGTCAGATGTCTCCACCAGTCAAAGATAGTTTATATATCTAGGTTGGATATTGGGTTACATTTCTGATTGAGCATTACCAAACTTATAAAGCCTTTGATTAACATTTTAAAAAAATGTATAAAAGCAAAAAGGAAAAGGGGGCATGAGATAGGAGTTTTCTAGGGAGGGGAAATGGGGAAAGGGGATGGCATCTGAAATGTAAATAAAATATAAAAAATAAATAAATTTTAAAAATAAATAAAAGTCAACGTCTCTGGTAAAAAAAAGAAGCTTCTGGAAGCACAAAGTAATGCATGCCATTGGGTTTTTGTTTTTTTTTCTCTTTTTCATATCTAAGAAGACACTAATTAAATACCATAAGTTCTATTTAAGGGCAAGACTAAAAATTATTGAATAGAAAAAATTAAAAGGGATGGTTTTGAAAACAATAAAGACTAAGAAGTAAGAGAAAACAAAATGTTTGTGTAAACATGGAGGTCAGAAAGGAGCAAAAGTAAAATTTAGGTGCCTCTCCAAAAAAAAAAAAAAAAAAAAAAAAAAAAAAAAAAAAAAAAAAAAAAAAAATCCTAGATAGCACCCAGTGAAAGGAGAAAAGATAAGCTACTCTTTCTTAAGCAATATAGAAAATGAACTGTAGTGCTATATGATAGCATCATTTCAGAGTAGCTCAACCTATATTGAGAATCTCCCAATGGCATTAGTTTCCCTCTTGTTACCTAGCTGTTAACTGATATTAGTATGATGTTCTTTAGTAAATGGCTGGATTGTGTCCCCAGCAAAAAATAGGAATTATAAACTAAATGATATTATATATATACATATATGTAAAATCATTCTACCTAATATATAATATACATACACATTATATAATATCAATATATATTACACATATACATACATACACACACATGCACATACAGTAGTGTGATTTTGCCTTTGTATTTCAATATCAAACAGTCCAGACCATTATAAGAGATACTCTATTAAATACACATTCAAATTTTCTAATGAGCTGTTAAGAAAGAGAGGATAGGTAAATAATTTTTCATTGTAAGCATTAAAATGTCCTTGTAAATTAGCTTTGTGCTAGTTCAACAAGTATTTCTTGAGCACTTAACTCTGGGAGTATACTAACCATAATAATGCAATTAAAGACTAAATCATCCTTGAATCCTCAAAGAATCCATAGCCTTTATTCCTGAAACATTGTAAACTATCACTTAGCAAGTTTCTGAGACATTAGCAGGAAAATTAAGTTTTGATGATAAATTGATTACAAAGGAAATAGCCCACATTTTCAGTAAAGTGTGGATTCTTTTCTCAACAATGCTATCTTAGAATTTGATTTTTTTCTCCATTTAGAGGTAAAATTTGACATCATAAATTGCTAATAAAGTATGGTAAGAAGATGATGACATTTCCAAGTGTAAGCATAAGAACAGTTGTATGCTTATGGTTTCTTTTGAAACCCTGTCTTTTCATGTAAGCCAGCTTGGGTAATCCAGGCCAGATTGACTAATTGATTGAAGAATTACAAGTGAGCCTAACTGAGATCAGACCTTCCAGATCAAAAATTCTGCCCAACCCATCTATAGTACATGAAAAAAAAATAACCTGTTACTATAAAGGCTTTAAACCTAAGGCGTTAGTACTAGGATGGTTTGCTTTGTAGAAATATCTAACTGATAGGAATACAGTTTATAGGCATGGGTATAGCTCAGCAAGTTTAGTCAGCCTGGGAACACGTAGATAATGCGCATGGATGGACAGAGTGGGAAAGTACCATGGTAAGAACAGATGAGAGATTATCATGTTAGACTTCACTAATCTTATAAGCTCTTCAAAGCCCAAGCCTTTCGGTCGGGACTGCCAAGAACCTGGATGTCCTCATTGATATGAGTCAGGGCCAATTTTAAGGCTCAAGAACTTAATATCCAAAATTGTAAATGTGAAAGTTGATAGACACCACAGAGACTTCATGTCCTTACCCTGCAAATGACAAAAGGTTACAGTGGGAATTAAGAACCTGTTCTGAATTATGCAATTGCTCTCATCAGTATCTATTGCTTGCTGTACATGTGCAGTCAAGTAGTCTACTATCTTTATTCAAGATTTCAGCAAACTTTATTTCTGGATTATAGATGTCTGCCCTCTCCTTGAATCTTCAAATGGCATGGAGCTGAGATAAAGTAAGCAAGCCCTCCCTCACCTATTCTCAAAGGGCTTGTATCATACAATGCAGGGTCTGCAATGGTGTTACATCTCAGAAGTCCCACCTTGATTACATGGTAGTATGCTTATTAAATTTTCATTGAGTTTAGAAGCACAAATACACAGTCCATAGCACTTTAAAATTATGTCATGTGCCTTTTACTGTATATAAAAACAAAAATTAGGTATAAAGGAAGCATTTCTGCTTCCCTCTCCCAGGTACACTGTGAACAGGTTCTGTCTCACTGTGTAGATGCTTGAGGAGTTTTTGCAAATTGCCCCTTTGAAACCTTCCCAGTGTATTTAGTCCATCTCATTTGAATGTCTGTTCCTAAAGGGCAGTAGTTGACCCTTTACTCTAGATTGTAGCTTCAGATCATTGGTACAGCATAGTCCAATATATTTTTTGTATGTTTTTGCTTCATTGAGAGGCTCTTGTAAACAAACCCCGGGCTTTGAGATAATACTTGAACTTCTTAGAGTTTTTTCTGTCTCATGGCACTTTTTCTCAGACTCAGACTTATAGTTGATGTTTTGAAATTGCTGTCTACCAACCAACATTGCAATACAGGGCTTTGCCAGCTGAGAACAGACAGTTAGTGGTATTTTGTTTGAAGTTCTTACATTCCGCTGTTATCCAGCTTGCTCAAAATATTGCACCATGTTAGGCCTCCAGGCAGGAGCCTCTTGTTAACTCTTCCATCCATTTCCATTAGATTTGAGCTTCCTTATGTATCCCCATTAGATTTTTTTTGAGACAGAGCCTCACTATTCAGCCCTGGTTGCTCACTATATAGAGCAGGCTGGCCTAGAACTCACAGAGATATGCCTGCCTCTGTTTCCCTTTTACTGGAATTAATAACATTACCTCCATGCCCAGTGCCCATTAGCATATTTTGATGTTTCATTGAATCATTTTCACACTAATTCTCAGTATAGTACTGAACTTCATACATTTTTTACCTTCTTCCTACATCTCCAAATCAAACATTTAACTCACTGCTTTCCTTGGCCCTCTGGCAAGCCAGAGATATACTGTAAAATAGTCAGGATATTCTAAAGTATTTTCTTTTTATCTCCGAAATTCATTTTCAGACTCATAAGGCATTTAACCCGATATTTTTACGACCTTCACGTGCTTTCATGTATGAACACAGAGTTAAGTTTCTTTACAAGCTGGAGCAGAACACAAACAATCCATTTGCAGATCAGTGTAAGGGACCAGAACTCAGCATCCTTTAGAGACATAACCATCTGATGGTGGTTTATGACTCTGATACTGAGAATGTGTGTGTTACTGCTCTTGATTTGGACAGAGCTTCTGCATAAAAAAAAAATTTTTTTAATATTATCCTTACACTTCTGTCCAGTTTTGACAACCTGTACAATAGAAATAATTTCCTTCCCTAAATTATGTCCTTTACACAGAAGAGTCATTCGGAGACCATAAGCCTTACACAGGCTTAATCAAGCCTAGAATGATTTATTTAGCAGTATTTCCTGTGATTTCAGCTTACAGCAGAAACAATTGCAGAGATCTTGATTTTAGCATAAGGTAGAGATTTTCTGTTTTTACCTGAATGTGTTGATTTGCAGGAAATCTCAATCACAAAGCATGTAGTGTGCTTTTGAAGAAATCATGCTGAACATTATAGGATCCTTAAGAAAGTCTTCTGCATGTGAATACAAGTAATTGTTACCTTGAAGTTATTCTTTTTGATATTTTTTTCAGGGACAGAATTGATGGAAAATAAAAGGCTTCATTTAGCCCACAGTTACAGGGAAGACTAAAGAAAGATGATGCCATTTGCCTGTTCCTAATTACTCATATCTGAGTCAAGTTTCAAGATAGTGGATCATCATGTTTGAAATACAAATGTTTGCTCCCCTGTGATTGGGTTACCTCACTCAAAATGATATTTTCTAGTTCCATCCATATGGCTAAGAATTTCTTGAATTCATTATTTTTAATAGCTGAGTAATACTCCATTGTGTAAATGTACCACATTTTCTGTATCAATTTCTCTGTTGAAGGACATCTGGGTTTTTTCCAGCTTCTGGCTATTATAAATAAGGCTGCTATGAACATAGTGGAGCAAATGTCCTTGTTATATGTTGGAGCATCTTCTGGGTATATGCCCAGGAGTGGTATATCTGTATCCTCAGGTAATGCTATGTCCAATTTTCTGAGGAACCACCAGACTGATTTCCAGAGTGGTTGTACCAGCTTGCAACCCCACCAACAATGGAGGAGTGTTCCTCTTTCTCCACATCCTCACCAGCATCTGCTGTCACCTGAGTATTTGATCTGACTGGTGTGAAATGGAATCTCAGGGTTGTTTTGATTTGCATTTCCATGATGACTAAGGATGTTGAATGTTTCTTTAGGTGCTCCTTGGCCATTTTCCTCAGTTGAGAATTCTTTGTTTAGCTCTGTAACCCATTTTTAATAGGGTTATTTGGTTGTCTAGAGTCTAATTTCTTGAGTTCTTTGTATATATTCGATATTAGCCCTCTATTGGATGTAGGATTAATAAAGATCTTTTCCCAATCTTATGGTTGCCGTTTTGTTCTATTGACAGTGTCCTTTGCCTTACAGAAGCTTTGCAATTTTATGAGATCCCATTTGTCAATTATTGATCTTAGAGCATAAGCCATTGGTGTTCTGCTCAGGAACTTTTCCTTTGTGCCCAGGTATTCAAGGGTCTTCCCCATCTTCTCTTCTATTAGTTTTAGTGTATCTGGTTTTATGTGAAAGTCTTTTATCCACTTGGACTTGAGCTTTGTACAAGGAGATAAGAATGGATCAATTTGCATTCTTCTACATGCTGACCTCCAGTTGAACCAACACCATATGTTGAAAATGTTGTCCTTTTTCCACTGGATGGTTTTAGCTCCATTGTCAAAGATCAAGTGACCATAGGTGTGTGGGTTCATTTCTGGGTCTGCTCATCAAAAACGAAGAACAAAGTGTGGGTGCTTTGGTCCTTCTTGGAAGGGGTAACAAAAAGCTCATGGGAGCAGATATGGAGACAAAGCATGGGACAGAAACTGAAGGATGGGTCATCTGGAGACTGTTCCACCTGGATATCCATTCCATGTGCAGTCACCAAAGGTAGACACTAATGTGGATGCCAGGAAGTACATGCTGACAAGAGCCTGATATAGCTGTCTCTTTAGAGACATATGGTCTGCCATAGCCTGACATATACAGAAATGGATGCTCACAGCTAACCATTGAAATGATCACAGGGTTCCCAATGGAGGAGCGAGAGAGAAGACTGAAGGAGCTGAAAGGGTTTTCGGTCCCATGAGGAGAGCACAATACCAACTAACCAGAGCTCCCAGAGTCTAAACCACCAGCCTGGGAGCACATAGGGAGGAACCCATGGCTCCAGTTGTATATGTAGGGGAGGATGGCCTTGTCAGGCATAGATGGGAGAGGAAGTCCTTGGTACAGTGAAGGCTGGATGCCCCAGTGTGGGGGAATTTGTGGGTAGGGAGGTGGGAATGGGCAGGTGGGTAGGGAGCACATCCTCATAAAAGCAGGAGGAGGGGGATGGGATAGGGGGTTCCTATGTGTGTGTGTTGGGGGGAAGAATGGGGAAAGGGGATCACATCTGAAATGTAAATAAAATATCCATTAAAAAAGAAAAACGTCCAGAAAAAAAATTAAATAAAATACAAATGTTGCTAAAGTAGTTTTCAAAGTCCAAATAAAGAATGGCATGCTGTCATTTTCTTTTTAAAGTGTGTGTGTGTGTGTGTGTGTGTGTGTTTTGATGAAATAACATGACCAAAAGCCACTTATAGAATAGAGACTTTCTTTTGGCTTGGGTTGCCAGAAGGAGAGGCCATTATGGCAGGGGATGTAGGGCACCAGACAGATGGAGCAGGGAACTAGATGATCACATTTTTCGCTACACAGAGAACAAACTTGATGTGAGACAATGCTGTAACCTCAAAGTCCACTCCTAGTGACAATACTTCCTCCAATAAAGCTCCCAAACACTTCTGCCTTTGGGAGACCAAGTAAACAAATACATAATCCTATGGATGGACAGTTCTCATTCAAACCCCAACAGTGCGTGCGTGCGTGCGTGCGTGCGTGCGTGCGTGTGTGTGTGTGTGTGTGTGTGTGTGTGTAGAAATCAGAGGAGGACATTAAATATCATGCTTTCTACCTCTGGCCTTATTCCTTTGAAATAGGGTTTTTCACTGAACATAGATTTAAGCTGGTACCCAGCAAGATCCAATAATTTTGTACTGGGCTATAGACCCCTAAACCACCAGCACTGCAGTTACAGGCATATATGGCTATATCTAGTTTTTCACATGGATGCTGATATCTGGACTTAGGTTTTCATGCTTGCACATAAAGTATCCATGCCCATTGAGCCATTTTCCCACTCCTCAGGTTTTTTCATTAGGTTATCTGGGGGAGGAGTATTTTGAGGTAGTATTGACCGTGAGCTTATGCTGTTCTCTGTTCCCTTAGGAAGAGTTGGTTATAAGTGTTATACAGAGTGGGGAAGACATGCTTGAAACATTTGTGTGCAGGTTTCCTGATGTGATTGATTCGCATCATTTGAACAAATAAGCAAGGAAGATGGTATAGGAAACCTCAATCTTCTAAAAGTTGGACCTGTGAGGCAAGGAGTGAAAAAGAGTGCAGAACAATTTAAAGAAAAAATTAGTGTGATCTTGGGAATTCTGCCAGTAAAATATTCACACTCATTCAAGTTTCATGGAATCCTAGACTTTGTGCATGCAATGTTTTGAAGAAAGGGAATGGCATCTTAATCTAGAAGGGGAGTCGCCCAGCACCACACCCGCTGGACCTACGTTAGACACACAGGCATTGTGAGCTAACAATTACAAGAACTATAATGTAGCTTAAACCTGTAAGTAGTCAACACAGCTGTGTTATCTGAAACAGCATTGATCACTACAAAATGTTCAAGGCAGTTGTACAAGCCCAGTGTGGATGGAGACCCTCTACAGTCTTTTCTATCCTCCTCTTTCCTCACAGTTAAGATTCGAAA
Source organism: Arvicanthis niloticus (assembly GCF_011762505.2). Classification (NCBI taxonomy): domain Eukaryota; kingdom Metazoa; phylum Chordata; class Mammalia; order Rodentia; family Muridae; genus Arvicanthis; species Arvicanthis niloticus. Next base: position 33,158,025 of record NC_047676.1, on the reverse strand, counting down.
GGACTCCCCTAAAATCAGAAGGAATCTCTCCAGTTGGAAGAGGTGACAATTATTCTTTCAAATTGTGGCAGGGGGCCTTAGAGAACACTATAGAAACTTCTGGGGAAAGAGGTGTGTGTATATGGTTGAAGGACAGGACAGCTGCAGGCACTTTATATCTTCTATACAGTAAGCTTATGTTTAAGTTTTAATTTAAAAAAGATCAACAGTAAAAATACAGAAAACCTTTCTTAACGTGTCACTGTTGTTAAAACTACTTTTTGATGCCCTGTCTCCTTCCAGAATATTTCTGTCTTCTGATTATCCTGGTCTCCCTTCTCATCAGTCACTCAATCTATTAGTCTGTCATTCTGCATCTCTTTCTACCAATCAACAGATGTTTGAATTACCCATTTCAGAAAACTTACTTTATGAAAGGAAGAAACAACGATTCCATACATAACTCAGGTTGTTGCAAAGCCTCTCTTATTAGCTCCACTCTTTTCTATACTTCTACTTCTGTTTCTCCGTTGTTCTTTACTATTCAGAGCTGACTTCTATAGTTCTTCTCTGACCTTCCCTTTTACCTCTCAAATTCTTCTACCTTTCCTACAGTTTCCTCCTTTTCTTTCATGAGGCCCAGGAGACAATGGAATGAGAAACTAAAGATGGTGATTTAGAAAAGGAAGTTCTGTGATATAGCCATAGCTATTCCATCCTTGTTTTCTATGTTCTTTATCCTACCATCATTATCACCACCACCACCACCACCACCACCCACCATCATCATCTTTGTGTGATGTATGTATGTTGAGGTGCAGGCACACATGTGCCATGACATACATGTGGAAGGAAGAGAGCAATGTTCAGCTGGTGCTTTCCTACTGTGGGTTCCAGGGATGGACCTCAGGTCATTAGTCTTGTATTATAAGCACCTTACACGTTGAGCCACCTCACAGGTTCTTGTTCAACTTTTAATGAAATTTTGACTCTTTGTATTAAAAACACACATGTGCTTAAATTCTTCAGAGTAAACAAAGTATGTCTCTAAGCTTCAGACAAGCCACAATGTCTTCAGAAGTGTCTTTCTTCTGATCCTGCTTCGAGATCCTCCCAGCTCCACTGGTCTCTGGCTCCAGACATCATCAGAACAACAAAGACTGTATATATATATATATATATATATATATATATATATATGGAATAGGAATTGGAGTTTTTTTGATAAAGGGATATGTGTAGCATTTAAATTTTCAAAGGTCATAGTCACCCTTTGAAGCTACTCAACTCCATTGTAAGGTGAACACATCTCTTTGTATTTATGTTCAATGAAAATTGAAGTTTTAATCATTTAAATGATCTGTATATATTTCCTTCATTCAGTACTCTCCAAATTTTTTAACTTAAAATAACTAGTAGATACAAACAAACAGACAAACAAGCAAACAGACCAGGCCATCAGTGAACCAGTTTTAATTCAAGGGCTGCAGTTTTATAGAAAGGACAAGATCACTGCTGGGCACTTCATATGAGTGACATGGAGTTTATTTTGATGAGAGTTGAGCTCACTCTCAAATGGGTATCTTTAAGCATAAAAGACCTTGAGACTTCTTAAAGTCTTTAATTATCCCAAACCATAAGGAAGGAGAAAGAGATGGCATATCTTAAAAGGAGTAAATATTCAGAATGTTGGCTTTTCAGGACCTTATCTGCACATGTCTCCTCCCAACCCCCATTTCTGAAGGGGTGCTCACAGTTTTTGTTTCTCCTGTGTTGCTTTCCATCCTCAACTGTCTGTACCTGGAAAGGATCATGAAAGACCTGAAGTTGGGGGGGGGGGGGTGTGGCTGCAGGAATAGAGATAATCTTCTGAGAGAAATATAAGCTTTTCAGCACCTGGCATAGGCTTGGCACAGACAGCACTAAGAAAGCCAAAAGCCTCAGTCTAAAATGGAAGCTAGGCTGCTCAGAATTTGACACCAGTGACCTCTAGGATTTGTTTATACAAAGCCACCGGTCTTCCTCCCTTCAGTGGAAACCGTCTTCCCCGAACAACAAACATCCAGAGTCCACCCTTCACAGTGTTCACTGGCCTCGTTAGGATTTTCACCTGCCAGTACTTTTGCTTGCTTTGAATTTACAAAGAACCTTGACAAAGAATTAAAAAAAAAAAAAAAAAAAAAAAAAAAAAAAAAAAAAAAAGGAGCCAGTTTCCTCTGAGCCTTTCACCAACATTGTTGCTCTCAGAACTGGAGCCAACCAAGTCATCGACAAGCACCAAAATGACTGCATCATTTGAACAGCAGAAAACTGAGCAGGGAAATTGATTTCTAAAGCCAAGGAACAAAGCCGGGAATCAAAGGCTCTTATGTAAAAATGAGTTCCGTTCAATCTCAGTTTCTCATTTATCTTCTTTTTTGTCTTTGGGCTATGTTCCCAGCTAGATATGCATACTAGGTAGTTTGCTGCAAGTCAATTTGAAATCTAGAAGAAAATGCAACCATATAACTTGAAGATGTGGTTGTTTCCATGGAAATTGAATTAAAAAAAAAAACTTATGGCAAGGACTAAAAGCATTTGTATTAGTACAAACAGTTCCCAATTTTTGAACAGATTGTGGGCCAAAAGTTTGTTTTGAAGTCAGTTGCTTGTGATTTGGGAAATGTTTACCCAAAGGAATAGTTGTAGGTGGTGGCTATAGACAGTGTTTGTCATGACAGATTATGTCATGCAGAGTCAGACATTTGAGGCTGGGTCTCTCAGACCAAACTCGATAGCAGCACACATGATGAATGTCACACAGAGAACAAACATGATGAATCTCCCTGGTCTGTTAGTGTGGGTACAAGATTTGGAGAAATATCCTTTCCAAATCAAAATAAACATGCACGATTTGAGGAGAACAATAGGCACTTAAAATTTCTAGAGATAAAGTAAAATACAACAAAAATATCTTGCATGTAGAGGCAGAAGTCTCCAGATACTCTTGATTTCTGCTCAGTCCTATCAGGAAACTGGTGAAAAGCAGGGCTGTGCAGAATCACAGGTCCCTGTTTACCTATAGTGTACCACTTTCTTGAAGGAGACTCTATTGGCCCCAACTAATCCTATATAATTAGTCTACATTTTATTAGGTACAAAGAAAGATGGAACCCAAGGGTTCCTTTCAGCTATATGCAAAGGGCTATACTGTGAATGTGACAGGATATTAATGGCAAAATGGGGAAATCTGAATATGAAATATAGGTCAATCAGTATTTTAACCATGGTTGTATCAGGAAGAAAAGACCCGTGAGAAAATCTTGATAGATATCAATTATAAACAACTCAGTATGTGTGCAACACAACAGTCATTGCCCTAAAATGTCTCTCTATTAATTAACAAGATGCACAATCTCTGAATACTATTTTGACACCTGGAAGCAGCTGAGGATCAATGTCTTACAAAGGCCTTTCTTTGGATGTTTCCACATCTGCATGCAACAGCTGAAAGATGCAGACCAAATTGTCTCCCAGGGCTATGATGTTTATGAGAGGCTCAGGGTGGGCCTGAGCTCTGCTGATACACATTGTCAAAAACTTGCTGTCTTAATAAGGCTTTTATTGCTATGGAGAGACACCACGGCCAAGGCAACTCTTCTAAAGGATAATAGTTAATTGGGGCTGGCTTACAAGTTCAGAGGTTCAGTCCATTATCATCAAGGCAGGAAGTATGGCAGCATCCAGGTAGACATTGTGCTGGAGAAGCTGAGAGTTATATATCTTGTTCCAAAGGCAAACAGGAGACTGGCTTCCATGCACCTCAGAGGAGAGTTTCAAAGCCCACCTCCACAGAGAAACACTTCTGCCAATAAGGCCATACCTCCTGATAGTGCCATTCCCTGGACCAAAAATATTCAAACTACCACTCTTACTAAGTTGGTATCTTGTTCCAAGGCTGTATGTTTGAAATCTCCATCTTCACACTCAGGCTACTGGCTGTCCAAGAATATTTTCTGCTTGGTGGGGTTGGTGTAACACATAGCACTATGCACAATTCTCCAGACCATTCATGAATGGAAAGTGATGATTAAGTGTGACAAGTATTAATTATATTGACAGTATAATTAATGCTATTGGATTTCTTTTTGCTTTGGTGGGAATGAGATGCTTGTGCAAAAAGGAATGATTGATGGCAGACATGCTATTTGAGAAAACCACAGGATTTAGAATTACAAAAGCGAATGTTAACTGACTAACTGTACTGAGGACTAGCTGTGCTTCCCTGTGGATATTATGAAAATTAATAAAAAGGTATACATGCCTATACACACATGTATACATAAATACATATATATTTAATGGGATTCTTCTAGCTTATTTTTTTTACTTTTACTTCAAAGGGATGCTGAAGGGCCAGATATACATGGAGGGAGTTGGAGAGAAACAGATGCTTAAGGAACCAGAAAGAGCTTTGCATGTGGTGTAGCCACCTTCTACACTACACAGTTGTGCAGGAAACCAGCTTCCATTGGGTTCAGTTATGTGAGGGGCAAATCAAAAGTGTTCTAGAAATATCTATGGTGTTCTAAATCAAGTACCAAGAAGAAAGGAAATATTTCCCGGTCTTTATGATTCTATTGCTGATCTAGAGAATTCTACAGCATTTATGCAAATTCTTCAAAATGTACTTTCTCTACCTATCATGGCGGCTGTGGGACAGTACGACCGATTTTATCCATTTAAAGAAAGAGTGTCAGTAAGAATCACATAAGCCAGAGTATACTCATGATTTAATGGATCATTTTCAGAAATAATGTTTTGGGCTGGAGAGATGGTTCAATGGGTAAAAGCACCAGCTGCTCTTCCTGAGGACACAGCACCCACAGGGTCATTCACAACCTTCTGTATGTAACTCCAGTCCCTGGGAATCTGACACGTTCTCTTGCTTCCTGAAACATAGTATTCATGTGGTGCATAAACATAAATTCAGAAAAACACTCATACCCATGAAATAAAAGTAAATGAATGTTAAATAAAATCAATGTCTCACCTTTTATTTTGAAGTAATTTTAGACTTGAAGAATAATTGAAAAATACCACAGAAAGTACTGTACTCTTCATCATGCTTTTCCCAGTGAATAATGGTCAAAACTAGAAAAATTAGCATTGATATAATAACATAAATAAGCTTTAGGTCATTTTTTTTGCTTTTCCAATTTTCCAATTTAGGGCCTTTTCTAGGAGCCAATCAAAATCTCTTTGTTGCAATGTGTTCCTGGTCCCTAATCTGCCATAATACCTACATTGTTTTTCCTGCCTTTCCTGACTGAGAAATACTGGTGTGTTTGCTGCTCTAGTTGACAACATGATCCAGGGAGAACATTTAGAGGGAGGTGAGTGAAAATGAGTCTGATTAGAGTCTCGTGCAATAGCCATCTTTAGTCAGAGCATCAGGCCATTTATGTTCCGAAGGTGGAGAAGAACCACCTTAGTGAAACCAACGATGAAAGTACACAATCAGGAGGATAAGCCACATTTGTCAAAAACATGTTTTTCCACAGAGGCTGAAGTAAACCCACGCCTATCTGCTGTACCTGGGAAGGGCACGAAAACACATTCCAAGAATGATTCTATGCTTTGAAAAAACTGCAGTCACAAGACTCTTGTTTTTTTGGAGATTTCTCACAAGCACTCAGAATTTTTACACAACTCCATGTTTCAACATCTCCCTATTTTATATTTAATGTCAGGACATTCAGAGTGGCTTTGGTTTGAGGGTTTGTGGTTAAATCTAATTCTCATTCATGCATGAGTATCCTATAAGCAAGCAAATCATAATAGAACAGTGAAAGCATCGTGTGTAATACTCTGCCACCAAGAACAGAGATCCAAGCTGTGCCATTACTATTATATATGCATCATAAAAAAATCTAGAGAATAGCTTGAAAAGAGACCCATATGCTTAGTAGTTTTTCTACTGTATAGAATGTAAGCCCATACTTGTCTTTAATGGGAATACAACTGTTATGATGTCCTATGCAAATGGAAAGTGAGTCAATCCCAAGAAAAAATTAAACACAGTCCCTTCTTCAGATGAATGAATGAGTATTACAGTCCCAAGGTTCATTCATAGACACAGAATCATTAGGAAATAACTTCTCCCTTGGTGCATAGGGCCCTAACATGGCCCTAGACAAGCAGACTTGAATTCTGATCATATAGTGGGTACCTCCTCCTGCCCTTTAGCTAAAAGTTTGCTATCTTTCCCTCTCTCCTCACCCTCTGCCATGTCCTTCACAGCTCAGGGCCAGGGGAGTCAGAAAGGAATCCACAATGTTTCAGTAGATCCATCTGTAATGACAGATGCATAGCTCTTCCTAATTTTTCTCTGGAGAAGTGAAAATAGGGCAGGTTGATGCATCAGCTGCTTATTTCCTTCTGCAATAAATCCGGGGGGAGGAGGGGTGGTGGTTAGTGTGTGCGTGAATATGAGTGTATTGCTGAAGACAATTCTACGACAAAAAGCAAAATCTGAAACGATCCTTAAGGGTTTATAAATTAACCATAATAAAGAATCGAAACCTGTTAGGCTAAAGAAAAGGTAGTATTAATTGATTGATGAATATCTAGCCTGTGAAACCCTCCCATACCATTAGAAAAGCCATAAATAAAATGAGTATCTACTTGTAGAATAAGAGATGGGTAGCCAATTTTTGTAATCACAAAGTCAGTTTATATGAGACAAACCCATAGCTTACGGCTAGATATTGATTTCCTGTGCTTCCAAAGTAATCTACAAGTAAAACTTGTAAATCCACAGAGCTCTATAGTGCTCTTAAAATTACTAGCTAAGGTTAATATGATACAACAAGGATCAAATCCATATAATTGTTGACATCATGATCTCCTCTGATTTACTAATTGAACAAGAAGAGTAAGGTAAGTAGTTATTTCCATGTAAATAAATCCGTTGCTAAGCTTTATCTTCTCATGCTATAATTCCTGTAGAAGACATTTTAGCTGAGAAAACAAGTAAGTTTAAAGGCAGCAAAGAATCCACTCAATACGCAAATGCTTTTAGTCTGGATTTAACAGCTGTAATTCTTTTCTTGCCTCTCAAGATTTCTATGCAAGGACTGTCCAGTGCCACTTCTCCTTCTAGAGATTTAACTAGGTTGGTTAGTACGTATTCACATTTCGATTTTGTTGAAATTGCACTAGAAATACCAAGCACAACTCATGAGGCCAGGGAGAAATTGATCCAGAATTCTGTTTCCCTGCAGGACCCGGACTTGCCTAGGTTGTAAAGTTAGCTTTTTCATAGGTTTTCCTAAGTCCTTAACAAAAAGCAGAGACAATTCAATATTAGATTATTAAATTATTCACTCCATGCTTCAGGGTCATTTTCAGGCAATGGAGGATACATATCTAGAGGCAGCTACAGTCACCAACACTGGCATAGTTGTCCGTGGTGCTGTTTTTACTTTCAGTTTTGCCTAAATGGTCATCCTTTCTTGATTCTTTTCACAAATTTATGATTTGATCATCCAGTTTATATTAATTCAGAGAATTAGCCATCTTTGTTTCATGATTAATATCCTCATCCTTTTTAAGTATTTTAATAACAGTTTGAATCCATGCCCAAGTGACCCAAAATTGAACAGGGATCTTTCCCCTTGTTATTGTTGTGTCTTCAATATTCTTTTAGAGTTTGTCCTATATGTCACCTAACGTTCCTTTCTCTAAAAATCAGAGAATTTACCCAATTCTTTCTTTCTTTAAAAATAAATTATACACAAGTCGACATAAGGCAAAGCCTTCCCTGGTTTCTGCCCCTTTATTCTCACTCATGCTTTCTGTGGGTGTCCCCATTAAAGGGACTGGTATTGATATAAGATACCCAAGACTAAGTTCTCGAGACAAAAAGGATGTACTTGCCCCAGAGAGACAAAGGTGAGAGAATAAAACACAAAGACAGAAGTTAGAGGACAAGGGAAAAAGAGAAGGGACAATTGAGGTAGAGAGGAATATTTGTCCTGGGGGACAAAGAACTGTCTCTAGATAGGCAAATGACAGTTTATAAAGGTAAAGGGGGAAGCCATGTTAGGATGTGGGATTTAATTTTGATTGGGCATATTAATTAAGGTATCAAAGGTGGTTTTTGAGTGCTGGAATTCAATACTTTGATAGCTGGGCCTTGGAAGTCGGCTTCAGAAGGAGGACTTGGCCAAATAAGGGAAATGTTGGCGACTAGGTTTAGGGATGCAACTTAATGGCTTTTTGTTTTGTTTTGTTTTGTTCTTTTAGCAAAGTAGAAAGAATGAGGGAGAAAGTCAAGGCCTGTCAGAGCCATGTTTGCTATGCTCGGGCCAGCTAGAGTGCCTTCAGCCACTCTTTTATCTCATAGCTGATTTCAGGACCTGATTGCTGTTACCACTCATTTACTGCTCTAGTTGCTGACATAAACCTGAGAGAGTAGGACCTGCAAAAGAAGGGTACTAAAGTCTCATGCAGTAGCCAACTGTATTCAGAGTATCGAGCAATTTATACTCTGAGGATTAAGAGTCCCATGAGTAAAATATACAAGCACAAGGACAATCTATATATGCTAGAAACCTGTTTTCCCATAGAAACATATGAATAACACCAGCTGAAGTAAAACTCATTCCTATGTGCTAAGTCTAGGAGGAATATGAAAACACATTCCAAGAACAATTCTGTGTTTTGAAGGAACTGAGGTCACAAGACTCTTATCTTGTTTTTTTGGTGTTTCTCACAAGGACTCAAAATTCTCACATGACTCCATTCTTGACTCCGATGCTTGACTTGATGGTAAGTCTAGATTAGCAGTTCTCAACCTGTGAGTCTCCACCCTTTGAGGTCAAATGACCATTTCACAAGAGTCACCTAAGACCATCAGAAAACACAGATGTTTACAGTATGGTTCATAACAGTAGCATAATTACAGTTAAAGAAAGTAGCAATGGAAACTATTTTTTTTTTTTTTTTTTTGTTGCGGGTCACCACAACGTGAGGAACTATATTAAAGGGTTGAAGCATTAGGAAAGTTGGAAACCACTGCCCTGGATTCTGGAGAAAGTACTTTCTAGGGAACACAACGGAACCCAGAGGCAGTGAGAAGTTAGAAGTCACCTGAGAGGTGTAAGTAGAGCTTCTTTTCGTCTTTCAAAGTCAAATCCTTCTCCCATGTATTCCAAACTGACTAGGGGAAAGGGAAGAACACAAAAGCCTGAGGCATAAGAGGAATGTCCTCCTGTGTACTATTTCAGAATCCCTTTTCTGAGAAAAACGAAAACTAAACAGTTGTAAAAATCTCCCAAATGTTGATCCCCTCCCCTGGGTGAGCTGTTCTTCAAGTCTGGAAATGTTCTTCCTTTCCCAGAATCCTCAAGGCTGGTTTGTGCCCTGCTTAAAGCATTACCACATCACTCCTGTGTTGTAACTCACTGCATGTGTCTAGTCTTCTGACACATCTACTTTGAATTGACTTCTCTGTCTTTCCTGATCAGCAGCAAGTACTTTATTTGTTGTTATCAATGAATTATTCTTTATTTTCAAGCTTGGTGATAATACTACAAATTACAGTAGCCCATACTCTCTGGACACATATTATGTTGATAGGATTTTATGACATGATGCCTCAATTTATCTCAAAACCATCCTGGATAAGATCCTGGTTAATGATGTAGAAACCTAAAACATCATGCATCTTAATTTCAATTTGTTATGAAAAAAGTGATTAAAACTATATTTTCATAGCATTGAAACAAAAACAAAGAGACACATAGCATAGCATAGCATAGCAGAGAAGCTAAGAAATGCCACCATTATATATGGTCTGTCAATTTTTAACTTTTCTTTTAAGTTCCTTATGTATATAAAATATATAAATACATAAATATATAACATAAATATATACATAAATATAAAGATATATAGGAAAATTATTGTTTCTTCATTGAATACTGCTGAAAAAATTGGGAGTCTACAACAATAACAAGAAACTAGAGCCTAATACTAGACAGAGAAGTTAATTCAAAATAGATTAACCCTAAACATAAGACTAGAAATTGCACAGTATTTTAAAAAGCAAACAGTATGAACGTTTCTTGATATTGCCATTGGCAATATCTCACCTAAAGCACAGACAAAATAAAATGAAAAAAAAATAAGAGAAACTAAATCAAATTAAGAAGTTTCTGTATAGCAGAAGGCACAGAGTAAAAGAAAGAGTAGCTGATATATTAGGACAAAAACCTGTATCTGTACCTTGAAGTACAAATCACAAAGTATCCTCCTGGCTGAACCTCATGGAGCATACATTAGTAACTTTCAAGTGAAATGGAGTTTATCGATTACTCTTTTTCTAGATCATGCCTTAAAATTAACAAGTTTTCCCCAAAATGTCAAAAATTCTTATCTAACATTACTGTAAGTACTCAAACAATGAGATAACATTGATAGTTGTGATAATTTCAAGAGTAATCTCCCGATAGGCTCATATTTGAGTACTTAGTCATCGAGGAGTGGCACTATGTGAGAATTAGGAGGTATGCTCTTGCTGGAGGAAGTATATTTATTATTGGGTAATGGGCTTTGAGGTTTCAAAAACCCATGCCAGGTTCAGTCTTTCTCTCTTCCTAGATCTAAAACCTCAGCTATTTCTTCAGCCTCTTGTCTTACGTGCATGGCGCCATGCTCCCTACCTTGATGACAATGACCCAAAGCTCTGAAACTGTAAGCCAGCCCCATTTAAATCTTTTCTCTTATACAAGGTACTTTGGCCATGGTGTTTCTTCACAGCAATAGAACATTGGCTAAGACAACATAATATTTTAAACTAATCAATAGGCCTTTCCATATTTTGTCCACTGATCCACTACAATGTGATTCAGCATTCAATCCAGGACACTGTATTTCACTTAATTTTTATCTTTTCCATTATCTTTTTGACATAGAGAAAGTCTCTTTGTTTCTGTTTTAGGTCTTTGGCACATTTAAACAGTACTAGCCAATTGTTTTGTAGAATGTTCCTTAATTTGGGCCTGTTTAGTAGTTTTGTTATAGTTCAAATGAGGGGTGCATTTTTCAATTAGATTTCACAGAAAAATAGCTTACCCTGTTTGATGCATCCTATCAGGAGGTACATGGTGTTGATATAAGGCTATGTGGCCAAGCAAACTTTGTTTGACCACAGTTATTTTTAGGAATTTTATTGTAAAGAATTGCTCTTAGGCCCTCATTTTAGTTAAGTATTTATTTCTTTTAATATGAACATATGGCATTTTATTTTATTCCCTAAATCATCATTAATATGTTTGTCCAATTACCCCAGATTTGCTTAATGAAAGCTCCTTCAACTTTCCTCTTGTACTTATTTGATGGATCCCATAATTTCCAGACCATTTTTTAAAGAAGCTATTTTTATAGCTTCTTAATAATATGACTTAGTTTCACCCTATGTTAGAATTGCTTTAGATGTGATTCAGACATTAGTCTACTTTTTGAAACTTCCCAGATGGCTCTCACATGTAACCTAGTTTGAAAGACAGAGTTTCTGAATATTTTCATCTGTGAGTTTACTACACACCCAAGGGAAACTGATAGATAACTTTATATATAAATATCCATGTTCCTATGTATATATGTGCATATAGATGCCTAAAGAGGAGGTAAATTAAAAACAGACAAGGACTGCTAAGTAAGAAATATCGAGGCAAGCTATTAACTGAATAATTCAATTTTAAACCTCTATCTCTGATTCAGGTAGAATTAGGACTATCCATGTGCATGATAAAATTTAGGATAGCAAAGACATTATAATCTCAATGATTATTGCTTCTTTAGAATAAACCTAAAGACATGAAGTACCTAGTGTCCCATATTCACTCTTGAAATGCTGTCTGGTTTAGGTTCTGTTTAGCTTGTAGTTATACTCTCTGATATAATCTTCACTCTCATTTTACAAACAATAGCTAAACTTTCAGCCATTGTCTTTACAGCTACAATTAACAGAAAAGGGTGGGAAATGTGTGATTCTCTATTAACTCACATTTTAAATTATTGTTTTGATAAAACATGATATTAAAGCACAGAAGTGTTGGGAGCCGACTTTAGTAGAAAGCAGCTAGATCAACTTTGCAGCCATCTGGAACCATATACCCTGATGAAAGACTTGGTTGTCAAAAGCCTATAACAGCCGAAGCACACTCTGATAAGTATATTGTTTATCCCACATAGCTTGTTTTGCTGTTTAGTGACTTCAGCTGTATGGTGCACGTGGTAAAGTGTTTTCACCTGTGTTCTCCTGCTTGTGTATATAAATACCTCAGAATTCCCTTCAATAAGGGAGACTTGAGAATAGAAGAGACTGAATCACACCCTGTCTTGTCTCCATTCTTCGCGTCTCTTGCCCCAAGAGCCACACTCTCTCTTGACCAGAGCACTTAGCCCCAAAAGTGTTGAGGAAAAGTGTTGAGGCAGAGTGTGGGCCTCAACATTAGTGGCGCCCGAACAGGGACTCCAGTAAGCGGGATACAGTGGAAGACACCCTGCGCTGGAGAACCAGTGGACTGACAGAGTCTCAACGTTAGAGCTCCAGTAAGCGGGATATAGTGGAAGACACCCTGCGCTGGAGAGCCAGTCGACTGACGGAGCTGGCTGAATTCGGAAGTGAAACAAAGGTGATTGTATAGTAACAAAAATGGGGCAAGAAATAAGTGAGTAAAAACAGATGAAAAAGGATTTAAAGATGCAAGGAGTAAATTGCAGGCTGCTCTGAGTCAAGAGAGCCAAACAGATAAATAAATAAAGGTTATAGTAACAAAAATGGGGCAAGAAATAAGTGAGTAAAAATAGATGAAAAAGGTTTTAAAGATGCAAGGAATAAATAGAAGGCTGCTCTAGACAGAGAGCTAAACAGAATGATAATGTTAATTGATTTAACTTTCAAAATGGGTGTGATTCTGAGTTATATAGTTATATTTTTCTGGATGAAAACTCAATGTAAAGGTTTTTCTTGTTACTGGCTTAAGGAAAGGCTAATTTGGAAAAAAAAAAAGGTTTTTCTATGTGTTTTCTGATGAGGTCATTAAGGTAGTAGTTATGTCTTCCAGAATTATATGGATCAGACATGACAGAGGTAGGCCTCCAGAACACTAGATTCCAGAGAATCAATCAAAATAATTATTTAGATACTAAAACTTGTTTTGAGATTTGTATATTACAGAATACACAGCCTTGGTGAATGAATCTTCTTATCACCTGCATGTTCACTGATGCCCTGGACTTCCAGCTGGATGCAGTTAAGACAGACTTCAGATGCTTATCAATTTACCCTTCCCCTCATTCCTCTTCTAAAAGTTAACGCCCATGTTCAGCTTGAAGAAGTTAATGAAGAGTCGGCGCCCCAATTCCCTGGACTTGGGGACTGAGGTGGTTAATATTAGGCTGTCTTTATCTGTATAATTGTTACTAAGCTGATGCAAAATTCAAGGATTTCATTGGTATAAATTTGTGGGTACAAGGCTTAGACCTTTCACTTCTCCAACGGGGAAGTTGTGTGTTGCCTTAAAGAATGTTGCTTTTATATCAACAGTTTAGATATTAAGTCTCTTGTCTCTCGGGTTCATGCTGTTCAACAAGCTGATGGCTTTGGTATGGCAACAGATAACAAATGAAACCCATACAGGTCCAATATTACAGGCTGGAAGTAGGGGACTCTGAAACCTCTGTCATCAAGATTGACAGGGATTAACCCCTAATTTACGTGCTAAGCCGGATAGCCAATGACGGGTAAGAGAGCATACCGAGACCCTTGCCCCTAATATAAGGGAGGCCTCACCATCTTAAGTGAGGCTGGGGTCCTTTGTTCCAACCTAGGACAGGCACGGTTTCCGTAAGTTTTCCCAGCCTTCGCTTTTGAAAAAAAAAATTTAAAAAGGGGGACCTGTTGGGAGCCGACTTTAGTAGAAAGCAGCTAGATCAACTTTGCAGCCATCTGGAACCATATACCCTGATGAAAGACTTGGTTGTCAAAAGCCTATAACAGCCGAAGCACACTCTGATAAGTATATTGTTTATCCCACATAGCTTGTTTTGCTGTTTAGTGACTTCAGCTGTATGGTGCACGTGGTAAAGTGTTTTCACCTGTGTTCTCCTGCTTGTGTATATAAATACCTCAGAATTCCCTTCAATAAGGGAGACTTGAGAATAGAAGAGACTGAATCACACCCTGTCTTGTCTCCATTCTTCGCGTCTCTTGCCCCAAGAGCCACACTCTCTCTTGACCAGAGCACTTAGCCCCAAAAGTGTTGAGGAAAAGTGTTGAGGCAGAGTGTGGGCCTCAAAACAGAAGTGTTTAACCTGTAATGCATGACTATAAGAATATTTCTCGGATAAACTCCTATGCCAAGAAATAGAACATTCATGGAGTTCTTTTTTAAAATTTTTATTGGTTATTTTATTTATTTACGTTTCAAATGTTATCCCCCTTCTCAGTTTGCCCTCCACAAACCACATATCCTTCCCTCCTCCCCCTGCTTCTGTGAGAGCTACCCCACTCGCCTACCCATTCCCACTTCAGTGCCCTAGCTACATTCTCCTTCACTGGGGCATCAAGCCTTCACAGGACCAATGGGCTTCCCTCCCAGTGATGCCCGATAAGGCCATCCTCTGCTAAGTCCCCACTGTATCCTTCTTCGTTAACTATTTGCCTCCTCTCCTTGCAGGTAACAACAGCCATTACTTTTATTACAGGAATGCCCTTACTTTTTAAATGTATCCTTAAACATTAGATCAAGTTCTGTCTGTTTCTGGATTTTATGAAAATTTAATCATGCTATATACATTTCATGTGCATACATTTTCTTGCATGTATTTGAGATACTCGTTTTAATTTGAATGTCTGTGCATCATCTGCATCATACTGTAAACAGTATGCCCCTGCATTACTATAACACACTATGTTCAATCTAGTGTTTAGCTTTATGCAACTGTAAAACAGGTTGTGCAGATATTGTGCCTGCTCCTGATTCTTATGAACCCCTGTTACTGTTACTTCAAATGTAGATGTGGGATTGCTTATGCCAAAGGGTAAATTTTACATATCTATTCAGTAATCTCACAATGTTTCCAGCCATATAGAACAGTGTTGAAGTTTATGATGTTTTATGTGTTTAACAATCCTTGGTCATAGCTGACTTTCAAATTTTAACTACTCTGACACATATGTAGTGTTATCTCATTGTCTTTTTTTCGCATTCTAAATAATACAGTTGATATTAGACTTTTAAAAATGTATTTGTTGGCTACCCATATATTTTATTTCACAAAGTATCTCTGGTAGACTTCTACTTATATAAACACATTAGCCTTATTGTCTTTTATAATAGATTTATTTATCTTTATGCTTTTTTAGTATATTGATATTCCTAAATGTTTACATAGCTAGAAATATTTCCTTTCATGATTAATATTTTTATTTTTTGTGATACTTTATGAACCAAAGTCTCAAAATTAAAACTTAAAATTAAGTCTTAAAATTAATCTCACCATGTAATGTAATAACACCATGGTTTCTTTTGGGTTGGTAACCTTTCATTTTGTTTATGAACTCTGCCTATACTTGGAAGACATGAAAAAATTTTTTTACACTCTTTCTTTAAAGTATAGCTTTGTCTTGTGAACTTGGGCCTTTAGAGATTAGGTGTTAGAATACTTGCTCAAAGCATACAAGACCCTAGGTTCTACCCTTACACCACAAAACAAGACAAAACAAAACATAATAATTAAATTAAAATAAAATAGATCTTTTGTCAATCTATGATTGGTTTTATGTTTGGTGTGAAGTAAAAGTTGACTTGAATTTCTTTTAACATAGATAACTTTCTGTTTAGTGATCATTTATTCTAAACTGTAGTTTATTTCTCAGTAAACAATCAACGAGTAGTTAGCAGTTTCAGACTCCAGTGTAAGAATTTCTTCCAATGGAAAAATTAGTATGAGTATGTGAAATTTGGAAGCAATCAAAAATTAAAATCTCATTAATTATATATTCTTGATTTTCTTGGTAAGTGATGTCAGACAATATGTTTTACCATTTGCATTCTTTCCCTTATAATTGAAAGGAGAAAAAAAGCAGCAAATACACTATTAAGTCAATTTATTTTAGAACTGGTATCTAATTTAAGGTCTTTTGAGTTTTAAATTTTTTAGTGTTTTGATTGAGTAAGGAATAGTAGACTTCCAAGCAATAGATTTTCATTTATGTTACAATTTTACTTATAAATATTCTGTTATTTTTGGCATGATGTTATAGTCTACATATATAATCATTAGAAAAGAAAATAAATAAAAGAATGAACATATTCTAAAAAATGATTTCTTTGCCCTTATTAGTTTGTAGACTTTATTAAATTTACTTTATATGTAAGTAATTTGTGCTTATGAGATCTGTGTAAAAATGGGAGTTGAATTTACTAGTTTCATAAAGAATTATCATTATGTTTGAAATGCCTCGTCAGAAGAAAGATAGTTTCTAGGCTGTCATTATAAGATGAAAGGCTTCGACTATAGTTGCAGATGAAAATATTTTTTTTGAGAGGATCAGAAGGAAGCTCAGGACTCCTTACACCAAGTCTAACCAAGTGTGCAGAATCCTCACCATCCATTTGGACTGCTACAAAATTCCTTTGTCATGATCCTGGTCCTGGGGTAAGCACCGGCTTCTGTGAATGAGCCTTGTGATCTCATCATCACTTCAAAGACCCACTGGCTTCAGATTCCAGTGTAAGAAATACTGTTTTGATTTAGCCACAATGCAATCTTTCACACAGAGAATCAAGAGTAATAAACCCACCCATAAATCAGAAAAATGTCTAAGACAGCAGTTGAATCATTTATGGAGTCAGTGACCTTGAGTTAGATTCTACCTACCTCTAACCTATTCATTTCAAACATAATGAATAAAGACAGAAGTATGCTACTAATAACTTCGCTCATGCATTACTGTGAAATGTAATTTTATATTTTCTGTAAAAGAAGACAGTGTAGCTAAGAAATAGATATACACTTCTATTAGATGTTCCCAGATTCCATAAAATACCAACAACTTTGAGACCCACATCATTCCAACCTCAGATTCCCTGTCTCCTCTCTCACTTTGTAGCAATGCCTAAAATGTCAAAATAAGTCTCCATTTTCTGAAACTGAGCACGTTCTTCAGAGGATTAACACATTGCTGTTGCTAAATTTGTGTCTTCTCTTATTGAAATAAATTTTTTCTTGAAATCAATCTATAATGACATATGAATAATTTTGTATATATTACCATCAACATAATTAGAAGCACACATAGTGTGAAAAGGCTAATAAATATTTCTGTTCAGTCCTTATTTCCTAAAGAAATCAGATGACCATGGTGAACTTAGTATTGTGGAGACTTAGATACATGCACATCATTGATTAGTACAGTGATGCAAGAATCTTCCAGAGTTGCGATTTATGCATTAAAAGTCTTCTCCGCCAATTTTATAACACTCATTTTGGCCTAAGGTTATAAAAGTCATAAATAATACTGATGTGCATCAAATGAAGACATTGGTTTGGCTTTCCTACCATCCCCACTCACATATTGGTATCAGTACTTACCATCAGTTACTGACCTATGAGAACGTCTTACCCAAGTTTACTGTGACAAATGCTAGAGTGTCTTCTATCCATACTGGCCTTTGCTCTAGTGCAATTCTTTCTCAGTTGTGTTATGCATCCTAATATCTTCTGACAATTGTCTTGTCCTACCTGGTTTTTCAAACCCATAATCCCTTTGGTAATTAGTGTTGACCTTAGCCAATGCCTATGGTTACAGGATCATTTAGTGTTGTACTCACGCTGTCACTGACTTCTGCCTTTCCCTTCCCTGGCAGTTCTTTGGATGTCCTATCACACTGCAGTGGGTCACTTTGTGAAGACCTCTTCCTCTCACATAGATTTTCTCCTTCCTTCCTTCCTTCCTTCCTTCCTTCATTCCTTCCTTCCTTCCTTCCTTCCTTCTATTCTTTTCCCTACTTCTCTTCTGATAGTCTTTCCCAGTATTTATCACATTTTGACCCTCTTAGCATCTCCATACCTCACCAGTGTTTCCTCTAATCTCTTTAACATCCAATTGCATTTTGGAATTATTTTTTGGATGATCAAGATAAACTATTTAGAAAAACCAGGTTTAATCTTCCTGCTTTAGTTCTTAGGCATGCTAACTCTAGGATACAAGTCTTACCTGTGTCTCCTTTAATTCCTCATATCCTGTCCTTTTTTTTTATTGGTTATTTTATTTATTTACATTTCAAATGTTATCCACCTCCCCAGTTCCCCTCCACAAAACCCCTATCCCATCTCTCCTCTTCCCTGCTTGTATCTTGATCTTTAATTGATTAATTTTTCTTTTGGACAGGAGACTAGCTAAAATTATAGTTCTGTAGATAGATACTTCAATTTTATTGTTTAGTTTTGAAATATTATAGTCTACAATTCAGCTTTCTTCTGGCTTTGAAAAGTTAAGCCATTGGAATTTCAGAAAACTAAAGCAAACAAATAAAACAAAAATCTTGTTTCTTCCCACAAACCCTGGCACTTACCTTTGTTCCTACACCATGTGTTCTGCAACAGTCCATTCAGAAACCCAGTCCATTCTCTGGCTTTGAGATGTCACTCTTCTTTGTGTGGATATTAAATGAGAAATAAATTCACTAATGCTTTAGGTGGAAGAGCTACAAAATCTCTGTGGGGAAAAAAACCAACTGAATAAGAATAGAAAGCAGAGTATCATTTAGAAACCATTTTATTACCATCTAAAATATCTCCTAGCATAAAACATTTAAAAAAAAATTCCATCTAGGAGTCTTCCTCTTCTGAAGGCTTATGACCCATGTTGGGGGTAGAACATTCTGTGCTGGGTCTAATGAAATTACATGAAGAAATTACTTTTTAAAAATTTCTTCTCTATTTCTGCAGAGGACATCAAACTGGCATGTGAAACCTTCTTATGTGCCATATAGACTTTCCCAAACCATACAGAAGAATTGGAGGAAGAAACCTAGAAGCCACTGCAAAGAAAGTCTTTTGTAATGAGAGCAGCGAGGCTTTGATTCTGGAAGAGCAGAGTTGTAAACACCTGGCTTTAATGTTCTGTAGGATACTTTAAATCTCTAAGGAACAATCAAAGTTGAGAAACTTTGTGTGTGTGTGTGTGTGTGTGTGTGTGTGTGTGTGTGTGTGTGTAGTGCATGGGGGGAGTGTCACTGAAAAATTAAAACTTCTATGGTCTGTGAGGTTTGAAAATCGAAGTTCTTGCTAAGAAGAAATGATTGTTATTAGAATTAGTTCAATGTACAAGATAGAGGAACTCTGAGGGGACTATGGGGAGCAGAAAGTGAGAGTTTCAACACTGTTCTGCTCTTTTCTCTGTCATTGCCTTGGTTTTCTTCTCATTGTGTGGGGGCTGGGGAAATGGAACCTTGAAAGAACTTTATCATGAAGGGAATGGATAACTGATCTGAAGATAATGAAGGTGAGGATGTCTCTTGAAGTCAAAGGGAAATTACAGAATGGTGCCCTGTCTAACATCAAGGACCAACTGGCGACTACTCTCTTTTCAGGATAAGGCTTCAATTTGAGCTGTATTTTTTCACTCCTTATTTGTGAAAACAAGGGAATGGCTCTTACAGGCTGGAGGCTCTCTGCTTCTGAATGAATCTTTATTGGGTTGAAGAAGAGGAGAGAGAGCCAGGGGGGAAGGAGATGAGCATCTCATCCAGACCCAAGCCACGACAGATGACATCAAAGAGCCCGATATAGTTTTGAGGAACAGTAACTGGGTATAGGTAGACATTAGGTGACAGAAGATAAAAAAGAAACTGTATGAGAATAAATACACTTTGTGGTGGTTTGTGAACAAAATCAGAGGGTAAATTTGTGCTGTGGTCTGTTTTTAGCTTATACTTATATCCATTTGAATTGTTTTTCATTTCTCTCACCATATGATAGTGGTGGACTGTTCCTACTATCACAACCACCTGGGGTGAAAAAAAACAAACAAACAAAAACTGAAAGCCTTATTTTTGGAATTTTACAGACATCTCTAGCAGGCATTACAGTTGCTAACATCCTGAGCTCAAGCACAAACACTAAGCATTTGAGAAGAGACACCAGTAATTCTCCACTTATTTTTAACTATCTAAAAAGAACACATTTGATAGTGTTGTAATATGAAAATTATACCTTGTAGATGGTGCATAGTTTATGGCAAAAAAAAAAATATAATACTTGGAAGACTCCCTTGATTTAGGACACATTTTCTTGATTCAGATGAGGGAAATGATAGTTGCTAAGTTGGGAGGAGGGGCTTCTAGAGGGCAAAGAAGAGAAGTCTGGTCTTAGATATCAGTCAATGATCCTTGTTCCCCTCCTCTCAGAATTTGAAGCTCTAGTACATGAGTATTTGTTAGAGGTGACAGGCAGCGATGGATGAGTATTGATAAGAATCTTCAGATATAGTTGAAGCTATGAAAATGCTTGGGCCTTGTGTCTAGTTTATATCTTAAACCGTGGGATATAAGATATAAGATTAAAAGATGAAGACATTCTACGAAGAGTTCAAAGCAACATTACTCATAAATCTGGACAGAATAGTTCTCTGTCCTGGGAAATTGCAGGTACACAGCAGGATTGTGGAGTATTGACAGCACCCTCGTTCTCTAGTTAGTAGTTGCTAGTGGTAAATCTCCACTTAGGTTGTAACAACCAAAAGTGTCTCTGGACAGCACTAAATCTCCTGAAGGGTAAAATCACTCCAGAGAATCACTAACTTCACCTTATATTTGAGTTAGTTAGATTATTCCCTTCCTCATGGTGGGGACATGATAATACATAAAAGAAAGAGTCATAGAGAATGTTGTGATCGCACTAAAGAGAACAGGACAGGACAGTCATCTTCCTTTGCCATCCTTTTGTCTTTATTCAGGTTTTATCATTTTTATCACAATTTAAAGACAAAAGAAAACGTCAGCAACCAAAAAAAAAAAAAAAAAAAAAAAAAAAAAAAAAAAAAAAAACTCCTTGTAGCAAAATCTAAACAATGAAGTCACGTCTTTTGTGAGCATATCCAAATACACGAAAAGCTGAATTTCCACAAACAACAGGACAAAAAAAATGTCGTGTATAATTTTAGCAGCCTGGGGTTAGTCACGTTTCTGAGAAGGCAGTGTGCAAGCCACTTTCACTGAAAGTGCTCATAATTGAGCGGCTGGCAAACAGTGTAATAGTTTGAAAGCAAAGCCTGCAGCTGGACCAGCATGCAGTTTGAGCCCAGGAGGTCCTTGGCAGAAGACAGTGAATTGAAATTTATTTACTAATGCGTTTGAAAAAAAACAACAACAACAACCTTATACACCACAAATATTCTAATGAAAAATACACATGGTGAAGAATATTATCCCAAAACATTCACAAACATTCATAAAAACTGAATTCTGCAATTTAATACCCACACAAGAAAGACCAAACAACTGTGAGTTTGGGGCATACTAGATGTAGAAATCCTCCATTCTCCGTGCCTCTGAGATGGGTGGTAAATGATATCAGGTAAGGTCACATCTGGAATTTAGAATTCTTTACTTTGGGTAATTTTAAGCCTAGATAGACATAAATTATTTGACAAGAATTCAAGAGTAAATGACTCTGGTGTTGGGAGACAGGGTACTTCTAAGAGTCTCTCTCAGTGTCAAAAGAGTGAGTACAACACTACAGAAGTCCTTAGTAGAGGCTGTTTTATAGTTAAATCATAAAAAATGCCTTCCATTCTCAAAAGTGGGGAATCCACTAACAGTGCACTACTGTGATCTGCAGCAGAACTAAAAGAAATTCTATAACACAGGGCATTATTTATTTAGTCTTACCCACTTGAGATACCATAACTGTAATAGAAAGACCCCAAATATCCTCAGGCACTTACATGACATTAGGAAGAAGTTCTCTTCTAAGTTGAGACTTCAAGAAGACAAGAAGAAAATGTGCTATACCTTGCATCTACTTCAGCAAAATACAAAGTCTCAGTATGCAGCTATTTAACTATAATCTCAATTTTGTATTTTGATATTTGTTATTCAAAGAATGGTGCCCTTCTTGCTTTGATATAAACAATGATCTCTGTGTTCCCTGATGAGTCTTTGATGAATTTCTACTGCTCACTGAAGTTGAGCAATTTCAACTGAATTTCGGAATTCATCCGAAAGGAACAAATCAAATGTAGATAATGTGAAGCTGTGAATCAATAAATTTCTTTATACCATAGATTTTGATATGCCTTGGCAACACTGAGTTTTCAAATGGTCCCGTGTCAGCAAAATTCCTGAAATCTCTAAATTCTCCTGGAGAAAATTCAATTGGTTGTATTTTAATTTGCTTTTAAAACCATCCTCCCAATAATATGCGTATTCTGTCTGCATTGAAAGTCACCATTGCAAATTAAATGATGCATTGCCATGGACTTTGATGTATGCTTGTCACTCTTACATCTTCAAGCTACATCAAAATTTTAATTATGTGAGCCACTTTAAAATGCCAAACATTAAAACAAGACTTCTTAGAAAAACGAAATCATCCCCTATTGCCATCTTTAATGCTCTACAGGACGAGATAAACATCATCCTGTGCATGCATCTTCAATGGCTCCACTCTAATAGACAAACACAACTCTAAAACTACTCATGCAGATCCACTCTGCTCTTCAAGTTCTGGTAACTACCCCATATCTTCTTCCTCAATATCTTTGCCTTTGAACCGTCCTGTACTGTGCTAATTTCTCCAGCCAAGAAACAAGTATTAAGAATATGATCCTGTGAGGGACATTTCAGAGTAGCAATTTACAATTTCCCCAGCGATAAAATTAAAATTGAAATAGTCTATTCAGTGTGATGATAGCAACGTGGTAATAAAGATAATGGCCTTTGACTAGAGACACTTGGGATAATTTTCTTCTTTATTTGAATGCCTGTTTAAATTAGCTTCAATACCTGCCATTTTCTTATTAACCAATAGAAGATGTTTCAACTCAACAAATACACTTTTTAGTTCAAATCTTTCAACCCACGGTACAGGTTGTGTTTCTGAAATGGTTGCTACTGAGATTACTGTCTGTTCCTAAAAGGACAACAATTCAGAAAGGTTTCTGAGAGTAGAGTAGTACAGTCTCATGCTTCATCCACATCTTCATTTTTTTATGAAAGAAGTGAGAGTTGGAGGAATGAAAATTTTCCCAAACTAAGCAAGCTCCCAAACCTAGACTTCCTTATTTATTTTGGTCTCAATGTTGATATCTAGTGCTATCGTTTTTCTATACACAATACAGCTCTCTTGAGATATGGCTGCCCATGTTAACCACAGTTAAAGGAATGGCCTCTGCAGCAACAACAGTTTCTTAATGGGTGAAAGTTTGCAGACCAGGCTGAGAGACTTATACTGTAAAACCCTGACTGCCTCAGCTATGATTTTAGATAAATTCCATAAGCTATTATAGCTGTAGTTTTCTTATCTGATAAGGTGGAGATTCTAATCTCACCAAGTTTATGGGTCACAGCAAAAATCAAAGAAGATTACGAAACTTAAACTCCCTATGTTTCAGAATAATTAACTTCCCTAGTTTTAAGAAACATAAATGGAATGTAATTTTAACACCAAGACTTCCAACTTTTCATTCTTAGCTAAGAAGATTAGAGAGAAAGCCCAAAACTATTTCAGTTGGCACCTTTGTCCTATTTTTTTTATTTGCACAGTCCTATAGGATGTATAAACTGTAAGGGGAAGTCTTTTCCCAACTATGCAAACCATCTTAGGTATCAAAACACGTTGATTTGTGACTTTCTACAGAAAGAGATTTGAGATTTGGGGGGGAAGAACTCATCTGAAGTCTCTAAACCCCACCATCTCCTCAGTTTATCTCACTGATAACAATCAAGAAAAGAAGAAAGTCACCCCTAGGTTCATTGAATGCCCATAGCACCAAGTGAGAAATTTCTTCAGTGTGCATTCCCCTAGAAACAGATGAGAGAAAATATTTTGAAAGCAACTAGCTTATTTGCAGATGACCTCAAAAGGTATCACTAGGGAGACAGAGAATCCAGCTCATGGAGAAAGTGTGTGATCAGGCAGGTTATTCAGTGAGCAAATGAGGCATAAGAAATTTGAGAATCTAGTATAAATCATATGTTTGATCACATGCAACAGTCCAAAAAACTAGGATACTAGCATTAGCCTTACCTGATTACTACCTGCTCTTAGGATATCTAAATGACCCCATCAATCAGTCCCAATGTAGATGGAAAGGAAACCACATGACTGTGTACTGTGTTGGCAGGAACAATGAGTATTAAAGGAATTTGAGTTGAGATCACTGTAACATGTCTCAACGATAGAAATAGTAATCACCCATCACTCATGAAACTGAAGAAAAATACTTACCCAATGAAATATTTGTAAAGAAGTAAAATAGTAAGCTGTTTAACATCCTCAGAAGCATTTTAGCACATGAAGATACACAGAAAATTCACCTCATTCCAGTCTCATCTCATTCTTCATACTTAATGTGGTCCATTAATCATTTCAGAACATGACAGGTCATTATCTGTGTGGTACTTGTTTTTCACTCAGCACATGGTGATGGGATGCCTATTAAGTTGGTGGAGTGTCAACAATCGAGGCTTGGCTCACTTCATGCATTCCATAAGTCACTTGATTCCTAATCTTAAGTGGGCAGAGGAGGGTAATGTTCTAGAATAGAAGGTTAACAATATAAGGAAAATTAGCCTGACTCTAACTTAAAGTTGAGTCAGTACGGACTATTACTTGGGCATATGCTTTCACTTGGAACCGGGGTGAAGGGTAAGAAATTTCAAAATTACCCAACATGTTTTTTTATTGTAATTGGAAAGAAGTCTAGAATTCTTTGCTTTTCTTTTCCCTCTTAGGGGCCAGTTGTGCATCTTGCTGGGTTGCAACCACATAGAAAAGAATGAAGACATTGCCTGGGCCCCATGCTTCTCCATCCAGGATTTTTAATTTTACTAATTTAGGAAAAAAACACGTGTTGAATTACTTTGAGATACTTACATGTCATAACGTAACAGCTAAGACACAATGACTTTTTCATCTGTTCAGCTACAACTTTGAATAAAGGAGGCCCATTAAAGATAGCTAGCCTAAAACTTTTCATGTAATAGAGTATCAGTGGAATACTATAAGTATGTGTTCACATACACACACACACACACACACACACACACACACACACACACATCACATCACATCACATCATATTACATCCCATCACATGTGACATGTCAAAAAGCTAAGATATTAACATCAGACTTACCTGATTAATGCCTCCCCAGTAGTGGATGGAGAAGGATGATAGCCACAGATAATATTTTAATTCTTTACTATGTGGTTTCAATTCAGAAAGACACAAAACTATCTCCTAAGTAAGAAAAGAAACAAGGCAAAGCAAAAACAAAAACAGTACACATCTTTCCAATTAAAATAAGACAACATGTCAAGTAAGATATATATGTATATGTGTATGTGTGAATATATATATATATATATATATATGTATATATAATTTTCTTTCATCTCTCAATTCTGATATAAAAGTCTTGAAAGCTTTGAAGGATCTAGAGTTCTAAGCATGTCTCTTGTTTGCTAGTGAGTTATCTGGTGGCAGACAATCCCTTGGTAGCTTTGGAATGAGGTCTTGTCAGGAGAATGACCAAAGCATGAATAGAGGGTTGGAAATGTTCTACCAAACATACAAGTATCTGAGGACAGGTGATCTGTTCAAGGGTGAACTGATTACCAATTGACTGTGATGAAATAAATCATGCCTAAATACTCTGAAGTTAATTAAAAAGCAAACAAAACAGGAAGGAATGAATTTGGGGAATTGGGGTGTTCTGATAGCTAAACAAGGGCAGTTCCTGGAATGTGGTACCCCTGGGAAAACATGAAAACTTTTCTGCCTTTTTCCACACTCGTTGCCTTGCACATCTTTCCCATCTGCCCATGTCCTTTGAGACATCTATTAAAATGAGAGATAAGTATTTTCCTGATTTCTGTAAATGACTCCAGTAACTTTATTATATCTAAGCAGAGTGGCGAGGAACATTGGTGTTTAGTAAAGAAAATGGAGGCCCACACTTGTGACAGGGGTAAGAACTAGGGTGGGAGGGGGCAAATATTGAAGTCTGAGTCTTGAGCTTGTAGTGTCCAAGACCATCTTTAAGTAGAAAGTGGAGAACTAAATTGAATCGGGGGACACACAAGTGCAGTCCACGGATGGGGAGAAAGTTCCTCATATGCTTTGGTAACCAAAGATCACAGTTGTGGTCTTTTTTTGAAAGCTCAATAGGACTAAATGAAATGTTTCATTTTTCTACACCCTTATTTTGCAGAGATACCCTTTGGACAAGATTTATGGATAAGGGAAATGGTTAAGGTATAATCACAGTGATTGCTGTATCAGCAATACCTTTGGAGAAAAATTAATGTTTTCTTCTTTTTATGCCTTGGGACAATAGGAATGGCTAACCCAAACTATTAAAAGTGTGTCTATAAAAGCTCAAACACTGTCTTCTGGGCATTAAGGAGGAGACTCATGCATAGAGATGACGTTGTCCAAAATTGTATTTTGATTGATTATTTACAGATCAACACAGCAATGTGGGTAGGAACTTTGAAGATTGCAATCAGTTAGTGGGCTATTAGAGTACTGGCTACTAAATGTTTGACTAATGAGTATGAAACCAACCAGAAAATATTTAAGTCCCTTGTTTTAATTTAAAAACAAATGGAAACATTATTAACCAGAGGCTGGCAAGCTATGGCTTATGTGCTGGATCCAACCCACCATCTGGTTTTGGAAGTAAAGATTTTGGAATGTTAGCTGGATTGCTTTACGTATTATTTATGGTGGTTTTGTATAACAGTGGCAAGATTTGAGTAATCATGACAGAGACTAATGGCCTCTAAGTATAAAATGTTTACTATATAGCCTTTTACACCACACACACACACACACACACACACACACACACTTACAGGTTAACTTGATTTTAGACATGTGATTTTTAATTTTTTTGTCCTTCTATTTTGAACAACGTGTGCTTGACGCTCAACTAAATAGGATACAGACGTTGGCCTCATTGTCATTTGCATATGTTAGAATTCTTTAATGATGATCAGTCCAGTTTCTTTCCTCCTATAAATAAATGCTATTAGCCTCAAGAGATACTGGTGGAACAAAATCTAGCATTCTTAGGGAACCGTTGTGGTTATATAACTTTAAGTACTACTTTTACAGATTAGAAAACTGAGAGTATGTTGAGAAGTTTGCCCACATATACCGGATTCAGGTCATTGGATGGACACTATTTCTCCTAATGAAAATTCCAGAAAACCCCTTTTGAGGAAGAGTAAGTTGTATTAACTTTTTCCTATTACACTTTTGTGCTGAATAAATTTAGTTACCTAATGGTTCTTAAATTTCAATATGTGTCAAGATTGTAGGACTTGCTAAAATCAAAACTGGTGGGCTTAATCCCTCTTTTTCCCCCAGCATTGTTGACACAATGAGTCTTGAGTGGCCTTAAAAAGCTCTGTGTCTAATCAACTTTCCAAGTAATGATGATGATTCTAGTTCACAGACAACACTTAATAGTCTCCTTAAATAAAACTGGGAATAATTCATTCTTGTTCCTCTTATGTATTGGTACTTTAAAGCCAGGTCAGTCATTAGCTTCTTATCATTTATCAGTGTGATAATCAAAGAAGACCTTACATCCACCTACTTTGAGGGCATTCTTTTACAATACCACAACCTATCAATGAAGAAAAAGAAAAGAACATGTATGAACAAGTCTTGGTTATCACGGGTGACGGAAGCGAAGGCAGATGATACAGAAAGATTTTACTCTGTGAAAGCAACAGCAACCAACAGCAGAAGCTAGGCGAGTTGGTAAGTATAGGTGAGGGGAGAAGGCCCTATGTCCAGAAGCTTAGATGTTCTCTATTCCAGATGCATGACTCATTAGGTACTGAGCTACAGAACTGAAGCTATGCAAGTTCATCTGATGCTTTCTTCTTCCCTCATGAAACCTGAATTAATTATGCATAGATTCATGCAAACATTGTTGTCAGAAAAAAAAATTGTATTAAAGAACTCAGTTGCCTTTGTGTCCGTAAATTCACAAGATGCTATTTGTCACAAGCTTCTTTCGTGACTTAAAACAAACAACACTGCATTAAGAATATCATAAACAAAGCAGAAATAACACAAGGAAAATGCTAAGTTCTCTTGACTTTTAATGAATTAGAAACTAATAAAATAAAGGCTTATTTTTCTTGGATACTCCATGATTTAAGTTGTTTTGCCTTTTTCTTGGGAGAAAAAGCGAGTGTTTCAGCTCAAAAGATAAAATTTTAACTGGGAAGTGATGAGCCAATATAATTCACACCCCACCCTCTCACCAATCATCAGTAAACATGATTGAAGTGGTTTTTCCTACAAGAAAAAGCCCTAAAAATTCAAGACTGGGAAAATTTAAACCTGATGTTTTTCATTCCTTCCAAATCTCCTCTGTCTGTTGCAACACTTGACTTTTTTTTGTTTTGTTTTGTTTTCCCTCTGTATCTGTGCCCATGGACTTCTGGCCCTGTGGTCTCCCTGGTTATCTGGGCTTAGAAGGTCTACATAGGGCACGTCTGATACTGAGATCACCCTACCCCTCCTCTCCCAACCCCAGTTACTCACTCCTTCTCTTGCATGTGTTCTGTCTCTCACTGAATGTTCTTATGTTTTGTCAAAGTTGTCATCATTCTACAGGCAGCTTAAAACTTCACAGTAAATCCTGCCAACCTCCTTTTTGTTTCTCAGATCTACCCTGTTTCCAATTCTCTTGATTCCAATCGACAATGGCTTTTCCATCTGTTTCCTGCCTTGCTCTGTCTTCCCATCTGTCCCCCTCTACCCACTCCAAACTCTCCCTGGTTCATAATGATGCAGAACACAGTCATCCACAAAGACTTGGAATCTCCCCCAACAATCCCCATGTCTCTTACCTCTTAGCTGAGTAAATCTATTTAATTTCCAAAGCCATGAGCCTCGGTTATATAATTTTGTTTCTAAAATGTGAATATTAGAATTCAACTACAAGTTGTTAGAATAAAATATACACAAACTGTTTAGGAAGTGTAGGGCACTCAAAAGTACCCCCAAATAGAATAACTATCGAGCTATCATTTGAGTGGCCACAGACACAGGTGGTGGAGTGAACCTGAAGATCTTAGTACCACTGAGATGCTCTGCTCCAGTGAGTGTGGAGTTAATTAGACAGTCTAAGGGATGGTATGCACAACAAGGAGATGAGGGAGGGTTGTGAGAAGACCTTCATCATGTATTTCTGGGACAACTTTCATCCAGTCAAACAGGACCTCAATGAGCTGAATATCTGATCAAGTTGGTAGGCAATTAATCAGAGAACTGTCTTATTCACAATACTGGGCTGATAAGCCTGGATCTCATGCAGGACAAAACTCTTCTCTATAGCTAACTTCTGCACACATACAAATGATCAGACAAACCTCAGTAACATGCAGGCCTAGCATCTGGCCTTTTGAATCAACAGTCCTTGAAAGGCTCTGGAAAACAGATGGGCCCATCTGCCAAGTGTTGACTGAAGGCTCAGACCACCACTCTGGCTCTACTGCCTCAATAAGTAAATGAAGTGATCATCCACTTTGACAGGATATTTCAGGAAATGTCCAGCCACTTATCCAGACCCAACCCAACAGGACTGCAGCAATGCTTCTGATGACCTTGGGAAAGGGGTTAAAAGTGATCAGTCACCGTGAGGAGTCTAGTCTGTTCATTGACCCCCCCCCCAATAATCAATGGGTATAATGAGGACGTCCACACAGATGGTAAGCTTTACATATACTTCTAATGTAATTAGGAATTTCAGAAGGGGACAGATCATGCCCCCATTACCTGGCTCCACAGCTACCCGGAATAGAAGCAAGAAGTTGTGGTTAGAGTCCTTCATGACTTGGTTGAAAAGCTAAGTAAAGTACTGTTTCAGGGCCATGCTAACAGCTGAAGAAAGTTTCTAAAAGAGGGCTTTCCCACAACAGAGAGTTCTGAATTCTGAAAGACTTCCATAGCACCTGACAACAGTGACCCTGCCCATAGCCCCTGCATCTTCCCAGATTGGCCCTGTTTATTGACCACATGGATGTCTGTAGGGCATTCTCCCTTGACCCATTCCTGCAAGCAGAATTGTCACCTGTCAGTAGTACATCATGGAAGAATTGTCTGCAATATGTTCTTCCATGTTCCACAGGTATGCTGACATCTTTGCCGTCCACCATCACCCAGGTCTATTATTCTCTTTTGCCTACTGGAGTGAGCCCTTTATTCTTGTGTTGGTTTGTCTGATTGATTTTTTTGTAAACAATAAACTTTTATACCCCTTAGAAAAAGATACATTTGAAGGGAGAGAGGGCAGTTTCTACATAGTATCAGTTTTCATATGCCATGTACATATATGCTTATGTTACATCAATAATATATAATATTTTATCTCACAAGTCATACAAAATCTAGATCCATCTTGCTCTTGAGAATGAAAATTTGGACCTTTTGGTGCAGGTCAGGACATACTGTCACTGTTCAAAGAGGAAATGACTATGGATATTCTGTATCTCTCCATATTTTGGGTGGGTGTTCTAAAAATACAAAACTTCCATACTTATTATCTAACATAGACCACAGTTGTGTTTGCAGCAAGCAACCTTGAAGGGTTATACTAATCCTGACTTCCATGTGCTAAATAGTGATAATCTCCCAAACTCTGATTTCCTCTGCTGTGACACAAAAACTCTACATATGTAGCAACTATTTAGACTACACAAGACATAGGGACAAGGAGAACTAAAATATTCTGCTGTTTGTGTGGCTTGCTCTACTGTGAGTAATAAATTCCATTTCCTCTAACACAGAAAACTTGTACTTTCTGGTGAAACCATAAACAGTAAGATATTTGTGTCTCCATTCTTTCTAGTTTTCATGGTAAATACTTGTCTATTGAAATATAATTCTTCCTTTGTTGTAAAAAAGTTGTTTCAGAAGTAGATAGCAAGTCTATGTTTGTGTATAAATCATAAGTGTCTCTTGCATATCATGTTTGTTTTGTCCTTTGTGTAACCAGAATGCTAAAGTGCATGTGTGTATGGGTGTGTGTGTGTGTGTGTGTGTGTGTGTGTATTATACATATGTAAATATAATATATACTTTAGAGTACACAGTATATACATATACCATACATATTTTATATTCATATAACACACACGTACACACACACACACACACACACACACATATATATATATATATATATATATATATATATATATATATATATATATACATATACACATATACACACATATACACATATAATCAAATCTCAGGAAGTTCTTATAAGCCTCAGGAAATTTACAAGATTCATAATTGTCCTTCCTAAGGTTTTATGACTATCAGTGACTGCTTAGGAGAGGAGATCATCCAGCCTGTCAAACTGCCTGTCATTTGTGTAGACATCTCCAGGATGTGAGTTTTATTAGTCATTACATAGGTTGAGGTGAGATTTCAGTGATACAGCTGCCATTATATCCTCCATGTTTCTGCAAGTAACCCCAATATACTCATTGGTTCTCTGAGTTGGAATTTGGACTTCTTAGGCTGGTCTTTCATTAACACCCTTTCTGGTTGAGTATACTTATGTTAATATCTCCTCAGCAAATGTCTCATAAAAATACAGTAAGAAGACTGATACTAGTTTATTCTTCATCCAAGCTATTTAAAAGCCCTTTATTTGAAAGCAAAAAAAGATAAATCAGAAATGCTCTCTCAGTTCTACTGGCATTGGAAATTATAGGATTACTTAAGCAAATACATTTGGTTTCAGTATATCTATGATCTTAAGATCATAAAATATTTTAAATCTTTCTCTAAGTACCCAAGAATTTTGCCAATAAGTTTATAATTTTTAATTTTAATATGTTCAAAAATAATACTAGTTTTGAGTATTGATTACCTGGTTTATACCACAAATGAAAAAAAAAATGTTTCTAAGAGATTTTTCTGGATAAATTAAAGGCAGTATCCATGCAGTTCATGTTTGGGTTTTCTAATGTTCATACAAGATGAGGTTCAAGACCGTGTTGTAGCTAAAGTTAGAAAACATGGAAAATGGAAATTCAATAAATTTTTGTTAAAGATTGTATAGAGCTATAAAAAAGGAAACACCTGCTTCTAATAAACAGTTATCACGACTACTTAAAGCAAGCCTCAATGTGTGTAAAGCAATTGGGTAAGGATTGGCCTGGGTTGATTTTTTTTTTTTTCCTGCAGACTTTTCTGTTCTACTTCAGTTCCCAAGTGCATTGATTCTCGTGGTTATCCAATATCCTTTCTGCTGTATCTAATCCACATACCAGAACAAACCGGGAACACATTTTCAAAGCCACGAAGAGCAAGTTTTCTCTCAGTTCTATGACAATAGCTACAAAAGGTATCCCAAATATCTCCTAGGATTACCTCCATTAATTGTGAATTTACAGCTATTTAATGGGCAATGTAATTGGCTAGAAGGTTGATATAAAAAATTGGTAGCATTTCTCAGTTTTAATCTAGAAATAAATCTCTATCAAATTGACCATTTGAAATACACTCACAACCCACTGAATGAATGGGTGATCATTCATTCTGGGTGATCAGAAGCTCATTCTGATCACTGGTGATGGGAAAGACAGCATTGACTGGTACAGAAAACAAGTCATCCTGCAAATTATGCAGCAAGGTGGTGCATTCTACTTCGGTGACCTTTCTCACACTAATCCCAACTCACCCAGAAAGAAGTATCTAAAACTTCTTTGGCAGTAATTGAATAGATTCATTTTAACTTTGAGTATTTCGTTGTTGTTGTTGTTGTTTTCGGTTTTTTAAAATAGCGATGTGGTTGCATAAACAAGTCCTGAACAATATTTGAAACAATAAACATCTTCATGCAGAAGGAGAATTATCACAGGGTTCTACCTCTAAACCAAGAACAACAGGCAACAAGAGAAAGAGATGATGGGAGGAGAATTAGATGATTGACTCTTTTAGAGGAATTAGTCTCATAATTAGATATCCAAACCAAAGTAACCACCAGCCCTGAACTTATATACACACAAGCAACAGTAAAAGGGCTCAATATATATATATAATATATATATATTATAATATATATTATATATTATTATATATAATATATATATTATATTATATATAATATAATATATTATATATAATATTATATATATATTATATATATTATATATATATATATATAAGAAGGAGTAAGTAAAAAGATACATGGGAAGATTTGAAGGGAGGGAGCATGGGAGGACTTGGAAGGGGGACAAGGAAGGGAGAAAATTATGTAACTATATTTTAATTTCAACTTTTAATTTTTTTTAAAATAGGCTAAACTCCAAGTAACCCAAGGCAAACATGAACCCAGTCTTGAAACTCATGGAAGTACCTCTTAAATTGCTCTCTTTGTCTTGGATCTTTCAGACAAAATGCTAGATATTCAGAAAACTTTGAATTTCTGTTAAAGGAGAAAATATTTTATACAAGTATCTTCCTACATGAGACATCTGAGCAGGAAATCTTATATGTTGTTAATTTAAAATTCAACTTAACTGGATCTAACACTTTTATTTAAGAAATCTATCAGTGGTTTTCTCCTAAAGGTGGGCTTTAGCAAACAGAAATTTCTATTTTTACGTTCCTCTAATTAAACTGAAAACATTGCCAGGTAGATAATTTTCCCCTCGCTATTTTGAAAAAGGTTTCTTTGAATGTTTTCCAGATTATTTTTAAGAATATTCTCCCTAATTACTAAATTAACTTGAATACTAATTAAAATTTCTGTTCACAACGTCCCACCTATATCCTGCCTAGTAACCATGTTCTCAAGCTCCCAGGAGAATCTGGTGCACTACCAATTTATAAAGAAATGACACCACTAATTTGAACCTCAGTTAAATCTTGATATGTCTTCACTACAAAATCTAATTGTTTGAGCAATGATCTCAATCAAGTGAGTCATTGAAAAAATACTGAGATTTCATAAAACTGAATGACAATTGAATTCTTAATCAAAATGTTACTTGCATAACAGTATTTGTTCCCAATGCATTTCCAGAAATTACCAAAATTTATATTTATTTAACCAAATTTGAATTTATTAAGAAAAGCCATGAAAGGTATAACTTTTATCCCCCAAATAATTTTCCTAAATTGTTTATTGGTTTGCTTGTTTTCAGACTCAGCCCTGTAGATGATCTACCATTTGCAATTGCTAAACATTTTTAGTTGAACTTGGGTTTGAGGGGTAGGGGCTTGAACTTGAGGCCTTGTACATTCCAGGCAAGCACTTTACCAATTAGCTGCATCACATGCCTTGCAATACCTTTATATTTTTTGGTTTTCAGAATCAAAAATATTACTTTGCATGATAAAACAAATCCAGCCAGATTCAACAGCTTTTATTTGGTCTAACAAAATTAACTATATCATTGTTGGTATATCATATAACTTTGGAAACTACTCTAGATAGTAAATAAATTTTCTCTTGCAAAATATTAATCTCTCTGGACAGCAATACAATGCCATAGGCTTGAGAGGTATTTTAGTTACTTTTCTATTATTATGATAAAACTTTATGACCGTGGCAACTTAGAAAGGGCTTATTTGAGCTTATGATTCCTGAGGGTTAGGCAGAGACAGCATATAGCTATATGGTAACTGAAGTGGAAGATGAAAGCTGAGGGCTTGGCTTTTATCATGAACTGAAAACAGGAAACAGAGAAAAGTAGAAATGGCATACGACTTTTGAAACCTCAAACCTGTCCTTAGTAACATAATTCCTCCAGCAAGGTCTATACCTCCTAAACTTACCCATATAGTGTCACCAACTGAGAACCAAGTATTTCAACATCTGAACCTATAGAGGACGTTCTCATTAAAACCATCGCTGGGGAAATCATTTATAAAAAAAAATATTATTTTAGTTTTAATGATGCATACGTGTGAGAGCATGCATTTGAATGTGGGTCCTGGGGAGACCAGGGAGCATGATCCTACTGGAGCTAGCATTAAAAGCAAGTGTAAACCACTCAATATGAAGCTGGTTTTTCTGCAAGAGCACTCTTTACTGCTGAGCCATCTCTCCAGCCCCATGAAAGCATCCATTTAAACGACAAATATGAAGAAGCTGGCACTGTCGCTTGGCCTATGTACATAGCAATGCTTAATAAGTATGAGCAGTATTATTGTTTTATTGTTTTTTATTGTTTCTAAAATCATCCTTTTATTTATAAAATGAAATCATCTAAAAGGTATGTAACGAGGGACATATTTTCCAGGGGAGTTTTTCCTAATTTCAAGTTCTGTGCTGTTCTTCGTTGTTGATCTGAAATTCAAATTAGTTCAGTGTTCTGCATCCTTATTTGCTAAGTGCTACAGTCTCGTTCTGGTATACGTAGGCTTAACAGAAATCGCTATTTTTCTGTTTCTCTAATCAAACTGAAGACATTTAAAACCAAACTTGCAACACAACGCTGTGACAGAAAGTCTCGTGTGACTCCTTTCTTCCTTTGATATCTACTAAAAACTTAACTCAACCGAAGATATTTTAACATAGTCCCATTCTTTTGATGCAGTGAGTACATGTATGGAACAGCAAGTGAC
The DNA here is from genome assembly GCF_011762505.2 of Arvicanthis niloticus. NCBI lineage: Eukaryota > Metazoa > Chordata > Mammalia > Rodentia > Muridae > Arvicanthis > Arvicanthis niloticus. Next base: position 33,122,138 of record NC_047676.1, on the reverse strand, counting down.
TTAATGGACCATCTTTCTTCCACATCCTGAGTTGCAGTCTAGTGTTGGTGAAACAATAAGAGATAACGGCAGAGCTTGTACTTGGGTGTTGGCCTTATTGGAAGTTGACTGGTTTTATTTATCCCTCGGGTTATGCCTTTTGGGAGACCCAACTGAACAGCTGGCATACTTTCCAGTGCTTTTCCTCCTGAGTGGAACTTGATCTTCATTCTTCTCTGAATCTCAAGACTGCCAAGATCTTGGAATAGCTCTTGGTTCTGGGTGGATATCCTGTGGAAAGATGAGCAGAGTAAGATGCTACACTGAACTTCTCTGAACTTGGTTCCAGGAAAATGGTCTCCTAAGTCTTTGGTGTTTTCAAATCTCTATAATGCCTTCACACAATCAAGAGGAAATCCATTTTATTCAGATTTTTATGTATGAGCAGAATGGTACCTAAGTCCCAAGAAACTGAGGTGAGATGAGCACCTGAGCCAAGGAGTTGGAGGCTTTTTGCACATTTTTATTATGAAAATTATGCCCTGGATTCTTTTGAATTTGAGAACATACATTACTGGTCATCTATCATCACCTTTCTGCTCACAGGTCTTACTAGGTCAGCCACCAACTCATGATCTCCCTTTGGGCACATTATTTAAAGTCTCATTTTAGACAATCCAGGAAATTGGATAAAAACACCAGGCTGGAGACCTTTTAAAATCACATTAGAGCCACACTAACTCAGTTTCTCCCGAGTTGGTGGTATCTTATACTTCTACTTAAATCTCTTATCTTTAAAATCATTTTGATTTTTGTTGTTTATTTAAAAAAAAAATGATAGAACTATACATAACCTTGATTCATTCATCTGTACCAAAACAGGAGAGTAAAGCTGATGCAAGCTTCAAAAGATAGCTGAGCAAAAGATAAGAAACCAGCCTATGAGGGAAGCTACACTATTGTCTCCTAGGCATGCTACTGCAATAATCACTGGGGAAGATAAAATGTGATCTGACATTGTGTCCCGCTGTGCATCAGTCAATAAGTCTTGAGAGCAAGGATGCTGGCTTAGAAGGTAAGTTTGGCTATTTGTTTTGGGTGTCATGGTAACAGAAGACCCAGGCTCTCCTTATACACTAGTGTAAATACTTATTCAGGCCCTTAGCACGGACCTCCAATTCCTAAGGAGATTAATTTGTGGTATGTGTTTCAATTCATCAATTGGATCACATGTTCAAGCCTGAAGCGATTTTGTGGTTTGTTGGAACATTTTTTTTTTTTTAAATAGAAATTTAGAATATGGAACTGGTTTTGCATTGTGATTATTATCTGACTTTCTTGCGTTCTCATCATGACAGTTAACTGTGTGGTCAGTGCTGTAGTTTACCCTGTATGTCCTGAATCTTCCCAGTAAGGAGATTGTAGGTAGTGTCTTAGCCAGAACAACGTGGAACCTATTCAGAACTGGGCAAGTATACAGACCCCAACTAGCTAAAGCCCTTTCTTTTTTCTTTTCGTTTTTAAAATTTTACTTATTTACTTTACACTCCAATTGCATTTTCTTCTCCCTCCTCTCCTCGAAATCCCTCCCTCACACCTTAACTCTCCGCTGTCTTCCCGTCCTCTCTAAGAAAAGGCTCAGAAAAAGGGAAGCCTCCCATGGTTATCAACCCACATTGTCATTTCAAATTGCAGTAAAAATAGGTGCATCTTCTCCTATTGTGGCTAGGCAATACAGTCCTTTAGGGGGTGTTGCAAGAGATATTAGAAAATGAACCCACAGACTTCCAGAGCTACTGCTGGATTATTCTCGTCCTGCCAACTCTCCAGCAGGGCTGGAACTCCAGAGCTGGTTCTGACAGGTTGATCATTCCCGGAATTTCTGCTCCATCTGTATCCCTGCACATCTTCTTCGAAATTTGTGGCTGGGTTGATAGTCTAGTCCCTACATTGGAAGTCTTTTCTGGTTATAAAGATGGCTGTTTGGGCTCTGTACCCCTCATTGCTAGGAGTTTCAGCTAGGGTCATCCTCACAAGCATGAGACAACTTCCTGAACAAAACACCAACAGCTTAGGCACTAAGATCAACAATTAACACAATGGACCTCATGAGACTGAAAAATTTCTCTAAGGCAAAGAACACCATCCAAAAAACAAAACTACAGCCTACAGAATGGGAAAAGATCTTCACCAATCCTACATCTGACAGAAGGCTGATATCCTAAATATATAAGGAAATCAAGAAACTAGACACTGACAAGCCAAGGTGACCCAACTTAAAAATGGAGTACAGATCTAAATAGAGAATTCTCAACACAGGAATCTCTAATGATAAAGAATCTCTTAAAGAAATATTTAACGTCCTTAGTCCTCAGGGGAGTGCAAATCAAAACAACTATGAGATTCCATCTTACACTTGTTGGAGTAGACAAGATTAAAAACTCAAGCAACAGTACATGCTGCCAAGGATTTAGAGCAAGGGGAACACTCCTTGATTGCTGTGGGAGCACAAACTTGTATAACCACTTTGGAAATCAATTTGATGGTTGCTAAGAAAACTGAAATTAGTTCTACCTAAGACCCAGCATGTGCCCCAAAGAAGCTCCACCATACCATACGGATACTTGTTCAACTATCTTCATAACAGTTTTATTTATAATAGTCAGAAACTGGAAACAACCTAGATGACCTTCAACTGAAGAATGGATAAAGAAAATGTGGTACGTTTACACAGTGGAATATTACTTCCGCCATTTAAAAAAAAATCACATCATGATATTTGCAGGTAAATGATTGGAACTAGAAAATATCATTCTGAGTGAGGTAGCCCAGACTGAGAAAGACAGACATGGTATGTACTCATTATAACTGGATAGTAACCATAAAACACAGGAAAACCATGCCACAACCCACAGAGCCAAAGAAGCGAAGTAACAAGGAGGACCCAAGGGAAGAATGCTTGAATTTCACAGAGAAGAGGAACTAGAATAGACATAGGGGTGGGTGGAGGGAGAGAACTGGGTAGGGAAGGTGGAGGGAAGGGAAGCAGGAGAGGTCAAGTGGGAGGAGGCGGGAGGGAGAGAATCTGGAATCGTTGAGGATGTGGGTGTCTCTGGGATGAGCTAGAAACCTAAGACAATGAAAACTCGCGGGAAAATTGTATATTTTTTAAAAGAAATTTAAGCCTTGAGTGTTAGGAAATGAATTATTTATGAAAGGACTGACCACAAAATGCTACAATTAGAATGAAAACGAATGCAAGAACTCAAAATGTAACTTATTTCCTGTCTGCTTCATACAACTAATTGAATCCAATTCAAAAGTAAATTGTCAGTGATTAATTAAGGAACTGTGCTTGTCATGAAGCCACTGTCTTACAGGATGGCTTCTTATGGTTACAAATCTTGTCTTACAGGTCTCTATTTCCCTAATAGTCTTTCGTCTTTAGTAAAAACTATATTCTAGGCTAGTTTGCACGTAATGGAAAACAGAGATTGTTGCTTTCTTTAAAGAAAGCACATGCAGATGAATATAATTCTATATTATCTATAAAATGTGTCCACACATTTAAACTAGAATTTTTCTGATAGTTGTAAATATGGGTGAAGACACTTCTTTCTTTCTTTCTCCTGACCCAAACTATTACATTTATTCACTAACATTTCCCAACAAATATATATTTCCATATGTAGATATGAACAATGGTCATTTCTGCAAGGTTTAACTCTTTGAACACACTGCTTTCTAAATTATGATATAAGTCTCAATAGTATTTTGTTAGGTGATGCCATGCAGGTGAAGAAATAGTGTTTAATCACATCTGTATTTTTTCCTGTTTGTTGAGTGTTTCCTTTGATAAGTGTCACATACAATTCTAGAATAGATTAAATGATTTGCAAACAGAAGCAAGTGGCTCATGGATCTAGGCTCCCATGTTTGTACAGAACCTGTGCTTGAAGAGCTATTCCTTGTTTTAATGATCATTGTCACTTGCTTAAGATAATAGATTTTTACAAAGCACTTTGCATTTGAGATTTTGTATGCATCCCTTTGAACTAAATAGACATTCTTGCTCAGCAGTATCCTGAACAATCATCAAATTATCAAATTAATTTTCTTTCACAATTTAAATAATAACTAAAGTATATTTTGTTTGTGAACTTTAGTTAAAGAATACTTGAAAACTAGAGTGTCGGATTCAATACTTCTGCTTCTCACCATCCTTGAGCTTCCAATGCCAGTTAGTGAGGGAATTTCTGAGAACTCACCCCAGACTTGCCTAGTAGTCTTAGCTCATGGAATAAACAGAACCTGTAAACTAAGCCTAAACATTTGCCTTCTACTTGGCTCCCAACTTTGACAGGTAAGAGGGTCCCAGCACCCAAATCCCTATCTATGCTTTCAAATTTCCCTTAGCTGCTGTGTTAGCAGGTATATATCCAGTAGTTGGAAAGATAGGAAGAATTGATATTTTTAAAACAAACATTGTACCAAAAGCAATCTACATCTTAAATACAGCTGCAATCCTAGTACCAGGACCTTTCCTCACAGATGTTTAAAAAAACCCAAAAGCTGTGTGTAGAAGCACTGAAGGTCAAGAACAGACAAAGAAATCTTGAATTTTTAAAAAAAAAAAAAAAGACAGTAGGAAGTAGACTCATGTTTGATTTCATTTATACTACAAAATCATGGTAATAAAAACAACAAGGTACTAGCACAAAACCGGACAAATGAATCAAAGGAATAGAACAGAAGACTCAAAGGTTAGTCCTCAAAACTACTGCTACATGATCTTGGTAAAGATGTCAAAAACATACATTAGAGAAAAAAAAAAAAACACCATGCATAGATATTACTGGGAAACATGGGCTAAAACATTCAGAAAAAAGAAACTAGGTCCTTATCTCTCATGTCATACAAAAATCTACTACGAATTAAAAGTTTCTTCCCTCAAAGAATAAATAATATAATTGAAGAAATAGAAAACAAATGCCTACAAAATAGCCAATCCACCCTTACCACATCTACATTAAGTGTCAATAACTGGCATACATACTAAATTTAAATGGGAGTAAGTAGAAAGATTGCTAAGCTTGGAGTTGACACTTGGATTGACATGGATTAGAAGACCAATACTTTTCCTACTATAAACTGATTTTGTCTCGATTTCCAGTCAATCAAATACTTGATCTCTGTTCGGTGTCTGCATCATAGTAAAGAACTTAAAACCTGAGCATTTTCGTTCATGAACCTGCAATTTGAGCTAGGCTTTACAAAGACGGTTATAGTTGGTGTGAATGGGGCCACCTCCAGGTTTCCTCACACAAGCCTGGCAGGTGACAGTGATTATCAACTGAGACGTAAATTGTAGCTGTTGACTATAATGGATATATGTGTCTTTTTCAGATGTTTCATGTTCTCCTACAACATGGTGGGGGGGGGGGGGAATCTACAGACACATACAAAGACATAGCTAGAGAGAAGTCATATTCCTGCTTATGATACAGCCTTGGGAATTACACGGTGCTGTATTTGCCTTATTCTGCTTATCAAGACAGCCACAAAGACCAGTCTAGTTTCCAAATGGTGGGGCAGAGGCAGAGACTAACTGCCACTTCTTAATGGAAATGGAACACATTTTCAGATGAGAATGGAGACCAAGAATAGTTTTGTGTTCATTTTGAAAATATAGTTAATAGCCTTTGAGCCATTTTTTTTTTACAGTTGTACCTAATTCTAGTGAGAATAATCGCTACCTCAGAGGATGAGTAAAATAAAATGTGAATGTTACTAACAAACAAATAAAACAATTAAAGTTATTGTTTTAGTAAGTCTGTGATGTTGGTCCTGTAAAATCCTTGCTCCTGTGTCCCATAGTGTTTCAGAAATTTCCTAGGATACTCTCATGTATTTTTTTTCTACACCATTCATGGTGTTCTGTTGGATAATTATTCCCTGCTTGCCTAAACACAGTAGACTTATGCTGTCTGAACATAGTCAGAAGGATGCTGAAACACCTGCTCTGATGGAGGAGGGCACAGTGCACCACAATTCATCAGGAAGACCCTAAAAGGATGGCTTGGATGTTTGCTCTGATTTCCTATAGGACAAACTTTACCAGTGTTTGGACTAAAAGGGTAATTTCCAAATGTTGTATCGTCTTCTCATTTTGTTCAAACATACAATTTTTTTAGATTTGATATTTTCCAATCAACAATAAAAGATATGGTCAACATGTAGTACATTTTAGTATATGATATTTTATACACAGGTACTCACAATGCATATAACTTGTGACAAGCATATGATGCAGATGCAGGCCTTATCTAATTAAATTGAATATCTGTGTTTATACAGCTAACATATGACAATCGGGATTTGGCTGCTGACATATTAAATCTATAGTCATTGACATTATCCTCTGTGCTGGTCTCTGTGTTAATTTTATTACGATGTCTGTCATCCATTTCAAAACATATCAATTATCCTCTTGAACGGTTAGTCAATATGCTTTGCTCTCAAACCAATGGAGTGATTAGCTAGTAGACTATGTGATCTCTGTATTCTCAGAATATTGTGTTGTGCACACTCAAATGGGTTTTCTCTTAGCCACGTGTCTTAATCTCATCACCCAGCAGTGCTAGGGGCTCAAAAATGTGTCCTGTGCCTGGAAGTCTTAGGGATGAAAGCTGTGCAGTACGTAAAGTAGCTAAGTGACCAACAGAAGAAAGACTTTCTTGTTCCATGAAGAAATAGGTGTGGCCTTGTTGAAAGAAACATGTCATTGTGGGGGTGGGCTTTAAGGTCTTCTCTGCTCTAGCTACACTGAGTGTATCACACAGTTTCTTTCTCCTGCATGTGGATCAAGATACAGAATTCTCAGCTCCTTCTCCAGCACCATGTCTGCCTAGACACTGCCATGCTTCCCACCATGGTGATAATGGACTAAATCTCTAAAACTGTAAGTCAGCCCAATTAAATGTTTTCCTATATAAGAGTTGCCTTGGTCATGGCGTCTGTTCACAGCAATAAAACCCTAACTAACACAGTGTGCAATCATTACCCCCCACTCCCAGGAAATGCTTGAAATAAAGGCTGTACTGTAAATTTCTGTTCTCATTAATTGTTAAAGATCCTGAACCAGAAAAACTATTTGTGTTGGAAGTCTATGTGAATGCATTTTATTTTTATCTATTGCATTAATTAACTACTTTTACAGTGTGGAGAATCTAACACAAGCCCTCATGAAAGCAAGCACCTATCACCCACTCAATCTTCCATCCTAATACACTTATTTTTCCAATGATTAATTTTTATTAATTACGTAATAATTTCCACTCTCCGTGTAATATAAACATCATTGCAAGAGACTCCAAGTTCTGAGTTGTGATAGTGTTTACTATATTCAGTTTTCTGGATACTTTTCCCACCTTCCTGATTATTAAGAATCAGTTAAGAAGAAAAAGTCAAATGTCATTCTACCACCCTGTTGTGATTCAACCTGGTTTTTCCTCACAGCCCCATGCTCCCAGAAATAAGACTCAGACTCAAAATATATTTGCAAATACCTTGGCCATGGAGCTAGGCTTTACTCTGACTAAATCATAATTAAAACAACCCAATTATTTTAACCTATGTTCTGCCACGTGGCTGGTTACCTGTGCTCAGGTACTATGTGCCCATCTCATTGTTGCTTTTCAGTGACCCTCCCACCTTCTCTCTCCCAGAATCCTTTCTCCTCCCAGATGTCCCAATTCTATTTCCTGCCTAAGCCATAGGCCATAAGCTTTTTAACTGACAGGTGATGTATCCATATAATACACAAGGTATTATCTCTGCACCAGTCCAGCTATTAAATGCAGAATTTCATGTCCTTTGTTGTTTTTACCAACGCAGTGGTTTTTCTGTTAGGAGACTTCAAATCACTGATAAAAATGTTCTCATTCTTTATCTTATGATTATATATTAAAACCTTGAATAAACTAATTTTCTGGACATGTTGCTGCCATGGTTTCAATCATATATTTGTTTCTGTTTACCTCCAGAAAGGGAATAAATATAAGGTGGCATTTCTGAGGAGACCAGCCTCTAAGCATGAAACATTGACCAAAGGGAAGAAGTCTGTATAGAAATGTGTGTCTGGTGAGCTGAAGGGCTCTCTAGTGTGTAGCAGGCTATGGAGAATCCTGGCCTGGATAGTAAATAAAACCACTCATTCATTCACTCTGGACTAATAATCTTAACAGAACATTAGGAGGGAGCAAAGGATATAGCTTTCCGTGTGCTATATAAGAAATATGAACCAATTTTAGTTGAGCAGTCCTAAGTGATGCCATAACTTATATTGTTTTTCAAAACAATAACTTGCAACCAGCCTGGAACTGATGGTGTCTGAATGTTGAGCTACTCACTCACAAGATTCTCTCCATGTTGATGCTTTCCTGAAGGTAAACTGGCTAGGGAACGGGCATTGACTTGAATCAGTTGTGGACAGAGACAAAGACTCATTTCGTTCTCTCAAGACTTCTACTCTTTGTTCATATCACGGTGCTTAGTAGGCAAGCACCCTCTGAGCCCACTTCTTGCCTGTGCTTAACAAGTACTGACAGTTTTCCTTAAAGAAGAGTTGAATGGATTTCTTCACCGCATTTTCCTAGCCTGGTAAATACATTCAGCTATTGGCTTTGCTGTTGGACTTTGGGTTTTGTTGTCCTCTTTTCATTCTTGTGCCTATGATCCACTATTTGAGTGAAATTACATATCATGCAAGAGTAACTCTACATTTTTTAAATTTAAACCTGCCCTCTATATTTCAAATGGTCTTTTCTCAGTAAAGCGAGGCCTCCTCTCACTCATCCAAATTTCAGAAATTATAAATGTGCTTATGAGAGTTTGTTGGTTGAATCCCTGCATCTGTAGAATTTAGTAAGTTGAACTCACAGGCAGATTTGAAGACTATGAGGAGGCTAGAGTTCAGATATAAAGCAAATGCCTTAGTAATAGACACGTGCCACACTCTGTCCTTCCTTTCTGCATCTCTGGGATATCAATGACCTTCAGGATTCCCAATGTTTCCCAATGAATTATAAGCTATAGAAGTAATAAGTGCTACCTCTTTATATTCATGAAGTATTGACTGTTTGTGTGCAGATGACATGTTAAAAACACAAGAGCATTAAGAGCTAACAGCTCAAAGTGGGGATAACCCTTGGCCTACCCATGAAGTGCAGGCTGTTTTCTGTTTGTTCTGGATACCCTGAAGGACCTCCTGGGCATCACACTTCACATATTTCCAAGAAGCCATTTCCCAATGGTCTAGAACTTTTCTACCCACACACTGGCACACATCACACTTCCAGCTACAGGCTTATCACTCCTCTGTATCTCTTGCTCTCTCTCTCTTTCCCAAGACAGTGGCTACTTTAAAAACTCAGACACAGAAAAATGGTGTTAATCAAGAAATTGGGATCCAATTCTCAGTAGGACTCCTTCTCAGAATTATTACAGTCTAGCCACAGATGGCCGTTCACACTGATTGTGCAAAGCTCTTTCTTAGGGTATGATTGAAACATCTGTGGTTGGGAATTGTGCTAACCATTTGGCTCCTTCCATTACTTCTTAATTAATTACAAAGCTATAGTTACAAGTCTTTTATCAAGCACATATAATATTTTAATTATAAAAATTATGAGCATAGTGTGACCAATACTTGTACTACCACAGTTATTACAATCTCATTTGAGTCTTAAGGACTTGGTCAATATTTGGGGAAACTTTGGTATCGGCATTTGGAGAAACTTTCCTCTTGTTTCTATGAGAGACTAACTAAATGACGGTTCAGTCTTCCGCGAAACGAGTAGGTCTATTGTATTTGAATATAAAGATTCTGATCCATTTGGTTGGTGTCTGTTCTAGAAAGACTAAAATTATCAAATTCCTAAGTATGTGTTCTAAAGTTTCCTGTTCCCACTTACAAGATATTAAATACTTGAAGGCTGTTTCTTCAGATTCTCCCTCTCAGAGGACTGGGGTTCTGATGACTGATCGTGGGTTTAACCAGGCTTGTCAGATTTCTTAGTAATTACTCTCAGGATTTGATTCCTTTCGATGTTGTTCAGAGTTGTCAAAATAGCTTCTTCCTACTGTGTCCCTAACACAAGGCTCTTTGCTCAGAAATTTATCTTTATTGTCCCACTTCAATATTGCCACACACTTAAGATGAGCATAGTTTTACTCTGATTTCTCAAGTGATGATGGGAATTTTACCGATTTGCCCTGCAGACAAAGAGCAGAGAATTTGCCACCTTGTTTATCTTACTGCTTTGTATTCTCTAGACATTTATCCTCCTTAGTCTGTTCGCTTTAGCAGCACGTGATTTTTTTTTAGCTTTGGTTACATGGAATTATACTTTATGGTCTCATTATCTTCTCTCAGATTATGTCTGTTATTTCTATATTGCATATACCTTTACTTACTACACAAAATTCAATTGCCAAAACGTGTCTATGTACTGTACTTCTAGAGGACAGTAGCACTGTTTATGATTATTATAATTTTGTGAACATTGTTTCCATAGATATTCTTTCATATATCTCTTGGTCTCCTGATAGGCTTATCTGTACTAACTACAATTCTACAACTTTCTCTAACAATCTTTAGACTCCACACTTTATCATCCCAGTAAGTACATCACATGAAGTTATGGGTTTCTATTGAATTTCCCATATGGCTGACAAGAATAAAAACTTTCTCATGTACTATAGTCATATACTTAGTTTTCCTACTTTAGGAATTGCCCTGTGGGTCCCCCGATACTGTTTTGTTTTGTTTTGTTTTGTTTTAGGTTTTTACTGAGTGCCCATCTTATTGATTTGAACAGTGTAGTGTGATAGAGCTTTCTGTAAATTATATATGTAATGAATATTCTCTATCACGGTCTGACTTTTCATACTACTCTCAAAGTGTTTGTTGTTTGTGATGAGAGAACGATTCAAATTTCTATGTAATCAAGTGTTTGTTGTTTTTGATGAGAGAACGATTCAAATTTCTATGTAATCAAGTATACAACTATTTATTCTTTCAACTCTATCATGTTCAATTATTAAAAGAGTATCAGTATATGTGTAAATTTTTGTGTGTAGGTTTTGGGGGATCTTCTTCGCTTTCTTAATTGTTATTTTGTATAATCTAATGCCGAGGCTTTTTAATACTGATATTTAGTAAAATAAGTCTTTTCCCATGGGTTCCCTCCTAGGAAATACATCAACCTATCTTTGCCTTCTCCAAATTCACCTAAACTTAACATGTTGTATTTCCACAAACTATTTTATTATTCTTTTAGTTTAGAGTGAATTTTATCGGTAATGATTTCATAATTGGTATGCATTTACATTTCAGAAATAAATCTAACTTTCTTAAGACATTGTCTTGGGATTTCCATTGCTACTACAAATCAGCATGACCAAAAAGCAAGTTGGGGAGGAAAGGGTTTATCTGGCTTATACTTCATCATCAAGGGAAGTCAAAACAGGAATTCAAATATGGCAGAGAACTGCAGGCAGGAGCTGATGCAGAGGGTGTAGAGGGATGCTGCATACTGGCTTGCTTCTCATGGCTTGGTTAGTTGGCTTTCTTATAGAACCTAGGACCAACAGTTCAGAGTTGTTACTACCTGCAATGGGTTGGGCCCTCCCTGGCCAATCACTAACTAACTAAGAAAATGCCATACAGCTTATGGAAGAATTTCTCACTTAAGTTTCTGTTTATTCATATAACTCTAGGTTATGTGTTAAGTTGTCATAAGACTAACTAGCACAGATGTATTGTATTGACTCCTGCTCTAACTCATGTTTTTAATGATATTGTATGTTAAAATTTGTTAGTAAATATACACAGATATGTGTATTTTTTATTAAAAAATATTTGAGATACTTGCAAGATGTCTCAGTGCATAAAGTGCTTGTTGTACATATCGGACGTAAAGATGCTACCTGTAACCCAAATGCAGAATCTGGGAAATTTTACAGTACAATAAATTTACTATCACAGGGAGTGAGAATATGAGCCTGCCCTGCATCTTCCATACCAATTTTTACACTTGCTTCTCAGTGGCTTGCTAGTCCCTGAATACTACTCTATGTGAAGGTTGCTGGGGTAATCTTTTCTTTTTTAAATTTATATAATGGTTTATTAGTCTTTAAATTTTTTCCATCTTTTGTTTTAGTTTCTTTTATGTTTAGATTATTTCCTTTTCCCCTTTCTCCATATAAACCCTCCTATGCACCACCTCTTGCTCTCTTTAAAAGTTATAGTTGCTATTTTTATTAAATTTTTGCATGTATATATGTATATGCAGAGAGGAGGAGGAAAGAGTGACAGACACAGAGGTATGAAGGCATATAGAAAGAAAGACAAAGAGACAGAACATGAAGTTGGATGGTTATAGAGGGAGGGAGGATCTGGGAGGAATTGTGGGAGAAAAAAAACCACATAATCAAAATGCATTGTAGTAAATTCTTAAGTTCACTTCTAGGTGTTTTCTCTAAATTGTTATTTCATGGGAATCCATGCATGTATGCATACTCTTTTGAACCTGTGTGTCCCTCATCTGAGGAGTGCATTTTAGTAGAAGTAGACAAAACAAAGCCTACAGTTAAGTTATCTCCCTTCAAGAGTTCATGGTGGTCCAAGGACAGAATTCATATAAAGTTTACCTTGGTGATAATGTTGCCTAAAATGTTGATGTGTGAGGAGAAAAATGGATCTTCTATGAACTTTATTGTAAGTGCATGGTCTCCATAAAGGAAGTGATGGTAAGGTAAATTTCTAAACTGAAATTATGTTTAGGAATGATTTTAAACACTGTGATCACCAGACCACTGAGGACAAGGTTATGCCTATAAATTTGTATTCTCACAATGCTCCATTATTGACTATCTGGGTTTGAAAGCCCCAGGATTAATGTGAAGAGCACCTTTACTCTCCTCATATGTATACAGGGGTTATTAAAAATTGTTGGATTGTGTGGGACTTTGTTCATTTTAAAAATAAATGAGGAGATCAAGAATATCTTTATGATTTTCCAGATCTTTCCTCTAGAATACTTTAGATGGGTGAACCACATAGGTCTGCTATACATCTCAGTTTGAACCTGTTACAAAAGACTTCCATCAGGAAGCCAGTTTCCGACAGGTCAATTCCATACACAGTCTCTTGAAGGCCAATAAGTGTGACGGAGGTTACTTAAATCTTTACTAAAACTGTTTAATAAAAGCCAAGTATGAATTTTATGACTAGCATTATTGTACTCTAAGGATAAATAAATCAAATAAACATATACACAATACTTATTGTAGGATAGGTATTTAGAAGAACAGGTGCAAGGAGTAAATTAACTAACAATCAAGTGAAATCATCTTTCAAGTTTTCATTTTTTCAGTTGACATGTAATCAGTGACCATAGAAGAAGGTTCCGAAAGGACATTTCATATAAGCACACAATTTACTTTGAGCATATTTTAGAGGTTCTCAGTCCAATGTAGCTAAAGCCCTGGAGGAGGCATTCAGTTCATGGTGAGGGTGGCATTAACTGGAATCTGGTCACATCATGCCACACTAGGGTGCTGAGAACAAGGTCAGAACCAGGCCTTGCTGACTCTCAAGAACTCATATCTTGTAACTTATTTTTGTTATTGAGGCCCCATGACCCATCATTTCCAAAAACATGAAGTTATAGGAAACATTTCAATACATGCCTTCTATCACCTTAAAAAATTAATTTTAATTTTTATTTGTCTTTAAATTTATGTCAGAAAACATATTTGTATTCCAAAAAGAATGTAAAAGAATTGAATTTTTCAAGGCAGCTTCCACAATGCCATAATTTCACTGAATTAGTTTCTCGGTGACCATTGCCGACACTTCCTTCCCTACAGCAAGATGCCAGGTATAGAAATTTTGACTGCTCCTTTAGCTTCCTCAGTGTCTGCAGCCCAGAACCAGCCATGAAATTCAAAGGAGGCTGTTTACAATATCATTATTACTAGTGAAATTTACACAATCCTTGCTATTTCTACCATAGAGAAGGCTCTTGTTCAACATGAACTGCCAAAAAGGTCTTTTTTTTTTTTTTATGTTGCTAACCAAAAGGAATGGGTAGGCAGGATGTACACACTCCTCTCTTTCTTTTTTTTTTTTTTTTCCACATAATTTACCACCTTTAACACGAAAACATCTGGACACAGAGCTTTTTACGCCACTGTTTGGATGCATGGAACATTCCCTATAGTAAGCCTCTTCCTCTTCCATGTTTTGTAACAAGTTCCTTAGGAAGCAATCCAAATGAACCTGATCTTCATTTTTTCCATTGGGAATTTTTTTTACATTCTTCCCAGACCACTCTCCTAGACAAACAGATAACACTGGCTAAGCATCCTGTTTATATCCAATGACTCCAGCTGGCCATGCCTAGTGATGTCATAGGTATGACATCCAAATCTCTGAAAAAACTTTTTTAAAATATACACATCCAGCTGCTGTCTTTAAATATTTAGGTTATTAATTTTCTAGTGGCAGTGGTATTGTATATAATTAGAAAAATAGGATTGTTCATGTATACAGCCACATTCTAGAGGCTGCTTCAATCCCTAAACCATCTGGATGTGCTGAAGAGCTTGCTAAGCTTGCCTTGACGGTCTTTAAAATGGTTTCCTAAAACTGGGGCCAAGGAACCAACCCTTAGCCACTTCCAAATGCTTCTCTCTTGTTGGCTGTCATATACAAAGCTTTGTTAGTTTGTTTGTTGTCTTTGTTTTTAAAGAAAGAAGGTCTCCTTGGCCCTTTTCTCATTAAATGCCTGAGTGGAAACTAACTAGAATACTATTCATCACAGTTTTTCAGACTTTAGACTGTATAGTTTCTATGATGTGACTGTGTCTTTCTGTGATCTTGGGTTGAAACTTTATCACAAAAGTGATGGACTGAAGACATGGGGGTTTAATGAGTGGGCAAACCATGAGAGTTAACTCTCTTGGGATTGTGGTGAAACACTTGACTTGCGTGTTTTTATAAACCAAGTGATTCTAAATTTGCTTCATAACAAGTGAAACCTTAAAAATCATGCATCAGAGATCTGTTTACCAAGGTACCTTGTTAAGCATCTGACCCCAAACTCTTGGAACATGGCAAGACATTTTTTTTTTTTAATTGCAAAATGAGAATTTTTTTCAAAAGAACACTGGAAACCAGACAGAACCATTTGAACAGTTAAATTTTTGATGTTGAAATAAGAAACACACACAATTTTGAAAGCAGTAGGCAAATAGTCATATTTAGCACTGTTCTTTTTGTGCAAAAATTCCTTTCTGTCTTCATCATTCATTCAGCATATTCTTACTGTATGTTGCTGAGTCGGGTTGTTCTGTTGAAAGCCTCCTTCTACCCAGAATCCTCTTGGTGGTTCCCTGAGCCCAGAGCTGTTTATTTACATTTTCATTTGTCTTCATCATTGTGATTGGTGCAGTACTTTTAGGCTATGCTCAATTCTATATCTCTAGGCAACATTCAGTGATGTTTCAAACCTAGTTAGTCTTACAGGCATTGTGATTTTGCAGAAGTGAGGGTTTGCTCTTTTCTAGTAGATATGACCATGAAGGAAGACAGAACGGGATGATTGCTAGTACAACAGATCACATAGAAGTGAGACAAACCCAAAAGGAAGCATCCCTCTTTTTTAAAGTTTTTCATCACAAACAAAACAAAACACAATTTTAAAGGTCAAGTATCCTTTTAAGTGCCTTTTATGGAATACTGAGCTTTAAATCTTTATAGCAACAGACAAGTACAAGCTGGCATGAAGTTTAGAGAGATGATAATAATTACCTAGCAAGATCCACAGTTTTCGATGAGAACGTTTTAACCTGCAATCCAGACATCCATCTTGTGGAGTTTATATGAAAATTTTGCAACAGTTCTCTACAGTTAACGTTCTGTGTGTGGCATAATTCACTGTTTAGTCAAATAGAGTTACTCACTTCCCAGAGCTCCCGTTTGAACTATGGTTCATTACTGTGTCGTTTTATGGAGTTGTCATTTATATCTTAGTATTATGCTCAAGAAAGCCCAATGTCACACACCCCAGAGACACTCAAGACAGTTTTGATTTAAAAACATTTCCATTATTGTCATCCAGGTGGTGGAGGTACACAACTTTAATCCCAGCACTATGAGTTCAAGGCCAGCCTGGTCTACAGAGCAAGTTCCAAGACAGCCAAAGCTACACAAAGAAACCCTGTCCCATAAAACAAAACCAAAGCAATAACAAAAAGGACATATTTGTTGTTTTTCACTATGTTGGCATTTGAATGGATGGTGCAAAATCAGGGGTAGATTAAACCTGACAGTGCCTCATGAATCAAATGCATTGCCCAAGCTTGTAAACAGCACATACATCCTCTAGTGAAATGTTCTCTCAGAAAAAACTGTCAGTCAATTTCAATCAGAAATGTTTCTGATGAGTCAATAAAATAAATTATTTATATTAAACCTGAACCTGTGACTATGTAAATGTTTAATATCTGGTATAAAACTATGTGTCACACATAAAACAATACTGCCATACAGGAAAGTAGATGACACACTTAACATTATTTTTACATATTGATGTAAATGTTCATGTTTTAATAGAACAATTTTGTCAACTGAAATAAATTGTAGTAATCCAGGACATCGTGTCACAGATATTAATTGACAATATTACTCATGAAACTGGAGTTCAGAGAATAAGGTTCCACAATCAAAAGTAGCCCTTCAACTTAGGTGACTACCTTCTTGCCTAGTAAAAAAAAGAGAGAGAGAGACAGAGAGAGAGAGAGAGAGAGAGAGAGAGAGAGAGAGAGAGACAGAGGACAGAAACCCCTATTGCACTACAACTCAGGTCATTAAGTGGATTCAGAATTAAACACTGGACTCAAAGGCAGCAAGATCTCAGGGAGATGAAGCAACTTTCAGAGGCATTGGAAGAGAAATATAGCCAGCTCTGCTCCTTTTAGAATACTGCTGAAACTTCAGGTTTTTTTACGAGTAGAAGAGATAGGATGAAGCTGAAATTCATCATTCTATGCAGAAGTCAGTAGACAGAGGCTCTCAGTGAACAGGAACACGAGCAATGGATACAAGTGGGAAAGAAAGAATGTCAGCAGAGATGAGTCACATATACACATAAGCTCATGCTGGAGGGAGTTAGATCAGAAGCTCTGAAGGAACTGGCAAGGAAACTGAGTCACTAGCTTGGGGCTGCCAATGGCTGATATTAGGACTCTTGTCTTTGTGACACACTAAATCACATTTTAAGTTCCTGTAATATGTTTTAATTAAAATGAATCATCAGCTTTTGTGTCAGCTGAAGCAAAGGAAAAGATAATTCACATTCAATGATCCCAAATGCCTCACCTTGTTCAGAAAAGTCCAAAACCTCATTACATCTCCTTTCATGCCTATGGCACTTTTTAAGCTATAATATTGTAGTTTGTTATGGGATTAACTTTTAACTTTCCTTTCTGAAGGTAAGTACAATATAATCCCACATAGCATCATGAAAGAATACAAATAATAATTTATGTATGATCATCTGGAAATATAGATGGTGTAAAGCTACACACACAAGACAAAGCATCATGGGCAAGAACATAACAAAATGACAAGTGGACTGATTTGATTATTTTTGCTTACTACAGGAATATCAACTAAATTTCCTCCTTGGAGATCTGTAAAACATCAGTTATGCAAGAGTTCAGCAGCTAGTTCTCTGGAAATCTTCAAATAATCTGCATCAAACCATGAAGAAAAAAACCCAGAATGCTTCCCAAATTTTAAAGAGAATTCTTAGGGAATAATAACACTTCAAATATTTGATTACCAGGCTGTGATGGCACATGCTTTTAATCCCAGTACTCAAAAGATAAAGGCAGCTGATCTCTGAGAGTTCAAGGCCAGTCTGGTCTACAGAGTGAGTTCCATGACAACCAGTGCTGTTACCCAGAAAAACTTTATCTTGGAAAAAAAATCAAAAAATAAAATAAAATATTTGGTTAACTACACTAACATTCATTCTAAATACCTAGTAGCTAAGAGTATCTATAATGTAACAGGTCAAATATAAATTTTTAATGTAGAATAAGGGCAGACATTTTGAGACTATCAATGTCACAATTCACATTGCTTCTACGGAAAACATCTAATTTCTAGATAGGATGTTTGTAAAGCACTAAACTAGTCTCATAAAAATGCTCTGTGCATCCATGGGCTAGCCTGTGGCCCTTGGCACGTATGTAGCAGAGGATTGACTTGTTTAACCTCAGTGGAAGCTGATGTACCTAATCCTGTGGAGACTTGATGCCCCAGGGAAGGGAGATGTGGGGGGAAAGAGGATGGGTGATGGGGGTGGGTGGGGGAGCACCCTCTTCGAGGCAAAAGGGAGAAGGGATGGGGTGAAGAATTTTTGGAGGGGGTACTTGGAAGCAGGCAATATATGGAATGTAAATATATATTTATACAGTATATATCTATAGCTATATACATATATATACACACATATATATGTATATAGCTATAGCTATATACACAGCCAAACAATAAAAATAATGCTCTGTGCATGAAAATTATTTAGATGAATGCAAAGGTCTATCCATCCATAATAAAGGGAAAATTGGAAGACTGGTAAGTAAGTTGGGCCTTTTTTAATTTCCAACTCAAGTTTGTTTTTTTATTATGAGGGCTTTTTTTACATTTATTATATTTTTTTAAAAAAAATAATAAACAGAATTGGGCAATCTTAG
Source organism: Arvicanthis niloticus (assembly GCF_011762505.2). Lineage (NCBI taxonomy): Eukaryota > Metazoa > Chordata > Mammalia > Rodentia > Muridae > Arvicanthis > Arvicanthis niloticus. The sequence goes on along the minus strand of NC_047676.1, from coordinate 33,103,325 downwards.
ATTGTACTGTGGGAAATTAGTGTTTAAAAGTTTTACCTTTCCTTAAAAATGTGGGGAACATGTCCACAAGTACCAATGGTTCTGCTGCATAACTGTTCTGCTGTGATCATAGGCAGTTACTGTCCCCAGTGCTTAAAAGGAAAACCATGTAAAGGTGATAGGACTTACCTATGTGGCAGAAGCACAAGCGGAGTCTCTCACTTGGCAGTTGACTCTCTCACCTGTAGCTTAAGACCATTTATTTTTCTACCAAACATGATTACTTAACCATCTCAAAATTGTTAATCACATGAACCCTTACAGGATTGATTTCAGTCCTTCAAATGTTGCTGGAAAGCATATTTTACCTCCAGCTTCTAGCAACAGAAGTGTTGGTTAGCTAAGATATATGTTCTTAATATTCTTAAACTTTACATTCTCACCTTAGTTCTCCTTTGAAAGTGTCATCTGAGACATCAAAGAAACTAACACAAAAAGGCAGAAAAAATCTTACAAAGAAAATTACAAAACATAACACCCTACCCAACCAACCAATTTTTGTGAGTGTCCTACTTACAAACTAATACAAATCACCATGGAGAATAATGGCTGGAATAAGATTTGAAAATATAGCCAATGGCTTTTGATGATAGACTAGGTATGAGACAGAGTAAGTTATAACCTTTAGCAGTAGAGAAATTGGTAAATCTTTTCCTAGATGACAATGGAAAGAATATGGTTGAGAGACAAAACTATGGAATTTGATCTGGAACTGCTAAATATGAGGTGAAATATAAATTTGATCATGTCCTGGTTTTGAGGGAAGAACTAGAAGCAGCCAGTCATAATACATCATAGTCAAAAGTAAAGAGCACTAGATTGATGTATGCAAGCTGGTGTTCCACTGAGAACAGAAGCCATTTCTTAGGGAATGATGCCACCAACAATGGAGGTGTCTTCTACCTCAATTAACATAATAAAGATAACGTCCCACAGACATGCCTTGTAGGCCAACCTGATGTAGATAATCTCTTACTGAGACTGTCTTCTTGGTGATTCAAGATTGTGTCAAATTGACCGCTAAAACTAACCACCACCGGTAGCCGATTGAATACCAGATGTCTAGATAGGTTCACTACAAAGTTAAGATTCAGATTTATGCAGACTGAGTACTGAAAATGATAAGTCAAGAGGATGCTATGGGGAGATGCTACTATCAAGGAGGTGAAAAGACAAAATAATCTCTCAGACTGGAGGGACAAATCACCTTTAAAGCAGTTCCCCAAATACCATCAAATGTCGCAAATATTACAAAGAACCATGGAAGATTATGGCCTTGACTATTGGGCATTGCAACCTGGTGATCATTTGTGACATTTCAGTTAGAAATGACATTCTAATTGAAGTAACTTGAGAATAGATGTAAAGCAAGAAATTTGTGACAGAGGACAAACAACAGTTGTGGTAATTTTTCAAAGAGTAGAGAAAAGAATTAAGACAGTAACAGGAGAGACATTATGACGGAGCATTTCACTTTCGTGTGTTGAGTTTGATTTGGGTTGCTGCCTTGTGGAGCATGAGGCATACTGAAGCATGTCTGAATGCTTTTGAAAATAATACAATGGAGAAAAAATGATAGTATAGAAACAACCAGAAGTAGCTCCAGGAAGAGAGCCAGCAAGTGTACCAATGAAAGATTGGCCAAAAGTTTGAAGCACAGAAAATGCCTGTAGTATCAATGAGAGAAAGCAGAGTAGTAGAGACTGTGTGATGTGTTCAACATTTTGTGTTGCAATGCAATGTTGGCATTGACAGAGGTCATGTTTGAAAACTGAATAATCAAGTTGTAAAATAAAAATATCACACTCGCACTCATACACACACACCCACACACACGCACACACACACACTCATTCATATACATCTCATAATAATTCAAATAACTTAAAGGTTTTGGGTTGGTCTGTCTGCATTCAGAACTACACTTTGGCCATTTGTTTCATCTTGGCCACCTGTGAATCTGACAGTTCGTGAATTTAGGTGATTTGAATATGACAGAGATCTATTTTGCTTTCTCCTATTTTAGTGAAATCAGAGGAAAAGATATTATTGTGAGTTGAAGAAAAGGTAAGTTGGGGGATGGAGAAAAGACAGTCCAAATTAGTGGTTTTAGTGAAAGGGAAAATGAGCTGAATATGAAAACTGTCTAACTGCCATTGAGTTTGGGGCTGGTAGCTGGTGTAGTTATTTTAATACATGGGTATTTAGAGAAATAGCCATAAACTTTTATTATGTGCTGAAAAACATAAATTAGAAGACAGTTCAGTGAAATACACATTGGTATTTCTTTTGCTTCGTACCTACAACCCTCTTGACTCATCTGTCTCCGGCTCTGAGCTGTAATAAATCAGCAAACACTCTGGTTTCGACTCCTGGTTGTGTTCCTATTATGTTTTCTGTCCGTGCTCACTTCAGATGTACAGAGATACAGTGTCTCCCATAGACTCCCAAGGCTATATTATGTTGTACGAATAAAACTCAGATTGCCTTCACTTTTTAAACTGTCCCTCTGTGTTCCAAACACAGCAATATTGTTTTACCTTATGCCATAGTCTAAATTGCTCACATGTCTTGAATACTTTCCACTTATTTGGGATTATCCTAGCTTTCACATGGTCTGATATTTCCCCTTCATATCATGCCATTCCATGTCTCATTCAGGAGCATGTCTAAACCTGCTCCCAGAAAAGCTCAGAGGTATCCATGTGTATTTGGCCCACTGTGGGGAAGAACACCTTCCAAATTTCAGATACCAAAGAACAATGGACTGGCACAGTGTTTCACCTGCAGATTTCTTTGAAGAAACCACTTCACAAAATGGTTGCTGTGAGCTAGAAAGACTCTTTTTCGAAAACCTCTGTCAGCTGCTTGGTGTCTGCCTGCTATGTGAACTGGAGTATTTTCCTTCAGAGGAAGACAGTGAGAATCTGATTAGTGGAGAGTAACCAGTGGAGCTACTCAGACCAACCAACTTCCTTTTCTCCCTTCAGTCATATGGAGTAAGTAAAGAAACAAAAATTTTGAATGATTTGGCAAACCTTATTTGTCATCTAAAAGAAATATTTTACAAAAACGAAAACATTGTTTAGAAGAAAAAGGAAAAATTGTGTTTATCTAGGTCACATTGGTTTGACAGCATAGTTGGAGAAGCTGCTCTTTTGCCTAGTTTCCCCAGAAGCCAACCACAGAGGGAGGCAAAGGCTTGGGGAACAAGCCATTGATATGTAAGGCATGCTGACGATAGTTTGGGGAATTTTTAAGAATGCAGTCAAATGTCAAACTACAGATTCTTTTTAACTGGAGAACATGAACTGTAGAGGCCTGAGGTAGTCGGGGGCAAATTCAGGTTACCCGCAGGAAACACTGTACGATATCTCCTGTCTTTCAGTAGTGTAAACACATAATACAAAGATGTTGGTGGGGGACTCTTGGAAGTGCTTGAGAGAAGCTTCAGACTGGGCTCTGCAAAGTGTGCCACTCCTTCTTCCCACATGTTCAAGAACAGGAGCCCAACAGCCTCCCTCTTTACTGCAGGGCAGGCAGAGGTCACTATGACTCAGGATAGACACTTGCCAATGGGAAAGTGAAAACAGACGCAACTGACAGGATTGCAAAAGCTGAAGGAAATCACACGGTGGAGGGACTAACCTGCATAATGTAGAGAATTCACCACATTATCATCAATAGTTTAGCTATAATTGACAATGTCAGGTTAGTGGAAACGGGACAACACAAGACTTCAAATACTTTCTTTCACAAAAGTAAAATGTTCTGCAAATTAAATATCTTCCCTCCTATCCTAGTTGGTGCTTCCAGGAAGGAATGTCAATGAGTCCATTGTAAGTGAATGTTGCCGGCAAAGAGCAACTGGAAACGAGAAGTGCATCTTTGTTATACTTAGTTCTAAAAATCTTTATGATAAACTAAATGCAATAAAATTTATAGTGTCTGGGAATACACTAGAGATGAGTTTTTATGGGGCTACTTCCAGGGAATTAATGTGCTTCTCAAATATTTAGTTTAATTCCAGAATAAACTCTATTTTTCTGATGCAGATTGTCTTTTATGCCTATTTTCAATATGCCAAGAGAATTTCCTGAGGATTTTGACGTGGATACTAATAAGACTTCTTTGCAGTTTATTTTCTTAAGCTGTTTTTCTTTGCCTGATGCCTTTTCTTAAGGCAGATGTGAGACGATGTTTAATAAATGGGAAAATGGTTATTTCTTTCTCATTTCCCAAGAGTTTAAGTGAGATTTCCTCCTAAATGTCTACCAGAGTTCAGCAGGCCTTAAGTAATGGAAGACCTCTCTGTTTTATATCTTTTCAGTCCATTTTTCTGTTTGGAGAATTTTTACTACTCTGTGTTCAGGTTCTTCCACTGATTTGTAGTCTACACTTAAACCCTAATACTGAAATTTGTTCTTTTTTTTTTTTAATTTACAACTATGTCTTTAAATAATATTTAAGTAACCCCATTTTCTTTGGTATTTTCTTAGTTTCCTCAAATAACTTCATGCTTCTTGACAGGTTTAAGCATGTTTCCATCATTTTGAAGCCCTTGTGCAGTAATGCCATCATTTCTGTCACACCTGGACTTTCTCATTTCCTGATGCTTGTGGACATTGTAGGATGCTGCTTCATGGACAGCCTAAATTTTACTTGTTTTAAGATTTTTGATTTGGAGTACATGTGTTAAAATTTGTTGTGAAGTAGTTTAACCTTTTATGACCAGTTTTAAGCCTAGTGTTCGATCAAATTCAGTCCCACCACTGAGGTAGAACCCTCCTTCCATGGCTATTAAATATCTAGCTCCTTTAGGAAGGTTCCAGTCTGTCTACACAGAAGTCAAAAATCTGTATACTGTTCAATTAGCAAATCATCTTGGGCAGATTTTTCATCCTAACACACATATCTTTGTAGTCACCAATAGATGACAGAAAGATTTTTGGAGTTCTTCTGCGTAATTCCCCCCTTTTCATTGCTCTGACCCACCCCACTCTAATTTATGACTCTTGGACTCAGAAAACAAAATGCCCAACTTTGTATTTATTTCTCCTCCCTGAGCTCCAGTACAGAAAGTCCATCCAGGCTGCCTGGACAGTCTTCATTTAGTTTTCTTTTCTCTGAGATCTCAGCCAATGCTACCTTTGGCACAATGTCTAAAAAACATTTTTTTAAAAAAAGATATGGTGCCTCATTTATTGCTGCTTACAGAAGGAAGACAGGGTCTGACTGTAATCTGTCAGAGCTAGAAGATGAGAACCTCTTGCTTGCCTGGTTATATCTGATTTATACAGACCTTAGTTGTCTCCCCGACACCAGTCAGAAGCTCATGTTCACTAATCATTCCTACCCATAATTCTCTTTCTATCCCACTTTGTTGCAGACTTAGACACAAGGTAGAAAAAGCTTTAGACACTATCGTATCTGGCTTTGCAACTCTTCAGTTGATCACAAAATGTTCCATTTATCAGCCCCCGCATTTCATCCTCTAAATATTTTTACCTGCTAAGATGATGATTACCAGTGGCTGCCACATTTAAGTCTGAACAAACACTTAATGAATACAAATCTTGAGATGAGACTCACATGAAAAATGTATTTTAGATATTATCCTATCTTTCCCCTTCATACTGTCATAGAAAAATACCTTATGCTTGGTACTTACAAACAATAGGAATTTGTTACATAAGATTCTAGAGTCTGAGATGTCAAAGACCAAAGTGCTAAAGATCTGGTCGTCTGTAGGAGTTCATTCTTTGTTTTGTTTATAGTGCCTACTTCCTTCATCCTTATGATGAGGAGAGAATAAATAAATATCTCTTGGCCTCTTCTATGAAGACATTAATCCCTGGTCACGAAGTCTCTGTTTTCATGATTTATTATCTCAAGAAAAGCCCCTCATCTTCATACTGAGCATGGAATTAGGTTGCAACAACCAAATTTTGGAGGTCATAAATAGACCTTTCTACAATCCAGATGATAGGTTTTCATATGCCATTACAAAGCAGTGTTTTGATTCTTTTTTTTTTTTTATTAGATATTTTCATTATTTACATTTTCCTTCAATCCTTCCACTAACTCCTCCATAGGAGTCCACAACCCCAGTGCAATGGTTATATGGCTATAAATATCTACATCTGTCGCAGTCAGCTGCTTTTAGAATGGATGGCAACCCCACAGGAAGACCAACAGTGTCAACTCACCCAGATCCCAGGGAGCTCCTAGAGACTAAGCCACCAACCCAAGAGCATCAATGCCAAGGTAACCCAAAAATTACACATAAATGAAGATTCTTTGAAGCTGTGGCACCAGGAGAGTGGCAGAAGTAAATCTATAATTCTGAGTCTAAGGGAACTCTACGTAACACCTAATTCACTATGGTCTTATATGTCTGTGGCCCCCAGCATATATGTAGCAGAGGACTGCCTTGTCAGGCCTCAAGGTATCTAGTCCTGTAGAAATCTGATGCCCTAGGAAAGGGAGATGTGTGCGCGTGGGGAGGGGGGGTTGAAGTGGGGGAGAAGTGGGTGGGGGAAGCACCCTCTCAGCAGCAAAGAGGAGGGGGAAGGCTGAACTCTTGAAGAAGGAATGGGAACAGGGCAACTTTTGGCATGTAAATAAAACAATTTTTAAAAAGATTCTTGATAGTGACATTGGTGTTCGATACAGTTCTCTTAGACTTGGAATTATAGATTCATTTCTGTCACTCTCCCAGTGCCACAGCTTGAGGGAGTCTCCTCTCACCTATAATTTTGGCAATATCTTGACACTTACTCTCTCATATTCTTCTCATCTTAAAGATTCGGCTTCTGTATTTATCATCTTTATCATTTTCCATGGATTTTTATGATCTTACTTTTCTTTATATCTAAGTAATATTCCCCTGTGCATGGGGCAGTCCTGGGGAAAGTGATGGTAGATAGTGTGGGTAAGTATAATCAAAATACATTGTATACATTATTTATATTACTTACATTATTATTGTATGCATAGATTTTCCAAGAACAAATACAAAATATAATTTAATTTTTCAAGGGCTTAGATCAAACCATTGGTAGTGGAATGGATATTTCTTGGCAGTAGAATATTTCTATTGAATGTCTACTCTTTCATCTAGTGCTGCTGCCTACAATTATTTAATAGTTTGGTAGATAATCATGAAAATGAAGAAAAAAGCTAACATAATGCTATGCCTACTGAAGGAAAAAACAGCAATTTTTGAAGAGCATTTTAAATTCCTCACAGGTTATGTGTATTTTTACTCTGCCTCAAAACTGTTACAGCCTGCCTAATGAAATCACAAATGCTCTTTTAGACACATTAACACAGCGGCAATCATAGCTGAAAAATCCTAGACTTAGGAATGTCTACAAAATCTCTGATAAACTGAAATGTACCTTAATGTTAATTTGGTGATTTACTCCCCATAAAACTATCAAGAAGTCATAGATCTAAGTCTGGCTGATGTAAGAGCAGGCCATGTTCTGTACCTTCGGTTTCCTGTTTCAAGAATCAGCTTCTTAGCATAGTTCATCTGGAGCTCAAACCTTCCAAAACTAACCCAATTTCCTGTCCTCCATTTGATTCTGGACTGTTCTCATCATGCCTCATTTTGAAGAGCTTATGAGTTTAAAAGCACATTTTGACATTAGTTTTGGGCACAGAGACCCAACATTTCAGCTAATTAGTTTCTTAGAAACAGTAGACACAGCTTAATGTCAGTGTGAGAAATCACATTTTATTGTTTCCACAGATGTCTCTTATGCATAGGTAATGTGGATATATTTTAAAAGAAGGCTCTTTTTAAAATACTACATTCCACATGAGTGAGAATATGTAATGTTTTTCTTCCTTTTCCCCCCATTAACCACTCCTTCCTCTCTAGATAGCTCTCCTTTCACTTTGATGATAGATAGATAGATAGATAGATAGATAGATAGATAGATAGATAGATAGATGATAGATGGATAGGTCTTTCATATATGAAAGAAAACTGTATTTATCATTCTAAGTATATTTCTAGCATATTTAATTTACCATGATCTCAGTTCTACTCATCTTCTTACAAATGACAAAATTTCACTCTTTTACGTCTGGACAAAACATTTTGTTTGCATGTGAAATAAATGTATATGAATGTGTGTGTGTGTGTGTGTAAATAAATTGAATATATATTCCATTTATTTATTCTTTATTTTGTTGATGTGCATCAAAGCTGATTCCATATCTTGACTATTGTGAATAGCTGCAATAAACACAAAGTTACATGTGTTATTGTGGAATGTTTACTTAGATATAAGTAAATCAAAAATGTATATTTCAGTATTACTAGCAGTTTTAGGTATAGAGAAGCTGTCCCAAAACAGAGGACTGCATGTGCTACAGGCATCAAAGTTAGAGGAATAAAGCTATCTAACCATGATTGTTAGAGGTATAATATGGTATATGCCCTGGTAAGTTGTGGTCTTATTTGAGTTGATCTTTCCTGGCTACATCCCCATTTCTTTCTTCTGGAATGGAAATGTTTATTCTATTTCATTTTATATAGGACACATGTATCTGACTGTATTTTCATTTTTATTTGGGCTCAGAGTTAAGAGTTTGTCATGAATATCACAAGAGTCTTGGACTTTGGACTTTTGAATAGTGTTATGACTGTTAAAGTTTTATAGACTTTTCAAGTTGGATTCGACCCATTTTGTATTATGAGATATGCATGAAGCTTTGAGGGTTATGAGTGTCATATAATACTTAAAAGTGATGTATTTGAGTGTCAGGTTGATGGGTATTATGATGATGCTAACAATCACTGTTAGTTTGACTGGAATTGGAAGCATCTAGGACAGTGGCTCTCAACATGTGCATTGAGACCCCCCTTTGGTGAGTGGCATCAAACAACCCTTTCACAGGGTCATCTAAGATCATTGCGAAACATATTTACACTACAATTCAGAGCAGTATCGAAATGACAGTTATGAAGTAGCAATGAAAATAACTTTATAGTTTTGGGGGGTCACCATAACATGGGAAACTACATTAAAGAGTCACAGCATTAGGAAGGTATAGCAGGATATTCTGCTACATTGTATTTGCAGTGGAGCTCAGTGATTGGGCAGTAGAAGAGGAGGTGGATTTGGGAGAAGAAAAGAGGATGGGGAGGAGAGAAAAGGAGGAGAGAAAGGAAGAGGCTAGCAGCCATGGAGAACCACGAATTGGTAGAAAGCAGTCCTAGGTAACAATTTATATCTAAAGGTTAGATATTGGGTAACAATTCTAATTGTGTGGAATCTTGTTAATTGAGCATTTCCAAATATATAAATTCATTGAATAGTCATTAAGCTTTAAGAGTCTCATTTCTACTGAGTACCAGGGCATAGCAGGATTGGTCTGGGCTCAGCCGAGCATTGTGGAGACTGCATGGTGGATTGGCAGAGCCAGCCACCAGGATGGCTCTTGTGGATCTAGTTGTGGCATGTGTGGCCTCTGGCCACTACTAGCTGAGATGCGCTTGGCTTCTGGCCACTTCTAGTGCAGAACATGATGGCCAGATCTAAGCAGAGCCGCCCCGCCAATTAGATAGCAGACCCAGCACTGTGGTTTTTCTAAATATTCCCATTTCTGGAAGGTTAAGAACCACTGTTCTATGAATATATGTAAAACCTTTAAAAAAAATTCCAGAGAATTTTAGCAGAGGAATAGAGACCAAGCCTGAATGTGAGAAGCACCATCCCATGGGCAGGGATCCTCTCAAATAAAAATGAAAAAGTGAGCTGAACATGAACATCCATATCTGTGCTTCCTTACTATAGCCACACAGTTTAATCAACTGCCCCCAACTCTTGCTGCCACATCTAACACTGTCTCTGCTATGCTTTCCCTATTATGATGGACTGTAGTGTCAAACATTAGGCCAAAGTAAATATTTCCTTCCTTAAAATGTTATTATTGGGTATCTAGACATAGCAATTAAGAAATATTAATAATACACTGACCTTTGAAAAGTAATGGTATACAAATTGTTCCTTTACCTGATTATTGGCTAACTGACCAGCAATGTTCAGTCAGTTTGGTTACAGTACTAAAAAAGGCATCACACTAGTTTGAGTATACTTTAACAGTCTGGGAAAAGTGAACTAATTGTCTATACAGAAATTGAAAGATAGGAATTCACATCATCTCTTGCTACTGTTTTTAGTATTTTTCTAGACAATATTCCATAGCAAGGTTATTTGCTCTTTTTAAAAGAGTCTATCATGGGCCAGTAAGATGGTTCATCTGATAAAGAATCTTGTTACTAAACCTGACAATGTGAGTAAAATCCCTCGGACCCACATAATAGAAGATGAGAACAGACTCCTGTAAGTTGTTTTATAACCTCCATGCCATGTATACACACACACACACACAAAAAATAGTAATAAATACATGTGATATATTTTTAAAAAAAACAGTTCACCTTTTTGTCACAACTAATATGCTATGCCAAGCATGGTGATTTAAGACTTTGATCACAGAACCTGGGAAGTAGAGATAAGAGGAAAACTGCAAGTTTTCATTTAAGAGTAGCTTGGACTACACAATGAGTGCAGGGCAATCAGAGCTACATGTGTAGACCCTGTCTTAAGAAAGACAAGGTAAAGGAAAGTGTCAGGAGCAGCCCTGCTTATACACTGAAGGCCTAAAATCAGCCGTGGGCCTGACATACATGCCTGCTAACACAAAGTCTTTGGTCTCTCTGGAAAAACACTGAAACAGGTGGCTATAAGCTATAATAAACAAGCAGCTTTGGTGAAAGATTACCAGGCTGAGTAGTCATAGACCTTGTAGATAGGTAACCTTGGTGGATAGTACTAACTTAGATAAGGACGAGTGAATCATAGGCAGAATCACAGTGATCTGTCTCCTGAATCTTCACCCAGCTGACACTCTGCTCTGGAAGATATCTGTACTCCCCCTGAACACCTACGCTCCTGCATCATTCCCTTCCCCACATCCTGCCTTTTTGTGTATATAACCCCTGTGTAAAAAAGTAAAAACTCACGATTTGATCAGACTATAGACAAACCGTGGTTCTTTGCATCCACCTGTTTCTCCCACTTTCTCTTTCAGGTGACCTCACTTGAGCCCTGTTTAATGCCCTGCTGGACAGGACATTCTGACACCCAACGTGGGGCTTGAAGATGAGATGTTCCGAACATCCTCTCTCCCACCCCACCCCCAGTGTTCAGGGGCTCGAGGAGATCGCAGAAGAGGAAGAGCCAACTCTTAAAGAGGATGGTAGTCCTACCAGTTTTTCAGGAGCATTGAGGGTGGCTGCCTGGAGTGCATAAGGGCACTTCAAATCTCAGAGCACTTCTCAGAGTGACTCCCAGAGGCTTGGCTCTGGAATTTCTCAGGAGCACCCAAGAGGACAACTCCTGAGGTCCGCCTGAGAGCAGCCTTGACTCAGAAGGACACTACAGTCCGTCCAACCGTGAGACAATCCTGGGGAGAATCAGAGCGGCAAGGCCCTGAGGTAGAGGGTATTGGGACAGCTATTTTTTAAACAGTCAATATTTGTGACAGACTCAAGGAGTGAGTCAACTCAGGACGCAGGGAATTAGGGTTAAAGAAAAGACATGGAACAAACCTTCTCTAAGCAATCATTAATTATGACACGGCTCAAGGAGACTATCTTCAGGACTCGAGGAACCAGGGTTAAGAAAAAAGGGATCTTTAAAAATTCTTTGCTTTCATTAGTGTTGTTTTCCCGAGAGGAGGACTATTGATAAAAAATGTTATACCTCCTAAGGAGGAGATAAGAAGTTAAACCTTGAAAATGAGAGAGAGAAGGGCCAAAAGAGAAAGGAGTTGCCCGCTCCCTGGAGTGTTAACAGAGGAAAAACAAAAAGCTTATTACAGAGCCCTTCTGGGAGCAGGAGAAGATCTGGGGATGCCTGGTCTCTCTGCCTCTCATTGGGGAGATTCTCGGGAAAGGAAGAGGGAGGAAAAAAGGAGAAAGAGAAGGCAGAAGGCAGAGGAGGAAGAGGAGGAAGAGGGGGAGGAGAGAAAGAAAGGAAGGAAGAGGAGGAGAAGCAGAGGGAGGAAGACAGGAAGAAGAGGAGAGGGAAATTTCTGTTAGACCAATGCAGGTATAGAATCCTTCTGGTTCTATTACTTTGTTACTAAAGAGCACCTAAGATGATCTTTTACTGTTGAGTCATGATATCATGGTCTAACCCAAGAACACTGTATACATGAAATAAGAACGCTCTATATGTACAACAAGGAGTCAACTTAAAGGTTGAATAGAGAATGTGTGTTGGGAGCCGACTCCTAGCAGAAAGCGGCTATCATCTGTGCAGCCATCTTGAGCCATATACCCTGACAAGAGACTTGTTTTCAACAGCCTACAACAGCTGAGCACACTCTGATAAACATCTTGTTTTTCCCACATATCTTGTTTTGTTGTTTAGTGCCCCCAGCTGCAAGGCGCACATGGTAAAGTGTCTTCAGCTGTGTTCCCCTGCTTGTGCTTATAAATACCCAGAATTTCCTTTCAATAAATGAGACTAGAGACTTGATCACACCCTGTCTTGTCTCCATTCTTTGTGTCTCTTCCCCTCCATCCCCAATGTCTTTCTTGCTAGCTTGCTAGACCCTGACCTGCGAACTAGAACAGCAGCTCAGGACACAGTGGCCCCCAAGCCAGGCAGTATGAACCTTAACAGAGGTGTGTGTGTGTGTGTGTGTGTGTGTGTATCATGATGATTAGTTTATTTTCATAAAGATAGTATTACAGCATAGGGCAGGATATGCCACAGGTCAGAAATGGGGAAGATAAATGGGATGATTATTTTTTTATTATTATTGGATATTTTATATATATTTCAGATGTTATCCCTTTTCCCCATTTTCCCCCCACCCAGAAGCCCCCCTATCCCATCCCCCTCCTCCTGCTTCTATAAGGATGTTCTCCCACCTACCCACACCCTCCTCCCCACCCTGGAATTCCCCTACACTGGGGCATCCAGCCTTCACTGGACCAAGGACTTCCTCTTCCACCTATGTCCCACAAGGCCATCCTCCCCTGCATATACAGCTGGATCCATGGATCCCTCCCTATGTGCTCCCAGGCTGGTGGTTTAGACTCTGAGAGCTCTGGTTAGTTGATATTGTTGCTCTCCCCATGGGGCCACAAACCCTTTCAGCTCCTTCAGTCTTCTCTCTAACTCCTCCATTGAGAACCCCTTGATCAGTTCAATGGTTAGCTGTGAGCATCTGCCTCTGTATATGTCAGAATCTGGCAGACCTCTAAGGAGACAGCTATATCAGGCTCCTGTCAGCATGTACTTCCTGGCATCCACATCCGTGTCTGTCTTTGGTGACTGCACATGGGATGAATACGCAGGTGGAATGGTCTCCAGATGGCCCCTCCTTCAGTTTCTGTCCCACACTTTGTCTCCATATTTGCTCCCTTGAGTATTTTGTTACTCCTTCTAAGAAGGATCGAAGCGCCCACACTTCGGTCTTCCTTCTTCATGAGATTCATGTGGTATGTGAATTGCATCTTGGATATTGCAAGCTTTTGGGCTAATATCCAATTATCAGTGGGTGCATACCATGTGTGTTCTTTTGTGATTGGGTTACCTCACTCAGGATGAAATTTTCTAGTTCTATCCATTTGCCTAAGAATTTCACAACATTGTTTTTAATAGCTGAGTAATATTCCATTGTGTAAATATACCACATTTTCTGTATCCATTCCTTTGTTGAAGGACATCTGGATTTTTTCCAGCTTCTGGCTATTATAAATAAGGCTGCTATGAACATAGTGGAGCATATGTCCTTATTATATGTTGGAGCATCTTCTGGGTATATGCCCAGGAGTGGAATAGCTGGGTCCTCAGGTAATGCTATGTCCAATGTTCTGAGGAACTGCCAGACTGATTTCCAGGGTTGTTGTACCAGCTTGCAATCCCACCAACAATAGAGGAGTATTCCTCTTTCTCCACATCTTCACCGGCATCTGCTATCACGTTATTTCTTCATTTCATATCCTGTGGTCAGAAATTATTGTTAGCTAAAAATATTAACATTACGTAGAGTGCTTACTCAAAATAAGCAATAATATATGCACATCTGATGCATATTTGCTCATTTATGTAAATGGTTCTATTAATATTAATAAAATAATTATTTTCAATTTAGAAGTTAACTAAGACACACATGGTGACATGGCTGAAGTTTGGCGAGTAGAAGTCAGAATTTGAAGTTTGGTGGGTAGACTAAAAGTCATCTTCTTACCTTATACTGCACTGTCATTTAGAGTGGAGGCAGGGGAATTATATATACCTAAATGACACAATACAAAATATAAACTATGTTCATACTTACCTTAGGAAACTAGTTGGCCACTTCTATAATGTCAGCAAAGTAAGTATAAAGACAGACTTGTAAAAATTATCTCTGGATGCTGAAATAGCAGAACTGGATTCTGTCTTTCATTCACTTACTCAACAAGCTTTTGTGAATCATCTTCTCGATTCCAGGAACTCTGTTATGTAATCTGGGTAGAACTGTAAGTGAAACACAGCCAGAGATCACTAGCAGAAACTTGAGCATGCATAAAACTCTATTGCATACCATTTGTTTATTTGGGCTCAGTAACAGTGGCAGACATACATTTCTGCCAGAGGAACTACTTCCCACTGTGGTGCCTCTTAATCAATCCGAATTTGGTATAAATAATCAATATCCTCAGGTGCCAGACAATGCAAGTTTTGGTTTTCAGTGTGGAACATTTGAGTGACAGCTCATTGATTTACATTCTTGTTTTGAAAACAATTAACATTCCATCTGGGATTCTGCAGACAGTAAGAAAGTCCAATATTCATGTACCTCCCTCTGCTCTACTCCACTGAGGAAGGCAATTGACTACCACTTACCTCAGGCGAACTAAGCCTTTTACACACATCACTCTACTTAATCATTTATTAGTTGTCTTCCCTTTACAAGTGAGAAATTCAAGGCTTAAAATTTCCTCAAGAGATTAGCAAGAGGAAGTAGCAAAGCCAGGATTAAACCTAGACTTAGCAAAAGAGGAAGGGTTCAAGTCCTAACCTGGATGTTACATTGTGTCTTGCTTCCTTCAAGAAACACTGCTAAAGAGCTTACCATCTTTCAGAAAGTGTAGCCCCTATCCTTCACAGATATCACATAGTTGTATTACAGATAGCGATGTTTCCAGCAGTGGTTCTCAGTTCTGCTTATGACATTTAAACCTGTGAACAATTTGTAATGATATTCACGACTATGGGTAATCTCACAGATTTAACAAATATCTTCAGAGTAAGGATTTATTGTGGAATATGAATGCCTCTTTATTAGTTAGATGGACTTTCACTTAAAGAGCATTATTGTCAATCTGGAAGCAGAAAAAAAAAGTAAAAAACACAAATTACCAGAGAAAATTTTAATTATCAACAGAGCTGTGTGATAGGTCTGAGAAGCCTGAGTTTGTCATAAAAATCATAATGACTGCTGAGCTTAGCGAAAATTTGTTCAGTATCCTGCCATAGACAAAAGAAATAAGAAATTTGGGTCTGAGAGATGGTTTGGTGTGTATGGGCAGTTGCCACCAAGCCTGATGACAGGAGTTCATTCTCTAGTATTCACATGACAGACAAGACCAGTTCCTATAAGTTGTCTTCTGAGTCCACACATGAGCTATGGCATGCAGACACACACACACACACACACACACACACACTCAATGTTAAAAGAAATTAAAGGTAAATATATAGCATATTAAACTTTCATCAAATGTAAAAATGTAAATATAAATTTAGAATTAGAGTAAAACAGCTTTATGTATGCACAGATTGTATTTGTGAGGTCACTGTGGCAGTTTGAATCAGAATGACTCCTCTGCACTCATGTGTTTGAGCACTTGGTCCCTAGTTCACGACACTTTTGGGGGAAGGTTTAGGAGGTATGGCTTTGAGGGAGGGAGTATGTCACTGGAGGCGGGCTGTGAGAATTTAAAAACCAGGACTGCTGAATGCTTGTGCTTTGTGGTCAGGAATCAAAATGTGAGCACTCAGCTTGCTGTTCCAGATACCATGCTGCCTGCTTCTATACCTTTCCACCATGATAGTGATAAATTCTCGTGTCCTGAAACTATGAGATTGGGCTGGACAGTTGGCTCAGCAGTTAAGAGCACTGACTGCTCTTCCAGAGGACTTGAGTTCAATTTCCAGCAACACATGGTGGCTCACTGTTGAGGCCCACATTTTGCCTCAACACTTTTGCCTCAACGCTTTTGGGGCTAAGTGCTCTGGTCAAGAGAGAGAGGGGGGCTCTTGGGGCAAGAGACGCGAAGAATGGAGACAAGATAGGGTGTGATTCAGTCTCTTCTATTTTCTCATGTCTCTCCTATTGAAGGGAATTCTGAGGTATTTATATACACAAGCAGGAGAACACAGGTGAAAACACTTTACCACGTGCACCATACAGCTGAGGTCACTAAACAGCAAAACAAGCTATGTGGGATAAACAATATATTTATCAGAGTGTGCTTCAGCTGTTATAGGCTTTTGAAAACCAAGTCTTTCATCAGGGTATATGGTTCCAGATGGCTGCAAAGTTGATCTAGCCGCTTTCTACTAAAGTCGGCTCCCAACAGCTCACAACCATCTGTAATGGGATCTGATGCCCTCTTCTGGTGTGTCTGAAGACAGCTACAGTGTACTCATTATATATGAAATAAATAAAATAAAAATTAAAAAAAAAAAAGAAAGAAACTATGAGATCAAATAACCCCTTTCTTCTCTAAGATGCCTTGGCCATGGTGTTTTATCAACGCAATAAAAGAATAACTAATACAGGCACTAAATTGAGAGGGAAATGATTATGGAAAGTATCAAGATGGCAAGACAATTTGTGAGGCATGTAGATCTTCCAAACTATTTATTTACTTATTAGCTCTTCTTATTATATTCATGTAACATAGTCTACAAATGAAATAGCAATTGAAATAATAAGTAATAATAGTTGTAGTTCAACACCCCCCATTTTCATGTGTTAGAAGCTTAATTATAAAATACATATATTAACATACATTCAGATTTTTGGAAAGTAATTAGGATTAGATAGCATCATACAGGTGGGTTCCTCATGCTTCCATTGCTTTATGTTTTTATTTTATCATATGTTACTTCACTTTATTATTAATTTTAGATGGCTATTTGTCTTCTAATGAGAGACAGAGAGACAAATACACACACACAAAGAGAGAGAGAGAGAGAGAGAGAGAGAGAGACATAGGCTAGTATAAGGTTGTTTCAGCTTAAAACTCTGTGACTCTTTAATTAACTTTCTATTTATCTACTTAAATGTGTAAGTTAGACACTAAAGCTTCCAGTCTTAAGATAGAGCATGGCAAATGCTCAGTTAAGGTTAAGAAAAATAAGAGGACCCTAGGACAAGGCATCTTCCATTTAAGGAAGAGTGAAGATCATGGCTTCAGTTTGGAGACCGAATTTTGATTGGATTATAATTAGAAATGCATACGTAGATGAGTAATTGCTATGTTACCAAGACTTCATGAAAAGGAGATAAGACGCTTGAGAAGCTGGCTAATTTTAAGTAATTGGAAGACTGGTGGAATTTAATAGATTGATCTCTAGAACCATCATGGACAAAGAGTTTGGATATGTAACAAATAGAAAGGAGGTTTGAAGAAGAATGATATACAGATGCATAAAATAGCCAACTACAAACCTACAAAGAGCCACTACCTTGTGTAGCCATGTGTGCATAGCAGTCCACTACAGGTCTGAGTATGTGACTTCATACATGCTTAACAACCCAATCATATAATTAGCAGATAGCCTGTATAAATTATACTGAGACCCTATTAGTCACAATTTTAGCCATTTATGTCTAATGGTAACAATGTACTGTATATATCTTAAATCTCTACTCTGTTCATTTCTATCAATAGCTAAGCGAAACTCATTTTTTTCCCTGAATCCAAAATCAGCCTTAGAATGTGTCATATCCGAATCTTCTGGTCAGTCTTGGGCAGTATGTCAGATAATGTCCTCGCCATGATGGGATTGTGGCATAGTAGTTTCAAATGTCTTCTGTTATTGTGGAAAATGCTGTGGTATCTCTGTTCAGTACATTCTTTTTAGTTGACTAATTTTCATTGGACTGGACTCAGACCAGTGCTTTCCACTTGGCTGAGAGATGATTTGCATGACTTATACTGTGCTCTGACCTTGGAATCCCTTAGTCTAGAAAGCCTAGTAGCTTTCCTGTCGCTTTCCACTGTGTTGCTCCTGCCATTACTGTACCCACAGGAAGGCATTAATACCAGTGTATAAACTTTGGAAACCTCAATTTGTAAAATAAGCAATAAAAGTCCATCCCTTTCCCCTAACTTTGGAGAAGGTGGCTAAGTAAATATGGCCCAGGTGAGGTTTCCTTGAATTTTTGGAGACCTTGAATTACACAATTTATCTTGCACCTTTATGATCTCTGTATGAGGGCACTTTTGTGAATTTCTACATATCATTAGATTAGGTGGATTTTCTTTCTCCTCTCTGTTGAAGTTCTCTGCACTTGAATGTCATAATCCCCTGTTGGGTGCAGATAGAACAAAGGTGGCTTGTTCATTCAGTAAGCAAATATTTATTGAATGCCCATGATGGATCAGGCTCTACACCAGAGACCATGTTAACTCGTCAACTTCACACTACCATAATGAAGAATTTGAAATAACTTACTTACACACACACACACACACACACACACACACACACACTGCTTCCTTTGGTTCATACTTTTGCGATTCCCTGGCCTCTGCCAAGTGAAGCATATCATGATAGAAATTTACTGGTACCCAAATGTACATCTGCAAGAAGAAGAGAAATGGATGATTGATGTCTCATGCTCAGAGATCTGGAGAGACCTCCCACAAGGCTCTACCTTTTAAAGGTTTATAAAATTTCCTGAGAGTGCTGATCTTGGATCAAGCTACCACCACATAATTCTTTGGGAGACACTAATCCAAACAGCAGCACTATGTATCCTGTTGCTTGTCAAGGTCAAATAGCCCTTGTCCCTGGGATCATATGCCCTAAAGAGAGAGACAATGAATAAAAGAGCGAGTCCTCCAAATGATGTGTCTGCACGGTGTGATAAGCTTTTCGCAAGACAACAACACAAAAGTTAAACATGTTATACATGGGGAAGAATTTCTATTTGGTTGACTAAGGAGAGCTTCTTTAGGGAAGTGATCTTAAAACCCAGGAAGAAAGGTGCAAAGAAGAACCCGAGCAAACTTCCTTGTAGTAGAGGTAAGCATGAGGGTAGGTCCTGATGTGGCCCTTGTTTGTGAAGATTCACTCTGGCATCCCTGGGAAGGGCTTCCCTAGGTTCTCAAGTATGCCTAGTAGTTCTGGCAGGCAAATGCATATTCCTATCCAGGAAAGAAGGAGGACTTCAGGGTAAGTCTTATAAAAGAAAGATTTTCCATCTCACTGGAGGTGAGAGATGCCCATTAAGTGATTTATAAAGGGCTCGTGGCAGTGTGCGTGGGATGGTGTGAAGCTTTCTATTCACAGTAGCGCTTACATTGGGACAGCCATTTGGGACAATCTGCCTACCAAGATGAAAATTGAGCCCAAATGTCCTCTTATACTTCTATATACTTCTTATTTATGTACAAAGATTTTCCTATTACTCTTGGCTTTGGTAATTAATGCACCAGGTTTTTCTGAAATGAGCATTTTCCCAACAAAAGAATAGCATGCATCTGTTTGATGTTCTCATTGTGGAACATAAGAGAATATGGTAACAGTGTTTAGTTTGCTTTGGTTTCCTTCATCTTGATTTACTTTTGAGAGCAGATTATTTGAACACCAAAGTCATGTTTTTATACTTCTCTGGTGGCATTTTGACTGTAATACCAGAGCAGAAAAATTGAAATATAAATAAATTTAAGCATACTCTCATAAAGAGTTAAAATGGCCCTATGCTAAGTCTTTTTTCTTTTCAAATAGTTCTTGGAGCTCAAAAACAGCCTGGCAGGTAGATGTCATTTGAAGGTATTTTTAAAACAGAAGTTAACAGTTTCTTCCTTCACCAACATTAACCTTTCCAAGCTCTACAAGGCAAGGAAGCCAGTAAGAGAGTTTGCCTAACATCTCACACAAATAGTTTCTTTATAAATGTTTTCCATTTCTCCAGGGAAGGGCCTGCCCAAGCTTTCCCACTGTTTGTGATAGCTTGATCAGTTGACATGTGACTAGAGATACACACATACTTTATAGAGGAAAGCTATGTGGCCAAGAAGAAGTGTTCCCTCTGTTGCCACTGAGCTGCTTTGAAATTTGTCCACTGCCCTCAATAATGAACTGAATTAATATTCATCAAGCATTGAGACAAGGCTAGACCTGTATTCTGTCTTTTATCAATATTTGCAATGTTAAATGAAAAAGAGTTAAATGAGAAAATGAAAACGAGGTAAAGGATAGAAGCAAGCATGGAGATGCTATAAAGAAAACTAAAATGCTCAGATTTGTAATATAAAATTAAATTTTTCTCATATATTTTTATAATCCACAAGAAAGATTCCCAAGTTCAATGGGCACCAACAGTGCCTCTTAGGTAATTCCTATAGAAACCAGAGTGTGATTAAATTTCAAGAATTTAAAGACTATAAATTCTACCAACTGTTCCTCTGAAATATACTGTATCTGTAATAGTGTCTAAAGTCCTCTTGGTTTTTACAAATAGGTTGTAACCACTACACTAGCCATGCTACACTGTGCAGAAAAGAAAATAAGCAATAGGTTATTCAAGAATGAAATATTTAAAAAGAAGCAAATTAAGAAGAGTAGCCTCATGCTAGCATAACATCTTTTTTGCTAGGCCTCTCTGGACAAGTAGAATTCAAGGAACTTGAGAAAGGTGAAGGAATTGAATTCCCCAAGCAAGAGGTGCTTCAAAGCATGGGGCCTACTGTGTAGCAATTCCCTTCTAGATTAAAAGCTCCTTAAGATACAGGTTGTTGAAAAGGAGGTCAAACAACAGAATGGTCTAATAGGAAGTGAAATGATAGAATGTTCTAAGGAGAGATGAACATGACAGATTATTCTAAGAGGTGCTGAACCCTATCACTCCACAGGAAAAAAACTTATGCTCAGGAAGCAAATAAGTAGCCACAAGAAGTTTCTGAAAATGGCCAGATTCACTAGGTTCCTCTTCCCAAATCTTATAGAATCAGAAAGAACTGATGAGCAACACTCCCAGGCAAATTGACCTCCCTGGAAGATTACTAGCTAAAGTGCCTGGGAAAAGGCACTCTCCAACCTGCTGAGCTTCCTATGCAGCACGTTCCAGGTTTCCACCTTTTGTGAGCCATCACCCATGATGGTCTAGACATGGTGTTGTAGTTGTCTTTGAGTCGTTTCTGTTCGAATAAGAAATCTCTCACCCATATTCTTGCATGTAACCACAATAAAACTCACTGGTTCCCTAGGTTAAATTTGAGTAGTGATTCTATCTGAGGTGAATATTTGTTTCAATCTCCCCAGGAAGGATGCCACTTGACAGGGCCCCAAACATCTGCATAACTCCTCTTTAACACAGCAACAGGGAGTCTAGAAAGGCCATGTAGTCAAGCAAATAAAATTATACTATTGTAAAATTATTCTGTTTCTGACCTTCAAAGTGTAAAGTGCAATATGGTACAATATTTACTCTAAGTAGCCTTGGATAAGGTAAGGCTTATATTATTAATCCCCAAGAAACCACTAAAAGAAGTAGCCAATAAGAGAAATAAAACACATCAAAAATTATATAATAAACACAAAAGAAGTCGGAAAAGGAAAAAAAGGCAATTGGCAAAAACAGAAATAATTAACAAATATTGAGATAGTAACATAAGCCAAATTGCATCAATAATAATATGAGGTGGTAGTAATTGTTGGGTAGGATAAAGAAGATGAATAAACCTAACTAGGTTTTCCTTTGAAGAGACGTGCTCTAAATCTAAAGACACAAATAATCTGAAAGCATAAAATAGCTGGGTCATTATATTAATATCAGACAGAGTAAACACAAAGGCTGAGACTTGAAAAATGATAGAAGGCCATTTAGTAATTAAATGAACTCATCTGGAAGAGTCAGTATCATAATTATGTGTGTGCACAGACAACAGAATTCTCTAATTTGTGGAGCAAAAGTAGAACTATGTCCAGAAAAAATATAGTCCAATTTATTATTGTACTTAAGAATTTTAATAAGGCTTTCAAATAAAAGCAATTAAACATAATTCACTATAAATGTAGGCAAATAGAAGTGCACTATGACCTACTTTCATTTAATTGGCGTTTATAACTGCAGAGTATGTAGTATGTTTAACCTCAGCACTTATAAGTTCAAGGCTAGCCTGAGCTATATAATATATATGTATTTAAACGTAAAAGTCAGAATTATAAAGATTCTAAAAGGAAAATAAAGAAACAACCATTAACCTTTCAATAGGACTATCTCCTACTGGGACATACATGAATTAGATTTAAATAAACTAAAAATTTTACTCTTCTAAAGATACCATAATAAATAGTTAATTATTAATTAATTAATAGTCTCATTAATAGTCAGAGAGATGAAATTAAGATCATAATGAGATACCACTTCATATTCATTAGAACACATAAAATGAAAATGACAAGTACCAGTGAGAAATTAGAGCTCCTCAGATGCAAACCCATCAAGTTGTCCCTCGTCTTCTTAGTAGATAATATCAGGACACCACGTGGTACCTAGCAGGAGAGGGGAAAGTGAAGTGCTAATGGCTGGACAGCAAAGTCCCATGATTCTTATGGGTCCTGCAAAGTTCATGCGCTGGGAAACTTGATCTCAGATATAAGTTTTAGGTCTTCTGAGTCAGCAAATGCTATTTTCACAGAAGAGAGGTCCTGACCGAAGAGAGAACGTTCTCATGGACGTGGCTCCTACATCTTGAATATCCCTGCTTCCCTAACTGTAAGAACCATCCCACACCACATTCTTTCTGCAGCCCCCAGTCTCATGTACTCTGTCTTCGCAGTGCAAAAGGACAGAGCAGCAATTCAACTCAGCAGTTAAAGAAAGAACGAAAGTGCGGGACATGCAGACTCGATGACTCACAGGAAATTGTGTTCTAAGTGAAAAGAAATGTGTAAGAGTATATTGAGTTCTCTATTTGTATAAAATTAAAAATGTGATTAAACTCCTGTGATAAAAAAAAAAAAAACATATGGAGGCAGGGGAGGCAGGAGGAGTCAATTTATTATTAAGGGATGTGTAGAAACTTCTGTGAGGTTATGCGTATTTTATCTCTCGAGTCATTTTTACATTTGTTTGTATGTATATTTAAGATGTACTCAACTACGCTCTTAAATTATGTTATTTTGTGTAAATTACACTTTCTTAATGGTGATTTAAACTGAAGATTTGACGCTATTGTTTAAACATATCATCTGAACATGATTCACTGACTTGTTAGCATAATTACTTAATATCTATTACAAACAAGGCCTACTTGGACATCTTCCAAAGCTTCAGCTTGGCAGGGAAAGGAAAAAATTCTCTAATCACAAATAAGGGTGTTGGGTGAATATTTGAGGAGGAAATTTAAATCACTTTTATAGTACACTTCAGATATACCAAGCACGGTACCATTTCTTGAGCACTTCACTCAAGAATCCATATCTATGTGATGTGAAACTTTGTCGGAGACTGAAAGAATAATTAAATCTATCGCAAGAGAAACAAAGGTACACCGTGACCTGGATGAGAAAGTACACGGTACGTAAGTAAGGAAAAGGAAACATAATGTAAGCTTTTGAAATAGTGACCGTGTAGGCCCACAGAGGTGGGCTTAGGAGACAGATATGCTAAAGGTTTTAGAATTTCTTCATTGACATCTGGGAAGGACTAACAGATCATGATGGAGAAATTTGACCAGTCTTCAGGCTGGCTGCTTTTTGAAGGAAAGATGAGAAAATTAACACAGAGATATCCTTGAGATTATCTGCATATCCAGGTAAGGCCTGGTGGAAGGACATGGCAAGAGGGGATGAGAACAGGAGCAGCTTTAAAAATCATTTAAAATTTAAGTTCGTTGCAATTGGACAACGGGATGGGAGTAAGAAGGAGGTGGTGATCACCTTGTGGTTTGGCTGAGCTGGGTGGATACAGTACCAGTTCTTGAGCCCGGTGGTAAGAATGAAGAGTTTGGTTTGAGGATTACTCGCTTGGAGGTGTTCACTTCCTTTCAGTTTTCTTTCATTTTATCTTACAGAGGCAAATTCTCTCTACAATGACTTGAAGTTCTTCAAGCTTGTCTCTTATTATTAAGTGGCTGTTTAAATCCCACCCCAAGCCATTTCCTTTAGTTATTCAATGACTAATTATCTAAATATTCTCACTGACCAGTCTAATGTTCTTCCTTTTCTCTTTCCTGTTACTCCTGCTGATATTGTAAAACAAAGGCACAGACTTCCCCAGTGATTACAAGGGTTTATCATATACACACAAGAGTGAATGGCTTATACAAATATATAAAATTACCTTGTTTTTTTCTAAACACCAAAGGAGCTAGAGGTACATGGCCAGGCACAGTGGAAACTAACAGTCTAGACAACTGTTTTTAGAACATGAATAAAACCATAATAATGAGAGGTGCTGAAAGACAGCCTCCTCACACACTAGGTCCTTGTGAAGCAAGCCAAGGGTCACTCTGCAGAAATGTAGGTTGTGCTGCACAAGAAAACTGCTGCTTCTAGTAACTGTTGGTAGCCTGAGGCAAGCAAGTAACACTGGTGTACCTGCTTTCAGGAATACATGGAGGCCTGAACCAAGCTATTCACTGATGATATCTTCATCACCTCATGGTTTATCTTAGTTTCCATTTTCATTTTAAGATCTTAGAATACATCCCTAGTTTGAGATTAGAAAATGCATGAGCCAAAGAGACAGTCTACCACATACATATCCACAGTCCACTGAGGCAGACGCAGTTTAACTACCCCCCCCCATACCATTTGGCATCTAGACTTCCCAGGCTGAATAGTTCATGACACATCAAAGTCCCTTCATGTCTTATATCATCTCCTTCCTGCATTTTTGAACCCCTGTGTTCAACACTGTGCCCTACTTGAAGTTTATAGCTATCTGAAATACACATGATTTTACTAGAATAAAAATAGAAAGAGCAAATTGAAACCAGTGCAAATGGCTATTCATTGAACAAAAATGTGTACAAAGGTAAAGAATTTTAAATATAATTTAATATAATTTATAATATGAGGTGTGAATATTTTCTAAATATAGGAAAAAATAGATCAAACTATAAAGGATACAAAAGGCAACTGCTAAAACTGTATAAAAAGAGAAAATTTAAACTGACTGTGAACTTTGTATATTTAAGAATTCTCATGTATATAAGAATTATTTAAGTGCTACTTGAAGTCATTTTTTGTAACTATACATTTATATAGGATAATTTTAGTTAGAAAACAAAACTTGAGAGAATGTTTAAGATTCAACTAATAGTTATCTTATTTATTTTTTATTTTTGAAATAATTATATTACATTCATTACTTATTTTAATTCTGAATCTATTTAACATATGTAATAAGAAATAAATAAATGTATAACTATAAAGTATCAAGATTTTCACTTTTGGAGAAATACAGCATTAAAAACCTAAAGAACATCTATGCATTATTAAATTTTAATCAGAAGTATTGGTTAACGTATATTTGAGAATGTTTTCTAGTGACAGTGGTACTCCAGTGCAAGCGTATATGTACTGAATATCTGTTTTCAAATATCATTCTATAATAGAACTCTGTAAAAGAAAAGAAACTCAGTTCCTCAGCAAAACAGTTAATTTTAGAGTAGGAGCAGGAAAAAAAAGGCTAGGGTACATTAATTCAAAAGTAATAAAGTGCTCAAAGACTAATAGGGTTATGTCAAAAGGATAAGGAATTATTCTTTTAGAGGTTTCTCTTGACCCGGTTTGATACCCATCAGTCTATTATAACACTCAAAAGCATAGAAATACAGCAGAAGTTATTTTGGGAAAAACTTTTGTCAACAAGTGAGACCATCCATTTTTCCATCTATAATACAATAATTTATCTACATAGCTTCATAGTTGAAGGATGCTAAAATGTGGGTGTGGCACTGTGGAGATATAGAATGTTCACACTTAAAGTAATATTTACCAGTTATTTGCTAAACATATAAAGGAGGAGGTATAAGTTTTGCATGGGAGGATTAAAGGTTATCAGTTTGAGAAAATCATTAAATTTGTGTTAGTTCCATAGTTTAACCTGATAGTTTATACTCTATGGTAGGATGTATCCAATATTCAATTTCTCTTGTATGTTAATCTTGACAGAAA
This sequence comes from Arvicanthis niloticus, assembly GCF_011762505.2. Taxonomy (NCBI): domain Eukaryota; kingdom Metazoa; phylum Chordata; class Mammalia; order Rodentia; family Muridae; genus Arvicanthis; species Arvicanthis niloticus. The sequence goes on along the minus strand of NC_047676.1, from coordinate 33,076,827 downwards.
ATTTCACCCTGATTCCAAGCTCATGAAAGAAATCACGTTCAAGATATTGAATACTTTGCAAAATAATTAGCCCAGACTCTTGGAAAAGTCAATGCTATAAAAACTAAAACTAAAAGGTAAGGTGATTTCTCTAAATTAGGATATATTAAAGATTAAAAAGTCCTGTGCCATTTGTGAGTTGACTGTACAAAAAAAAATATATATATATGGCAGTACAATTACAGTGCTTTTAAAAATGTCATTAATCATGGAAAGACCAGGTTGAAACTTTAGTAACAAAGGATTATACTATGTTCAACTCATCTTCAAATAGTTTAGAAGAAGAAATATGTTTAAAAAAAAAGAAAGAAAGAAAGAAAGAAAGAAAACATTGGTGAAACTAAGCAAATTATATTGAATATTTGTGCTGCAATCAAAAGATACATCATGATGCAGAATGAATAGACAATGGCAAAGAACATTCCCATTCCAAAGGGCAAGATAGGGGCAGAGTAGAGAAAATAGGAATAACGCAAAACAAAGACCCAGCAAGGCATCATCTGTAGCTCCTTGTATGGCATCTACACTTCTGGTGTCAGCACAGCACTGTCAGGAGCTCCGTGCACAGCATCTGATCATGCCTCTACTCATTGCCTGGCATCTGTGGCTTTCTATAACCTTGAAGCAAGTTTCCATGACCCTTCACTCTCATTCCGAATGCCAGCAAACCAGCCCTGTGCAGATGAAGACATCAACTTCAACTGACTGCTTGAGTTGAGGCCGGGGCTTACTTGAACCACAGCTATAGAAATCCTTGAGTGACCAAAATTTATTTATCTAATTTCATTTTATTGGGCACTTACATGATTTTTTTTTTTAATTCTACAGCAGAAATCCAACAAATACAATTACTAATACAGGTTTTCTACATAGACTGGGTACTACTAATGCCTTCCAGTCAAGGAATATACAATGATATGAACTTATGTGAAGAAAATGGAAAAGCGTGAGGGGAGGGGGGAAGAATCATATTTGAAACCCTATAATCACTATAATAACAAAGAAAAATTGAAGCATTTATTTGCATTTATTTATTGTTTTGCATTTGTTTGGATCACCGCCTACATCTCAGAACAGCTACATTTTCTTCTGGGAAATATTTCAGTGAGACCCCAGCAGCTATGCAAATTTCCCAAAGGCCTTACAAGTCCACAGTTCTCCCTCACACACCACTTTCTCTAATACTTCTTACTGTCCAAACCTTTCAAAAGCCCACGCTGTCTTTTGCTGTCCTCTGCAGCACTGTGACTACCACTGGGCGAGTTTCATTAGGTGTTTAATAAAATATTTGCTGGTTGTTTTCTAATTAGGAATGATCTGTTCTTTTCACCTCAAGAAACCACTTAGGGGACAAACAGAAACATGTAATCACATTGATTGAATCTAACTGACATGAATGTTAATGAAACTGCCTGCAGCATGCTCGCCTTATTTAAATCAGGGTGACACTGAAGCAGGTTTTTTTTTTTAATTCCTTATCAGGCCACCCTTGTATCTTTACATCTTCTCATGAGCCACTGTTTTTGTTTGTTTGTGTTTTTTTTTTTTTCTGAAAGCCTCTTAACCCATCATGGGTAAAGTTGGGTCTCATTAACCTCACTCCATATCCTACATTCTTGACAAAGGATCCACTTCACGGAGTCCATAATAAAATATTGGGATTTGACTTTTGCTTATGCCATGATTATAACTGCCAAGACAGAATCCTATCTTGCAGAAGACCATTACTTGTACTACTCTTGGTTCACATTTCTTTTCAAAGCAGTTGAAAGCAACCTTTATTTTTAATAAGAGTTTCAAGATGGGATTGGTCCAACCGACGTTGTAAAGCCTACCAGAGGTCCATGCCCAAAGGCGGCATGTACATATTCTCTGAAGTTAAAAATTAAGTGGTATTTTATATCTGATATTTGATATTTTAGGTGTTTGGATACAATTTTCTGGTCATGTGACCAGTCTGATTGAGATGGATGACTTTACATTTTACTGTGGACAGTGTTTTGATGAATCAGTGAAGCAAATGATGTCCCTGTTCTCCTAGGCAGGGAGGTCTAAACTTTTAATGTGTCTTTTTGTATGTGATACTCTTGCACACTGGCAAACCTGAACTCTCAAGAAGTGTAGAGAATTGAGGATAGGTGCATGGTACTAACCTGTAGAAAATGTCCTCCATTGTTTCCAGAGGACAGCACACCAAGTTGCTTGTCCAGGAACAATCTAGAAGTTGCCAAAAAGTGCTTCTACAATTCTACATGCACTTTCTTCTTTTGAGTTGGATGCAGTATAGTCCCATGTACACTGAGACAGGGGGGAAGCTCTTAGCCAAGAAAGAACATGCCAGAAATCCACTTTATGAAAGAGTGGCATAAGAAATAATCACTTTAGTCTACCGTTCTCATCCTCAATGTTTTATGCAAAAAAAATTACAAGGTTAAAGTGAGCACTGGGAAATAAATATCTCTGGACAAAGGAGAGCAATGGTCCGTGGTAGGCATGCTCCATGGAATGACAGAAAGACAGAAGGAGCTTGAATGGAAAAAGTCAGCACCACTCTTGATTTTTGGGTTTCCATCAGATAAAGGGAAATGGCTTGGTTGCTTTTAACCACCACCACCACTACCCCCCCCCTTTTTTAACAGAACCATGTCTTTCTCTGTGGATTACTTACTGCAGAGTTTCCGAATTGTAGTTATTTTTCAAATTGTGGTTTCTCACCACCAATATCAGCAACACCAAACATTCTAAAAATAAATGTGACGTCAGAGCAGAGGCTGGGCAGCTACACTATCCATGCTTAACATGAGCGATCCTCATTTATGTTGTGTGAGAGGAGTGATTCAAGAGTACCTGGTGGAACAGCAAAAAGACGGCTACAAAGGAAGAAGAGGCACAGGTCACTTTCCACAGAATACATTGTCTGGGCAAGCTCTTGAGAGGGAGGGTCCATGGCATACCTGAACTCTTCAGAAGATCCACACATACGTGTCCACCTGGATGCTTTTGACTATCTATGTACACATGTCCATACTGGTTTTTGCTAAAGGTATTCATAGATTCAATCAATTACCAAGGGAATCCATGACATCACCCCAAATTTTATAAGCCACTTGTTCTTTGGATGCCTTAGTTAGCATTAAAAGGGGTGTCAAATATCCACTAAAAATATCAACAGCCTTCTTACATTTTCCTCTCTCAAAATATCACAGTCCACACTCAAGGTCACTAATACTTGAATTACCATATCTGCTTAGTTTGTGGATAACCAAAAGCATCCAGCGACATTATTATGCCTTTCCCTGCTGAAGTAAATGACAGCCTAAAGCCAGGAAACAAAAGGTTAATTTTGTCCTCTGCCCATAGAGCAAAATCAAAATCACTGCTGATGCAGGCACTCCACTTCGCCAAAAACCAAAGTGGTTTCTGAGAAATCTCTTGCCACTTTGAAGAGTGAATGATTAGACCACTCATGATTAGAGAAATCAGATTAATTGGCTCAGAGTGCGATGTGAGAGCGTGCTCCTTAATGAAGGCAGCTGCAGAGTGGATGCACACACAGTAGACCCGGAATGGTTCAGGAAACCAGGGTTGTGTTTCTCAAAAACAGATTGAGAAAATGGTATACATCTCTAAAGGCCAGTAGCTTCACGACTGCCACTTTGGGGGAGTTCATTTTATATGGGGTAAAGGTTATGAATGAGGAAGACAATGCCAGTGAACATGAACCCTACCATATCATCCAAAAAACAGAAATGCAGGACCCAGTTTCTACCGATGCTCTACAAGGACTTTCTAATTCTATCCAGATGTTTACTTGAGAAGATTGAGAATTGGAAAACAATTACATAATCCTAAAAATTCTGTCTTGGACACAATTAGAAAGCATATTACACCACAGCCCTTAAGGGATATAGTCAACTTCATCATCCTATATTTGGGACATCTGGATGTATTTCCCCCTCCTTGAGGCCCAAATGTACCTTCCTACTCATAAGAGAACAAATTTTGGAGCTATAGGTCAGATAAAATTCGACCTCTATGGATCTAACTGACAGGGAATGTTCAGAATGAGCCTGAGTGTTTTCTGGTCTGTGGACAGGTTTTGTGAAGGGTGAGAACTGCACACACCTGATTTGGGGCTTTCAGAAGGGAGTGCACATGCCAACCAGGAAATCTATCCCCAAAATGACAATTCTCTAGAGAAAAAAAAATAATTCTAGATTTTATTCTTTTCATGAATTGCTGAAATTACCACATACCAGAACTCAGGTCAGATGTCTCTTGATATTCAATGATTTCACACCAAAGCGTTTCTAAGGAAGTTAGGAATAGATCTATAGCCTTAAATTACAGGTAAATCTTTTGTCATCAAATGATTAGTGAGTATCCTTGCTATGTCTTCTCACCTATTTTTTTTTCTCCCTCACAGTAAGTGTGCAAAAACAAGACTGGCTTTCTATATACAAGCTTGTAAAACATTACCCTCATTTTTTTTTTAAAGACAGGAAAAAAATCAATTCAACACATTAAACTCACTCAGATGTGTAAGCTCATTTGGAGGATAAAAATGTGTCAGGATCAGGTCCATCTCCTTCATCCACAACCTGAAGACACAAGCTTCTGTGGAAAGGGTTTCAAAGTAGTTAGCCAGTCTTTCTCATCAAGTGCACAGGATCATTTACTGTGTTTTCATACTGGGGTTTTAGAGTAACTCATTTGCTAACTTGTCATTATGGATATGATAGCAACTCCTTGGTTTGTATTGCAGCAGACAGAATACTGTGCCCCAGAGATATATATATCATAATCCTCAAGCCTTTTAGGAGTATTTTATGTGGCAAGATGAAATTAAGGAAGCAGACATAATTAAGGTTGCCAATCATCAACTTGAAGAAAAGGAGGGGTAAACCCAATTATGTAGGTGAGTCCAATGTGAGCAGAAGGGTCTTAAAAGGAGAAGAGGAATATGAAATACTAGAGGGGTCTGCAGTTAAGAACTTGTGACACATGACTTTAAAAACAAAGAGGATGTGAACATGGGGTATGACCAGCCTTTAACCTGGTAAGCTCACAGAGACTTGATTTCCTGGAGAGCCTAAAGAGTTACACAGTTATGACAACTCCTTTATTTTGACTAATGAGACCCATTCAAACATCGCACGAGAAGAATTATAAGACCTTTAAAAAATGTGTTTTGTCATTACCTGTCCTGGGTAAACAAAATTGAAATTCAATAAAATTTGAAAACTAATTCATCCAACTGTTTACATCCTTCATTTTTTCGTTTTTATAATAATTTTTAAAAAAACAAACTGCTTATCTTTAAGTAGGAGAAGCTTTTGGTGTCTTAGTCTTTCTCTTTGATTGATCCTCATATGTGAGGAACATTTTACCTATCTCAGAGAAAAGATGCTTGAAATAGAACTGCTGGACCACTTAGCTCCAAACCTGGGAAAAGTAATGATGTTCAAGTCAATCAAGGCTCTGGGTATTTGAGAGGAAGGCAGTTTCAAAACACAAGTTTCATCTCAAAGAGGATAAACAATGCTTTATTCTAGAGCAAAATATGAGTGACCACGACCTGGGGACACAGATTTAAGTTTCTCCCAAATAATAAGTTTGAACATGGTAACAATTTAATACAGAGTTTAATAACAGAGGAAAGAACATCACAGACAAGTTTGCTTTTCAAATACATTAAGTAGGTGAGTTAAGGCCAAGTGATCTAGGGTTCTTTCTGGCCAGTGGAAGCGATTGGTCTGTTAATACATCCATAAAGGATTTACTTGCTCGTCCACAGGATGTTAGGTCAGACATTGTTGGGAGCCGACTTTAGTAGAAAGTGGCTAGATCAACTTTGCAGCCATCTGGAACCATATACCCTGATGAAAGACTTGGTTGTCAAAAGCCTATAACAGCTGAAGCACACTCTGATAAATATATTGTTTATCCCACATAGCTTGTTTTGCTGTTTAGTGACCTCAGCTGTATGGTGCACGTGGTAAAATGTTTTCACCTGTGTTCTCCTGCTTGTGTATATAAATATTCCCTTCAATAGGGGAGACTTGAGGGTGACTTGAGAAAATAGAAGAGACTGAATCACACCCTGTCTTGTCTCCATTCTTTGTGTCTCTTGCCCCAAGAGCCCCACACTCTCTTGACCAGAGCACTTAGCACCAAAGTGTTGAGCCAAAGTGTTGAGGCAGAGTGTGGGCCTCAACAAGACACTGAGAAGGGGAACAAAATGGCTATTAACGAGGTTAAAGATAGCCAAGAACTTACGAGACTAGACTCTGGATCTGCAACATTCAATACTGTCTATAATCATTGATACTCTGAGAATCATCCTCTCATGGAAAGCTCCATTATTTTCAGTAACTTTGCTTCACATCGCAACAGGCGGGAACAGATGCTCTCTGAAGAAAGTGCAGCTTCCACCATCTGCTTTGAGGAGAATCTGTTTTGACTATGTGCTCAGCATACCAACTGGATTAGGGTTGTTGAATCTTGATGAGATACTCAGCCATTGTACAGAGAATGATAATATTGACAGATTTGGCTTCCCTCTGCTGTTTTTTTCCCTCAGGGAAGAAGCCCATCGAGATCCTGCTCTTTTCCTTTGCCTGCAGATGTGTGGTTTATATTTGAAAATGATGGTTCCTGAGTTGTTCACCCCACCCCCAACTCTGCTGGATATAATCATCACCACATTCTGTGCTCTTAAACTTTGCGTTCTCATCTCTTCAAAAATGAAGATTCTTTTCATTTCCTTTACACCAGAAAAACTTGCTGTGCCATCATTTCTTTACATATTCTTGGAGATTTGACCTTCCTAAGGTAACTCATTGTCAGCAGAACTCGCAATCCCTGCTGAGATAGGAAGAAGGTTGGAAGTTAAGCGCCTTTTCTATTTCTGTTTTACATTTGCCTTTGTTGGAGTCTCTGTCCAGACCTTTTGGCTATTTGGCTTTTCTTACTGGGTTTTAAAATTTGCTGGTATATTTTTTGGACACATCTGCACACATTTTGTCTGAGCATGTGGATGGTCTCCATGTTTTCAGACACTTTCAATGTCACTAACACCCCACTCATCAATCTTTTTCATGTGTAGTGAGAATTTTGGTTTCTTTAAAAACCCAGTTATGTGAATATGCTTTTGCTTTAATCCCAGGTGTGGGATATGGGGCTGCTTCTGTTTGTCTGCAGCTGTAGACTATGATTGTCTCATGCTCTAGGAGGGGCATGGTCTTTGCCAGCTGTAGATAATTTAATTCTGAGGACTCTGGAGAGAGACTAAATGCCAGATCCCTGAGAAAAAGGGAAGAAGAGGAAGAAGAGGAAGAGGAGGAAGAAGAGGAAGAAGAGGAAGAGGAGGAGGAGGGTCCCTGCTGCTTCTGTTTGCTGTTGTTGCAGTTTGACGAGAAGTTGGAGACATCCTGAAGACAAAGATTGGACTGGTTCCAAGAAACATAACATCACTAATCAGCAGGAAGTAGTCTAAAGAAGTCCATGTTCCCTTTCCACTCTAGCCTTTTTTCTTTCCTACAGAGTGTTGGGGGGTTGGAAGAGATTAGGGTGGAATAAGAGTTTGAAGGAAGGTAAAGGTATAAGAACCTAATAAAATAATAATTAAAAAATATGCAAACACTCACATTATCAGGTCACAACATGAGGAAGGTTGAGAGCCACTGTATTATAGTTTATAATCAACTCTACAACTCATTTTGAGTCTTCTTTTAAGGAAGAGAACTTAAGTCTAGATTCCTATTTGGCTTCTGTATATGGACACACAAGTGTTTGCTGTTTTATATACTGATGACAAGGCAATGTCTTTATGTAACATTTGAAGTATTATGGAAAGTAAATGATTCTACTGGGTATTGATATCTAGAGGGACCATTAAGTATCTCTTCCTTCTTCCTTTTTCCCATATCCTGGAAAGAATAAGGTATTATTATCTGGAATTATAGATAATTAGCTGGTCATATAAGTGTGTTGAATGTGATCTAAATTTAAAGAAATTCAAGTGTCTTATTTTTTGAATTTCCTTTTCCCTAATGCTGAGATTTTTTTTCCTGGCATTTATCAAGTACACTAAAATAGAGATCATATTCATTCCAGATTCACACATCTATACCACATAGCAATTCTTACACTCTTCTCCCTTTTAAAAAATTTTAATTTATTTTTATTTAAAAATGTTTTTAATTGAAATAGAATCATATCCAATTTCCCTGCTTCATTTTTTTCTCCAGACTCTCCCATGCTCCCACTCTCATGTTCATAGCCTCTTTATCTTTGATTTATGATTGTTAAATACATCTACACATATGTGACTTTATACTCACACACATAAATACTTCTACACATATGTGACTGCACACATACACTGCACACACACATCATATATATATATATATATATATATATATATATATATACACACACACACACACACATACTTACTGAGTTTGGTTTTGCTGTTTGTGTGTAATCTCAGAGCTGTTCACTACAGGTCAAAATGGATAAAGGAGCTCATCCTTAAGAGAGGCTAATTCTACTTCTCACAGAATTCATTAGTTGCCTGAAATTCTTGGTTTAGGATTGGGAACTTGTGGAATCCCCACTCCCCTTCTATGTTACAATTTGCCGTAAACTGTTCTTAGTTTAGATCTTCCAGAGTGGTAAAGTCAGAGACTTCACCTAGAAGCCCACTGTGTTAAGTCCTGTTAGCTTACTTCAAAGCAACTGAGGCCACTCAAGGCCATGATCAGTATTTCTCTAAAAGAAAAAGAAAGTTCCTTTGTTTCACTCACCTTTCACCTTGAAATGAGACACTGATGGTTGAAAGTATGATTCAGCAACTTCTAGAATATTTGGACAAATTTCATAATGCCCTCTACATTATATTCCAGCATGTCTATTGACAGCATATTTGTAACTCTTCATTATAATATAATTTAAGCATGGAATTAACATTTTGCCAGCTTGGTCCATGTTAGAGTCTTCATAAACTAAAATGAAGCACAAATTACTAATGATGGATTTTTATAAATAAGTAGATGCTATTCACAGGCATGCTTACCACTAAGAGGACAGTGTATGATTTTAGTTTTAAAACATAGCAATAAAAATGCTATGTGTGGATTTAGTGATTTCAGAGTAACTTCTCTGCACCCAGTTGCATTAATTCAAAGGGCCATCTAAGAAATAAATGTTTGACTCTCTTTTCTTTTATAAAACATTTACGTTTCACACTGAGGAGCTTTTGGCTTATTCATTCATTCATTCCTCAAATGCTTGTTGAAGATTTATTGTCCACTAGGAAACACAGGAGAGCATAAACTAGAGAGAAGTAAACCCTTTCTCAGAATTTGTGCCCCATATAATTTATACCCAATAGATAAAATGGCCTTTTGAAGTTTTGCCAAAGGTTATTTATGCCTCCAACATATAGAACATGATCTTTAACTGCCTTGTATATTCCACTTTACATGCAACTCAAGACAAGTTTAACGAAACACTAGATATGGCCTACAATCTTCATTAGGTTCAAAATAAACCTTCAGGTAAACTTTTCAAACACAAACCTAAAGCTCTCTATGGCCATGCCTACATGGCCACCTATGTACTTGAGTCTCCTTAAAGTTAGTAGTTATGAAAGAATTGTGGCCTATGGGCCGGTTGTAATTTGAATTTGTTAAGGTATCAAGAGAACTTTAGGCTTTAGTGAAAACTGAAGAAGACTATAAATGTAAATGGGATGAACAAGGTAAATATGGCAACATTGATAGATTCATACACCTTCACACTATTAATTCAATAGTAATGGATTTTCTCCCTAGTATGCAAAAGCCTAGATTCTCTTAAGCTATATAATAGAAATAATACAAATATCTCACACATTTTTTTCATTGATAATTCACAGAACACCTGTCAGCAACACAATAGAAAAGGAGATATTCCCTGAGGACATAAACATACTCTACTAAAGAAAGCAGGGAGTAACGTTCCTTCAGAAATTCCATGCCATCATGTAAAGAACACATTTTTTTTTTTAAGTCAGGATATAGCACGAAGAGCTTATTATATGGAAAAGCTTATACAGTTTGCAGCCACAAGAGAGCAATTAGGATCTACATCTACTGTGAGCTTTAATGAACTCTATACTCCCATAGAATCAGAAAATGCACAAGTGCATTCAATTAATGCTAAATCCAAGAGAAGAAGAACATGAAACAGTTTGGGTGAAAAAGCCAGTAAAGGGCAAACAATTAAAAGAGCTTGGGAAAAAAATGTCAACTGTTTGAAAAAAAGAATAGACAGTAAATGAAAGAAACATCACTCAAAGGAAGAGCTGTGTGGATAGCCAACACTTCTGTGCAGCTGCTCTGGGAGCTTTTCAAAGTGAGAGCCAAGGAAATAACTCTGGGAGCTATTCTTGACTTGAAATGGGGAATACATCTCTGGCAACTTGCAAGACCACTTTATGTTGATTATCAGTGCTGAGGATTTTCAAATAAGCTGGAACCTGCCTGAAACTTCCAGATGCTAAAACTGGCCCAAGCGTAGTGTACTTTGCATTTGCATACAGTGCAAAGGGCAAGGCTTGTTTTTGAGTTGTCTTTGTATAATTCCTGACTTTCCATTATAAATCTTTTGCGCAGCTACTAAATTATCTTGAAACAATTTTGTTTCCCCAGTTTTTGTTTTCTTTGCTTTTTGTTTAAAATATAAATTGAATTTAATGGTTGAAAGAGATTCCATCCACTGGGTGTTTATTATTGCCAGGTTTCATGCATAGACGACTAACTAGAATAGACAATTTCTTGGCCATTGCCATGTTAGAGAAAAGAGACAACCTGGTGTTGCATTGCACCCAGAATTGAACCATGGTTAAATTTTTCTTCTTTTATATTAGGGTAACATATTTTCTCCCTTTGCCTAAAAGTTTAAATAATAAAAAAGCCTTATGTGTGAATTAATAAAAACTAAATTGAAATTAATTAAATTAAGATAAGGTTACCCTTATTTCCTTTGTTGTATAGGTGTTTTATTTTGATGTTTTCATACTTGGCTATTTTTTGGTTTATTGTTTGTTCATTTAGAATGAACATTTTAAAGATCTTAAGATGCCATCTTAAAAATAATCACAAAATGGATGAAGAGAATGTAGTTCATGGTTCACAATGCAATACTACTCAGCTATTAAAAACAAGGACATCATGAATTTTGCAGGCAAATGGTTGGAACTAGAAAATATCATCCTGAGTGAGGTAACCCAGACCCAAAAGGATATGCCTGGTATGTTCTCGCTTGTAGGTGGATATTAGCCATCAAGTACAGGATAACCATGCTATAATCCACAGATCCAACGGAGCCAAATAACAAGGAAGTCCCAAGGGAGAATGCTTGAATCTCACTCAGAAGAGGAACTAAAACAGATATCCGAGGTGAATGAAGGAAGGGAACTGAATGGGAGAGGGGATGGGAAACTGAACAGGGTCGGGAGATCAGCTATAGAGCAGGGAATGAGACCCAAAATCATTGGGAGGAGAGGACAATCTCTAGGACTTACCAGAGACCTGGAGTTTGGGTAAGCCCCAAGGTGTCTATGGGGATGACTCAAGCTGACACTTCTAGCAGTGAAGGACATGGATCCTGAAGTGGCCACCTCCTATAGCCAGACAGGACTCCCAGTGGAGGGATAAAGACAGTAACCCACCCACAAAACCTTAGACCCAAAATGTCTCCTGCCTACAAGAGTTGCAGGGACAAAGATAGAGCAGAGAAGGAGGGAAAGACTAACCAATGACTGACTGACCCAAATTGAAACCCATCCCACGAGCAGGAACCAATCCCTGACACTTTTAATGACACTCTATTATGCTTGCAGACAGGAGCCTAGCATAACTGTATTGAGAGACTCCACCCAGCAACCAGCAGAAAGAAATGCAGAGATCCACAGTCAAATATTAGATAGAGCTAAGAGAGTCTTGTAAGAGTTGAGGGAAGGCCGGGCGGTGGTGGCGCACGCATTTAATCCCAGCACTTGGGAGGCAGAGGCAGATAGATTTCTGAGTTCGAGGCCAGCCTGGTCTACAGAGTGAGTTCCAGGACAGCCAGGACTACACAGAGAAACCCTGTCTCGAAAAACCAAAAAAAAAAAAAAAAAAAAAAAAAAAAAAAAAAAAAAAAAAAAAAAAAAAAAAAAAGTTGAGGGAAGGATTGAGGGACCTGAGGAGGACAGAGATGCCACAGGAAGACCAACAGAGGTAACTAACCTGGACCGATGAGGGCTCCCAGAGACTGAACAAACAACCAAAGAGGGAGCATGGGTGGGACCTATGTACCCTGCACATATGTAGCAGATGTGCAGCTTGGTTTTAATGTGGGTCCTCCAACAGCTGGAGCAGGGGCTATCCCTGAATCTGATGCCTATCTGTAGATCCTGTCCCCCTACTAGGCAGCCTTCTTTGGCCTCAGTGGAAAAGGATTCCCCTAGTCTTGCAGTGATTTGATGTGTGTGTGTGTGTGTGTGTGTGTGTCGGGGAGAGGAGGGGTTGGGTTGATACCCAGAGAAAGGTTCCCCTATCTTAGAGGAGAAGGAGAAGGGGAGGGAGGATCAGAGGAGGATTTGCATGCAGAGGTACTGGGAGGGAACTTATATTTTAATATAAAGTGGAAAAATAAATAAATAAATAAATCACAAATGCCAATCAATATCACAAGTATTCCCTTTCTATGTTCTTTCAGTTTCGCATTTTCAAGATTTGTATGTAAAGTTTAATATTCTTTAAAAAAAAAAGTTGTACAAAATGTATGTAAATATAAAAAGCAGCAAAAAGATATATAAATATCCCATGATTATTGTTTTCTGTAAGTTAAAGTGATGTCTCTCATACACTAGTTTAAACAAAACAATAAATAACACTTAGTCTTTCATAGTGTTCGTTTTAGTAATTGTGTTGTTCTTTCTTGCTGAAATTCCCCTCTTTGTTCTAAAGAAACGACAGGCTTCCTTGAGAACTTAATGTTGGCAGAGTAGCACTTTGAGAGGGTTTGGCCCCTCTGGTTTAGGAAGCACCTTCAGATCCAGGAACAGGTCGCCCTCCCAGTCAGCATCGCTGCATTTTTTTTTCAGAGCAGTCAGTTCTGGAATGTCATTTTTCCCTTGATATTTGTCTGCTTAGATTCATTTAGATCTTGAAAAAAAAAAACAACTTACCTCATTAGAAGAATTCTTCATCAAAAGAGCTAACCAAGAAAGTAAGATGTCTTAAATGCTCACCGGGTGAAAGAATACTTTGAAATCAATTGCTTATGAAAAACTCATAAAACTGTCAATTTAATTATTTTTAATTATTTAAGATATCTAGTAGTGGATTTTTTGAAAAAAAAAATCAAGTTGTAAACTTTTGTTATAAAATAAAAGTGATGCTTTAAAAAAAACTTCAAACTTGACTAGATATGGAATAATTTTAAAACCTTCAAAGGTGTATTGAGAAAAACTACACTTTAAAAAACAACAATATATATTTGTCATTATGAAGAAAGAAAAAAAGACATCTTTTATCAAGTGCACGTGGATAAAACAGCCCCTTATAGCCTGGAATTAAGTTCACAGCAATTGTTACATTTGCCTAACAGAAGTAAGTGGACCTATTATCACACATTGTTCTAATGTCAACGGTAATTGGAGATCCATGTTTGTAACTTTACTTTTTCAAACCTTATTTTTAGTGGTGGTTCTTAAACACTTAAACCTCCCTTGTAGCCCACCACCCACCAGAGGTAGTGGAAAAGAAAGGATATGGGGGAAGTAGACCTCTTTAGAAAGGTTCTTTGGAGCAACTCTCATCTGTGTTGTCTGGAAATCAGTCAACAGTTCTGTTCATAGGTCAGCAGTCGGCAGCTCGATCCACTTGAAAACACTTCACAGATACACCAGCAGTCAAGTTCAGTAGAGTCAGGAGAGCAAAAGTGGCACTACCCAGCAGAGACAGCCAGGCCTCAGGCCCAGCTCAAGTCAGCAGGAGGGACCTAGAGGAATGTTCCTACAAGTTCTCTGCTGTGCCTCTCTCAGGGAAGCGAAGATCAGCGGGAACACTTTGCTCAGCTAGCTGTACTAGCAAGCCCACTTCAGCCTCCATCACTGTCCATCAAGTCCTTTATATACCCTCCAAACATGACATGCCCTTCATGGGTCTTGCCTGAGCATGCATCTGTCTCAGTACATGCATCTGTCTCAGCTGACATCACTCTGCCAATCAGCCCAAGTCCCCGGAAGCAGCAAGAAACTGCAGCACACCACCAGAAGTTTTTTGCTAAGTTTCTCTCTTATGGAGTCCTGACAAATGCAGCTCAACTACACAATGTAAGGCAGACCAATATGTGAGTGTTATTAGCAAAGAATCCTTCATCACATTTCCTTTCCCATAATTGCTTTAGCAGAACATCCTTTTACCTGTGTCTGCTTCACCTAAATGTTCCTTCACCAGTCTGCCTTAGCCTTTCACCTGTGTCTACTTTAACAAAATGTTCCTTCATGTGTTTGTCCCAGCAAAACACTTTACAAATGACTTTCCAAAGAACCCTTAAGTTTCCACTTCACACGATGGACTTGAATACAAAAGTTTATCAGCAAATATTTCATTGACTGTGTTTTTATGCCTTTTCTCATTGCCTTTTTGATCCAAAATTCAAATTCCTTAATGATGCTGTATAGGTCTAAGATTATTTTTGTCTGGCTGGATGTTTACAAACACCTCTCTTTGGTTTGAATGTTCCTTCTTCTGCTTAATCTAATCTGTTATTGAACCTGCCAATTGTCTGACTTGGCCTACTGGGTTTCATTTCTAACATTTTCACTGGATTCTTTTCTAAACTTTGCATATGTTCCTAAAGTTCTCATTCATATCATAGATTGGTTTTTTTCCCCCTGATTTTATCGAATGGCCTTTACCTGTTTTCTTGGTGTATACTGAGTTTCCTTATATTCTGTGTTAGTTACTTTTCTGTGATAAAATGCCACAAGCAGGGCACTTGCATAAGACAGGGCTTATTCTGTCTTGTAGTTCCAGACAGGTGTGCCCATCATGGCAGGGAAGCGCAGCTTCGAGCAGCAAGTGTGGTGGCAGGAGCAGGAAGCTAAAAGCTCACATCTCAAACAAGAGCAAAACCCACAGAGCAAACTGGAAGTGGGATGAGGCTTCAAGCTCCCAAGCCTACCCCCAGCAACATACTTTCTTCCTCTAAGCCTCACCTTCTCAAACAGCACCACCAAACTGAGACCAAGTCTTCAAATACTGGAGCCCATGAGGAATGTCTCTCATGTAAACCACCATTTGCTCTTTTGAATTCTTTAACACATACTTTCTCTACGTCCTTTGATCTGAGATCTAATTCTAGAGAGTTATAATGTCCTGTGGAGGCATCACTTTTTTATACTACTAGTGTTTGTACATTGAGTCTTTGTCATCATATCATATATATTATTAAATTATATTATAAATATCATTATAGGTATAATATAATGAGTATAATTATATGTATATCTAAAAGATATAGATTACATATTACTATATAACTACATATAACCATATATAACTACATATAATCATATATAACTATATATAACTACATATAACTATATATATATATATATATATATACACACACACATACACACTAAAGGAATGGTTTAATCGGCTACATTGTCCACCATAGTGTAGCATCTCATAATTTTTTTGTTATAATCAATAATTTTAGGTTCAGTTTTTAGCAGCAGGATCAGATCCCTTTTGTCCTTGTGGTGGTTTAAATGAAAATGGTCCCCATAGGTCCTTGTTGAGTGACACTATTAAAAAAGGTAGCCTTATTAGAATAGGAAAGGATTTATTGGAGGAAGTATATCACTGTGGGTAGGTTTTGAGGTTACAGAGGCTCAAGCCAGACTCCGTGTCTTACTCTGTTTCTATTGCCTGCAGATCCAGATGTGAATCTCTCAGTTCCATTTCCAGTACTATGTCTGCCTGTATGCTGCCATGTTTCATGTCATGAAACCCCTGAACTGTAAGTCAGCCCCAGTGAAATGGTCTTCTTTATAAGAGTTACATGGTCATGGTACCTCTTAATAGCAATCAAACTCTAACTTAGACACTCTCTAAGGACCATTCTATGAAAGAAAGTGCTATAGTATCTAAGGTGATGGTGGTGCTCTCAAAGGTGAGTGTAGTGGAATTGTGGGCTTTACATGGGCTAGTAGCAGTGAGAAAAGCTGCTGGAACACTAAACTCATGCCCTTTATTCAAACAGCACTTCCAGTCCTCTCTCTGGTGTCCGACTGGGCAACAACAGTAGCAAACAAGGATCATTGACTTTGTGTCCTAAGGTTCAGCAGTGGCTCAGGATTGATGGCAAGCAGGCAGTGTGGCACTCTTGCCCACAGGTCTCTGCACGGCATCAGCTTTGGAGACTGAGGAAGAGGCAACGCTAATGCTTTTTCTTAAGCACTATTGCAGTGTGTTTTCTAGGAAGACCCTTAAGTGGGCTCCAAACTGTGGTGCCTGTGGACCTCCTAAGTCTAGTCAGTAGAAGAACTTTGGTTGCAGCCACCATGGTGCTTTATTCCACCTTATGTCACTCTTGGAGATCCACATCTCATAGGGCTCCTGTCTCTGTTGCTGTCTGCCAAGGCTACTCACCTCAAAATGTTGTTCTATGTGTAATGGTTCTTCTTTGTAAAGAAGTGAGTGCTAAGCTGTTGGGAGCCGATTTTTAGCAGAAAGCAGCTATCATCTTTGCAGCCATCTGGAACCATATACCCTGATAGAGACTTGTTTTTCAACAACCTACAACAGCTGAGCACACTCTGACAAACATCTTGTTTATCCCACATAGCTTGTTTTGCTGTTTAGTGACCCCAGCTGCATGGTGCACATGGTAAAATGTCTTCACCTGTGTTCTCCTGCTTGTGCTTATAAATACCCAGGATTTTCTTGTACTAGAGAACATAGGGGAAATAAAGGAGTAACCAGACATGACTACACACTCTGTTTTGTCTCCATTCTTCGAGTCTCTTACCCTCCATCCCCACTCTCTCTCTTGACCAGAGCACTTAGCCCCAAAGCATGGGGCAGTGTGGACAGCAACATAGTAGCCCCAAAGCATGGGGCAGTGCAGTCCTCAACATTAGTGGCTCCCAAAGCGTGGGGCCGCCAAGCGTGGAGAGTGTGGCTCTCAACACTAAGCACCTCTATTCAAGCATCTTATCAAGATTGGAGAGTGTATTAGTTGATATGCCAGAGTATCTCGTCAATAATTCACTTTACCTGTCATTTTTATCCAAAGTGTGAGTCACAAAGAAAATAAGTTGGTGTGGTGAGGTTTTAGGCTAAAACTTTCAGAAACAACAGGAATTTATCCACTGCTACAAGCTTCTGTCTTGCCTGAGGTGCTGAATAGAAGGGATAGCCTAGGTTTCAGAAGAACATTGTGGACTTCCCATCATTCACATGTTAAATATGACTTTTTGATAGATGTACTTTGTTCCAGATCCTGTATCCAGGCAGGAACCCCAGTGGAGCAATGTGGACACCAACACACACACAAAATTTTCAATCCAAAATTTATTCTGTCTACAAGAAATACAGGCACTGGGGATGGAGTAGAGATTGAGGGAATGGCCAACTAATAACCAGCCCAAATTGAGACCCATCCCATGGGCAAGTACCAATCCCTAACACTATTAATGATATTCTGTTATCCTTGTAGACAGGAGCCCAGCATGGCAGGAAGTTAGGCATGGCAGCTGTGCTTACAGTGGCTCATTAAAGGCCTTCTCCACGGTTCCTCTTGGCATGGCCCCAATGACACGAGAAAGTCCTTGGGTTTCCAAAATGGCTTTATTGGCATAATGGATGATGGTTGAATCTGCATGTGCACCCCCCAACCAAGGCAACTCTTATAAGGACAACATTTAACTGGAGCTGGCTTACACATTTGAGGTTCAGTCCATTATCATCAAGGCAGGAACATGGCAGCATCCATGCAGCCATGGTGCAGGAGACCATTGAGGTGCTGAGAGTTCTACATCTTCATCTGAAGGCTGCTAACAGAATACTGACTTGCAGGCAGCTAAGGTAAGGGTCTTAAAGCCCACACCCACAGTGACACATCTATTCCAACAGGGTTACACCTTATAATTGTGCCACTCCCTGGAGCAAGCATATATAAACCATCACAGACAGATAAATTTAAAACACTTGTATGTCCATTTTCCTGAAACTTTGGGGACTTTGAAGTGCTCCTCTACCCTTTGCTAGAAAGCAGGGAACCCCTCTTTCCTGAAGATATCACACAGGCCTTAATTCTTTCTTTTCTCAGTATCTACCCCCACCCTTTCTACTCATCATACTTGTTCGTACTTAGAAAATATCTTTAACATGATGTGACAGGCTAAGTGCTTAGAGTGACCTGGGATCATTTGCTTGAATAATCTTATACTATAAGAGAAAAATGAGCTCTGTAGAAATCTGTGAAGTTAGGAACTTATGTTGATACTAATGCTAAGAGACTCAAGAAACTATTATGCCACATGGCAGTCCACTAATAAATACAGCCCCAGCACACATTCATCTCCTCATAAAGTCATTATGTCAGTCAGCCCACTGTGTTGCTTTATTCCTGTTTTCTGAATATATTGTCAGTTTAGCCATTGGGGAAATCCCCACATTGATGTCATTGTATTATAAAGAATAAGACGCAGGGACAAATTATGTTTGTGACTTCTCACATTTAATTCGTCATTGTGGTTCTTGAAAAGGTTATATCCATATAACACAGGATGCCACAGGTTAATCAAGAGTTAACCAAGCTCTTGTTGCAATGACTGTGACAGACGAGGCATGTTTACCAAGGTAGATTAACGTAGGTTCCAGTACGTTATTTTGGAGATGCAAATTTTTATTTAATTAAAATACAATTAAATCATTTCCTCTTCCTCCTCATCTTCCTCCTCCTCTTCCTCCTCCTCTTCCTCATCCTTCCTACTCTTATTATTTCCTTCCTCCTTCAACTTCCCAACCCCCTTTTCTTTAATCATTGTTGTCATAGAAGCATACTCATTCTTGACCACAAAGGATGGACAAAGCAAATTTTACTTACATATTATAGTAGAATAAAAAGTCCAAGTTGAGATATCAGGTGGTGTGTCTTAATATCAGAGTACAAGCTGAAAATGAACTGTTTCTGCACCACAGCCCAACCGAGAAAACTTCTCAAGGACAATAAAAATCTCTACTTTGTACATAGCAATGTTTCTGGTCGTTCACTTTGAAAAGACAAATAATTACCTGTGGTAAAGACAGGAATTCATTTGTGAACTCTATAAATGCTGTGAAAGCAAAATTGGAGACAAGGACCTGAGGAAGAAGCCTTTGGATAAAGCTGTGGGAGTAAGCATACACACATAAACTTTACATCCTAAGAGCGCATACTCCAGGGAAGAGGATGGAGTATATATATATATATCAGCAAATGACTTGACCAGTAGATGGCAGCCCAAATAGGTGCTGTGCAATGGACTCTAGATTAAGAACCAATCCTAGGAGAAATGAAAGTCAAGGAAAAGCCCAAAGAGTATGGGCTCTGTTCCATTCAACTGCTGGCACCACTGAGTAGTCAGTATTCCAGCAACAAGTAGCATCACCAGTTAACTACTTCTATCCAGACTCCTTCTTTAATCACTAGGTGAGAAATTTCATCTAGACTCCCAACCAGCTTTACCGTCTGCTTTCCTAGCTAACACAACCTCCAACAGCTCAGATAGTCTGATCCAAATTGTCATAAAGACAAAAGAGGAGCAGTGGTCATATGCAACTGTGGATCTGTCTATAAATACCATTGTATAATAAAACATGTATAAACTTTCAGGTTTCTAGGGTAGTTAAGGAGTCTTCTTGAGGTTAATCTTTAGATATGTCAAGATACTTAGAGAATTAAAGTATAACTATATCTTGTACAATTTAACACAAATCAGAAACAAATGGTCATTACGTAACGCTGTATCTTCAGTAAGTAAGTGCAGGACAGTATTGGGGGGTAAGCATGGATTCTGTGAGTGCTCGAGAGAGCATCCACCATGGAAAAGCAACTGAACCATGAAGTTCCTAGGATGACAAGGCTAGTAGATGGCAGCCAACTAGGCATTTGTACAAACAAACTAAAAAGGCTCTCTGAGTAGCTATTTATATCAGTAGCCATGTAAGCCTGGGTTCTCTCCTATAAAAGCAGATCTACAGCTACCCCACTATAAGCCTCACATGTCAACAGTAGGCTAGTGTCTGACACTCTCCTCCACACAAAGAGGCAATTTATGTTTCCTTGATTCTTAGTTTAGACTCTGAGTTCTAACTCTCTTTATTTTCCCACCAAGAGACACATAGAAAATCCTGATAAACTTGAAGTGATGGGAAACCCCTGATAAGATAGTAAGCTATCAGTCAACTTCCATGCTGACAGGAGTAATTGCCCTGCTCATCAAGAAGAGGCATAGTAACTACTCTCTAATGAAGGCAGGGTTATTTGCTGAACTGTTCTCTGTAGGCCCATAACCCATTTTACCTCAAAATGAAAGTGTAAGTCATCATGATAAAAACATGGTAAGTGTAAGTGGCTCAGTTACCACTGGGTGAGCCAATTACTTGAGAAGAAACCCTAGCTCAGGGAAATCAAAGTCCTGGAGACTAAGACATCAGGATTTCTGAGCCAGCTGCAGAAGCAGCAGCAGAAGCAATAGATTTGTGAAATAACACATTTCTTCCAAATTTTCCCAGAAATTTAGCCATTCTGAAAATTAGGAATGCTATGACTGGGTGGAAATAGCTTAATTTGAGAAAAAAAATGGATCTAAGCATCATATTTTCTATAGTAAGTCTACTGGTTTTCTGCCCAGATCCACATCATTAGTCTGGAACAGTGCTCTTCCTACTCCCAGCTCTCATGCTAGAGCAGCTCTTAGTAATTCAGCTGACAATTACTTCTCTCCTAACTTGGAGAAAGACAGTCACTCCAGGGACAGCCTGAAATTCATGCTGACATTGAGCAGGCTCTTAGCAGGATGCATGCATACTCCACAGCATCCAATGAGCCAGACTGGTTCCAGCTGCTCTCCAGCTGAAACCACATCCTCCTCACCAACCTCTACCCCTTCTTATTCCTCATCCCCCTTCTGAAATCACTTCCTCAGTAAATCATTTGCATAAGACCCTAGCTCTCTGGATTTCCTTAAAGGAACCCCCATTTACAAATAGATAAATTGGGTGGACAGTTCTTTCTCAGTCACAGATGCTTTTAAATGGAAAACGTTTCTCCTAGATCCTTGTTAATTAAAACCATTTATGCTTTAATATGAGAGATACCCAGATGTACTTATAGATTCCTTATGTGACTGGTTCTAGTAAAACTAGAAACGCAGAACAAATTTACTAATTAAATTAACAAAAGCAAAAATAAAATTTAAATTCATAACATTAAGATAATGCAGTACATTATTTTACCATTTCTGAATCTAAATTGCTAATGTTAGATTTAAAAACAGAACAATGTAGCTACAGGCATGCTTCTGTATTTAGTCTGTTAAAACTTCAAAAATATAAAATCAGAGCATGCTGTTACTGTTAGTATGCTGTAAGTTCAAAGCTATCAGCTCCCAAATAACACCTTGCTAGCAATCAAGCCTTTAACAGCCATAATAAGTTCTTCATGACCTTCCAAAAACCATAATAACCTTTCAAAGCTTTATGTCTTATTTCATAATCAGCAAAGTGGATTTATCAAAACCTGTGTTAAATTGTATCAAGGCAATTCTTTTCTGAACTTTAAACAGAAGGAGTATCCATCAAAGATATTTTCCATCTCCTTATCTAACAATTAATATGTAGTTAAGTAATTATTGAGACAATGTACAAAATCATGTCCATGTAAAGTGGCTGCTCACTTTAGAGATGCAAAAAAGAATGGTTCAGATTCTCTGGTGGTGCACCCCTGTTGTATGTTTGATGACGATTTAGTACTAATTCTGCCTCTCGTCACTTTGATCTGCAGGACATCCAGTCTAGTTGTGATATCACCTCTCGGTCACTGAAAAGTTCTTTGGCAGAAGTGCTTCTAGATACCTGATCTTAAATATATGTTCACTAAAATTCTGTATGGAAGCCTCTCATGTTATGTTAAATATTATATTAAAAATTATATTGGCGATCGTCCACAAGATAAAAAACGAAGTGACAAATTTCTCTTAAAGCTCTAAAGGGAGTGGGGAAGAAGGGAATGTAATGGAATGTGTATGATGTCAAAACCCAGAAAGGGACTATCTGGGGGAGGAGGAGTATCAGAAGGATGGAGGTAAGGAGCGACATGGACATGGGGAGGGACCAAAAGTAAGAACGAGGTGAAATAATACGTATGTATGGAAATGTCTCAGTGAAACCCATTTCTTTGATGCTAACAAAATGAGTGAAACCATTTTTCTTAGAAGCAGCGTATTTCCTAGGCTGGGTTATTTGTGTTCTTCCCTCCATTGCAAACCTCATCTGGGGACGGTGTGCACCATCAGACCTCTAACATTCTTGCTCCTCTAAATGTATATACATCTTGCCGAGCACTAACACTGTGATAAACTGTGATGTTTCCTGTCAAAACCAAGGACAAACACGCTTGAAAAGTAACCTGTCCCCCACTGCTCTTTGCTGCCTTTTCTCCATTTTTTTTCCAAAGTAAGGTTTTGTGGATGAAAGCCATTCACAAATTAAAATGACAAAACATTTCTTCATTTAAGAATGAAATGCCTAATTTGGACTAATTAAAGCTCAACAACAGCACTCGCTATTAATTAGCAAGAGAAAAAAATTAAAGCCCCTCTCCACTCAAGTGGCTCTGTGAACTGCAAGAAGGCTCCACTGGTTTGACACCAGAGAAAGCTGAATTGTTAATTAGCCGACTTAAACCCAGGAGACCTGGAAGGGGAGAAAGGCTTGGGGGGTGGGGGGGGCGGGAGGGCGGGAGGCGGAGACGGGCGGGCGGGCGACTGGGAGGAGGGGGGCTGCTATCAATGTGAGTATGTGAGTGTAAGGGGTCAAGGTCGCCACGAGAAAACTACAGAACCAACTAACCTGGACCTGTAGGGGTCCACAGAAACTGAACCATCACAGAGCATGCTCAGGACGGACCTATGCCCTTGTTCCTGGGACTTCTAACAGCAGGAGCATGTGTGTGTGTTTGTCTCTGGTGCCAGCCTTGGATCCCTGTTTCCTAACTGGGCTGCCTTGCCTAGTCATATACCTAGTCCTACTGCAGCTGAATATGCCAAGGTGGGTCGACACCCATGGAGGCCTCCCTTCTTCTAAGCTTTTTTTTTTTTTTTAAGAAAGGGAGAAAAGGAGGCAGATGTGAGGAGATGAGGTGAGAGAAACTGGGGAGGTGGGGGGGGGGGGGCTTCCTGCAATTTGGAGGTTAGTTAATTAGTTAAAAAGAATAAGGGGGCTGCTTTTTGATAGATGGTGCCTTTATCCCCACACCAGTTCCTACTGTAGAACATCAACAGGGATTCAGGTAAGCAAGCATTGTGGAAATGGATTATCTTGATGTTTCCCAATCTTGGGATAGGAAACCTGAGTATCTCTGTGAACCACAGATTTGTCTGTGGGAAGCCATGGCAAGGCCTTACTCTTGGCAAACACTCACCTTTGGCTCTCCTATCTACTATTCTTCTTTCTGCTTACCGTCCATGATTCACTTGTCAGTTCTCAGAACTTCAAACAAGGCCTCATAGCAACCCATCTTAGTAACCCTTCCTCCTGATCTCTAGATTTAGCCAACGTCCTGCTAGATAGATGCTTTTAGAACCCCTGGTAAAAGAAAGGCTTTGTAAGAATAACTTAGTTAGACCCTGCAGCTGCAGCAGCTTCCTCCACCTGCAAAGCCCTCTTTCCTTTCCTACCCCTCCCCATATCCTGTTTTTAGAGTATATAACCTGTGTGAACAATAAAAATTTTGCCTGCTTGATCAGACTTCTTGACGTGCTGTGCCATTTTATTTTCTTATGCATCTCAGTCCTCTCCACAGGGTCTAAGGGTCCCACTTGATTGTCCAGCTGGCCTGGACATTTGTCCTCTCTGATAATGTTTTACTCATCAAATAATCTCCCTCAAATATCTGCGTTTTGTGAACTTGCTTTGTTTTAACTTCACAGTTATGATTTATGGCCCAGAACATTCATTGAAATGAAATAAAAGTGGTTTTAAGGAGCTATTACAAGTTTGTAACATTTTGAAATTACATTGATCTTTCCGAGTTATTTTTTTTTCTCTCACCTAACTAAAAACAAAAAGTCACATCTTAAAACGGGTCTTGAAGGGAAGAAGAAAGTCTGAGGCATATGAAATTACCAGCAGTTGTGAGTGACACAGAATCTCCTACACAATGACCTGGGTTATCAGACATTCTCAGGAGATAAATGATTCCAAATTAGAGAAGTTTCAAGCATAGTTTTTGTATTTCGATATCTGCCCTATCCTGTAAACTATTATTTATAATAACCTACAAATCAAGGAAAAAATGTATCTACCTTTTCTTGGATAACCAACAGGTTATTAACAATTTGTAATTGCCACTTAACACATGAATAATCAGACTGTATGAGTTATGAATATTATTATTTCCTCTTTCTAAAAGGAGATGGGAAAAAACACAATGGTTGTATTGTCTCAAATTGGATAGCAACCTAATATTGCACATTAAGTTATACCCACGAGAACAAACTAAATCCAGACCAATGGGAGGAACAATGAAGTTCATGATATAAATAAGAAATGAGAAAGCAAAATTACAGGAGGGCAACCATCTGTGTTTTTAAAAAAGATAATCAATTTTTGAATCCTTTATACCACTGAAACATTTTGAAAGGGAAAAAAGAAAAAGAAAATCAGACATAATGACAGATTCCAGAAAGATACACAGAATCCCAGGTTTCCTTCATGAACTGCTAAGTACCAAGATATTAAATCACTTAAAGGAGCTGATAAGTCCTTGGACATATACATCCAACAAATACTGAATCATGAAAAGAGAGAAAATATAAACAGATCTATAATAAATAGTAAGATTGACTCTTGGGGCTGATGAGATTGTTTAGTTGTCAAGAACACCCATGTGAGGCAACTCACAGTTACCAGTAGACTCCAGCTTCAAGGGATCTGATACCCGATTCTAGCTTCTCCGAACACACACACACACACACACACACACACATGAAATTAGGCACTTTTCCACAACATAAAAGCCCAGAACCAGTTGTTTTCAATGTTGAATTCCACTAAATCTATAAAGAACTAACATCAAGCTTTTTAAAAATAATTGAAAAAGAAGAAAGGGATATTTTCAAGTCAAATCTAGGTTTTAAATTAATTTTGTCCATCTTATAACAACTACATCCTTAACGCAACTCTTCCCTGAAATTGCAATCTAAAGACTATCTTATAATTATATATATAATTATATATATATATATAATTCATATTTTATATGAATTATATATATAATTATATATATTTAACTATATAATTCATATTTTCCTTCTTCCCCTCACTTTTTTGTAGCATTGATGCTGGCGGCCATTTTTTTCTTTAGTAAATTGTTTGTTTCAATGATACATTGTTCTCTCGAGTTTCTTTTGACTCATTTGGGATACCCATTATCATTTCTTCTCAAAACTCAAAGATGCTCACTTCTTAGAGATAACTCTCCTTTCCTCCCTCCCTCTTCGTATTATGCATTAGGATATTTTTGGTTTATCAATGCCAAAATCATATGTAACTGAATTAACATAAATAAAGATGATGCTTACTGTTTCATAGAATAGCAACTCGTTTGATAAAGGACTAGGAACTCAGGAAATGCTGCAAATGAGGATCTTGAATTATTTTTTGTTGTTGTTTTGTTTTGTTGCTAGTTTGCTCATTTGAGACTGTTTCTCTCTGTAGCCCTGACTGTACTGGAACTCACTCTGTAGACCAAGCTGGCCTTGAACTCACAGGGATCTGCCTGCCTCTGCTTCCTGAGTGCTGGGATTAAAGGCTGGTCCACCAGGCTCAGCTTTGAATTATTTTTGAGGTTATTCTTTACCTCTATTTTTTTACCTCTGTTTCTTAGTTTCAGCTGTCAATATTCACTGAAAACAGACTTTTTCCTGTGGAAAGACACCCATGTTGTCATCAGCACCTCTGTAGCATTGCATCAGCTGCATAGCCCCAGGAAAAAGGAAGCGTTTCTTCCAGTTCACTGCACTAGAAGCAAGAGACCAAAACACAGACCTGTATTCCTCTGAAGTTAGAGGTAGCAGGAGGTCATAAGCACTGACTTAAATGTCAGGATGAATGCAAGAGAGCATTAAAAGGTTTATTAATAGAAGTTGTGGAGCCCTAAGTTTGCATCTGTAAATTTGCAATCTTTTATAGAGATTATTTTATTTGTTGGCGGAAACTAAGATCTACCTTTCCAAAGAGCGTCTCCCCCAAGGCTGTATTTTAAAAGAATGACTTGAAAAGACATCTGAGCTGTAAAACCAACAAGAAACTTTTGTAAATATTTACCCACAAAGTGGGAGAGTGGCAACACGTACTTTCAAGGTAAATCCTCTAAGGATGGTTTTAAAATCAATATCTGAAATTTAGTCAAGTTGGCAGGCATATTAAGGACTTCATATTCCAATCCTGAGTGTTTCTTAAACTACAAAAAGAAAGACACTGTCAGTCAGGAAACCTTAGACAGCCTCACGCATACTGACTTCATCTCTGACAGGCAGTCCAAGATCTCACGTCTGTTCTTTTTGCTTCTGACAAGGCCTGCTTTCTCAGAACTTTCAACCTCTGCTTTACCATCATTAGGAATAAGTATCTAACAATATTCACAGAAATATCCCAGCAGGGAACCTCCCAAATATGCCAAATGATTATTTTGCACTTCTATGCCCTGGCAATCTTTGCATTCTACACTTTCAGACTTCTTCGTGTCTTATCTACCCATGCCTCCCTTTGTTTGTTTTCCTTGTTTGGAATTCAGTGACAATCAAGATTCGATGAACCAGGAGACTGAGAGTCTTGCTTGACTCATCTGTCGTTCAGCCATAAGCAGTCAATCTGCTGTATCTACTATACCCTTCCCTACTGTCTCCTGCACTGGGACACTGCCTTCACCCCCATGTAGCTATCTATCCTCAGCAATTTCCAAGGCACTGTATCCTTTTCCCAAACATGTACCCTTGTCAGTTTTACTGCAATCTTTCTAAGTTAAAATTCTTCCTATTGAACTGAAAACCATTCACTGACTTGGCACAGACACTTGGATTCCTTTGTGATTGTTTCTAGGCCTACTTTTCATAGCACCTCTACTTTTTTTGTTTGTTTGTTTGTTTGTTTGTTTGTTTGTTAGTGGTAGTTCCCAATAAGAAGAGACATTGGGCACTGTCTGGTATCACAACTGGGGAAGTACTGTTGGTATGCTGTGTGTAACTTCCAGGGAGAACTTTACTTACAATGCAACAGATAGCCTCCCACAAGCAAGCCAAAGTTGAGAAGCTATGTTTCATAGGAGGAACATTAGGAATCAGGAGAACAGGCTGGAAAATATAAGTTTCCTGACTAGGAGTAAGGCAGGACTGTTATACAAATTCAAACGTATTTCAAAAATACTTCTATCACTTTTCCCTCCTCTGAGCTCCAGAAGGCACTATGGAGATATATGTGTGTGTGTGTGTGTGTGTGTGTGTGTGTGTGTATTTGAATAGCATTTTATTTAAAGCAAGCCTAAATTAAAATATTCTTCTAAGAAGAGAACTTTAGCAACAAGATGGCCAAAGTCCCAAAGAACTATTTACCCGCATGAACATTTTTAACACATATAAGTAATATTAGCAAGAAATACTTTTCTAGCAAGTACTTCATAATCTTCTGAGTATGTCATAATTGTCTTTGAATATTTTACAGAAAAGTTACAGAAAACTGACAGTAAAACAAATGTATCTCATCTACAGAGATGGGAACTGTGTCTGTTGGAGTATGATAGATTATTTCCAATGCACCAATTTATTGGCTTTTCATGTATACATAAATTCATTTTATGACCCTATGACTGACACGTTTGCTCTTCAGAGTCTCCATTAAATCAGTTTTACCATCCACTGGTTTGATAAGTATTTAAAAATAGAAATCACTTTTTTAAATTGCCATTTGCCAAGGACTACTGTAGTTTGAATGGTTAAGGCCATGAAGAAGGTACAGACCCTTTCCTCCATGACTCCATATTCTCATATCCACTTCTTGAATTAACATGACTTACTTGCTTTGTAGCTTGGGCAGAGTGAGAATTGAATGTAAATCCTAATGCATGCTTGTCCAGCATTCTACAGAGAGCCTCAGAACCAGTCCTTAGCTGTGACTTAATTAACTCCTTTCATGAGTTTTAAAAACACAAATATTAAAACAATGACAACATCTGTGTTTAATTAGGCTGTTTGTGACTAAGAATCTAATAATCAAGGTCAGTCACAAATCTCACCACATTAATGCTAACATGTATGTGTGCGGGCGGGGGTGTATGCATGTGTATCTAACTCCCTGAAACTTCTCATAAAACGTAACTTCCGTTCTCTACAATAAGTTTTCAAAAAGTTGGCTTTAACCAACAATATTTAGGAACATTTTCCTGAGTTGAATTTATATTTCAAAATAACCTACGTTTGAGTCCAAGATTGGATGAAGCCAGACCATCCAAAATGTCATGTGTTCCCCTCAACCATGAAATCGTTTTGTTGAATTACTCCATTGCCTATTGTATTAGGAACTTTTTCCATGCTGTGACAAAAGCAACTGAAGGAAGAGAGGAGTTTCTCTGGCTCACACTTTGACGGTTTTGTCCACAATGGCCAGGAAGGTATGGCAATAGGAGTGTGTGAGCATTTATTGTGGATGTCACATCACATCCACAATCAGGAAGCAGGGGACAGTGAACACTCTTTCCCTTCTTGTATTCAGGTTACTACCCCAGCCACCCACATTCAGGGTAGGTCTTTCTCTCTGGTTAAACCTTTCAGGAAGTACCCTCATAGACACACCTAGGAGTGCAGTTCTGTAGTTATTCTAAATCACTTCGACACTTAGATTGACCACAATACTTGTATCAACATGCATTGTCAGAAATATAGTTCATTTCCATACTCATTATAAAGGCAGTATTCTTTGTCAAAGAATAATTATTAAATGAGGAAAGCCTCAGAATTAGCTTAGAGAAATCTTGTCTTCTAGACAGTTATTCCATATTTATTTGAAACATAGTCAAGGTTAAATAACTATAATTTTCTCTGACTAATAATTGCTTGGAAACCTGAAGCAGTATTCTGGCAATGCATAAAAAATTTCACCACATATATTGTGCACTAAGCTTATTCTTGGCATTGTCTTATTAGCTATCTTCTTATTCCCTCCCCTCCTCATTTTTCTTTTTAAAAAATCTTATATGATAAATCATTATTTTATGAACAGCTGCCTCAAGTCTGTTTTTGAAATAGACTTTCTATTTATGTTATTATTTTTATATATTTTACTACTAAGTGGAAGAATATCCTATCTTTTTTATACATTATCACATTTTATTATTTATTATTACCATAACCCTGCTAGAATATATTAAATTATATTTTACAAATTAAAAACTGAGACATAGAGGTTGCCAAAGGCCAATAGCTTGTTATGCCCAGTAGTTAGTAAATAGAAAAACTGCAATTTGAAGCAGTCAAATCCTGATCTAAAGTATACACAACCACATTACTAGGTTATCATTATATGTATCTTATATGAATATCAATTCTGTTCATTTGTACATGTAAGTGTGAATAGCTAACACTGTATTTACCCTAAACCTACACACTATCGATTTGTTAAGTTTATGTCTTTAACTTAAGAACTATTGATCTATTGAAATCATGGTAGTTTTATTAATCACAAAGAAATATTATTATGGGAATATATACAGTAATATGCAAAATAGCTATGTAAATACCTATGTCTAACTTTACAATAATCTGTCTTAGGAGAGTTAGCAGCCCAATTTGTCAAATCCGATTCCACATCTTGCTTCCCTCCTACTCTTTCTAAACCTGTGTTTCCTTTGTCTGTGATTTCAGTAAGTTAAGTCTCATCTACTCTTAGAAAAAAATCAGTTACCCGTTCAGTCCTACAGTTCCAAATGTCCATTAGGAGAGCACAAGTGCCACGCTGGGATTTTATAAGGATCAAAGAGCAGGACTATAAGATGGTTTTATACAATAAACCTTCATTTTCATCGTGATTATTCACTAATGTTTGTCTTTGGTTCGGAAATTATATAATTACATTTAACTGGAAATAGTTTTACACACATGGTAAATATGAATTTGCTGATTGAAGATTGACTGACATTTGCTTCAGTAATTTCAGAATGGTAGCAAGAGAGTTTCTCATTCTCTGAGATTGTTTTAAATGTCATTCAGTGCAAAGCAGCATCACACAATAACTTCTTAGTGTTACTTAGGACTTGCCATTTAGTGATCTGTACATTTAGCCCATTTTCTAAATCACTTATTTTATAAATTGTTGCTTTTATCTACTTTTCAAGAGATTGAACATACAGTGAAGTAGAGACATCATATGTGTATATGTGTGTGTGCATATTTATGTATGTAAAGTGATATAAACACACACAGATACACACAGACACACACACATATATACATATATACATATATACATATATATACATATATATGTACACACATATACAGACATACACACATATACATATATATGTATGTATACACACACACACACACATATATATGTATATACACACACACACACACACACACACACACACACAAATATATAAAGGGCCAAACAGATAGGCAGGCATTGGCATTGATGAGTAAGAATGTACTGTTGTTTACTATCAAAAATATGACATATTTTCTCTATAAACCACAAATACAGCAACAGTAAATAATATTGATTTATTTTCCAACCATATATATTATTATGTGTAACTTTAATTTTTTCAAAACCTATTTTTAATGATGGTTCTTAAACACTAACCTCCCTTCTAGCCCACCACCCACCAGAGGCAGTAGAAAAGAAAGGATATGAGGGAAGTGGACCTGTTTAGAAAGGTTCTTTGGAGCAACTCCTGTTGTGTTGCCTGGAATTTGGCAGTTCTGTTCACAGGCTAGCAGCGGCAGCTTCATCCACTCACAGACTCTTCACTGTTACACAACCAGTTCAGATTGTTAGAGTTGGAATAGCAAACACAAATCGGCAGTGGTGGCACCACCTAACAGAGGCAGCCAGACCTCAGCCTCAGCTTGAGTCAGAAGAAAGGACCAGGAGGAACACCAAGAAAAGTTCTCAGTTGTGCCTCTCTCAGGGAAGAGAAGATCTGTGAAAGCATGAGACCCACAAGCATTGCACAGCTACCTCTAAAAGCAAGCCTAGCTCAGCCTCCATTGAGTTCTATTTATACCCTCCAAACATCCTGTGTCCTCACATGAGTCTTGCCTCAGCATGTCTGTCTGTCTCAGCTGATATCATGGCCAATCAGCCTGAGTCCACAGAAGCAGCAAGAAACTGCAGTACACCACCAGAAGTTTTTTTGGTGTGTTTCTGACCATGGAGTCACAACAAATGAAGCAACTATGTGGTGTAAGGCAGACCAATACAGGATTATTGTTAGCAAAGAATTCCTCAAGTGTCCTTTCCCATGCTTGCTTTAGCAGAACATCCTTTCACCTGTGTCTGCTTCAGCTAAACATTCCTTCATGTGTTTGCCCCAGCAAAAACACCAACCAACCAACTTTTCAAAAGAAACCCTTAAGTTTCCATTTCAATCATGCTTCTTGTTTATATATCCGATGATGTTGAGAATACAGAGTTTTGATGCTTTGATTGAGTTACTTTAGCTTGCTTCACGTTCTTCTTCATTTTTAAGGTAAGCCGAATTTGAACCCAACTAGTTCCCTTCTAAACTTAGTACTTTGAAACTCGAGTAACTTGACTATGCACTTGGAGCAGATAGAAGACATTTTCCACATTCTCTTACCATTATGTCAAACTTCGGATCGCCTTTGCACTTGGCTTCTTTAGGGGGCATTCAACTGCACTCAGAGATGCACACCTCCAACAAATGTACCACAGCTAGGAAGTGGAGAGACAAGCTTGGTTGTATATTTTATAGTTGGAAGTTATATTTCAAGTTATTGAGAAGAGCAGAGATGACCATTTTCATTGTCTCTGTGCTCATTCTTACACATCTGCCCCCACTTGTGTTAGAACATTCTTTCAACGTTTTGAAAAATACATCCTTTTTGCAAAGACTGTGTCCCAAGGACATTCTCAAGTTGTTTTGCTTGAAGGATGTGGCAATTTTACTACTGCACCAGGCTGAATTCTTACAGCAGCTTCTGAGCAAGGAAGAATAGTGTTCATATTTTCTTCTCCTATTGATGCTCCATAGCCTTGGGCATACATTTACCTTACAAACCCTCCCATGTCAATGACAGATGAAATGGTTTTAAAATAATATCCAAACTTTAAATTCATAAATCTCTTTTTCATATTTCCAAGTTATATGTACTATTAATATTTTTGTATGCTATATTTGCATGATCATGACCAAACACATGACAAAAAATAACTGACAGGAAGAAATATTTATTGTGGCATACAACTCCTGTGTGTTCTAGTGATTTGCGACAGGGAACCCATGGTAGCCAGCTTGTTGTCTGATAGCCTGCTTTATAGCAGTAGAAGCAGAGACTGTTCACACCATAAAGGAACAGGAAGCCAGACCAGAACATAGCAGGAAAGAAAGTCTAGCCCATCATCACCAAAGGCTCTTGCTGAGTGACTGGCTTCAGTTTGCTAGGTCCAACCTCCTTAAAGTATCACAGTCTCCAAAAACAGTAACATCAGCTTGGAAACAAACATTGAAAAAATGAACTTTACGGGGAATATGTTACATTTGCCCCATAATGTGTGAGGTTTAGAGAGCCCTCAGATAAATATGAAACTCTGAAGAAAGTATATTGGCTATTTTTGACTCAGTGACCACTTACTGAATGTCTATTTGAGTGGACCTTTTACTAGGTACCATGGGTGGGTGCCAAGAACAAACAGACCTGCCCAGAGTTGGTAATTGGGCACACGATAGTGAAAGACACAGGACAAGGTCATCAACATTCGGTTGGATATGAGTACATGACAGTGAACAAGCAGAAATAAAGACACTTGAGCAAAGAAGGCAGGAGGTTAAGTACTACATCGTTTAGACCCCTGCTAAGAAGCAGAAGTGTTGTTAAGATATTACTGGAATTAGTCCGGAATCTTTTTAGCCCATTTTCACCCATTTAGTTCATCTCCACTTTAGCACAGTCTAAAGTGGTGCTGTTGCTAATGACTAGAAATAAAAACAACAGAAATGAGCACCTTGTCAACTGACCTGTCCTATAAGAAGTAGCTTGCAAGTCTGGTGGAAATAACCATATGGTCTATTGTCTGTCTTTAGTCTCGGCATATACCACTGAGTGTTGTTTTTCTGCCCTTGTGCTCAGTTCTCTCTCTGTAGACTAACTTCCTCCACAAAGTTGCTGATTTTTGATCCACCATCGCTTTGCCTTTTATCTGTGTTCTAATTCCACATGGTATTAAACTTAGCTCCTTAATATGAATGAAGACAATCTGAGTCTAGGGGGATCAGTTGAGTCATTTTCTAGCTCATTATGGGACAGATGAAGATACAGTTTTGTGCCTATAGCTGTGGTCTCACAAGTACAAAAAGAGAAAAGATACCTTTTTCAGATCCCCACAGGCAAACGATGGCGTAAAATGGTTTCATGTCTGTGGTAACCACTGGCCTTGAACTTGCTGTGTTAGGAAATACTTTAAAGCTTACTTTATTATTCTAAAATCAATAATTGGACCTCCATGGCAATGGTAATAGGGAATAATGAACATGCTAAATTCTGTGCAAAACCTTTTATGAGTAACAATAAAATGAAATCGAAATAATACATAATTGTGCTAAAACAGGAAAGCAAACACTAGAAAGGCTTAATGTAATTCAGAAGGAAAAGAAAGTTTATTAACATGATAATATTCTGCTGAAAGGATATTTTTATATAAATTAATTAGATATTAGCTTCCTTGGAAATTGACCTCATTAAAATGATAGAACTAAAATGAGAGATGGTCACTGGGTTCTGTGGTTTCATTCATTTATTCCTTGTCACCAAGCCCCATGTCTTTTCTTCTCATTAAAAATATTTTGATGCATAGTTTGGCTAGTGTTGCACTATTAGGCATGAATTTTCTCTTTTGAATGGGCCTCACGTCCAATTAGACCACTATGGCTTACCTCCAAGAATACAGAAAACACTATTGCACCATGAGGGATATCATACCAATCCGGTCATTATCGTGGAGCACAGCTTTGCCACAAGCTAAGTAGAATTATTGATTTATTTTTTCCCTTGGCAGCTTGCATAGCACCTTCCGAAACAATGGGAGCTAGTCCCCAGGGAGGAGGCTTTCACACCAGTACTAACTCAAGGCTCCTGGTCCTATGTCTGACATGTGTGGTGTCTTCAGCAATAGGGCCTTACTATTACCATCAAGTTTCCCCATAAAATCTCAACAATATGGTTTCCTAAATAAGACCTTATACTGGTAATACCAATTGGCATGCCAACATGGGTCGGAAACATTTCATAATGACTCAACCCTAGATGAAAAGATATTATCAATGAAAAGAATTGTTTTTCTTCAGGATTAAGCTCCCCAGTAGGTTACCCAATCCCAAGTGGTCAGTCCTAAATTGATATTATCAGCACAATAATAAGTAAAGAAGACATCACGAATTGCAGAGGGAGCTGGGGACGCATGGTAGAAGTTGGAGGGAGAAGAGGGAAAAGTGGAAATGAACTACAGCACTCGTGTATGAAATTCTCAAACAACAAAACATTTAAATTATAAAAAGCAAAATGAAAGGTTAAAGTTTTCTGATGCACATCCATCATTCTGTCAGTGACACTGAGAAAAATGAAAGCAGAGGACCACTGTCCACTTCAGTCACAGGCAAACTGGGAAAGCACAACCCACCAAGTGACACATTTCTGTTATTTCAATTTTCCTAGTGTTACCTGAAAGCTCCTATGTTCTGTCTTTCAGAAGAAAGAAATATTTGTACCCAGAATATCATCTAATATAAGCGGTTTATAGTCAACTCTAATCTAAGTACATTTCAGCTCGTCAGCACACAAAGTGAAAGCATATATTTTAAGTGTTCAGGAAAAAACATTACCAGGAAGTGCACAGAAACACCAACATCAGCCATTAGTGATGGCTCCAACTGCATGAACCTTATTACTAGATACAAATTCCATATTCACTCATTTAATATTCAAAGGGATTTAGATCTTTTTTTAATCCTTTATTGCTACATATTCATTGTAGGAGTGTTGGGTTTCATATCATTTTTCTCAAGTATTTTGGCTCCACCTCTATTGTATTCCCTCCCTTTATCCTCAACTCGTTCTGCCTCCCACTGGTGTCCTCCCTTCCTTTATTCATACATGTATATTTATATATGAATATACAAAAAAATTCTAGTACTGACAAATGAAAAAAAAACGTATTTGTCTTTGTGCATTTCCCTTATTTTTTTAACATGATTATCTTCAGTTGCATCAATTTTCTAACAAACGACATAGTTTTGTTCTACTTTGTGGGTGAATTAAAATCGATTGTGTGTATATACTACATTTTATTTATTGCTTATGCTATGGATAGACACTTAGCCCAATTTTGATACTTGGGTGTTATGAATAATGCTACAATAAATGTGAATGTGAAGGAAACATTGTGACATATGGCCTTAGAATTCTTTGGATATACATCCAGAAGTGGTACAACTGAATGATATCATTATTACATATTTAGATTTTTTTGAGGAACCTCCATATTGTTTCAATAATTGCTACACTAGTTGACATACCTGCATACAGTATATAAGAAGTCCCACGTCCAGACATCCTTGGTAGAATTTGTTATTGATTGTTTTCATAGTAGTAGTTTCTTTGGCTGATTATCATTAAGCAGGCACTGTGATAGACACTTAGACTCTAAGTGAAGTGACATTTATGCTATGTATTATATCTATGGCATTGCTTATCAATTTAATTGTTTTGCCTTGCTTCATTTTCCCAAAACTAAAGGCTCTCAGAATAAATAGAAGTACAAGAAAGAGAAGCTAAGGAACAGAGGAGAGGGTTGTCAAGCAATTTATTGTGAACATTTCTATCACCAAAATTCAGAAGTTAAGATCAATTCTGAAGTATGGAATTGGGAGATATGGCTTTTGAAGAAATGATTGTAACCGACAATATGTGATTGGGATAAGTGTCCTTTAAAAGAGAAAACAAAGATAACTCCCTATATATGTAAGGGCACAAATAGGTCCCATTTTGGGGATAGACATTAGGGCCTTAATGGGTGATAAATCTAACAGCATCTTTGTCTTAGAATTTGCAGGTAAATAGTTTACATTATGTATAGGCTATAAAGTTTATGGCATTTTGTTTCAGCAGCTCAAGATAACTAAGACGAAATGTTAGTAGGCAAGAAGGCACAGTGGCAGAGGCAGCCTGGATCAGAGCCCAAGGTTACCTTAGTGTCCCACATTTGATCTGGAGGTCTGGTTGATGGTGGGCGACCACAGAGTTACCTGACTACAGAGCAGACAGAGCTAATGATAAAGAGCTCGGATTTTACAGATGCCGTCGGACAGTAGGCTTTTGTGTAGTGTAGAAACAGAAATGACATTGAACTAAGCCCAGGATAATACGACAAAGTGCTCATTCTGGAGGAAATAACCAAAACCTTTTGGGACAAATAATGTATTAGCTTAGAGCTCTGAGCTAACATACAAATGTCCTAGCATCCAATTCTAGGAAACAATGAACTCTGTTGCAGCAAATAGCTACATTAGCACAGAAGACTCACAGTCCAAAGCCATGAGCATATCTGAAAGCAATGTGGTTAGAATGAGAAATTATTGCTTTGGAAAATTTTGAGAGAATTTTCCAGCAACAGGAATCACAGGTGTTGACAAGCTTGCTCAGCAGTGCTACAATTAATTCTAAGTCATCAACTAACACACTAGGCACTCACTGGGGATTTATACGTTAATAAAATGTAATCATTGTTCATGTAAAAAAAAAAAAAAAACACTAAAATTACAAGTTTAGAATCAGCCAGATTACAGCTTAGAGTTCTGTCCTTTTGGGTCGCCATGGAAAATTAATCAACTAATTCTTAGTTTTCTCATTTGTCAAATGAAAATGATGATGTCCAATTCATAGAATTGTAACAAAGGTTGACAATGAAGATGAAGTACCACATAGCCAGGAGTCAGTAAATATAAGCTGCTATTATTCTTTAACATTTTACACACACATACATAATTATTCATGAATCTATTGTGAGATATTTGCTTCACTTTAGTTTATACTTGATATCTCCTGGGGGTTTTGGTAAGAAATATGAGCATTACAGAATTAATAAGCTACACTTTTTTTCTGAAGCATTTCTGAACCATCTCTGAAGATCTTTAATTCATGAAGTTTGTCTTAGAGGAAATAAATGTAAAAAAACATAAACCATATTTTTTAACACATTAAACCCTCTTACAATCCAAAAGTAACCCAGAACGATGAAACTACAGATTCCAGGTTTAGAGTCTGTGAATGTTTGAATAAGAAGTGACCCCATAAATCTGCGTATTTGAATACCTAATGCCCAGTTAGGATCACTGATTGGAGGAGTTATAGAACATTAATGATAAAGAAACTTACCATAGGAATTATGTCACTGAAGGCTTATAGCCTCCCCTCTTTCTGTCCTTTGTCTCTACTCTCTGTGTGTGGGTAAAAAATGTGATCAGCAGCTTCTTGCTTCTGCCACTACAATTTCATTGTCTTGTCTTTTCTTACATGATAGAGCAGAATAAAACCTTTATATCCTAAGTAACTCTTGGTAGGTACTTCATCATAGAAACAAAAAAGTAACAGCACAGAGGAATTGAACAGAATTGAATAGAGAACAACTGAAGTAGATGTATCCAGTAGTTTATACAAGTATTTGCCACTTGACAAGAATCTATATCTAAAGAATTAGACTGTCGGTGAAGGTGTGCCCTGATTCAAATTAAACTGAAACATAAATGAAAGGGCAACATTAACCCCATTTGTCTCCATGTAAAGACTCCAGTTGTCTCCATTTAAGGACCAGGCCTGATTTCCAAAAAGGCCTATAAGGCACCAGCTTCAGGAATAAACCATAAGTCCCAGAAACTAAGTCCTTAGACACCAGCTCTAGCAACAGACAATAAAATCCCCCAACAGCAGTCTCTGGTACTTCCCACCTCATAGTAAAATAACAGGGGGTTAAGTAAAGTAGCCTTTGTTTTATCTCTGCAGGAACTGCAGGGCTCTAACTCCCAGCCTACTAGTTCAAGTCTCAAGAAGAAAAAGAGACACATTGAAAAGTGATTTTAGCTTTTTCTGAGTTCTAAAAAGTTCAGCACAAGTTTACACAAAAATTCAAATCATAAATTGAATAAGAAGTTTACAACAGAGAATGTTTACATGCATATCCATTAAGAGTAATTGTCTGGATAAACATTCATCATTTGTCACTAGCTCTACAGGTTCTTGGAGAGTTAAAGACCATAACTAAGTTATCCTTAAAGTTTTGTATAGATAAACCCAGTCAATAATTTATCTTCTGTCCTTGCACCTATAGTTAACCCTTAGTTCCCTCTTTATGACCTTTGGTTAATGGTTTCACAGCCTCTTGGAATGTGCTCTAAGTTGTAGATGTCTTCTTGCTGTCTCAGAAATATTAACTCATGACCCTTGAGGACTGGAAGAGTTCTCATTGTAATTTTTACATCAGAAGAGACTTAATAGCAGTCCTACTATGAAAGAGTATCTTTGTCTGGGTCACCATTTTAGAGAATGGTTGA
This sequence comes from Arvicanthis niloticus, assembly GCF_011762505.2. Classification (NCBI taxonomy): domain Eukaryota; kingdom Metazoa; phylum Chordata; class Mammalia; order Rodentia; family Muridae; genus Arvicanthis; species Arvicanthis niloticus. The sequence continues at coordinate 33,037,629 of NC_047676.1, read as the reverse complement.
CCCCCATATGTTGGTTGTTTCTGCAGAATAAATGTTCTTTGTGTTTTGCATACTATCTGAGTGTGAGTCTTCCTTCAGTGATTTGCAGACCCTTACAATAAATAGTAGAAGAGTTCGAAACCTGAACTGCAAAGAAAGTCTGGCCTTAAGGGCAATTCTGAAACTGGTGAATTCTGATGACTATCAAGGTCAAAAGGACTAACGATTCTTAAGGTAAATTCAAAAGTTTGAAAAAGTATATCTTTACACAAGTTTTCTGGGCAGATTAAAGTGGAGTACTGTTTGTCAAGCCTCTTTATGACATTCTGAGTCTTCAGGGAGAATATACAGATGTTTGGTGTGTGTGTGTGAGTGTGTGTGTGTGTGTGTGTGTGTGTGTGTGTGTGTGTGTTGTGTAAAGTTTTTCCTTGTGTTATTCAAGTGCTGATTTCTCTGCCCTCATATCTTATTTCAAACTGGACATTGCATTGTAATGTGAAGTGGAAACTTAAGAGTTCTTTGGAAGGTGTTGGTGTTTTGTTGGAGAAAACATGTGAAGGAGCTTTTTCCTAAAGTAGACATGAGTGAAAGGACATTTTGCTAAAGCAGACACAGGTGCAAAGATGCTCTGCTAAAGCAAGCACATGGAAGGACATGGGATGAAGGATGCTTCACTAAGGACACATATGTACTGCTCCACCTTAAATCACATGGTTGAGCTGCATTTGTTGAGACTCCATAGAGACAATCACACAGGAAACTTTGTGATGGTGTGCTGTGGCTCCTGACTGCTGCTGCAGACTCGGGCTGATTGGCAGAGTGACATCAGCTGAGACAGACTCATGTACTGAGCAAAGAAACGTGCTGAGGCAGGACCTGAAGAGGACACGTACTGTTTAGAGGGTGTGTACATAGGAGTCAATGAACAGTGATGGGGGCTGGGCTAAACTTGCTGGTAGATCTGGTTATGCAATGCTTGTTGGTCTCCAGTCTTTGTTGATCTTTGTTTTACTGAGAGAGGCACAGCTAAGAACTTCTCCTGGAGTTCTTGTTGGTCCCTCTTGCTGACTTGTGCCGACTCAGCTGAGACCTGGCTCTCTCTGCTGGGTAGTGCCACACTGCTGCTGATTCATATTTCCTATCCTGACTCTACCAAACTGGACTGCTGGTATATCCATGAGGTGTTTGGGAGTGGATTGAGCTGCAGCTGCTGCTGCTGCTGCTGACATGTGAACTGAACTGCTGATTTTCTGACAACACAGATTGGATTTGCTCTAAAGAATCTTTCTAAACAGGTCCACTTTTCCTGTATCCTTTCGTTTCCACTACCTCTGGTGGGTGGTAAAAGGAAGGTTAAGAACCAACATTAAAAATAAGTTTTTTTTTTTAAATAAAATTAAAGTTACAGTAATGCTTATGTCAAGAATCTCCTGTCAAGTTTGTATAAACAGTTCTTACCATTTATTCTTTACCTTGTGAATAAATACGGATAACCCAATAACTGGACAGAAGAGAGACGAGAGCAGGGATTCCCCCAGTCAGGGGAAGGAGAGAGAAAGAGATGCAGATGTGCTACTAGGGGTGGAACAGGCCTTTAGAGTTCCGCAGAAACAGAAGGCCTAATTGCAAGTATCATTGGGAACACATCTGGGAAGTAGCCAGATTATCTTAGGTTATTAACATAGGCTGCCCACGTATTGAGGTGATTCTTTGAACATAAATCTTACTTTTCCTGTGTCATTATGGGAACTAGCTAGGATAAGTAACTACAGTCACTGTATTAATTTACTAACCACATTATATTAAAAAAGAATTCATTTTACAGGAGAATATGTCCAGGACAAAGACTGGGATAGGTAAATATAGTAAAAGCCCAGTAGCCTGGGCAACTCCTCTAAGAAGAATGTGTCTACCTCTTCCTGGTAGGACAGCACCCAGCATCTCGCCTCATGCAGATAATTTGAGAGAAAGAACATCTTGCTCATACCAAAGCATAATAAATCAGACACAAAATACAGATTAGAGTTTTGGAGAGTGAAAAACAGAATTGACATTACCATTGGGGAAACAGATGGATACATATGGAACATGTAAATATTTCTAAATCTTCTTAAAGCATTCTCGAATGCCCCATCAGTCCGCAAAAAGAACTAAAGAAATCTGCATGGCTTCAGAGAGACTACCTATGAGCCACACTTGGCCCACTAAGAAGAAGCTGCTTAAAACTGTGTCAGGAGCAGGTCAATGAAGGTCATTTGAAATTTGTACTACATTACAAATTGTTTGTTTTAAATCAGATAAAATGATATTTAATCTAAGGCGAGCGTGCTGCAGTGTTGGCTCAGATTTCTTGAGCAAGTTTGCATTATAACTGCTCTTAAGTGCTATTGCTGATGAGGACACCCTACGCAGGAACACGTCTTTCCTTTCACACAGTTGGTAATAACTGAAATCCACTCGCAGACAACAGAGAGCTTGGTAGATAATGAGGATCTACCAAACAGATGGTGAACCATGCGGACACTAAAGTGTACAGGGAAGAAGAGAGAAATGAATGTATTTTGACTGTTACAACAGGGAGGGTGCTAGTTATCGAGAAAACACCTTAACAAAAGGAAATGGTTTCATAGGCAAGATAGAAGCTAAAGAAGTCACTGGTCAGTTCCTGAGGGAGAAAGGGAGTTGAGTTTTATCCCAGTCACAAAGGAAGGATGAGGCTTAGTCTGATCAAACTATGTCAACAAGTAGAGGGAACCTTTCTTTTCTTCTTATTTTTTTAAACATCTTTTTTAAAAAAAATCTTCTTTTTAAACATCATTTTTTGGATATTTTCTTTATTTACATTTCAAATGTTATCCCCTTTCCTGGTGTCCACACCCCCCCCAGAACCCCTACTCCATTCTCCCTCCCCCTGCTTCTATGCTTCTATGAGGGTGTTTCCCCATCCACCCACCCAACCACTTCCACCTTCCCACTCTCAAATTCCCCTACACTGGGACATCAAGCCTTCACAGGACCTAGGAACTCTTCTCCCATTGATGCCTGACAAGGCCATCCTCTGCTACATATGCAACTGGAGCCATGGGTCCCTCCATGTGTTTTCTTTGGTTGGTGGTTTAGTCCCTGGAAGCTCTGGAGGTTCTGGTTGGTTGATATTGTTGTTCTTCCTATGGGGTTACAAACCCCTTCAGCCCCTTCAGTCCTTTCTCTAACTCCTCCATGGGGAATCCCATGTTCAGTCCAATGGTTGGCTGTGAGCATCTGCCTCTGTATTTGTCAGGTTCTGGGAGAGCCTCTCGGGAAACAGCTATATTAGGCTCCCTTCAGCAAGCATTTCTTGGCACCTGCAATAGTGTCTGCGTTTGGTTACTGTATATGGGATAGATCCCCAGGTGGGGCAGTCTCTGAAAGACCTTTTCTTCAGTCTCTGCTCCACACTTCGTCTCCATATTTGCTCCCATGAGTATTTTGTTCCTCCTTCTAAGAAGGACCAAAGCATCCACACTTTGGTCTTCCTTCTTCTTGAGCTTCATGTGGTCTGTGAATTGTATCTTGGGTAGTCCAAGATTTTGGGCTAACCTTTCTTTGAATGCAGTATTTTTATTAATTTTTTTGAGAATGTTATAAAATGTACATCGTCATGTTCACTCTACTGCTTTTCCTCCCTGCTCCATGCCTCCTAGATCCATCCCATCTGCTCCACTTCATGTCCGCCTTTGTTGAAGTTAGCCCCTTCTCAAAATGAAAGGGGTAGAAGCCTCGAGCTCAGAGACACTTCAACACTGCCATGCTTCTTACTCTTTTAGCACTTCAATTTACATGCAAAAGCCATTTACACATTGAAGCACACTAAAATACCAGCACTACAATTAGGAGCAAGATGCTTTTAAATGTATACCTCAGCACGACTCAGAGTGAAAAATGGTAATCGTTCAAAGCATACCTTTGGAGATGTGAGGACAATCTGGCTGTGTTATCTTTCACCTCACTGATCTCCTGGGTGAATCGAGTAGATCTGGCTGGCTGGGCAGGTGTTCCCTTCCTCCTCCATGCTTCATGTCTTCCTCCAGAAGCTGCCTGCTGGTGAAAGAGGAAAAACTTCTCTGGTTAGAAAAGGCCTGGTCTTTCTTCTCCTCCTCCTCTTACTCCTTCTCTTCCTCTCAGTACTCCTCCCACCTTAGCTCCTCCTACATATCACCCTTCCTGTTAAAATGAAACTTTTCTCTCAAAATACAATTAGAACATAATTATGGCAATTTGTACCAGTGAGGTACAAAATAGTCCTAATACCCAGTCCATCATTTTGTTGACTAACCAGAACCTCTGTCATCTATCCTAACTAAAACATTTAGTTCTGAACCTGGCTGATGAAAGAGAGAAAGAGGGGGGAAACAGGGAGGCAGATGTTCATGTATCTCCACCAGTCAAAGATAGTTGATATATCTAGGTTGGGTAGTTGGTTATACCTCTGACTGAGTAATACCAAACTTATAAAGCCTTTGATTAACATTTTTTTAAAAAAGTATAAGTGCAAAAAGGAAAAGGGGGCATGGGGTAGGGGTTTTCTAAGGGGGAGAATGGGGAAAGGGGATGGCATCTGAAGTGTAAATAAAATATCCAATAAAAAATGGAAAAAAAATTTACCAAAAAAAAAAAAAAAGAAGAAGAAGAAGAAGAAGAAAGAAAGAAAAGGCCTGGTCTTTCTTTAGTCAAGGGTATAAGAGTAGCTGCTAGAGGCAATAAGCAAGCTCTCAAAGCATATATTTTAATTCTGTTGTTTAATTTTTAATAAATGTCTAACACTGAGGCAGTAATGTACTTAGCTCCTTTGGTAATAAACTAGAGATCAGAGTTGCCCTAGGTAGGTATGTTTTTGTCAGTTAGGACAATACAACCCTTAGACCTTTTTGTGAACAATGATTCTTTCTTCTTTTGTTATTTTTGCTATGAAAATGTGTGTGTGTTTGTATGTGTGTATGTGTGCATGTATACATGCGTGTGTGTGTGTGTGTGTATGCATGTAATAATAATTAGTGAAAAAAAGGCCAGAAATAGAAGGAGAGCAGGAAGGAGTAGATAAGCAGGTGTGGAGGGAGGAAGGAAAAGAGATAAATGTTGTACTCAATCAACTGGAGAAAATTGGAGAAGAAATACATTGTTGATATTGAGTTGTAATACATATGGCCACTGGGTTGAAAACCAGTAGAGCTAGGTTTCTAAACTGCTACAGAGATTTTGTGTGACTCTGAGTAAGCCACTGCATTTCTCTTAAATAGAGGAGCCAGAGGAGTGAGTTTCAAACTTTCAAATCAGAAGTTGTTCAAACAAAATCTTACCAAAGTCGTTAATATATAAAATACATTTAATGCATAAAATTTTCTTAAGTACTTGTGAAACTAGAAGTTTTATCTACTTGGTCCTTCTTTCTTCACACTGCAGGGAGATTAAGAAACACCTAAATTCCTAATCTCTGTCCATAAAGTATGGATCATCTGAGGAGCCGAAAGCTGAATGATCTCTAAAGTAGTTTATTTAATGTGACATAAGGGGATCTAATCGAACAGAGACACACAAAGTCAGATTCAACAGAGGGAAAGCCCACACTCACATTGACAGTGATGACTTAGAGCAGAAATCAGGCCCACTTCTCCAAAATAGACTGCAGGCCCTTACTCCATTCTAATTACCAATGTGTGAACCATTAGCCAGTCCTGTTATCTCATTGATATAGTTATTTTCAAATGCAGACTTACAGATTTACTGTAAGCCTTGAATCTGAAAAATTGTTCCCAACTCCCATACACTATCAGAATGAAGATGTGTCAGAACATAGTCATGTTGTGTCCTGTGAGAGCATTTTAGGTAGTTTCCAAGTCAGACTTCCTGAGAACAAGAAGAAGCCTCCATCTGAAAGCAAGGATAAGCAGGAAGGAGAAAAGCAAAAGTGAATTGCATGTTCTTCATAGTTTAGTGAAGCTTTGACCACAAGTGTATATCAGTTTGATTTGTCTAAACTCATACAGAAGACCACTATTACAGAGAAACGTTAAGATCAAAATAAGCCTACTACATTTTATATAGGATTTTAAAGTTATATTCGAAAAAATATGGTATATATCTCTTTTAAGTTATCATCTATTCCTATCTGTTCCTTCAGTACAAGCACTTTATTTCCTGAGTAATTTGTTTTTTTCTTCTGTGCTTGTATATCAATTTAGATAATATGGACATGACTTCTCATACTGGGAGAGACATTACCAACTCCTGGTCATTCTTGTTTGTTTTGCATGTTTTGTCCATTTCCCACAGAAAGACAGTAACATCTAAATCATTCATTAATTTTAACTGCAAACTACATCCATGCTTTTTAAATGAAAGTTTCTGTGTTTGGATCTGACTTTATCATTAGAAGGAATAAATCAGGTAGGGGAGTTTCTTGCTAATAGCTTGTAAAGCTAAAATTTATTTGTGGAAAATGACCTCAGAGCCGGGGTATATCTTAAGATTAAGATTGTTATTATCTGTCCTATGCCTTAAACAAGAACATTGGTAGTTAACTTACCAGGAACAGAACAAATGGCTGGTCAACATCACCCTGATTTTGGACATTTAATGCTTGGTACATCTTGTCTGTTGAACAGAGCGACCACTTAACTCTAAAAGCTATTTTCAGGGTCAAATTTGTTTTAAACTTTCAGCCATAAAAAAAAAAAAAATGCTGGTCACAAATGCTTTTAGAACAGCAGGATTCTAATGTGAATATTGTAAGACTTCGGCCACTAGGTAACCAGAATATTAAACCTAGTATGAGGAGTTCTGAGGAGTTCCTGCCTATTGGTCATTAGAGAGACTTTGCCTCTATCTGACTAAACATATATGACTTTATTCCAAGAGTGTTTTCATATAGATAGATATAGATAGATAGGTATAGATATACATATAGATAAATATAGATATATAGATAATATTTTATACTTATAGGTATGTTTTATGTTATTAATTTTGAGAATTTCATACAATATGTTTAATATATTCATCTCTCTTACCCAACTCCTTCCAGATCCACCCTCCTTCCCTAACCCGAACAACTTTGTCTCATTTTTAAAACCCATCAAGTCTGATTTATACAGCTTATATATGTATGTAGCCTTCCACTGTCCACTGGATATGATTTAATTACCAGGAAATACACTCTTTCAAAAAAAAAAACTACATTGTTTTATTTTAAGTGTGTGAGTAGTTTTCCTGCGTGTGTGTTTGTGCAGCATGTGTGTGACTGGTGCTCATGGAAGCCAGAAGAGGATATCAAATCCCCTGACCTTGTGTTACAACTGGATATGAGCCACCATGTGAGTGCAGTGAATCCAACTGGATTGGCTTCAAGGGCAGCCATACCTTTGAACTGCTGAGCCATTTTTCAGGACGGCAGGAGATGCACTCTTAAAGAAAACTAACTTTTCCTCTACCAGAAGCTATCAGTTGTCAACAGCTCCACAGCTAGGGATGAGACTTCGTGCCTACCTGCCCTACTCATGCTTGGATTAGTCTGGCTTGAGTTTGTAAAGACCTTTTGCATGATGGCACAACTACTATCCACATGTGAAATTTTCTGGCTGTGTCTGAAAAATGCTACTTCCTTGGACTCTTCCACCACCTCTGGTTCTTACAATTCCTCTACTGTCCCTACTGCTATGATCTCTGAGCCTTCGAAGAGGGGTTATAGTATAAATATTCTATTTAGGGTTGAGAATTCTGTGGGTTTTTTTTTTTTTTTTTTATTCTTTACACTATGACCAGTTCAGTTGTGCATATCTGCGTTAATCATTCTTTACTGCCAATGGAAGCTTCTCTGTTAAGGTTTAAGAAATATAGTAATCTATGGGTATAAGTTGTTAGAAATTAATTTAATACTATGACCACTTAGCAGAATAATAGTAATAGGTTCTCCCTTAGGGCCTATGACCTATCCATCCACTTGTTGGCTCCAATATTGATGCCAAATATGGGTTTCATCTTATGGAATGAACCAATCTGAAAGTATTTGTGCCAATATTGCACCAGTGGGCATGTCTTGCCGAATTACTGTGTTACGGTAGCTCTCAGAATTCACCACTAGTACCTTTCAACACTGTGAAAGCTAGCCAATAGGGATGAGGTTTCCAGCTTAGTACAAGATTGATATCTCCATGTTCTCTAATTTAAGTAAATGGTGTCTCCAGAACTATGGTCATACCATTAAGTTCTTAAGGACAACTAATAACATTGACAATGGGTCTATAGAACCCCACTGACCAGCAACTGTAGAGAAAGTAACCCACTCACGGTTCTCAGCTTTTTACGTAATAGCCTGTGGTGTGTAGTACAGGCATTGTCACCCTATTAGAGTAAAAATAAAACCATTTAAAATTTTTATGGCTATGATAGAGCACTATGACCAAAAACAATTTGAAAAAGAGTGGATTTATTTGGCTTATATGTCCTACTCAGAGCCCATCACTATAGGAAGTCAAAGCAGGAACTCAAGCCTGGCAAGAACCTGGAGTCAAGAGTTAAAGCAGAGGCCATGGAGGAATACTGCTTGCTTGCTTGCTTGCTTGCTTGCTTGCTTGCTTGCTCCCCATGGCTTGCTCAGCAGGCAGTTTTGTATAACTAAAGACCATCTGACCAAGAGTGGAATTGCTCACACTGAGCTATACCTTCCCACATCAATCAATAATTAAGAAAATCTCCCAAAGATTTTTCTACAGGCCAATGTTATGGAGACCTTTTCTCAGTTGAGATTCCCTCTTCCAAATAACTCTAGTTTGTGTCAAGCTTTTTAAAAAAATCTGAAAGTTCTTACAGTAGTAGCTTTCCAAATAACTTTCTTGGATGTTTTTGGTGTTATTTATTCATTTCCATATTCCCTCCTCTACTCTGCCTTCATATTCCCAGAATTCAAGGTATACTACAGAGCGACATAATGAAAAACAGCATGCTACAGGCATAAAAACAGGCACCTTAATCAATAGAATATAATTTAAGGACCCACATACAAGCCAAACTCCTACAGCCACTTGATTTTTGACAAACAGGTCAGAAATACACACTGGAAGGGGAATAAGTATGTTTAACAATGGTGTTGGTCAAACTGGATAGTGACCTGAAAGTCTGACTCTCTTAAAGGAAATATGCTTGACCTCATTGGAGCAGGACGTGACTCTGACCAGAAGCTTGATAGCATAAACATTAAGACCAATTAATCAATAATTAGTTAATTAATGGGACCTCATGGAACTGTACAACAAACAACATCATCACTCAAGAGGCAGGCTACAGAACATAGGGGAAATTTTACTGGTTATACATCTGATAGATGTTAGTTAAGTTAATGTCTAGAATGAACAAGAAGACCCAAACATCAAGAAAACAACCAACCCAAGGGAGAAAATAAGATGTAGAACTAAACAATTTTCAAAAGGCAAAATACAAAATGCAAAACGCAAACACACACACATACACACACGTTTTTTAAATGTTTAAAATCTTTAGCTGTAAGGGAAATGAAAATTAAAACTAGTTTGAGATCTCATCTGATCCTAGCCAGAATGGCTAAGATAAAATAAAAGAACAACAAAATGACAGCAAATGCTGGCATGAATATGATATCAATGGGAGATTTATTCCCTCCTGATGATGACAGTGTGAACTTGTAAAGCCACTGTGGGCATCAGAGTGGTGATTCTTCAAAAATCTAGAAACAGATCAACCACAGGATCCAGTTATACCACTCACTCATAAGCTTATCTACTCCATATCCCACTATATAGATACTTGGTCATTCATACCCATTGCTCTTTCTGTGTCTTAGTTATAGTTTCCATTACTGTGAAGAGACACCATGACCAAGGCAACTCTTATAAAAAAAAAGTTTAATTGGGGCTGGCTTATAGTTTCAGAGGTTTAGTCCATTATCACCATGGTGGGAAGCATGATAGCATGCAGGCAGACATGGTGCTGGAGAAGGAGCTAACAGTTCTACATCTTGATCTACAGGCAGAAGAAGATTGTGTGTCACACTGAGCTTGGCTGAAAAATAGGAGACTTCAAAGCCCATCCCCAAAGTTACACAATTCAACCAACAAGACCACACCTGCTAATGGTGCCACTCCCTATGAGTCAAACATTCAAACACATGAGTTTATGAGTGCCATTTCTATTCAAACCACCACATTTCAAAATAGCTAGGGAATGGAAGCAGCCTATGCCCTTCAACTGATCAACAGATAATAAAAGTAGTATATTCACACACTTGAACATTACTCAGCTGTTAAGAAAAATGAAATTATGACATTCATAGACAAATTTATGGAGCTTGAACAATCATCCCAAGTGAGGTTACCCATTTCCATAAAGGCAAATATCATATTTTCTCTCATTTGTGGATGTTAGCTTTGAATATATATTGAATATATATATATATATATGTATATATATATATATATATATACATATATATATATATATATGGTTTATACATACACATATGTATGTACATATAGTATATTATAATAGATAAATAGGTAGATAGAGATAGAGTGAGATTTTATATATATTTGGTATTATTACAACCTGAATCTTTCTTAAGTTCACTTTTTAAAAGTTTTACTATTGTTGAAGTCATTATATCGTCTGTTTATAATGGTATATTGATTGACATTTGAAAATCCATAGGCTGTAAATGAGACTGGGACACAGAGGCTCATATAATTGAATGCATTGTCACCAGGAATTGGAAGTGTTTGAGAAAAATGAAAAGAATTAGGAGGTATGACCTAGTTGGTGTAGGTGTGGCCTTGTTGGAAGCAGTGTGTCACTGAGGGTGAGCTTTGAGATTTTAAAAGCCCACACCAGGCTCATTCTATGTCTATCTACCACTCTTATTTATCTTTCTATTGATAGAGAGAGACACACAGAGAGAGAGAGAGAGGAACAGAGAAAGAGATTGATTACTGCTAACTGCAGATTAGGATGTAAAGCTCTTGGCTACTCTTTCAGTGTTATGCCTGTCTGCTTCGCACCATGATGATCATGAACTAACCTGGCACTGTAAGCAATCCCCCAATTAAATGCTTTCTTTTAAAGTGTTGTCTTGATCATAGTATCTCCTCACAGTAATAGAACAATAACTAAAATAGACATATGTCATAAGTTGTAGGCTGATGATCAAAAGACAAATTATACAACTTCCAACCTATTGAATAAGGAGAAATGTTCCAAAAAACAAATTTGATAAATTTAAAGGAAAAATAATAAGCCATCTGGCATTAAAGTATAAATTAAAGTTATAAATGTAAACATACATGTACAGTAACTACATGAGTGTTAATAAAGTAATTACTTAATTTAAAACATTAAAATTTGGTGGCCAGAGAGTTATGGCCATTTTGGTATTCATTTTCATCAAATCACAATCCACTGAAAGCAAGGAGGGACCTGGAAGGAAATAGTAATCCCACTCTGGTACCAGAAAGTAGGACAACACTGTGAGAATCCTGGGTCCCCACCACAGGCATAAGGAGAACAGAGAGGGACTCCCACAGACCATGTTTGAGCTGATTTTAACATTAAAAATAACAATGACCATGAACAATTTAAGTATGCTGAATGAATAAAATTATACCAAACTATACACAAAAGAGTAAAGGAGAGTCACACATGCCATGGGAAATGGGATTGAGTCTACAAAGTGCTAATTAAGTGGACATAGGATTGAATGTTCCAGTCCTTATGCTCTGTGGAGAAAGAATTGCAAGGGTGACTGAATGTTCATTACCAATATAGAAATAAAGACTGATTTTATTTATCATTTGTTTTTTGTTTTTATTTATCATTTATTTATCACTTGTTTTTCCAGCAAGTTCTGAAAACTTGCTAAGTTTTTATTAGTTCTAACATAGTTATAATGACTAGGTTGCTATAAGAGTAAGGTTTTTTTATAGGCTTAGATTTTTCAAAACTTTTAATAAGGGTGCTTAAATGTTTTAACCTCCCTTCTAGCTTACCACCCACCAGAGGTAGTGGAAATGAAAAGTTAATAGGGCAAAGGAGGTTGTGGACCAGTTTAGAAATAGGTTTTTTTGGAGCAAATCTAATATATGTTGTCAGGATATCAGCAGTTTAGTTTACATGGATCAGCAGCAGTAGCTTGATCCACTCACAAACACCATTCATGAATCAATAAGGGAAGTTTTATCCAGAAGAAACAGCCGATCTTTTGGCAATCAGCTCGAGTCCACAGAAATGTCAAGAAGCCACTGGAACACTACCAGAAGTTCTTTGGTGTATTTCTCTCTATGGAGTCAAGACAAATGATCTCTAGCAAAGAATGGCAAGGTGAACCAATGCCAGTGCATCATCGGCAAAGCCCTATGATGACTAGCAAAGAATGGTATAAATACCACACAGCATCATCTACTATCTGCTGGGTTATATTTATACCCTTTCCAAACATTCTGAGTCCTCTCAAGCATCAACTCTAGCAAAACATTATATGCCTACTTTACAGGCTGCTTCCAGAAAAAAAAAAAAAAAAAAAAAAAAAAAAAAAAAAAAAAAAAAAACACCACATTATCTGTTCTTATCAAAACATTCTCCCACATGTCTGCTTCAGCAAAAACATCCTCTCATAAGACAGTTTCCAGAAAAACATCACACAACACAACTGAATCTCCCAAGAAAACAGAAATCTCCACCTCAGTTATGTCTTAGCATGTAATAAAAAGGGGAAAACACTTTTCACTTGCCAGTGAATACAAAAGCCAATCTCGTTTTCATGTGCATGCATTTTCCAATCCAGTATGGAAGGAATCTTCTAAAATAACTCCCATGTGTTATAGATTCTTCTCTAGAGGCTTTACACTTCAGAAATTTTGCTAAAATTAAAAAATATTGATAGTGATCTATATTATGATCCATTTATCATTACTGAAATCAATATAACTTTATAGAAGTATTAATAATTAACTGTATTGTCTTTCAATGTTTAAATGAAACAACTTTGTATATGCTTGAATTAAACTTGGCATTCCTTTTTCTCACAATGAAAACAATAGATATTCATGTTTTGTTCTTAAATGTAATAGCTATATTGATGGCAAGATATTATTCTTTTTGTCACTTCAAATTAGAGCCCCTATGCCAAGATACCTGAGACTGTGCTCAGTTTTTCAGTATTTGTTTATTCACTTCTCCTTACACCAGCACAATATGCTTGTTATAAGAAGTAAGCTAGGAGAGGTGCTGTTCCCAGAGATTGTGTGAGAATCTCTTTTATTCTTCACTTTCTAAAAAAGTTGCTCTTGACTAAATAATTTTAGTAACACTTTATGGGTTTTCTAAAGTGTGAGCTACACATCACCACCAACATTCCCATTAACTCTCAACAATCCCAGCCTACAACTGTCTGCCTTGATGGTTATTACATCTATGGATACTATACATTTTATTTTGAAATACAAACTTTTGCAAGACTATCAAAATGTAGTGTCTCAAGTTACCAAAAGCTACACATTGAAGAAAGATGGCATCTTCAACAAACGGTGCTACGAAGACTGCGCATCAACACCCAGGCAGGAACTACACAAACTGTCTATCACCCTCCATAGAAATAAACTCCAAATAGACCATGAAACTCAGCATGAGACTTGAAGCTATGTAAGTGCTAAATGAAAAAACGGGGGAGATGCATCAATATGCAGGCATGGGCATAGACTTTCTGAAAAACTAGACTTGGATCACCCAGAAGAGAAGATCAACAACCAATAATGGGACCTCATAGAAGAAAGCCAACAGAATGCTACAAAGGCTTTCCTGGCTATACATCTCACAGAAAATTAATTAATATCTATAGCTTACAAAGAACTCAAGAAATTAAACACCAAGGAAACAGCTCAGTGAAAGAGCAGTCTGGGAGTTCTGTAAAGAAGAAATGCAAATGGATCGTGAATGTTATTTTAAAGGGGTCAGTATTCTTAACCATTGGGAAAACACAAATTAATATTACTCTGAGACCCTGTGTCAGAAAAAAAAATTACATCATATCACAAAAATTAATGTCCAATAATGCCAGTGACGATGCAGGGAATGAAGAACAGTGATTTCCTGTTTGTGGGAGTATAAATTAGAAAAGTCACTATTTGTTAATCAAGAACTTCTATTTGGTTCCTCTCTTTTTAGTCATAGTTTACAGAAAGAAATGTAGTGAACGCAATAGAAACACCCAAATTTTCCCACACCAATTAAACTGATTTTATTTTCGAAAGAAAAAGAAAGAAAAAAAAAGTCACTATTGAAATCAGTGTGGAAGTAAAAACAGAACTATATTTAAGATAAAAATAGAGCTATCACATGACCCAGCACTAGCATACCTCAACATATACTCAAAAAAATCTATATCCCAGCACTGAGATTGTTACACATCCATGTTTATTGCTGTTCAGTTTATATAGCTAGGAAGTGGAATCAGCCTAGATGTCCATCAACTGATGGATGGATAATGAAAATGCAATGCATATGCACAATGGAATTCTTTTCAGTTGCAAAGAGAATTGAAATCATGGGATTGGCAGGACAATAAATGGATCTGGAAAATATTATGTTGGGTAAGGTGACCCAGACCCAGACAGACAAACACTGCATGCTTGCTCATATGCAGACCTTAGCTTCAAATTTCTAGATTTGTGTGTTTAACTTGGAATATCTGTGGGGACTGAGAAGCTAGAAAGGGTCATGGGAGGTTTCTTGGGGATGATGCCTTGAAGGGGGAATGGGAATAGAACACAAGTCAGATGAGAGTAGAAAAAGTGGTACTGGGGTTGCCAAATATGCAGAGATGAAGCAGAAGGGGTTAACCAAAACTTAGAAGAAGTCTATAAAGCCATTTGGAAAAATTATTTTTATAAGCTAATTTAAAATATAATTTCCAGAGAGATTTGGATGGAGGTACCCTGCATGGATAGATAATGATATTCCCAGAAGCCTTGAGTTGTCAAACAAAAATTCCAAACATGGGATACTTTCCCATGTGTCACTGGTCCAAGAGTCCCCCAAAACAATACAGACTACTTCTTTACTCATGAATGTCTCCAGGACTGAATGGCAAATTCCTGTCACAGAGGATAGCAGATATGTTGTTTGCAGGAGAGAGAGAAATTAGGCAGACCTGAACTGGAAACTTTCTCCCTGCTAGTATGTTGTCACTGGGATGTAAGGTGTAAAAGTTTTCTATGTAGCCCAGGCTGGCCTCGAACTCGTGGTCGCTGTCTTCTTAGAGGTTTGCCAGAGTCTGATATATTCAAAGGCAGATGCTGACATCTAACCATTGAAATGATCATGGGGTTCCCAATGGAGGAGTTAGAGAGACGACTGAAGGAGTTGAAAGAGTTTGCAGCCCCATGAGAAGAGCAACAATACCAACCAACCAGAGCTCCCAGGGTCTAAACCACCAACCTGGGAGCACGTAGGGAGGGACCCATGGCCCCAGCTGTATATGTAGGGGAGGATGGTTTTGTTGGGCATAGGTGGGAGAGGAGATCCTTGGTCCAGTGCAGGCTGGATGCCCCAGTGTGGGAGAATTTGTGGGGGGAGGTAGGAGGGGGGGGAGCACATCCTCATAGAAGCAGGAGGAGGAAGGATAGGATAGGAGGTTCCTGGATGGAGGGGAAATGGGGTAAGGGGATAACATCTGAAATGTAAATAAAATATCCAATAAAAAATTAAAATAAAAAACAAAAAGTATGATAGTAAACCAAATATTTGATATAAAAGTTACTGATTGGTAAAATTTCAATATTCAAAAAAGAAGTTTTCTGTGGAGTGGGGAAATGGAGGCTCATCAAGGGTCTCATCCATCTTCAAGCCCTGCTTGCTACAATACTGACCTGACAGGAAAGATGTACCTGTACACTGAGTGACATTTAGGGGAAACAAAACACTTACTGATTGGATTTGAGGTCTAAATTTCTACATGGTACTGTAAACCTGATCTAAAGCTTATGCCT
The DNA here is from genome assembly GCF_011762505.2 of Arvicanthis niloticus. NCBI lineage: Eukaryota > Metazoa > Chordata > Mammalia > Rodentia > Muridae > Arvicanthis > Arvicanthis niloticus. The sequence continues at coordinate 33,021,610 of NC_047676.1, read as the reverse complement.
GGAGAAGTCATAGGTCATTCTCAGGACTGTAATATTGGGTTTTGCTTTCTTTTGTTTATTTTTTTGTTGTCGTTACTATTGTCATCGATACTGCTGCTGTTGAATAGAAGTGCTAAACCTTCTAAATCTTGATCTTTCTACTCACAGGCTAGAGCTGCTGTCAACCTTTGAAATGCTTCTTTTATCAGTTAATGCAGAGATTACAGTGGATTGCTGTACAGATTCTTTTTATTATGCATAATCCCATTAGTCTATTTTCACATTTTTACCTATACTTTTGATGTCATAGCCATAAAATCAATGCCAAAACAGTATCAGAAAGCATTCTTCTAATGTTTTCTTTGGCAGGTAGGGTATAGCTTGAAATCATAATGGTTAAGTTTTTATGCCTTTGAGATGTTTTCTTATATGCTATAAGACAAAGGTCTATTTTCATTCTTTTTCATGTGGACGTTGAGGTTTCATAACATTATTTGAGGAAGAGATGTGATGTTTTCTGACCCCCTATGAATATATGGATTTATTCTGTTCATTTAGTTTGTATGTCTGTCTTTATGTTGATGCCATGCTCTTTAGTTACTGTAACATTGTAATATGTGCTGAAGTGAGGGAGTGTCCTGCCTTCACTTTGTTCTTCTTTGTAAGATTCTTTGGGGTGCTCAGAGTCTTTTGTCAGTCCACATGAACTATAGTATTGTTCTATTTCTATAAAAAATACAATTGGTGTTTTGATAGAGATTACTCTAAAACTTTGAATAATAAGTACATTTAATAACATTGTCTTGCAATCCACAAACACAGCATGTCTGTTTATGTTTGCATCTTTCTTAATTATTTGTCAGCACTTAAATAATGTCTTTTGAAAGTTTTATGTTAGCACTGGGGTGTGGCTCAATGCTAGAGTGTTTCTTTAGGATCCCCAAGGTCCTGTGTTCTGTCCCAGCACCATAAAAAAATAATTGGAAGTTTATGGTACTGTTCCAAGTGCTGCTATAAATAATTTCTGGGAGTTCAAATGTGAAAGTATTTTTACTTCAGTTTGCCAAAGTGAAACACTTGTGTAGCTTAAGTAGAATTGTTTTTCCTGAAATAATTTCTGTCTGACCTCAACAAGATTGAAAATATTATAAACATAATTACTCAAGAAAATGGGAAACTGTGTGTGAAAAACTAAAGTTATTAGAATACTAAGGTATTTTGATAAAACATTTTATTACAGTTTTATGTGACTTTTGAAGATCATTTAAATAGTGCTTATTAGGGGCTAGAGAAGTGGCTCAGAGTTTAAAGGCATTGGTGCTCTTCCAGAGGAACCAGTTGGTTCCCAGCACCTATTTGATGGTTCACAAGAATCTGTAACTCTAGTCCCAGAAAATCCTATGCCCTCTTCTGGCCTCCACAGGCAACCAGGAACATAGGTGGTACACAGACATATCTGCAAGTAAAACAGTTATATACATAAAATAAACTTTAAAAGATTAAACCTAAAAAGATTAAAATTTAAATGGTGCTTTATGTAATTATTCATTCAAGAAATACACATTGATCAAATTCAAGGAATGTTTTAAATTCTACTGGGACGTTTCTATTCAGGAGATCCTTAGTAGTTTTTTTATTTCTTTGGCAAACAGAAAAGAATCTGATGTAGCAGTGAAGTTCAATTGCCTTTAAAATGGATCTCATACAAGCCATTGGTATATGTGCCCTCTACATTCCTTACACTGCTGATACAGAAGAAGTGGAACTTACAGGGAAACCCTCAATGTTTTCTAGACCCAGAACATTAACGCAGAGACCTGTCCTACCATCATATGGTTCACATGAGGACCTTTAAAGCAATGCAAAAGGTAATAAAATAAAACAATAAAATAAAAGCCTTACCCTCATAGCCTCATGCTGTCCCCAATTATTTTCTGAATGAATTCACAACCCCCAAACTTTGTTACATCTTTCTATATGTGATTTTTCCATAAGATACTGAGAGTTCCCCCTCTTCCCCCAAGCCCTCCCATATATCGCTCCTAACTCTCCTTTAAATCCATGACCTCTTGTTTTCCCTAACTGCTATTGTGTGCATATAAGTGTGTGTACATATAAGTGTGTGTGTGTGTGTGTGCGTGTGCGTGTGTGTGTTCCTAAGTATAATATGTTCAGTTGCATTATATCTTAAGTGGTTTGTTTAATTGATTTCCACTTTCAACTGACAATTTAAACCTCAAAAAGCTCAAATAACCCCTGGGTTACCATTGGGGCTACAATGTGATTACCATTGGGAGTACCATGGGTTATTTCTAGGAATTATTGGCTGTTTTTTAAAGTTATACTTCACTTCCAGCCAAATCAAAATGTACGCAAATTTAGACTATCTAGAGACTGATTGCTTTAGAAGGGATTTATTAGTATTTGTGTTTGACCATTATTATGTCTCTATTCGAAATACGGCTGGATAAATGTTGCTTGATTGACAGGTAACTTTTCAGCTGTGTCCACTACATAAAGCACAACACAGCTGTTAGGAGGCTTTCTTAGCCACTCTCAACCATTCTGCATATGTTTTAGATCTTGTGGACATTGACTTCTAAGTGAGTGGACAATAAAGTAGCTGTTGCTATAACATCTCTCAAGGGATGCTTGGAGCAGGACCGAATGCTGATGAGCTGCAGTCAACCTCACCCCCTGACAACTCATGAGAGACAATGAATGAAATGTTAAAATTAAACTATGAAGATGAGCTTGAAGGAAGAAAGTTTGTACAAAAACCATCATTCAAACTCTTGCTATATCTTGGAAAATGTCTTCATCAAGGTTTTCATTTTACTTAATGATTTACATCCTCTGTTTCATTATCCAGGTCTGGTATATGTACTGATGCTTTGTGGCTTGCTATGTGAAAAAAGGCACATTAAATCAAAGAGTACTGCAGGGCTAAAGACATGGTGACTTGCTACAGCTTTGACATAGGAAGACAAAGACTGAGCATCCAAGAGTTTGTGTTCTATTTGATCAGGATATAATTTAAGAGTCTTCAATAAATTGAATGTAGTCTCACATTTAGTTTACAGGCAAAAATATCCATCATAAGAAATAAGCCAATGATGGAGACTAAGTTGAAATTCAGCTCTGGCTTTCACTCTGCTTTCTCCTGTCCTACATCTGCTATAACATAATTTTTCCAGTCAGAATTTCTCTTCAGAACCCCAGGATCCTGTAAAGCATTGGGATTAACAAAAGGTTTTAACCTTACAATCATCTTCGACCCTCTTAAATCATAATTGTAAAGTATCTTGTCCCTGCTGAGGCCATGTTTATATACTTAGGATGAATTTGTGATGACTGTTAAATACCAAGTCACAGTCATCTTTACAAGGTTGAGTCCAGCATAAAACATGTATCAGCAGTCCTGTTTATGATTTCTGCTTGGGAAATAAGTCCTGAGACAGACCACTCCAATCATTATCTTGTCAATCAGCCCCTTTCACTTCACACTCTCTTTTATAGCTAGTTATTATCTTATTTTTGTCTTTTCCAATAAAACCTAATGCCTCTTAGAGGAGAATTAATAAAGACTATTCTGCTCCCAATGCTATTGTCCAGGATCATACCAATGCCAAAACTTTTAGGCTATTTTTTTGACCATCTCATAGAATGCAGTGCCTCCTCAAGGAATAGCTTCTGATATTACACTGTTACTTTTAAGACCTCATCTGATGCTTTTTTTTTTTCTTTTACATTTTTGAATTACCGTCTCCTCTCAGGGTACTGTAAGCATAAAATTCTAATAGAGTTGAAGCCCTTTATTTCAGTCTCCAATGGCTGCTTGTCCAGAAAAACCTTGCCTTTGGGTTGATTTACTGACTTCTTTCTTTAGGTTAAACTTCACTTTCAGGTCATAGGACAAAGGGAGTCTTCATAAATCTGTTGGTCCCGCTGAACTAGTTAACTTTGGTTAATGGAGAAGAGAGCGGTGACAGATGCCCTCAGAAAACACTGCTGCTTGCTTTGGGAGATTTAAATATAGTTTACAAACTGGAAGGAAAACAAGGTCGACAATCCCATTAAAGAATTCTTTTCAGATGTTTTGAAAATAAACTCCATATAATGTCCACTGGTTTCCTTACGAGTTCATAAAACAACACGACCATCTTTCTTTTCTAATAAAAGCACTTCTAAGTCCACAGAAGTGTGTACTCTCATTGCCTGAACAGGAAGTGAACATTGCAATATTTCCAAGCAGAAAATGATCTAACTATAAAACCAATTACTTTTCAAGTCCTTTTTCATCAGTTACTTGTGGAATTATATTTTAGTGCCAAGATAGAGATAAACAAATAACAATTACCCACATATAACCATGTATGCCAGGAACAGTTTTGATTGATTCAAGGTAAACTGATCCTGGCCACAACCTTATGAAGCAAGTAGTACTATCATTGGCCCCATTAATATTGCAAAGACACTGAGATGCAGAAAGGCTTGGTAATTTGCTCAAAGTTACAAAGCTAGTGTATGGCAGACTAGAATTTGATCCCAGCCAGGTCCCGATTTTCTTTGTTTGGCTGACACTCAACTATTCTAACTTCCTTTCATTTGTCTCACATTGTCTAACACTATTATAGTATTGCTTTGAGAAGGTGTTTTGATGAAAGTTTCTAAATGTATTTATTTATTTTTATTAACATGTATTTGTTCTTATATTAATGGAGTTAATTAACTATGGGATGTCCATGATACATAAGCACAGACAGGTCATACATATCCACCCTTCTTCCATCTGGGCCCAACCACTACACCCTCCTCAGCTTCCAGCCATGCTGTCTTACTTTCAGGTTGGTCCTTTGAAATGCCTACATAGACAATAAGCAGATAACACTTTTTTTTATGCCTTGCTTAGTTTGTGTAATATGATGCCTTCTTGAAAATGACAGAACTTTGTACTTCCCATGGTAGACATATATGTTTCAGCACAGACGTACATGCTCTGTCCTCGGTACCACATATCTGTTAATGGGAGCCTATGCTGAGTCTGTATCTTAGCTGCTGTGAGTGCTGCTGCAATAAACATGACATGTGAGTTCCTCTTCAGCATCCCAGCTTCACTTCCTAGGATGAAATAGCTGGACCAAATAGTAATTTTTTTCCATTTATTTATTTATTTATAATTTGATATTTTATTTATTTACATTTCAGATGTTATCCCTTTTCCCCATTCCCCCAGGCCCCCTGTTAATCTCCTATCCCATCCCTCCTCCTTCTTTTTTGCTTTTATACTGTTTAAATTACATTCAAGTATTAAGGTCAGTTCTAGATTGAGGAACTAGCAATGTTTCAAAGTATGCCTCATTTTTTCCCATGATGGCACGTTTAATTTATATTACCACCAGCAGGGCATAAAGGTTCATCTGTCTGTACAATTTTACTACATCTGTTTGTTTATTTATTTATTCAGCATGTGTGTGTGATTGTGTATATGGCATAGTGTGTGTATGAGATTGTATGTGTGTTTGAGATTGTGTGTGTGTGTGTGTGTGATTGTGTGTGTGTGAGAGACAGCATGTGTGTATGTGTATAATACTACTGATCTACACAATATAGGGTAACTTACAGCTGGACACAGCCTAATTCCCACAGTTACTTCATTAAAAAATTAGCATATCAGACTGGAGAGATGGTTCAATGGTTAACAGCACTTGCTCCTCTAGCAGAGCAACTGAGTTTGTTTTCCAAAACCCTTGTAGAGCTATTCACAACTACCAGTAACTCCAAATTCTAGCCTCCACAGGTAAGGAACTCATGTGCACAAATACACACATGCACACACACACACAGAGAGAGAGAGAGAGAGAGAGAGAAAGAGAGAGAGAGAGAGAGAGAATAAAAATGAGAGCATATTTACCTAAGAGGAATGATGCTCTTGTAGATTTCAAGCAAATCATAAATCAAACTTTAAAAAAAAGATTGATATCCATTTGATTACTGATTAATGTCTTTTCTGAAATGATTACTTATTTGAATGATAACCAATATTGACTATTTACATCTTTTGTTAGGTATCATAACACAATGCTAGACAATACAGAAAAAAAATCATTTTAAAGCCAGTTGTCTGATTTATTACAAAGCATATATGATATCATTAGCTGCTCAGCTTTACCACAAACAAGAAGCAATGAATGACTCAGATCCTGTGGGAAGAATTCTAGGCTCCTGCACAGTTTGAACATTTTATAAATTTCCTTAAAAATTATCAGAAACTTTAAAGTGATTTTTGTAAGCAATTTGACTGTTAATGCAAAGCCTTACCCTCATATCAAAGAGAATGATAGTTTTTCTATTCTGAGATAAATATATGTCACCATGATTCAGGAACACAGGTCTAGGTTGCCCTGAATAGTGTGACAATAGCATAGTTACAACTTTTATAGGCACATAACAAAAGAAAGTATTAAATCAAGTCAGCTTTCAATTATACCTATCAGTGGGAACCACCTGCCAGGTGTGTTTTAGCAAGGCAGGAAAAACTCTGATATATGTTCCAAATACTATTGGATGACCTTCTTAGCTCTTGAGTTGTTAGCTTTTAGCAATCTGATTAGTTACTACAATCGGAAGAATTTACCTAATAACTGAAAACATGTTATACCAGGTATAAATGAGGACAATGAACAGCTATAATGGGAAAGAAAGACAATACAACTTAATTTGGCTCTGGATTGACAACATTCTAATTCTCTATGATAATTAAATTCTAATTTGTCAGTTAGACTTGTAGAGTACTCGAGAGTAGCCTTTTGTTCTGGAAACTTTTGTTCACTGGATACATCCAGAATTATCTTTTCCATGCCTTCAAGCCTTTCTAATCTATCACTTCTTACAGGAAACAAGGGAGTATCTTTCCTGTTTTTCTCCTTAAGAGAAATGATTCTTGAAAACCAAAAGTTGATAGTAAGTATGACTGGTCTCTATGACCTTTGTCAGGCAAATGATGAACGTTTTGTGCATATTTGTTTGTGTAAATATCATTAAAGATCCTATGATGTCAGTGTTATTCCTGTGCCCATTTTACATACAAGTAGAGAAACAAAGACCTGGTGCCCTTACTGTTGCGCTTACTGGAGCCCGATGTTGGACGCCAAACTGTTGCAGCCCGTACTGCCCGTTCCGGTCCGAGGGTCAGGGTCTAGCGAGAGAGAGAGTGGGGATAAAGGGGAAGAGACGCGAAGAATGGAGACAAGACAGAGATTCTGATCAAGTCTCGTTTATTGAAGGGAATTCTGAGCTATTTATAGGCTTTTGCCACGTGCCTTGTAGGCGCGTGGATACCACGTGCCTTGCAGGTGTTGATATGACGTAAGCCTTACAGGCGTCTATAGCGTGGACAGCACGTGCACCGCAATGCCTTGCAGACGTGGATAGCACGTGTGCCTTACAGGCATGTATGGCGTAGATAGCACGTGGACAGCACGTGAACTGCAATACCTTGCAGGCGTGGCCACCACGTGCACCTTGCAGCTGGGGGCAGTAAGCAGCAACACAAAATATGTGGGATATCAGAGTGTGCTTCAGCTGTTGTAGGCTATTGAAAACCAAATCTTTCGTCAGGGTATATGGTTCCAGATGGCTGCAAAGTTGATCTAGCCGCTTTCTGCTAAAGTCGGCTCCCAACACCTTACCATGGTTTCAAAGCTGGGAACTAACAAGACCAGAGGTGGGTATTAGCAGTTTAATGAAAAATATATAATCTTTACTTTGAAAATTGCTGCATAAGAACTTACCCACTAATTATGATAGTTATACTAACAACATTTAAAATCTTAGAGTGATATAGTGATTTACAAATATATTTTACATACACAAAAAAGTTTTACAAAACAATAATCAATCTTACTCTTTCTATAGTTCCAATATTGTTCCAATATAGTCTATTGTTTTTTGAAGATATTATATACTATTTTAGGGCAGCATCCATGGGATGCTGGGTAAAACACATGTTCCTTGGTGTTTAGGTAGACTCCTGTACAGATATCTGTTAGGTCCATTTGATGTATGATATCATTTAATGTTGATGTTTCTCTGCTTTGTTTTGTTTTTTCAGATAATTTGTGTATTGGAGAAAGCAGGGTAGTAAAATCACTTATTACTACCAAATTGGAGTTAATCTTTGTCTTTAAGTTGAGTACTCATTGTGGTTTGGTCTTTTACTATGCTTAAATACTAATCACTTCCAGAGACCACACATAGACTCAGGTGTTGTTATGTGGCCTTGTCCTCCAAGTTATCTCTGATTGGTGAATAAAGACACTGACAGGAATAGCTGGGCAGAAAAAGTCATAGGCAGAGTTTAGCATTCCCAAACTTCAGGTAGGAGATCCATGAGGGGGGAAGAAGAAAGTAGAAAAAGGAGAAAGCTGCCATGGGGTAAGAATCTTAAAATAATGGCCATATGGATTGGCTAATTGGAGTTAATAGCAGCTCAGACCAAACATAGCAAATTATATAATGGAATTATTGGCTGGGAAATAGACATAATAGCATATGTCTATTTAATAGAGGGTAGATATCTGCCCAGCTCTTGTGCTGATTAAGGCTTATTATAAATATAGAGATTATTTGTGTCTTTTATCCAGGAACTAAATGGTCAAAGGCAGGGTAGAAGCCCCAGGTTGGGTTTAACTATCTCAACAAGTACTCTGTAGATGAAATTGGGTGTGCTAGTGTTCGGTGTATATAGCTAGAGTATAATGGAATGATGTCTAGTGGCAGAGAAAGGAGCAGGCTGTAGTGTTCAATAGGGCAGTCATGAAGAATTTATTAAGATGGGTTTTGTGAACACAGGTTGTAGCAGGTGAACTTATCCAGCCATTTTTCTGAACAGAGTGTTCCAGGGAGGAACAAGGAGGTCATGGCATCCAGGGGGAAGAGTAGCAGTTCAGGTTTGGCCCTGTGTTTGACTTGCTATCGGAATGCCAAGAACAAATAGATGTTGGATTAACAGTTGCATATATGAGCCTGGTGCTTGCAAGCAAGATCTGGACTCAGGATAAGTAATAAGCATTGACACCAAAATGGAGACTCAACCTGAATATTGGTTGAAATCACTAAGAGAATATAGCTAAAAATAAACTGAAGTCGACCTTGAGATGCTTCAAAATTAAGAGGTTGAGAAAATCTGAAAACAAGAACGGAGATTGGGGAGAGAGCTACTGAGGGACAGAGGAGAAAAACAACTACTTTGTTTCTTCTCATTGCCACTATTGACTATTCTGGTTAGGTGATTGGTTGGTTGGTTCGTTGGTTAGTTAGTTGGTTGGTGGGGGTTTTGTTTGTTTGTTTTTTGTTTACTAAGGTTTACTAGAAGACACCTTAGATTGTCCTGTGTGAACATATTCTTTTTTTATTAGATATTTTATTTACACTTCAGATGCCATCCCCTTTCCCCATCCCCCCCTTAGAAAACCCCTATCCCATGCCCCCTTTTCCTTTTCACATTAATACTTTTTTTTAAATGTTAATCATAGGCTTTATAAGTTTGGTATTGTGAACATATTCTTGATTGATGATTAATGTGGCAGAGCCCTGCCATTTTGGTGATGCCTTGAATAGGTGACCCAGGGTTGTACAAAAAAAGTGGGGTGAGCACACCATGGAGGAACACACCAGCAGGGAGTGCTCTTCCTCCATGGTTCCTGTCTTTGCTTTAGTTCCTGCCCCTGGGTTCCCATTGACTTTCCTTCACAATCAGTTGTAATCCAGAAGATGAAATAAATTCTTTCCTCCCCAAGATACCTTTGGCCATGATATTTTTATCACAGCAATAGAAAGCAGGCTAAGGCATTGACTAATATGAATGAGTTTCAAATAGTATTTGTGAAAACTAATAAGAGTCATCTCTTTCACACACAAAAAAATGTGTCAATTTAGCCCAAATACACACACACACACACACACACACACACACACACACACAATGCTGGGCATACTATCTTCAGAGAACTTTACCAACAAAACAAAGCCTACCTTTTCTTATTTTTAGGCAACTATCTAATTTCTAACACTTTTTTTTGTTAAAGCAAGATTTTCATTCTCAAATTTTACTGAATTCTCAGAGCAAAGCCTGAGATGAAATGACAACAGGCCTTTGCCATCTGTTCTAGTCTTCTTTATGTTGCTGTGATAAAACACTGGTCAAAAGCAATTTGGCCCAGACGGTTTGTTTCATCTTATCTTCACTTTGCAGCCCAGCATTGAGTGACACCAAAGTAGGAACTCAAGGAAGGAACATGGAGACAGGAACTGAAGCAGAGACCATGGACAAAAGCTGCTCACTGAATTGCTTGCTCTCTGTTTAGGTCATCTATCTTTCTTATATGGTTCAGGCCTAGGGACAGTACCACCTGAGCTGGACAAGGCCCTCCTTCATCAATGATTAATTAAGAAAATGTCTCCTGGACATGAGCACAGCCCAATCTGATCTGGGTACTTCTTTAGTTAAACTTTTCTCTTCTCAGGTAACTCTTTAATTTGTATTAAGTTAACAACTGAAAGCAAATATTACATTCCATCCATCAGCATTGACACATAAATACATCATGTTAAGCCATAATCTTTACCTTGTTAGTCTCTCATCTTACATTAATATAACAATTTAATAAATACAGTACAACTTTAAAATTCTATTGTTTTTAAGAATTCCAAATTTAATAAAAGTCTAATGTCTTTTTAAAAACCCAAAGTCCCTGTCTTAGTTAGGGTTTCTATTGCTGTGATAAAACATCATGACCATAAAAGCAAGTAGGGGAGGAAAGGTTTTCTTTGGCTTACACCTCTAGATCAGAGTCCATCATTAGAAGAAGTCAGGACAGGAACCTGGAAGCAGGAGCTGATGCAGAAGCTGTGGAGGGGTACTTCTTACTGGATTTTGTCCCATAGTTTGTTGAGACTGCTTTGTTATAGAACACAGGACTAGCAGCCCGGGGATGCAACCATTCACAATGGCCTGAGCCTTTCCCCATCAATAACTAATGAAGAAAATTCTCTATGGCATTTTGTTATGGAAATCTTATGGAAGCATTTTCTCAGTTAAGATTCCCTCTCTTCAAATAACTCTAGTTTGTGTGTCAAGTTGACATAAGACGAGCCAGCACAATCCCGTAACTGTGGACTCTTATAAAATCAGAAACAAGCTGCATGATTTTTATTAAAAAGGGAGAACCATACTACAGCTATAATCATGTCAAAGCACACCCAAAATTCTAGGTGTGTAAATCGAGTCTTGTTGCTCAATATCTAGCATCTGGCACTCTCTCATAATCCTATGGCTTCAAAAAGGATTGGGCAATACTGAGGGCTTGTCTTGTAAACTCAGGCCAGTTCTGCTGCACACTTGCAACTTTCTTTTATGGTACTCACATTGTTCTGGCATCTCCAGTCTTCTAGGATCTCCACTGTAATGGAGGCTGCAGCTTCATCAATAGCCTCTCCTGGCCTCCCTATAGGAATTCTTACCCTGCCACATTATGGCAAATATTAGTTTCTTTCCATAAGCACTTCAGTCCTGAGGCTATTATGCCACCCAAAAGAGTATTAGGTGGCAGGTTCATATGCATTTCCAAGTCTTAATACCAGGTGGAAATACAACCTTGGTTTCCTGGAACACAGCTAGGGTGTGCTGAGACTGAGGAAGGCCATGCTTGAAAGCAACACTTATAAGGGAAACCTGACTTGTGGAGTCCCAAAAGAAAGTTTTGAAAGTCCCTTAAAGATTCTACAAAGGCCATTGATAGTTTAAATTAAGAACCACTAAAGTGAAAGTTCTGCTTTACTATGACAATTGACACTGGTCAGCCGAGGCTGAAGAGTCAACTCTGATTAAGAAGAGACCAGCATCATTGAGGTGAAATCTTCCTCAGGTTCAGTGCACGGAAGCTGTGGTCTAGAGGGACCTGAGGTTGCATATCACACTGGGAGTTAAACTTAGTGACACTTAACAATCACCCAGTTGGTACTGGTTTTGAAGTACCAGTTTTGGTGACCTTCAAGCCTATGTCCTATGGATATGGTAATTTTAGGGCCGATACAGATTCACGTGGAGTTTGCTAATTCAGGCCCATATGCTGAGGCAAGACACTTGCTGAGGCAAGACCCATGGAGGACAGGTGATGTTTGGAGGGAGTATAATAGGATCCAATGGTCTGTGAAAGGGACTGGGCTTGGTTTGGCTGGGCTTGCTGATAGAGCTGGCTGTGCGACACTTGTTGGTCTCAAGTCTTTGCTGATCTTCACTTCTTTTCACTTCGCTGAGATAGGTACAGCCAAAACCTTTTCCTGGCATTCCTGCTGGCCCTGGTTCCTCCTGCTGACTTGTGCAGATTGTGAGGCCTGCTTGTTCCTGCTGGGTTGGGCCACCATTGCTGTTATTCTGACACTACTGAACTGGACTGCTGGTATATCTGTGAAGCGTTTGCGAGTAGATCGAGCTGCTGCTGCTCACCTGTGAACTGAACTGCTGATTTCCTAACATTACAGATGGGATTTGCTCCAAAGAACTGTTTCTAAACAAGTCCACTTGCCCCCGTATCCTTTCTTTTCCACTACCTCTGGTAGCTGGTGGGCTAAGAAGCTAAAGCATTTAAGAGCCATCATTAAAAATAGGATTTCAAACAACTTAAAGTAACTGAAATATGCACACACACACACACACACACCCCACACACACAAATCATTGGGAGCATCTATAGCTCTGGTGGTAGAACATTGAGGCTTTCCCACACAGTTTACTAGGTGACCAGTATGTTTGACAAGTTATCTGCTTTATCATCTTGTGTCCTAAAAGAAGAAATGATGCAGAACAAAACTGAAACCCATATAGGCACATAGAAACTAATAATCCTTTGTTATTTCAAGCCACTGTTGCTCAGTTGTAACCATCTGTGTTGGTCGATTCTAATGGTAAGAAGGAAAATAAACTGAATAAGAACAGAGCTTATACTAAGAGTTGACAACGGCTTCCTATTTGAAGGGCTGGAAAGATGGCTTGGTGGGTTAAGTGCTTATGAACACCTTGTGAAGTTTGGATCCTTTTCTTAACATGATATCCCATCAGTGATTAAAACTTTGATGGGGCTGGGAGATGGCTCAACAGTTAAGAGCATTGCGGCTCTTCTAGACCCAGGTTCAATTCCCAGAACCCACATAGCAGTTCATAACTGTCTACAACTTCAATCTCAGACATCTGTGGAACAAGATTGACTCCCTGTGAGTTTCTGTATTTGAATGCCTAGGGAGTGGCATTAGGAGGTGTGACCTTGTTGGGGTAGGCGTCCCTTGTTGAAGGAAATGTGTCATTGTGGGTAGGCTTTGAGTTTTCAGATGAGCAAGGCAGGTCCAGTGTGTCTTTCTCTTCCTGCTTCTTGCCCAGTCAAATGTAAAACTCTTGGATCCTTCTCCAGTACCATGCCTGCTTACATGCTCCCCTGCTTCCCAGCACGATGATCACTGAACCTTTAAGACAGCCGAGATTTACTGTCTTTTCAAGAGTTGCTATGATCATGGTATCTCTTCACAGAAATAGAAGTCCTAAGACAGAAGTTGGTATCAGGGACTGACTGGGGTATTGCTGTGATAGGTCTGACCATACTTTTGTTTGAAGGAATTCGGACTTCGGGATTTTAGATAGGAAAACAGTTGAAAGCTTTAACTGAGGCATGATGGGACACACTAGTATGAGCATGGAAGACAGTGGTGCTGATGGGAATTGAACTGTGGGAATTCAGTTCAAGAGGTGTCAGATGAGAAGAATATTAGTATATGGCCTAGTGATTCTTCTTGTGATATTTTGGTGAGGGATGTGGCTCTTTTCTGCTCTTTTACAAATAAAATAAAATAAAATAAAATAAAATAAAATAAAAGATCTGCCTGAGGTTAAATTGAAGAGTTGTGGATTAACAACTTTGGCAGAGAAGATTTTCAGACAGCATGGTGTTGCTTGGTTATTAGTGGCCACATCTATGAAGATTTTTAGTGAAAAAGACCAAGCTGAGCCAGGAAAAAAAAAATGTATAGTCTTAAGAGAAAGAGGGCACCAAAAAGTATTATGAAGTCAATTCCAGTGCTAAAAGAGATTAAAAGGTTTAAATAAAAACCAAACACTCAATGGAATAAAGGGAATGGTGGCCTCAGGGGCAAGATTCTAACCCAGCTAGGTTTTTCAACTTGTAAAAATTAATTTTAAAAATGTCTAGGGCCTGGTGTGGTGGTGCACACCTTTAATCCCAACAGCATTCCAGAAGCAGAAGCTGAACAGTCTCTGAGTTTGAGGCCAGCCTGGTCTACAGATCAAATTTCAGGACAGCCAAGCTTAGGCAGTTAAGTAAAGCATTGAAAAGAGAAAGCTGGTGAAAATGTATTTGAACAAGAGGGCCACATTCCAGTCTCAGCATGCAACAGAACCTGAAAGCTTAGCCATGTGGTTCTGGCTTTAGAGTCAAGGATAGAAGAAAAGGTTATGGAACCTCCCTCTGAGACTAAGAAAGGCTGCTGAAGCCAGACAAATGTCAGGGGTGTCCCCAGCATGGAGACCTAAAGAGGCCATTGCATTGAGCTGTAGAGATGAAGCCTGGATTACCTTGGAGACCCCAAGATATTGGAGATGCCAGAGTTGTAGGATACCTGTCATGGAGAGCTATTAACTGGAGTGAAAGCAACCCAGGAGAGAGAAGTATGTTACTGCCAACAAAGCTGAAAGGAGGTAGGGATCTCACACTAGACATGAAGATCCAGAGTTTGGGGTTTGCCCAGCAGGTTTTCAGTCTTGCTTCAGTCCAGTATGTCCTCCATCTACTCCCGTTTTTTTCCCTTTTGGAATGGTAATATATATTCTGTGCCATTGTACTTTGGAAGTATTTGATCTGCTTTTTAATTTTGATTTTACAGGGTTACAGTTAATAGATTGCCATGAATTTCAAAAGAGACTTAAACTTTGGATTTTAAACAATGCTCAGACTATTATAGACTTTGTGGACTTTTGAAGTTGAATTGAATGAAGTTTAGCATTATGATACAGCTACAGGCCTTTGGGGATCAGAGAGTGGATTGTGGTGGTTTGAATAAGATTGGCCACTGGGCAGTGGTGGTGGCACACACCTTTAATCCCAGCACTTGGCAGGCAGAGGCAGGCGGATTTCTGAGTTGGAGGCCAGCCTGGTCTACAGAGTGAGTTCTAGGACAGCCAGGGCTACACAGAGAAACCCTGTCTTGAAAAACAAACAAACAAACAAACAAACAAACAGATTGGCCACCATAGGCTCATATATTTGAATACTTAGGGAATGACAGTAGGAGTTGTGGCCTTCGGGAGAAAGTGAGTATCAGCTTTGTGTGTTTAGAAGCTTGAGCTGGGCCTAATATGTCTCTCTCTTCTGCATGCTGATCCAGATGTAGATACAACTCTTGGTTTCTTCCCCAGCACCACATCTACTTGTACACTACCATGCTTTCTGCTGTGATGAAAAGGAACTAAACCTCTGAATCTGTAAACCAGCCCCAATTAAATGTTTTTCTTTATTGGCATTGCCTTGGTCATGGTGTCCCATGTGAACAGCATGGGAACAACAAAAGAAACCCTAAGACAACATCTGATGCTCACGTCTGACATTCTCAGGAACTAGACACACGTGTGGTGTAAATGCATGTAGGCAAAACACCCACACACATAAAAATAAGTAAATAAAATATCCTGGTCATATTTTTGGATTGTGTTTTCTTGATCCCAGCTATCTGCCATTCTTATTTGAACCCCCATGAATCTAATCTGTGGTATGTTCCTGTTACAATAAATAGAAGCTTTAATAATATATTAAGAAAATATTCCTTACATTTTTACTTGTACACTTACTATTGATATTGAAGAATGCTTGCAAGTTTGTGCCTAGGTAACTAGGTAACAGGGATCGGTCCAGCATATCATTTCTTAAATACCTATGTGGACCGATTGCTGTGATGTCAGGGTTTATTTTGATAGAACTTGTATGTGTTATTGTGGACTTTCTTAATATATGTGTGAACTGACTGATATAATGCTAGTAGTTTAACAGAGTTTACACATGCTGTTGTGGACTCCCATAGTTCAGTTCACCTGCACTTAATTCTACTCATCTCTATTTGGAATACTTTAAAAAAAATTCTGCTCCTACTTGCTTATTAAATATTTATTAACACATGAATGGTTATCATCGTTCTTGACACATTGTTCTAGTTTGCTTTTTGGTAAATGGAAAGAGGTTCCCTATATCCAATCATTCATCTACCTCCGCTCTAATCCCTCCATGTGTTCTGCCTGTTCCCAACCTCAGGTTTTTTTAGCAATGGAACCTTCCCAACCCCCATTAGATGATGAAACACTCTTAGATCCAGCTGACGAACCACCCCCCTTCTGTCGCAGACCTGTTTCCATGCCGCCGAAAACCCATGATACCTCAGAACCTACTAACTCAACCTCCTCAGACCCCTCTCCCTTTTTGGTTTAATTAAAAAAGAAAAATTAGAAAGAGGTGACTGTGAAGCAGGAATAGGGACGTTGTGATATCTGGCTACTTCCTGCTGGCATTGGGGGCTATGTGTCTCTAGAGGGAACATAGAAGAATGGGTATGGGGGTGTTTGTCCGGTCCTAGGAGAATTGGCTGTTTCCTGCTGTCCAGGGTCCATGGAGCCATCTGAGGACAGGTCAGAAGGAGCAGGTCCAGTAGAAGCAGCTGTGTATGTGTCAGGAGATGGAGCAACTAGAGGTTGCTTCTCTGGAGTTGTTCTGGATGTGCCTGGACTTGACAAGATGTAGGTAATAAGATTAAGTATATTTGGGGGAAAGAAAATTTTTCTAAGATGTACATTTGAAACCCAGAGGGATCCCACCCATTGGAATAGGTAAGTGGGAACTTTTAGGCAGATATACTTATCCAGATGGCATCTATTTGGTCCGTGAAAGGTAGATCTGAGTGGGTTTCCTGTGGCTTATAAGTTTACAAAAGAGATAACAGCATGAGTTAATAACATAAGCAGTCTTTAAGATGAACCTTTGTTAGATTGTATAGTGGCATGTTTTATTAGAGGTAGGCGGTTTATAGGAACTCAGATATTAGGACAGTGGCATAGCAAGAAGAGGAAATAAGAAGCATTTAATTGATGGCAACTGAGTTTAGTTAATGAGGTAACAGATAATATCTGTGAAAGCTTAGCTGTCAATGTAGTCAGAAGTCTGAAAGAGTAAACAATAATCTACCAGTTATATATTATTTTTTAAAAATGACAGAGTCCACTAGCCAACAGTTATAAAGACCTAAAACAAGTTGATTGAAAAGGGTCACGATCCTTCACTGAGGGAACCCAAGACAGGCAGCCAAGGCAAGAACCTGGAGGGAAGAACTGAAACAGAGTCCATGGAGAAGTACTACTTACCAGCCTGTTCTTCATGGCTTGCTCAGCTTGCTTTTTTTATTAAAATCCAGCTCATCACTCAAACAGGGGAGGGGACTCACCAATCATTAATCAAGAAAATGCTCTATATCAGTGATTCTCAACCTGGGAATCATGACCTCTTTGACAAATCTCTATTTCCAAAAATACTTGTATTATGGTTCTTAATAGTAACAAAATTATAATTATAAAGTAGCAACAAAAATAATTTGATGGCTGGGGTCACCACAACATGTATTTAAGGGTCATAGCATTAAGAAGGTTAAAAATTGCTGTTATATATGCTTGCTTATAGGTAATCTAATAGAGACATTTTCTTTATTGGGATTCCCCAGCCACCAAGTTGACAAAAATTTGATGAGGAAACCCACTGACCTATTATAATTAAAAAAAAAAAAAAAATTATTCCAATAAATTATATTCTTTCAAAATGACAAATTAAGTCTAATCTTATCTAAATCAGAATCTTAATCCCATGAGAATACCTTCCAATATAAGGTCTCACTGTAAAGAGAAAGCATAACCTACTATCTTTGCATATATTTCCACTTGAGGTCAAGGTCAGGTGTGAGTGTTTATTACCATAGTCTTACTGGGTTGATATTTACTATTGTAAGACTTGTTGGGGTAAAATTTCTTACACAGATTAGTTACTTTAACACACAGGCAGCTTTTTCCCTTTGTTCTTCATTGCTAAGCAACCAAACACAGTCATTACATACTCTGAAGTCTATTGGTATAAATGCACTTGGTTTTGCTTTATTTACTTATGCCTAGAAAATTGAATAAATGAGCAAAATGCAGTTATAACTTAATTAATACTTCATAGATGTCAGTGCCTTTTTGAAAATCATTTTATTTCTCTACCACTCTACAAACAACCCTACCCCATTCTATTTATTAGAGTCAAGTTCCACATGAAATTCCTCCAAAGTGTTTTCAATACTATTTACAAAGGTCCCGGAGTACAGTGCCTACTGTAGAAGATGCCACAGGTACTGAAGCACTCATTTCTCAGCTGCTGAGGCTGTTGGCTCTAGAGAGATCAGTGATGAACCCTCAGGCTGGCTCTTTGCCTAGAATTATTATGTACCTATGTAACAGCAATCTATCTATTCCTAATGACTCACTGAAGCAGATTTCAAAGGCCTCAACTGGGACTCATCTACAAGACCTTCAGGGCACACATGGGATTCATCTAAACCTCTATTCAAACTAGATCATGGATTTACTTCTTCCTTAAATGAATGGTATTCAATTGGGAGAGATTTGGGCTGAATGGGACACATGGTTGGCTTTGGACACAATTGTGGTTATTTGTAACTACAGGATTGGGGAAAGAAGACTACGGACACCTGGTGGGTTGAGATCAGGTTTAACTGTTTAACTTCTCACAGTGCACAAGATATTCCTGTGCAGCAAATTGGCCCCGAAATATCAGTAGTGTCAAGACTGAGAAGCACAGGCAGGCTTACACCCACAGAAATTGTTCCTATTAGCTTCCCATGATGATCCTCTTACATGTTATTATCAGAATCTAAACCCAACCCACAATAACAATGTTTACCTGAGAGTTATAAAACAGTTCCTCTGTCTTAGTTAATATTGATATCATTTCCAGCACAGGTACTTTCTAAGTTTATCTGTCTGGAAAGAAATAGGTTTATTCTCCTACATATCTGTTATCACTTAATTGAAGCTAATAGAATATAAACCAGAAGATGAATTGAAAAACTGATATACATAAAGACATTGTGCACTTTACTTGTTCAACTTCAAACTGAGTAGAACGAAGCCTGCTAGAGATAGTATTGGTGTGGGGAATTATTTTGAACTGTGACTTTCTTGAGTAAAAAAAAAAATTACATAAAGAAGGATGAATGGCAAGAAGGGACTCTATTGACAATGATGTTGACAATGAAAACAAGTCAACTGAAGAGAAATAATTAGCAGTTACATTAGCAAATTACCTCCTTCAAACAAAGAAGTAAAAGCGAAATTCTAAGAGGTAGAACTTCAGCGTAAAAAAAAAAAATTCATACATTAACACAATAAGAAAGCCAAGGATGCAGTCTGGCAGACAGTGTTCCAGGGCAGCATACAGAAGAACATTGAAGAGTGTTCTGAAACAATAAACACTTTTTTTCTGAAAAGTTTGCACTTTTCAGCTGCTCATTAGGTCAGAAATTATTATTCTTGCAACACACGAAATGGAAACAGAACATACCAAAACCCATGGCCAGCCAGCAAGGACAATGTAATAATGGATCCCAAGGACTTAGAACAGCAGTTATAATCTAAACCCCAAATCAGTAGAAAACAGAAAATGAAGATCACAACAGAAAGAAATAAATGATAGAGTGAGTGAAATATGGAAGATGACTGAAATCAACAGATTGTTATTCATAAATTATCAAAGGCCAGATCTTTAGTAAGATCAACTTTTTAAACAGAGAAGACTCAAATAAGTAAAATTAGAGACAAGAATAGGAGATGTTACAATTGAAGCCACAAAAATAAAATGGATTAGGAATTATTTTAAAGAAAATATACGGTAACAAAATTAGAAATCTAGAAAAAAAATGAAATTTTTTTTTTGGAAATTTTCTACCAAAATTGAGCTAAGAATATATTTTTAAAAAACCCTGACTAGATTAATATCAAGTACTGATATTGAATTATTAATAAAGGTTCCCAACCAAGGAAAGTCCAAAGCCAAATGATCTAGCAGCAGAATTTTAATGAACTTTTTCAAATAACAATTTATCAAAATTTATTTAACTTTATTTTATTTGCATTGGTGTGAAGGCATCAGATCTTCTGGAACTGAAGTTACTGACAATTGTGAACTTCCATATGGATTCTAGGAACTAAACCCCAGGCCTCTAGGAAGAGCAGCCAGTGCTCTTTGCTGCAAAGCCATCTCTCCCTCCCCTTTACATAACATTTTTAACTGCTTACTTATCAAACTATTCCATTCTACTGGATTGAAACTGAAGCACTACATCAAAACTCATCTTATGAAGCCAGCATTTATATGATGTTAAAATCTGACAAGGAAATAACAAATAAAGAAACCCTAGAACAAATCTTTCATGAACATAAATTTTAAAAATACTGGGAAATTAAACTAAAAAAAAAAAAAAAACCCTACAAAAGGTTATACATGGAAGTTAGGTTGGGTTTGAGTTTCTATGCAGGTCAATAAATGTTGCATGACACATAAAGAGAGGAAACGATAAAAATCAATTATCTCAGCCGACACATAGCAAGCATTTCATAAAGCTCAACATCTCTCCACAAGGAAAGCTTCTAACAAGTTGGCAGAATGAGTCTCATCAAAATAAAACTGTACACACGTCCCCAGTCACTGTCTCACTGAATGGGAAAAATCTGAAAGCATTTCCCCCACAACAAGGAAAAAGACAATGATATGCATACTCAGAAGGCTCATTTAGTATAACACTAGCGTCTTCAGACAGCAAGATTATTTATAAGGGAAAAAAAAAAACATAAAAAACTGAGAAACAAACCAAAAAGCATAAAAACAAGAGGGAAGCCAGATTACCCTGTTTGTAGATGAATGTTAAAATCTAATGAGTATTCTGAAAGACCAACAGAGAAGATAAAGGGATGGAGTGAAGTCGAGGGATCCAAAGTCAACACAGAAGGCCATCTGCTTTTCTGCATACTCAGGATTAGTTTGCTGAGAAAGAAAGCATGAAAGCAATCCCATTTACAGTGTCCAGGAAATACACCTAGGAATACGCCTTACAGAGGAGGCGTGAGACACGAACAATGAAAATTATAAAACATCAGTGAAATTAATCAAAGAAAGCATTGAAAGGCAAAAGGACAGTTTATGCACATGTTCTGTGCTACAGAGTCAATGAGTCGTCATCATACGCCAACACTCTGCACAGAACTAGGAAAAGAAAGCACAAAATCCCTCAATAGCCAAAGAGATCTTGAGCAGAAGGAATAAAAACAACATGAAACTGGCAAAAACCAGACGCCTAGAGCAACAGACAGGACAGTAAACCCCCATACAGCTTCAATTGCCTATATTTAACGAACAATCAAGAAACACTCTGAAAACCCACATCGGAGAGAGGACAATGTCTGTAACAAACGGCACTGGAAAAATTGGGTAACTGTATACATAAAATTGAAACTTGATACTTTAGGCAGTAGTTTTAAGGATAGGTCCCCATAGTAGAATAAACAGAAGGAAAAGCTGAGAAAAGGAGCATTAAGACAAAATGTTTCTACATGACACAAGAAGAAATTAACAGATAAAATTTGTACAGCACAGAGAAAGTCCTTATCAGTCATCTGATGGAAGATTAAGGTTCAGAGTATATAGGGAACTTTCAGAACTTAACAACACCTTCAGCATTCCCAGGAGGCAATCTCACAACAAACTCCCTCCTTGTCCCTGTCTTTTATAATCTTTCTGTCATTCTGCAATTATCCTTGAGTCTTTGGTGCAGGGGTTGTGTTATAACTGAATCAGTTGGTTTGGAGGGAGAAAGGGAAGGGGAAATGATGTCATTATGTTAAAAGCTCAAAAAAATAAAACAATAATCTAAAAAATGCAACAGAAAAAGTATCCCCAAGGCATTTAAGAAGGGGTAACTGAGTGAAACGGACACTGTACAAAGAAAAACACAAATGCACAATAAACATATACAAAACTATGCTCAAGATGTTTAGCCATCTGGGAAAGTACGAAATATCATGAGATATTACCTCCTCCTAGTTAGAGTGGCTATTAACACAACACAATTAAACAAAATAGGTCCAGAAAGATGGTTCCGTGGGTAGAGGTGTTTGCTATAAAGGTTCATGAGCTAAATTTAATTCCTCAGATCCACAATGTGAAAAGAAAGAACTGAATCATACAAGTTGTGTGCTGACACCCAGAAAGATCAGTGGCATACACACACGGTAAGTGTTATTAACTATTGAACCATCTTTCCAGTCTGGCATGCTAATTTTTTAATGGTGGAAATTAGGCTGTGTCCCTCTGTAAGTTACTCTGTGTTGTGTAGAGCACTTGCATGTCAGACGAACAACCAAGAATCCAGGATTGTTCAGTTCATGAGATTGGACACTTCAGCATTCCCAGTCCAGTGCTGGAGTCCCAGGAAAGTTCTAGAGAGCTAACTGGTAGTTTTCCGTCTTCCTTAAAATCCAGAAGCTGTAAGTTTAATACCAAAGGAACGCCTCAGCAAGCATACAGAATTTTCAAGTGAGAAGGAATTTAAATAGTCAAGAAGTCAAAACTTGCTTCTTCCTTGTAGTCTGCCACCAGAGTATGGGTCAGATTTAGGATGGCTCTTCTACCCCCAAGTGAGCCAATCAAGAAAATTCCTCACAGGTGTGTCCAGTCATGTGTGCATTTCAGTTGATTCCAGATGCAGTCATGATGATGACCAAGATTAGTGATAATATATACCCTTCTTAAATTTCATAAAGAGGTTAATACAAGGCACTATGGTGACAGAAACCTCTGTTAACCTGTCATCTGACCACATGATGTGTGTGTCAGGGTACTACAGGCAGAGAGAGAACTCCAAACTATCCAAGGGACTTCAGTTTTGCTGTGTTCCCACTATCGACATGACCTTCTCAAGTTCTAAGTGCCCATCCTCCCATCTACCTGTTTCATCTAGACCTGTGTGTGTCCTTTCATCTCTGCAGCTGGACTCAACTCTAAAGCTTAATTCTCAAATGTGGGCTCTTCGGAGACAAAACTCTTAGCAGTTGCAGTTTCTCCAGCTTTTCCCTGAAGCTAGGTTCAGGTCTGTTATCAACACAAAGAGAGACTCATGCTTACTGATTTCCCAGATCTATCCTTTAGACCTTTTAGAAATTACATTCCTCTTTAACCCCATGCAGTCACTGTAAAAATATATGAAAATTTTATTTATTGTGTGATGTATAAAGTGTATTTTCTAAGATTTAATATTAGTAGTCAAGGTCGAATAAGAGATTCTGAGCTTGCTTCCACCAGGGCTAACAAGGAAGGTAGAAATATTTGGCAAAAAATATCATTCAAAAGCACCTTATTTTGTAAATTTATTGTAATTAATAAACTCTGATATTTTGAAAAGAAAATTACTTTCCACAAATGAATACATTGATCAAATGAATCTGAAATGAACAAATTATGTGTTCATCTATATTTTTGATATAGTACACTTGTGACAGTAAGAAAAATACTAATTGGATTAACTACATTGTTTCCAAGCTTTGAATATTGCATGCAAATACAATGAACATTTGAATATCAGTATGGCCAGTTATCACCCAAAGTCAGGCTCAGTAAATATGTATTTAGAATAAAGGGTATGCTCATATTCAGGTAGTCTGTGAGAAGCTTCACAGGCCTCATCTCCTATCACAGACTAGGTCAATAGTAAGTCATTGGCTTACTTTCATTGAAATCTGTGAGTAGGTAGGACACGAAGAAGACAAAGATGGGTGTAAGGCCTGTGAGACAATCAATTTGGATGAAAATCCAAGGTATATCACCACATTTTCAAAATCCTTTCATGTAGGTAACACAAATTACTCCCATTCTTTCTTGATGTCAGAGAAAATGCTCAAAACATGCTTACCATATTAATTTTTAAACAAATTCTCTTAGCAAAAAGCCTCCTGTCTCTAACAACTTGATTACTGACGGGACTGCCCACACTCCCTAATTTGAAGCTATTCTATACATTAAAGAGTGAAGACAGCGGTAAGATACCATGGAGATATAGTGATTTAGAGTCTTGCCCAAGACACTTCTCCAACAAAAGCAGACAATATCTTTCATGGGTTTGCCTCTTTTCTTCTGTAAGTTCTGAGGCCAGAACCAGTAATATCCAATTATTTAAATCCAATCTGAAACTCCTCAGCATTTCGAGAGCACTGATCAGATCACATGCTCTGTGTGTTTTCTGCGTGTGTGTTTGTCTGTTTATGTACCTACCAGGACTTTTACATCTTCAACTCATTCTAGAATGACAGTATAAAATAAACATTCCATTTCACTTGTCCCTGTGCAATCCTGTTTGTGAATAATTCATCTTATGCTCGCATGCTTGTTTTCTATTCTTTGAGAAAGTCAGATTCTTGTGAACCTCCATCACTGAAGTGTTGATTACCATAATTTTATTTTTTTTTTATGAGAGGTAAGCTCCTTTTAAGATAGAAACTGAAGAGATGCAAAAAAAAAAAAAATGCTCTTTGGAGAAATCTGAAATGCTTTTTGGAGTTAGCTGAGTAGCAGAGAGAACAGAGAAATCAAGAGAACACCACTATTCTTAAGTGGAACAAATATACATCAATGTTTGTGCTCCAGGCTTTCTTCTAAGTATAGAAGATGAAACATAAACAAATGGGATCAAAATACTTGCACATAAGGGTCTTATTCTGTAGAGAGAAGAGACTGAAATAAAAAACACATGTGCATGTTAAACTTAGAATGTAAATGATTTCTGATCTATGAAGAAAGTCACATCAGGAAAAAGGGACCCA
This sequence comes from Arvicanthis niloticus, assembly GCF_011762505.2. Lineage (NCBI taxonomy): Eukaryota > Metazoa > Chordata > Mammalia > Rodentia > Muridae > Arvicanthis > Arvicanthis niloticus. Next base: position 32,996,613 of record NC_047676.1, on the reverse strand, counting down.
GTGGGTAGGTATGGAATTTAACATACATGTCATCTGGGTTTGGCATAGATGGGTCCGGTGCTCAGGACTGTGTCAAGGAATGCAAAACTTTTTTTATAGCAAATTTATCTCCTTGAAGCTATGAAAATCAAAGCGAGTAAGATAGAGTCTGTTTGTTTTTAATTTCTAAGTTTAGGGAAGACTTCACCACTCTTTTAAAGGGAACAGTTGATTAGGTCAGGACCAGCAGGATAATCTCTATCTTGATCAACCCCGAGTTGAACATATTTGAGAGCCTGATGCTATCTGTAACATCCTTTGCAGCTTTTCTGAATGAGACAATAGTATCTTGAGAATGATATGCCAGTGTTTTGCCTCAATCTCTTAGTTAGAAACAATGACAAAGGAATGGCATGATGATCAGCAAATAAATGAAGGAAAGTTGAAAATGTCAGTGAAGCATAGGCTTGATTTAAAAAAAATAATAAAATGGGTAAATTTTTATCTAGATTAGTGCAGAATAAAAAATGCCAACCTCAATTAAATAATAGCATGGTTGGAAGTGGACACATCATAAGAGATACTACAGGGATGTAAAGGAATCTGAGCTGAGATTTTTTTCCTCTGTACAAAGCAATAAAACAAGGGTGCTCATGTTTCCCATTCTTACTTAATGCAGAGGTCTTAGCAAGTGCAGTTAGTCAAGAGAAAGAAAGTCATCCAAATTGGAAATAAAGAAGTTAAATCTTCCATTTCTGCAGATGACATGACAAGTCTAAATGCTCCATTAAAAGGCTGTTACAACAGAAATAAATTGAGTTGTACACAACAAAGTCGACAGACCTAAATCAGCAGCTTTTAGTTATTTTGTTTATTATTGTTGTTGTATATGAGGGTGTGTGTGTGTGTGTGTGTGTGTGTGTGTGGTGAAAGAGAGAGAGAGAGAGAGAGAGAGAGAGAGAGAGAGAGAGAGAGAGAGAGAGAGAGAGAGAGAACGCTTTGGGGAACTGGTTCTCTCCTTCCATTGTGGGAAACAGTGATAAGGTTCAACTTAAAACACTCATTTTCTGTGCACTCTACCCACTGACTGTCTCACTGGTCCAACATTAACATCTTATATAACAGTGATGAAACTAAAAGACTTTGAGAAAGCAATCTTATTTCCAAAACAGACAGGTATTTAGCAAAGTTTTTTAACTGAGGAAGGCATGGGGTTTTTTTTTAATGAAAAACATAAGATACTGCTGAAAGAAATTACAGAGGACATAATAAATGAAAAATTCCAGGAGCTCAGGTGTGATAGGGTTAATTTTGATGACAATGCCATGTTAGCCTAAGTGATCCATAGAATTTATTTAGTCCCATCAAAACACAAATCCTTTCTTCTTGTAAATATAATTTTAAAATTCCTTCAGAAGATTCAGAATAGCCCAAGTGATCCTAAGCAAGTAACTGATTAGAGTCATCACAGAACTGACATGAAAACATACAACAAACTAATCATGATGGTGCTGACATACAAAAATCAATGGAACAGAAGAGAGAAAACAGAAATTAAGCAACACTCACCTAGGCCACAGATTCTTGACAAAGATCTCAGAAATATACATGGGAGAAACAATGCTTTCTCTCTTCAGTAAGGGGTTCTGGCAAGATTGGACAAACCCATTGAGGAGAATTGAAATGGAGCCTCACTCTCACCATCCACAAATATCAACTCAAGATCAATCAAAAGCCAAAAATTTAAATCTTAAACTATGAAATTACTTTGAGAAAACACTACAAAAGATTGCTGAAAGAAAATTTAGATTTTTATGTAGGACCCCAACACCCAGGCAATGAAAATAAAAACAAATGGGATTATATGAAATTAAGAACCTTGAACACAGCAAGGGAAATGGCCAAAAGAGTTAAGAGACAATTCTAGGAATAAGAAAAGATATTTGTGAATGAGTCATCTCCAAGGGTGAATCCTCAAAATCTATAAGAAACTCAAAAAGCCAATCACCAAGAAGTCCAATAAATTGGACTAAGAAGCTAAAATACCTCTCGAAGGAAGATACTCAGTCTCACGAATCAAAGAGATTCAAATCAACTCACAATGGAACATCTCATCTGACTTAGACTGGCTATCATCAAAAGGACAAAAATAACAAATCTGGGGAGGGAGCAGAGGAAGGACAAGTGGTAAGCTGTTGAAGGGAGTGTTCATTAGTAGAGCCACTGTGGAAAACAGTATGATTCTTCAACAACTCAATACAGAACTGTCACATGACCCAGCGTGTCTACCCCTGGGTGAACATCCAAGGTGAAATCATATGCCAAAAGATACCTACACTCCTTTCCTGTTGATCATAGATAAAGTAGATAAAATAGCATTTCAACCTAGAAGCCCTTCAGCAGAGGAAGTAAATGTGTGTTGTAGATGCATAAGCACATATTATTTAGTCATAAGAGTAGAGAAGTTATTCTGACTGTCATTTTCAGTAGCGTGGATGGAACTGGAAGCCATTGTACTGAGTGAAATCAGTTAGACACATAAAGGCAGATATCACGTTTCCACTCATTTGTGGGAAGTGATGACTCGGTCTTGTAGAACTATAGAATGGAGTGGTGGAGACTGGTAAGAGATCAGGGGAATAGACAGTAGCAATCCAATTAATAACACAAAAATACAGGGTGGAGGATTTCTGTCTGGTTCTCTTTAGGTTAGTAGGGTAACAATGGGTTAATACAAGATGTATTTTAAATGACAAGAAAAAAACCAAGATTCTCTAATGAGTAATAATGATTAATATTTGCAAAAAGTAGAAATCCTCTCTCTTCTCTGATTAGGTTATAGCACGTTTGTGTAGATGTACTGAATTAACACAGCATGGCTCATGAACATGAACACATACTGTCTCTCTTTATAAAATCAAGATTTATTGTCTGATAAAGAGCTATGAAAAGCGGGGCAGCTAAGAAAGAAGACCTGCACGTTCAACATCTCCTTGAAACATTTACTTTTTTAAAGTCAACTTACAGCTAGTTGAAAATAAATGAAAGTTCCCATTCTTTAATTATGCTAACCTCATTCCAAGCACTCCCCATTTGCGCAACTGCTGTGTATTTGGCAGCAGAGTTTATGCGTTATTGGGATTGGGCCAAACTTCTCATTCTTCTGTTGACCACATGGATAGAAGTAGTGGAAAACTTATCGTTGGGAGGCTATGGTGCACTGGTCACTGCAGGAACATAACTCCTATAGGTTGAGTTATACATTTAAAAAAAAAAAAAACTTGCCAAAATCTGTCTGATGTCCTTGTTTGTGCAACTGTAGTATACTTCTGTCCACCTTGTCAGTGATTGATGGCAAATGAAGAGAAAGAGACAGAGCTTGTCTCTCACACTTAATGAACAAAATTCTTATGGATATAGGGGTAAGCAAGCTGCTGTAAATGCACAGGAAAATAACAAAAGTCTAGAATAATCTACTTTTACTTGGTGAACTTCTTTAAAATATTTAGGAACCTTTAAAGATTTAAGTGAGTGCCCATGGGCATTCTGACAACTACTAAGATAATTTTCTTTCTTTTAACTATTAATCCAGGTAACTGTATCAAGAGTTTTTGCTATTTCCTTTTAATCCCTTCACATTATCTTCTTAGAACATTAATTAAATGTAATGTGCTAACATTTTTTTTCAGCACTTTTACATTTATTTGCATTTATCTTTATATGCCACCCATGCTTAGCTTTGGTATCAGGATTATGCTGAAGTTTCAATACTCAACATTTACATATACATAGCGTTCTCATTATCCACTGCTGTCTGACACATTTGCTCCAATTTTTCTCTTTGACCCAGGATTTACTTGCGGAGAAAATATATGTGTATGTAATCAGATCCTTGACTCTTTACATTAAAAAAAAAAAAAAAAAAAAAAAAACCAGTATTAATCACCTTAAGCTAAAATTCCCAGGAATCTTCCTTTACACTTTCGGGATATTTTGGACAATTTTTGACTTTTTAAAATTCTGGGCAGAAAGTTGTTTGCTGTTTGTTTATGTTTGTTTTGACATAAGTACTCTCTACATATTCACGATTGTCCTGAAACTCACTGTGTAGACCAGGCCGACCTCAAACTCAAGATCTGCCTGCCTCTGACTCCTGAGTGCTGGGATTAAAGGTGTGCAGTACCACACCTCGCCCTGACAACTTTTGCCTTTTATTCTTAGGATTTCATCTTCTTACACAATTGTGCTTTCCTTCTGTAGCACATACTGATATCTTTGCATTTTTTTTTTTTTTTTCGACATAGGGTTTCTCTGTGTAGCCCTGGTTGTCCTGGAACTCACTTTGTAGACCAGGCTGGCCTCGAACTCAGAAATCCGCCTGCCTTTGCCTCCCAAGTGCTGGGATTAAAGGCGTGCGCCACCACTGCCCATCGATATCTTCACATGTTATGATTTGTATTACACTTTTCTTCTCCTTCATACAAATATGTTTATAATTTCTTGTTAAAATTTGCCAAGCTGCTCTTCCCCACTTTTTCCTTCTTGCTGTTGTTTAAGCTGTAGCACTTGCAAACAGGTCCTATGGTGAATTTTAGTTGTTTCTAATTTTTCTAAGTATTTTAACCTATGTTTCTAAAAGAAAACTCAACCTGCTATTATTTAATAAGTACTGATGTATCTTAACTTCCTGTCAAATTCCCTTACCTACCATTTCATATTACATTTCATAATTTTCTTAAATGACAAGGCCTTCTTCACCTTCCTAAATTCCCTAGTTTGTTCAGCCAACTTATCAGTGTTTGAATCATCCAGTGTTTAACCACTCTCCTGATGATAAAGTTTAGATACAAATTTTCTATAAATGTTACCTTCTCCTCACATCTTTCTCTTCTCACAAACCAAAAAACTTGCATATTTTCTTTTCATTTTTACTTTCTCCTGGCTTCACCTTCCACAACTGTTTTCTCCTTCACAACCATGAGTGAAACAATCTGAACTTTTAATATCAAGTTGTTACTAAATTGTCTCTACTTTTGAAACCATTTTTAGTAATTATTTATTTGTGGTTATGTGAAGCCATCTAAAGTATTGATGATTACCAGGTATTCACTATAAACGTCATCATTTCTTTCCTCCTCATTGTCCTTATATCTTGTGTTTGTTTTTTGAGGTGACCTTGAGAACATTTTTCAAAATGGAAGACTATTTGTTGATCTGAACTGGGTCTCATTGACACGTTACACCTTTCAGATTCAAAGTGAATTGGTTTGGTGTTAGGTCCCAAGTGTCAGTACTTCTTAGTAAGTTTCCCCTGGAGAAACTATTATTTATCCAGGCTGAGTTAGAGACTTGTCCTTGGAATGCTTTCTTGGGACAAAAGCCATAACCAGTTGTAATTGGAGCCAGATGGGGGTAAATATGTAGACTAGACAAGTCAGGATGCTTTCCCCTGACAATGCTGGGCAGCTTCCCCATTCTGGTGTCCCTTGATTCTGAACTAGGACTACCTCTGGACCCTGATTAGGTATCTCTCACCTCTTTATGTACGCTATCAACTCTGTAGTCTTCACCTTCAATCTCCAGTTTTCAGTTGGTTGGTCACTTGGCTGGTTTGATCTGTTTTGGGTGTTTTCTGATAATTGTTTGTTTTTTCTTGCCTGGTTTCTATTAATCTTATCCATATCTTTTTATGAACTAATGTATCAAAGGTCTGAGCTTCTCTTTCCAATAGTCTTAGGAAGGCAGATTATTACTGTTTTATATCACTTTTAAAGTATTGGAAAGGAAAGAAGAGAGAATCTGCCTAATTAGTGATCCCGAAGGACACAGAACAGTCTGCTTATTCGCCAGCACATGGTTGACTTATATTCATATTTTGTTATATCTTATGCTAATTTTGTCTGAAACAATCAAAAGTTACATCATTTTCCTTCTATGTACACCTTCCTAATCTCTTCATGTCTCCAAGTCTGTACCTGTACAGTGCTTCTCAAATAGCTGACCCAACATTAATTGTTCATATTTACTGATATGTTTATCTTGTCACCATCTTTTCTTTATACCTAACCAAGCTAGCATCTGTTATTTCTTCGTATTTCTCTCTGATGACCCTTTTAATGTTTTTCTACTAAGGACATCCCTGACTCACTGAGTGTATTCTTGCCATTTCCTTTGAACACAGTTGGCTCCGGTTAGTGCCAATACTTTGAGGGCAAATCTCAGTCTCTGTTTATAAAACAAACACCCAGTGGTCACCATGTCCAAATAGTTTATCACACTTGAGACATTGTCAGTCAGTTCAGACCAGAAGCTCATGAGATCAGAATCTCCATAGCCTGTTTCCAAAAACACACACTAGCCCCCTTGTTCCTGGGGCATGCTTTTTTCTCCTAGCAAAATCTGATTATTCTAATTCCCTGGGATCGACCCCCTGACAGTGTTAAAGAGTCAAGGTCTGCCTTTGTCTGGTCCCTGTGTGGTGGAACTGACTTGCAAGTGTCATACACACTCATGCTTACAAATGTTTTTGTTAACATCAAACTTATAAACACATATATCTGTGTATATCTAATATGTCAGGACCATGATCAGTCTGAAGGCATGGGCTCATCCAAGTTTGGACAAAAAGGCAAAAGTTCTTCCAATGCACAAATCACTGTAAAACAGCATGCTTGTGACAGAGCCTCGCATGTGTCTGAGGTAACCTTCATACCAGACACACAATCTGAACAGTTCTAACAGTATTTACAATCCACATGTGACTTTTTTCAGAAAGTATTTGTGCCAAATACATGGCGTTTATGAGAATTTGTGTTATGATAATGAATTTGATGTTATTCCTAATTTGATGTTATTCTAAATTCTTGATGTAAACAGGACCTGACAGAGATCAGACCAGTTACTCAACCCTTGGTATGTTACTGGGGAAATCAAGTCATTTGGCATGTTTGCATTATGCTAAGACTTTTCTAAGTATTTTTAATATAATATAGCTGCAGTAGACATTTTATTCTTGTTAATTTATTTCTCTGTGTGTGTGCAAAGTATGTGTGCATGTGTGTGTGTGCATGTATCCATGTGCATGTATCCATATGTGCATGTGTCCATGTGTGCATGTATCCACATGTGCATGTGTCCATGTGTCGATGTGTCCATGTATGGATGTGTCTATGTATGGATGTGTGCATGTGTCCATGTGTCTATGTATGGATGTGTCCATGTGTGCATGCGTCCATGTGTGCATGTGTCCATGTGTGCATGTGTGCATGTGTCCATGTGTGCATGTATGCATGTGCGCTTGTGTCCATGTGTGCATGTGTCTATGTTTGCATGCATTTGGAAACTAGAGGTTAATGTCAGGTTTCTTCTTTTCTTGCTTTCCATTTTTCCTTTTCACTCTTTTTTTTTTTTTTGAAAAAAAAATCATACAATATATTTTGAATAGTTTCCCCTCCCACAACTCTGCTCAGATCCTCCAGCCTTCTCACCCACTCACACCCACACCCTTTCTTGTCATCTCTCCTTAGTTTTGTTTTTTATACGTTGTATATGCTTGGTTGGTTGGGTTTTGCTTTTGCTTTGCTTTGCTTTGCTTTGCTTTGCTTTGCTTTGCTTTGCTTTGCTTTGCTTTGCTTTGCTTTGCTTTGCTTTGCTTTGCTTTGCTTTGCTTTGCTGTGAAACAGAGTATCAGTGTAGCCCAGGCTGGCCTGAAACTTTCAGCACTCTGTCAGCCTTAGACTCTCAAGTGCTGGGAGGCATGAGGCAGCACACCTGCATGATGAGATGTATTTTAAACAAACAAGGACTTTTTCACAGTGGTGGGGAAAGAAGTAAGTTCAACTTTACCAAATTAATGTGAACAGTGGTGCTAGTCCACCTTTAATAACTCTGTCAAATGACTTCAGAACCTGCTCTTAACTCATGGTCTTGAATCTCATGATAAATCATTCAGAGTTAAGTATGTGTCTAAGTTCTTGTAGGGAAAAAACCCATAATATGTAAGAAATTCCTCCTATTTCCTCATTTTGTTTTTTCTCATACCTTCACTCTGGTCTTTGAAATGGGCACCATTTAAAATTGCTCATGTGTAATGATTTGTTTATCTTAATAAATCCAGAAGACATTGGCATTCATTACATCATTTTTATATTAAGGAAACTAAAACTCACAGCTAGAAGCCACATATAGTCCATCTTGTCACAGGTATCTTTACCTTGGACATACTGCTTTGGCCCTTACAGACTGCTCCCAGACCTGGTATTGCTATAAGGAATACTCAACCCAGCATCCTGACTCAAACTTTCTTCTCTTTCAGAAGGTCTATGGTGACCTAAAATTTGCATGACCCCCAACTTAATGCTCCAAAAGTTCCACATAGGCTACCCTGTTGTCAGAAGTTCCATAGTGTATGGGCATTCATCACTGTCAAAATTTACAAGTCCTAGAGTTTACTTGAGTTCCATCTTACTAAAGATAACGCTTAAAGATTCCACTTTCCATGCCCACTGGAGCGGCATGAATTTCTCACCATAGGCCTCTGCATCAGAGCGTAGTATCTAATGATGCTGCTCTTTAATAGCATAGATCTGAGGTACATACATACATACACACACACACACACGCACGCACATGGGGTATGAAAATGAAGACTCATTTTAACTCATTAAGAAACATTTAGTTGCAATTAGAGTCATGTTTAAAACGGAAATGGGAGGGAGAGGAAGGAGGAAATCAAAGGGGATAATTTGGGGAAGGAAAGGAAGAGGACATGAGAAAAGATGAGGAGAAGAGATCAGGGGAAGAAAGGCAAAAGGGGAGGAGAAGTGACAAGGGAATGGGAGGAGGGGAGAGAGAAGAGGAAAGGGAAGAAGGGAAGGGGCCTGTAGGGGAGGGAGAGGAAGAAGAGAAGAGAAACAACGCTTCTATATTGTTGGTATACACATAATGGTGCATCTATTGTCAAAAATGGTACCATGGAGACCCTGCAGAAGAGAAGGCAGGAAGATTGTAAGAATGGTGATGGAAGGAACCAAAAAAGCAAGGTCTTCTAGTCACAGCAATGCTGACTCTCATATGAACTCACAGAGACTGGCAGCTTGCACAGGGCCTGCACCTCTCCGAGCACTAAGAGGGGAAGTGGAGTCAAGGCCCCATCCTTAACCAGAAGCTAGCTTCAATTAGCAACTGCTCACAAAGGAAAGTTTTAATTTTCTCCAGAGGAATCTGACTGTATATTTAAACCACGCTTAGGCCAGGCCCTGTGACCATCAGTAGATGGCTAACACAAAACAAACTTAATATCTTTGGAGGGGTTTTGTCTCATAATGCTTTGTCTGGGTAGGTTTCTTACCTTAGATGTCTTTTGTTATATATTATGGTCTTCAACTTTGTGTTTTTATGGGAGTCTGTGTGTGCAAATTGTGTGTCTGTGTCTATATGTGTGTCTTGTGCTTTTAGGGCTATTGTTTTCTGTTTATTTATTTGTTTTAGTTTTTATTTATTATTTTTAGATGATTTTTTTCAGAGAGAGAAAAAGAGTAGATTTGGGTTGGTAGAAGGTAGGGAGATGGAAAGAATCTGGAAGAAATTGAGGAAGAGAAAATTGTGATCAGAATATATTGTATTTTTCAAAATCTCTTTTAAAAAAATTGTCCCTTGGTTCCTCCAAAACCTAAGCACAGAATTACCTTATGATTCAAAAATTATTCCTTTGGGTCGATATCCAAAAGAATTGAAAGTGAGGCCTCTGAGATGTTTATATTCATAGAGATGCTATTCCCAAAAACTATGGGTAGAAGCAACCCAATAATCAGTTAGATACACTAACTAGGATCTATATTTACCAGGCAATATAATTCAACCTCCAAAATAGAAATGTGTCAAAACTTTGGGCTCATGCTACAACATGGATAAAATTTCAATATATTAGACTAAATAAAAACTGTAGACACTGAGCAGCTGGCTTGGTTTTTATTGCAGAGGTTGCTGTACTGACTAGAAAGAAGCCGGAAGCAATTAGTGATGTGTTGGGCAGACAGTGCCTGGAAATGAACTGGTCTCAGGTTAGTGTAAACTGCACCATTCCAGCCCTGAAGCACTGCCTTAAGTTCCCTCCCTCCCCTGTCGTGGCAGACACATCATTCATTCATTTGGAACTCAGCAGGAAGTATGTCAGGAACTATGTTGGAGGTAGTAAGGGGAAAGAAAGGCCATGGTGAGGGTTGTAAGTCGCTCATCCGTGTTACAGTAGAAACAGACGCTAGGTTTAAAAGGGAATGTTAGCATTAAATCAGGAAGGCAGGAGCACAGGGAAGGAGCTTGCAGTTGGGTATGAGATAACCAAGAGGACTTGATAAGAGACAGATGGGCCAGCTTCTGCAGGCTGGTTGTCTAGCCCCACCCTTTTCTTCCGGGAAATACTTTGCTCATTAACATATTCTTCTGGTAATGCATCTTATTGTAACAGACTAAGTAAGGATGACTTCTAAGAAAACCTCCCCCATTTCAGTAAAGAGCTCCCAGACCATCCTGTAGACTCGACATCGATTGAGAACTACCACAGCGATGTGTTGATACTGTGAGAATGAAGATGCCTTAGCATACATAATTAACAGAGCTTGAAACACCTGCAAGGTCAAAGGCTAACAATACTGAGCAAGTAACCAACAGCTAGGTGCAGTCAAGGTCAATAACTAACGAAACAGGGGTTGAGCAGCCCATGAATAGCACATAATCATGGGCTGGGTAAGCCTGCATTGGCAAGCAACCAACCTCAGTGAAACCTATCTACCAGTTTCTACCAGTGGTTCTCAACCTTCCTAACACTTCGACCCTTTAATACAGTTCTTCATGCTGTGGTGAACATCAACCATGAAATTATTTTGTTGCTACTTCATATCTTGCTACTGATATGAACCATAATATAAATATCTGATATGTAGGATATCTGATATGCAATTCCTGTGAAAGGGTCGTTGGATCAAAAGGGTCGAGACCCACAGGTTGAGAACCAATGCTCTAGACAGTGGCAGCCTTTCTGCAGTTTCTCTCAGCTCTTGATTTTTCAGTTTTGTCACTTTTCACTAGTATCTCTTAATACATATTTGCATTCCAGTCTGTTTTCTTCCATGACAATCCATGCCTTTAATTTTCATTGGCATGACACAATGAACATGGTAGATGCTGACCCAGGTTGAGTTTTGTGACTAGGGCGTAATGGGTACCCTATGCCCTTGGATTAAACACAGTTAGGGCAAGAAAGGTCCTGCCATGATCAAAATCCTGATATATATATATATGGTGTGTGTGTGTATGTATACATATATATGTATATGTATATATGTTTTCAAAACTGCTAACCGCATCCCAATCTACACTGAATAAAATAAACAACCCTTCAATGTCCTGAGATTCTTGTATCTCCTTAGAGGAACACTACTGGCAACTATAGAGATGGGGGAAGCAAAGAAGTTCCCTGCCAGGCCATTTCACAGAACCAGCCCAGACTTTCTTATCTACCTACGATGCAACTGGAACATAGATGGACTTTGGTACTGTAGCAGGTACAATATAATTAGATAGTTGCAGTGGCTAAACTTCCAAGTATGAGACATTAGAGATGCAAGCAAGGATTTTCAAATACATAATTCTAATGTCTAATATGCTTTTAAAATTGCATTAAAAACTCTCCGAACCGAGCAAACCCTGCACCACCTCCCACAGCTAAGCAATATGAAGAGAACCACATAGTTTGAGGACTTAGATGCAGAATAAGACCATAGAGGAGCACAGTACAAGATGAACCATTGGCACCCAGAGATCCAGAAAGGGTCTCAGGCTTGACTGCAGTGCAGGTCAAAACAGATACCCCAAAACATTTTGAGCAGTATGCTGACTTGATTCTTAGGAGCTTTAGTCACAGACTTGCCTTTCCTGAAATTGAGGCAAGGGGCAGGGGGGAGGTTTCAAAAGGAAATCAGGGGCTCTATGTAAAACTCCCTAAGAACTTCAAACAAGAGGCAGAGCCATACAGCCTTGATGGGGCCACAGCAGTGTTTGGCTTTCTCAAAAAAAGGTCATCCTAATGAAACATAATGGAATTCTCATGACCTACTGACTCTGTTACATAAATATCTGAAATTATTTCTAAGTCAGTGTGTGACCAATTGCTTTCTTATTATTCATATATAAGACTCCAGCTTCTTGGGATTCCAAATCTCTGAGCAATCTTCTAGCATCAGCCCCACAATGTCTCATTGTTTTCTAGTGAAGACTCATCTTCCTGTGACTCTTCCCAAGTTTGTTATTCATCCCTTTCTGTTCCTCCTGGCTGTTTTCTCCCCCTCTCTTCAGACACTCTAATGTTTTGAATTTCTCACACTGCGAAACACAGACAGATGACTAAGACAGGGGCATTTCCTTGACTGGATTGTGTTTTCTACAAGAGCACTAACCAGAGAGCAACCCTTATCACCACCTACTTCTAAAAATAGTCGTGTTTAGTGTTGCTTGTGGATTCCACTCCATCAGTGGAATGTGCTTGCTTTTCAAGTACAAAAATACCCATGGTATAGTTCCGTTTTCAAAGAAGAAGTCTATTATAAAGACAATGGTAGCATGAACTAGTCCAACAAAGAATTAAGTATCCACTAGCTGGAGGTAAAAACCATCCCTGTGTTGATATTCTCCTGAATCTGAGATAGGTAAATAAGGACCCAAGCCTGACTTCCTTGTTTGCACAAGAAAGTTTTCTCAAGTATAAAACTTATCCATAGATTATGTTTACTTAATATAAAGTTATTAAATAACAAACCTGAAGAATAGAAAGAGCACGTTGTTCTGATTCTGGGTAGTTTTTTCAGCGTGTCCTCTGTTGCAGTACATCATAACTTAATTAATTTTCCCACATTTGGCTGCAGCTCCCTACAGGCCACAGAGGCTTAGAATCTAGTCACTACTTAGGGAGCTGTTTGTTTGGTTTTGTTTTGTTTTGTTTTGTTTTGTTTTTGATGTTGCTTTTGGAATAATGGAAATAGGAGTTCATGATAAAAGTAAGCGAGGGAAATTTCCCCCATAATAAACATCACATTCTAAAGTTAATATGAGACTCGGGAGTGTGAACAGAGGTCTACCTTGCAAATGTTTCATCTTCCAACTTTGACTTGCATTGCCTTTCTTTGGGCAATTTCAGCAGATGCAAAGCAATGGAGAATCACAATTAATTTCCCTGATGGTTTGCCTGGAATTTCCCATCATGGCCCAGTTTGTGCCTACTATTACCTACCACAGCCAATACCAAGGCACAGCAATTCTTTATTCTCTCTCAATCTCTATTTGAAGATTATTTGGTAAACATTCCCACAGAAAACCATTTCGATGTATTTTGTGTCTTTGACAGGATAATTGATTTATTGTCATATATTCTTTTCTATTCCCTATCATAAAGCTTCTAAGTCTAGGCATATTTCACATATATTTTGGTTAGAGTATTTTTTATACAGGAGAGTGTCTGCTTATATTGTTTGACATTCACAGCATCATTTTAGAAACATGATGGGGATTCTTGTCATGATATAAAACGCATTATAATTTTATTTCCTTAACACAGAAGGAAACAAGGTATGAGCCAGGCTTTCCATGCTGAGCTTCTGACTTCTAGAAATTATTTGCCAGTGTTCAGAGGAGAGGCCAGGGATTCATGAGTGGTAAAAATGACACAAAGGTAACCACTGGACTCTAATTTTATGAAACTAATTGAAAAAGACTTGGAGCAGAAGCACAAATGTCCCAAGCACTGGGAGCAATTACACCATGACATTTATGTGAAGATGAGAACAGAGAGGCAGGCCCCACCTGGAAAGTTAGAATTAAGAACTCTGGGTTCCAGGATAAGGGGAAGAGAATGTACTGATAGACAATGGAGCCTTAGTGATATCTTTTTGAAAGAGTAATTGGAAAAGCTTGCTTGGGTGATATAAGAACAATGTCAAAAGTATCCAAAATGTAAACCTCTAATTAGGGAGTAAGGATAAATATGAAAGGAGGAGAGGGTGAAATAGTGATAAAGATGTCTGAAAAAAAATCATAAGGAATCATACCATTACCTGTCTACTTTAAAGTGCCTATAATACAAATTAAATAAAAATTTTCCCATATGGGTGAACAATGCTCCCTCCAAGAGCCATAAACTACATTAAAAACAAAAAAACAACAAAAAAAGACAAACAAACAAAACAACTGCAGCAGGCATGAGAAGGCCTCTTTTGAGATGATTAGGGTTGTCCAAAAAAAAAAAAAAAAAAAAAAAAAAAAAAAAAACTCCCAAAAGATTTCCAAAACATACAGGCTATTGCTATTGTCTTTGGTTGCCATCAGAGGTGAAAGGGTAGTCCCTATTGCAGAAGACATGCACTTAAGACACAGGGCTTAGTGGTCCCTGAGCTTGAAATAACCTGAAAGCTTTCTCCCTGAGGACTATCCTTTATGGCACCAGAAGTTGCCATGTAAGCTTCCAGCGGAGGAAAGCAACCAAAAGCCCTACCCAGCTATGATGTTCTAAACAACGATGGCCACAAGAATATCTCAATAGTAACCAGCTGCTCTATAATTAGACATAAGGCCTGCTCAACAGGAGGGAAACTGTACCTGGTACTGAAAGCCTATCCAACTACCCAGGGACAGTGAAGTCATGGATCTTGAAAGAGAACCTATAACCACCATGTTACTAAACCAGTATAATCCCTGACTATGCTCTAAATACCTGTCCTTATGGCCACAGATAAGTGTATCCCTCACCTCCCATCAGAGAAACTTCTCTTTGCAACAAACAAATTACAGAAAACCACAACCAGTCGCAATGCAGAGTTGTGGAACCCAGTCCCAATAGGTACATCTACAAAATAATCCCACACCTAAGACTCGGAATCATTGTGGAAGACAGAGTGGAAATTTTGTAGGAGCCAGAGAAACAGGGAGATTGGTTTGTACTTCTGTCTCCAAGGAATGTCAGATGCTACACTCATGAAGTCTCGCCAATATGGCTGCTTAAACATGAGCTGAACAAAGACAATAATAGTAAATAGACATGCTAACATGGTCAGAGGGTAGTCCAGGAGGCTTCAACCTACACAAAGAACTACAGTAACTAAGGAATGCTGAGAGTGAGAGGAATAGTCTTTTCCAGGGAAGAACACACCAATTGGTTATCCAGCACCACATGGATAGCCCTGAAAACATCCATGGAAATAACATTATACATACTGGGAAGGTTGTGATTTATGGATTTAGGGGAACACACCCATATATATTTTTAATTTTTATATATATGTATGTATATATATATATACATATATATACACACATATATGTGTATATATACATATATATATACTCGATTATATATAGTATATATAAATCAATTAAAATATATATGGGTGTTTTTTCTTTTTCTTTTTTTTTTTGGTTTTTTTGGTTTTTTTGTTTTGTTTTGTTTTGTTTTGTTTTTTTGTTTTTCGAGACGGGGTTTCTCTGTATAGCCCTGGCTGTCCTGGAACTCACTCTGTAGACCAGGCTGGCCTCGAACTCAGAAATCCGCCTGCCTCTGCCTCCCGAGTGCTGGGATTAAAGGCGTGCGCCACCACCTCCCAGCTGTGTTTTTTTCTAAATACATAAATTTTTCATTAATTGATATATTTTTTTAAATGAAAAAAAAACAGGCTATAAATTTGAAAGAGTATATGAGAGGATTTGGTGGATAAAGAGAAAGTGGTAGTGTCATCATTATATTTAATCTCAAAAAAGAAAGGATATTTTAAAAATCTAGACAGAACTTAAGTGTAGCGTCTTTGAAATAAAAATGAAAGATGCAGTTGTAAAAATCCTCAGGTGCCCCCTACTGGTGAGAAAAGGGGATACACAAGGGAAAGTATTTTGTCAATAGTCCTGTGCAGCTAGGATAAAGCACGGACCAAAAAATGCTTACTAGAAATGAAATAAAGCCCAAAATATATTCAAACAATGCCATTTAACGGTTGGTAGTGATATCCTCTGCACCATGGCAAGCATGTAATATAAAAAGGTTTATTTAATTAAAAATAGAGAAATTTTAAAAGAAATCCTTTCTAATGGTTAAAGATAAGGGTATAAGCATCTGCGAACATCTTTTCAAACATCTGCAAATAGTTTTTAAATGTTTAATATCTTTTCAGCTCAATTTTTTTCACAATAAACCCGAATAAGACTAGTTTAGGTCATTGTCTGGGCGGGGGAAGCAAAGTCCCCTCTGAAAGGTAAGACAGGAGGCCACATGAAGAATCAGTTGGTGATCTCCCAAAAGATACGCCCTCATCCCTTACAAACCTCAGATCCAGCTGCAAACTTTAGTAAGACAGTGATTCCTCCAGATGATTGATGAGCAGCAGAAAGGAACCCCGGTCTCCCTACATATGATCAGGGGCTAGGGCTGTCACCAAAGAGAAAAATAATCAGCCTAAAGTTGAAAGCTTAGCTACACGGAGGAACTGAACAGCAAACTACCTGGGAGCCCAGTTTGCACCTGCTATAGCCCAGGGTCAGACAGAGCCTTGGAGGCAGCCGCAGAGAGCAGGAGGACCCACTCATAATAAGCCGAAAGTTTTAGGGAACAGGGAGCCCACCTCAGACAGCAAGGTTTACATGGAAAGCCATGCTCAGTGGGTGAAAACCAAGCTCCTACGCTGAAAATAGCACAGGAAATAATAGCATTGGAAAGCCCAGAGCAGAAAGAGCCATGCTGGAAGGGGTTGTAATACCTGCTCTCAAATTACACAGTAAACCCGTAGTGACAAAGACAGCGTGATACAGACGCATAGACCAATGGACTTGAATAAAGAACAAGAAAAAAAAAACCACACACACACAGCTTCAGCCATCTAAGTTACTGATAAAGACGACAAAAAGCACACATTGGAAAAACTACAGTCTCTGAAACAAATTTTATATCCACATACAGAGAAATGAAACTAAATTCCTATCCTCTTTCCATCCACCGCCAGTGACTGCTTGTTTCCCCTTATTCAGATTTAGAGTTGAGCATCCTCCCTTAGAACCTCCTTCTTACCCATTTTTGGGGTCTGTGGATCATAGCATGGTTATCCTGCACTTCATAGGCAATGTGCACTTATAAGTAAGTACATACCGTATGTGTCCTTCTGGCTCTGGATTACCTCAGGATGATATATATTCTCAAGTTCTATCCATTTGCCACGAAAAGTCATGGTGTCTTTGTTTTTAATAGCTAAGTGGTGTTCCATTGTGTAGATGTACCACATTTTCTTTATCCTTCAGGTGAGGGGCATCTAGATTGTTTCCAGTTTCTGGATATTATAAATAAAGCTTCTGTAAACATATTGAGCAAGTGTCCCTGTTGTATAGTGGGGCATTTTTTGTCTAACAGGGACTTTTAAAGACAGAGATTAATACTGTTTTCTGCTGCCCAGCAAACAGTAATTGTTAGCTTATTTAAAGCTCCCTCCCCACCTTTAGGAAATGTTGTATACAGTTTATTTTTTTTCAGAGTGCATATATTAATGCAAAAACTAGTATGGTTATTTGTCAAGGATTTCTGAGATACAAATCTAGATTTTTATTCTTCCTGTGCCATTAATTTTTTTTTACTTTATATTAAAAGTATTACTACGTTACTCCCCTTCTCATTATTCTCTCCCACCACTTCCATAGTTGCATTCTGTCTAATATTTGTGACTTCTTTGTTATTATACATCTATATGCATATATATGTATGTATATGTGTATGTGTATAGGTGTGTATATATATACACATATATGTATGTGTATTATATATATATATATATATATATATATACACACACACATACACCTTTCTGTGAGATACACACACACACACACACACACAAATACAGCCTGCTGAATCTGTTTAGAGTTGTCTGTACCACTGGAATTGGATAACCAATTAAGGCTCTCATCTTTGGGGAATATATTAATTCTGCCTCTCTCAGCAGTCATTAGTTACCTGTAGGTCTTTATCTTGGTGTGGAGCCTTATGGCATTTTGCCCATCCATGCTGGTGTGTCAGCTTATGTAGTCCTTGTTCATGTCTTGTTAAGCAACCATATTGTTGAGATTTTACAGGTGCAAAGTCCATAGAGAAGAAACCATATCACGACAGACATGCTGATCCTCTGGCTCTTATAATCCCCTCCCTCATCTTCTTTGTGTTCCCCGAGCTTCAGATGCAGGAGCTGTGTCGAAGATGTAGGCAGTGGGCACCTCCAATCAGTTGTTCTCTATATCTTGGCCAGTTTTTGTTTCCTTAATGGTCACTGGCTGATGCAAAGAGAAGCTTCTTTGATGAGGGGTAAGAATTATACCCACCTGTCAATAGGATGATAACTATTTGAAATTCAAATAGAAATTACTCTGATTTAGTAAAGGGGGAGCAGAGGGTTCTTCTTTAAGATTCATGACCTGATTGGCCCAGGTCTTGGCTAGATTTCTCTCCTGTTGAGCAGGTCTTAAGTCCAATTAGACAGCCAATATAATCTATGCAGTTCAGCATCTACTCTTAGATGAATCTAGGTTGTGCCAAATTAACAATTAAGGTCAACTATGACAATGAGTTAGAGGCCAGCCTGGGCTACATAAGATTCTGTCTCAAGTATCTATTATTGCTAGTATGGTATGGCCCCTGGCTTCCTGTTATAATTCTATAGCATGGTCAATAGCCTATAATGAACACACAGGCAGATGGCCTGAGCAAATTTTGAAGTCTTGCTTTTTTGTTGTTGGATTTATTAACATTGACCAGTAGCAAATCCTAGACTATTTTAAGTAGTTTGTGTGCCTAGTAATGTGCAAGAGCGTTCCTAAGTTTACATGTGATAGAACTCATGGTTATGTGAAAGGCTCACAAAGGGAAATCCCCTCAGATGGTTCTATAGTCAGCACCAGAAACTGACGAGATTTCAGTTCCTGGTTGTTACATTTTCTAGAATGTCAAAAAAACATAAAACTTTTTAATATAATACCTTGGATATATTTTTAAAATGTATCAAAATGTTGATCATTTTGATATATCAATATCAAATCAATATATTAAAATATAATGTCTATCAAAAACGTTGACTTTTTTGATAGCTAATATTCTAATGTGATAAGTATTAGTAATTAGTATTCTAATTATTGAGTGTATTGCTATATCCTAAAACTCACCTATTGGAAGGCATTTTGAATTACTGGTGATCATGAACAAAGCCACTATGAACACAAAGTAATGTGGGAAGCACTGTTTTAGCAGTGTCTAGAGCAATGCACCATTGGCTATAGATTTTAGGAAAAGAAGAAATATCTAAAAATTAGCCATCTAAGCATCCAAGTTAGGAAGCAAGAAAGAAAAAAATAAACTAATCAAAAAAAAAAAAAAAAAAGACTAGAAACTACGAGAAACTAGACTATAAACCAGTGGATGTGAAAACAAAACAAAACAAAAACAAAACAAAATTTAAAACCCCTATAGACTAGGGATATGGCTCAGTAACATACTTGCTATGCTAGTATGAGAATGTGTTCAAGTGTGCAGAATGTGTGTCAACCTGGGTTTATAGGCACATGTCTGTAATCTCAGTGTCTACAGCAAGATGGCAGGCAGAAGAGGCAAATTCCTGGAAGTTCACAAGCCAGCTAACTCAAGATTGTCCTCTGTACATCATAGGCATGCCACAGAACATGTATGCAATAGACATGGATGTATACACACACACACACACACACCAACAGAGAAAAAGCGATGAAACCAAAGTTAGTTCTTTGAAAATTAATAAAATCAACAAACCTATTGAGAATAATAGGATAATAAAGAATAATAATAATAAATAAGAAGGATAGACTGAGAAAGAGAGAGGAAAGAAGATAGATCACAGAATCACCCTCTGTATGTAGCCACTGAAAGGATAAGAGAAACACGATCAACTCTATTACCATACGTGGATAGCTTATGAAGTGTACCAGTTCCTTTAAAGATATATGTGCCAAATTTCAAACAAGAAAACTTTAAAATTAATAGAAATTAAAGCACTGTAGTACATTCCTGTAGTCTCAACATGCAGGGGTAGAAGCAGAAAATTATACATTTGAGGTCAGAACTACATGGAGAGCCCATATTGCAATGAAATTGAATGAATGACTTTATAAAACAGAAGTACAAGGCTGGAACTTATTAAATGGTGAATTCTCTCAAAGATTTAATGAAGAAATTATATTTGTTTTTTTATATTCTCTCCTTGAATAGAAAAACAGCCAGAATATTTCCTGCTTCTGTTTAAAAGCCAGCATTTTCTATAACCCTGCAGTGACATTTCAAATAAAGCAAATTATAGACCAATATATTTCATTAATAATTCTCAGTAAAATATTGGCAAGCACAAGCCAACAATGTATAAAAGAAATACATACCACAACCAGAAAGGATTTATTCAAAAAACAACAACAACAGCAACAAAGCTGAATCAACACTCAAAGCCAACTGATACATCCATCAAATCAACAGGTCAAACAAAAAAACAAAAATCTCATAATCATAGCCTATCAGGAAAAGGATTTGAAAACACCATCACTCATTTATGATTTCTAAAAGCAATTGTTTCAGTAAACTGGTGTGGAGAAGAATAGTGTTCACAGAAACACACACACACAGACAAACACAAACACTGTCAACATTATACTTTATTTATGCATACCTTTTTGTCTCTATTTCAATCTAAACTTCATGTCAGGACTCTGAAGATGGACTTGGGGATCACTGAACCTTTTCTTCCTCTTTTGATTGTGGCCACATTGAATAAACAGATCTCATTTCTGCTTTTCCCTGCATCTTGTCTCTTTAACTGACCTATCGTGGAAAGCTCTAGTTTACCTTGTTGTGGCTACCAGAGCCCAGGCTTTGGTTCTAAAACTCTAGTAACAAGCTGAATTCAGAATTCTGAGCATCCTCAATGAACGTGCTATGTGTAATAGACATGAGATTTGATTTTAATAATCTCTTGAGAAAGTTATACAAACCACTAGGTTGGAAGAGCTCCATCCATGATGGGTGGTCCCCATTCTGATGTGCCACAAATGGAGATGTCAGGCTGAGTGTACTGATGACCACTAAGTGGGAACTGATATTTATGGCTTCCATTTTGTTTCTTATAAGTCTAAACTAACATGATGTACAAACCTCTGAGATAAATAGCCTGATTATTTCTCAGTTAGACTGTAATCATGCAGGCCTGGTTTTTCTGTAAGACACACTGTTCCTTCTTAAGAGTGCACTGGACTCCTACACAAGCACCTGTGGGTTGTTTCATTTCTCCAGTAAGGCCACTGTAGCATTTACTTGCATAATGTTGAACTTGGATATTAAAGCTGATTGGATTTTAACTAGAGGACATTTGGTTCTCCATGAACACAGGGAACTAGTGTTAAAGCAAGAACATTAAAGGCTTTAAAATCACAACATAAATAAATGTTAGAGCTCTATTCTTCCCACCTAAAACTACATAATTTTCTTGCCATAAGAAAGCTACCATTAGAAAAAAAGCATGAAAAAGGAACATGACATCAAAAGTGTTAAAGATTTACATATTTTTGTTTTTACTTAGAATATTTGTGCTTGGGTAGTGGTATGCCTTGTAAGAACTAAGCTAACATAATTTGAGTTTTGAGTCTAAGTCCTGCCTCTCACCTCCAGTTAACACTTGAGCAAAATGGGAAATTTTCAAAGTCCACACAATCTTGAATAGGTACCATTTCTTCGTGAGACTTTCTACCTTTAAAATATGGATGCCATCAACAACATAACATCTTTCCCTATCCAGAGGCTCACTGAAACTCAGTTTTATTTCAGAGTTGAAGGAAATGAAAAGTAGCCTAGGTTTGTCCTAAGTAACTCAAGAAATCCTTTGAAAATCACTCCATCCTTCCTTGTTCTTGTTCTTCTGTCTTCTTTCCCTACTTCTATTCCTGTCCCTCCAAAGGAAAGTTACCTAGTGGTCAACAAAGCATTGTTTCCTGTTTGTGAAAAAGGTAGTGTATCTTGTCTTGGGTGGTTATGAAAATAGTGAGTTGAAAAGCAAGAGGAACCAAAGCTAGACCAAGCAAAGAAATTCATGCTAAATGAGGAGTTACTATTACAGTAAAGGCTGAGCATGCTCTAAAATCCCCTCTGAGTTCCCTCAAGCACTTGGTATTGCTCTCCTCCAAGGGTGGCAAATGCTTTCTTAATTCACTCCCCCATCTAGACAGAGAAGAGTAAAGACATTTCAGTGGAATGGTTGAAATAACAGAATACAATGAATGAAACAGAGTTCCATATTTTAATCTAAGACTCCGGTAACAACATTGTTATTTTTTTCCCTTTTGTACTTTAACACTTGGACTTCAGCTGTAGACAGCGAACACCTTCTGGCTTTTGTATAATTCTTTTATTAAAAAAAAAATAGAGACAATAAGATTAATAAGAAGAATGGATAATTTCTAATGTCATTCACTAGAGAATATGTGTGTGTGTGTGTGTGTGTGTGTGTGTGAGAGAGAGAGAGAGAGAGAGAGAGAGAGAGAGAGAGAGAGAGAGAATGAGAAATTGTTTCTCTCTTTTCATCATGTGGATTCAGAGGATCAAACCAAAGTCATCAAGCTTGGTAGCACAGATCCTTAGTCACTGAGTCATCTTAGAAGCCCAATTATACCTAAATTTTATTGAAGGCTGACTGAATAAAACTTTATACTTAAGTGACCTGAACCTCTCCTTTCAACAGACTAGTAATGAAGCACTGGTACCATCCACTTGGCCAAAGAAATCACATCTCGGTGAAGCCAGGTAAATCTCCCAAGAAATGAGAAGAGCCAGGCTGTCCTCCTCAAAGACTTCTAACCTCTCTTTCAATAGTTGCATTATGAACAGTAAAATTAAATGAACTACAAAACTAAAAAAGACATTCAGAAAACATGAATTGTTTTCTACGTTGTTGTGAGTTTACTACGTCAGAAACACAGATGTGTTTGTGTCTTTACACAATGTCAGAATTTATTGACATCATAAGCTGTTCACCTAAGGAAGTCAGGACGTGAAGTCAAACAGGACCGGAACCTGGAGGTATGAGCTGATAGAGAGGCCATGAAGGGATGTTGCTTACTGACTTGTTCCCCCATGGCTTGCTCACCCTGCTTTCTTATAGACCCAAGACCACCAGCCCAAGGATGGTACCACCCACAAGCGTCTGAGCCATTTCTATCAACCACTTACTAAGAAAATTCCCTAAAGCTCCATCTTATGGAGGCATTTTCTCAATTGAGATTACCTCTTTCAGATGACTCTAATTTATGTCAAGTTGACATAAAACTAGCCAGCAAAACAAACTACAACAATGATCAGTATGAAAAGATATCCCTAAAGGTACAACAGAGGCTCTCATATCCTGGAGGTAGCCACTAGCTGACTAGTTGAACTTAAGGCCTACTCAACAGGAGAAAATCATTTTCTAGTGCTGGAAACCTAGCCAACTACCTGGGGCAAATCAGGTCGTGGTTTTGGAAGTGAAGTAGTCATTCACCACTTCACTAAGCCAGAATAATTTCTAAACACATTCTAAATATTTATCATTCTACACCCAGGTCAGTATAATTCTCATCTCTTATCAAAAAAACTTATTTTTGCACCCAAGAAAGACCATTTCAAGAGACTGAAGATCAAAATTCAGAAAACACGTGATTGTGTGGTATCCATCCCCAACTGACCTATCTACCACACAACTCTTGGACCAAAACTCAGGGAACACTAGGGAAGAAGGGGCAGGAAAAAATTATAAGAGTCAGCAGAACAAGAAATCTGTTGAGAGATTGCAGCTCCTGGAAATGTCAAAAGCTATACCTATGAAGTCTCAACATGACTGCCAAAATGAGAACTGAACACGAATGACAGCAATAGACATAATAAAATGAAAGAGAGACATTTTAATGGGCCCCAACCCTAGGCAAAGAACTACAAGTAACTACAGAATGTTAAGAATGGGAGAAATTAGTTTTCCCCAAAGGAAAAAAAAAATCCCCCAATTAGTTATTCAATATCAAGTGGTCAATCCTGAAAAAATACATATATAAGTAATGTTGTTAGAGCCTAGGTAAAATATTAAGGTCTTGGTGGAATGTTGAGGCCTAGATGGAATGTTAAGGCCTAGGTAAAATATTAAGACCTAGGTTGAATGTTAAGGAAGCCTAGGTAAAATATTAAGACCTAGGTTGAATGTTAAGGAAGCCTAGGTAAAATATTAAGGTCTAGATGGAATGTTAAGGAAGCCTAGGTAAAATATTAAGGTCTAGATGGAATGTTAAGGAAGCCTAGGTAAAATATTAAGGTCTAGATGGAATGTTAAGGAAGCCTAGGTAAAATATTAAGGTCTAGATGGAATGTTAAGGAGGCCTAGGTAAAATATTAAGGCCTAGGTGGAATGTTAAGGCCTAGGTAAAATATTAAGGCCTAGGTAACAGTTACTTGGCTAGCCTGCCATTATAAGGAAACTTTCTCATATGTTTCTTCTGTTACTAGGAAACTTTTCTCATGCTAAGATTGATTACATATTCAGTTATGTTCTGTGCTTTTCAAAACAATAGAAAGTCACAATAGAAGTCAGTAGAACTGTTCTGTATAGTTACCAGCAATAAGCTTGGACTTGAACCAACCACCCAACAGCATTTCCTGCACCCGTGTATAAGCTTTTATAGTATTTGCCTTTAAAAACTGTCCCTTAAGTTCCCAAGACCTCCCTGGGAACTGACATCCTACTTGGCAGAAAGAAACATGTACATGGGTAACTATCATCCTCGTTGGTAAGTTAAGATGTAAAAGCTAGACAAGTCCCATCCTGGTAGACAAGTTAGAATATGAATATTTGACAAGGCAAGTCCCCTGCCACAGTTAAATACCCCAACCAAAGGAAACAGGGTAAATGTACAACAAAGACATACTCCTAAGCAAGTCCCCCATCCCCAAACCCTGAGTGGTAAATAACTTGGCACAGATGTTTGTGGATTTTGGCTTTTAAAACCCTGTAGAATCTTAACTCAGGGTCATGAGTAAGTTCCTGAATCTGGACCATGGCCCTGGTCAACCTGGGGTGTATGCTCAATAAACTGTCCCTGTCTGACTGAGACCAGTGTTCATGTGTTTTGGGAGGCAATTTCTGGATCCCAGCAACATTATATAGACTGAGAATATTGTACTTATATATTTGACAGAGAAATGAAAAAAATAAACAAAGAAAAAAAAGGAGACTAGAGGCCATGAATCTAAAAGAGGGGGTTGGAGGGAGAGAAAGGAAAGGAGAAATTATGTAATTATATTTTAATTATTTAATGTTGGGAGCCAACTCCTAGCAGGAAGTAGCTATCATCTTTGTAGCCATCTCGAGCCATATACCCTGACAAGAGACTTATTTTCAACAGCCTACAACCGCTGAGCACACTCTGATAAACATCTTGTTTATCCCACATATCTTGTTTTGCTGTTTAGTGACCTTAGCTGCAAGGTGTGGTATCCATGGCTACAAGACACGTGGAAAAGCATATAACTATCCAGGATTTTCTTTTCAATAAAAGACACTTGATCAGACTCTCTGTCTTGTCTCCATTCTTCGCATCTCTTGCCCCTCTATCCCCACTCTCTCTCTTTCTAGACCCTGACCCGCCGACCAGAGCAGCAGCGCAGTAGTGAGGGTCTGGACAATTTAAAAATAAAAAGAAGCCAGGCAGTGGTGATACACGTCTTTAATCCCAGCACTTGGGAGGCAGAGGCAGGTGGATTTCTGAGTTCGAGGACAGCCTGGTCTACAGAGTGAGTTCCAGGACAGCCAGGACTACACAGAGAAACCCTGTCTCAAAAAACAAAAAAAAAAACCAAAAAACAAAACAAAACAAAGACAAAAAATAAAAAGAAAATAAAAAGAACTAAATAATAACTAAATATTCTGATGTTTGTACCTCAGACTGTTCAGGTTAGGTTTAATTAGTTTAACTGGTGAGATTCTGTGTTTATATTTTTAATCTAGTTCTGCTGATGACAATTTTTGCACATTTGCCTTTCCTATAAAACTTTTCTGGAGTTACATAATTTCTGTCTGCATCTGCAAAGCAACATTGATTTCAGTGTTTTTTTTTTTTTTAATGAGACCACCCTAACCATAAATTGACAAAAATTTAAAAAAAACAGTAGTGAAGTGGTAAACGATATGTATAAGTGGTCCCCTGAATTGTTACAGACATTGTGTTCTCATCCCTGGACTAGCCAGAGAGCAGGGATGTTTGCTTTCAAGAGTAGGAGAAAATTTTAATCCTGTTTTCTCACTGTTTCCATTCTGGAATGTGAAGAAATCATTACACAAGGAAGCAATAATCTCCATGGTTATTCAACACGATTCTCTAATTCTTCTAAATGTTATCATGAATGTATACTGGACTCTTTTTCTGAACCTTCCCGGTCACTTAGTATTAAGTGTTTAGTACTTGTATTGATGTACAATTTTATAACCTGCTAGAAAATAGAAAGCTGTGGTGGAGTTTTTGAAGCTAGAAAGCCTTTGTGAAAGATATTACTATTTTTGATATACCTACAGTTCTTATCAATAAGAGAAGATAAATTTGATAAAACACACAGAGAGGCAAGGGAACAGAGAGACAGAGAGACAGAGAGAATGCATGGTGTAGTTTCAATATCTCTGGCTATATACCACCTGCAACATTTTAAAGTTCTGGTCCTAGAGAAATACAGAAACCAAGAACCAAGGTCATCTGTGAATGTGCTGCAGTAACATTTGGCTCAGAAAACCGTTGCACTCACCCATTTCTAATTTTCCATTCAGTAATGCACTAGCAATAATTTAAAATTAGCAAAAATTTGAATCGTCAATCACAGATGTTGCCAAACATGACAGATCTATACTCTTTGTCCTCTCACATGAGATAAACATTTCTAGCACACCATTAACTAAAATATATTTTTTTCAGAATATTTAAGAACTAGACATGATGGATACTAAACACAGGAAGATAAGATTAGAAGATATGACCAAATATTGTCTAATGACAATTATGTAAATTCATACCAACTAACCACCTTATCTTAAGAGCATTGGTCATCAAACTAGGACTTGAGCACCAAATCCAGGCACGGCTTGGTCTCTCAAACTTTTGTTGCATATATTTTCTCACATTCATGAATCATCTATAGGTTTTATATTTCACAATGGCAGAACTGAGCAGTTATGAAGAAGACTGATATGTCTACAACAAAAACTGTTTGTTGTCTTATCTTTTACAGAAATAAATGTTGACACCTGCTTAGGAGGAGTGATAAACTCACCCATCAGCAGGACGAGAGCTCCAAGGAAAGTGTCAGGAGGACTTTACACCTTTGACGCAAAATTCCATGAACACACGGCACAGTAGATGGCCAAATTAAAAGAAAACGTTAAACAGCAAAGAATTTAGACAGCCAAAGTCAACAAGTCTAAATTAACCTAGCCACTTTTGGAAGACAAAAATTTCCTCACTCCCAAGAAACACAAAAGTTAACAGAAATCTTTGTTTTCTCAACCGCTTACCAAAAGGTGACAAAAAAGCATAGGTATATCTAATTTAGATAGTGCTTGTTTCCTCTTCTGGAAACAGAACATAAAACCTAAAAATCAACCTAATTAAAAAGTCTGTTTGTTTGATTAAAGACTAAAAGAGTATATGTCAAAATTTTTGCAAGTACCTTATAGTATAAACAACTCCAACTATGAAATCTGTATGAAACATGAGGCTATGCATTAACTAACAGTAGTAAAAACTGGTGAGATGATTTGGTTATATGGGTCAAATCACATATATGAAGAAAAAAACAAGAATAAAGAATCAAGTTTTGCTAGAACTTTAAAACAAACCTTTCCCGCCCCCCTTTGGTTTATGAGTGTTTTGCCTGAATGTATGTCTGTGCACTACATTCATGCCCACAGAGTGCAGAAGAGAGTGTCGGATCCCTGGAGCTGGGTGTACAGATGGTTGTGAGCTGCCATGTAAGTATTGGGACTCCAGTCTGGGTCCTCTGGAAGTGCAAGTGCACTTAACCTCTGAGCAATCCCTCCAACCCTAAGACGTAAAAACTTATATCCAGCCACAATAGCTGAGTGAGAACTGGAGAAAATAAATTCCTTAGAGGAGCTGACTAGAATGTTTGAGAGTGACAGCTAAATGGAGTCTAAGGTGAGAAATGCCACAGTTTAAAATATATATGAAAAATTTTTTTTTAAAAAAAAGAGTAATGACTATATCAGAGTTAAAAACCTCATAAATTTCTCCCAGGATGTGTAGAAAGAATCTCTTATAAACATCGTCTTTCAATAAGAAAGGCGATGACCAATACCATGAGGCAAGAAATAGGAGGTGGGACACTGGCAGGAAGTGAGAGGATTCTGGGAAATAGTAAGTGATAAAAAAAGAGACTCGGGAGAGATAAGGGAAGTGAGACTAGAGACAGACAGAGAAGACAAAATATAAAACAGCATGGGGATGCTGAGGAGATGCTAAGCAAGAAGTGGGAAGTGGGCCGGGACTGAAGAGAGGTAACAGACCAAGTGGTAGACTAGTCAGATGGGTTAAATAAGTCACGAGTCAGGGAATGAGCCAGAGCTTATGGCCCAGGCACTTAATAGATAATAACTAATTCGTCTCAGAGTCATCATTCCAGGCACAGGACTAGAACTAAAAACAGATTTTAAAAATTATCTTAACAAAGATCAGATCAGTATTTCGAGAAAATCTTCTACATAACACATAGAGATTAATTAGATCCTTGGTGAAAGTTCTTCTATTTAGGGTGACATTATCTAGATCAGATCACAAAGATCTCCCTCTGGACTCAACTTGCTTCCTGGTCCTTAGAATCTTTATCAAAGAATGTAAATGAGACATAGAGACTGTTGAGTAGAAAAAGGATAGTTTATCACAGAGTCTGGTGGAGCATGCTCAAGGCTGAGAGAGGACAGTGGCCAAAGGAGTCCTTGTACCAACCTAATGTGTTTAAGGGACAAAGAAGACAGGGTTTGATGTTGATTTTCAAAGAAATAAAAGACTCCAACAGATCTGGTGGTCAAACAAAATGTCTGAGGACAAAGAACTCTGCTAAATGCAAGAATATTTCACTCAGCCCATGCAGCTTCTGAGATCTTTCACCTTTTGAAGATAAAGAATACTTTTGTTTGAAGCAGAACATCTCTGCTACATTTTCCCAACTCCTCAATTGAATAAAATCATCTCCTTCATTAGTCTCCGTCTCCTGGCTTGCTTCAGTAGAGGAGACGGGTCAGGAGAACTCCAGAACTCAGCCACCAAGTCCTAAAGCTTCCGCTCTTGCTTTTACAAGCTGTTGGTGATAAGGGAGTGGTCCATTCCCAAAGGACTCCAAGCCTGTTGGTATTTAATTTTCTACCTGACAGATAGTTCCTGCAACAGACCTCTGTGATCTCACAGCCCCAGCATGCCATTGTAGTAAGGGGTTGTAAAAAGAACGCTCTCGTTCTGTAAAGTACATTTTCACAAGATCCCAGAAAGATGGAGGTACACTGGTGTCTGAGTTCTGCCTCACAGGATGCCTCTGTGTGCGTTCGCTCTTGCTCTGTGTTGTCCTTTCTGTGACACGCCATCCCTTCATGACTGGTTACAAGGACCTGTTGAGTACAACAAAGGGGAGTTAGCAAATGAGTGCAGGGGGTGTTAGCTGCAGCCAGCAGTTTCTGGTCTGTTAGATGCAGTCACTATCAGTTTGCTGAGAACCTCTGGAGAAGCAAGGATGCCTGCATCCACCTGGGTGTCAACTATAGGTAACTGAATTAAGGACACTACTGCTGACTTGAATGCTTCATGCCTCCCAAATATGAAGAATCTGCTTGTTTTTAGGCCTTTTGCTGTACTTTTACAAACACACGTGTGCCACTTCCCTCCTCTGTGCCTAAGATGTCCCATAGGCTGTGAGCTTACCTGCTCAACGAGGTTTTTTCTATAATATTTTAAATAATATGAAAATATTAATAAATGTCATGTCTAAACTAACAATAATTATCAACACACCACTAGATTATTTTCTACTGAAAAACATGCACTGATAACTCACACAGCAGGAATGTGTTGG
Source organism: Arvicanthis niloticus (assembly GCF_011762505.2). Lineage (NCBI taxonomy): Eukaryota > Metazoa > Chordata > Mammalia > Rodentia > Muridae > Arvicanthis > Arvicanthis niloticus. The sequence goes on along the minus strand of NC_047676.1, from coordinate 32,966,420 downwards.
AGATATGGGAATTAATAAACATAACCACTCCCTTACCACTTCAGAGCTTTCAATCTCATAGGAGCTGCACAGTGAATACTTCTTTGGTCCATGTGTGAATGGCATAAACATATACATATACATTCTTATTTTGAGGGAGTGGTTCATCCCTGATGACTCAAGCCTGCTAATATCATTAGCTACCTAACAGTAGGCAGGGCACACATGGATGGATTTGAGTTTAACTTGCTTTATTTTGTTACCTTGGTCCCTGTTTCTGCAAAGTCACCAACCTGATGTCTCAAAGTACATAAATATTAAAGATAAAGTTATAGTGTATTTTACTGACCTGTTGTGTTCTGGTGCTTAAAGAGTATGTGTAATTAGCACTGTCAGAATAAACATAGACATATCACTTCATCATAATGAATCTCACAGTCATGTATATAGATTCTCCAGTGCTTAAGAAGATACTATGATATATGGGTAAAGTAAAAAACTTGGTATACCTATCAAGGGATTTCTGTACTATTCTAATTCACGAGGAGACAGTTGCAATATAGATTCTTTTTCAATGTTCTTATGGCCTCATACTGACTAGTGGATTTTAAAGTTACATTTTCTCCTCTAGGCTTAAGTTTACATTTATTTCTGCAGCTGGAGCTGTGGATTTATTTCTTTGCTCTTAAATAAAAATGTGAGATCTTATGGAGGTCGCTGTGGGGAAGCCACCTTCAGAAAATGCACTGCTTAGTTTCACTCAGTCTCATGTACTTTTCACTAAGTACTGAAATAGGTAAGAAAATTCTTATCCATGTTATATCCACTTCCTTCTCTCAAATTCCACTCCTCACACAATTTCCCCATATCCCCTGTCTTCCTGCTCAAACACCCAAAGTACACTGTGTCCTGTGTTATGATTTCAGCAACCATGGAGTGTGTTGCACCATTGCATATGAAAGCCAATGCCACAGCAGCAAGAATGGGAGAAGCAGGATTCCTTGCTAAGTACATTTTGCAGACCTAGCCTTAGTTTCTTTTCTATTACCAAGGCAACTTATATTTTTACAAAAGCATTTAATTGGGGTTATGGTTTCAGGCAGAGCCTATGAGAGCAGAGCAAAAGCGTGCTGGAGGGAACAGTGGAGAACTCATATCTTGATTCTAAAATAGGCAGAAAAAACAAAACAAAACACCAGAAATGGAACATTTCTTGAAGCCTGAAGCCCACCCCTGGTGACACACCTCCTCCAACAAGGCCACACCTCCTGATCCTTCCCACCAGTTCCACCAATTGAGGACCACGTTCTAAAACACCTATGAACCTATTGGGGCCAGGCTTGTTCAATCCACCATATGTAAATGTCAAGTGAAGAGAATCTCTTGTCTAGGAAAGAATTCTCTTTAAAGAAGGTTATTTCAAAGAAGGTTATTTCAGGGCCAATGAGATAGCTCAGCAGATAAAAGCATTTGCTACATAACTCGAATTACATAAGTTCAATCCACAGATCCCATCTGTGAAGGGGAGAGCCAAATTCCCCAAAGTTGATCTCCAAACTCCACATACGCACTACGGCGTGTTCAGACCGGCACTCACACACATGATACACCCCCACAGGCACATGTGTTCCTGTGTACAAATAAGAATTGATTTAATCCTAAAACCATAAAACCCAAATCTAGATATTTCAAATAAAAGTGTTAAAATAGCAATGAAGCATGTTTGAGGCCTGAACACATATGCTCCGAGTCTAACCTTATTCTTTCTCCCCCATAAACCCGTAAAACTATCTGAGAATCTCACAAATAAGGTTATGAACTTCATTTCCCATCCAAAGACATGTCTTAATGCCTTAGCATAGAGAAGATTCTTTCAGATTCTGTGACCTACGGAGTCACCATATGATCTGATTCATCCCAATTGGGAAAGAAGTGAGGGAGAAGAGGGAAGTTCTTTGACAACCCTTTAGACAAAAGACACCCAAAGTCCAGATAAGGCTATTGTGAAGACACTCATGTATGATTCTCTTGAGAAGTCTATACTTGTCTCTATGGGTACTATACTGTTCCTCAAACTCCCCCTCCTGGTTCCCGTGCTTCAATATGGGTTAAAAATCTTTTCTGGACATACTCTAACTTTGCTTCATACTGACTTATTCTGAAATTTCTTCCTCCATCAAAGTCAAGAATGCCTGCTCCACTTGGGTTGAGACCTCTGAACTTCCTAACTCTCCAGGTCGCCATGTCTGGGTAGCATTGATCTGTATCTCTACTCACACTGCCCCCTAGTAACCTGAAGTTCCAACCAATCATGAGCAAAGGACCTATATAGATGGTTGTTCCAAAGGAAAAAAAAGATTTGTTTTTATGACTGGAAAACTGTGTTTGTTTAAAAATATTTTTTGGCCAGATATGGCAGTTGTATACCTTTAATCCTAGCACTCGGGAGTCAGAGGCAGGCTGATCTCTAAGTTCCAGGCCAACCTGGTCTACAGAATGAGTTCTAGGACAGCTGGAGCTACACAGGGAGACCCTGTCTCAAAAAACAAAACAAACAAACAAAACAAGCAAACAAAACAAAAAAGTCTTCCTTTTTATTGTTTCAAGAGACACATCTAGAATTAATATACAGAAATTAAAAGGCAAAGACTCACATCTCAAAAGAGGAGGCCTTGTATAACAAGTTCTCAGAAAGTAAAACTGAAATTTTATGGATTTATGTAATCGTCTCAGGGGCTTCACTTGTCTGAATACACCATATGAAGAGATAAAGACAGATATAACCGGCACCAACCTGTGCCTATTAGGGCCGCTTACGGAACAGTTCACATGAAATGAGGAAAGCAAATATCCAGACTCCGGAGCCAGACAGACTAGTTGTAAAAACTACAACAGTGAGACAGGGTGGGACTTAATCATCTTCCTGTAGAAGAAGCTACCCTGTGGGTGGAGATGCTAAGAATAAGCACCACGTGTGCTGGCTACGATGAACTGAAGGACGGAACTTGGAGTACATGCAGCCAGAGGTGGGAGCTGTACCTATTCTGCAGAAAGTGAGGAGGGCTTGAATGGTGATGGTTTAGGGAGAGCAACAGGTAAAGAAAATGTAAATGTTAGAAAATAAAATTTCCACAAACGTGAAGCAAACCTGAAACCAAGATACGCGGACTGTTATCCTCCTACTAGTTTACCTTGACTGAAGAACTGTGTGTGCTGAAATCCTAACACTACGGATGCTGACGCAGGATGGCCACGAGTTCAAGTCCAGGCCAGCCAGAAGGTTGTACAATGAGACTCTGCCTTGAATAAACACATACATAAATAATCAAACAAATATTAACAAAACCACACAGAGAGAAAGAATATCGAAAACCTGCACAGCAACATAGAAACAGAAGAGGGCGCCAGAAAGCTAAGAAAGCTAGTTTTGCGTTCATCTCTCCCTTTCTGCCACTTACTACTGGCCTGGGAAAAGTACTAGGAACTCAAATCAAAGGAAACTAAAAACCTGCATTCACACAAGTTACTGTAATCAAAAATAGCAAGTGAAGAGCAAAACGTTTCAGATGAGGAGAGTTTTTGCAAAACAATCCAGGCAATCTAAATGAAATATCCCCATACAAGCATTTGCAGGGATTTAAATAGTCTCGAAAAATTACACTTCAAATTTCAAATAGAAATTTTAAAAATCACAAAATAATGTGTAATGAGACTTAACTGAAGTCTGGGACCAAAGATAAACTATTACCTCACAAATGATGACTAAGTTGGAACATATTTAAAGTAACACAGGTCAGATCAAGAATAAAATAAAAGAGCAATAACATAAAAAGAATCACAAGAACAACACATACATGGAAAACTTAAAAAGACACACTATTCTATGAAACTTATTATACATATTTGTGACATAAAATAGATATTATAAGCACAATGAGAAATAAGTAAACCTTGAACATAGATTAACAGAAAGGCAGCGGCAACATATATAAAACAGTAAATATAATAAAATAGTATGAGCTAATTATATAGACAAATAAAAACATATTTAACAGACCTTTTTAAAAATTACAAATTGGCTTATACAACAAAGTTAAATACTGCTGTACCTAACATGGTATTTAACATGGGTATTTAAACATTTCAATTCAGAAAGGCTGGCCCTAGTACATATAAGTAAGAGCCCACTAACTTCATTAGTAATTTTTACATGAGGAAAATTTCAAATTTAGAAATATTAAACCATACCAAAATTATACCTCATAACTCTGAAGGACCTAATTTACCAAAATGAGTAGTTATGGATATTCATTCAATAACACAGACACCATCTTCCTAAGTCAGCTACAGAAAATCTCAATCTGATCACAATTGTTAAAAAGTTGCATTGAAAGGGTTATTTTTCTGGATACTGACTTCATTTTCTGTATATAGTAACAGTACCACCTGCTGGAGGTCTACAGATTATAGAGGGATGTTTTTCAGAAGTTAGGAACAGTCTTCTGATAACAGTGACATAAGGACTTTATGCACTACTGATTTCAAAATAAGATAAGACAAAATTAAATCATCCTTGTTCTATAGTATTGGGATATATAGTTCTTAGAACCAAAAATGATGGGGTATGAATTAAATAATCATTATTAAGTATGTTGGTGTGAACATTTTTCTATTAAAGGTATTCCAGAGAACTATGGGAGTTGGATTAGTAAGTTAAACTAAACTCTAAACATTTGTACTTTCTTCAACCAAGATACACAGAAAAGCACAAATAAAAAGATAGTGATTAGAAGGCAATTCTTCAATGTATGTCAGTACAAAATTGTTATGGTAATTTATGCTAAAATAAATCAAATACTTGGTTAGCAAACTTTTGTTCTAATTAAAATATTTATGATGTTCTAATGAGAAGACGCTGACAATTCCCCAAATGACTTCATCTAATCTTGTCTCTTCAAGTCAATAAAATTTGTACAGAGTTTTCTAGTGAGACAAGAAATAACGTTTGATAACAGCAGTATTCTAATCACCTGAATGCCATACGTACTAAACAAAGTCTTTTAGAGAACTTTCCAGTTACTGTCTTTAGTACTTCAACATACCCATTTACTCAAATCTCTTAAAAACCATATGAGATAGATGCTGTAATTGTTTCTGTTGATTTTGTATTAAAGGAAATTTGGAAACATAGAAGCAAAAAAATTTCCCCAATAGTACACAACTAGGACTTTAAGATGTGGGCCCACCTGTGATGGTTAGAACAGGCAATGTTCCCTATAGGTTCACTTGTTAGAACCCTTAATCAGTCCTCAGTTACTGATGCTGTTTAAGGAGGTGATGGATGTTTCAGGATGCCTAGTCTTCTGGAGGATGTGCATCAGTGTGGATGGGCTTTGAGGGTCTATGGCCCTGCCCCACTTCCAGTTCACTGTCTCTTATTTCTGGATATGGTTGAAGATGTGATTTCTCAGCTTCCTGCTTTGCCATGCCTCTCCTGCCATTAGAGAACCCTAAGCCTTAACGACTGTAAGTCAAAACAAACAAACTCTTTCTTTTGTTGTGTTTGGTCATGGTGCTTCATCACAGCAACAGAAAGTAATTAATACACCACTCCAAACTGATTTACATGTCTATGCAGGCAATGAGAAAGTTATCTGTCACTAACAGCTACTTATGCAGAAAGTCTCAGTAGGTAGTCAAGTGGGAAAAGCAACAGAATAATTTCTTGAGGTTTTAGCAGTGGTGAAAGCCCATATATTATGCAAACTTGCTTAGTACTAGTTCTGAAGGTCAGATTTATAAAGGCAACATAAGCCCCATCACAGAGAAAAAGACAGAAGGATCATCACACTACACAGGAAATATGAAATAATGGTAATTATAAGAAAAAAAATGAGAATACAGAAAAATGTTTCACAAGATATAATTGTGACCACTAATTAAATAATCATAGGGAAGCTACTGTCTGTAGACACCATGTTAGGAAATAAATGTTTCCTAACCACCATGTTTTAATAAATAATGAGAGTCTTGAAAATCACAAGGTGTCTAAGAGACACTATAAAAGCCAGCAAGAGGCTCAAATAGGACAAAGAAGGTCACAAGAGACAAAAAGGAATGAAAACATATTCTTTTCTTTTAATCCGTTGAAGAGCAGTAGGTGAAATACAAGACAGAAAACAAAACAATAACAACACCTTTTCTACTTTAAGACAGAAGAGCAGTAAATGCAGAGAAGTCTAAATAAAGTGAGTTCTGTAGAAAAGTGGCAGTTCTTGGTGACTAAAACCCAATGCTGCTTTCTTGGGGCCAATAGTTTATTTGTATATTAGTGGATGCAATATTAGCCTAGGAACTCATAGGAACATTTACCCACTACTACTCTTCACTGGGAAGAGAAAAAAAAAAAATAGTACTGTCTCTTCTGATGACAATATGATGGGCCTAGTGGATTGCAAATAAAAGACATAAGATGGGAAAACAAATGACTCAGCCTAAAAACTCTCCCTGCAAAGGAATTCTGCTAAACAAGAAGCAGAAAGTGGAAACACATAGGCAACAAAGGTCTCTCTAGCTGAAGAAATCAAAGCAACCAGTTTCTTGACTGCTGGATGCTGGGAACTTGTGTCAAGGAAAAGAAGAGATATAAGCCAACATAAACCACATGTAAACAAACAGGAGGCTCAGCTCCAAGTGAGCCGGGCCCATCAGAAAACCGGAAAGATGACCCTTCTCTGCAGCTGGCTCTTGAAAAGGGGAACAATGGGTAAGCCGGCTTAAAAAAGAAAACACAGAAATTATGTAGTTCAAAGCTTAATATTCTTTCTTGAAATGCCCTTAAAAAATGGGGCACATGAAATAGGAGGAGGAAAAATGTAGACTCAAATAAAAGGTGGACAGGATGGCAGATAGAAATACCATGGTAACAAAAATTAGCAGAAAAATGCTAAGAGCCAAATGAAAAAGATTAAATACAAAAAATATTACGGAGGTTCTTAAAAGTTAACAGATGCAGTAGAAAAATGTAGGGGAAACTAAAAAGGCGTCGGGTGAGGAGAGGAAATCCATGCAGGGTGTCAATAATTAACGGCAACGTTTCTTCCTGAGAAAATAAGAATAATCTCATGATGATTATCTTAATAACTACATGCAGGCTTAGATTTTTTTTTTCAAAACCTACTTTTAATAAGGGTTCTTAAATTCTTTGACCTTTCTTCTAGCCCACCACCCACCAGAGATAGTTGTCAGGAAATCAACAGTTCAGTTCACATGAACTGAACAGCAGCTCGATCCACACCACTCATGAATCAGCAACTGCAGGTCAATGCAGAGGAAACCCTGAGGCTCTATTGTATGTTGTTTAGAAGTAGTTCCTTGGAGCGATTTTAATCGGAATACCAGCAGTCTAGTTCAGTAGTGTCAGGATAGCAAATATGAATCAGCAGTAGTAGTACGACCCAGCAGAAACGGCCAGACCTCTGCCAACCTGACACAAGTACTCAGGAGTGACCAGGACTAGCAGGGATGTCAGGGGAAGTTCTCTGCTGTGCCTCTCTCAAGCTAAGATGAAGCTAAGATCAGTGAAGACGAAGATATGTGAGACCAATGAAGCATTGCAAATGTGAACCTCCCTCTCCCAATCATTGTCCGGTGAGTCCTATTTATACTCCCTGTAAACATCATGTGTCCTTCCGCAAGTCTTGCCTCAGCAAAACACCACGTGAGTCGGTCTCAGCAGAACTCCACATGACTCTGTGTCAGTTGACATATCCAGAAACTTCCACTTCACTCTGCCAAATCAGAAGACCAGGGAAGTGGCAAGAAGCCTCCAGAAGACCCCAGACGTTTTTTGGTGCGTTTCTTTCTATGAAGTCATGACAAACAGTGACCAGTGCGGAATGGCAAGGCATGTCAATACCATCCAGCGCCGTTCACTGTCTGTTGGGCTATCTTTATTTTCCTTCTTAACACCATGTGTCCTTTCACATGTCTGTTTTAGCAAAACATTCTTTCACCTGTATGCCCCAACAAAGCATCATTTGACATAACTGGGTTTCCGAGAAACCAGAAGTTCCCGCTTCAGTTACATATATCTAACACTGGGCCACATAACCGTAGAATTGGAAATATGCTGATTGTTGTTGTGAAATTTTGAGAAAAGTTAATGAGCTCTATACACAACCCTATGCCAATAAAAATGAGCAATTTATATGAGATGGAGAAAATTGCTTAAGAAGTACAACCAATGCTCACCCAAGAAGAAGTAGATTATTTGAATACTATGTTCTTTTATTTATCCATTAGAGATATTGTGTTTTTCATGTAAAACCCTCCCACTAAGACGATGGGTTAAATAAGTCTCTGAAGCATGTTCAATTTGGTTAACAATGGGCAATAACTCAGGTGCAATGGTGAAACCCTGTAACTACAGTACTTAGGAGGTGAAGGCTGAAGGACCAGGAGCTGTAACAGGAAATTATGCCCAACAAAGTACATCTACAAGAAATAAAAAAGTGACTAATTCTTTTTAAAAAAAAAAAAAACCAAAAAGGTAAAAGTGTGTATATGTAAAAATTACTTTTCAAAATTTCTTTTAAAGATGGACTATTTAAAGAAAAAAAATATACACCACAGCCCATATAGGATGTGAAGACTTATTTGCTTAAGGAGGGAAAGTCTCTTTCACTGTATGTAAAGCATTATGACATCTGCTCAAAATAGGTTGTGATAAAAAAACATATTGTATTCTTCCAATGCTGTCCAATTATAATAGCCACTAGCTCTATGTGATTAAAGATACGTTGATTTAAATTTACATAAAAGTTACAAGTCAGTTCCTCAGTTGCCTGAGGTGTATTTCAAGTCCTCGGTGGCTGGAGGCTGTGCATTTTAGACAGTGTAGCCATTGAAGACTTCCTTCATCACAGAAAGTTTCACTACAGAGCATCACAGAGTGCTGAGATGGCCGAGTGGCTTCCTGAGAATTCTTCCTGCTGCCTGCCTTGTCACCACATCTGTCTTACTGTGTTTCTGCCATCCAAATCCGAATTCCCTGGCCTCAATATTGACCTCCACGCTGCCCATCTCAGCTGCCCGGGGTTAGTGTATAAGTTACCGTCATTCAAAACTGTTGGCTTCAAGATCTTAAAGCATAACTTTACTAAGTTTGACCCTAACCTGCACACAACTGCCTCTTTTACCTCCTTACTCCTATACGAAGGGCAGCTTTCTTACCACGTTCTTCCAACTTCTTAGCACCATTCACTCTTGAACTCCGTCCTAGCCCTAATACCAGATGAATTATATTGCCTGAACACTCTTCTTCTGTCCTTCATAGTTTCCAAAGCACCCTTTTTGATATTTTAAGAGTCATTAATCTTCACAAAGTATATGCCCAAAACTTTTGCTTCAGGATTCTTGAACCAACTTCCTACTGATGAACCCTCCTATAATCCTCTCGTCACACTGGAAGTTCTTCATTGCTACTCAGTAGTTGTCTCTGGATTCTGGTCTAATTCTCTCAGCCACCATTCTATGCCTCATTTTGTTTGTCTTCCTTCAGCCTAAACCCCTCCTGCCTTGTCATCCTTGCTTCCTGTTCCCACTGCTGTGACAAAACACAATTATGAAGCCACTGAAGAAAGGACAGGTTTATTTTGGCTCGCAGTCTGAGGCACAGTCTATCCTGGTGAGGAAATTCAGGCACCAGGAGCTTGAATCAGTTGGTCACATTGTGTCCACAGGTATAAAGGAATGCTTAGACTTAGTGTCCTTCTGGGTAATTCTAGATCTTGTCAACTGTTCAATTAACACTAAGCCATCACTGTGGGGCAGATTATTTTTAATTGATGAAGGTGGTTAAGTACATTGTAGTCATTTTTAATATCTGTGTACTCTTATCCACTTATCTTGTCCTATGAAAGAATTCTCTCCTCTATTTTAACTTTTCCCAGACCTCTTTCATGGCTGGAATATATTACCTGTCAATCATTTACTTTGAGCAATAAGTTTATTGCTCTCAATGATTTGGTCTCTCAATGAGCTCAGAGTCTTATTTAGGAATTGGTGAGCACTGATGTTCATTATAAATATTTTATTCTGAGGCGATATCATGAAATTAACAAATCATGTATGTGGCTGTGTTTGAAGCCTTGGATGTACCATGGGATATATACCTCCTTTATTTCCACTGTCCAGCAGTCCCCACCCAAAGTTCTGCAGTCAGGACAAATACTTTGGAGTGAGCTTTTCTTATGAATGAGAATTCTTGGTGGAGATATTTGCTAGTTGCCTTGACTTCTGGAGATCTGGTTTTGGTCTTTGAGTTAGTTTTGGCAGAAAACTAATTAAGAACTTTATGAAGGTGTTTATCACAATGCTATCTGATTCAGATAATACAGTGTTTTCAGATATTATTCACTGTGGTACATTAAATGAAGATGTCTCTATGGACTCATATGGCTCATAGGGACTGGCACTACTGAGATTTGGTCTTGTTGGTGTGGCACTGTGGGAGGAAGTGTGTCACTGCCGCCAGGCTTTGAGTTCTGAAATGCTCAAGCCAAGCCCAGGACTGCATTGTCTTTCTGCTGCCTGCTGATCCAGATGTAGAACTCTCAGCCCCTTCTCTAGGACCATGTCTGCCTGCATGCTGCCGTGCTTCACGTCATGATGATAATGGCTTATACCTCTGAAACTGTAAGCCAGTCCTAATGAAATGCTTTCCTTTATAAGAGTTGCCGGTTATGGTGTCTCTTCATAGCACTGAAACCTCAACTAAAAGTATGGTTAAATACCTAAAAGTATGGTTAAATAAGTTTATGTTCTCATGTTAATCTGTTATATGGGTGTTGGCTCTGACCTTTTATGATGGATAGGAGGAGGCTATTCCCTTATCCACCTCTACCTTACCATTTAAAAATATTTCTTTACCAGGTATTAATTTTTTTGTTCTCTTGGTTTTTTTGTTGTTTGTTTGTTTGTTTGTTTGTTTGTTGTAGTCCTGGGGACCTAACATAGAACCTCATACATACTAGACAAGTACGCTACCAATGAACCATGTCACCAGTCGATTTCTCTAAAGGCATAGGCATATATGACATTTTGTCATATATTCCTTCATAATTCATTCTAAAAATATTTACTGTGTGTTCTGGTTTGTATATGCTCAGCCCAGGGAGTGGTACTATTAGGAGGTGTGGCCTTGCTGGAGTAGGTGTGGCACTGTGGGTGTGAACTTAAGACCCTCACCCTAGCTGCCTGGAAGTCAGTCTTTTCCTAGCAGCCTTCAGATGAAGATGTAGAACTCTCAGCTCTGCCTGCATCATGCCTGTCTGGATGCTGCCCTGCTCCCACCTTGATGATGGCGGACTGAATACCTGAACCTGTAAGCCAGCTCAATTAAATGTTGTCCTTTATAAGACTTGACTTGGTCATGGTGTCTGTCCACAGCAGTGAAACCCTAAGACACTGTGCATCTACTCAGTGCTAACCATTGTTGTTAGTAACACATCATTAGCAAGTAAAACAAATACTTATTTACATAGCATTTTCCTGCATAGTTCTGTGGTTGAAAGTTTTTCAACCAAGTGTTTTTATGCACTGATTTGGAATATAGACAATGTCCTTTAAAGGTCCAGATACAAAGTCTTGGTCATTAAGGTGGTAGACTTAAAGTTATGTGCACGCATCAAGATATAGGAATCTGGAGAGTCTTTAGAATTTACATAGGCCCATTGTCTGGTATTTTCTCTTTCTACTCCTTGGCCCATTAATTTTTTTTCTCTACATATGCTCCTGATATATGCTGTCCTTTCCAAAGGCTCAAAACAATGGGACATCTTTATCTTTGGCTGCAAATCAGAACTATGAACCAAAATTCTTCTCATCTCTAAAAGTTAATATTTCAGGCATTTCATTAAAGTAATGAGAAGTTGATTAACACATCATGTTTAGTTGTGAAGACTATTTTTCTTACTCTTCCATCATGCTGAACTCTTGTGGCTTTTTCACATCAGTAATTTTCCTTAAAGATATGTGTCTTAGGGTTTCTATTGCTATAAAAAAACACCATAACCACAGTAATTCTTATTAAAGGGAAGCACTTCATTGGGACTGGCTTATAGTTCAGAAATTTAGTTCATTGCCATGGTGAGAAGTATGGCAACATGCAGGCAGACACGGAGCTGGAGAGCTAGGTAACTAAGAGTTCTATACCTGGATCAGCAAGCAACAGTAACGGAGAATGATGCTGAGCCTGGCTTGAGCATCTGAAACCTCAGTGTCCACCCCCTGTGACACACTTTCTCCAACAAAGTCACACCTACTCCAACAAGACCACATCCCCAATAGTGCCACTTCCTGTGGGCCTATAAGGGCTGTTCTCATGCAAATCAACAAAATATGCTTTAAAAATGAATTACTAGGGCTAGCAAGATGGCTCAGTGGTTAAGAGCACTGACTGCTCTTCCAGAGGTCCTGAGTTCAATTCCCAGCCACCACATGGTGGCTCACAACCACATGGTGGCTCACAACCTTCTGTAATGGGGATCCGATGCCCTCTTCTGGTGTGTCTGAAGACAGCAACAGTATACTCACATACATGAAATAAATAAGTAAATCTTAAAACAACACAAAAAAGAAACCAATAAAAAAATAAATAAATAAATAAATAAATAAAGTCTTTAAAAAATGAATTACTATGTGAAAATATTTTATGGTTCAGGCACTTGACATAAAATGTCAAAGCCTTCCTCCAAAGTTCATGTCGTCCTCTGTTCTCATCACTTATACAATCAAGTTAAAACTCTGTGTATCTGGTTACATGAGGAGTTCATTATTTTGTATACTAGATTAGTATAATTATCACCAATTAGTCTTCAATTTCAGATGATTCCAATCTGCTGAGAAAGCCGTGGTGCTGAGGGCTTTAAAGCACTGGTTATTATCTCTGTATCCCCTGAAACTACACCAAGCCTGGCACACAGTAGGCCTAAACTAAATATTAAACTTCACTATTTCCTATTACTACAAATCTGCAACATTTTATAAATGAAAAAGTCTGATGTTTACGTGATTTGACTCTTCTCAGATATATTTCAGAATGACAAATTTGATAGTCCATCACTATGGTAACAATGACAGCTTCACAAATCATTAGTTCTGTCTTTCTATTAAATGTGATGAAGCACTGAGAAAACTGTTCTTTTTCTATTGTTACATCAAACTATACATTTTAGGTCTTATCTAGAAGGAATGGTGAGCCACTGAGTTCTAAAAAGTAATGAAATAGAACCAAATTTTTAGGAAAATAATTTTGACAATAATATAGAAAAGTATTCTTTTCCTGGGTAGAAATAAACCCAATATTCTTTTAGCATATGCTTATTTAATCATAGTTATGGAACAGCATGCCATTATAAGACCTTCTCCATGATTTCTGCAAAATAGCAGCCTAACAGAAATACAAAACAACATTCAATTGCAAGGTTAGTTTTCTATGGCTACTGTAGCAAAATAGCACGATTTGTTGAAAAAAGAAGCTGATTTTGATACAATCCTGAACCATATGTGAAGGTATCATTAGAATTGTCTCTTCCTGAGGTCTCTTTGTTGCAAACATCAGTCTTCTGTGTCTTCATAGGCTCTCTTCTTTATACACTCAACTTCCCAGTATGCCCCTTTGTTTATGAGGACTGCAGTCAGATTAGGTCTGACCATCTGATCCCACTCAATCATTATTGTCTCTGTCTTACTTAGTTTTTATTTCTGAGAAGAGACACTGTGACCAAAGCAACTCTTATAAGGAACAACATTTGATTGGGGCTGTCTTACAGGTTCAGAAATTCAGTCTGTTATCATCACAGCAGAAAGCATGGCAGTGTCCAGGCAGATGAAGTGCTGGAGAAGGAGACAAGAGTTCTACCTCTTGATCCAAAGGCAGTTAGGAAAAGACTGACTTCCAGGTAGATAAGAGGAGGGTCTCAAAGCCCACCCCCATAGTGACATACTTCTTCAACAAAGCCACACCTCCTAATAGTGCTACCTTCTGAGCAATGCATATTCGAGCCACCACACCTCCTTAATTAAAGGCCCTCAGTTTAAAACTAGTCATATTCCGAAGTATACCAGTGGCTAGGATTTCAATATATGAATTTGGAGGGATATAATTCAGTTCAAAATATCTGTACAAACAAATGTATGTGGTTCCCATATCATCTCTATGGCACACTATTCAAGTTATTTTTCAGCAATTTGACTAAACATTGGCCCTTTCTTTTTGTCACTATCCATAGCCATTAAGTACCAGTCATAGCAGGATAATCATTCCAGGGTGGTATTGAAAAAAATTTAAAACTTAGGTTAGCACCAAAGTGAAGGCTTCCCCACAGGGAGGTAATATCCCAGATGCTTATATCTAGTTCTTGGTGGAGCCAAAACCTAATTCCAAGGTAAATAAATTATTCCTCATTCTGTACACAAGAAAACTAAAATTCAGAATTTAAGGAACTTACATGGTTACATGAACAAGAACTGGAATCATTGGAATTTGAATGAGCCCATTCTTAACACCAGAGTTTCCATGTCTAGCTGCTTTTTGTTTACTTTATCCCTTAAACAACACTGATGAGAGTTTAGTGAACCATAACAGGGTCTAGAGAATTGACTTTTAAAAGCTATTACTGTGTGTGTGTGCATCTACACACATGTAAAAATGAGGTCAAACATGCATGCATGCATGCCTCTGCATACATGTAGAGGTCAAAAGACAACTTTTGGTAGTTGATTCTCTCCATTTAATATAAGTTCAGGTTACCTGTGCAGGTTTGAACAAATGCTAAGAATCAGCCATGGCTTGGAGAGGGTTTCTTGAGGAAGGGGTGTTTGGGAGCATCAAAAGAATGACCTGAAGTCAATTGTAGGTACAAGCTGACATCTCTGTGTCCTGCTTGAGATGTCTTTCCAGACAATTCTCTGCTTGAGACAGTTATCTCTTGCTAGAAAAAAAAAATCTAAAAACTCTTTGGATATCTCTCACAGACCAAAGCCCAGTTTTTTATTTATATATCAGTTTAATCACCCACCCCAGGTTTCCTTTTGATTATCTCACAAATCAACATTTTATAACCTTTGTTCCTTGATTTTTAGAAAAGACAGCATACATTTTTAAACTCAGGAATTGAACTCAGGAATCCAACTGTCTTTGTAAGCACAGACAATAAGCTAGCTGTATGGAATCCAGCTCTGAGATCACCATTCCCTAAATCTCTTTATCTCCTTCATTAATATCTTTCTGACAAGCTGGCTCATTATTGCAGCTGCCCCTGTTCTTTTAGGTCCATGAAGCCTCTCATACAATTCATATTGCATATTTTTGAACTCATGTTTTCAGAGTTCTTTCCCACAGCCTTTAGGGCTGTCCTAAAGGTCATAGAGTGTTTACCATTTTTGCTGACAATCACATTAGACATAGCCTTGCCTTTCAAACTGGTGCTGTTTCTAATTGTAATGAAGTTGTTAATCTTAAGAGAGAGAGCATTCACCAAAGGCAGAACATGAAAATATGTACATTATTATACAAACAAGCCTGTTAACACATCCTGCAGGTTCTATTCCAGGGTCAGAAAACCATATCATGCTATCCCTTCCAAGACTATGCAGGACTCAGCAAATGAGAATGGTCCCAATAGGCTCATATATTTGAATGTTTGATCCCTAGTTTATGAAACTATTTGGGAAAGGTTAGGGGCTGTGGCTTTGTTGGAGAAAGTTTGTCACTCGGGGGTAGATTTTGAGGTTTCAAAAGCCAATGCCATTTCCCAGTTAGTGTTTGTTCTCTCTCTCTCTCTCTCTCTCTCTCTCTCTCTCTCTCTCTCTCTCTCTCTTTCCTTTATGCTTGTGGATCAAGATATAAAATTTTAACTACTCTAACCCTCTGGAATCATGAATCCCCTAGTTAAAGGTTTCTTTTATAAGTTGCTTTGGCCAGGGTGTCTTATCCTAGCAACAGGAAAGCAACTAACATAGGATCTAACACAAAGCATTAGGCATTTACCTGCTGAGTCACCTCAACAGTTCCAGAAAGTTGATTTCTATGTTAACAGTGTAATAACTCATAACTCTTTTAACTTGGGAAGGGACTTGCAGTTTCCATGTCTCATGCCTTCTCATAGCATCATATGGGACTTGGATTGTTGCCAGACTTCCCCACTTGCCTGATTCTCTATTTCTTCAACTAAAACCAAGACCAATACCATGACTAGGGTTTTAATACAACCTGTCCTTTCTGGAGCACCTATTGAATTCAATCACCTCTACATAACATTAAGAGGCAGGAACAAACAGGATCTTTAAAAGCCAATCTGGGAGCTACTTTCATGAGGGAATTTAACCTATTCATGAGATCAATAGAATCATTGGTAAACGTCTTATCTCAAGAAAAATCCTGCTATATAAGTTAATCCAACTCTCTTGATTTATGAGGTTCAGTGCAGCTGTGAACTCTATGAACTCTACCTTCATCAGAAACAGTCCATGGACCTGGTCAAAGGGAAATGACAGTCACCTGAATATTTAGAAAGAATGTGATCATCTGTATGTTACAACTTTCTTCACAAAACAAACATATTTAAATATAAACATATACATCATAGAGCAATATTTATATTCTTTCACTATAATTTTTAAATCCCCAAGTTTCAGTAAGGTGCTAGGTCATCTCCTCTGCAAAGTGCAAATAATTGCTGAAATAGCTTTATACATGTAAATCTTTGGCATGTTTGAGTATAAAAAACAGATAAAAATGATTTGAACATGACAACTTCCACAAAAAAACAAATTTTCACTGAAAGAATATCAGATGTAACATAAACATAATATTCTTTCCATTCTCTCAAAAGAGAGCAGAGGTTGTGGCCATAACATTAATGCAGTTCTGGTGAAATTTTCATAGTTAGTGTTTCTGTTGAGAGTAGATTAGAAACTTTTTTTCTGATAAGCAGTTAGTGAGCCCCTGAAAAGATTTTATGGCATGCTAAGCAGGCTTACTACTTCCTATTAGGGCAACCTTGATAGCAAAAAAAGAAGAGAGACCATGAGAAATTAAAGAACCACAAAGTTTTGTTTTGCAGAATTTAATATTTTCAAAAAAGACAGAAAATATAAAATTATCAAAAGTGTGGGAGATCATTTTGTGGAAAAGCAGTAGGTTTGAAACTTACAACTGATTCATGGTAAAGTGTCAGAAGCCCAGCTGTAGTAGCTGTCCAGGATAAAGCCCTCCTCCAGAGAGGCAGGAACAGAGGGGACAGGAAACACATACACCATGACCTGTGGCTTCCTATGGTCCCAAAGGAACTTCATTTTGCACGCTTAGATTCTACTTCTTCAAGAATCCACTCAATGCCATTCAAAAAACCAGACAGAGTTTCAGCCTCTGTATCCTGGACCTGCAAGCAGGTAAAGAGAACGCCATCAGTTCAAACCAGAATATTATATGACAAGTCACATTTCTCTAGACATTAATGTTTTTAAAGGGAGCTAAAATAAAACGACTCAAATAAAGTCTGAGTAAGTTTTTCAAGTACTATCACCTGGAACAATCATGGACATAAGTGATCTTTTCTTATAGCTTCTAACTAAATCAATGTTAGTCTTATTTCTTAAAACTCAGCTGTGGAAACAGAAAAGACAGGCTTCTTATACATCCAGGAAAACAATTCCTCCAAAAAAAAAAAAAAATCCACTTTAAAAACTAAAACACTCTTGAATCAATCTAACCAGCCAACTAATAAACGTGACATACTGCAAAACTAGCCGAAGCTGAATGGACTTGGCATACATTTAAAAACATTTGGCCAGGAGCTGAGGTATGCACATTTTTTTTTCATCATATACTGGAGTGGTCTCTAGAATAGAGCATATGTTAGATGACAAAGTCTTCAATAACAATAATAAATGAAGTAAAAAAAATCGTATGTATTTGTATTGATATAGCAGAATAAAACTGGAAATAACAATAATAAAAAGTTAGAAATTGATAAATACATATACTCAACATGCTACTGAACAAAGGACCACTGAGGAAATTAGAAGGGGACAAAGAAAGCAAAGAAGGAAGGAAGGAAGGAAGGAAGGAAGGAAGGAAGGAAGGAAGGAAAGAAGGGAAAAAAAAGAAAAGAAAGTACCAAACATATGGGGTGCGACAAACAGTACAAAAGAGCAAATTAGAGCAACAAATACTTACTTTAAAACACACACACACACACACACACACACACACACACACACACACACACACAAGATTTCAGGGGTAGGAGCATATTTTAGGCCCAAGCCCATTAAGTGAATAACATTTCAAATAAACATCCTAATAATGTATTTCGGTGGGTTTGGGAAAACAAACACCAAATTATAAGACAGAAATAACCAAGATATAAAACAATGATTCGAAAATTACAAAAGATAAATGGTTGGTTTTCTGAATTTTGAACAAAATCAACACACCTTTAGCTGGGCTGGGGGTGGAGAAACCAAAGATCTCTAATCCCAGAACTTGGGAGGCAGAGGCAGATAGAGCTCTGTGAATTTGAGGCCAGCCTGGTCTACATAGCAAGAACCAGAATAGCCAGAGCTACATAGTGAGACTCTGTCTCAAAATAAATAAATAATTAAATAAATTATTAATAATTAAAGAAGATATAAATAAAAAGATAATAGACCACCAGAGACTATTATAAACACTGTATCTATGAAGTTTCATTTCAGTTTCCACTTGAAGAAAACATTATTATTCAAATAAAATTTAAAGCACCAGACTATGAGATGTACATTTGCAGTGGTACCGGAGACCATCTGCAGGTTGTGACTCCTACATATTAGGTAGGTAGTTTACCACTGCGCTACCTCCTCAAAACAACCTGTGTTTTTATAATTTGTAAATCGTAATTAACATTGATATTGAGAAAGGCAGCAGAGTGGCATCCTTAAAACCACCCCCATTTACTGCCTTACTGTTCCTACAATAGGAGAGGTAAATGGAGAACAGATGACCAATCCAAATTTATTAGCACCTGTCAATCAAGTCTTTAAATTTTATATTAAAATGGTAGCTCACTTCAAAGATGAATGTTATCCTCCCAGTTAAAGTTCCCTAAGGTTCTGGGTGTCAGAGGCTTGGTCCCCACCCTGAGTTGCTGTTAGGAAAAGGTGAACTTTCAAGAATGGTGACTTGTGAGGGATCATCTTTGAAGGCCTTACTGGGATCTCAGTCCCTTCGTCTTTCTCGTCCCTTTTTGTTCCAAGACAGAGGTTTTCTCTGTCATGGACTCATACTGTGAGCCTTGGCACAGGCTCAACATCAAGGTCAACTGATCAGGGAGTAAAATGTTAAAAACTGAGACAGAATATGCCTTTATTTCTTTTTAAGTTACTGTCTTAGGTATTTTGTTGCCGTAAAAGAAAACACGCAAACACACATACACGTAAACATGATCATGCATATAGATGAATGAACATATGCAATAGAAAGTACACTAAACATAGACTCTTTGTTGCCAGAGCAGTGAAGACCTTACCATCCACGGGTGGTTTAGAAGACTGAGGTGCAGCTCATGAGCTAAATAAAAACAAGGCATTCTTTTTACATCTGCTTGAGAAATACAAGATAAAACCAACATGGGTCTTCCTGAAGATCCAAAAGCTGGATCTGTCATGGCCATAATACGAGAAAATTCATCTTGCCATTCATGACCTAAGGAATTTAAGTTACAATACATGATTTGCATTACTCACGATTTTTCTAAAGATAATTATATTTAAAACAGCACAGAAAGGAATTAAAATTTTAGTAGAATTTAAACACAGCTGCCTTTATTACTTGGATTCATATATTGCTCTACCACAAAATTCTATTAGTGTTTCAAAGATAGAAATTTAGATGTATTATAAAGAGACACAGTCACAGTAATTTGTTGATTAAAATATCCGTGGCATGATAATTCTCTCTTACACATTCTGCAACTATCTGATAACCCTTTCTTTCAAAGGTCTTACTTCCTACATCTGAGCCTAAGATTGGTCCTACGTTTTTCATCCAAAGTTTCTCTGTCTGCCTTTTACTGCAGAGTTCCAGATCGCAGACATTCTGTGATGGACAAAATTCTGAAGCCATTTCCCGCATCAGCCTCCCACGAAGCTTAGACTGAAGGTACAAGCAGCTGTTTCTTTTTCAGTCTCAGAACTTTTAGATTTAATGCTAGGCGTTTTATATAGAAAAGTGGTTAGAGACTGGAGTAGAGAGGACTGACTCTCAGAAACCAGTGTGCTCTTGTAACTGCTGGGCCACTAACACATTGATTCTAATCAAGCCAGTCAGCATTAATGGATTTGGTCTCTGCTGTGGTAGTTACTGTCAACACAGAGAATTCAAATGCTCTCCACAGTCAGGTGTGCTGGATCACACTTGCAATACCAACAGTCAGGAGGCTGAGGCAGAACAAAAACCATCAGTTCAAAGCCAGCCCAGGCTACCTAGAGAGGGCCAAGCTCAGTTTTACACGCCAGCTTCAGTCTTAGGGATAGTATTTGCCTAAGCATAAATAGTGGAAGCATTTTTTTTTTTTTTTTTTTTTTTTTTTTTTTTTTTTTTTTTTTTTTTTGGTGTCCCAGCATGACCCCTGAATTCTGCCCTGTACTGGTCAAAAGGTGTTTCCTGTAAAAGGGTTATCAGACAGTTGCAGAATGTGTAATAGGAAATTATCATGCCACGGTTACTTTAAACAGTAAGTACACCTGAACGTTCTTGCGACTGTATTTATTTATGACATCATCTAATCAGAGGAGGAATCAGAAAACAAAGATTGCTTTCAGTCCAGAGTGCTCGCTACAGGCTCGATCCTGACCTTTGTGCTCAAAGAGCATTTGCTTCTACTGTCCTCTAAGGTAGCAGGCAGACTCTGCCGGAGTAAGAGGCCGGGGGTTTCTCATCCTATCGCTCTTGACAGGAAGCTATGGCTTCCTTTGAGCAAATGATACAGAAAGAGGGCGGCCTCCACTCCCTGTATTACAGCCGATCGGCACATGCCTCGTCCACCAAGGACCCAGGTCTTCTGTCCCTCCACTACATTTTTAATAAGCATCTAGCAAAGCTACATGGGAAACATTCAGAAAATAGGTACAGATTATTTTTGAATCTTATGTATTTTTCCCTCTCCACCATTCTTGGGATTGAACCTGAGACCTAGGTTATGAATTATGCTAACACCCTGCTTTTTCTCCAGCTTTTACAGGAAGCTGTTGGGAACGATCTGCAAGATTAGATAAAACTAAACTCTGTCAGTTTTAACTCTCAGCCACATCTCCACCAGCAGATACAACTACTGATGACTCAGCAACTTTTTGCTGAACAAATAAATCTTCCATTTATTTTGCTTCTAGTTTTTTCTTTTATGGATAGTCCTATAAGAACAGGAAATAATTTATTCTGTTCTAATGAATAATTTTATCCAGGATTTCTAAGTATAATTTCCTCCAGGATTTAACAGACTGGTAGAGAAATAAATTCATTGTAAATTAATTCAGCACACTAACTAACTGTAATATATTATTAGGTGTGTTATATATAAGCAGTATATATAATAAATAATTTATTGTATACTTATATTCTAACTTGTACACAAAGGATTGGGGGTAAACTATAACACTGGCTCATGGTCCAAAGATATAGCAATGTCATACCAAAACAACATTGTCAGTGACAATTATTTACAGTATATCTAAAATAGTATCAACTCACTGATTTAATTAACTTTAATCTACTCAATTAACATCCCTATCCCCCACACCTCTCTATAATGTGGGTAAGAATGAATCAACAAATTGTCAGTTATCTACATAAATTATTTGAATATATCAGAGGCAGAGTGAGCATTGGTAATTTTAAAATGTAGAACTAAACAAAAGAATATAGCTAATCAAACTTTGGCTTGTATCAGAACCCTGTGGTACTTCTAGAAAACAGATGTCCAGGATACTGGTCAAATCTATGGCTGGCAATGTGGCATTCTAGGAATCTCCCATGTGATCCTAATATATACAACAAGGGCTGAGAACACTAGTGACAGTAATGGCCAGAAAAAAATCACAGTAGTAAAAACCTAACTGCTATATTTTTATGAAGCTGTAACAATACGATTATTTTTTGCCGAGAATGATGCAGTGGCACTTTGAAGAGAAGATGAAGGACGCTTACGACGATGAGCTTCGGCATTTGCCACGTAGATGAAGCCGTCTACGACTTCACACACTTTCTGAATCTGTGGGATCACACTGTAGCGGCTCCCCTGTTGCTCGTCCCCCTCACTCTGAAGGCTGAACATCTTGTTAACGGTGCTCGTGTGCTCCTCTCTGGCTCTGTCTCTTTCCTTTCTGCAAGAAAAAGAAATGTAAACATAGATTACACAAAGATAATAAACAAGTCCCATCCCACTAATGTGCTCCAGTGCTGACGTCTCAGGCAGCCCTCCAAGCAGCTAGCCTTACCTGGTAGTGGAATACAATATCAGGATGTTGAATTTATGCTGATTGCTCAACTGGAAATTGACTCCAGATCCAATACCTACACGAGAAAGTCAGTTATACAGACAAGCCACTAATAAAAACAGTAAAAAATAATAATAAAACAAAATCTCCAGTGACATAAAAATGGGCAAAGGAAAAGAACCAAGCAAGCTATATGCAACTTTGGAATAAAACACAATGTTTGTTAATAAGAAAAAAAGTTGTGTGCAGCTGTGATTCATAAGCCAGAAAGAACCTGGATAGAGAACTAAGTGCTGGCTCTACAATCTTCTGTCACCATCACGATATCACAGCAGCAGCTGAGATGTGGCAACTACTTCTATTTATTCCTAGTGCTGACGCACTCATTCCCATATTTTGTGTGTCCACTGGTCTTAAACTCTATGTATACATTCACTTGAGGCCCATTCTTCCCCTAGGAAAACAGTTTATAAACATGTGGCATGTCATTGAGAGTGCTGCAGAAATTGAGTCAAAACTGCGGGTGTTGAAATTTGGAAGTAGAGTGACGTGGGTTAGAATCTTAAACTTGCCACGGTTAGTCACTGACTCATGAGACTTTGTTTTGACACAGAACTGAAATAACACAATAACGTCTTAGGGGGTGACTGTAAGGATTATTTGACTTATGTGATACCCCTAGAATGCTAAATATTGGCTTCTTACCCTTTTGTGTCTGACTCAACACCATTGCTGTTCCTTTCTTAACATCTGAGTTTGTTGTTGGTTGTTTGTTATTTTGTTAATGATCAATGTCTTTTCTTTCTTTCTTTCTTTCTTTTTTGGCCTTCTGGAAAAATCCTTCTTTCTTCCATAGCTCTAGTTCTTGCTAAATAAATGTCTTTCTGATCTGTCTACTCCTCTTCAGTGTCATTCTCCTTTTGGTACAAATTAACCACCTGAAGTCTGTAATCTCTCCTAACAAGTCCTCTAAATCCTTTTGCTTTAACTAGCCTTTCTTGTAATAGCAGACACATTGCTTAATGATACATGTCTAAGTATTTCTCTTCTCTACAATGCCATTGGACTTCAGACATACAAACAAAACCCAATATAGACTGTCCCTACTTACCTCATTAGAGACAACTCCAACCTTCATTCTCCTAATTCTTGAATTCTGCTTAAATAAGCTGTGTCATGCCATCCTATGTCACCATTCTAAGCGACACGATTATAGATGTGGACTTGCAGGTACTAAAACAGTAACTATCCCAAGCTTCATGATCCTCTACTCCTCCAGCCATGACATTTCACAAGAAGCATTTGGAATCAGAAATCAAATGTTTCTGCTCTTTGTTTTTATCAGTCTAAATATCCAGAAATTAGCCTTTCAACACATCTAACCTCAGCCCGACTTATGCAACCCCTATTCTTCTCTGATCTGGTAGACTGGCATTTTCAAGCAATCACTTAAGTCTCTGTAAGGGGAAAGTAGATGCCATTTCATAATTAACAAATTTCTTCATGTGTTCTGGCCTTCCCTGAAATGTTGCCTTACACTAAGCCCTTGACTGAGACTAGTCTGCCTTAGGTCACGCTTCTCTTGCCAGGGACCCTCATTGATCAAAATTGCCCATTTCCTCATGCATGCCCTATGGTGAAGAAGTGGGCCTATGCTCTCTAATCCCAACAACTTGTCTAAACCATGACTCAAGAACCCTCTGGAAGAGTTCCATCTGAAAAACACATCATTCAGTTGGGAGAGCAGTCTCTCCTTCCTCAACTTTGTTATCCATAATCATTTCTCTCCCCACTGTAGACTTCAGCATGCAGCTCACTGTCTTCCTCTCCATCCACCTAAACTTCCAGGTCCATGGGAACTGCTTATGAGTCCCAATTGTTAATTCTTTGGATCTGAACACATAATCTATAAGTCATTCATTTGTTAAATGTGTGCATGCCATAGTTATTTTTCTTACTTTCCTATTGCTGTGACAAAACACCATAATCAAAGCAAAGTAAGGATTTAATTTGAGAGCTCATGATTCCAGAGGATTAGAGTCCATGACCATCATGGCAATGAGTGTAACAACAAGCAGACAGGCTGAAGCAGTTGCTGAGAGCTTATATCTGAGCTACAAGCACAAGGCAGAGAGGAAGCTGCCAACTGGGAATGGTGTGTGAGTGTTAGAAACCTCAAAGTCTTCCCTCAGTGATGCGCCTCCTCTAACAAGGCCACACCTTTTAGTACTTACCAAACAGTTTCACCAACTCCGGGCCAAGTATTGAATATATGACCCTGTGGAGGCCAGTCTCACTCAAACCACCATAGTGTGGGACCTATGGTACCCCTGGTATGACATATACAAACCAAAATAAAACTGACAAGGTCCTCACCCTTGTCGATTGGATTGCTTACAACACTCATCTTTGTTTATACACCCTGCAGTTATCAGAGTCAGCAAATTCCATCCCTAGCTCCTGCCACCAAAAGCAACAACCACAAAAGTCATTCTCTGGTGATTCCTTACCCTAGTGAATGGCTTTCTACCCAACATAAAGCCCAAGGCAGAGGCCTGCAGCTATCCTTATTACAATTACAATTATATTCCTTATTTAATTGCATCAAGTGTCATCCTCAATATTTCATTCTCTTTCATCCAGTGATTCCTTCTATGTTTTTTTTAATCATATATTACAGCAGCTTCTTCTGTCCCTTCTAATCAGTTTTTAACTCAGGAGCCAAAATAAACATTCTAAAAATAAAAGTTTGGCTAGGCACCCAACATGCTGTTGTCATGGCTTACCAAGTTCCACTCTTTCTAGACTTAGAGATACTTCAACTGAGTCCTAAGCATTCAGAACGCTGTACTTTTTTTCTTGTTGTCTTAAGGGTATGTATCTCCTAAGCCTGAAGAGTCTGAGAAGGCATCCTCTTCAATGTGCGGCCTTCTTTGGTTGTTATCTTTGTATTCAGAAACTAACTGATCATAGTCTAATCACCTATGTATTTGTCTGCGTCCTCACTTAGATCTTTTGGCTTTTGTGGAAGACCCAGATTTGCTCCAAATCTCTGTATCTATACAATGAGTAAAGCTTATCTTACATTTTTCACTACTTATATTAATGATACATTCCCACCTCACCCAAAGGTCACAAGCTGTTTTGTGAACTTTTTCTGTACAGGGGAGCTAATAATATAGATCTTTTTAAAATTCCCAATATATATAAAAATAATTTGCAAATCGATATTCAGTGGTTTTCTTGGTAAATTTCTCTTACGGTAAACATGCTCTGGTCTGTTGAAGTTTATTTTTAACATATTATTAAATTCTAAATTATAAACACTTGAAAAATTAAGAAAAAAGTACTTCTTATATTAGTTTTTTTTTCCCCATTTAGTAGGGCCAGGGGCCCACTCACCAATTTCTATATTTTATTACAAGATTTAATTTTTAAATTTCTATCTCTTTAACACTAATGTCAAGCTCCAAGTATTGTCATTACTATGTATTTTATATTAACATGAAAATTACCATCAATCTGTCTATGAGGTAAACCAGCAGTTGGGCAAAGGTCCTCAGAAGACATCAAACTCAACACCAAGGATGTGTCCAGTTCTTCCAAACCTGGTCCAAACATAGCAAACCGGGGTTCATTCTGAATGATCAGTGACTGTAAGAAAGAGGTAACCGCTCCATACCTAGGACGGCTGGCTTTCAAGGCTCTTCTTGTATATGGACAGCACATTTTATAACTGCATAAAATTGTCACAATTAGAAAATAAAATAGAAAACATTTAACTTGTTCATTTGAGTCTACATCATTTCTTGAGTCCTCTGTACAACATGGTAACATAAAGATTATACTTTCAACCCCCGCCCCCAGACAGTACAGGATAGATGCCATGATAACATGCAGTAGAGAGCTGAGACAAGGAACAACGCAAGGTGCTAGAGAGTGGGGTGTTCATATAGCTGCAGAACCCTACCTAAGGAAGGCGGTGTTTACTTTCTTATCTTTTATTTAGTTTCTTTCATGAAACACGCATTCTAATGTTTGTTTGACTGGTTAAAACCAATTATATAGAATAGTAACTGTTCTCTTCTTGAGAAAGACTTTTTTCCTTATCCTATAGTATGTGGCAATGTCTGAACAGTTTTATGTTCACACCTTCTGGGGAGAAGGCTATGATACTAACATCGAATTAGTAGAACCATAGATATCACTACACCTTCTATAACTTCTAGGACAGTCCCTGCAAACTGGTCCAAAATGTCAATAATGTTAAGATTGAGAACCCCCATAACAAAGATAGACTATAGATACTTAGAGTTAAATCCCAGAAATTTAAAAATATTACTAAAACCATTAATATTAAGCTTCTTAAATGCCACTTTAATAGTCTCCACATAATAGTTGATTCAGAATACTAAATAAATACACAGGGAAGCCCAACTAGACCTCGCTGAAAATTAGCAAAATAAAAATCATGTGAAAGAAACCATGATGGTTCAACAGGTACAGGGGCTTGTGGCCAAGCCTGATGACCCCAGTTCGATCCCAGGGACCCATATAGTGGGAGGAGAGAATGGACTCCAAAAGATTGTCCTCTGACCTTCATATGTAGTATGTGTGCTCACTCACATACTATAATATAAATAATATAATAAGTAATAAATAAGAGTAATTTTAGCCGTGCAGTGGTGGCACACGCCTTTAATCCCAGCACTTGGGAGGCAGAGGCAGGCGGATTTCTGAGTTTGAGGCCAGCCTGGTCTACAGAGTGAGTTCCAGGATAGCCAGGGCTACACAGAGAAACCCTGTCTTTAAAAACAAAAACAAAACAAACAAACAAACAAAAAAGTAATTTTAAAAGAGAAATGTCAGATGAATTTGAGATTATCTAAAAAGATTATATATATTTTGATCTCCTGAAATTTAGTAATTTTGATTATATATATTAGTCATCTCCTGTTATCTGATATGATAGCTAGCATCTGGGTCAGAGAGGCTGAGTAACAAAGCAGAGGGGGAAAGTCCCATATGAATCACAGTAAAGCAATTCTTAGAGCCAGAGGACAAAGATTCTTTGAGTTTGTTTTATTATGCTTTAAATGTGGAGTTCACAAAAAAATCAAGTTTTACCTATATACAGTGACATATTCTGAGGGAACACAAGAATATTGACCAATCCTTTATACACTACACCATATGCAAACCATGTAACCTCTCTGGCCTCTACATCCTTAGCACAAAGATAAAAATCTTTAGGTTGAACAAGGACAGAAGGAGTAGACATGCAAAGAGTAGACTCCCATAGAAACCAATATGTAGCATTTGCTCAATAAAAGTAATTTTCTCATGTACACATGATACTCAAGAAACTTGGAAGCTTTCAAGTAATTAAAAAAAATTATTTCATGTAGTCTTAAAAACAGTCTTCTTCCCCACCAAAAAGAACATTTTCCTGGTCTCTGGACATTCCTTCTCTGAAAATGCATTTACAATTTAACTAAATGGAAAATACTATAAATAGTATGAGACATTTAAATTTTTTTTCTTGTCTACTGTACCACATATAATTAATCAAATAATGGTTAGTCAACACAGGAAAATAATAAAAGATTAAAATTGTAAGGATCTTATGGGGAAAAAAGTCAATTAGCTTAACCCTAATTTTAACAAGAAAGCATTCAGACAAATCCTGTGCAGAAAGTTAGTATCAGGGTCAGAACTAATGTGGACTAGAGTTTAGTATCTCTTGTCAATTCACAGAAATAGGTACTTACACCTCCATGTAATCAAAACATGTGCTGTCGGTGACTTCAGATATGGGCTTTTTTAAGATCTCTAGATCTGGAAGTGACTTCCAATCAACAGAAGACCAAGAAGGGAGATCCCGAAACAGAAAGTATCTCCAGAGAATTGGGTCTCTTACAGTTTTGTTCCAGTAATGATCTGTACTTCCCAACTGGCACAGATCGTGGGGTGAAAGAAATGACAAAATATACAGCTGTACATCAATCTGAAACAGATCAAGCAGCACATAAAAGAATCATCCATCTGGGGAAACTGTTGGGTAACCTAATCAATAAAAAATTGCTATACTAAAGGTCACATGAATGATTGGTTCTTTACAATACCTAGGTCTATATTATTATCCCTCCATCCATAGAAAAATCAAAACTAAACATTTTCATTCCTAACACACCTGAAATGGTGAAAACTCAGGCTCTGCTGTTCTATTTTTCAAGCAAAATATCCAGTTCCTTTCATTTCTTCCCATGAGTATGTTGATGTACCAGTTAATAATTTAATTCTTCAAATTAATGTGTATCAAGTGGAGATTTTTCTGATTTTATCACTAGATCAAATGAAAGCATGTGAATCTGTCATTTGAATTTCTCTAATGTATTAAAAAGTTCAGACCACACAGGAGAGGAGCTTGGAGGTGACCTAAGCCCGTGGTTTTCATTTAAAATGAAATGTCAGTGCGATGTACTAATAATCCAAATGAGATAAAGGAATTGACATCAACAAGGTATAATTTCTTTATTTATCTTTCTCTGAAACTTTAAATTACATGCATTCTCTTTGTATCCTGTGCTAACTTGAGGTACTTGTAACTTCATTGATTTTCAATTACATGGCAGTTTTGTGGCTTGTGATATGTCAGAGTTGCTTGCTCTGGGTGACCCCCTAACTGGAATCCATTGAACCTGGGACTGAAGACTAAGATCTGCAGGACACTGGAATGCTTTCCAAGCTAACCCACTTCCTTCATCAGATTCCCAGACATCCTATTTGGACGACTGACAACCAGTGGGTGATCTCCCTGGTCACTAGTGTGTGTTGTGGCGCGACCGTGGCTTGCCCGGGGATACCAAGAGTCACCATCAAGGCGATTCTGGCCACTTCACTTCCAGGAGAGCACACACCCGGAAGTGGCTGCCCTGCCGGCCCAGGCCCCGGTGCTGCTGCGGTCCCTGTGCGCGGCCTGCGGCCTCGGCTCACCGGCAGCCGCGTCAGCGCGCTCGTCTCCTCCGCCGCCTCCTTCCGGGAGGTTGTCGGCGTCGCCCGCTCCTTGCCCACCGAATGCCAGAAGGTCCTCCAGCCGCTCAGGATGGCGGCCTCCAGGCGGCCCCAGTCGCTGGCGGGCGGCGATGAGCCGGCTCCGCGGGGCTCGCTTCCAGCCATGGCCGCCGGCTCCGCGCGACGCGGCCGGGAGCACCGGCTTCCCAGCCGCTCAGCCTCCGTCTCCGCCTCCGCCCGCCCGCTGGGATGACCCCGGCTGGTCGGCTGGGCGCAGCTCCAGGCCGAGGTGGCCTGGAATGACTCACCCCGTTAGGGCAGACCCTCCGCCCCAATGACTGGCTGGTGTTAGCCTAGACTATACATCCTCTAGTCCCTGGCTCTGTACACCACCACAAGGACCCGGGAGCTAGGGCTTGTTGAACAGCCAACCCCTTTTCTAATAAACGTGCTTCCCTTAAGCGTTAGGTAATAAGTAGGCTGTAAGTGTGCTTCTGTGCTTCGGAATCAGCAATCTACCACTTTCTTGGAGTTTAGCAAAAACAGCCTGTGGAAACTATCAGGAGCCACTAAACTAAAGTTCTCCAAGAAGTCCCATCTGTTATTAAAGATACTGACTTTGACTAGAACATCGTGCTGTGGAGAAAAAAGTATTGTAGCTAGAAAGCCAAAACTGCCTCAGGCATAGCTCTTTCAAAATCCAATCTGGTTTTGGTTTAACCTCATGAGAAATATTAGGTGCAACGTGTTAGTAAGCGTTGCAAACATCTGGCCTTTGCTTACGATTTTTAACTCCATGGATGTGGGTATGTGCAGAGGCACGCAGGTTCCAGCCGAGGCCACAGGCATTACATACCCTGGAACTGGAATCCCGCTCTTGAGAGCCACTTACTCAGGCCCTCTGGAAGAACAGTCCAGGCTCTTAACTGCTGAGGCATCTCTCAAGCACCTGCCACCTTCACCTATTTTAAAGTAAACAATGTTGTAACATCTGAAACTCAGACAAGATTTACCCAATTTATCTAGGCTATGTACATAATGCCCTCATCGGCATAGGTGGTACACGTATTTGATATATGGTCTTTGTTCTGTGGCTATAATATAGTTTATGTAACTGCTTCCACAACTTGGTGTGCCATTCTAGATAACTTGAATCCAGTCTCTGGCCCTGGTCACTCATATTTTGCTTACATTTACTTCCTTAAGCTCAATTATTAGGTACTTTCTACCAAAATGGTAAGTTTAGGCCCACTACAAAAAAAAAAAAAAAAATACAAGTACACTAAAAAATTGTTCAAGCAATGATCTACCATAAAAGGCAGAAGAAAATTTGATAGGAAGAAAAAAACAGAATGTGGTATTCTTAAAAGCCATTTATGAATTTTTAATCTTTGAAAAGTGACATCTATTCTGCTAACTTTAATCATAATTGAAAAAAAATTTTAAGAAACCAGAGGTAGACTATACAACAAAATATTATATAGCACTGGATATAGTTTTAGGAAAGACACAAATACCTGTTTCCTAGCAGAGTCAGTCTCTTTCAAGTAGATTACCTCACTTAATCTAATCCGTAAACCCATTTCACATCTAGACTTCATCACAGGAATACTTATGATTTAATAGTCTCATGTTAAATTATTTAAAATCTTTTAGGATAATCTAGTAAGGATCGCCATGTTACATCCCAATAAGACAAATACATCTCAATTAAAACAACCTGAGGTGTAAAATCCTGTTCTGGAGAGCAAGTATGATGGGTGGGTCCCAAACAGTCACTCTTTAAATCATTGTCAACCTTTAACTGCTTACCATTCCAAGACCTCTTTTTGTGAAACAGTTAAATTTTATCACCTTCTATATACAACTGGTTTAATATCAATTGTCAAAATGTTCTACATCTAATGTATAGGATGTTTAAAAAATAATCCCATTTTACAATCTTCCAAGTAGAAGGCAAAGGCCACGTCTTTTAAAAAACACAATAGGCTACAGGAAATAGTTGCTAGTATATAAATATTAAAATAACACTTAGCAATATATATATACCAGCATGTAACAGTACTTAATGCTCAGTAGTGGACCCTAGGTGCTTTTCAAAAGAATCCTTTATTCAAAATGTAGTACCTGAGAATCTAAATGAAAAGTAACAGAAATTTAATAAAGCTTGATGCTGGGTAACTGAGGGTCTGTCAGAACCTACATTTAAAAATGATTATTATTTCCTATGACATTGTTTAGTAGTGAGTAGGTTAACAATTGGCTCAGATTATCAGGACAAGTGGAAAAGACGTATAAATTAATTACTTACATGGACTTTGTCCTCCCTAAGTTGTATTTTGTATTCAGAAAAAGAAAATTAGCATAAGAAGTCATTTAAGTATGAAGAAATGAAAATACCACTGCTTTTATATTACAAGGAAATGTGATTTATCTACTGAGTGAGGAAGAATGCAGTTTCATTATAGAAATAATTGTTAAACATAAGATATGGTCCAGTACTTAAGAGCTCCTCCTGCTCTTGCAGAGGCTAGGAGTTGGGAGTCCCAACACCCCATCAGATAACTTATAACCATCTCTAATTCCAGTTCCAGGGGATATGAAGATTCTAGCCTCCATGGGCCACATGCCTGCAAGCGCATGCGTGTACACACACACACACACATACCCCACAATTCATACATACTTAAAATAATAAAAAATGTAATATTTAAAGACAGAAAGATTTAGCAATTGACATAGAGTTACAGTTAGGAAATGACAGGGCTGTAATCAGGCTTTCTAGTTCCAGAACTTACAATCTGAATCATTATGCTATCTGAAAGTTACAAGGACCAGAAGGAAGGTATTCAGAAATTAGGACAGAAAACTGATGAAAGAGTAAAATATTTTAAAAAAGTAAGAAACAAGTAGGGGAATGTCATTTTATTAATCGTATGTTCCAAAACACTGTAGCTGGAAAATGTCACTAAAAGTTGAAAAAGCAAAACTACTCAACACTGGCATAGTACATAATGAATACTTTTAACTCTGGCTATCTTAAGCTTATGTTGATATAATACTTCTATAATATATTTATTTCATTTTATATTATATGAATTCAGGGTAAGTAATACTAGAGAACTATGGAGTCCTGGATTCTGTGACAGATGAAGTATCCTCATGGAGTTATAAAAGGGCACAAGGAGACAAGCAATCTACAAGTAGACCATGTTAGTAGCAGTGAGTTTTTAAAACATTATAAAGATAACTAGAGAACATCTTCAGACACAGTTCATACTTTAATGAACATCACAATACTAAGCATAAGACTGTGAAGCTGGGAATGTATCTTTTATGGTGGCCTCTTAGTCATGACTTTCACCTCTCTCCACTCTATGCAAAAGATAAGGGGATGTCATGATATGTTCCTTAACATGAAATAACACACGGCAGCCAGACAGCCTAGAAACATAGCAAGAGACTGGCTCTTAAATCAAGTCTTAAAGTCTGTTCCACATCAAAAAATTCATGCTGAGTGAAGAATGATAAGCATTTAAGGATTGTGGAAAATCCTGTAACATTTTACATTTTACACTGTGGGAGCCGGTTCCCACAATCAACAGCAGAGAATTCAAACTGAAAATAAATTTTCACTAGAAGCAGAAAAGCAAAAGCTACCAAACACCAGCATGATGTAATACATATGTTGTGT
The DNA here is from genome assembly GCF_011762505.2 of Arvicanthis niloticus. Classification (NCBI taxonomy): domain Eukaryota; kingdom Metazoa; phylum Chordata; class Mammalia; order Rodentia; family Muridae; genus Arvicanthis; species Arvicanthis niloticus. The sequence continues at coordinate 32,933,194 of NC_047676.1, read as the reverse complement.
CTATATTACGTACCTCTTAATGTAATGTTTCCATATAATGCTACCTCATATTGTGTTTAAAATATAGGGAAGTAATACTAAAGACACTAGAGAGTATGGTTTCTGTGGGGAGACATGATAACCTTATAGAAGATAGAAAAGGGAACTGGAGGGTGGACAGAAAACCACCTGAAATGAATGAAGAACCCAAGGCTTTAGGCAGTATGCATCAGAAACACCACCGATGAGAAAGCCATTAAATACAAAAAAAGAAGAAAGTTTCAGGTGTGACTTCCTTAGGAAAATCTTTGAGTGTAGTGAACACACAAGGCATTGAAAACAGGATGGAAATTGATGACAGTGCTTAGATGGACCTTTCTAACCACTCTAAATACAATAGCACCATCTCCAAGTCACAGTAGTCCCTTAGCCCCTGCTAAGTGCATTATAGTGTTATCACTTGGCATACTATACATAACAGGAGGGTGCTTGCAAAGCTATATCCTCAGTGCCTAGGACAATACGGCATGTTGTAGGCACACGTCAGCTGCTGAAAGGTCTACTATAGGTTTATTATTGTTCTTATGTGGAGCATTTGTTATTTTGAGGTTACTTCATTCTAAATAAAACCATCTACTCATTAAGAGTAAATTAATACCAAAAGATGTATTTTCCTTTTATAACACCACAGTAGAAAGTACTACAACTATTATGGTCTACAAATTGTTCTCCGATTGTTTGGGGTAGGGGAGTAAATTGTACAAAAAGCACCCAGAAATACCCTCATAATTGTACCAACCAGTGAGCCCACAATGGTTATAAAGGCAAAAATGGAAGTTCTTGGCTTCTGAAGACAGTCTTATTTTCTCAGGTTTAGAGTCCAAGTAACACTTGACCCCTCCAAGGAAGACATACACCCTTGTGCTGCATCAACCACTGGTAGAGAGGGCATGGCAGTTTGGAATGTAATAGCAGCAACCCTTTTGTGCAAAGTTTGGCATTTCAAATCATGCCTCATTAACTCAAAAGACATTACTACCTACCATGAAATCAATAGTGTGTGCAATGATAAAATTTTAAGATATGGAGTTCATTCAGTAGTAAGAAAAATAATTACAACATATTGTACTGTGGTGACATGGGAAAGGAAGAAAATAAAGGAACATCTAATTTCTACTGGTTAAGGGCTGAAAAAAGGCTTTAGACACAGTATTACTAAAGGTACATCATACAAGTAAAGTATTTATCTGGCCACAAAGACCAGTCCAGCAATAATGATGTCTACAACAGTACTAAGGTTGTAAAACATAAGTGCATTTGGGAAAGGTAGTGGAAGTACTTGATTAATTGATTATGATCCACTAGAGAAATCTGTGCTCTAAAATTCACATTAAAGATTTAGAAAGCTATGATATTTTCCTAATAAAACTTGCTAAAATGCTAGGTTACATTAAAAATCTTGGTTGTATAAAGACAGGCCAAGAGTTGTGGCAGGAATTGCGGATCTCCCCTGGCTTCCACTGCTTATTCAAAAAAAAAAAAAAAAAAAAAAAAATTTTTTTTTTTTTTAATCAAAAAGGAACCTTGGATTTTGATGTTTGAAAAACGTTAATCTAGAACACAAATCAGAGTGTATGTAGAAATAAGGATGGGAAGTAGGCCTATTTGCTACTTGGAGAAACATACAAAATTGGAGGGAAATGAAGCAGAGATTTCCATCAGAGATGAAAATTTGTTGCTTGCTCATATTGAACTTAAAATGACCATACAGTCAGTATTTGTCAAAGTGAAGACATTTAACAGGCAGTTAAAAATAAAGTTCAGAGAGCAAGGAGACTGGGGTTCCAGTTCCTGGCATGGAAATCAGAAATACAGCTTAACATGAGTATTTAGAGTAAAAAGAAAAAGAAAGAAGAGAATGAAACTTTTATGAGAACAGGCAGAAAATGAGAAACTACAGGAGAAAAAAAAACAAAGATCAGTCTTCAACAGAAAGTAGGCAACCTCTTCTTCTTTAAAACAGAAAAATGCATAAATATGAATAGATTCCCTCAGAATCTAAACTTCCTGTGGAAGAATAAGTGCAGAGGCGACTAATGAACTTTGACTCTACCACAGTGGGAAAAGGGGAGGCACCTTAGTAGCTCGAAGTTAGGGTTTTAAGTGAAGTCACATGTGTAGCAATACACTTTGAAGGACTGCATGCCTTCCATAAAACTTAGACCCTAAGAATGACTGGCTGACAAGATTAATACAGCGTTGAAAGCCTGCCAATGATGATGCTAACAGATAAAATGGGAGAGGAAACAAGGGAGGTCAGTATTTGAGTGATGCCCCATGAAGTACGGGGCAAAAACAGCATGAAAGAGGTTTGCTGTTCAGGAGTTAGAGCAGTGAAGAGAAGCCCAAGGAAGGTTGAAAGCTGTGGAATGAAAACAGAAGGAAAAAAAAAAAAACAAGGAAAATTTAAAAGGTAGAAAGATGAGAAATGTCACCAGTTATTAAAATTTAAGACTTTAGAAAGAGAAACCAAGTGTGGCTCATGCTTAGGTTCAGTTACATAAATGACTGGAATGTGAAGATGCCACTGGGACAGAAGTCAAGTGCATCAGAAGTTATCACAAGACAACAACAGGATTTGAGGTAGGCAGAAAAACGGTGAGCAAGACAGCAAACTAGGCTCTTTGGCCTTCAGCATTTCAATCCTACTGAAAGGGAAAACATATGTAAAGTTCATTATATGCAAAGATGTGCCTTAAAAGCATCTGAACTGACAACAGACTCATCTACACAGACTTTTACCTTCATTATTGGAGAAACCATGCAGTTTTTGTTTTAAACAAAATAAAATAATTTATAAAATATATAAGTAAATAATCTAAGTATTATTAGTAATGCATGGCAAAATAAATAAGATTCGTTTTTTAAAATCTTTTGCTGTTTAGATTACTGGAAATGAAATCTAAATATTAGTCATAATCTAATTGCCTACGTTTATATCTATACTATTTATCTGAAACAAGGAGGAAAACTGATTTCCATCTTTGAAGTATGCATACTTCAAAATTAGAAGATTTTGCTTTACATATATTTTAGTATAATAAAAAATATAACCTAAAATATTAGAAAAAAACTGTCCATCTACATTGGGTTCCTCCTTACCAGTGGCAGGTTTACATGCCGTTCAAGTTCAGTTAGAATGGCATATATGCCATTTTAGAAATTAGAGAATCCTTTCTTCACAGACCTAAGACTACACAGGGAAAGGTGAGCATTAGAGAAGCGTAGCCACATTGGACATCTTTATGTAGTGTAACAGTCTCAAGATCAGTGGAGTATATTTCCTTTATGAAGTACAAAGCCTTCTCCTCCACTTCAGTAATTGTTGGAGCTGAGACCTTGATGAACACCTAGCTACAGTGCTGCTGAAAGAAGCTTAGGATCTGCTTTGCGTTCGCTGTGCTCCACTCTTGCTCTTTCAGAGGTCCTTCACACACCGACACATACTTCTTCAGAATTTTTTCTCCTACTTCTCGGAAATCCAAGGGTTCTTTGTGTGTGGTGCAGGTTGCTCCGAAAGCATCAGTGTCAACTTCACGATGTCCTGGCTGCTGACCTGTGCAGTGCTTTAATCCCCAGTAGCACATCTCTCCACTGTACATCATAGCCAGCACATGAATGTCACTAAATATTCCTAGGAAGGACATTCACAATTAAGTTTATAGAAAACACCTTCAGTTATTGGAGAACTATAAAATCTCTGACAATAAGCCTTTGTCACACCATTGCTGGCTGGGAGAAGGCCACTCTCACCAGCACAGTCCTAACTTAGTCAGCACTTTTCTTTTACCTAGAAAAGTTCAACCCCAGACAAAGCAGAGCACTGTGAAACAATTTTTTAAAACCACTTACTTGTGCTTAACATTAATAGGAGCCCCTTTCAGGACCTTTTTTGAGACTTAATTTCACTGCTGGAGCCCTTCTAGATTACACCCTAAATTCTCTACACAACTTCAGAACTCTCATGAATTCCTGAATCATACTCATGAACACAAAGTCCATTTTGAAAGATGCTCTATGACATGTTCTATATATGAATCTACTGATAGTCTCATGTATCTTCATGTATCTGATAGGCTAAACAATTCTAAATTAACACAGATGATTATATCCAAAATGCTTTGTATCACTAGGGAAAAAAACACCCAGGACAATTTCTATCAGAAGGTAAATATTCCTTTAACATTATTTCCAGCAAGTGTGTAATTAGATATTTATTATAAAAGCATGTTAATTTGTTAGAAACATAAATTACTTAGGTAGGCCAGGAGTAATAAGAACATTTGTAATCCCAATAACCTTGGAGGAGGGGCAGGATTATGGCTGCAGACTAACTTCCTGTACTACATAGGAGTTCCTAACCTAGGCAACACAATAAAACCTTACTTCAAAAAACCAGAAGAAAAAAAGTAAGTAATTAAAACAAAAATAAGTATTAAGATATATGATTGTTCAATTTCTTAAGGTCACTTACCACAAATAAACGATTTATTCTAACGTATAAGTACTTGTGTGGTAAGGAAACTTATCTCCAATTAATGATCATGATAACTTCACCATGTTGGTTTTAATAGGAATGGCCCCTATAGGTTCGAATATTTGAATGTTTAGTCACTGAGGGGTTACACTATTTAAAAAGATTAAAGGTACAGCCTGTTTTGAGGAGGTGTACCACTCAGTAGTCAACTTTGAGGGTCCAAAACCTCATGTCAAGCCCAGAGCCTTGCTCTCTGCCAAGGCCAAGCTCAGTGTCCCTCTATCTCTCTTTCTCTGTCAGTGTCTGTGTCTCCCTCTCCCTCTAGATCAGGAAACTCTTAGCTACTTCACCAGCACAAGGCCTGCCTCCCTGCTTCCACCATGATGATAATGGACTAAACCTCTGCAACTGTAAGCACGCCCCCAGTTAAATGCTTTCTTTCATAAGAGCTGCCTTGATCATGGTGTCTCTTCACAGCAATAGAACAGTGATTATGAGACTCACCTAAAACAATTCAATAAAACTATAACTATGATGGCAGCAGAATTCAGTTCTGCTGTTTTAAATGTACCAAAGTCCCAAAATTTGTTCTTATATGCTGTCATTTTCAAATTCTTCCTAAAAAGAGTGGGAAGTGAAGTAAGAGGTTCAGCAGAATAGCTGACTCACTAAAGTACTGTATCAACAAAAAGTAATTACTGGAAAGCCAAATCTGGGGTTTGAATTCATGAAAATTAAAGAGCACACTACACTGTGTTTTCTATGTATAAAACAAGTTCTATGTAGCTTTAAAAAGCCCGAAATGTCTATCTCCTTTAAAACTTACTTCCAGTATGTCATTAATAGCCAAATTTGATTCTGGTCAAAATAAAAATAAGCAAAAGTAATATGCTACATTAACTCTCTAAAATCACCTCCAGCTCTGGCATCCTCTTCTGGCCTCCATGGGTACCAACATACATACATATCCATTCACCCATACACAATCACATGAATAATAGTTTATATGTGCTTATACATGTTATATGTGTACATATATATGCACACACATATACATATAAAACATGTATGTACACAGGTATGTATGTATGTATGTATGTCACAGCTTACTATGTACCTCTGGCTGTCCTGGAAATTCTATGTAGATCAAAGTGACCTTGAACTCACAGATCCACATCCCTCTGCCTCTCAAGTACTGGGATTAAAGAACTGTGCTACCATATCTAACCAAAACTAGGTATTTTTAAAGTGTTTTTCTACATTATTTGAAAAGATTTTAATACTTAAATTTATTTAAAATCTAGCATGAAATTTAAATAAGGATAAAGTTAGCAAGCTTTCTAAAAGGTTTAAAAAAAACTTTTCAATCACTTAGAAAATTTTAACAGAAACCATTAGATTACCTGTACTCAGTAACTTAGCTGTGTCTAGGTCTTGGAAAGAAACACCTTCATTTAACTGGACAGGGCATCGATAATTTAGCATCTGTAGCAAGTAATTGATCCCATCAACAAGGTACTAAATAAAGAAGCAAAATAAATTAAAACATTACACACACACAAAAAAAAAAAAAACTAGAAAAACAAGTATCCTTTTCTCATTCTTTACTCAAAATTAAAGAAACTGACATATAGGTACATATAATTACTATTTCATTCCGATGGCATTTGGACTCAGCATTCTAAGACTGCCATACTATAATTAAACCCTTGAATACAAGAGTGTGAAACAAGAAAAAAAATGTCAACTACAAACATATGCTGAGGTAATACACTTGTTCAAAAATGTTATCAAAGGAAAAATTCTGTAAAGATGAATTAAAAATAACTTTACAAATATATATGGAGTTTCGTTTGTTTTGTAATACTTGGAACTGAAGCTAGGGCATCATGCATGCTAGACAGTACTCTAACATGAGACTAAATTTTCAGCCCTGCTTATGATTCAAATATACTTTAACTAAAGTTTTCTACCTGAATGTATAGCCTGAATGTTTCCAAGATGACGAGAATTATGGGTACATTTAGACTGAGCTAGAATTTTTAGTGACACAATAGTAATATCCATGTCTTTGTAATAATAATTGTTAGAACAGAGATAAATCACAGGTCATACTGTTTTAAGAGCAGGGTCATACAGGCTCCCCAGGAGTACCTTGCCTGAGATACTCACAAGACTACTTCAACCAAAGAAAATACTTAAAAATGAATAGCTTTCGCTTACATTCAAACAAACATAAAAATCAAGAACTTAAGAAACTCATGTAGTATTTTCCAAATGATGATAATCTGTCATGTGTCATCTTACTCTTCACAGCAATTCCAAGAACCTGTGAACCTAAAATGTATGTCTACTAGTCCAGAACCTATCATCTCACTACTGCTATAAAATGCTTTAAATCCTGTAGATGTGAGCAATCAAAATCAGAAACAATTTTTTTTTTACCTTTTGAAGCAAATTAGATTTTCTCAGGAGCCACTCCCTTCTCTTAGTCAGAGAATGACAATACATATACAACAGGGCCCCTCGTCTCCAAGACAGGCACTCCAGTAGCTCATCCCCAAGCAAATCACACAGCTAAAGGGAAACATAAAAGGAATAGCTACAAAGAAAAGCCATATATCTACAAAAATCAAACTTCTAAAGGAAGCAAAGAATTAAAAGCACTCATTTCACAGAAGCTGTCCAAGTCAGGCTACAGAGGAAAATCTGCATTTGAATTAAGTACAAATATTGCAGTCTTTTGGTAAATATCCACCAAAATAACTCTGTAATTTACAAATAGTTTTATAAAATACCTTGAAATTACAGTAGCAAATTCCATTACTATTACTTGGAAAATACAAATTCATTATCTATTGAAAGATACCATTTTAGAAACACATTGATTTAAGACTGTATCTTTTTTTCTAGAAAGACATAGGAATTAAAGGCTAGAGTAAGAAATTGCTAGAATAATGAAAAGTTATACACAGAAAATAATTTTAATAAATCAAAATCTTTGTAGTGGTATGGCCTTTATATCTCGGTAATTTACTCTTCCTGCTAATCTGTCCTAATGAATACATAGAGTCCAGAAGATATTTAGGTAGACACTGAACAGGCACTTAAATACAAGAAAGAATTTACTTCAAATAGTATTTAGCAGAGCCAGCAAGATGGCTCAGCAGGTAATGGTGCTTGCTGCCAAAGCTCAAGGCCTGAATTCAATTCAGTAGCTAGGGATTTCATAGCTGGGCAATAGAGTAGTGTAGTGGTATATCTGTCCAATCTAGGGTGCAGCTAATAAATATATTATCTGAGTTGTGTGTTCTTTGCACTGGTATACTGGAGTTGGAGATTTACTGATACAAATCTGACTAGTATAAATATAAATCTCTAGTGTTTTTCTTTCATTGGGCTAGAGGGAGCTAAGTGAGACTGGAGTGGTTGTTGGTGTTCTGCAGACAAGCCACAGGAACCGCAGCTAGATGGCCACTTGGAGCTAGCTGTGAAGGATGGGCAAGACCGCCTATACTGGTACCCAGCTGGAACAAGTGTGGGTTCTTTTAAAATTACACGCTACATAGAACTTGTACGGTAGAAGACGAGAACTGACTCCAGCAAGCTGTTCTCTGACCTCCATATGTATACTGTGCACATGTATGGTCATGCACACATATAAAATACAAATGAATAAAAAAAAATTAAAAGAGTAATAGATATGTAAATTCACCTAGAGAAGGCAGCTAAAAATTGTGTGAACAAGACATCACAGACATAACACAGACTATCAAAGGATGAAGGAGACATACTTAGTCAACGCCTGTCTGTCTCTAAAATGAGAAAGAAGAGGGTTTCTGACAAAGAACAAGAAAATACTTCTGATGGAAAAAAAAAAACATGCAGAAGATGGATGATCAGTGCTAGTCAGAAAGGTTGAAAATGTTCATCAGGATCAGGATTTTGAACAGACAGTAAGGGCTAGGTGTGGCAAGACATGATTTTAATCCCAGTACTTAGGAGATGGAGGCAGGTAGTTCTGTAAGTCTGAGGCCAGCCTGGTATACAGAGTTCAGCCAGCATTTACATAGTGAAACCTTGTCTCAAAAATTTAAAGGAAAAAAAAAAAGCCAATAAAAACAAATGTATTAATTAGATTTTATGACTGTCAAGAAACAAGACTTGCAAAAGTAAAAGGGATATGGGTATATCTGTGTTAGAAAAGAATTCTGTCGTACACTGCAATTCAAATTCCATTATATAAACATTCTAAAAGTACATTTTAAAATACATTTTCCGATCATGGCCTGGAGTGTTAAGTTCTCTTCCACCACTCCCTCTATCTTGAGACAGGGTCTTTCTAAGTACTCTTAGCCAGCCTGGAACTCACTGTGTAGACCAGGCTAGCCTCGAATTCACAGCTATCCTCTGCCTCCCAAGTGATAGGATTAAAGCATGTGACACCACTACTGGCAAACCTTTTTTAATCTTAACATAAAACAACGATATGCTCACCACAACAAAAATACAGACTAAAGAACAGGGCAACAGCAGGACAATATGACAGGGTTCTATCATCACTGGAGAGGGCAGAACTTACTTTGGGATGCATATTGTTTTCTTTAGCTAAAATTTCTGGTTCTGAAAGAAAAGCGAGCAGCTCTTTTACTTTCTGTGGAGAACAGTCCTCAGGGAAATCCTCATCTACTAGCTTATTCTCCTCAAAATATGTCATGTCCAATATGGCCTTAAGACAAAGAAGAAAATGCATCTATAAGAGATGGAACTTCACCACAGAATAAGGAGTTTAGCCTTGAGTATTAAAAGCTTTATTAGACACTCAACCATGTCAGCACAGTATTTTACTTAATGTGAAAGTAAGCAAACTGTTCAGCCATAAACAGGACTAGGGATGACACCATTCAAGAGTAAAAGAAGATCCATGTTTCAACTAACATGTTATAATTATGAAAATGTAATCAGTTATTTGTTGTTAATACTTGTATAACCCCTAAAAACTTTATAAATGCCTGAAGTATTAAAGTCTACTTTTACTTTTTAATACTGAGTCTTTGGAGGTTTGTCTTCCCAAACATACAGCCAGAATATACCAAATATGCATCCTGCTGCCACATAAATGAAGCATGCCATCAATATCCCAACACTGACTCCCCAGTAGCCTATAAGACCTTAAAAGACCTTTAGTACTTATTTAATCTACTTGATTAATACTAAAGAAACTGGGCTACAGTGGTCACCAAACTAACCAAAGCCAGCCAATGTCCTTTCAAAGTTTCTTCAAGAATAAAATGAATATGTAAAACACACGAAACACTTCAAACACAGTAAGTGATACAAAATCAGGATGGAGAATGATTGAAGAAAACACCTAATTGCGAGCTCTGACCTTCACATGAACATACACACGTGCATAAGCACCCATATCCACAGGAATACATGTGTACACATACACACCCCCAATAGAGCCAAATTTCACATTTGTTTTAGTACCTGTGTGTAGAGTTCCAAAAGATTTGATGGATTTGAACATTCCTTCTCTTCTCCACATAAAAGTTTCAATTTTTCTAGAGCTGCAGAGGCCCGAATTAAAAAGTGATCTGTAAGTAATAAAAACATGATTAGTTTACATTCAAACATTTAAAGAAGGAAAGCTATGCAACATAAATGACATAACGAAACTCTATTGTAGCAAGTGATATCTTACCTCAAACACTACTACATACATAAAACCCAATCACAATGAAGTAAATTTATTCTCAAAAGCAAAGGAGTGAAAGCTTTAGATTCATTGTTGCTATTTCTTAAATCCAGTACACATTATTTTTTATGAGATTTTATTAAGAGATTAAGTATTATAGCCCAGTTCTTTCTTGGGTATGTATGTATAGTGTCTATACATATGTGTGCATGTAAAGACTGCTATCAAGTTGTCTTCCTTAGTCATACACATACTTGAACACAGCTAGCCTTGATTCTGCTAGCCTTGCTAGTCAGCTTGCTCTGGGAGCACTGGAATTACCTGGGAACCACTAGGCCAATTGGCACTTACCACACAGTTCATCATGCTTAACCTGCTGAGCCATCTTTGTAGCTCTCAGTCTATTCTTACAATGTTGATATACTCTAAGTATTTAAAAGTTTTCAACTTTTACTGGAATAATACGAAATCTACAAGTTTGCAGAAAGCTTCTATTGAATGCACGCAATTTCATAAATGTACCTGCTAAATTAATTAAAAGAAAAATTGATCAGATCAAATATTCATAAAATATCAGACTGTAAACAACACTAAGTTTACCATACTTGTATTTCTAGCTGGTATAAATACAGTGACAATTTAAAGGGTTATATCTTATTCCTTTAAAACTTCAAAATGAGGAACTGGAGAGATGGCTCAGCGGTTGAGGGCACTTTTAGATGACTAGGGTCCAAATCCCAGAACCTACTTGACAGTTCACAACTGTCTGTAACTCCAAGATCTGATACCTTCACACAGACATGCATACAGGTAAAACACCAATACACACACAATTGAAATAAATTATTTAAAAAAAAAAAAAAAACCTTGAAATTGAACAAATTACTTCATGTCTTCAAAACCTACAGAAAAAACAAACAACAAAAACCCCCAATACTTCTTGCATGTTTTCTTACCACAATTTACCCAACTTTCCAAACTTTACCATCTTAACTCAATTATCTTTTTACTACAATATTTTCATAAATAGATTTCAGATTTTGAGGGCCCCAAAGATACTCTTCACTCTTCTGCTTCATTTCATGCATACATATGCATACCAAAGTACAAGACACATCTTTTCTGAAATACAGAACCTTTCATAATCATCCACCAGTGGATAGACAATGTAGTAATTGTGGCTTCCACAGTTATGTAAAGAGATAAGCTGTTCAGTGTTGGAATAAAACTACCATCAGATATGTCAGCAGACAGTCACTTAATGACCTTTAGTTTCCCCCCGTGGCTGTAGCTTTGGAGGATTTTCCATTGCTGTAAGTAAGAACACTCTTAGTTAGCAGTCTTCACATCTCTCACTGGCCTAGAAGTACCAACCCTACTACCCAGAAAACAAGATTCTACTGAGAACCAAAATAGCCCAGATCTTGGCACTCCTCAAGTGCTCTACAAACTGTTTATACTTTTCCCTTAACTTCTGAGATTATTGTAAATGCAAAGACTTGTACTGAACTGTTGATGTCACTGCAGAAGAGGAGTGTCATAGTTATTATTGGTCGGGTGTGGTAGTGGCATATCTATCATTCTGGAAAAGTACATAAAAATACATTCCCTTTACTAGAAATATTTAAAGTAAACTGGCAAGGTAAAAAAAGATAAGTGACTCATTCAATTTTCAGAGAAAGTCCTTCTTATAATTCTATGTAGGGCAATATCACACTGTTAAGAATGAGAAATAGATGAACAATAACAAAATGATAGCCATAAATACAAGGAGTATTCTTAAGCAGAATGATTAACATTCTATTATCTAATATGAAGAAAACAGAAATTATCAATACTGACAAGTCAATAAAAACATATGACAGTTAAGCTAACGAAAAAAATTCCAATGTACATTGATTTTGTTGTATGAAAAAGGGCCAAGTTTAATTCAAATACAAACAATCTCATTTTAAGTAAGCCCTGTTAGTAATTCTCTAGTAAGATTAACTTCCATGTTGACTAGCAGCTTGCAAAGCAGATGGCTACAGTTTTTATTTTAGTAAATTTTCAGATGTATAAAGCCTCCAAACAAGGCCATGTAACATTGAACTTCTTTCCAGGCCTCTTTTTATATCAGATCATAGAATTCTTTAAGAAAATAGGAATTACTGTTAGGTTCAGTAATAAATGAATAAGCCTACCTGAGCTCTCTGGGCTGACTCATGGGTACAGCCCAGGCAGTAACAGTGACTATAAATCCTATGCTCCATTTGCTACAAACCAAAAGGTATAGCCTCAGAACTGATTCTGTAAATATACCAACTATTCAATCACCTGAGAGAAGTATTTCATTATGGTCTTTCTCTGAGTCTAATCACAAGAATTTTAAAGCTCACGCGTATAGTAAAGGCTCAACATAAAAAATAAAAAAAAAAAAAAAAAAAAAAAAAGTACTGTCGAACCAATTGGCAACTGAGAATTTATAAAAAACCAAACCGAGTCTGATGACAGAAGAAGGCAGTATTTCCTATCCCATTTTCCCTTCTAAGGAAATAGCTAAGAACTAAAACGTTGGGGGGAGTTGGGGGGGGGGGCACATTACACCATAACTGTGTACAATACTATTTATTTACAGTTGCATTTTGAATTGAACACAAAGTGGAAATTCACAAGGCAATAATGAAAAAGTGAACTGTCATGTATGTCTCTCTATTTACTGGATGCAAAAAAATAATACTTCATTTTTGGACAGAATAAACATTCTGGAAAACGTCCATGTGTACTTTTATTTAAAGTCTATCCTCGCAGATTCGACACCACACATCTGGTCGGATGTCAACAAAAAGGATTTTAAGGAATGTAGAAAACGATGAATTGGTAACATGACCTCTGAGGAGAGGGCAAATGACTGCCCAATAGGGACCGGCTCAGAAGTGCCAGCCCTCGGTGGGGCCAGGACCAGGGACCCCGCCTCGGACCGAAGGCCGCGCCTTCTGGCCACCGAGCGCAGCGGCCCCAAGGGTCTCACCACCGTCCGCCCACTTCCCTCAGCGGCGCTCCCTCACCGTCTTCCCCCGCGGCTTCGCTAAGGTGCTGTATGTGAGCCTGAGCCAGGTCCCCGAGCTCTTCCACCCGCCTCACCACACCGGACACCGCGGCCGCCATGGCCAGCTCGGGCGCGCCCGCCCTGTCCACGTGACCACGCGGGCCTGCTGTCACCTGATGGCCTGGCTGGCGGAGTTGGGGCGGTGCCCGCTCTGCCGGTGGGCGGAGACATAGGCTCCGGGCTACGAACGCCCGGGCCCCGCAAAGGTCGTTCCGGGTATTTAGTTCCTCCCAATGGTCCTCTCCCTCCCACAATCCTGTGGTGCTAGGGGCCGGTATGATGTAAGGGCACACCTCTCGCCCGCCTCCTTCTTTTAACCAATCGGAAGCCGACCATGCTCCAGACTGAGCCAATAGGACATCGGCTCTCTCCGCGGATGCGGAGAGGTTGCAGCCTCTGCAGCTGGCTGGAAGAGGGTGGATTGGAAGGTCTGGAGAGAGGATTGCAGCGGTTGGCGCTGTAGTGAAGGAAGTTGACTAAAATAAAACTTGATTGTAATGGGGGGGAGGTCAGAAGCGGAAGTCTGTGGACGGGTGAGATTCTTCCAAGCTGCAAGACGTAGTGTGGGGGCTGACAACTTGGCAGTCCTCAGCGTGCTAGCTGGAATACTGCTTTTCCGAATTTTAACCCGGGAGCTTGTTTTTACTGCGGACTTATCTTGGCTAGCTCACATTTAAACTACCATAAATGTCTTGCGACCTAAACGTGGTAGTGACTTCACTGTTTTAGTTCACCTTGAGACCTTCTTGACAAGTGTTAAGTGTTCTTCCGGGTTTTAATCAGCACTCAAGTGGTCAAATGGACTTTGCATTCAGTGAATGCTAATTCTTGCCTATGGCCACGGAAATCTAATGCTGTTTTGGGTTTTTTGTTGTTGTTGTTGTTGTTTTGTTTTGTTTTTTCCCCGATTAAACACAATATGTTTTTAATAACTCTACCTTTCATCTTATTTTTAAGGTTTTTGTTGTAGCCTAGTAGGAAATATTAAAAATATGAAAATAGTAATGTGAACTTTTAAGAGTGACTAACCACAGTGACTTGTCTGCAAGTGGCCATGGTGAGCAGTTTTTTGGTTTGGTTTGTTTTGTTTTGTTTTGTTTTGTTTTTCCTGTCATTTTGCTCTAAGTGCACAAAACAAAAATATGTGTTCCGTATCCTTGGTGCTTGTATTGAAAGAGAAATTTGAAATAGGCCCAAACTAATAAAAATAACAGGGCCCTGATTCCATTCCTTTTCCCTAACCTAAATAGTTAAAAGTGCCTGCCAGCAGGTTTGGGCCCAGTTAATTAGTTACAGAGGAGGTGGAGTTACAAGACAAAGACCTGTTAAGAACATCCCAAACTGACTGGCCAAGGGAGGAACTACACCCTGCCCCCATGGTACAGCCTGCTAGTGTTCCAAAAAGTAAAACAACCAATCCGTGTGCACCTGCACGAAAGTTCGCTTTTTCCCCACCAAATGAAAGGTCCAGGACTCCCCAGAAGGGGGGGTCCACTCGAGTCACAGGATAGCACGCACCCAAAGGACACACGAGAGACCGTCTTGATGTAAGCACATGAGGTGGTTTATTAAATCAGAGCTCTGGGCCAGTCCATATCTCCATATATCACATAGGGGATAGAGACACTGACACCTCCCAACCCCCCAGCCCCCCACACCACCCCACGTTTATTTTTAAATCTCAGATAAATGTTAATGTGCAAAGAATATGAAATAAGCAAATTGTTCACATTCTAACTATCTGCTTTTTCACTAACATACACAATTTAGCTAAATATTCAGCAAAGAAGAAATAAATTTATGTATATTTTAAATTTAAAAGCTTTAAAAAGATTTAAAGCTTTTAAATTTAAATATTTTTTTAACACTAATCTTGCTAGTCTCTGAACTACCAGTTCTGTTACTACTACTAGTGGCTTGTAATATTCTTTTGGAAACTTCTCTAACTATGTTGGTTTGGGGCTGGAGACGGACTTATTTTCTCATATAAATATACCAAATGACTAACAGTGATGTGTAAGCGTGAATGTAATTACTTGCCAGAGATGACTTCTATATACTAGGACCATTACATATTTATTTGGTTATGAACTCTGATTGTTGGCACTGCAACTGTAACAGTAAATACATCTGCTACGACTCCTGCCCTCCTACAGTTTATCCAGTAAAGCAGTGTAGAGGTAATAACAATACCCAGTGAATTCGAAATTTTAGAATTGTGGAAGGCACTAGGAAAGAAAAGTAAAGGAGTATGATTTGATGTGAGATACTGAAGAAAATGCTCCTCAGGGAATGGTGTTGACACCTAAATGATGATAATAATTGGGCAATGAAGAGCAATAGTTGCTCAGCCAGAAGCAGATCAAGAGATGAAAAACACATGATGTCCAACACCTCTAGGTCCAGACTTGGGCAAGTGGTGAGCTAAAATCGTGAGTCTTGCTAAAAAAAAGGGAATGGGGCAAGGCCTCATGGTAATTCAAAAATAAAAAATTAACTTAAGGAATTATGAAGCATTAGAATGAGAGTGTGTTTTTAATAAGAAGAAAGCTCTGAAGAAATAGCTGTACTCATGAGATGAAGATTCAGATCTTTCTGGAGAGCTCATGCCCATAGTTTATTGGGTGGCAGTAAGTCACTGGTTCACTTCAGAAAAATGTTCTGGAACTCTGCTTTCTGAAATTTACTTTAAAGAAAAACAGAAAAATCTTCTAAGGCAGTGGTTCTCAATCTTTCCAATGTTGTGACATTTTAATACACCTCCTCATGTTACGGTGACCCTTTACCATAAAATTTTATTGCTACTTCATAACTGTGATTTTCTGCTGTTATTAATATAAATAGCTGATATGTGACTCCCGTGAAAGGGTCTTTTGGTCTCCAAGAGTTTGTAACCCACAGATTAAGAATCACAGCTCCAGGGTTTTAGAGAAATCTGTTCATGGAGAAGTATCTCACAGCAGGCTCACTAGTATAAAATTTTCACGAGTGATTCTTAGAACAAGCTGGTAGTTGTTTTTTATAATAATTTATAGCCCAAAGAACTTGGATTGTCAATGATAGGAGCCTGGTACCAGCAAGCTACCCATTAGTCATGAGACTGCCACGAAAGTGCACTCATACCAGGAAAGACCTTTTGCCTCCTGCAATGCCTTTCTAATTCCTTCTACAATCAAAGTTTAATAACATATGTGCTGACAAAAGTAAAAATTTAAAGGGCTGAATATGCTTGCACAAGTAGGCCAAGAGGTTAAGTTGGAGCTGAAGCAAGAAATTTGTAACTGGCAAGGAACAGAAGAACAAACAAGACACAGGAGATAACATATGAAATAGGTCTAGAGTTGGGAAAGAGCTTAGCACCTTGGAAGAATGAAAGAAATCCAGGCAAAAGCTAAGAATGGAAGAGAGCTACAGGAAGGTGAGGCCTTAGAATACATGCAGAGGTCACATTGAGAACAGATATCTCCCTCTTAACCACAGGGATGGACCCCAAAATGTGTATGTAAGCCCCAAATTGGTCATACAGTTAATTGTCTACTGGACCTGAATTTCAACATAATGACTCTTGGCCCTTCATATCATCCTAGTGGACCAACAGGGGGATCAATTATATGAACCTGAATCCAAATGCTGTCTCTGCTCCTTCACTGTATGATAACCAGAAAATGAATTAAAATCTCTAGTCCTCAAGTTGTGCATTTATTGAATGAAAGTCATGATAACTATGTATTCGTCGAGTCGTTGTGAGGGTTAAATTAAGGGATCTACATAAAGTGTCAGTGTATTTCCCAATTTATAGTGATATTATGTAAGAACGAGTAAATGGTATTTAACTCCTGGTTGATCTCAGACATAATCTGTTGGATTATATCGTTTCTTGTTGTATTCCATGGCTGACAAGTTCTGCTGTTGAAAGAGTTAGCTGAAGAGACAGACTCTGTAGAAGTTAAGACCTTACTCTCCCTGGAAGCAGAAGTGCTTCTTTAGACAATTAGTTCTGCTTGTATCGACAAGCACATCTGAAGATTTCATTATGAACCTCCATGCCATGGGTTTAGCAATAAAAAGAGGTGACTCAATGCTTGCTGTGACTTGAATGAATCTCAAGGGAATGTTGAATAAGAGAAAGAAATGCAAAGAATGAAAACTACAGTTTATATGACTTCATTTACTGTTCTTAAAGTGAGGAAACTCCAGGGGAAAAAAAAAAGCCATTTTAATGGTCATCAAACTTAGGGATACAGGAGGGTGGAAGGAGGGAAGCATGTGAGTGTGGTACAACAACAACAAAAAAAAAAACTAGCAAGGTGCTGTGATTGTCCTGTTATTATTATTTTTTGACTGTAGTAATAGACATGAGACTACTTGATCAAATTTCATAGAATTAAGTACGCACACAAACTGACGTTGCATAAAATTGACAAAAATCTGCCAAATGTCCCTGGATTGTCCGTGTTAATTTTCTTGTTGAACTATAATAATCTAGTTTTCCAAGATCCTTCTTTGCCTGGCAATGAGTGTAATGAGATTTTTCTACTAGTTCTTCCAAACACAAATACATTTTCAGCTATTTTAAAACCACTATGGAAAATAACAAAATGTTAACACTGTCCTGGTGTAATGCATCATTTAGAATAGGTTTTGACAGGTAAAGATAGAAGTGATGCATTAAGAGGAACTTGCTTGTTGGAGAGACTTATCAGCAAAACGACACAGAGAAGTGAAGAATATATTTTAGGTAAAAACCTGTGACTGAGCTGAGCAGAAATCTAGAAAACAAATAGGGAAGTACTATGAAGTAAAACCAGGCAAGAATGTAGACTAGAAGAGCAGTCAACAATGACTTCAGAGAACAGGAGAAAGACTGAGACTGGTGATCTGAGACGAGATTGGGCCTGCTGTTCTAACAGGACGTCATTTGTTACGGTCCTTTCAGTTCAGTCAGTCTAGATGACATGGACATATAGTGTGGCTTGAGAGAGTACAGAGTTGTGTAGTATTCTGAGAAACTAACAGATAGTTAAATATAAATGAAAAGATGAGATGAAAGAGGGTGGTCTCCACAGCAATTGTTGTTAAGAGTCAGATATAGAGAGTTGGAAAGAGGTGTATCTATTGATTGACAAAGATGAAAAGTTCACAATGAAACATTTTTATGGCTGAGTTAGAGAAAACAATAGGTCAGGGTTACACCAGATGCCTTCTGAATCATCAGCAGTTTAAAACCCAGTAAAACCTAAAATCATAAACACAGTTGTTCAGAGAGTAACTTTTGAAAAATATAAACCTTTGACTTAGAATATTTATTTCCCTTAAAAATTCCAAACTCTTTTAAAAGGAGCAACATAGCCCAAAGACAAAGACAAAATTGTGGGACTCTAGGATCTTTCTTCTCAGGATAGTAGCCATACAAAAGATGTAATATGATGAACATAATCAGATGATGCATTTTCAAGCCATGGAGTTTATGTAGGAGAACCTGCTCGGGATCTGAGAGTCACCTTTGGTTAACATTTGAATCAAAGAATAGTTCCTTGTTAAAATAGATATAAGTAGATATGTGGAGGGAAATATTCGCTAGATTCTTTTACTGCACCTATGTTTTATCTGTCATTCCCCATAAATGTCATTAAGATTCAATGCTAGTTGTTTCTAACCACTAGTTAGTCTTTTTCTTTTCTTTTCTTTTCTTTTTTTTTTTTTTTTTTTTTTACTTTATTTTATTCTTTCCTTACTTAGTGGTATGGACCCATATAGAAACTTCATGATTGTTATTCAGTGCAGTGTTTATATGAACTTCAAAATATCAAAATCTACAGACAACATCTTCGCTCCCATTATCTCTCCCATGCTGTCTTTTCTCATGGTCCCTGAAGACCATGTTGCATCTCCTTTGGCTCCGCGGAGCCGAGTTAGTCATCTCTGGTTAAATTTCAACTATTTAAGGACCACTGAGGCCTGACATCAGCACACTTTTAAATTTGCTGAACACCAAAATTCTCTTAGCTTATAAATACCCCATCTCCCTTTAGCAGTAAATATGACCACAATTTTTAGACCTTTCTAAAGTAAATGCTAAACTTTGTGGTAAGAAAGTATAAAACAAGATACAGGGTACAAATACCATGTATATATTACAAAAACCCTAACTATAGGTTTTCACTTAGTGCATATACAAATATGCAAACAAAACACCAGTATGATATATATATATGCAAGGACTGGAATTCAGTTCCCAGCATCCACATGGTACCTCACAAGTATCAGTACTGCCAGTTCTAGGAGATCCAGTGTACTCTTCAGGCATCCATAAGCAGCAGATATGATAGTCTCAATAGGTATGACCCGCATAAATGTATGTGTTTGAGTGCTTGGCCCATTGGGAATGGCACTGTTAGGAGGTATGGCCTTGCAGGAGTAGGTGTGGCCTTTTTGGAAGAAGTGTGTCACTGTGGGAGATGGGCTTTGAGGTCTCTTGTGCTTTAGCTACATCTAGTGTAGTACACAGTGTAACACACCCCTTCTGCTGCCTGTGAATCAAGATGAAGAACCCTTGGGTCCTCCAGCACCAAGTCTGCCTACATACTTCCTACCAGGATGATAAGAGACTAAACCTCTGAAACTGAGAGCCAGCCCCAGTTAAATGTTGTTCTTTATAAAAGTTAGCATGGTCATGGCATCTTTTCACAGCAATGAAAACCCCTAACTAAGACACCAGGAATGTATACAGTGCACACACATATACATACAGTGCACACACATATATATGTAGGCAAAACACTCAGGCATATTTTTCTTTTTCCCTTCCTTCTTTCCTTCCTCCCTTCCTTCTTCTTTCTTTTTTGTTTTGTTTTGTTTTACACAGAGTTTCTCTTTGTAACCCTGGTATCCTAGAACTCACTCTTTTAGACCAAGCTGGGTCAAACTCAAGAAATCTGCCTGCCTCTGTCTCTGGAGTGCTGGAATTAAAGGCATATGACATTACTGCCTGGCTATTTTTTGTTATTTTTCGAGATTGTAATATAATCAAATCATTTTTCCCTTCCCTTTTCTCCTATTAATGCCTCTCATATTGATGTCTTCCAAATTTACAGCCTCCATTTTCTTTAATTGTTGGTGTGTGTGTGTGTGTGTGTGTGTGTGTGTGTGTGTGTATTTCTAAATACATACATACAACCTGATCAGTCTGCTCCATGACTTGTATGTTTTCAGGTCTTGGGAAGGCCATTTCTGCTACTCTTAGCAGTTCTTGTTCCCCTGTAGCTCTTCACGTACAGTGAGGCCTTGTGAGCTTTTCCATGTCCACATTATCATGGCTGCTGGTGTCATCCTGTTCACTTCATGGCTAGGTAGTCATGCTGGTGAAACTTTATGGCTGTAGCTTCTGACATTCCTAGAATACAATCTTACAGCAAACGCCGTCTCTGGCTCTTACAATCTTTCCACCCTGAATTCCACAGTGATACCCAGGCCTCACATGCAAGAGTTGTGTTGTAAATACACCAGTTGGAACTGGGTTCCAATTGAATTTTGATCAGTTGTGGTTTTCTGTAATGATCTCTGTCTGTTGTAAAGAGATCATTACTTGGCATTTCTTGCAGGATGAGGACTACAGTTATCTGTGGATATGTTTAGATATTTAGGATAGAATTAATAATTATGATGATTTAGTAAAATGGCCTGATGGTGTGGTTTTAAAATGAATGTTGTAGTTTTTATCTTAACCAAGCAAGCTCCCAAATAATTGAGACTGGATTACTGTATCTATTTATCATGCTTTAAGGGCACAACAACTGAGCAGTACTACTCTCTTTTAATCCTCTAAATTGATCTGACTACTTCCCAGCAAATATTCCTGGGATACTTGCATTTTAGTATTGATTTGGCTCTCTGGGTTCCAGGTGTTTTCTCATGATGTCTTCTGGACTCTCTCCCCACTCCTTTGTCTTGGAGAAAGACCAGCCCTATCCTCTCCCTTGCACAGTCATTGCACAATCAGTTAGCTTTCTTGACCAATCGGGGAAGAATTGGGGAGCAATGTGTATACAACATTGAGACAGGAGATTCTCAGAATAAGGACTACAACCAGATATGAGACAGAGAAATCAGCATTTGAATAATGCAAGTACACAATAACAATATGTCTACAGTGACAGTTGCAGGATCTCCTCCAAATCCATGGCTTCATTATCCTTGGGTAGTTGGTTAGGTTTACCTCATGCTGAGCAAGTCTTAAGTTCAGTTAGAAAGCTATTGGTAACCAACAAGATATGAGTGCTACTACTGTATAATAATCTTTAAAGTTGTTATGCTATGCTGGTCATTGTTGTGGGTCACAGTCATCACAGGTAGTGCTGTTGATTACTTCTCTGCTTTCAACACTTGCATGGCAATTTCTGGTACCATGAAAGATAGTCCTGAATCATAAGGCTTTCAGATCATTTCCAGCACAGGGTTTTTGAGCCTTGGGTCTAAAACACATTTTGTTTTCAGTATTATAGATTTATCATTCACCTCCAGCAGGTGACTTCTGCCTTGTCACCAAAAGCAATAACAATAGCCTGTAATATTTGGGAGTCAACATAGACCAACTACTCAGAAAAATAGTTCTTGTGCCTGGTGGGTTTTGTTTGTTTTGTTAGATACTCTTTTGCTGTTGGAGGAAACATTGTCATTACAGGTGGAAAATTTTTATTTAAACCATATATGTATATTTATACAGTGACTTCTTTGTATTATAAGTATTTTTAGGTAGATAGTTAATGTTGCGAGTCTTTGACTTTTTCAGAAATTTTTATTGTCATTTTTACCTTCCTCCCTTTGCATTTATTTCAGTATGGAGAGTTTTCAAAGGGCTTTAAAAAAATTAAAGAAAAGAAAAAAAGGTATCATAGGACCTAACTATGCCACCCCTTAGCATATACCTACAAATACTTCCCCTGCCATGTTCACTGCAGCTCTATTTACAATAGCTAGGAAACAGAAATGACCTAAATGTCTTTCAACTGAATAATAGATAGTTAAAATGTGGTACATATACACTATGGGACACTACTCAGCTGAAAAAATATATTATGAAATTTACAAATAACTGGATAGAACTAGATATATCATATTCAGTGAGTTAACCCAGACCCAGAAAGACGAACATTGTATATTGTCATTTATCTAAAATCCTAGCTTCAAATCTTCAAATGACAGATACAACCTCAATAACTGCAGAAACCAGGAAATTTTAAAAGGGATTTTTGTGGGGGGTGGGGAGAGTGGTAGAGAAACTCAAAGGGATTCAAAACCTTTCTCTGATTCAAGAAAGAGTGTTTGGCCAGTATGTGCAAAAATTATCAACCACAGCTTCCTTCTCACAGGTAACTGCAACCTGAGACTTCTCCCTACAGACTGGCCAATCCCCCATCTTCAGCTGGACATAACAAACCAGCTCAGGTTCCACGTTGTTGAGTCATAGATGCTCTCAATAGAGAAAGACAGCCCACCTAGTACCAGGTTTTTGGTTTTGTTTTCGTATAGTGTTTGTCATTTCTTCATTCTCATGCATCCCCTGTCAGGTTTCCAGGACCAAACAGTGGAGATGTGTTTAACAAGTTTGGATACACCCATGCACTATAATATAATGGAAACTTCCAAGTATGCTTTCTGTTTAAATTAGATTAGAATGGTTGTGTAGACTTAATACAGCTGTGTAGACTTAATATTCATCTACTGATTTAAATTTTAAATACTGTAAATGGGTGAAAAGTAGACTTATGATCTTGATGCATTCTTGAATGGGAAAAACATTTGTAAAACACTTGTCTAGAAGGAGGTGAGTGTCCAGGCCACATAAGGAATCCTGGTGCAGTCACATACTTCTTGCTTCAACAAAGCTCCTTAGAGAAGTCAGCTTAAATCTGAAAGGTTTATTTTGGCTCATGGTTTCTGAAGGCTCTGGATCTATTGTAAGCCTGGACATCACAGTAGATAACAGAAAACAAGAAACTGTTCACCTTACCATAGCAAGTGTTGTGGGTATTCAGTAGAGAAGCCTGCTTGGGCATGGACTTAAGGCAATGGAAGGCCTTTATTAGCAACTACAGTGGGTATTTGAGATCCTAGCGTAGTCCTGATCCTTTCTCAGGGTGAGCTTTTAAGCACAAAAACAATGTCCTCAGATGACATACTTCAATTAACAGGAACAGTTAGCCAGAAGCAGAACTACAGAAGCCAAAATGCAAGATTAGTACATTTAGAGACTTTTCCAGAACTATGGACTGTGATGGATTTGGTCTTTGTTGTCATTTTTGGCAGGTGGTATTTATGTGTTGGGTTTTGTGAGCTCAATAGCACTTCTATCATGGAGTCAGTTGTGCTAAGGTAGGTCTGGGGCCCTGTTACACAAGGAAGCAAAGAGAAGGTAGAGAAAGTGGGCTGGAGTAAAAATATATGCTTCAGGCACACACCCTGAGTGTTCTACTTCCTTTAGCAGATCTTATCTCCTAAAACCTCTTCATCTAGGAGTGGATTAAATAAAGTTAGCAGCCACACAAAGCAATTAACTCTAAAAGGCCCCACCTAGGAATATCATCATTTTGAATACCAATATAAAAGCTCTCAGGGAGGTCATTTAAGACCATATCATAACAAAAAGAGATAGTGAAACTATAAAGAGGGGTGGGCGGGCGGAATGTTGTGTGTTCTCTTCATGAATAACAGTGTTAGAAAGACAGTATATTTGGAGGTGATGGACTTTGATCCTCGTGATTAACATTAGTACCCTTTTAAAAAGAGGCCCCAGAGAGACTCCTGCCCCACCTCTTCTAATTAAAGACATAGCAAAACAGATGACTGTCAGTTATAAAATCTTGAGCTTCTAATCCAAAAATGTAAAATTTTGTTATGGACAAGTCATCCAGTATACAGCAAATTGTTATAGCCATCCAAAAGGACACTAGTAATTTTATTCTTAGGTAGATGTTCAAGAAATAGTTGACTATAAACCCACATGACAAGTTTTGCATACATATTCATAGCAGCGATATTTATAATGAACAAAAGTCAGAAATAACCTGAATGCTTTTGAACTGATTTGTGAAATATGGTTTAATCCTACCATAGAACATCACTCAGGCATAAGAAGAAATAATGTTGGTATATGTGTTAGCAAATAGACCCTAACAACATGTATTATCCTGTGTGACAGAACCTAGACACAAAAGACAAGTTATGCAATTCTAGTTTTACTAAATGCTCAAGTTATATAAAGCCCAGAAACAAAGTGTATGTAATGTTCCCTTGGGTTGGGGTGGGTGGGAATGTAGAGAGAGTGCTGAAGAGCAAAAGGCATCTTTCTGAGATGCTGAGGATACTCTAAACCCAACTGTGGTGATAGCTGAATAGTATTTACCTGTGTAGTTACTTTCCTTAAAAGAATGGATGCTAACACTTGAATGAATAACATGCTGTGTGAGTAATGTATCAACAAAACTTCCTAAAAATCACTGTAGAAATTGAGCAGATATTCCATAGCAGTTCTTACTAATTCAGAGGCTGTGGCTCTGATGTGTTATTACACAACTCCTCAGATACTCAGTGGTCAGAGCAATTTCACTCAAGAGCAGTTTCTCTGAGGCTACATTTGGAATTTGTCAAGCACAGAACAGGCACATGTTAGATGGGCATCTGGTAATCTTTAGAAAATGCAGAATCTCTTTTTTGTCTCTCTGTCTCTGTCTCTGTCTGTCTCTGTCTGTCTCTCTGTCTCTCTCTCTCTTTCAGACACACACACACACACACACACACACACACACACACACACAATCTACATAGGGCTTTGAATGAAAAGAACCTTGAAAAGCTGGCAGAGGAGACATTACGGAACTCTTCATATGCCAGGGAAAGGGTATACAGATACAGGCCTTGGGGAAATCTGGGATGGCTCTTAGCTACATCAGATTTCTGGTGGACACACGGGTAGTAAGCATGAGGGATTTGGTGTGTAAATGTAAAGAGAAGGAAACTGGTGAGAAGACACGAGTAAAAGGCTCAAACAAGGATATTAGTATATGTGGGGAAGGAGGATAGCCCTGACCAGGTAAATATTATTTAAAGGGGGAAATAAGCAGGAACTGGTCTCTAACGCGCCATAAAGCTAACAATACCCAAAAGCACTTCTGTCACAGAGAAAAGTCCATCATTGAATTTACTAAACTTCCCCACTGTAATTTTTATGTTAATTTTGGGGATTAGGAATTATTTTAGCATACTTGGGCCAGGTACAAGTCTCAGCACTTTCTATTTTTGTCTTCAATATAATGAGAAAATGAATACATTATAAAATATACTATCAGCTAGCAGCCTGAATAAATATACTTTCCGTTCTTACATTTGATCCACAAAGTACCCTTTCTTTATATTGTAGTCTTTATTACCTACAATAACTTAATCAACTCTGACAAATGCAGTTTACTTTGCCTGGCTTAAAACAACTTCCGTTCTGGTAAGTCATTTGATGCCTGTCATTCCCAGCCATACTCCCTTAGGAAGGGGATCATTATGATTAAATCTTCTCTCATGCCCTCATCTCTATACCCTTGGATTCTTTCCCCAGGGCCTCCTGACAATCTCCAGGTTTTCCCTGCATCCCTGGGATGCTTGCTCTTGTGTTCATGGCACCTTTGTTTCCTTGACTTTTCCATTTCAGTACAAACTTGACTTGTATCTTGTGGTTCATCTTCTTGAGGTCACGCTTCCTTGCTGTCTCTCACCTCTCCTACTAATAATCTCTGCATCCTACTCTTACACTAGGTAAAGACACTGAATGTCTGTTTCTTCTTTAACTATTTAACTTCACTCTAAATTCTACCACCTGTGGAAGACAATATGATATCATGGTACACTAGAAAATGTCTTAATCTCTGAAAGGGAATCTCTGACTTTATTCCATACATCCTTTACATTTATGCATGATTACTGGTCATTATCACATTAGTTCTCTTTTGGGTCCTAGGACACATGACCATTCCTTGGAAACAGCACTGTCTGTTTGTCTCCAGATGACCTTTCACCCTAAAAAAAAAGGGTTACTCAACCCCCAGGGAGTCACAACCCACAGAATGAGAACCCCTGGTCTAAAAAATAACCAGCCTTTCTAATTCTACTAGATAGATCATCACTGTCTAATACAATTTTTGTGGTAATAGAAATGGCCTATATTTATAAATTATCAAAAAGTTAATATTAATTTGACTCTGTGATTGGCACTTTTTGCTTAATATTTTGAAATGTTGTTAGGTAATCTGTCTTAAAAAATGAACTTCACACAATAATAAGCATCTTCATCATTTTTGCCTCTTCTCCTCCAGCTCCTTTTATGTCTGACACCTCCCTCCAAAATTCACAATTCTCTCTTTAATAGTATTGGTACACATACATATAACACACATACATACACACATACACACATATGTGTGAATATATGCATATTCAACCCAGTGAACCTGTTTACTGTTGCTTGTATGTTGTGGATAGCCCTGATGTTGCTTGTATTTTAATGCTAATTCTGCTTTCCCAGCAGGGGCTGCAGATGAGGGGTGACTTCTTGTGAACCTTCTCCCCACCTTAACTTGTAAAATAAAGGCTAGAGCCGGTGATTGGGCAGTGGAAGGGAAGGTGGAGCTAAAAGTTTTGGGTAGAAGCAGGAGGGGAGAGAAGGGAGGACTACGGGAGAGGAGAGAGGGAAGGAAGATGGAGGAAGAGGAAGACGATCCAGATTCTTCATGGCTCTAGTTAGCCACAGGTAGCTCTGAACATCATAAAAGGACAGGATAATTGGGATAACTTGTCTAATCTAGGTGTGCAACTTGTATCATTATTTAATTGACTCTGAAATTATTGTATGGGCATCTTGTGGACTGAGAATTTATTGATATATAAATCTGACTGATTAATTATAAGCTTCTAGAGATTTGATTCACTGGGTTAAGGGAATTTGTGACAGCAGGAAGTAGATGGCTGAGAAGAAAGAAGTGGCTCTGGGGCAGGCAAAGTGGAGAAGGGAAGACCTCTGGGGCTAGCCCAGAGGCAATGAGACCGCAGGCAGAGAGTAGCTGTGTAAGCACGGGATGGGGCTATTTTTTAATATTTCCTGCAACACTTGTATGTACTTGTGTCTGGGGATTACCACTTGAGATTGAATTCTCTATGATGGAGCTCTTCCCTGGAGAACCTTGACTCTCTCTCTCCCTCAGGAGCCGTTGACCACCAGTAGCTCTTCATTTGGGTATGGAGCCTGCTCACATCATGGAAGACAAGAAGCAGAGAGAAAGATAGGGAGAGAACGAAGACATGATTTAAATCCCAAGAATATGACCTACTTTCCCCAGCTATGCCCCATCTCCTAATGTTTCTAGGACTTCTCAAAATAGCATCATGAGCTGAGAACAGACCTGTTAATACGTGATCTTTTTTTTTGAGTGACTCATCATATTCAAACCATTACATGACCAGAGAAGAAAAATTAAAGGGTTACATATATGCTGGATGAATACCCCTACAATATACAGGCCTCTGCATCTCTTTTACCCATCTTCACTAACACCTATCGTTTATCTAAGTTCCTCAAGATTTGTTGAGATGGGGGTTGGGAGGAGAAGGAAATGATAACTCCATCCCCACTTTCCATGCCTAGAATAAAACTCTGTTTCTTTCCTTCTCCTTCTCCTTCTCTCTCCTTCTCCTTCTCCTCCTCCTCCTCCTCCTCCTCCTCCTCCTCCTCCTCCTCCTCCTCCTCCTCCTCCTCCTCCTCCTCCTCCTCCTCTTTCTCCTCCTTCTCCTCCTTCTTGTCCTTCTTCTCTTTCTCTTTCTCCTTCTGGATTTATTTTTACTTATATTGGTACACTGTAGCTATCTTCAGACATCAGAGGAGGCCATGGGATCCCATTAAAGATGGTTGTGAACTTCTATGTGATTGCTGAGAATTGAACTCAGGACTTCTGGAAGAACAGTCAGTGCTTTTATCCTCTGAGCCATCTCTCTAGTCCCAACTTATTTTTTTCTTTTTGCCTTTCTTTCCAAATGTTTGCTGGCCAGTAGCAAGCAGCCAGACGGGGGCTGTAGCTCGAACGTGGGTGTGGGTCCTGTTGGGCTGAGTTGTGGTTCCGATTGTCTGTCACACCAGGCAGCTGGAACCA
Organism: Arvicanthis niloticus; assembly: GCF_011762505.2. Taxonomy (NCBI): domain Eukaryota; kingdom Metazoa; phylum Chordata; class Mammalia; order Rodentia; family Muridae; genus Arvicanthis; species Arvicanthis niloticus. Next base: position 32,904,704 of record NC_047676.1, on the reverse strand, counting down.
TGGCTCAAGGAGCAGAAACTCTGGAAGTTGACTAAGTTCACTCCATGTGGTTCTGCTGGGTGGATGCTGGGCTATGAGAAGCCACTGAGCTCCACCCAGGCATGGAGAGGTCTCAGCCTGAAGTCCTGTGCAGGCAGAGCTCCTGGGTTGGGGGTCTCCAGGCTGAAGCAGCTGACCAGGAGACCAGTGGTCTCTGTTCTTGGGCTCCCAAATGCCCCTGGGAGCCACGAAAGAAGTGAGGCATGGGGGCATATGTGCTGGACTGGCCCACAGCCTAGAGGGGCAAGGGAGAAAAGCTCTAGCAGCGCCCCGTGGGGTAGAAACTCTTGGCCACTGCACCTCGCTTGGCTGGTCCAAGACTTGCTCGGCTAGCTTGCTTGAGTTGGCAGGCCTTTATGGCTGAAACACAAAGACATCCTCCACGGTTGATTAGATAGCAGCTCGGTAATGAAGGCTCCCTCCACAGTTCTCCATGGCTGAGCCCTAATGGCAAGAGGAAGTCTATGGTTTTAAAAGGTTTATTGTCATGGCAAAAAGTAAATATAGCTGTACCTCATACCCCATGTCCTCAGGACTGGCCTGAGGTTAAATACCATTTGTAAGGAGGAGGGTCTGGGAAGGAATGCTTAATTGGCTACACCCTCTGGCCTTTAGGTACCTCATTAATATGGAGATCTCTTGAGGCTCTGTGGTTTGTAGTCACACCCTCTACCTGTGGAGGAGCTGGTAGGGATGTTGCCCTATTTGACTGAAAGGCGCCGATCAATGGATGTCTTCAGCCTTGTGTCAGGAGCCTGGAGTCTGGGAGTGTGGCAAAATGTATGCCGTCCCTTGCAGGGATACCTGTTGGGTCTCTGGCCATCTCTAGCCAGTGCTCCACCAGAAACCATGCTATCCTTTTTGGGTCCCACACCAGACCTATGTCTAGTTAACATTCCTGACAATAAGGTAGGCTAGTGACCAAATCTCTAACACACGACCTTTGAGGGATATTTAAGATTCAAAGTATAACAAAGATTATCCTGCTGTGTCCTTCGATGCACTGCTAGGAAATATTAATGCTCGATATGAAGCATAGCTAATCTCTTGAAATTATCACTGGGTTCACAGGTTAAGAATAAAGCAACTGAAAGTTGATAACCAAGTAGTATTTATATTACTGTGACCAGGACTTACACATACTATCTAACTTCTTAATAAGAAAATCAGAGTTCCCTTTTGGGTCCTTAATATCATGGATAAAATAATTTAAAAACAGAACAGAAGGATCATTTTATAGTGTTTGAAAGAAAAACAATGTAACAGGCAAACTGTAAATCTTAGCAGCTGATGGGATGAGGGAAATGAAGCAAAGCAAGCCATGCCTTTTGAGTTAGGGTTAAAAATAAACCATCCTGTTCAGCAACAGGAGTCAGCAAGCAGCTGCCTGATAGAGAGAGGCTTCAGAGAAAGCATGAGAAAGTCCTGAGTGTAAAAGAAATCTTGTTAGGTTTTGGGACAGTATCAGAAAGAAAAATATGGAAGAAAAAGTGAAAGTTATTTTTTGTTGACATTTCCATTCTGTTTTCGAAGCTAAGAAAAGCAGGTAGGCTTAGCAGGGGTGCAGGTGCATATGCATGTCACAATTTATTAATCCATCCATACAGAGCTTTAAGCAGCTGCATCCAAAGAAGAGCTTCTGGGAGGGCTAAGTGCATTATCTCATTAAGGGGTGGCTATTTCTTCAGGCTCCTGGCCATGCAGTTTACAAGCCTAGCTGAATTAACTCTTAAAGAAGACGACAACAGTACATAATGATCTATTGGAGCAGAACAGAATGTTATATCTCCAGCTAGTGGCAGAAATGGAATCCATTACATTAACCAGGGAGTAGTTCTATTTATGGCCTTTGATAGAGCCCCAATATCAATAAAATACCATGTTTTCATGTGGTATTTTAAATCCTAAGAAGGGGCATTTGTGGTGTTTACCTCTCTTTGTTACAGGGGAAACAGAAGGTGCTATCCAAAGTCAACCATATCTTTAGTCCTCATTCTTGTTTAATTAAAATAATATCCTTTGAATAGCAGTTCTGTTGAGTATACACCAGAGAAGACTGCTCAGACAGGGGTTTAAGCCAATAGAAAGTCTTTATTAATCTGTCAACCAATGCACTGGGTGTTCAGGATCCCAGTGTAATCCCTGTCCTTTTCAGAGTAAGCTCTTAAACACAAAAACCATGCTCTGGGTTGTCATACTTCGGTTAACAAGAGCAACTAGCCTGAAGTGGAACTACAGAAGCCAAAAAGCAAGGTTTGTATATTTAGAGAGTTTCCCAGAACAATGGACTTTGATGGATTTGACCTTTGTTTTCATTTTGGCAGGTGATACATGCTGAGTTATATAGCTTGAATGGCACTTCCATCATGAAGTCAGTTGTGTTAAGGTCTGGGGCCTACTAAAGCCAAGGGCCCTGCTACAGTTTCTCCTTTCCCTCCCTTCACGCTCCTGGAAACCAGTATTTGTCATGTTTCTCAGAATTTGACCATTTTAGAATATAAGTAGAATCACACAGTATTTGTCCTTCTTTGAGAACATTTTCTTCCTATCAATAGTAGCTAACCCACAAAGGGGCAATATTTATAAATCTCCATTTTTAACCTCCCATACCTTGTAAAACTTTTATTTCCATGAATCCCCACATCCACTCCTGGAACCACTGGCCTGGAGCTGCTGACTTTCTCCTCAATTCCTTCATTTCCTTTGTACCAATTATTTTTAAAACTAACTGTTGTAATTACGGTTTTACTGCTGTGAACAGATACCGTGACCAAGGCAACTCTTATAAGGGCATTTAATTGGGGCTAGCTTACAGATTCAGAAGTTCAGTGCATTATCACCAAGGTGGGAACATGGCAGAATCCAGCCAGGCATGGTGCAGAAAGAGCTGAGAGTTCTACACCTTCATCTGAAGGCTGCTAGCAGAATACAGACTTCCAGACAGCTAGGACTAGGGTATTAAAGCTCATGCCCAAAGTGACACACCTACTCTAACAAGGCCAAACCTCCTAATAGTGCCACCCCCTGTGTCAAACATATACAAATCATCATACTACCCAATCCGAAAATCTTGCAAGGTTGGATTCCAATCTATGAGAAAAATGCAGCCATCTCCTTTGTTGGAGAAAGCAAGTAAGCAGTCCTTCCCCAGCGTACTGCTAACCTGGTTTTGGAAGTTTCTCACCTTTTTGAGGTTTCCTTACTGAGCCCCTTTCACTGTTTTCATGTGTTCCGTTGTGTGACACAGAGACGATCCTTGTTTCTAACCCTTCTAGGAGTGCCCTATGTTGTTTGCCGTAGCCTCACAGTGAGACTCACGGTATCACATGTCTTTTTAAGGTGAAAAGTATCGAACTGCATATGCATTTAACCACCCACACAGGTGAATATTTAGGTTGTTAGTGTACCTGGACTACTGTATATAATACTATAATAAACATGAGAGTGCAAATATCTTTTTATGACTGCTTTTGAAAATATGTGTGTGTGTGTGTGTGTGTGTGTGTGTGTGTGTGTGTATTACAGTTAATATGTGGCAGACAAAAGACAGCTTGCTGAAGCTGATTCTCTCCTTTCACCATGTGGGTCCTGGGAAGTGGACTCGGGTCTTGGTGGCAAGTACGTTTATACACAGACACATCTACTGTATATTTAGAACTCTTACAACAAAGCTATATATCTAGTGATCTAAAAGTTATGTTTAAGCATTTGAGAAAATTCTCCGTCTTGAGTTTGTCTTTCCTCTACTTTGTAGATGTTACTTTTCTGATCTGATGTGACAATATATAACACCTGATTGTCATCATTATAATAATACATTATAATAATAATACATCATTATAATAATTACAGGCAATACACTGCCTGTAATGCCTATCCTAAACATTTCTACACACAATTTAGTATTTTTACTTTTTCATGTGGCAAGTTAGGGTTTCAGGATGATATATTATAATGTAATGAATCATTTTCCCAAACTGACCTGTATTATACTGGAGCATGATATGTAAATAAATAAAGCATAAAGGGAGTAGGAAATAATAATGAAAAGGCCACAGGATACTTTGTAGGAAAATAAAGACGCATAAAATAACACATTGAATGGCTATTAAATTCATGTTCCTTTATAGCAGGTTATCCATGGGTTAAGGGCAGTTAGAGGTATTGGTTACTGTAAGGATCCAGACATAAACCGTCCTAGAGAAGAAAGGCCAAGAGCATGTGGTCATCAGAAGGAAGAATGAATGTGGGAACAATTATTACTTCATATCATGATTAGGGAAGAGATAGTCCATCTAAAGAGGTGAGCTCTCAGGCATGGATTACACCTCATGCCTTGTGCCAGGATAGAGAAACCGGCAACTCAAATCAACACAGATGACATGTATTGAGCATTAGTTAAGGTTTCCTTTGCTGTAAAGAGATACCATGACTAAGGCAGCTCTTACAAGGAACAACATTTAATTGGGTCTGCCTTACTGGTTCTGAGGTTCAGTCCATCATCATCATCATGGTGAGAAACATGGCAGTGTATAGGCAGGCATGGTCCTGGAGGAGCTGAGAGTTCTTTATCTTGTTTTGAGGGTCAATAGGAGAAGACTGACTTCCAGGCAGCTAGGAGGAGGATCTTAAAGCATACCTCCATAGTGACACACTTCCTTCAACCAGGCCACACCTACTTCAACAAGACCACACCTCCTAATAGTGCCACTCACTCCCTGAGCCAAGGATATTCAAACCATCAGCATCTTCTGTGTACTTAGCATTAACCCTATGACACAATGCCTATAAAAATTAATAATGATATTCCTGAAAAGATCACAGTCCAGGTGACAAAAGGCTGGAAGAGCATGGAGTAAACAAAAAATGGTTCTTTAGGAAGTGGACTTCAGTGTAGTCAAGGTTCATAGAGGAATGATGTTTGACATTGGTCCTGAAATATGAGCAGAAGCTTGCTCAGTTGACCAAGGAAAAAGTCATTAGCAAATATTCCATGTCATAACGTCTTTGGCATGAGCAAGAAACAGAAAGGCTTATTTATTTAGTCAAAGCCACTGTGTTCAAAGAGATATGTAGTAAGAGTGATCCTTTCAAATAAATTCACATAGAACCCAATGTATAAATAAATAAAATGACAATTCATAGCTTAAATGTATCCTATTCTTTTAGTGGAAAAACATTTCTCTGTTGTAAATGGAACCAATGAGAATAACAAATCTCTTCTGATGATTATTCTGACTATTGGTTTATATATGGTGGCTTATTATTATTATCTTTGTGTTTGGCTATATAACATCAAGAAAATTGTGATCACACTACAGCTGGCCCTAGACTCTCATTATATGCATTAATTAAAGAATCTCTCAAACTTGAAGCAAGGAGTACAACATATTCCTTTCAATAGTCAACAACTTCTAATATCTGTCCCTTCTGTTGCTATATATAAATGTCAAGTAGGAAGTAGTCATATTGAAATGAGCCTCTGAAACTATATACAGTATACTTTCATGGTTTTAAGCACATTGTATGTGTGTGTTGAGTCAGTCTTGTCATGTAGCCCAGGTGTGCCTTGAACATATGACCCTCTTACCCCAGCCTCCCATGTTTTATATACACTTGCTATTCTGCTGTGATGAGAGATAACATCTAGACACGTATTAATTACTTTGCCATTACTGTGATAGAATACTAGAACAAAAGAAACTGACATGGGCATGGTGGCCAGAGAGATGAATCAATGATTAAGAGTACTAGTTGTTCTTCCAAAGGACCCAGGTTCAAGTCCCAGCACCCACATAGCAGCTCACAACTTTATATAATTCCAGTTTCAGAGGATCTGACATCCTCTTTTGGTGTTTTGGATATTGCATACACACGGTGCATGGGAAAAACCCTCCCCCCATACATACACACAAATAACAATAATAAAGATGATAATAATGCAAAGAATAAAATATTGTTTTAAGCAACTTAAGGAAGAATGGTTTGGCTCTCAGTCTGAAGACAGTTTGAATGAAGGCCATGGCAGCTCGTCACATTATCTCCTCACTCCGGAAGAGAAAGAACAATGAATGTACATGCTGAACCAGCTTCCTCAGCTTTATTTGTATTTCCAATTCAGGACAAAACCCCAGGGAATGGCACCGTTTACTTTTCACCTTCCTCCTTAATTAACCTAGTCTGCCCAGAGACTGCTTTCTTGACTGATTTTGGGCCTATTAAGTTGACAGTCAGCATTAACCATCACAGGCAGTTCATATGCCTAACCAGAGCATCCAAATATTATACTCACAAGCCAATATTCAGACAACTAACAGATGAAACAGGGAATAAAAATCGATAATTCTATGGATAATTTCTTTTTTTCTAGGTTCAAATATAGAAGTGGAGATGGTAGGAAAACTGATATCTCTTTCCAAACTGTATGATTGGCTAATCATTAATATGTCACAAAATCAGATATGTCACAACTCAGTATACAAGTGACTTAGGTTGCAGTTGATATAACAGTTAAAATATAAACAGTTCAATTTTAAATGTCAACCAGTATCTGTGTTGAGTCCTTAAAATTAGATGGCCTTTTAAAGCTACATGCTTTTAAAATTCTGGCTAAAACTGGATATTAAGACTTTACCCTTGAATGCTAACAGGAACTTCTGACTCAGTGATATTGGAAATTAATCTGAAGCAAAAAGTAGGAAGACTGAAGCAATGCTTCAAAGGAAACTTTTCCCAGGAATGGTGGAAAAGTGGCATAATAGCACTGAAATAGCACTGACAGAAACAGATATCCATCTGCCTCAGAATCAGAAGCAGGATTCTATTTTTATGAGATTGCTGGAATGGGCTAGGGTCTGAAAAATTTACACTTAAATTTTTTCTTTTTTTTAAAAAAGAATTCTTTATTTTATGTGTATGGATGTTTTATCTGCATGTAAGCAAGGGTATTTTGTACATGCCTGGTACCTGTGGAGGCCAGATGAGGGTACAAGATTCCTTGGAAGTGGAGTTATAGACAAATGTAAGCTGCTCTGTGGGTGATGGGAACCAAAATACAGGTGCTCTGCAAGAGGAGCAAATTCTCTTAACTGCTGAGCCATCTCTCCAGCCACTACAGTTAATATTTTCCAAGAAATACCTTCATCTAAGATAAAGGTCAGCAGCCAGCCCATCCTTGACTTCTTTGAGACATTAACTGACCATCTTGTTCACAGACTTTATCTGTCTCTGGTGTCCATCCTTGTACCTTCAAAGACTCCTCAAAACACTTAGGAATATATATATATATATATATATATATATATATATATATATATATTATATTATACATTATACAATATATATATATTATATAAAATTTATATATATAAAATTTCCACTGGGTATGCACCTGAAATGAAACATGTAAGGATACTTAAATGTAATAGAGAAGCAGTGTTTGTTTAGGGAAGATTTACAATCATCTATATGAGCAAAACTGAAATGGAAACCCAGAAATAGTGCAGGTTTAGTCAAACTGAAGAGGTGGTGTCAAATTCAAAGATGTCTCAGAAAGTGGAGTCTAAGAGGGTAAGAAAAATTAATACAAAGTACAGAGTTTGAATCCTTCCCAATGTTTCCCAGTGTGAGAGCGAAGATGAAATACTAGCCATGGTTTAAATATGCATTCCCTACCCTTTGCCACCTTATAAGTTGAATCCTAATCACAAATGTAATAATATGTGGGTGTGGGGCCTTTCGAAAGTAATTAAGACATTAGGGTGGAGTTTCTATGAAACTGAATTATTGCCTGTATCAAAGATATGACATAACTTTCTGCCCTAAGGATAAAAAATAATGAGAATGAACAAGCCCATATGAAAAACTTGTTAAAAGAAAAAAATTAAACAAATTAAACCCAGCAGCTTATTTGGACAAGATTCATTGACAAGGTAGCATCCGAGTCCCGAGTGGTTCCGAGTGCACTACACTTTAACGTGGCCAGACATTAAAATTAATTGTAGAAAGACATTTTTTAAAAGTTCCTTGATTAATCGCAGCTCAGCTTTGCCTTTTGTGAGCATAGTGTCACGAGTTATTTGTATCATAGGGATATAGCCTGGTCAGCTTATAATCATATAGCTGCTGAGACTGGCTGCCATTCAGCTATTTGTTATGAGAATATATTCTTAAGTTAGATGGCAATTTGTTGCATGGGAATGCAAAGCACAGAATCAGCTGCCACTTAGATCTTAGGCTCTTTAAGTGAGATCAGTTTCTATCTTTGTTACCAAGTGTAAGGCACGGCACTCACATGAGTGTTTCTTGTTGGTTTGCTGCCAACACTTGGTTCTGAAACTCTGAAACCGTGTGAATTCATCATATAAAATTCCAAAGGCACACCAGGCAGTGGTGGTGCACACTTTTAGTCCCAGAACTTGGGAAGCAGAAGTAGGTGGATCACAAGGCAGAGTTTGAGGCCAGCCTGGTCTACAGAGCAAGTTCCAGGACAGCCAGGGCTCCACAGAGGACACCAAAGCAGGTGTCCTATGGTGAAGCTGAGTGTGCAAGATCACTCTGTGCCAAGGCAGTTTATAGAAGGAAGTGTTTCCCTTGGCATGTGGCACCAGGGGTGTAAGAGTCCATCATGATGGGGAGGCATGACAAGTAGATGGATGTTGGGAGCCGACTTTAATCAGAAAGCCGATAGAAAGCAGCTATCAACTTTGCAGCCATCTGGAGCCATATACCCTGATGAGAGACTTGTTTTTCAATAGCCTACAACAGCTGAAGCACACTCTGATAAATATCTTGTTTATCCCACATAGCTTGTTTTACTGTTTAGTGACCCCAGCTGCATGGTGCACGTGGTAAAATGTTTTCACCTGTGTTCTCCTGTTTGTGCTTAGAAATACCCAGGATTTCCTTGTAAGTGGTGTGGTGTAGTAGTAGTAGGTGTAGTGGTGTGTGTGGTGGGGGTCAGTAGGAGGTGTGACTATAATCTGTGGGAGACAGTAAAGGAGACTTGACTACAGATCCTCTGGCTTGTCTCTATTCTTTGAGTCTCTTCCCCTTCTTCCCCCGGACTCTCTCTCTTGCTAAACCCTGACCTGCGGAACAGCACGGGTCTCTACAGATGGATGCAGAAACAGAAAGCTGAGCTGTCACATCTGGACCATAAGCATGAAGCAGACAGCATACTGAATTAGATGGATATATACTCTCAACTCTTGTTACCAGTATACACATTCTCCAACAAGACCATATCTCCTAAACCTCCCCCAAACAAAGCTACCAACCGAGGAGCCATGTGATCTAATTCCCAGGTCAATGGGAACACTTCTCATTAAAACCATTACATTGCACTCTCTGGCCTCCATAAGCTCATAACTATATCTTAATGCAAAATTCCTTTAATCTGATGTCAAAACTCCTCATTGTTTCTCACCGGCTCAATATTGTTTAAAACTTAAGAGCTCAAAGTGTCTTCTGAGGCTCAAGGAAATCTCTAATTGTAACCCTTGTAAGATCAAAACAGATTACATATGTTCAGTGTATAATGCCCCAGAATATACACTAACTGTCTAAGTGGGAATACTATGACAAAATAAGATCAGAACTCAATAGGGCAAACACTAAATCCTGTAGTTTCACATCTGATGTCAAGGGGATTAGATGCCTCTACACCCTAGCTCTGCTGTCTGTGACAGCTCTCTCTCTCTCTCTCTCTCTCTCTCTCTCTCTCTCTCTCTCTCTCTCTCTCTCTCTCACTGGTTCTGCCCCTGCCTGCAGTTCTTCTTGGCAGTGTTAATCTTACCAGTTGGGAATAAGACCACTACCACAATCTTTGAGCCAAATATGAAGCAATCGTTAATTAAATACTGGGCAGGAGAACAAACTCTGGCCTGGTTCATTCCCAGGTTCCCAGAAAATGGCCATGAATCACTCTTGCAGAGGCTTTAAAAGGCAACCCCACAAGTCCAATCAAGGTATAATCAGGGACAATCGTATATCCTGACATACTTCCTGTTTACTTACCTCTGCCCAGCTGTGATCAACACATCTGGTACAGTTAGGGCAAACAATCTTGTTTAGGAGAATGAAAGCAAGTGGCTTCTTATCTTCCTTAAACAACAGCCTCCAGCCTTTTTGGGAGAATCTGTCCTTGGAGAAGGGACATTTTTTTGTTTGTTTGTTTGTTTCATGGATCTCTTAGGCACAGTAATTAAAATGTAACTTTGTCACAGCAGGTAAGCCATGGCTGCCAAATCACCAAAATTTTGGGACCTTTACTCCAAGAGGTTTACTTTTACAGCTTCATGAAAAGCTTTCTCAGGCCTCTTGCCTTCTCAAAGCCTTCATTAGCTCCCCCCTCTTCCACACATTTCTTGGCCCCAGCAACTCTCCGAAGCCTATGGAGAAGAATCCAGTCTTGGTCTCCTTCATGCATCTAAGATAATAGCATCATATTGAGAAAGCTGCTGAGTTTGGCTATCAACACTGGATGAATCGACTGAAGCACAGCAGCAGCTGCTTTTGTTTGCGGTTGCCTTCTAGGAAGAGAAAACCCTCTTAGTCTTTTTCCTTTCAGAATCTAGAAGCTTAGCTGGGTGGCGTCTTAACCGTATTCCAGAGCAGAGCAGGCCTGGCCACAACGTTGCTTAACTTCTGAACCATTATAGCCTCTCTTTCAATGCAAACCTTACTGTAACATTCCCAATGATCTCTCTCTCTGTCTCTCTGTCTCTCTCTCTCTCTCTCTCTCTCTCTCTCTTTCCCTCTCTCCAAACTGTATATTTTGTATTTCTTTGTGTCTCTTTTCCATTATAGATACAAAACATCAATAAAAGCCACGCCACAGACTCAATGTTCTATAGTCTTGAAATTTTATTCACCAAAGAAATTATTATGTTACTTTAAAAAGTTACCTCTAGGCAAGTTCTTAGGATCAAAGCCTAAGGCCATTCGATTCTTTGCCCAAATATCACAAGGAAGGGCTTGGAGCCCAATGGTTAATAGTGTTCCTCTCTGAAACCTCTGGAGCTGGGCTTCCACAGTCCATATTGCTTGCTCTCAGAACAGCTATCTTTCAGGCTTCTATTAGGATTACCTTTTAAGATCTGCTTAAAGTATCCAGCTGCAGTTCTAGTCCAGATCTCCACAGCCTTCCGAATCCCTCCTCAAGCCAACACAGTCAAGTGCTTCACAGCATCCGCCCACTCTGGTACCAACTTCTGTATTAGTTGCTTCACTGTTGCCGTGATAAAACACAATGATCCAAAGCAATTTATGGAAGAAAGAACTTATTTTTTGGCTTACAGTTCCAGAGGGATCAAAGTCAATTATTTATGGCAGTCTCTCCCTGACATTGGAGAGGCTGAGAATCCAAAGAATTCTTGGATGTCCTATGATGAAGCTGAGTGCACTATATCGCTGTGTTTTTCTCCTGAAGTTTTCTTAGCACCTTAACATGACTCTCATTTTCATTCTTTCTGACTGTGTAACTCATACATTTTCATTTTCTCCCATGAAAAACATAATAGAAAAAAAATCCGATTCATTTTAATGTATTACTTAAACAAAATCAAGTAAGCATTATTGCTTCGAAGGAATTTGAAAATATTAAGTTAACATAACAAGCAAATCAAGGCACAATGGTTTACCTAGTAAAATGATACTTAGCTTTGCAAATTTATATGAAACTTGAGGTAAGTTTGGTTTATTCGCTTTCTTACTGGAGGACAAGTGTTTGAAAGATTTCCCCCCCTCCCCCCACTGCTTAAAGGACTATTGTATAAAGTGAGGCATTTATGCATTTTTGTAATTGCCTCACACCACAGAGATAAAACTCCTGCTACTAGTTAAGCCGGTTAGACAACATATGAAAACAAGTCTTCAGATGCCCTGGATTTTCGTCCTGGAAGAACACGCTGCCTAATCACAAGGGAAGGGTGTCTTATCTTTCAGAAACTGCAGGAGCTGCAGCATTATATTTCAGAAGAATGAAAATGAAATCTCTCAAGCCGGAACAATCCAACAGGCTGCATGTACCTGGTGAAGAACACCTCAACTTACAACCTCAGAACAAAACACTTTCCTCTCTTCCTTTCTTTTTAAAGTCTTTGAATTTAGTTTTATTTCCAGTTTTTTTTAAGAGTGCAAAAGTTAAGTGGTGTAAGATTTTACAATGAAAAATCTCTCGAATGTGGAATATTTGTTAGAAACTGCCTTTCAGATTATTGAGGAAGGCAGTTCTGCAATTGCAGGCCAATAATCCTAGCTACTTGGGAGGCAGAGGCAGAAGGATTAGAAGTTCCGGTCCAGCCTGGACTACAGAGGGCATTTAAGGCTCAGCCAGGCAACTTAAAAATAGAACAGGGGATATACTGCATTGGTTGAGCGCTCATGCAGGTGTCCTTAGATTCAGTCTCCGGTCCCCACGCCCACACAAATGGGAGAGGGAAATGACCCTACTAATCAGAAATTTAAAAGAATTGGGATTTTTTTACATGCAAGGTAAAAATTAAAATGGCTTTTGTAGAATCAGGAAAAAAAGATTGGTAGAAAATAAACACTCTTTCCAAGTTGAACTGATGTCTTACACGATGTTGAGCAGGTGTAAAATGAAGCCCTGGACTCATCAAAAATGCAGCCCCCCTTTCCCTTCTGACTGTGTAGTAGGGAGGCTGGTTTTGTTTTCTTTTTTTTTTTTTCTTCCAGGAACCTTAATTCTATAAAATACAAATTTTAAAATACCCATCTTCCTCATCTAGGAGCAACAAAATATGATCAGCCAAGACTGAGTCAGATGACTACACGGTAAGTTGCCAGTGCTTTTTTTTTCTTCTTCCTTTTTAACGTGGCCCTGGAGGGGAAAAAGTAGAAGAGCAACTGCAGTGCTAACTTTTGTAGTTCCTTCCATAAACTGCCACACAACAGCTGCCATGAACTGTTAGGACTAGCCATGAGACCTCCGGGTGAACATTTAAACTCTTCACAGATTATTAAAATGTGCCCCCAAAGATCTAGGATTACTGAGTTCACTTCTCCTATGTTTAACTTGATAGTTTATATCCAGGTTAAGACCATAACCTTTTCAGGAGACATTTTTGTGTTAGGGAGTACTGAAAGAGTTGCTTTTCTGGACAGATTTTAAAATTCCTTATTCATTTGTTTTGTGCACATACAAATGCGTGCACATGCCAGAGTACATGTGAGGTCAGAGGAGGACTCTGCTGCAGTTGGTTCTTCCCTTGCTGCCATGTGGGTCCTGGGGATCAAATTGGGGTCACCAAGCCTGGAGGCAAGTGTCTTTACCATCTCACCAGGGCAGTAGACAGATTTTAATTAAACGGGATTGCTCACCCTTCATTGCCTTAGTGCACTTTTAAAGGAAGTTAAAGAATCATTTACTGTTGCCATGGGTTTTGTATCACCTCAGATTTAAATCATTCTTCCAGGACTCGATGAGCTCTTAATCCAATAAAAGGACTTACTGGGCTTCCGAGTGGTCTTTTCACTCTGCTCTGAGCATAGATCGTCCTGAAGAAATTGTTCAGGTCCATTGGGTGTCAGTCAAAAGGCATGATTGCACACACTCTGGGATAAGGCTGCCACAATAAAGAATAGTTGAAGGTCAGCCCGAGCCATATATAGAGTTTCAGTGGGACCTAAGAGATCTAGAGATCCTTTCACATACAAAACAGCAAAACCAAACAAACTCCAAAACTAAAACCTCCAAAAAGATAAAGTTAGTCCATCAACGAATTTTAGCTAAATTTAGTGTGGGGCATTTGTGTGTTCATTGTGTCCCAGAAGCCCTGCCTGGCTTTTCTCATACAAAACTACAACAGGAAGAACATTACAAGGTGAGGGAATTATACAACATGACCAAGGACGGGGAGGAGAGGAGACAAACACTTCTGTGTTTATACCTGCTGTGTAATCTCTGGAATTGTTGGGACTCTGGTGCCAGGAAAATTCTGGAACACAAAACTAGGATGATGGGGAGGAGGGGCCCAGTTCTAATCTTGTCCCTCTGTCGGTTGGTTAAGCAGGTCATATCTCAGCACACTGCTGGGTCTCTGAGGTAATGAAGGGCAAAACCAGACTTGAAGAGAGTTGGGGGTGGTGGTAGTGGTTGAGAAATGTTAGAAATGTGAGCTGTCCAGACCTGGGAGGAGGAGATCTTTATCAGTGACCCTTTGTACCTATCCTCATTCCAGAGGCCGACTTGGAAAAGTAACACATTCAGTAAGAGAGAGACCCTCCAGCCCCTTGGGAACCGAAACCCTGGTCGATGGCAAGCCTTGAGCCAGGGGAAGGCAGGCACTAGCGCCCCCTCCAGTCTGAGTGGAGCGCCCGCCGTTGCGGGTGTGTCCGCAGACGAGCCCAGCACCTCCGGACTGGGCACATCCCGCGGGGCTCGCCCAAGCCGTGCTGCGTTTCCATTCCTAGCCCTGGGCCCCTCCCTGTCTCTCTTCTTGACAAGCCAGCAGGCGGCAAGGGGAGGCACCGCCCTGAGATCCCCGGGACGTCACTGACGCGCGGTCGAGCCTCCAGCCCGCCCCCCGGCTCGCCTTCCCTTCTCTCCTTAGCCGGTGACGCCGCCGCGGCCCGGGGCAACCAGCACTCGCACGCACGCACTCCCGCGCGCGCCACCTCGCCACCTCCTCCCGCACCCGGGTCAGAAGATGGCGGCTCTCAAACTCCTGTCCTCCGGGCTTCGGCTCCGTGCCTCCGCCCGCAGCTCGCGGGGCGCCCTGCACAAGGTAAATGGAAGATGGAAGGGGGCTAGAGGAAGGCCACGCGCGGGAAAAGCGCGGGCGAGCCGCGAGTGGCGCGCGCGTTCTTTGCCCTGCCCATCTCCACCGCCTCCAGCCGGGGATCTGGCGTCTGCTCGGAGACCCTCGGGTCTCAGGCTAGCCCCGCCGCCGGCTGTCTGTCTGTCTGTCTGTCCGTCCGTCCGTCTGTCCGTCTGTCTGTCTTTGCTTCTCCATCCGCTTCGCCAGTGGGAGCGAGATGAAGGCAAGCTGTGCTTTTTGCAGCGCTGGAGAAGCGGTCGGGGCTCTGAGCTCCACAGCCACACAGCAACGCCTTAGAGACAGACTGCCGGCGTCCCCGGGACTCGCGCCCCGATCTCCTGCCACTCCTACGGACTCCAGGCTCCCCGCCGACGCCCTTGGGAAGGGGTCCCTGCGGCCGCCGCCCTAGCTAAGGGCGGGTTGGAGGAGAAGGGCGGCGCGCCGAGGCTTGCGCCCCACCTGAGGGAGCTGCTGGCGCCGGCTGAGGCCCGGAACCCCGGGCCGGGTTAACCGCTGCTGGCTCAAGTTCACCGCCAAGTGGGCGGATGCTGTGAGCGGCGGAGGCGGACTGCCGCTCCCCATCCTCCCCTTCCCTATATGGCGGTAGAAAGGGGAACCCGGACTGGAGCGCTTGTCACGGGGCGTTTTAGCCTGCCAAGCGGTTGGAAGCGGATGGAGGGCTGGCGGTGCTCAGCTGCAGTCTGCGAACGCCTGGGTCCTTTACTCCCTGTCCCCCTCAGATCCAGATTAGAGACCTGTACTTTTCAAAGACTTAAAACAAACAAACAAACAAACAAACAAACACACCTTGACCTACAGAGTGGTATCCAGAGTCACCCTCCTAGTGGATCAGCGGGTGGTGGGTGTTTTTGCTTATACATTGTAGGGTGTCTCGCCTCTAAGCACACATTCGGGTTGGATATCAATGTGGGACCAAGGAACTGAGTGCCGGACAAGAATTCTGCACCAGGAGGATGGGTTCACCTTGGTGGGTTCCTTTGCTCCTCTTCCTTGAGCCTGCAAATGAAGATTTTTCTTTGGAGGTTTCAAATTGTAGTTCTGAACTTAAGAAGAGTGCATCGCACGGGCTCTAAACTTCTTTTCCTGTCGCTCATTTCCTTGCCTTCAATCTCTTAGTGTTAAGAAACTAGAGAAGTCATCACAACACTCCCGTGTGTGCTAGGCTAGGGAATGGTTCAGAACTGAGTCATTGCATTGTTAAATTCCTCATAGGAGGCATTTGGGTAATTGCATGCAGATTTGGTTGTATAAAACATTATTAAAAGAGCACTTGACCACCAGCCAGCCTGCTGCAAGTGATGGAGTAGATGCAAAAACCAGGACACAGACATGTCCTTGGGCCAAGGTCAAAAACATTCTTTTGACAGTGCCTGTTTGTCTTAGTTTAATTTATTCACTTCTAGTCTACCTCACTTTCAATATAATCATTAAACCGTTTCTCAAGCCAGCAAAACTCCAGGAGGATGAGTTATAATTATGGGTTTTGCTGTTTCTTATTAAAAAGTTCACGGCACAGTTCAAAGTTAGGCCCCTCGGTTATGATAAAAGAAGGCCCGACTCCTGCTTTCTGGAGTATTCTTCCAGCTCATGCATTGATTGGTCTTACTGCTTGCCTAGCGCTTAAGTCATCTGCCTCTGTTGAGTTGTAATACCTGTGTACTGGGACCATGGTATACATCAGTCCTTTGTTTCCCTCGACATTGCATACTGCTTTGCAAAGAATACTCATATAATATGCGCCTGAGAGAACCTGGCAGATACCTTAAGTAAGCTTGAACATTTCCCAGCTAAGTATAGCCAACGTGTAAACTGAGATAGTTATTAAAAATGCTTCTGGGCTTTTGTTTCAGGAGACAGGATCTTGCTATGGGGGCCAGGAAGGCCTGGCACCCATGATTCTTCTGCTTCAGCCTACAGAATTCTGAAATTACAGCTGTGTACTTATTTGCCATGCTTTATAAAACCTTTCTTCCCTCTCACCCTCTCTCCCTTGCTCCTTCCTTCTTTCCCTCCATCCTTGCTTCTTTCCCTCCTTCCCTCTGTCCCTCCCTCCCTTCCTCTCTCCCTCCCTCCTTGCTTCTTTCCCTCCCTCCCTCTGTTCTTCCCTCCCTCCTTTCATTTTTCCCTCCTTCCCTCTGTCCCTCCCTCCCTTCCTCTCTCCCTTTCTCCTTGCTTCTTTCCCTCCCTCCCTCTGTTCCTCCCTCCCTCCTTTCATTTTTCCCTCCCTCTGTCCCTCCCTCCCTTCCTTCCATTCATGGTGAACAAGTTCATTGTCTGAAGCTGTAGCATGACCTTGAATTACCTGGAGGCTTTTAAATCTAAATGCTAGGCCCCACTAAGGTTTCTAGCTTGATAGGTCCTAAGTGGATCAATTCATGTTGAACATAGGCTGATTCCTCTTGGCAGAGATGCCAAACTCCTCCTGGCAAGCTTGCATGCTATTCACCTGAATATTGCTGCCTTTTCCTCCTAACTGGTTTTCTTTTCCCTTTTCCTTGACTTCACGTCCCGATTTTGTTTACCAAACTTCCATTCGAAGGTAGGCCCTATCAATCTTTCCGTGTCATGGTTTCTTTTTAACAGTCGTGAGGTGACATTTAGACTCCACTTGGGTGTATAATTCTCTATCACTCTATCATTAAGGTAATACTTATATTTAAAAAACAAACAAACAAACAAAAACAAAGTGTTTGGGACCAGTGAGATGGTGCTGCATGAAGACTTATAACTAAAGTTCAATCTCTAGGACTTACATGGTAGCAAGAGAGAACTGACTGCTTCTGTTGTCCTGTCCTCTAACCTCCAGAGGTTCACTGTGGCACATCCCTTCCTTACCCAGAAACAAACACATGCACACACGTGCACACACACACTATGTATATGTATATATGTATATGTATGTATATGTATATGCACACACTATGTATATATGTCTGTATATGTGTGTATATATGATGTATATGTATATACACACACGTACATATATATTTTCCACTAAGTTCCTTGTTGGATGACAAGGAAGAGAGATGTAGGTAAAGGAAACAATAGTGTCAGTGGATGGTTAGGAAGGAAGTCAGGGGATGAAATTTAGGCTCCACCATGGAGTAAGACTTCTGTGGTTAGGTCTAAGAAATTGAAGATTAAATGGAAATGGAAGTGGGGAAACATTATGGAGAAAAACATTTTGCACCCCAAGAATTTTGTTTCTTTCATCAAAATCCTTAATCATTGTGTTCCTCACTCAATTTTAATATCAGAAATTAGTGCCAATAATAAAATGGGGTTCTGCTGAAGATAGGCAAGTGGACCAATATGATATTTGATGACTAAAAGCTTGGTCAAAATACCCCAAAATAAGTAGACGTTTGAACTGTACCTGTTATCGCCCCGCATTCTGGTGCTGGGATTGCATTATCCGGCTGGGGCTCAAACCCAGCATTCTGTTCACACTAGGGAAATCCTCCACCAATGCGTTTGGTTTTAGCAAACACCAGTTCATTTATAAAACATATTGGAAGAGGTTAATTAGGTGTGAAGAGCCTCTTTGAACTTGCCTGTTTAAGGGAGAAAGGTAGATGTTATCAGCAAACACTTTGTCCTAGTTGCCAAATCTTAGGAATTAGTGCCAGTGACAGAGATGTTTCTTGACTCTCAGGGACACAGTGTGAGTAGAGGAGCTGGTGTGTGTGTGTGTGTGTGTTTAAGACAGAAGAGGTAAAAGCTTCCTTTAAGAGCCTGCCTTGTGCAGATCCTGAGGTTTGGAGGATCCTCTGGTACAATTAGCCATGGGCATTGGGTTTCCTCCTTGCCCCACTGTCTGCACTCGATTCCTGGCTTGCCAAGTAATCTCTTAATATGCAGACTGGCAAACTGGATTGCAGTTCAGATGATCGTACTGCTGGATAGTGGTGTGTGTTGTAGTCCCAGCTTTTTGGGATCGAGACAGGAGGGTTGCTTAAGCCCAGGACTTTGACACTAGCCAGACCCACATAGTAAGATGTTGTCAAGGGGAAGAAAGAATGAAAGGAATGAGCTTTGAAGGAACGGAAAGGATTCCTAAAGCTGTTTTGAAAATCTTCAACAACTATAACCCGCATGAACTGTCTGCTGTGGTGATGATCCTGTTACAAATTTTCTGTGTGGGTGAAATCATTGATGTGGCAGGGGGCTGGCAGGGACTGTGAGGTGAAACATTAATCTCCAATAGTCGATAGCTTGGTTTTGCTGTCTTCGAAGGGAGTGGATAAAAGGTGTCATTTCCCAAAGGAGTCTGACATCCCTAGGTGTTTCTGTAGTCAGGCACACAGCTTCATTGTAACTGTGTCTTTGGGAGGCAATTGACAGTTGTCATCTTTAGCCCTCTGCAAGCTCCTCACCTGACTTTGACCAAAATAGCACCTCTCTACAGGGACATACTTAGTGGTTACATAATTTTGACACATGTCTTCAGTCCTGAAAGGAGGGTACTTTCACCCCCAAGAATATTCAAGAAAACACTGCAGCTAGGTGGGTTTTGTTTTTGTTTTTTTTAAGATTTTACTTTTTGACAGTGTCTTTTCATATAGGACTTGGTAAGTTTGTATGCACCACAGGCATGCATGTGCCTGTTAAGGTTAGACATCACTGTATCCGTTGGAACCACAGTTACAGACATGGGGCCCCTTGGAACTGCAGTTTCAGACAGATATGGGCGCTGGGAACTGAACTGACTACTCTGCAACAGTGAGTGGTTTTCACCACTGAGCCGCCCCTCCAGCCTACCTACTGATTTTGAATTTTAGTTGTATAGGTACTTTTATGACAATCGCCCACATCGGTTGAACCCAAGGCCTTTTGCCTGTTAGGCAAGCCCTCTGCTACTGAACTACATCTGCGGTACATACAATGTCTACCTTTTCTGAAATATGTCTTCTTCTTTTCCTTCCTTCCTTCCTTCCTTCCTTCCTTCCTTCCTTCCTTCCTTCCTTCCTTCCTTCTTCCCTCCCTCCCTCCCTCCCTGCCTGACTCCCTCCCTCCCTCCCTCCCTGCCTCCCTCCCTCCCTGCCTCCCTGCCTCCCTCCCTGCCTCCCTCCCTCCCTCCCTCCCTCCCTCCCTCCCTCCCTCCCTCCCTCCCTTCCTTCTTTTCTTCCAGTCTCTCTTTCTTCCTAGAAGTTCAGAGGGAGACAAGCACTGGGTAATTAGTGCTGACTGCTAGTTAGTACTAGGACAATACTAATTATCAGCTACTACAAAGGGCTGAGATTCTTGCTAAGTGCGTGGCTGTGTGCTTCTGCTTCTGCATTTTCAAAGGCTCCCAGGGCACAAGACAGGGGAGCCAAGTCTTCTAGCAAACCCTGTGGAATTCCACAGTGAAGCAGTCCAAGGTGACCTCACCTTTCAGACTCTCTGTGTATAGAGGAACTCTTTCATTTTCTTCCTTACGCTGATGAAACCTGGGCTCCTCTTCCTGAGACAGAGATAATGACCGTAGAGTTACACATTATAGAACAGGGTTCTCATAAAGATTTGTTGTGTGTAAATGACAAAGTAGAACAATAGCACTTTCAGAAGATGTGGAAGAGCAAGGACTGTGTGACAGGAAGCCAGAATCCAAGACTAGTTGCTCTGCCCTTTCTTACAGTTTGGATCATTTGGCCTGTGCCTTGGTCCCTCTGGTGCTGGAATTGCAGGCATGGACCACCATGTCTATATTCAGGCTACCATATTTATATTTATTTCTGAGACACCAACTAACTAACTCAGTCTCTCTCTCTCTCTCTCTCTCTCTCTCTCTCTCTCTCTCTCTCTCGTGTGTGTGTGTGTGTGTGTGTGTGTGTGTGTGTGTGTCTGTGTGTGTGTGTCTGTGTTTAAAACAGAAACAAATAAATCCATACTAGTTGACGACAGGAAGAGAAGAACGTCCTTTGTGGTTAAGCCCTTTCAAAGTCCTTGTCTCTCCCTCTACTTATGTCCTGGGCTTTGGGGCAGTGTGCAAACTCATGACCTGACCTTGACCAAAATAGAAACTTAAAGGAATGAAAGTCACATGGTCATGTGTGTAACCTCAACCATTATTGCTCATTTGACTTTCCTTCAGTGTAGATCCCATAAATAGTCTTTTGTGCTAACTGATAGATACTTAAAATGTTTTTAGAGTAATAAAAGAATGATAGACTTTGACAATCTCAGGTCGTAGCTGTCTGAAATACCGTTGGGTAGTCCAGTGGCTGGGACGTTATAGCTGGGCTTGACTGTCAGGGCACAGATGTTCCTCTCTCCACTCCTTCAGGTTAAATATATAGTGGGAATAAAGTGAAGTATTGTTAATGACTCATTAGTTACCTAGGACCCATTTCCTCCTTGTCTCTTGTCCATATTGTGGATACAGGGCAATAAGTTACTGATTTTATGAATCCTCACACAATGACTCCTTTGAGGCCCATCTCACTTGCTATATCAGACATCTTAGCCTGGGTACTTATGAAAGAAGTTTATTTAGTTTCATGGTTAAATGGAGAGGAGAAGTCCCGGATTCGGTGATTGCCTCTGGGGGAAGCATTGTGTTGCTTTATAACGTGGGAGAGGAGCAGAGAGACAAGCAGGTGTGTGCAGGAAAGGCAGCTTCACTTTAGAAAAGCCTCACCTTGACAGTCAGCAATTCAGTGCAGGAAGAATTCCTGCCAGAATGGACCCTGCAGCATCAATACCTTTGTGCAGGCTCTGATACCTCACTCAAGTTCTACTGCCTCTTAACACTGTTCCACGGGGATCCAGTTCTGACATGGGCTTTGGAGGTGACAAAAACCATCTACAGACTACAGTGGGCCCAAATAGTTCACTGGTGTGGCCAACTAAGACCTCTGTGTAGTGGTGGTCTGCTGTTGCGGTAAATCTCCTGCCCATAGGGAGTCCATTGAATAAAGACACAAGTCAATAAATATCAAATGAATGCTGCATGCCTGTTTTGGGCAGATTTACCATTAAACTACACTATTCTCTGGCTAAAAGAGCTCTTAACAACTTGTGGTTTCCTAGGTCAAGGTCTTCTTCATTTTCTCTCTCTCCACCAACTGCTCTCTGCTTCCACCAACTGCTACTCCTTTTGCTTCCACCAACCTCCTCCTCACTCCCTTCCACTGCCCAATCACTGGCTGTAGCCTTTATTTAACAAATTTGATTGGACAGAAGGTTTACAAGATTCACTCCTCCTTCGCAGCCCCTCCCAGGAGTGGAATTACCATGACAACAAGAGGCTAGGGCTATCCACCACAGTCTGCTGCCTTTTCTCCATCTTCCTTAATAGCAGCATAAGGAAGGGTGTCCTCTGGTGTGCTTTTCGTCACTTGTCTCTTTAGAGTTTCCCTATCATCTGGAACTGACCACACTGTACCACACTCTCCCCAGACAGCAGTAGTCACACCATCATATAGATTAGATAGACAGTGTAGAATTTGGCACACGTAGGGTCTCAGTATTTGTCGACAGAATGGAAAGCTAGGTTACTATTAGAAATTGTGATTATTGTCACTAATACTGTGAATTTGCATCCCAGGATGTGATGTGAGTCATTTTTTTATTCTTTTTTGGATTTTCAAGACAGGATTTTTCTGTGTAACCCTGGCTGTCCTGGAACTCACTTTGTAGACCAGGCTGCCTCTGTGTCTGCTTCCTAAGGGATTAAAAGCATACGCCACCATGCCTCATAGCTACTTTTATTCTTTGTGTGTGTGTGTGTGTGGGGGGGTGGTAGTCACAAGTGACACAGTTGGATTGTTTCTCTATAATAAAAAATGTGGATCCAAGGGACCGTGGTGAAAATCTGTAACTAGATCACGCCTATCCTGTCAAAGATAAACCATTTGAGGTCCAACTCTTTACAGATAGAGTAGTGTCAGAGAAACAAAGCACTATTAGAGAAACAGTAAAATGATATTGCAGAAGTTAGAAGTTGAAGGAGTTGGGAAGATGTTGGTCAAAGGATGCAGTGTTGCAGTTAGATAGGAGAACTAAGCTTAGATCTATTCTGTGTCATGGTGATGATCGGTAACAGTGACTATACTTGAAAACTCTGAGTAGTTGTGAGATATTCTTAACACAAAAGAAAGTGTGAGGTAATGTCATGTTAGAAGACTCCGGTTATTCATTTTGTAATGAACACATGTATCAGAATGTGATGCTATATACTATAGACTTACAGTTTTGTCAATTAAAATGTAAAATGTGTAAAGTCAAGTTGCAAATGAGTGTTCACTGGATATGTTTTCAATGTTTCAGGGGTGTGTCTGCTACTTTTCTGTCAGTACTCGTCACCACACCAAATTTTACACAGATCCGGTAGAAGCTGTAAAAGATATTCCAAATGGTGCAACCTTGCTGGTTGGCGGTAAGTAATGGGGCTGTTCTTGTTGGTAATACTCATAGGTTTTAGGAAAATCATGTGATAACATGGTATAGATTCAAAGTGCCAATTATTTAACATTTAGCTCTGACATATTTACTGTTTTATATTTATAACACACCATGACACATATCATAGTTTATTCCTGAAAGATTAACACCTTATTATGGTACTTTTCCTTCCCCCTTTTTCTGATTATAATTGAAAGCTGGAAGTTTGAGCTTCGGGTATCTTATCAAGAACCATGATGGATCCCTACATCCTTGGGAATTCTGGTGGACTTGAAACACATGCCTCATTTTGTCATTGACCCTAGCCACTCTTTATTGTTCCTATTTGTTAAGCTGGAGAGCAGAGGGTCTCTTCGTTGTTGAGTCTCCTATATTCTGTTTCCGTTACTTCTTTGGGATGTCTTTTGTAGCCACTGCCTCAGATTTCCCACTTAACTTCCTGATTCTTGTATATGGAATCAAGTCTTATTTTAGGACTGTTCTTTACTGAATGTCTCTCTTAAATCCAACACTTTTGGAAGAATTTTAAAGATATTAAAAAAAGTGAAATTTATTGGCTTAGTGCTCTAGTTCTGTAAAATATACTAACACAGATGTATAACGGTGAATGTTGAAATAAACAACTGGATATGATTTGAATTATGAAGAGGGAAATTAGTACACATGCTGTATATGAACTAATTACTTTTGGCCTCACCTTAGTCAAATGAAAAGGAATTTTAATCCAGCAACGTGGCTGCTCTGGTAGGAGATCACATCCAAAGACCTAGGACTGTGTGATCTGGATGGAATACAGACTCCTAAAAAAATGACATGTAGTTGAGGAGCAGACAAAGTGATGAATCAGAGAAAGATTTGACAGAATGAGTCAGACTCAGGAGAATAGACAGGAAGGAAAGGATATAAGAGCAGTGCAGGGAGAGAGGTGGAGTGGAGTTAAGTTGAATGAGTTGAGTTCAGTGGAGTTAAGTTGAATGCAGTTGAGTTCAGTTAAGTTTGGTGCAGTTTGCTTGAATGAGTTGAATTCAGTGCAGTTCCGTTGAATGTGGTTGAGTTAAGTTCGGGAAGTTTCCTTAAGTTCCGTTCAGCAATGCAGACAGTATAGTCAGTGCAGTTCAGTTCATGGAGTTCAGAAGCAGTTTTTCCAAACAGCAATTCAGTCAGAAGCCGAGAGAAGCCATTTTGAATCAGTCTGCTTGGAGAGGAGTTTGAGCAGAGGAGCTGAGTTGAAACAGCCAGCCAGAGTTCAGAAAGAGCTAGATAGAGTGAGTTTGTTCTGCAGTAAGTCTTGGAGGCTGAAACATTCTGCCCCTAGGTTAGCAGATGGGAGGATGGAAAGCTGAAGCCTTCGAGGTCTGGACTTGCAGAAGATTAGATTGTGCAGAGGCTTAAAACTTCCAGGCCTAGGCCTAGAGATAGTTAGAAATGCTCTGGGCTCTTGGTTATGTCTCTCATCCCATCCCTTCCTCTGAGGCAGTAAAACCAACATTTACAGTCAAAGCCTTTACAATGGTTTCTGGTGATACATAATGGTTTGAAATACTGAGATCCAGTTACGTTACTGACAGCTGTTTATTGAGTTGACAAGATATAGTTTTGTATTTGCTGTATTACATCTAACAGCATGCTTTATGCTTTTTCTCTTCTATTAAGAATAGAGTACATATCTTGAAAGAACATTAAGTGACACACATTGCTTCCCTTTTGTGCTTTGAAGGTTTTGGGCTGTGTGGTATTCCAGAGAATCTTATAGGAGCTTTACTGAAGACTGGAGTGAAAGATCTAACTGCAGTCAGCAACAATGCAGGGTGAGTGGACTTCTGAAATGACTAGCTAGAAAGAAATGCCAGTTTTAAGATAATGCTGAATAGTTTATCAGCAATCAGAGATGAGACCCCTAGCATATTATTCAGTTTCAAGTGGTTAGCCCTCAACACATGTATACCCAAGAAACACCAAATAAACTCAAGTAAGATCTGCCTGCCTGCCTGCCTGCCTGCCTGCCTGCCTGCCTGTCTATCTATCTATCTATCTGATTTATCTTTATCTGATAAACTTGTATTTTTTTTAAAAATGTAAAGTATATTGTAAGTCAAAATTAAAAAAATTGAAGTTGGTCTTTATGTTCTTTGTATTAGAGGCTATTATGTATAAAGCAAAGTGGACATCAATTTGAAATCTGTTTCAAGTTCTTTCTTTTGGTTATATCATTACGCCAGATGCCATATAAAGACATGCATTGATCATAAAAAATGTTGTTGGTCTTGAGTGGATGTGAAGGACATGCTGTCACCTTAACAGCAGGATTGGAAATCAAATGGTCATAATAAGCCATTGTTTTAAAAAGACATGCACGTGTTGGTACATTTAGTGATGTCAGAAAAAGCTATTTGTATGCAAAACAGTTAGCTATCTACCCTTTTCCGACAAATAGATAAATGACTTTGACTGTCTTAAGATGTTTAAAACGTAACTGAATTAGCAGTTTGGCTTATTAGTATAAAGGCTTTGAGAATAAACAGTGTAGATTTTCTTGGAAGAGAGTGATGGTAAGAGTTCATTTGGAAAGACCTCATATTGTGGAAGGAAGTGTAGAAGTCACTCTCAAAGTTCAGGGCACTTACCTTGTGTTGTGTGACACTTTTCAAAAGGAGATGTGAACAAATGTCTCCTCAAGTTGGATAGGGATCAGAATGTAGACCGAGACAATTAATGATACCACTGGCTTCTAGGCTTGATGAACCCATTTTATTGGAGTTATTTACAGGAATATGGGCAGGGGTTACTTACCAGAACATGGACCATTCAAAGGCATCTGTGTCACCAAAAGCTCACTCTAGCATGAGTGATGGGCCCATAAAAAATACAAGCCTGGAGCTCTGTCCCTGACTTGCAGGGAACAGGACAGGTTGGAGAGTCTTCTCAGCAGTTCTTAGTTCTTACATAACCTTGGGCTGGAAGGGAACTTGGGAATCTGGTAGGTTTCAGGGACTTCCTGATCTTGCTAGTTATTATGTTTTCTTTAATATCCTGAATCTTAACAGTCTCTCTCTAAAACTTCCTACATTTTAATGAGCTTCCTTCCAGTATGCAATGTTTCATTTCAGAGAAAATGGCTACCTAACACTTTTGTATGAGAGAGTAACGGTTGGCCTTGGTGAGAGAAACGCTGCTTTAGGTTCACACTTCTGAATACTTTGATATATTGACGAAAAGGTTGAAAAGGCTGAGAATTTATTGATTTTTGATGAGCTTCAGGTTATAAGGCAGTGTGAACCAAAAGTTTCACAGTAAACTATCTGTCAATCATTTAACTCAGAGCCAAGGGCAAAATGGACACGTTATGGTATCAATGCTACTTTTTTCCTGACAATATTGATTTTGGGTTAAAGATGTAAAAGAGTGGGATATAGAAGACTCCCTGCTTACTTGTGGGAGGTTCACTGGTTAATTCACTTAGTTAGTATGTAAGCATGTGTACTTCTGATTTCTTATGTATTATATTAATCAGGATTAGGAGAATTTAGAGGGTGCAGTGAGTAGTCCCTCACTCAAAATAAACATTTTAGTTATGTGTCAGAATCTTCAAACCTGGAGTTAAAAGCAAGTGGACTCTGCTTTGCCATATTCCTTTTTTATTTCTACAGCTGCAGCTCTGGTGACCTCACTGAGCAGATACTGGCCATGTTGTCTTGACTGTGAGCATTCTTTAGGGTTCTGTTGTTTTGTTTGGGAAGGGCTAATGATGTCCTGTGATGCACGTACTTGTGTTTATGTGTTTAGCTCAGGAAACACTTGATTTGCATCATGGGATTAAACCTTACATCCACGGATAACACTTTTCTTTTATTTTTATACTTCTGTTACTACCAGGGTAATTATAAATTGTATGATTGAGATTAAAATGTGTTCCTAAATGAAAGCAAAGGAAGTAAAATTTCCCTAATGCTTACATTTTTAAAATAATTATTTCCAAGAAGTAAAATTTTAGAAAGTAGATATTCAGGAGAGATTGTTTTGTTGTTTGTTTTGTTTTGTTTCTTTGCTTCTTGAGACAGGGCTTCTTCTTCTCTTCTTCTGTAGCCCTGGCTGTTGTAGAACTCCCTCTATAGATCAGGCTGCCCTTGAACTCAGAGATCCGTCTGCTTCTGCCTCTGTAGTGCTGGGATTTTAAGGTCTGTGGTGCCACAGCTGGCTTCAAGAAGTTAAATTACAGATTCAGAAGTTAAATAATTTCAGAAGATGGATGTCTTTTGTGCAGGACCACATTAACACATTATAGATATTTGGCTTTAGCGTTCTTTTAACCACTAAAATGTCTAATTCTATAAAACCCAGAGTTTCCTTTCTTTAGATATTCTAGAGAAATGTTGGCTTACAGAGGTAAACAGTACAATCTGTTGGAAACTCCATCAGCATCACCTTCGATATCACGGAACACAGAGTCCGTTAGTGTCACCTTCCGTATCAAAGAGCACAGAGGCTTTTCCATTTTTCCTGATTTTCTATTTAGAAATGGCATGTCCCCATTTGCCTTAGGGTTCACACCTTTAGTCTTTGTATCATGAGCTATTAGATGTTAGGGATGTAGTTTACTTAATTATTTTATTTTTTTATCATCCGTGATATTACTATTATATTGCACAAATGTGTTTGCTGAGGTCATGCATTAGAGACACTACAGAAAGACACACTCTGTTTGTAAGCTATCTAATAGATTTTTCAAGGTCTAAGCACTAACTCTATCTGATCCAGTTGTTGAGACTCTTAGGCATCGCCTGGTTGCTATGCCAGGAGGCTCGTCTAAAACAAAGCAAAGGCCAAATACATAGTCAGCCCCAGAGCCAAGATCAACAAATACAGAAGGTCATCTTTAAATAGAGCCAACTTAGAATGTGTAATGTGTTGCAAAAATAAACAGAGAGGTATGAAAGAGTGGTCAGAAAAACTTCGAAGTCAATGAATGACCAACTGTGTTTGGGTTTTTGGAACGGACTCTGTAGGCCTGGAGGGAGCTGCAGATATTTAAAACTACGGAAGCCAAATGGTCTGTGTCCACCTTCATGGGTTGTTTTCTGATTGTGATTTTATTAGTCATAGCTCTGGATATTATCCCTCGGTAGCTGAGGAGTTTTATAGCGGAATGAAACCAGCATGACCCTTAAATAACCCTGTAGATAATAACAGAAGGGTACTGTTGCCACCAGCCAGCGCCTGTGCTGCCTTAAGAGAGACAGCATTTAGAAGTTTTATGCATAGAAGGTGGGGAAGAGAGCCCAAGCACTACAGATCCTGATATCACTGGTCCCTGGGCCCTAATCTCCCTGATCGTGCCTCCCCTAAGCTCAGTCCAAGCAGGAGGCAGTGGCAAGAGAGTGCCTTGGTTCATGGTGGAAGCCAGCAGTGGATCCAGAGGGAAACACTGAGTGAGCTGGTCAGCATTAACTGTCAACTTGATGTCACCCATCCTTCACTGGGGAGAGAACCTTAATGAGCAGTTGTTTTGATCGGTTTGGCCTATAGGCATATCTTTGAGGGGCCGTTTGGACTGGATGAAGGCACAGCCCATGACGGTGCTACCGTTTCCTAGGCAGGGCGTCCTGAAGCCTACAGGGATGAAAGGTAGCTGAGAGCGAGTAAGGATCCCTGCGGAATTTCCTTTCTGCTCTTGACTGTGGTCGTGATAGCTTAATTTCCTGCCTTGTCTTTCCTGTGATCGGGGACCAAAGCCTGGAATTCTAAGCTAAATGAATGCCTTTTCCCTTCCCTCTAAGTTGCTTTTTTGTCAGGCTACCTAGTCACAGAATAGTTCATTTCTGTTAGAGAAGCTCTGACTGGAAGAGACACATGGAATGCAGCAATAAATTCTTTTGACAAGTGCTCACTAAGTATTTCTGCAGTCCCCTTACATACCATATAGCTGACAGGTACTTGGGATGCAGAAATTAAGAACCACTACCACCACCACCAAAGCAACGGCAGGCTAAGACCTGTTACAGACCTTCTATTCTATTTGGAAAAGACAGATAATAGGTAGTCAACTTAAAAATGGATAAATTTTCTGATACATTGGAAAGTTTTGTACCATGGTGTAAAAAACAAAGAAACAGAGTTAGGAAGAGGATTGGGGACCTCTGAATAGAGAGGCCACTATTAGCAGTCATGGCATAATCAGGGTGACACTAAGGTAACCTCTGAGCCCACACCTGAAGGATGTGAGAGAGGAGCCATGCAGAGAATAGTTTCAGAGACAGGGAAAGGCCCTTAGGGGAACATTTCTGGCAGGGCTTGGGAAGCCAAAGGACACCAGAGAGGCAGAGAAGTGACAGAAGAATAGCCCAGAAGGAATGACGTCAAATACATAGAAGGCATGTAATTAGTGGGCCTTGCCTGCTGCTCTCAAGCTTTTTGCTTTAGTCTGAATAAATGATAACTCTGCCGGGTTTTGAGCAGAGTGGTAGCCTGTTCTACTTCTGTGTTATAAAACACCTTATAAAAGGTGTTCTTTGGCTGCCATGTTCAAAGTGGATTGTAGGGCCAGAAGCAGAAGCAGATGCAGAAGCAGATGAGGTTGCCCTGGTATCCAGGTAAAGATGGTACATTGTAGAGCAGGGAGCAACAAATGTTTTGATGCCTAAACAAGTTGTGGAGATAGATTTGGTGGGTAGAGGGTAAAGATCACTTCTAGTTTTTGTCCTGCCCATCTCCAAGAGGGAGATGCTCTGAGGTCTGCTGGGCCAGGCTGCTGAAAGAAGCTAAGTTTGGAGAAGAAGTGCTAACCTGAAGCAGGGCTTGGGCCTTAGGAGTGGGTTAAAGACAAACACTTGAGGAAGGGTGTGGACAAAAGAAGAGGAGGAAGAAGGAAAGAACTGGAGGAAAGAAAGAGCAGAAAACTTTTCTCAATAGGAAGACAGTATCTCTGGTATCTGGAGACCTCTAGTGGACAAGTATATTATTAACCCATAGGGCTGTTTCTACTCCCCCCGCCCCCCCCCCAACTTTAAAGAAAGTTTCAACGTAGGATAGGTACTATCTGGGCAGGGGTTTGCTTACTGTCTTCCACACTTAGGGGAAGATTGGATAGATGAGAAGCCACAGACCTGCCGACTTCCCTCTTTGTCCTGGGAGATGAAGTCGATCTTGAGTGCAGTCTCCTTCATGGACTTCGTTGGAGCCCATTAACAGAAGCTGTGCACCAGACGGGAGAAGTACATGTTACTTAACCTTTAATTTTCCTTTGGGGAAAAAAAAAAGAGATGGAATGTACATTGTATAGATATTTTTATGCTGCTGATGGGTAGCAAGCACAGATTACTGAATGGTAAAGAGTTCCTTGTTAACTATACACCTTGAGGGATATGGTGTGCAGGGTGCTGTTCGGGAGGGGAAGAGCAAGCTTACAGATAGGAAGGAGCCATGTGAGCCACAGTGGGCACTGGTGAGCCCAGTAACAGAGCAGAGGCAAGTGGTTGCTGAAAGAAATGCTAGTGGTTTGTCACACGGGCTGCCACACTTAATGCCTTTGCATGTTAAACACGTGGGACGTCTCAAGGGGCCATTAGATTCATTAACCACAGTTCACTCTTCTGTTAGGTTCCATCGTAAAGCCACAGTTTTGCAGGAGATCAGTGGCTATGCCAGGAAGCTCATCTGGATGAACCATCATCTCCCCAGTGTCTCATGGTTGACGCCCTCTTCTCCATTCCTGTGGCATCCACCTTAGTTCAGATGCTCACTATTGTTTGGCCTTTTAACTGACCTCCCTGCCTTTGGTGTCATTTTCCAGAATTCATGGCATAGCCTGCCGCCTTTCAGCGGAATTGCCATCTCCTGTCCTGCAGGATGAAGTCTCTCCAGGCAGATCACAATCAGGCCTTCCTCCCAGTCTTGCCTCTAGTCCCCATCCCACTCATGCTGAGGTCTGAGCAAGATGCCTCTTACCTTAAGATCTCATCTCTGATTGTGTCCTGAAACTGTGTTTTCTTTTGGTTTCTGTCTATCTTTCACCTCTGTATGACCTTTTCCCCTCAGCTAGACTTTCTCTGCCCTCTTTCTCAGTCCATGGTCCTTGATCTTCTTGTTCCCATCACATATTATAAAGACACCACTTAACAATCCCTCCCTCTGCAATAATTACAGGCTTACTGTTTATTTCCTTTGAACTCTCAGAACTGGGCAGGGACAGGCATGGGCCTTCTCAGGGTTGTAGCCGCACAAGCTGACATCCCTTCTCTGGGGCTGCTAGGTGAATGAGTTGTGCAGACAACACAAGCCGCCTGTGAATGTAGTAATCAAAAGGAGGGAATACAGGCTACTGTTTCTAAGAGGATTTCATGGTCAATCCCATTGAATTTTTTTCATAATGTATTTTTATTCACATCACATCCCAATTGAATCCCCCCTACCTCTTCTCCTCCCAGTCCTGCCCTTACAAATTTCTCCCTAATCCCCGCCGCCACTTCTCTTCAGAGAATCCCCACCTTGGGACTCTCATGGCAGTTTTATCTTTTAAAGAAAACTATAAGTACCTAATATAGAGTGGTATAGAAAACTGACCCTATGTAAACATACCAATGGGACTTTACAAGCAATGCAGCCATGTAGCCAACACCTTTATAAAGACACGGGACAGGACCAGTCCCCAGGAAGCTCCCTTCCCAATGCCTGCAGTCACTGCTGTCATCCCCCTGCCCCATCTACATTATGGACACTTTGGACCACACACATCGGTCCTGTGAAAGTCTGAAGCTCTTGTAAAAGAAGTGATTCAACATGCACACATTTGTGTATAGCTTCTTTCACTTAGTGTTCTATCTGAGTCTGTCCATGGTGTCTAGTGCTGGTCCATCATGCAGTCTCATTGATGTATCTTACTACATTGTCTGGATTAAACTATAACTTATCTATTCTGTGGATGGACAATTTAGAGACTCTCATTTTGCCTGTAATGGACAATCTGTTGATGGATATATTATATATGTTGTTTAGTGAGCATTACGCATAAATTCTTCTTTGGTAAAGACCCGAGAGGAACTGGTAACTCAGTAGCACCTGGATTATGTTTTCAGTGTTAATAGATTTTGTTTTCAATACTGAGTCCTGATGCCACTCCCTAAAGTGGTCGGTACATATTCATCTTAGCACAATGAGAAAATTCTGTGTTTTCATGCCCTTGCCAACTGGTATGATTTTTTTCCTATTTATATAGTCATTCCTTTGTTGTCTCAATTATACAATCATATCTTTGTTATACAATTCTAGCTTGTTGTTTCAGTATGATTTTCACTACTAAAAAATATTTCTTCTTTAAAAAGAGTTTTAGATAGTCAGACCTGCGTCCTAGCACTTGGAAGGCTGAGGTGGGAGGGTCTCATGTTCCAGGCTGATTTACATTACGTAGTGAGACTGTCCCAGACAGACAAACCAACCTACAAAGTTTGTTTTCTCTCTCTAATTGGCTAATGAACGTCTAAAACCTTTGATTAGGGAGGGAAGCTGACTGGAAAGGGGCAAGCTCACATTCAGTGATTAGTCTATCCTATTACATGAATTGTGCTTTAAAATGTAGCACATTTTTCTTTGAAAATATTATAGGAATAAAGAAGAAATGTATACGTCTAGAGATACAGTACTTGCCCCAAATCTAAGAATAAACTGAATACTTTACAATATTAAACCAAAATATATGTGTTGTAACAAGCATAGGATTCATTTTGCTACCTGCAGTCTTTTCATTTGAGAGGACTGAGAACATTCAAGTATGTAAATATGGTTAGGTAAAATGCCTATGATACAGGAAAAGTTCTTAGACTTATGTATAATTTAGGCCATTGAAATATGGCCTAAATTACACATATAATAATAATATTTCATTCATCTTTATCTTAATATAGTACCTGTTCTTTCCAGGTGAACACAGCCTCTGCAGTGTTTTGGGATGTTTTCAAAGCATCTTTGCTTAGGTCCTGTCTCAAGATCACTTTGCAGCAGGAGAAAGAATAAACATGTGTAGTCTAGAGCTATAAAATGGATGTGGTCTGGGGAGTATTAGCTCTGCCCTTTACTTTCTGAGATCTTGAGGATGGGGATTAGAGATAGGATTTTACTGCATAGCCCTGGCTGACATGGAACTCACTATATCAACCAGGCTGGCCTTAAACCCAGAGCTCCACCTGCCTCTGTCTCCCAGGTGCTGGGATCCCTGTCAGCCTTTTAAATTGTACTCTCCCTGCCATTTTAAGAAAGAAGTCGAGCAGCCTTGTGATCATCTTGCAGTGGTGAGGGAGTAGAAGGAAAATGTAAATAGAATTCTTTAGTTTTTTTTTTTCAAAGTATTAAAATTTTGCATCTTTAAAAAAACCAAACAAACAAACAAAAAAAACCCCGAAAACAAAAACGACAACAACAAAAAAAAACAAAACCCATGTACTAACAGTGTTTTGTCAGTCGGTCTCATGGTTATCAACTACCTTCCTTTCAATTTAGGGTTGACAACTTTGGCCTGGGCCTCTTACTTCGATCCAAGCAGATAAAACGCATGGTCTCCTCCTATGTGGGAGAAAACGCAGAGTTTGAGCGACAGTTCCTCTCCGGTGAATTAGAAGTAGAGCTGACACCTCAGGTAAGGAAATCACCCTGCTGTTGTCTCAGTACCGGTTTTCAGAAAACCTCCTTTTTCCTTCTTAAATTTTCGTTGTTGTTTAAGACAGAGAGATGGTATTTGGTCAAACCAAGAGATTTTGTGTTTAGGTCACTTCTGTTGGATTCTGGAGGATTAATGTTTCCCAGGACAGTGGAAAATTAAGTATTGCTAAGTAGAAAATATTCAAGCTGCTGGATAAAATTTTTAATATGACACTACAATGTCCATTGAGCCAGAAGCAAACAAAAGGACTCACTGAAATGTCTGAGATTGTCCTACAAGGCAGATTTTATGAATGTCAGGGTTGGAAACTTTTTGAATAGTCAAATCTTGCTGACTCATGTCAGGAGAGTGAAGTTTGTCTGAGGGTGAATTGTCTCTATCTTAAATATGTCCTTGGACCCCTGGAACATTGAAGGTTCGAGTTTCAGCTTCAATAGTCCAGAGTTTCCCATATAGCCTTCACATTGTAGGTGAAGGTACCATGTCGCCTAGGTTGTGTATGACTGGCCACGGACCTTTACTCTTTTGCGTTATCTCTGTATTGTCAGAAGATGCATACATGGGAGAGGGACTTCCTTAATACTTATTAAATGTTTTTCTTTAAAAGAAGGTAATGTTTCTTTCCTCAACAGAGGGGGGCACCATACTCTCTTTCATTTTCGTTTGCAGCTTCAGGGCTGGGGTGGAAGGAACACTGATGGAGTGGTAGGGACTGTCTTTCCTTTTAGGGAAGAAAGGTGGCACCCACAGGGGTTTTGTCTACAGACAAACTCTCCTTTCAGGCTCTTGAGCAGTGGGCAGAGAGATGGGGGAGCATGTTTGGGAAGGGCAAACAGATACAGGGCAGAGTAGAGTCTCTTATCTATTTGTTGGAACAGAAAACCAGTTAGCTGATGAATATGATGTATGTGACCCATCTTTCTTTTCTTCAGCGTTACCTGTGTACTCACAAGGCTCAGTAACTGAGATCCTTACTGTTAGTTCCTTTGTTAAGTACTTAAAAGCCCCAGTGAATACAGAGTTCTCAGGTTAGGATAATGCAAACAGCATCATTGATAGCTATGTCAGTTCTGACTTCTGACTATTTAATTGACTGTCTAGTAAGCATGGGGTAGTAGCACCCTAGAAGTGGTTTCGGTATGAGAGAGGACATATTTAAAGTTAGAGTTAGTGTCCTACATGAAACCTGAAAGTCAGCTGGGGATGGGAGAGAGCTAGGGAATCAGTTTGAAATCATCTATCTCTGGGAGAGGGAGGGTCTTCTATCAGAAGGAGATGCAAAGAAACTTCACCTATACCTACCTGTTTCTATTGTGAAACAAAACGTTAAGAAATTTAAAATATGTATATATACAATTATTATTATTATTATTATTATTATCATTATCATTATCATTATTATTATTATTATATGTGTGTGTGTGTGTGTGTGTGTGTGTGTGCAGGTATGTTCACTCCATAGCGCACTAGTGGTAACCAGAGGGCACTCTCAGGAGTTGCTTTTCTCCTTCCACTGTGGGTTCTGAGGATTGTATTCAGGTTGTTAGGCTTGGGTATTGTCTTATTAACTTTTCTATTGCCATGACAAAACACTAGGACTAAGGCAATTTATAAAAGAAAGAAGAGGGTCAGAGTCCATGACCATTAAGGTGGGGAGCATGGCAGCAGGCAGGCACTGGAGCAGTAGCCAAGAGCTTACATTCTTATCCTCAAGTAGGACTCAGAGAGAGCTAACTGGGAATGACATGCACTTGTGAAACTTCAAAGCCCATCCCCAGTGACACAACTTTTCCAACAAGGCCACACCCCCAATCCTTCTCAAACAGTTTCACCAACTGGGGAACCAAACACTCAAATATGTGAGTCCATCTTAGGGTTTCATTGCTATGAAGAGATGGCATAACCATGGAAGCTCTTATAAAGAAAACATTTAATCAGGTCTGGCTTACAGTTTCAGAGGTTTAGTCATCATGGTGGGAAGCATGACAGTGATGGCATGACATGATACTGGAGGAGCTGCTGAGAGTTCTACATTTTGATCCCTGGGCAGCAGAAGGAGATCACGTCACATTGGGTGTAGCTTGAATATAGGAGTCCTCAAAGTTCACCTCCAAAGTGACATATTTCCTCCAATAAGGCTGTACCTCCTAATAGCACCACTCCCTATGGGCCGAGCATTCAAACATATGAATCTATGGGGGCCATTCCTATTCAAAACACCTCAGAGCCTATGGGAGCCTATGGGAGCCTATTGGGGCCTATGGGAGCCTTTCTCATTTATAGCACAACAGGTGGCAAACACATTTACCTGGTGTGACATCTTACTATTCCACTCCCAGCTAGCTATTAGCAGTCACTTTGCCCACATGTCAGTGCTTGCTTGGCTTTGAATTTTCCTTGCTTAGATAACCTTATCAATAAAACATTTATGAAAGTTATGTAAAATAAATCTTAAAGTAAATTTGAACTTTTCCTTAGATACAGGCAGTTTCTCAGAAAACTGGGATGTGTTATTCTAGCTGGGCTGCCTTGTCTGGCCTCAGTGGGAGGGGATGCTCCTAGCCTTGCAGGGACTTGATGTGCCAGAGTGGGGGGATATGGGGGGTCCTACCCACTCTGAGGAGGAAGAGAAATGGGGAGGGATTGTAGGAGGGGGTGGGTGGGAATGGGCAGTGAGTGGATGCAAAGTGAATAAGTAAGTAAGTAAATAAATAGCAAATATTTTCTACTCTGTCTGGCCTATTTATTGCTACTAATGAAAAAAAATACTTAATTTACACTTACACGTGATACATGGTAAAAGAAAATTTAGCATTTAAAAAAATACAGAGCTAAATTTACATAATTAAGTTTAAAGTTTGATTTCAAGATATTCAAGTAGACATTGGTAGGATGTTAAGAGACCAGTGTGGGGGGAGGGGCGAGTCTGGAGATGGAAAGCACAACTAGACACATGAACAGTTACATTTGAATGTGGGTTGAGAATGGGATGGTTATTGTCTTTTAATTGATGCCTCAGTTTGGCGATTCACGAGCACGTACATGGCTACATGCTTTCCATGTTGGTGAGCCTCTAGAAAGTGGGACCCACGTCTAACAGTGTCTGTGCTCCCTGTCCGAAGTGCACTTTGTGGGTTTCTCACAGTTGTGGTTGCTCATTCCTAGGGCACACTTGCAGAGAGGATCCGTGCAGGTGGGGCTGGAGTCCCTGCTTTCTACACCAGCACAGGGTATGGGACCCTGGTACAAGAAGGAGGATCACCCATCAAATATAACAAAGATGGCAGTATTGCCATTGCCAGCAAGCCACGAGAGGTAAGAAACTCCCCACCCACGGGACGATACGAAACTAATTTCCCCAAGAGATTCTGTGTGGACTCATTTGATAGCGACCTTAGTGAGATAAACAGTCATTCATTTTCTAACAGGTGAGACTTGTAGTTAAACCTGGGTGTCTGCTCATTCTTAAAACAAACCACACAGAGAAATTAGAATAAGAGAATTATTTATACATTATACTATAATTAAGGTTAGTTAACTAAATTTCTGAAGGAAGCTATAGTCTATATATAATATACTAACTAGGGTTAATTAACTGACTTTCCAAAAGGCTTTAACAAAAGTGAGAACATTTACCATTGATTATTATGTTTCTATTAAAATAAAAAGACCCAAAAGTTGTTTACTGTATATTGTGTTAAGCTCTTGTGATCAGACATGACTGAAAGAAAATAAAGTAACAGAAGAAATCTTAAATTTATCTGAGAGCTTTTAAACAGGCCACAGTTATAATCATATAATGGAAGAAGGAATTCGAAGGATCCCTTTCATTATTTTGTATCTTTTTTTTCTTTTTTTTTAATTTTATTTACATTTCAGATGCCATCCCCTTTTCCCATTTCCCCTCCCTAGAAAACCCCTATCCCATGCCCCCTTTTCCCTTTTGCTTTTATACATTTTTTAAAATGTTAATCAAAGGCTTTATAAGTTTGGTAATGCTCAATCAGAAGTATAACCCAATACCCACCCAACCTAGATATATCTTTGACTGGTGGAGACACATGAACATCTGCCTCCATGCCCCCCCTTCTCTTTCTCTCTCTCATCACCTAGCTTCACCCTTCCTGTTAAAATAAAACTTTTCTCTCAAAATGCAATTAGAGCGCAATTATTCCTAATTGTACCAGTGAGGTACAAGATAGTCCTAATACCCAGTCCATCATTTTGTTGACTAACCAGAACCTCTGTCATCTCTCCTAACTAAAACTCTTAGTTTTAAACCTGGCTTTTTTTCTTGGCTTTAGAATGAATGTCAGCTGAAAACCATCCACTCAGATCTTTTCTCTCAAAGTAAATAGCCAGGATTGGCTATGAGACTATAGGTCTTCAACCCCATCAGAAATCCAGAATGACTGAGTTAACTAAAATTATGGGAAGCACAAAGCATAGCTTCTAAAACTTAGCCAATTTATAGAGACTGCTGAACACCTGGAAAGCCCCTATACTACTGAATGTTGGAACATCTGATCTTCAGCCTTCTGGCCCAGAATCATCTGACAGACCTTAGTGCTGCAGAATTATTAAGGGCTGATTACTCTGTCTAGGCAGATATAATCAGTCAACTATTCTGCAAGTGTGTCCTTTTCTGGACAGTAATTTGTCTGTAGATGGAAAGAGGCAATTCTTGCCTAGTGGAGTAACTCCACACAACTGGAGTAACTCCAAGGATGCTCAATTTCTTCTTAGAATCCACGACAGGAAGCTGTCAGGAGCAGACAGGTCTCTAATCAAAATGAACATTAATATAGAAATATTTGTAATGTCAATTCTATGGACTTCTGACGTTTTGAAAACCAACTATCCATGTAAGGTAACCTGGACTGTTGTCTGTTCACTCCTCTCAGCTATTTCTAAATAAAATATGGAAAACACCCTAACAAGAAACTCAAAGCCCTGAATTTGCTATAGTCCCTTAACTCATAGGCTAACCGTCCCAAATTAGTTAAAAAAGTTAAAGAAGGACTGGGTCTAAGCCTTGTATTCCTAAATGTGTTATACAGGCACAATGCCCATGAGAGTATCAATATTCATCTCACTTTTATATCAATAAGAAGCTCATACCAATGAAAACCTTACATTTGAAATCAAAGTAAATTTTATACCATTTAAGAAATTATAACTTCATCTTGATATTAATTATACAGATTTCTACCAATTGGTTATGGCTATGAAATAAGTCCTAGCTAATCCTCCCTGTTCCAACAAAACCACTACTTTTTCCTAGAAAGACAGCCCAATATTTACCACCTTAGTCCCCAAGCCCAGGGAATAGGGGTGCTGACTCTTCCTTAACTTCTTCAAGCTGATTAAGGACGTTGAGATATTAGAAGAGGGGTGGGGGGAAGAGTAAATTGATAAGCCTCTGATGCAGTGTCTTCACTGCATCCAGATGGAATTCCAGGACATCGGAGGTTTGGGCAGGTCTGCTCAGCTTGCTTGATGAGTAGATACACCAAGGCTGTGTATTCTGCAATATACACTTTTCAGATCAAGTTTTAGTATCAAGAAAAAAATTTTTTTTTTCCTAGAGGGCTGACATTTTTTTTTAAAGATGTTGGTTCTAACAACTTTTCTTTTTTTTTCCCCTTTTTAAAATTGGTTGTAATATTTACATTTCAACTTTTATCCCCTTATCCCATTCCCCCCACTACCCAGGAACCCCTTATCCCATCCCCCCTCTTTGTGCTTCTATGAGGGTGTGATTTTCCAGTTTCTATGATGCTGTTTCCATTAACATAAATTGCCTCCTAAATTTCTAAATCCTTCCCTTTGTGTTATTAAATCTCCTATTTTTTCTTTTTTTCTTTCTTTTTTCTTCTTCTTTTCTCTTTTTTCTCCTTTTTTCCCCTTTTTTCAATCTCTTTTGTTTTTTAAATTGGGTATTATATTTACGTTTCAGATATTATCCCCTTACTCCACTTCCTCCCACCACCCAGAAACCTCCT
Source organism: Arvicanthis niloticus (assembly GCF_011762505.2). Lineage (NCBI taxonomy): Eukaryota > Metazoa > Chordata > Mammalia > Rodentia > Muridae > Arvicanthis > Arvicanthis niloticus. The sequence goes on along the minus strand of NC_047676.1, from coordinate 32,864,823 downwards.
TTCCTGTTGAGAACCGCACTAGTCCCATGTTCGTGCGGCCAAAAATGTCACGGCCCGAGAGCAAAATGTTGAGGCCCGGGCTGCCGCTCCAGTCCGTGGGTCAGGGTTCAGCAAGAGAGAGTGAGGGCGGACTCGAAGAATGGAGACCAGACAGAATGTGTTTCAATCCCGTTTATTCTTCAGTCTCTCTTCCTCTCTCCAAGTCCCAAGTCCTAAGTTTTTAGTCCTTAGTTCCTAGTGCCTCCAAGTTCCAAGTTTCTTCTTCCAAGTGCCAAGTGCCTAATGTCTAATAACTAACTCCAAGTTGTTCTCTCTAACCTAATTCCTAGTTCCAAGTTGTACTCTCTGAAGTGTCTTCTTCTCTGTCTCCTCTGTCTGCTGTGTCTCCCTAATGTCTCTGCCCTCTGCCTCTGCCTTTTATATGTCTCACTTCTAAGCCATGCCTTTTGGTCACGCCTTTAATCATGCCCTTAGGTCTTGTCTCTAAATCTGATCTCTACACTTCTAAATTACACACCTTTAATCTCACACACCTTTAATCTCAAGGTATCTAAACCAAGATTATCGGAGTGTGCTCAGCTGTTGTAGGCTATTGTAATCCAAGTCTCATGTCAGGGTATATGGCTCAAGATGGCTGCAAAGCTGATAGCCGCTTTCTGCTACAAGTCGGCCCCCAACACTTTCCCATCCCCCCTTCTCATGCTTCTCTGAGGTTGTGCCCGCACCTACCCCCCCACTACCCCCTCCCCACCCTTACATTCCGCCCCCCGCCTGTGGCCTGTGTTCGTTTTTTATGGGACCAAGAAACTCCTCTCCCACCTGTGCTTATTATTTTGTATCTTAGACATAGCTCAGCTTTTCTTTGACTGGCCTGTGGGGTGGGATGGGGGGATGGGGGACTTCAGAGTGAGCAAGTTTAGTCATATTAGACAACAGTAGATCTCTAGATAGAGTATTTGTCATAGATTTGAAATAATTTTAAAAAGTACACAGCCCAATACATTATTCTGAATTTAAAAATGTCTTTCTGTTCTCTTCGTCTTGGTGACTCAAGGAAGAGAGTCTCTAGTGGTGGATGCAACAATGCTGGGCTCCACCTCCAGGGAGATGAAGTAGCCAATGAGGGGGTGCCCGGCAGTACTTGGAATGGAGTGCTGCTGGCTCTGTTGCTGTTCTGGGGAGACAGGAGGCCAATGATCATGCCCCTTACTGTCCGACATTTGTCCCCAGCTGTCTTTCATCTGGAGTTTTGCTTCTTTTCTGGGAGTGATCCATATTGATTTAAGCTTTAATTCAAGTGTTTTTATTTATTTATTTATTTAGCCTTTTTCACTGCCAAATTAGGTTAAAAAGTTTCTTGATAAAAGAAACAACAACAACAAAAAATCAATCCCAGGAACCTAATGAAAATAAAGCTTAGGAGCATATGATAAAAGTACCCTGAGAAATTAGATTAATATTCTGATAGCTTGTTAGAAAATGCAACATTAGCATACCCCAAGAGACTGTGGAAGGCTAGAGTCTTTTCTATCTTTTCATTTGTGTCTGGAGCCTGGTGCATGAATTTAGTACCTTTGTAACTTTATGTAAAAATCAATCTCTCTGCCTCTCTGACCTCTCTCTGTGTGGATCTGTTCGTCTGTCTCTTTTCTCTCCATCCCTGCCTCCCTCAGTCTCTGACCTCCATCTCTATTCTGCCTGTTGTCTGCTCACATGGCTTAGAGGTCATTCACTATGGTCAGAAGCGAATGGAATGTATATGAATATGATGCGTTCCAAGCTACATCTTGTAAAGATAACTCTCACTATTGAGCAGTATGGAGGCCCAAGTTGGGAGGCCGTGCATTGATCCTGGTGGGAATAGACAGTGGCTGGCATAAGGTGGTGAAGTAGTTTGTGCACAGTGATTAGAATTAGGTCAGGTGTTGATGGTAGAGCCACAACATATGACACAGAACACAGGAAACAAGATTGCTGTTTATTGAGATAGGCAAGGCATGGGGTAACCAAAGACCTCAGTCTGTTGGAGAAGACGTATACCTAAGTACAGGAGACTCAAGAGGAAGTGCTTGGAGACTCTGGTCAGAAAATTTATCGAATAGGACTCATGGCGTTCTTGTAGGTATTCACACCTTATGACTAGACAGTGTCCTTGGCCACTGTGTGGATGGAGAGCTCCTCTTTGACAGTTAATGGCTACCCAGAAGAGGAAGAGCTGCAGTGGGAGATGGGAGGGGAGGTCCAGAGGAAGTCCGTGGAGCCTGCTGCTTTGAAAAATAAAAAGAGGGAGCAGCTGGGTCAAAGGAAGAAGTGTGACTAGAACTGAGCAGTAGTGTGCAGATAACGAGGTCACTGGAAAACTCTTATTGGAGTGGACTCAAGAAGAACCTAAAGATGAACTGGAGGCCACACACACCATTTGAAGTGAGCACAGCAGTAAGCTTGGTAAAGCTAGTAGCTTCTGTCTTTGGAGATTAGAACAGGCAACACTAGGTAATGTGTTTAGAAAATACTTGTGTTTTCTATGTCTCAACATTCATCACTGGTGGATTGTTTTTTGTTTGTTTCCTTTTGTGAAAGCTTTGTTCTAGAGGTTTGGAAGCTCCACAGACCCAGGCTCCTCTTGATCTCCCAGAAGTCCTCTTGCCTCTGCCTCTCAAGGGCTTGGATTGTAATCATGTGCCACTACCTGCCTCCCCATTGACATTCACAGTGATGACTTCTGAAATACACAGACCTTTAAAATAACTATGTATGTCGATGTGCAGCCAGTGTCATATAATTTCATATTAGTGAAGTCTTTGGTGCTTTTCATAGCTCATGTTTTCTAGCTAGAAACTGAGCTATTGTTGGAGAAACTTTACGAAATAGTCTGTTTGAAACTCTGACTTTAAAAGTAAGGCTGAAACCTCAGTGACCAAGTATATGAGATCCCAAGTTCAAATCTCATCCTCCCCTAAACAAAGCAAAGCAGAAAGTAATTGGACCCCAGGCTGAGTTGCAAGCTTCTAGAAAATGCATCCATTCTGTTTTCCACTAGAGGGCACAGTAGGAAAGCGGTTGGAGTTCTGCCTTCACAGGGCTGCATTTAAACACAACAGATCCAGCCCTCTCTAGCCCTGTTTCAGTTCTCTCTTTAATTCCCAGAGGCAGCTCTCCAAGGGGAAAAGACAGGAAGGACATAATGGCAAAGGAGAGTTTTGTTTTTATATTAACTCCCAAAAAGGCAGTAAATGTTTAAAAAAAAAACAAAAAACAAGTCAATAGCATTGTGTTATATCACTAAACACTAAAGACTAGAGATGTTCAATTTGTTAAAACCAGCATTTAAAACGGAAATCAAGAATTTCCTATGAGCAAATGCAAAAATCATACAGAGATTTTATGTGAAGAAAATCCATCAAAGGAGGTAAATGAAGATATTAATGAAAGGAGGCTTGCATCGAGCGCACAGTAGGTAGACATGACAGTTCCTAGTTTACTTTCTTGTGATCACCGATTCTCTCAACACTAATTATGGATCACAGTTAAAGAGAAACAATAGGTAAGCCATTTTGTGTAACTTACACATCTTAGTTTGGAGGGGGTAGAAGGAAAGAGGGACTGTATTCCATTGGCTCAAAGGTAACCAAGGCGCACAGTCAAATGGATATTAACACGCTTGACCACTTGTGGAGGTTTGAGTTTCTCAAATGTACCAGACTTGCACTTACTGTGGGACTCTGCACATCCTCTTCCTGAAGCCTCCCTGGACTATTTTGAGAAAGCCTTATGCTACTGAAGAAATCTCTTGAGATGCCTCTCCCTGCAAAAGCTGCTGTCTGTCGCTAGGCTTCTGTTCCTCACATGTGCCTCTTCAGAGCACTGTCATCTGCACCCTCACAGATGCCTGACAACTCATTTGTCTCCTGCAGGTGAGGGAGTTTAATGGTCAGCACTTCATTTTGGAGGAAGCCATCACTGGAGATTTTGCTTTGGTGAAAGCTTGGAAAGCAGACCGGGCAGGAAATGTGATTTTCAGGTACTGTAATAGTTAAACAAAACAGAAGAGAACACAACAAAACATACTGTTGTAGCCAGTCCACCTGTTCCTTGTCTGTTGAGCCCTCAGCCTCACCTCCTACCTTGGGTACCAAGGTAATACCAGGAGCTATAGCTCAGGTGCAGGGCTTGCTTAGGCCCTGTGTTCTAGCCTTAGCACTTCGGATAAAGAAATTAAACAATGTGAATGTAACAAAGCAATGTGTATAACAAAGACTCTGTTTTCTAAATTATGACCAGAGAAATGGATATCATAGTGAGATGCTGTCTGACCGTTTTAAAATGGCTTTCAGTCATACACACCTGCATATGTATATGTGTTCAGAAGAACATCTGGTGCCTGCTGATGGTACTGCTGATATGCTAGACTTATTGGCTTGCTAAATAATTGGATACAGGGCTGGGATGTAGCTGAGTTGGTAGTGTTTGCCCAGCATAGCCCAAACCTTGGGTTTGATTCCCCCCCACCAGGTATGGTATTACATTCCCAGCAGTTGGGGGTAGTGATGGAGGTAGGCAGATCAGAAGTTCAAAGTCATCTTCACTGTATAATGAGTTTGAGGCTAGCCTGGAATACCTGAGACTCTGTTTAAAAAGAAAAGGATTGATGTACTCTTGTACACAGCTACATACAAGTATTTTTTTTTCCATCTGTATTTTCAGTTGCCAAGAGTGTTTTCTTAGCAAACATGAGATCAGCCAGCAGTTATCTTTTATTTTAATATTGTTTTTTTTTTTAATATTGTTATTTTTAAACAGTGTCTTAAAATGTCAAAATTTCTCTGATGTTTTGGGGAAAATCGCTAATAAGAAATAATAGTTTCGGTGAATGTTTTTCTTGTGCATTTGATGTCTCCTAGGAAAACCTTCTGAAGGTTCTGTCTGAAAAGCTAATTATCTTTACAAATGCTTGTTTTCCTTTTCCGGATAGCCACAGGCCTACATGATTTTCCTGTTGTTTGATTAACCTTTGCATACTGAACTCTAAGTAATTATGAGTATTTAATGTCTTAGACTTGTAGATTAGACAGTCATGTTTTGAAAGTTGGGCCATGTTGATTCTGTATATAAGAAATAATCTACATGATCTTCGTCAATTTTGTTATTTGCTGCTTTAAACAAAGGTTTTTTTTTTTTTTTTAATTTTAACAGCTGTAGTTTGGCATCAAGTACAAATTATTTTTTTAAATTTTTTATTGGATATTTTATTGGATATTTCAGATGCCATCCCCTTTCCCCATTTCCCCTCCCTAGAAAACCCCTATCCCATACCCCCTTCTCCTTTTAAGCACAAATTTTTAGTGGCACTTTCATTGTTATTTGTTTGTTTATTTATTTATTTATTTTTTTCTGAGATATTGATGCTCTGATTCCTTATATTCTGGGCTTTTAGCATACAACCACTTTTGGGAATTCTAGGCAGACATCTGACATCTTGGTGCTTTCTTTGACCTTTAGCGTGATGTTTGTGGAGTGCTGATGCTTTATAAACAACAACAACAAAACAAAGATGAGTGAAGTTATGTACCCAATGACAGTTAACTATTTATAGTTAACTGAAGGTATTTATAGAATTTCTCCCTGTGCTCTGATGCCTGGCTGTGCTTTCTGTAGACTTAACTTGGGCCCTTGTAAGCTGCCCATATGTAGGTGCTGCCAGTCAGTGGTGTGAAGTGAGAGCTCTCAGCACAGTGCTCAGATGCTCTAGATGCTTAGGATGCAAATCTCATTCACAGTCACTGTGATCCAGACACCACAAATTTGCTCTTCCAAGGACTCAAGGACTCCCTAGGAGGGCTCACTCAGCACCAGTGAGTAGTTCCTATCCTGTCAGCTAGCAGAGGCCCCTCTTTAGAAACACTTAGCATTTTCTCCCTTTTTCTTTGCCCTTTCTGGTGCTGGGGGTTGGAACCCAGGGCCTGGTGCACACCAAGTAAATGCCTTACCGCCAAGCTACATACATCCCTGTAGGGGTCATCCCTAACTATTTCTGCTTTAAAAAAAGTTTCTCAGTGAACTATTTAACTCTGGGAACAAAGTCTATTCTTAGTTAAAAAATTAGAGGAGTTTAATTTCAGGTATTTATGAATACCCACTTTATTTTTCTGTGTAACAGCTATTGACTAAGCAAGAAGAAACTAGTCGAACCCGGGGCCTGGTGCACACCAAGTAAATGCCTTACCGCCAAGCTACATACATCCCTGTAGGGGTCATCCCTAACTATTTCTGCTTTAAAAAAAGTTTCTCAGTGAACTATTTAACTCTGGGAACAAAGTCTATTCTTAGTTAAAAAATTAGAGGAGTTTAATTTCAGGTATTTATGAATACCCACTTTATTTTTCTGTGTAACAGCTATTGACTAAGCAAGAAGAAACTAGTCTTTTCCTTTCACCTACTATAAAAATCAGACAGACTCAATGAAATGGCCATGAGTCCTTTCACGTTTAAAGATAGGTGCAAGTCATGCACTCAAAAATTCATAGGTTCTTGGAAGACTAAAAGTCTGTGTTTTCAAGTCAAAAGAGATATATCTTGTCTTTTTAATTTGTCTCCCTCCTCTGTCCTCCCTGTCTGATACAGGAAAAGTGCAAGAAACTTCAATTTGCCAATGTGCAAAGCTGCAGGAACCACAGTGGTGGAGGTAAGAGACAAGGCTTTGAAATTAATGGGGCCGATTCTTTTGCATTAGTTTTTAGGAGGGCTAATAAGGACAAGGTTTTTGTTTTATTTTACATTTGGGGAGATTTTCTTTAAGATATAATTTAGATCTATAATAGTCAACAGCTTCCTGGTCAACTGTGAGCTCACTAGAATGCTTCGCTGTCTTAGAAAATCTGTTTGGCTTATAAAAGTAATATGGTCTTTGAATAAAATGAAATGAAAATCCCAAGATGAGTTGATAGGCAGTCATGTGTCAGTGAGTGGCTAGAGACCATCTGAGAATACATTGAGAAATGATTTTACTGTTGTACAAATATCCTAGAACATGACTTATGCCAACTAAGGTAGGTATACCATCACTGAGTTGTATGATCTTATGGGACCATTGTAGTTTCATAGGTAAGTATGTGTACAGTCATAGTTACCTGACTCTATAGTATATGGTATGGTATGCCAGTAAAGTAGGAAATCATACCACTTGAAATTGATTGGCTTCCTCAGGTAGATGCTGGGAATTTATTAACAGGAATGGTTGCATAAATAACTACTCTAATGTGTTTACTCAGAGTGGTTGAATCCAGGCATTGACTGACACCTTTGGGCATCTTAGCATTTGAAAAAGGCTTGAGATGTTTCAGAGCCCTTTAGACTCAATAGGTGCTTATACCAACCTCCTGCCTCTTGGGTTATACATATGTGAAGGAGACTTCAAAAGCAGGTATATAGGGTTGGGTTGTTGTCGTTCAGTCTGTTGGAAGCTTTCTTTGCCACCTGTACCATATACTTTGAAGGTGACTTTGAGTCAGCCTGTGAGCAGGAGCCCTCTGAATTTACTCCGTTTTTTTCTCTTGATTCTTCTCATTTTATTGAGTGTTTTTTTCCACAGTTTTTCCCCATATCTGGTCATTGGAGGTTACTCTAGTACGGTGGATAGTATCTTATACAGTGAGAAGGATCGTTGTGTTAGGTCCTATTTTTCAGATAGCAGAGACAAAGATAATTGTCTTAACTATGTTTATAGCCATATTTGGACTTGACCTTCCTGCCTCCATCTACCAAGTGTTTGAATTCCGTAAATCATGCACCAACATGTGTTACTCAATTATATAACAGTTCATTTATGATAAATGTTTTATATCAAGAAATAAGCCAGCATGTTTTTGAATAGGAGAAAATCAAGTCACCTTTGATATTATTTTTACCTTGTATAGCTAACAGTCTTACATTTAGAGATATGTTTTCTCTCTCTGATGCATTCAATACAGACAGCCTGGTGACACATAAAAGCAAAAAAGTGAACGGCAATGTGCGAACACCATCACATCTATCTTTCTGAAAAGCAGCAACCATTTGGGTGTTTCCCCATGAAGCTGCAGCCTGCTTGCTTCTGGTTGTATCTGTCTGGCCCTGTGAAAGAACTGGGTGATTATTTAAGAGAGACAGTAGAAGTGGGCACACATGTTGGCACACAAGCCAGAAAGATGTTTCTCTTTTTAGCCCCAGACTGTTATTTCTGGACCTCCCTCTCTCTGAGTGGGTGAAGTTGTCCCTGATGAACTTCACAAGCTAATGAATAAAACCAGTCCAGAGTGACTCCTGGGTGTTGCATTGCACTTGAACAATGAGGAACAGCAAGGGCTGTTTAGTCTCCTGGGCTGGCTCATTGGGTCTGTTTGGGTCTGTCTCAGGAAGACTCTTGTCAACCTCCCAACTCCCCATGACACCCTGTCCCAGCCGTCTGTGTGCACAGCACGCTCAACCGCGTTCTTTTCTCTGTTTCTTTTTCTTTTTTTTTCTTTTTTTCATGCTTAATATAGAAAACCTAGAGGAGGGCAGAGAGTGCTTCACTTAGGAGACTGCAGATAAGGCAGCCTGGAGCGCACTTACACGTGTTGTCAGAAAAGGTCGTCTGACTCACCACCGAAGGCTGCCAGTGCTGACTGTAACTGAAATAACCTGTTTTTTTTTTTTTTTTTTTTTTTAATTTTGTGTGTGTGTGTGTGTGTGTGTGTGTGTGTGTGTGTGTGTGCCATCAGCCTGTGTTTAAGTTGGTGTTATAAAACAAAGATCTACAAAACGCCCTTTCAACTAACTTAGTTACTTTTCACCTTTAATTACAATAAATATATTACTTTTCATTACTCTTTATATTTACATATATTGATAAAATTGCCTATCAAAAGAATTGTTTGCATCAGAGGATAATAGTGATATACAAATATGTACACACCACCTGCTTGGCTTACAAAGATTGAAGACCTATGAATTGTCTATTGAATATAAGAGCCTGCCTTCTTCCCAGAGGCAACCACTATGAGGATAATTATATGTTTTCAATCTCCCTCTTTTGAAAATCCTGTGTCATAAGGATCTCCAAAAGTGTATTTTCCAAAATAATATTCTAACATTTCTTTTTGTTGTATCTGTAAGAGCAAAGCTTTGAAAACTGTGACTTCATGTTCTGTACCACTGACAGGCAAACCCCATCTCTTTAGGAGGGTGACTTGAGGAAAAGATTAGGGGACATCTGCCATCCTCCAAGCTGACACATGTTGTGTCTGGGTAGAGAGTATGGAAAGGCAAAGACTGAGGCGCAAATGACATTGCAAAATTATGTTTAAGATGTATAGCTGTGACTGTATTTAACTGTAAGCAGAGGCTGCAATTAACTCTCCTCAGCCCAACGCTTGCTGCAGTTGGGTGTCCATCACCCTTCCTGCCCCATCTACATCTCCATCTCTTCCTCGCCCGTTTTATTTTGAGCCAAGTACCAGATAATATGTCTCAGCGATGTTTAAGACAAATTCACCCATGCTCTGAAATTCTAGCATGCCTGGCACTTCTCTGGGTGCTACAAATTCATCCGTGAACAGAAAGGAGAGAGAGCTCTCTGCCCCAGGGAACTTTTAGTCTCATGGTCCAGACAGGTCATACAGAGTAAATAATGGAAACGGAGAATGTGCAACAATGTTGTTAAACATGAGAAAACTAGGAAATGTCAAAGAAAGAAGCAATTCATGAACAGAGTGTTCAGTGAAAAGCTACATTGTGATGACTTTTTTTTTGTTTTTGTTTATTTGTTTTGTTTTGGTTTTGGTTTTTTTCAAGAAGGGGGTTTCTCTGTGTAACAGCCCATAGCTGTCCTGGAACTGGCTTTACCAGCCTGGCTTCGAACTCACAGAGATCCACCTGCCTCTTCTCCCAAGTTCAGGGATTAAAGGCATGTGTCACCATGCATAGCCAGGATTTTCAATTTTTTTTAACCTTTATTTTTATTTCATGTCTATGATTGTTTTGCTTTTGTGTATCACATGCATTCAGTGCCTATAAAAGCCGGATGAGTGCATTGGATCCCTAGGAACTGGAGATAGAGACACTTGTGAGTCGCCATGTGGGTGTTGGGGAATTGAACCCAGATCTTCTAGGAGAACAACATTCTTAACTGCAAAGGCATCTCCCTAACCCATTTATAGGATTTTGAGAAATAATTTTTATTAAGAATTTTATAAGTTCATATTATGTGTTTTGATCAAAAGTATGCTCCAATTGTCTCTTCTGGGCAGGGTGGTAGGCTACAGTCTTACATGAGTAGCTTTCTTTAGACGGTAGTGGTGATTCCTTCTTCAGAGCTATGTAAAACTTAATTTTTATTTTTTGGACGTTTTATAATAGTTCCCATGAAATGTTAAGGTTTTCTTAGGGTTTGGATGGGATTTGACCCACTTAGGTTCATATTCTGAAACCTGGTCGTCACTATGAGGAAACTAAGGCCTGGCTGGAGGAATGTTTAAGATTTGGGGATTAGTGGGAGGTAATTAGGAAATGGTAACGGTTCCCTTAAGAGAGATTAACACTAGTCTTCTGGAGTGAGTTAGTCGAGGGCTTGTCTTACTCAGGGCCGCCATCTTGTTTTCTCTCCATGTTGTACTGTAATCAAGGGAACCCTCATCAGAGGCAGTACTGATGGGCTTCCTAATCTTGGCTTCTAGTCTCTAAACCTACATACTGAACACCATGTTTTTGTCTATTATGTATACGCCCCTAGTTACTTTTTTATTGGTTATTTTATTTATTTACATTTCAAATTAGTCCCCCTTCTCAGTTTCCCCTCCTCAAAACCCTATCTCCTTCCCCTTCCCACCTACTTCTATAAAGGGCCTCCTCCACCTACCCACTCACTCCTGCCTCTCACCACCCTAGCATCCCCCTATGCTGGGGCATTGAGCCTCCACAGGACCAACGGCCTCCCCTCCCAGTGATGCCAGATAAGGCCATCCTCTGCTACATATGCAGCTGGAGCCATGGGTCCCTCCATGTGTATTCTTTGGTTGGTGGTCTAGTCCTTGGGAGCTCTGGGGGGTCTGGCTGGTTGTTATTGTTGTTCTTCCTATGGGGTTGCAATCTCCTTCAGCTCCTTCAGTCCTTACCCTGACTCTTCCATTGAGGTCCCCCTGCTCAGTCCGATGATTGGCTGCAAGCATCCACATCTGTATTGGTCAGGCTCTGACAGAGCCTCTCAGGAGACAGCTATACCATGCTTCTGTCAGCAAGTGCTTCTTGGCATCAGCAGTAATGTCTGGGTTTTGGTGTCTGCAGATAGGATGGATCCCTAGGTGGTGCAGTCTCTGGATGGCCTTTCCTTCAGTCTCTGCTCCACTCTTTGTCCTTGCATTTTCTTTAGACAGGTTACTTTGTTATAGTAACAGACAACAGACAGTGAGACAGTGAGATGCGGATGAGGAAAGAATGTGATTTTGAGACTGGACTATCTTGGGTTGTGTGACTCCCTGTTCTGTTTAGAGACCTTTGCATTAATAAAGCCTCATGAATTATCTTAGCAGAAGCGATCAGAGTGGTTATTGTTTCCCTCTATAATAGAATGTGGGAACACAGTGGCTTTCAGCCAGGTGGCTTAATTACTCCAGTGGATCCTGTGGATTTGGAATTGTCACGAAGCAGAACAATTAGCGTATTGACATTAGAGACTGACTATGTTCCTGCTGCTTTAGAGAAAATGATAGCACCTTGGGGGCAGACGTGGTTCCTCTCTTCTTAAGTTGCTTTTTATTTGTTTAATTTCTGTGTTTTATTTAATGCATATGAGTGTTTCACCTTTGTCTACCTGTGCACCATTTGTGAGCTTGGCACCCTCAGAGGCCAAAGAGGGCCTCTGATCCGCTGGAACTGAAGTTACAGAAGGCTATCAGCTGCCATGTAGGTGCTGGGCTCTGAACCCGTGTCCTCTGCAAGGGTAGCCTGTGTTCCTGACTGCTGAGCTACCTCTTCATCCAAATGTCTTTTATTTTAAATCTTGAGTTTAATAAGGACTTGATACAAAGTTGCAAAAGCAGTGGGATTCAGGCTGTCTCCAGTGGACCATAAAGGACAAACATGGTGTATAAAGACTGACAATAAGAATTAATGTTTCTGTCCCCATGGGGCAAATACTTTTTGACCATACTGAGGAATTCTTCTAGAAAGATCCAGTTTCAAATATTCATACTACGCACAGGCAACAGTTGTTCACACCTGTGCAGAAGTCATTCATTCAAACATCTCTGATTGGCATGTGGAGACTTGGGATTTATGAGAACTTGGCCGAAATGTCAAACTTGACATTCAGTGTGTGAATGTCTTTCCGTGCACTTCAGTGTTAACCTGATAGAGCTCTCTGTTTCTGTTAGCCCACGAGAAGAACAAGACCATGAAAGAAACAGTTTACACTGTCAGACGTGGTGGCACAGACCTATGATCTCAGCACTCAGGGTGGGAGGATTCCAAGTTTGAGGCTAGCCTGAACTACACAGTGAGTTCAGGGCCAGCCTGGGCAGCACAGTAAGATCCTGTTTCAAAAACAAGACTGGAAAAAAGACAAGAAGTGAAATAGTATAATCTGATCTCTTGAATCCACCCTCTATCTCTCTCTCTTTTTTTTTTTTTTTTTTTTTTTTTTTTTTGCCAGTTGTATAGAACACAAAAAGGAAAGGGCAGAGAACTGTGTGCTTTGACAAGCAGGAATTCTTTTCTGTCACTGAGCGATCTCTGTGTGCCTGGAGACCCTTCCCTCTGAAGGCAGAATGCTGTTGACAGCCTTGCTTCTTTTAGCAGAGACATGAGAGGGATGGAGAGCACACGTATGGGTTGCTTTGCTTTTAGACCCATTAACTTATACCAACTTGCACTTCTTTTCTTCATAAGTTTTCAGTTATTTATGAATAAGTAACTGCACTTTTATTTTCAATTGTTAAGCCTCTCTAAAAGAAGTATCCATAAATATAAATGCTGTGCCTGTGGCCAGGTGTAGAATGTTTTGACAGAAAGCCTGCTAATATCCTAACAGAGCTACACCAAATGAGCTGTTTGTTTAGGAGACTGAAGTATTGAGAGACTGCTCATTTCCTTGAATTTTCATGACTGGTTGGCTTGGTTTAAAAAAAAAAAATGGATTCTAATGGAGATGTATTTAATGAAGACATATTGTGTTTGTGTACTTGGTGAAATTACCTCAATAATAAAATTGCTATAACATTAATAAATGTAAAATATAGACTTGCCAAAAGCATGCTATCTACTTTTTTTTATACTTAATGACTATTGTAGATTACTAAATATAAGTCTTAGCCTGATGACCATTTGCATGGAGAATGGCAGAAGAGAAGCAAGGTTCATTGATGATACAGAGATATAAAACAAAGTACTCATCTTGACACTTTATTTCTTGTTGCTTAGCAACAGTGCAGCAACTTTTGTGAGAGAGTTCCATTATCTCGGGCACAATGGACTTGGTTGCATTGTGAGGTAGAGACATCCATTACAGAAAGTGATTTGTATGCATTATCCTCCCAAAAGTTTGGTTCAGTTTCTTATTGTTAGCTCAGAGACAAAGTCGTTTTAATAATATATCAGTTTTTGATGGACTGGTGAATTTATTCTAGCTATTTTCAGCTTTTCACTTTGTAACTATTTATAATTTTCTGGGCTTTACAAATTTCTTTTTTAGTGGCTTGGGCATATAAACCTAGGTATTTAAATGTTATTAGTATAAATATGATGCTTCACTGGTTCTTAACAAGCTTTTTTCCTCTTTGACCAGGTGTAGAAGGAGGACAGAGTTCTTTATTTTATGAACAATGGCCCTTACCTTTGTTTGATATATAGTGTTCCTATTTTAGTAACCACTTCAGTAGATTAGATGAACAAAGCTTGTCAAACTCTGATTTGTTTTAAAAGAATGGCTGAATCATATTGTATATGGCTATGTTTTTCTCTGTACTATTTTCCATATGGTATAATTATTATGATTTAAAACAAAACTTATATAACCAGTGGCCTATTTTTGTACTACCTAAGAGCTAAAAACTGTTCCTTCAGTTTTAGAGGGTTATTTGAGAAAGAGAAAGAGAACCACATGATCACAGCAGTGTGTAGCTCACAGGGGATTATAGGAAACAGTAATGACATAAAAATGCTGGCAGACTCTTCATTACAACTTAATGTCCAGTTTTAATCCGAACATATTAAACACCGGTCACTATTATGCCTTTCAAAGCCAATGAACTTAGGTAGAATTGACACAAAATGGTGATAGCTGATGATACAGTATGGATCTCTGTAGCTGCAGTGATTGGCTGCAGGATTTGTAGACTTGTTTTGGAGTAGTCCTCAGGAGAGGATGATTTATATACAGTACCCTGCTTATCCAGCTGGGGCTGTCACAATCTCTCTATATTCTTGATATCTGTGTCAATAAATCTGACTTAACTGAGCTTTAATTAGATGCTGATAGACCCATTTTCTACTAGAGTCTATCATTTCTGCTTGGCTAACCCCGTATTCGTAGGCCAGTACTTATGCTCACATGGACGGCCATGAGAACAGCAACTCTGGGATTCAGGCTGGGGACTTTTCCACCTTGATGGGGTTCCACGTGAGGATGCATGGCAACCATTCGGGATTGGGGTCTTCCTGTGTATCTGCAGTTTTCAAAGGCCACCATGTACAGTTTTTAACTGACATCTTAGGGGGAGGAGAGATGGATGGTGTGGTGAGACCTGGACTATGGCTTTCAAGTTGTGATATTTGGATCCCCATTTTCCTTTCAGTTAGAAACATGTCTGTAAAATCTACTTGTGCATTCCTCATTATTTGCTGGTATAGTAAAGCCTCTAATCAGCAACTTAACCAGGATGTAGTAACATGATTTCCTCTTCAATAACAGAAAAGGCTTGAACCAATTCTGTTGACAAAAATCAGCTAGTTTATGGCTGGATTCACTTCTGCCTCCTTTCTGCCCACAGGGTGCATTCACATTTTTAAGTTTTAATATTTTTGAGAATTTCATAAGTGAGTACAGTGTTCATATCATTTCCACCTTTTCTTTCTGCTCCAACTCCTGTGTGTGTTTGTTGTGTTTTGTATAGTTATACCACACAGGATGATAATCTACCTTCCACGAGCCACAGACCAGGGGTGTCCAGTAGACTCCCCAAACCATTATAGGCATTTGCCATTATCCTTTGTTGCCTTCCAGAGCTTGAAGGTAGAACCCTTCCCTGTACTGGCTGGTTTTATGTCAACTTAACACAAGCTAGAGTCATCAGAGAGGAACAACCCTCAGTTGAAGAAATACCTCCATGAGACACAGCTGTAAGGCATTTTCTCAATGGGGTAGGTCCAGCCCATTGTGGCTGATGCCATCCCTTGACTGGTGATCCTGTGATCCATAAGAAAGCAGGCTGAGCAAATCAGGGGAAGCAAGCCAGTAAGCAACACTCCTCTATGATCTTTGCATGAGATCCTGCCCAGTTTGAGTTCCTAGCCTGACTTCCTTAGATAATGAACAGCAGTATGGAAGTGTAAGCCAAATAAATTCTTTCCTCCCTAACTTGCTCTTTGGTCATGCTGTTTCATCACAACAGTAGAAACCCTGACTAAGACAATTCCCAAAATGAAGATACCGCATACTTCGAAGACAGGACTTCAAGGAAGTTAACTGGAACCGACCTGGCAGCTTTCTCTGAGGACTGGCTCTCATAGTCTCTTGAGTTGCTATGTAAGCTGCCAAGGGAGGAAAGTAATTACTAGTTCTACTCAGCTTTGAAGCCTACAAACTCCCAAAATGGTAGGCCTGGCAAGGGAACCCCAGTGGTGCAATAGTGACACTTATTTGGGGGTAACCCACAGCAGCTGTCTATCTGGAGTTGGGTCCAACTCAATGGTTGGAAATTGATGGATTTACGCTTTCCCACCTAGGCCCTTCTTAGGACTGCTGTTGTTACTGACCTAGTGATGGCACCATACTTGGCCGGCATTTAACGTATTTTGTAACCTTTATTTTTATTTTGTGAATGGGTGTTTTCCTTTGTGTATGTCCATGTATCACATGCATCAGTGCCTACAGAGGCCAGAAGAGTACGTTGGGTCCCTAGGACCTGGACTTAGAGACATTTGTGAGCTGCCACATGGCTGTTGGAGAACAACATTCTTAACAGATAAGCCATCTCTCTAACCCATGTATAGGGTTTTTAAAAATAAGTTATCGTTATAAATTTCACACATGTCTATTATGTGTTTTGACCAAAGGCACTCTGCAATTCCTCTATTCCACTTCCTTCTCTATCTGCTCCATTACTTTTTCCTCTCAACATGAACTCCATTATTAAATTCCATGCAGTGCTGTGTGTATTTGCATGGGTGTAGGAGTAGGTACTAGAGATTAGGTGGTCTCTCAGGCCACATCACTGAAGAAAACTGACTCTGTTCTCCAGCATCCATTGATTGCCCATAGATCCACAGCTAGGGGTAGGACTTTTTGAGCCCTTCCCCATTCATGTTGGAATTTGGTTGGCTTGATCTTGTTCAGGTCTCATGCATGCAGCTCCAGCCACTGTGAGTTCATGTCTGCAACAGTCCTGTTGTGTCTAACAAATACTATTGTTTTGTGGAGATCCACTACTTGTTACTTCTACCCTACAGCTTTCCTGCACCTGTTCCTTAGTGCTGCCTGAGCCTCAGGAAGAAGGCTGTATCATAGATGTCCCATTCAGGGTTGGTCACACTACAATCCCATCCTCCCTCAAAGCTGAGCAGATAAAGGGTTATGTATTGTTCACCATCCATTGCATAAAGAATAGATTAAATAGCAATAATAGATTATGCGCTCCCCTAGGGCCTATGGCCTAGCTAGACAGCCACAGATTTTTGGCCCGGTTAACTGTACCAGACATGAGTTTCATCTTGTGGAACAGCCTTCAAATCAAATCAGAAAAGAGATGATTATTCCCATAAAATTTATTATTATACCAGTGGGTTCATATTCTCAGTGTTCTTGTAGCTTGCAGGGTTCATAGCTGAGCAAGGCCACTGATTCCCTTTTCCTAGTTAGTGTACATAGCTCCTTTAGACACTATGAAAGCTAGCTAGTAGGAAACAGGATTTCAAGTCAGTGTCAGCTTGTTTTCTTAATGTCCTGTGACTCAAGTTTGTGGTATCTATAGCAATAGAACCTTGTCATCAAGCTCTGGAGAGTGACCCAAAGCAATGGTGATAGCCTGTACAGTTTTGGGGTGGGAGACCTATTGGACCCCACTGGCCAATAACTTACTGAATATATTTTTTTTATTACAGTATTTTTGACATCTATATATTTGTACTCAAAAGTATTTATTTTGCTTTGTTGGTTCACACTTATAATGTACAAGGTAGTATTTGTTTGTATAACTTGATAGAAACTAGGTTTTTAAGGGAGATAAAATAATGGAATGGAATATTTTCATTATGAAATTTATCTCAAGAGTGCAGGAAGGTCAGAAAAATGCTCTAAGTATACTGTATTCAGCTAACATATATTCAGCATGGCACAGGGTGGTAGACACTATTTTCAACAATGGCAATAGCAAGGTAAGGAGTTATAGCCTAATAGCAATGAAACTAACAACAACAAACATAGCATCAACAAAGCTATTTATACCATGCACCTTAGGGTAGAGTACTTGAAGTCATTTCTTAAAAATAACCCACAGAGGTACATTTTATAAACCATTATTTTATAGAAGGAAGAAGTGGGGATAGAAAGCAGACTTTAAATAAACAGTATCAGCCAGTGAAGCAGTGTTCACATCCGCTCACCCTTTCGTAGTTTTGTTTTGCTTTCTTCCAAAGCTTCTATGCTTAAGCAGAAGCAGAGGATTGTGGGTGTATTTTCTTGTATCTCATTACACGTTATGCTTTTAACACTTTTATGTCACTTTTTTCTCATCAGCGGAGCCACAGAGCTTTACACAACTGAAATTTTCAGTTAACTAAATGCACCTCCAGGACCATGTTGATACTTTCATAAACACAAAATTAAAAGCTCATCCAGTAACTCTAACCTTTTAAAACACCAAACAAACAAACAAACAAACAACAACAAGAACAACAACAACGAAATCCAATATAATTAATCTCCTAAAAGCTGTAAAATGAAAGCTCTCTTGTTTGGGAAGCTAGACTTTCCCTTCCTATAGACACTCCTCATAATTACTAAAAGAATCAGTTGAAAAAAAGAACAATCAACAAGTCATCTTTAATCCTTCAGAGAGCTGATTTCACAGGACAAACCACTGCCCTCAAGTGAGGAGACAAACAGCACTAGAGTCCTGACCAGAAGCCTCCATGAAAACCACCCTTGGAATAGGAACAGTGAGTAGACTGTTGGAGGTTCATGACATCAAGTCAAAAGCTACAGACATGGGAGGCCCATTCTTAAAAGAGGCCATACACTTCTACAGTTTGAACTGTTAGATCCTTCCTTGTGCTTCTGTAAAGAGAGGGAAATGTAACTGTTGTAGTATATGCCCATTGTATTCTGTTTCTAACCAGGCCTGCCCTCTCGTGACCTGTAAGGGGTGGGAAGAAGTGTAAACATCCTGTTTTAAGGCATTTCTGTCTCTGAAAGAGACATGTTTACCATTTTAGACCATAGACCATTGCAATCTGAACATGGGAGTGACCTGAAAACTTGAAGTTAGTAATTGGATGCTGTCTTAGTTTGGATTTTTATTGTTGTGAAGAGACACCATGACCAAGGCAACTTGTATAGAGGCAAACATTTAATTAGGGCTGGCTTACAGTTTCAGAGGTTGGGTTCATTATCATCATGGCGGGAAGCATGACATCATGCACACAGGTGCTGGAGGAGCCAAGAGTTCTACTTTTTTATCTGAAGTCAGCCAGAAGGGGAGTCATCTGCAAGCAGGTAGGGGAAGCTCTGTTAGGCACTGGGCAGAGCCTCAGCATAGGGGCCTGAAAGCTCACCCACACAGCAACTCACTTCCTCCAACAAGGCCACACCTCCTAATAGCACCACTTCCCATGGGCCAAGCATATTCAAACCACCAGATAGGATGTTCTCGGTAGTTTTATGTCAAATGATCACAGGCTAAAGTCATCTGAGAGGAGTGAGGCTCAATTAAGAAAATATCTTCATAAGATCAGGTTGTAGGCAGAACTGTAAGGTATTTTCTTAAGTAGTGATTGGTTGGGGATGGCCCAGCCCATTGTGGGTGGTTCCACCCTCGGGCTGGTGGACCTAGGTTCTGTAAGAAAGCAGGCTGGGCATAAGATAGATGGTAATGATAGTCTGTACTAGGATCAATAGCTCTTCTGGGTTTTGAATTTGGGACACTAACCCTTCAGGAGCCCTCTTCATGTTTTGTTCTTATTGCTATAGATGTTTGCATAAGGTGGCGGTTAAGGTCGTTCACTGGGTGTTTGACATAATTTCTCATGGCTCAATGGTCCAAAGGCATTGGTATGAGGGTGGAATGGAATTAATGTGAAAATCTGACTGCCCGAAGCCAAGGAACCTTAGGGGAAAGTAAGTCAACTTTGTCTTGGCTAAATTTTGCTAGTTCCTACTTGGAAACATCTTTATTTTCTTTTCATAAAATTAAGACTTTTCTCTATATTTTTTTCAGCCTATAAAACATTAAATGTGTTTCTGCAGTGTCTCCAACTATTTCCCCAAAGAAGGATACATTGTTACAGAAAAGTTTATATTAACAAATCTATTCTTTCACTTCATATTGTTTTCCATCTTCACTGTTTTTCCTGGTGCTTTATGAGAAATCTTTTTGTGATCACCCCCTCCCTACCCTACTGCTATGGTGCGTGTGAGTTCTGGCAAAATATATGTTGCTACATTCTTATCTATAAAAGTAATACCCACAATGACATGTAAAAGTAGAATTTTGAGCTCTTCTTGACAACATGAATATAATATTTTCAACATGTTTTTGATAATTTGGTAGGTTAAAATCCCACCTTGTAGTTTTAACTCTGTGCCTTTGATGACAAGGGAAGGTGATTATTAAGCACGTGCTTGCTTGCTCGGTTTCTCTGTCTTTGTGAATTTACTGGTAGAGTACTACTATCTGGCTTGCTCTGGTGCAGCATCCCTAGCCACATCATGTCTGGAAGGCAGTATTTCACAGCACTTCATCCCATCCTCTGGTTCTTTCTCTCTGCTTTTTTTTTTTTTTTTTTTTTGGTGATATTCTCTGAACCTTCCTGGGAAAGAGGTTGATATCGATGTCCTGTCTCCCACCAAGCACTCAAGCACTCACCGTTGCTTATCCTCAGTGCATTGTCTGGTTAAGGGTCTCTGCATTAACTGCTACCCACTGGAAAAAAAGCCTCCTGACCAGCATTGAGAGTAGCACAATGTATGTGTATAAACATAAAGATTTAGAAGGAACTTTGGCAACAGGACCATTTGGCAAGGCAATAAATTCCTCCTATAGCCCTGACCTCCCAAGCCATGGGCTTTTGACTAGGTTTATTCAGTACCATGAGTTCCTTCCTGTAGAGCATGGCTCAGTGAGAAAGCACCCCATCCTCCATTAACACCCCACTCTACCTGCAATAGTTCTGCTACTATTGCCCGTTGGCAGGTCAGTACTTTGGTACTCAGGGTCTAGCCTAGGTAAGACCAGTAATGTCTTTCCTGACAGCCTCCATATTACTTAACAGCACTGAGAGCTTTCTAGCTGGAGCCAAATGTTCTCGAGTCTCCCACTTTGATGAAGAATTATTTTAGAGGGAGAATGATAAAGTCCAGGACTATGGATGGTTGGTACACATGTCCATGACACTTGGAGTTTGAACTTAGCATCCTGGACAGTCTTCTTGTCTATCTGCTTGACCCTCCCCCCCCCCCCAAAAAAAAAAAAAAAAAAAAGAATGTGGCTGTCTACAGCTAGGTAGTACACTGGAGTAGGAAGAGCATCGTGAGTCTACAGCATCTCCCAGTAACTGGGTACATATGGAGAAAGGTGGACATGGCCAGCAGCTGTTCCTACAGAGGCTGTTCCCTAAATAAAATGCCAGTCAAGTGCGCTGTTGGTTGATTCCCTATTTTGAGTCAGCTCTTGAAAACTCATGGTTACAATTTCTTATACAATCATCTGGCTGCAAATAAGAATGTAGACTCTGCTCTCACAAAGAAAAGACGGGCCGGAGGGTATTATTTTTAACATGGCGTTGTGGTTTTGTAATCTTTGCTTGTTATATCTTCTGAAATGATTATTAAATAAGTACAGTGTGACTGGCATACACCAAGGAGGCTCTTACAAAACCGTCTTTCTGCAAAAGGGATTAAAATTCTATTTCCTCTTTTACTTAACTAACAACTTCTGGCCTACTTATCAATTCAGCCCATGTTTGTGTTAAGAATTTAGCTTGGGATTTTTAAAGTTACTCCCACTAAAAATAATACTGGCTTTCCTCACTCCTTTGAGAGACCTTGTCAGAAATGTTATTTTTTTTTTCCCACTTCAAATATAGGTCAACTCTACAAACACTGAAGTGATAATTAGGGATTATGCAAGACTGTTTAGTATCTTAAATTAACTGCTTTTTTTTTTTTTTTTTTTTTTTTTTTTAAATAAAAAGGAGTTAATCTCCAGGGTGTCTTGTTATTGTTCATGAATATATCTGAATGAAGAAAGCATTTCACAGTCTTAGCGTGCATAAATGGTTTTAGCATGAAATATATGAGAGGAAAGTCAGTAAACATTTCTCATTGATCTTTTCGGTGCTAGTGGTTGTCTCTTGTAAGCTCATTTGCATCATTCTGGTAGTTTGAGCATGCTGCACGGGGCAGCCTGCTAAAATTAGAATATATTCAAATAGACCAGTGGGCTGTTACTAGTCCTCCCGAAGAGTCCAGGTGCATAGTCAGAAATTGATAAGAGTAAGAGAAGTTAATTGCCATGATTTTAAATTTTGCTTCTTGGAGAAAAGCCACAGTAATCAAAAGAAGCTGCTCCTGTGACATTAGCTAAGGTGAACTTGTGGATTTTCTCAAGGATCAAGAAAATCACTTACGTTGCTGCTGCTGTTGTTGAAGTGAGCAGTTGTTACTTCTGATACTCTTCCAAAGTTAGGTTCATTATTGCAGTTAATTAAACGTTCCAAACCTTTTTTTCTGACCCCCTGTGCATCCCCCAAATCTTTCCCAAGTAGCATCTTTCCACATTTTACGAATAGCTTCCAACCTTTTTGTATCCCATGCCTTTGCCCTGACAGCCTGGTTGCCTCGGCTGTCCTCTCTGTCCTCTTCATGGTGCCCTTTCCGTGCTCTCTGTGTGACTCTCCCCATTGTAGCACTCTTTGCCGCAGTACACTATGGTTATCTATGTGCGTTTCATCTCCATGAAAGTCTTGAGCACCTCCTCTGACCTTGTCATAACTTACCTTTGTATGGCCAGCGTGTGGCATGATGTGCGGCACATAGTAGATGCTCATTAAGTGATGTTTGAAGTTCTGAGCCAGACACTGTACAATATGAGCACCACTTTCCAAGCTAGGAAATGCTCTACCCATTCTGCTTGATTGACATATATCAGTGTAAGAAAGTAAAAATGTGTTTTTCTCAGTGCTTCTTTCTGGTGGCTTTATATTTGAGGCCATTGTCAGGTCCTGTGCTGAGATACAATAATGTGCTCCCAGCTGTTCTGTAATTCCCTTCCTTATTACTGTGACCGGCTTCCTCTGACTTCTCCGGGATCATTTTATCTTCAGGTGTGCCATTTAATGCTGGCTGGAATCGATAGTGTATCTCGTTTAGGAGACTTTTTATTATGCAGCTGAAGTAGAGCAAACCTTAATGTTAGTTAATGAGATATGTAAAGGGCTAGAGATAGGTGGCACATAATCTGTCCTTGTGAGTCCAATTGCCTTGCTAGGCGGGAGGAAATTGCTGTGCCAAGTACTGAGAGTGGGAGGGAGATAAACGGGGTGACACAGAATTAAAATCATGTGTTGTACTTAGCAGCCTGTGCCCAGGGATAGGGAACAGATTGATCTAGTGTGTCAGTGACCCAGAAGAATTTAAAAGATAATGTGATCCTTTATGGACTTGTTTACAGAATGTTCAGGAAACAAGGCAAACTTACAACCTGGGAGGAGTGGAGCCATTATTAGGCATTGTTTACACTTTAATGTTCACATTTTAGAGATTGACCTTCCATGGTTTCTATAAAGACACAGTCTTAATCACTTAAGGCAGGAATCTCAAGGCAGGGATTTGATGCCCGACTCCATGTCTCATATGCTCTTTGCAGCACTGTCTGTTGTCTTTTTTTTTTTTTTTTCCTTCAGATTATAGAGGGCATTGAAATGCATAACATAAGGACCACCAAGAGTAAGGACAGAAGTTTCTCTTATAGTGTATTGACACCATTTACTTTTGTTGGTTGTTAGCTGGCTGGTTTTCAGGCTAGCCTGGGATACATCACATTGCTGAGGAAGGCCACAACCTCTGACTGTCTTTCAGTCTCAGCTTCTCAAGTGGTAGGGTTGTATGTGGGTGCCACCAAGCCACGTTTACTTATATTAACCAGCCATACCTACTTTTCTTTAGTGGAGAAACTGGAGGGAGGAAAAGAAAGATTGTAATTAGATGTTATAATACATATTTTTTTTTAAAGATAAGGCTTTAACTTAAATACCCCATTGAGTTTCAGGGATGACCTGCACATGTCAAGTAGACATAGTTAAGACTGTCTTGCTTTCTCTAGTGATGCTTGTATGTTGCTATTGCTTATTGTAAAAATTTGGAGCCAAGCAATGATCTTTAGAAAAGCTCAGTGTATGGCTCTTCACTTCTATTAACGGATAGGCAGTTTGACCTTAATGTTCAAGTGACAGTGGAGAACAATTTCAATGGTGCTGGATGCTACAGTCTTAGACACAGGGGAGAAAAAGGCCATTTCGTTCTGAGGTTGTTGACTTGCATTTTATGGCTACCTCACAGTAAATCAGGAAAACCAAATGTAATATTTAAAATTTCTTGCTGAAATGACCGGGGCTGCGCTGCACTTGCTGCTACATAGAAACTGAAGAGTGGAGAACACTAGAGGATGAAGGGAGGTGAAAGCTCTGCTTCCTGGAGGTCGCTGAGTGGCGTCATGTGCAGGGATCATGCCGTCATTCACAAACTGGACTCAGGCCACACTCTTGTTAGTCTTAGCAACATCTCTCGTGCGCTTAGATGTTAGCATTTAACCCAGTTCCACTGTGTGGCTTATGTGTTACTTTGTGTTCTTACATTATATAAAATAAAAGCTCCAAGGATGATTAATAGCCCCAAGTGGAAGGGGCTGTCTTAGAGAATAACCACTCCAAGTTTGGGTTTTAGCTGTTAAAGTTTCATTTGGCAACATTGCAACTCGACTCTGTGGCTGGAAAACTCAGGTTTTAATTGTCCAGTTTCTGTAACTCTCCTCACTGAGAACTGTCCTTCTTTTCCTTCTGTTGGTTATACCACGTCCCTCTGACTTGCCTGGAGTCCGAGATAATGGTGTAATTTCTTCTTACTATTATTGACTAGCGTTTTGAATGAAAATGTCAGAACTATTTGATTCTTTTGGTTAGATGTACTCCATTTAATTATTTTTCCAGATTTTTTTCAAGACTTAATAAGTTTTCACTTGGAAAAAGAAATGGCAAGTGCCAGTTGGACATTGGGAATCTTGGGAATCTGCTTACATCCTGTGAAAGCACACATTATGAATTACACATAGTAAAGACAGGTTTTTGGTTTTTTTTGTTTTTTGTTTTTTTTGTTTTTTTTTTTTTTGTCAGATAAGTTGTGAGCAGAATACCAGAATAGGCCACACTATGCTGTTTGGATTTGTTATTAGTGATGGTGAAGATGAAAATTAATGTTTATAAACTATGTTTACATTTAAAGAAAACAGTGATTTCAAATTACAGAAGAAGCCATAGGGATGTTTCATGGCAATAGTCCTACTTTGGGGGTCAATATATATATATATATATATATATATATATATATATATATATGCTGTTTTACTTAACATCTGAAACAAAGTAAAAATAGAGTATGCTTATAAAGATGGAGAATGATATACAGCCAAAAAGAACAGTTAATAAAAATGGTGTCTACTGGCTTAGGAAATCAGGTAGGCTGGTAACTATGAAGAGGAAGTTCACCAGGAACTAAATCTAATACCACAAAATGATGCCTGAGCTTCTTATTCTTAGAATAATAGCAGGGTTTGCTGAAAACATTAAGAAAAGAGCTTAGTGAACCACAAGCATAAAGACCACAAAGACATCCCATCCGGAAGTACGGATTCTTTCTCCTTACTCACTAGCCAACATTCAACCTCTTGCTTCTCATTATGCTCTGCCCAGGGAGTGGCACTATTAGAAGGTGTGGCCTTGTTGGAGTAGGTATGAGACTGTGGGTATGAGCTATAAAATCCTCATCCTAGCTGCCTGAAAGCCTGTATTCTGGTAGCAGCCTTCAGATGAAGATGTAGAACTCTCAGCTCCTCCTGTATCATGCCTGTCTGGATGCTGCCATGCTCCCTCCTTAATGATGAAGGATTGAACCTCTGAACCTGTAAGCCAGCCCCAATTAAATGTTGTCCTTATAAGAGTTGCCTTGATCATGGTATCTGTTCACAGCAGTAAAACCCTAACTATGACACTCACATATGAATTGTTTAGAATGTGGTCTATGCATGAAAATGAGAGGAGCAGTTGAAACCTTTTTTAGAGTTTTGCTTAAAATAATTTGGTCTGTTAAATATATATATATATATATATATATATATATATATATATATCTGCAAGATAGCACCAGCTCATAGTAGGGCAACAAGAAGGTGGACGTTGAGCATGTGAAGAGAGTGATGCTGAAGAACAACTGTGACTGAACTATAAGATGTTAAATAAAGATGCAAGTGATTGCCATCACAGCTAATAGTACATAGGATCTAAAAGAAAATGCAGTTGTTAGGCCAAGCACAAATGTTATTGCTACAATATCCAGGTGCAATTTTTCTAGCCACCCCCTTTCCACCTTAAGTTTTTGAAAAATCCCCCAAGAGACCACAAAGATATCCTCATCCAGAAGTACAGATTCTTTCTCTCCACTCCGGGATGCTCAAAAATGCAGTAACATGCTGGCATGCATTTGCGTCTACAGTGATAGCAGAGGATCTCCAGAAATCACCACATGATTCTACACTGTACCCCCTCTTTTAGAAGTCCACATTGACATGAGGATCAAGGGGCAGAGAGGTAAAGGCGCTGGCATGAGGAGACTGCCAGACTGTAAGGAGATAGGCAGTAAGGACACTCAAAGCCATTGTTTCTCTCCTTGTTTGTTTTTCATGATTGACTTTGTTTACTGATAATTTTATATATGTATATGATGTATTCTAATCCCCCTTCTCCCGCTCCTGCCTCTTACCTCCATCTCCATCATCTCCATCCCAGTCAGTTCCCCTTTCAGATTCATGACCTTTGTTTTGGCTAGTGACTTATTTAGTTTAACTGGGGCCATCTGCATTAGCAATCAGAGACACTTGAATCAGCTTTGGATGTGTGCACAGTAGCAGGCCTGTCTTCAGTCAGACATGTGGAAGAACTGCTGTAACTACTGAACCATTTGCTGTCACTAAATTTAGGATGAGAATTTCCTGCCTTTATTTGTATACCTACTGGTGATCCATTTAAGTCCTCATGGACAGTTCCAGTCCAAGGTGCCTATTTTAATTGCACCAGAAAACAACTTGGTTGTAAAAGTAAAAAAAAAAAAATCTGACTCCTCACTTATGGTATCAAGATATGGATTTGCTCCATCGATATACTGTTCTTGGCCGTTTAAAAAAAGTGGTTAGGTCCCCTACGTTTAGTTTTTCTTGCTCACAATTCTAGAAACTATTTGGAGGCATAAACCTGAGACTGTTTTCTTTAATAGAGGCAGGAGTCTGCCTGCTCAGAATTGTTGGTTGAGCCCCAATCCTTGCTTGCTTGCTCTTTGGTAGTAACGCGGAGCTCTCTGACTTAAGACCTTGACAAAGATGTTTGTAGGACAGAACCAAAGATTAGGAACCTTTCAGGCAGAGGTTTCTCTTCCATAGGCAGAGGTTAGAGGACTAAAACTCTGTGTGTGTGTGTGTGTGTGTGTGTGTGTGTGTGTGTGTGTGTATACACCAATTGCAGCTTTCATTTAATTGTTTAAAAAGCACACACATTCCCTCCTCAAAGTTAAACCAAAGAAAACCTATAGCACCACCCTTCTAAGGATCTCTAATGCCCTCAAATATTTGTGTTTTATCTTTTTCCTCTTTTCCTCCTCCTCTTCCTCTACACCCCTACACCCCCCACCCTGATCTGAATCTGTGAATCAGGGTTTCACTATGTAGCCTTTCCAGGTCTATAACTGGCTATGTAGACCAGGCTGGACTTGAACTCACAGAGATCCACTTGCCTCTGTGTCCTCAGAGCTGAGAATAAAGGTGGGTGCCATCACACCCACTTTTACTTGTACATTTAAAACAGTGATTTATGTATTTGTATGTGTGTGGATATTTTCCTTGTGCATTATGTTTGTGTGCCATGAGCATTTG
Source organism: Arvicanthis niloticus (assembly GCF_011762505.2). Taxonomy (NCBI): domain Eukaryota; kingdom Metazoa; phylum Chordata; class Mammalia; order Rodentia; family Muridae; genus Arvicanthis; species Arvicanthis niloticus. The sequence continues at coordinate 32,837,188 of NC_047676.1, read as the reverse complement.
GAGAGAGTGTCAGGTCACTTAGAACTGGAGTTATAGACTATAGTTACAGGAGTTGTCATGTAGGAATGCCACACAAACATAATGCACAAGCAAAAGTGGGTGTGATGGCACCCACTTTTACTTCTTTTTTTTCTTTCTTTTCTTTTCTTTTTTCTTTTTCTTTTTTGAGTTGCCTGTGGCCAGGTTTGGCATGACTGTGTAAGGGGAGGTGTGACACAGTTCCTGCCCCTGGAGCATTGCCACGCCATCGATTTCCATGATTGCTGATCACCGCTGTTGGTCTAAAACGATCTACTGTCTCTTCTACTTTACTTTCTGTCTCTTTTTTTCTGGAGCATACACTTCCCTCATTCCTCAGAGCTTATCACTCCATAGGAAATGAAACACGAGGTTCTCAGGAATAAGGAATGGAGGTGGTCATGAGGCTGTGGAGGACGAGGAACAGACCTTCTGCTTGGCCTTTAGGCCCATGGGAAAGAATCAAGACAACATAACCACTCAGGCCATAAAAGCCTACATGGTCCTTTGTAGAAATTGCTCATTGTGAGACTCAGGTTTGAACTTGGAATTACGAGGAGATCATGTACCCTCCCATCCACTGACTGCTGCATTCATTAGCCATGGTGAACTTGGGGACATGAAAGATAGTTAAAGTGGTCTCAGGAAGAAAAGACATGGATGAGAAATGAAGGAATCTATGAAATACAAGCAAATGATAGAGTGTCTGTCTTGTAGGAGAAAGGCTTGTATAGGATCTAAAACAAATAGTCTTAGAAGGAGAGTACATGAGGCCATGGAATTGCCAGCTAGCTGCTTTATGTGAATACATTTTAAACCTTGTGAGAAATTATTTTAACCTTAGTAGTCTGTCACCTTTCTGTTCTTACATGAAAATAGTTACTAAAGACTGCTGTCTGCTGTCCCATGAAACCACAAGAGCTGTGCCCAGCTACCGGTGACGAACAGGCTGTGTAAAACCTGTAAGGAAATGTGCTTTTGCTTTGTGTCTAGTTTCTGTTTTAAAGATGCAGGGGTTGGGACTCTTTATCCAGGACTCATAGAATTTATGTAAATTTAAGAATTTCTAAAAGATTATTAAGTGATCAAAGTCTTGGTGTCAGATTTAGTAAATAAAAGACTGGGTTCAGGCTCTTAGATTGGGAGAAGGCAAAAGAATAGGAAGAAGGGAGAGAGGAGAAAAAGGAAGAATGATGAGAAGTTTCAGAGAGAGAGAGAGAGAGAGAGAAAAAAACTCAAACTGGAACTGACAGCTTGTATCCATTACTGACTCCAAGTCATTATTGAAACGGTGTGGTCCCCCTCCCCCAACCCCTTATTACCCACCTCACCTTGAGGCTGGACCTCAGCTGTTTGCCATTCCTCTTCACACCAGAGTAAGCTTCCTGCCTCCTTCCCTGCTGAACCTCACCTGTGCGTAGTTTGTATTTGTCGGCTTAAAATGAGTGAATGAACCTGACTCACATTTCCCTACTGAATCTGTCAAACTCCTACATAAGTGGCTTGATCTGATGCTGTGCGAAACCACACAGTGGTGCGTTCTTTCCTGGCTCTCCTATGAGCCAGTTGATCACAGACCAGTAGCGTTTACTTTGCATGACGTGAACTGGAGGAAGATCCTGTGTCCTGCAGTTACACCTGCTCACACACCAACTGCTGAGCGGCTGGCACAGGCTAGTGCGGGCAGATCCTCATCCTGAAAAGGAGAAAAGGAGTGTTCTTGCGTCATCTCTTCATCTGCTGACATCTTCGTCATTTTTCTCTTGGTGGCAGTTCCATGGTTGTATGTTCCAGCTTTTAAAGAATACTGGGAAATAATACCCTGAAGTCTAGCATTAGTTCAGAAAATCAATATTTCTTCTTAGGATTTGGCTCTTCCTCGAAAATGTTAGCACTGTCTTTTCTTCCTATGGCAAAAATAGAGGCAGAAAGAAATTGAGCTCCTTGGTTTTTTCTGTCTTCTGCCCAGGCAGAGAATTTTGCCATTCCTAATGCAGCTGCAGCAATAGCAGCAGCAGCAGCAGCAGCAGCAGCAGCAGCAGCAGCAGCAGCACACATCCCTTCACCACCTTTGGCACTTTGGACGAGCATCATAGCATTCCAATTTATTTCTTTAATCTCTTCTTCCTCTTCTTCATCCTCCTCCTCTTCTTCTTTTGGTTTCTTTGTTTGTTTCAGACAGGGTTTCTCTGTGTACTGTGACTCTCGTTGTAGACCAGGCTGGCCTAGAACTCATAGAGATCCACCTGCCTCTGCCTTCCGAGCATGTGCATCCATGCCCAGTAACATTCTTAAAGTGTCACAAATCTGGATGTGTCTCCGATCGGTCATGCATGTCTGTACTGTGAGGGTCATCTTAGAATGTGAGTAGACACGGCTGCCTATGCTGTACAAAACTCATCTCTTTACAGAAAAATTTTTTTTTGTCATCAAGGTGAATGTCAGAGTGTGTCCTCCTGTCCTTCAGGAGCCCATTTGTCACTTGCAGCTTGTGACACTGGATCTGATTTCCCTTTTTCCCAGACTTTCTGAAGTCTGGAGATAGACTTCCTCAATGAACAGGGTATGTCTGTGAACTCACTCCCTGGTTCGTTACACATTCTAGTTTTCTGCTGCCACTTTCACCTGAGAGGCCCATCATTTCTCCTTGGCCAAGTGGCATATCCTTATTGGTTCAGAGACCGGAGTTCCTGCCACAAAGCCATACAGAGTCCATCAGCAGATGATCTTCCAAGAATCTGTATCTCTGCTGATGTCACTGTCTTATTTCTGAGGCAGTTTTGTCGATTCTATTGAAGCTTGCCACCCTTGTCTTTCATGGGTGAAGGGTCTGATTTCAATCACGCATTGAATGTTTTTACCATATTTCATCCATAGGTCTGACTCTCCAAGCATGCACATTTTCTTGATAGCTTTTTTTTTTTTTTAAATCAGAGCCTGTTTTCATTGGGCATGCCCTTTGGCATGAGATCCGAACTGCCAAGGTTCAGTGACTGCTTTGCAATTGTATTCCCTACTGTATCTAATGGTATATGACAAAACAAGTATAATGAATACAGGTGGCTCCTTAGCTCTTTTGTCACTGCATTTCTGTGAAGATGTCCATATGCATTTTTGTTCTTGGTCCCTTAAGCTTCAATGCTACTTTCTCATAATTTAACTGGCTGTGTTCTTCCTTAAAATGGGATGCCTTAGTCAGGATTTCTATTTCTGCACAAAACATCATGACCAAGAAGCAAGTTAGGGTGGAAAGGATTTATTCAGCTTACACTTCCACATTGCTGTTCATCACCAAAGGAAGTCAGGACTGGAACTCAAGCAGATCAGGAAGCAGGAGCTGATGCACAGGCCATGGAGGGATGTTACTGACTTGCTTCTCCTGCCTTGCTCAGCCTGTTTTCTTATAGAACTTAAGAGTACCAGTTCAGGGATGGCACCACCCACAATGAGCTCTCCCACCCTTGATCACTCATTGAGAAAATGCCTCACAGTTGGATCTCATGGAGGCATTTCCTCAAGGGAGGCTCCTTTCTCTGTGAAAACTCCAGCTTGTGTCAAGTTGACACACAGAACCTGCCAGTGCGTGGGGCTTTTAAATAGGATGTCATCCTCTGTTGTGTTTCTTATGCCTCTTTGCATTTTTCTGAAAGATAAATATTTCTCCACAGTTTAGTTTCTCGTCTTTTGTGGGTGAGTATAGCGTCACCCACAGAACCTCCCCTTTAGACTTGGACCATTGCCCTGGCAAAAGAAGAGTGTTCCTCCTCCTAACCCTCCATGCCAGTTGGGACGCCGGAAACAAGTGTGGTCTGGAGCCTCTCCTTGCTCCAGGCAGGACCCTGTCTTTACACCGATGCAGACTTCTGCAGGTGTGCAGGCCAGTATCACAAACAGCTCTAGGGTCAGGCTCACGTTTACGGATGTAACAAACTGAGGTTGTCATTTAAGAAAAACGTGTCTCCTCATAGCTCCCCTGTTCTGTATAAGATGTTTTCCATCCAATACAAAAACATTGTCATCAGGGATAAATGGGTATCTTTCTTTGGGCTTTAAAATAAAACTTTTCAGACTTATAAAGTAGGAAGGTGCAAGGCAGAGAGAGTAAACCTTTAAAAACAAAGTTCAGATCAATAACGATTAGCATTTCCTAGCCTCTGTTTTCCCACTGATGACCAAAGGGAGACAAGTACAAATTAGAGAAGCCTCAAGTGTGTGGTCTCTGAGCAGTACCAGATGGTGCTGTGTGAGAACTATTCACAGTGCCAGGGAGAAGGCTGGGTGGTTCTGAGCTGCCATTCTTGTGTGCTGAGCTTGTCCAAGGGTGCTTATGTTTGCCCATCTTTTTCCTGGTCCTTTGATGTTGCTCTGGTGACGTCGCAAGTGTCTTCTGCCCTCTCTACTGAAGGCCTCTGCAAGACGCTCATTCATTCATTGTGGTCAGGTTTCCTTTCTTGCTTATGTTATAGCTTTATCACATTGGACTTTTAAATCACCCTCTTGGCCCGTTCTGGACGTGTCTCAAGATCATGCAAGACCGTCTTCAGTCTTGTGCACAGATACCATAGAGATATTTGTCCCTCTTCTGTGTTGTCCTCGAACCCCATTTTCTCCTTTTGGCTTGTTCTTAAAATATTTGCTACCAATTCCAGTAGCCAACACCAAGAAAGCCTTGCTTGTTTGTACAGAAGTGCTTGGCACAGCCCTGTGTTGGAATTGTTTTGACAAGTGTTGCACATGCATTTTCTACAGTGCAGAAATGAGCACTACAAAAGTGTGGAACTGATTATGTTTAATGGGGTTGTTGCTTTTTAAAATTTTAAACTAGGGCATGTTTATTCTATTCGTTGTGAAAGTTACGTTATAATTGCCCTTAGTAATGGAACTTTGTCTTGATTTCGTAAGTTTGAGGGAACTAATTGGTGGAACCAGAAGTGTCAGTAGTGGTTGTCAGTAGTGGTTGGAATCTTGAGATTTCCAGTTTGAGGAATACCTCCCCCATTCTGTTGTTTTTCTTGATCTTGCTAAAGAGTAAGTCCTGCAGACACATTGGGGATCTGCTATTTATTGTTAATTCCAGTAGGAGATCTGACTGACTGGAGTAGCATTCGTTAAGTATGAAAAAAGAATTCACGTTATTGTCATCAAGATAATAGAGAAAAGGTTTCTGTAGTTTATTTCCTAAAGTTGTAATTGATTTTTACAGCTTTTCTATTTTCTTCTTACCATGCTCTTTTAATTAGGTGCATATCTAATGGTGGAATCTCTCACATGCTTCATTTTTTATATTTTTTAAAATATTTTTTATTTTATATTTATATGTATAATTTTTTATATTTTATATTTACTAGTTTGGGAAAACATCTATTTGGTATCTATTGTGCCTTTTGGGTGCTTAGCCTTTATGAGGATCTCTGGATGGGATTCAGTGACAGAGTCTGTGTGTGTATGCCTTTGAATGCTTGGTCCATGGGGAGTGGCACTATTAGGAGGTGTGGCCGTATTGGAGTAGGTGTATCCTTGTTGGAGGAAGTATGCCACTGTGGGTGTGGGCTTTGAGATTTTCTATGCTCAAGCTACACTTAATGTGGCACCCAGTCTTCTACTGCCTCTGGATCAAGATGTAGAACTCTCCTGGCTCCTCCAGCACCAAGTCTTTATGCTCCATGCTTCCTTCCATGATGGTAATGGAAAAAAAAAAACAAAAAAACAAAAAAACTCTGAAATGGCAAGCCAATCCTAATTAAATGTTTTCCTTTCTATGAGTTGCCCTGGTTATGGTGTCTTTTCACAGTGATACAACCCTAAGTAAGTGTGCTTAGTGTTTCTGAGGCCATGGGCACCTACCCTGATCCTCAAACGGTTTTAGGTTTCTTCCTGTAGAAGGGAAACAAAAATAACTTGTACAGAGCTAGAGATACATGTCAGTCAATGAAGTGCTTACCTTGTAAGTGTACAGACCTGAGCTTGATTCCCACGACTTACATTTAACTCCCCCTGGTAAGTGGATGTTTGCCTCCTAGCCTTGGGAGACAAAGACAAGCAGATTCCTGGATCTTGATGGCTTAGCTACCTGGTGGGTTTCAGGTCAGTGAGAAACTGTTTCATAAAACAAGGTGGACAGCACCTAAGGCGTGGCACTGGAGGTTGTCCCCTGGCCTCTGCAAACAGACCCCTCCCACAGAAATAACTTGTATAGCTACTCAGAGAGAGGAATTATTAGAATTTCTGCTTTTCATGAGTCTACACATACTACACACACTAGTGCTGAAATCAATACTAATACCTAATACCCTGATCTGATCAAAGCAGTTGATCAATTCAAGTGTCCAAATAGCTACCATGTTTTGTTATTAATAGTTTATAAAGAAAGAGAAAAGGAAAATGATGCAGTTATGTTGAAGCATGTATGTATACATATTTGCTTGTTAAAAATTCTTTATTGTTAGGAAGCAAGTTGTGAGATGCTACTCGATATTACAAAAGCGTAATAATTGGTTCATTCTGTTAGGGCATCTAATATTTTATTTCTATCAGTTCTCTATAGTTGACCATTAATATTCCTGACTTTATATTGAGTGCCGTGGTCAATATGTTTTTGAATATTAAGCCTTCATATATATCCTCCGTATAATAGAAACATTTTTAAAGTCAAGAACTTCATTGAAGGCTTACATTGAAAACAACGTGAAGTGTGAATGAGCTGTAAAGTTTCAGCCAGGCTGAGACACAGCCCCCATGTTTCAGTTCTTAGGACCACTTCCAGCTCTTTTGAACCCGGTGCCCACCCGCTCTGTAGAAAGGAAGTCAGGACAGGCACTGAAGAAATGGCTAAGTCAGTAAAGCGCCTGCTGTATAACATGAGGGCCTGAGTTTGGATCCCCAGTAGCCACATAGAGGTGTCAAGTGTGGCAGCAAACATCTGTCATCCCTGGGTCCCTAGAGCTCAGGGGCCAGTCGGCCTCACCAAATTGATGAGTTAGGAAAGAATTTTGTATAAAAATAACAAGGGGTGGGAGAGATCAAGAAAGACCACCATTGTCAATCTCTGGCCTCCACATACATGTGCACATATGTGCATGTACACCTGTATATACACATGCACACACCCTCACAAGCATGGATATAGTACCACATGCACAGAGACAGAGATGGAGGGAAGAGAGAGAGAGAGAGAGAGCAGGAGGAAAGGCACAGGGTGGGAGGGGGGAGAGAGAGACAAAGAGAGAGAGAGAGAGGGAGAGAGAGAGAGAGAGAGAGAGAGAGAGAGAGAGAGAGAGAGAGAGAGAGAGAATATGAACAAATGGTGAATATGCCATGGTTGATTCAGAGGGGAAGACAAGTTTAGGGCAAGAAGCCGTCTTGTCATCCCTGCTGGAGGACATGTGGCCCAGCAATCCCTGTGCCTCTTGCTTGTTCCCTAGTCCAGCTCTCCAAGCTGACTCAGCATAGATACCATGATTCCTCCCTGGCGTTTTAATTTTTTCCCAGATCTTTCTTATCAGAAACTGTCCCCACCCAGTGCCCTGGTGTTCTTCATCTGCCTGTATGTAATAACTAATGATTTGAAATCTGGGTTCCTTCTCTGTGGCAGGAGCTTGGTGAGAGACAGGATAGCAACTTAGCATAGTGAGGACTTAACACCACAGACTTCTGGGAAGTCTCATTAATATTTCAGATGGCAAGTTCAAAAATCATTGTGCCTGCTTAAATAAGGCTGCTTGTTGTAAGTAAATGATTATTTGCTTTGGGCATTGTATTAGACTCTGTCACTATATTGAAAGCTTTGGGCATTGTATTAGACTCTGTCACTATATTGAAAGCTTTGGCAATCACCTCACGAAAAGAAAAGGATTATTTTGGGCTATGGCTTTGAATTGCTCCTTCATGATCAGGCAGGTCCACAACCTTTGGGCCTCTGGGGGCGGGGGATGTTAGATAGCAGTAATGGGGGATGTGGGATGGAACAGCCTGCTTACCTTAACGGTGGCCAGACAGCATAATGCACAGATGAGGGAGATATGGTCCCATAAAAGTGACCCTCCCCTCAGTGCCCTGAAGGTGCCCCAACTCTTTGTCTATAGACCCTGAGAAGTGGCCAAGGGTCAAGCCAAAGCACAGATTGATGTCCATTGAACTGATTCCGCATTTGTCATGTGCAACCCTGAGCTTTCCACCCAGACACTTTTTTCTTGAAACAATGACTCTGAGACTTCTTAGGTCTGAATAAATGCCTAGGCCGGAAGCTAGGGCCTTGTTCCCTGACTAGCTAGTACATCAGCAATCCCGTTATTCAGTTCTAAGTTCTGCCATGTTGGTGGTTATGTGGCCCTCAGTTTTCTCTGACCATCTTCCTCTGGTTCTGGTTGAATCTTTCTTCCCATGCCTGTCTCTTTCCCAGAATCCCCTCTGTCTGCCAGATGTCCCACCTTCTAATCCCACTTCAGCTCATGGCCAGTTAATTTTTTTATTGACAGGTGTACAGTGCACAAGAGATTTTCTCTACAATCATAAGAAAGCTGATTTCTTTAACCAAAATTAGCTTTAACCAGAATTTAATGTTGAAATTAGGTTTTCTTGACTCCTTGTCATTCTTAGTTCATTTATGTTATTGTAAAAAAAAAAAAAAAAAAAAAAGAATCCTAAAATAGCAGATGAACTTGGGAACATTTTATATTATTGCAAAATGTCACTGTGAATGACTCTGATTCGAATTAATTTGCCTATTTCTAGTTATTACTTAATAATTCCTTCTTGAAATTTCCATATTAAAATCAATTATCCATCTTTGAGTAAAATTATTTGGATGATTGCAGTTCTGTCACGATGCTGGGGAGTGAACAACAGGAGTAATTAAAGCTGGCTGTGAGTGGCATTTGCATCTGTATGGAAAAACCTCTGCAAGTGACCACACAGATGTTGTTACAGATTTTTTTCTTTGATATGACAAATTTCTCATTAATTGAAGGAGTGCGCTTTGGGCTTTTCGTTGATGAGCTGCAATTTACAAAAGTCCAAGCAGCTGCCCTGATGCATTCGATGAATTAGTAACCAGAGTTCTCTCAGAAAAAGCTAAGTTTTGTCCCTTTGTGTCCTGAATTTTACATTCAGATAAATATATGGATTTTGATTTTTTTTTCTCAGTTGTGGGTCAGAAAAGTCTGATATATGTTGCATGCACTTAAATAGATACATATGCTTATTGTTTATATCATAGTCACCAGCTGGACATGAATTTATATGTGTTTCACTTTCAGAAACATAAACATTTATTTTAAACTTTCACTGTATCACTTAACATTCTTTTTTTTTTTTTTTCTCAAGGTTGAAGAAATTGTAGACATTGGCTCGTTTGCCCCAGAAGATATCCACATTCCAAAGATCTATGTACACCGCCTTATAAAGGGAGAAAAATATGAGAAGAGAATTGAGGTAATTTACAGAGCCTATTGCCGGTCCATATCAGTCTGGTTACCAGAGACATGTGTCTCTCAGGCCTTTCCAGGTGATAGAAGGTTGGAGCTGAGCAGTCTCACTCTGGGTCTTAAGTAGGAGCTTCCGGTGAGTCCATTGGAAAGGAACTGACTGCGTATCTGCCCAGGGTAACAGTGTCTCCACGTCTTGTGATTTTGTAGGCCATAATACCTGCTAGGTTTCTGTAATGGCTGCAAGTTTTGATCCCAGAATTTGGATAGCTGTCTTCGAGGACAGAGATGAACAACCAACCTTGGGTGGCTTTACCCCTCTGGAGTCTTAATGCTTCCGCATAAATACCTGTCTTGAAATAGTTTTGTGCTTGTTTGGAACACAGGAAGAAGATAATGCTTAACTAGCTTTGAGCTATGGGCCAATGACAGTTATGAAGGTGGTTCAATGGGGGTTTAGGAATTTAGGAGGACTGGGGCTTTTCCACAATAGTCAAAAGTTTTTAGGGATTAGGACCACAACAGGTGCATAGTGGGGCTATTGAGAGTCAGAGTGAAAGGCAATATACCATCCCAGACTGCTGCAGAGCCCTGAGAACTCAGGGAGGATATTTACAAACAGACCTGTCTGCTTTAAGGAGATTTAGTAATGCAAACCGTCCTCTGGCTGTTTCTATGATTCCTGCGATGCCCACACAGCAAAGCCAGTCTGGTTGCTGCGGGTGGAGACAGACAGTTGGGAACAGTAACATGGTAAACACACTGTGACAGCTCTGGGAGACAGATGTCCAGGTCCTATGGCTTTCCCCTTATCAGGCTCAGTTTCTGAATGCCTGACAAGAATTCAGCTGTTAAGTAGAGCGGTGCTGTAGTCAGAGTGGCAATCAGCTCTGTCTTCCTCTTTGAGCAAGTCTAGCCTGCTTTATTTACTTCCTAAAGAAAGATTTCCGTGATGACTCACCACCCATGTCTTCTTAAAAATGCTCCCTTACATACTGTAGGACTTGCCTCCTAATGAGTAATGAGTGTTATTTTTTTTCCCCTGTAAATTTTTATATTCAAGCAATGCTAAAGTTGAAAGCAGACCTTAAGCATGGATACTTTGTTTCCGCTTACTTTAAAGCGTTTATCACTCCGAAAGGAAGATGATGGAAAAGCTAAATCTGGTAAGCCTGGGGATGTCAGGGAGCGGATCATCAAGAGAGCCGCTCTGGAGTTTGAGGATGGCATGTATGGTATCCTTTATAGCCTGAGCGCCGCCTGGGCCCCACCCAACCAACATACAGGCCTTGGTTTTCCACGTTGGACGGGCTGTTAGGCCTCTGAACAATGATTCTTGTCCAGTTCACAATAACTTTAAAAGTAGTCAAGCGTTAGGGGATGGGATGTATAATCTAGGCGTACTTTTTAAGTTTGTGATCTGCTTGCTTTCTTGCTGGCAACTAAAATACCCTTAGTAACTGCTGGGTTTACATTGCATTGCTGCAGTTTGGCATTTAGCTAGAAGTTTTGAGAAGGAGCTGTTATTAAATGGAGGCTTCAAATCTTAGCATCTATTTTCCTGGTATTCTGACATTTGCTCGCTCAAGGAGCCATAAAAAAATCCAACTTGTTGTTTTTAACAAACCTCTGCTTCCTTTGGTAAAGATGCTACGAACACACTCTTTTATCTGATATTCTGTAAAAGTACTCAATGAATGATTCAGAGTCTGTTCCTGATACCTTTCATCTCTGGCAAAAGTCACCAGAGTGGACATGAGTTAGTAGTACAGTTAGCGCCTGAAGTTTGAGTGCACTTAATAGCAAGATAGCAGCCGGGCAGTGGTGGCGCACGCCTTTAATCCCAGCGCTTGGGAGGCAGAGGCAGGTGGATTTCTGAGTTCGAGGCCAGCCTGGTCTACAGAGTGAGTTCCAGGACAGCCAGGGCTATACAGAGAAACCCTGTCTCAAAAAAACCAAAAAAAAAAAAAAAAAAAAAAAAAAAGCAAGATCGCTCGCCATTTCGCTAATTTTCAGTACACTAGAGAGTGACTTGTAATGCACAATGTGTAATGTGTAAAACAATACACATGGCGTATGACTAGACAAATACTTATGGACTTTTGACTCCAGCAAAGCTGTACTTACAGACCTAGGACAGACAGAACTGGAAACTGTTCATCTATGAGCTCCTGTTTCCCGTGAGTTGCAGTCATTTTTCCTGTCATTTTGACAGATAATTTTCTACTTCTCCCATCTTCACCTCTAAGCCTCTGTTTCTGTTGTACAGTGTGCACCTTGCTGTGATCAGAATTCACTGGGGGAAGACAGTATCATGCTAGCCATCATCATCCATTGTCTGCGTAGGCAAGGGAAGGAGCCAACCTGGCCTGAAGTGCCTCTCTCCCTCTTTCTCTCTCTCTCTCTCTCCTGATGATGTCTTGGGCATACTGCAGCCATCAAACCAGTCACAGTTTGGTCTAGTTAGAATTTTTTTCTTTAAACTTAAAAGTAATATTTTTTTTTTTTTTAATTTTAAACCATCTTTCTTCTTAGTGAAGGTTCTGTATAGTGGAAATAATTTTTAAACAAAGGCCAAACCATGCTTAGTAATGTCAGTTGTAAATATATACAAACCCAATTTGTTGCACACATTAATAAAAATAAAGTCTGACTTACATTATTACTAAACTGACCTTGGTTGTCTTCTGAAGCCATTTCTTTGATCTTTGTGATAAAGCTTAATAATGTTTGTGGGAAAATGGAGACTAATTAGAATTATTTTTGGAGAATTGTCCATGAGTGTGCAGTGCTTGGAGAATTTATTCAGTTATTATATTCATGACAATTCCCTGCAAAGAAGACTCAGAGTACTCTGCTTCTGCTGTGTTCTACCTTAACATCTTTCCTCCAGCTAACTTGGGTATAGGGATACCTCTTCTGGCCAGCAACTTCATCAGTCCCAACATGACTGTCCATCTTCAAAGTGAAAATGGAGTCTTGGGCTTGGTAAGTTGACAGTTAAACTTCTCTTTAATGATAGCTGCCGTTTACTTGTTATACTTTTCCAGTGTTTTATTGTTTCTCAATAAACTTTTGCTGTCACTCTGATAAATTATATATACAGAAGAATATAAATCCTGTATGGACAGCATGTGTGATGAGCACAGGTACATAGTAAATACTGATCGGTTGAGCCATCTCATGGCCATTTTCAGAGACATAAAAGTGTTGTGTGTCTAGATAGAAGCAGATTTCTATTGATGTCAAAGGCTGCTACTTTTGAGGAACCTCTGAGGTTGTCTAGAGAGGTCAGCTTTTCAATTTTGAAGACAGAGAAAAAGCTAAGTTTCTGTGAATTATCCACGTCGAATATTGAAATAGAAATGTGCAGAGACCTAAAACACGAGGTATAATTCAGTGTATTTATAAGATAGTTTTCAGCCCCACTTTTGGGAGTAATTAAAAATTTATAGCCAGTGTTCACTCATTCTTAACTCTTATATCTTTTCTTTTCCTCTTTCTCCCTTTCTGTTGGTATATGTTATGATATAAAAGTCCTTGGCTCCAGTCAAGTCATTCGAGTTACTTTATAGAAAGGAATATGAAATTAGCTCAAGTGTTGCAAAAAACATGTGTGTAGCATGTGAGGTCCTCGTTTTGATCTCCACATATACATATAGACATGTGTGCGTGTGCATGCATTCTTATATACACATATACAGTCATACACAACTATACATTTTAAATATCCTACTGAGAACTGAGCAAAGGGAACATAAGGAAGCCCATGTGTAGATACAACGAGAGGTAAAATTAGAATTCTAAATTCAGACCTCCAAAGTGTTGTGGACCAAAACAAAAGAACTGCTGTTGCAAGTCCGTGTAGCCAAAGAACACATGTGTAGGTGCTATTCACTGTCCACCTGGAAAGGGTTGCAGATAGATTTGACCTGTGACCCACAGGCTCTCTGTGGGCCAAGATAGTTAGCAATGCAATCCAACAAAGATCACAAACTTAAAACACAAAATTATTTTGTTATTGTTTTTTTATTATTAAAACATTTTCACACAACATGCATGTTTTCAAATAATTTAAAATTTTTATTGCAAATAGAGTTTTTATATGCTTTATGCAAATCACAACTTCCCCTCTCCCAAGTCTTCCTAGATCCTTCCAACCCCTCCACCCACACAAATCCACACTCATTTTTTTCTCATTAGGAAACAGAGAACTTGAAAACAAAGAAAAGCAATCAGGCAACTAAAAAAATAAAACAAAGAGGAAAACAAAAATACCCAAACCAGAATAGGATAAAATAAACAGGAAAAGAGAACAAAGAAAAAGCACAAGAAACACATACAGATGTACACACACACACACACACACACACACACACACACACACACACAGAGAGATACTAACTTTCTAGATCTTCAGGGAAGGTATTTAAACAGTTTTAGCATGTGACAGGGAGCAATGTGCTTCTGTCACTTACCGAATGTCTGCTCTGCTGTGTTTGACAGGGCCCATACCCACTAAAGGAAGAAGCTGATGCTGACCTTATCAATGCAGGTAAATTCACTTCAGTTTTTTTTTTTTTTTTTTTTAACCATTTTCTTTTGCTAGTTCTGTGCCAAATACCAGCAACAATTTGATCGGAGTTCTTTGTCTTTCTTGGAGAGAATTCATCATATTTACAACAAAGGAGGGACGTGACCCTTCTAATGTTTGAGGTCACTCTCATCCAATCTCAGCTGTGATAGAGGAGGAAGTGCAGGTGCCATTTTAATGGCAGAACCTCGTAAATAGAGAACACGCCCTTACATGGTTTTATTGAGATAAGTTCAGAGACAGGCAATTTACAAGCCTTTGGACAGTATAAAGGAAACTCAGAAATGATGAGGAATTCCTACTGTGAGTTATTCTTGAAGGGTAGTGGCAGGAAAGAGCCACCCAACAGAAAGTGTGGCATTGGGTTAAAAACAACCACCAAACTACAGTGACCTTGGTGGACCGAAGATATCCTCTGGGTCTCCTACTTAGGCCCTTATTGGCCACCCCCAAGTGGAAAAGTGTCAGGCTTCTGTGGATAGAGAAAGTGGAGTGAATGCACAGTACTAGGCTGGTGCACTGGGGTTCCGATTGTAGGCAGTATGTGCCGTTCTGTACTCGTTAGCACAAGAGGGTCCTCTGCAGAGGGCATTACTTAAGTCTGTACCAGGCCACTGAGTTCGTGCTGAGGATGTGAACTGAAGACAAATAGAGAATTTCTTTGACTCTTCTGGGACTCTAGCACTGTCTTCTCTGCTCATGTAGTCACATGCTTTGCCTTTTATTATCAGCCTGTTACTTGACAGGGACATGAAGTATATTAGCAACCTAGAGAATGAGCAGGTCAGGCCTTTGGCAGCTGTCACGATGCATGAGGTAACATTGCTTTTCCGTTGGCCTTCGGCTCATCCTTGAAATGGAGCTGCTCTTAAGAAGTTAATTTCTGTCCTAGGAGGATTTTCAGTGCCTTCTTTGTTAATTCTGCCCCCACAGAAGTATTGTTCTTACTTTGCACTCAGAAATAGTATGTGTAACTCTCAGAAGTAATGTGAGCTGAACACAAAGGCCAGCTGTCAAACTGATGTCTGATGCTCGGGATTTTGGGGAGTTATGCACAATTTGGGTTGAGTATCTGAATTAGCTAACACGACTCAACTCTGAAAGGCCCAGTGTGATAATTTGATGACATTTAACCAACGCTGTACTTGAATTGTACCGATCCCTTTAGCAGGAGCTCACTGATCCGTGAAAATATTTGCTGCTTGCTTTGACTAATTTATTATGTTAGTTGGTTATTTGCAAAAACGAATAACTCCATTTCTAAAGCCTTCGGCTTTGCTGTTGTAAAATCTGTTTTCTTTTCAGTCACTTTGTTGAACTGGAGGGCCTCCTGCATTATAAAGTTTCTAAGTAGCTCCGTCCCAAGGGAGCTACCAGTTTTCCAGTTCTGAAATACCACTGTAATCCTAAAGTGCCCAAGATAAACTCATCAGAGTCTGGGCTCCCAGTGTCTTGTTCCTGCTCCGTGGCTCTGTCAGACACTGGGTTCCACCTGCGGAAAAGGCAGCTTTAGAGAGGCGCAGACGGCAGCCAGTAGGTAACCTACAGTAACTGTGAAGTTTCTGATGATTCCCATGCTTCTGCTCTTCTTTCTTCAGCTATGAGCCCTGCATGCTTCCCTATGGGTGCTGTTGTCTTCTAATACACAAGTCATGCTCTTAACGACATACCATTCACGGAAACAATCATATTGTACATCTTGTGGCCTGTGTAAGCCCTGCTGTGTAATTTCTACACTGGCCATTTTCAAAAGGCTCTTGGAGACATTTGACACCCTCTGGGAATATCTTTTGACTGTTACATCTGGGAGCCAGCACTACTGGCGTCTAGCAGGTAGAGAGAGGCCAAGGACACTAGCAAACATCCTGTAACAACTAGAATAGCCTCTCCAAAGTTCACCCTGCTTTTGAGGGCTCTGCCATGTGTGGAGCATCTCAGTCCTGCATACTAAAGTACAGGCCACTCCACACTGAGTGTCTATTGGGCGCTCTCTGCGTAGGATCACTTTTATTCCTGTAGCCTTTGCACTCACTTTGTGCTTTCTAGTCTTCCCTTCATTTTTATCCCCATCTCTGTGCTCATCATTGACCATCAGAATATCTTATAGCAACCCCTCACATGTGGCTCGTTTCGCCTCCTCCCATCCTTCCACAGGACAAGAGTGTTCTTCCCCTGCTATCGCTGTCTTTCTCCTAAGCAACCATCATTTTACCTTGTAACTCTCTCTCTCTCTCTCTCTCTCTCTCTCTCTCTCTCTCTCTCTCTCTCTCTCTCTCTCTCTCTCTGCTGTACTATGAGCTTCTTTTCCCCCTTAGGGTAGTAGTTCTTCAAATCTCAGTATCCACAGTGACAGCATGACCCACAACTGTTAGATCTCAGCCCCTGCTACCCACGTACTGAAGTAGAAACTGGGCGAGTTGAAGGAGGGGGTCAGTCTGTGTATGCAGAGGCCCTCCATGGGAGTCTGACGGGTATTCGTGTTTAAGAACCGATCATTGAGTTTTGTTTGCAGCTTTCCTCGGTGCTCAAAATAGTTATTCACTCTGCACTATTGACTTGTGAACCAAAGGACTAGGTGAGGATAGAGTGAACGGACTCTCCCGACAAAGCTGTGTGAAAAGACTTAGATGTGCACACGGAAACGGGTTGTTTGTCGATAGTTCTGTATGTGTATTAGTGCATTCTGTTGCTCTCTCACCCTGTGATCCACATCCACTGCTCTCACTCCCCCAGACTCAGGACTTTCAATTTTGTTGCATGATCTGTTTAATTAAATCAGGGTCATGTGTGCAACCATCAGATTGGAAGTATCCATTGGAGCCTGGTGGAGTGAGCAGTGAATACACAGCTGAAGGCAGTGACTCCCTCTCTCCCTGGATCGATCAGTAGCAGATAGTTACGTAATGAGCTTTGGGCTTTGTGACCCCCTCCCCATTCATACGTGACCATGCTTATCAGTATAGGAACTGAGCAGTTGCTGCAAGTTCATGGTTATAATGGCTGTGTCTTATCTATAGGCTATTTCTTTTTGCAGCCCTCTTTCCTGTCTTCCTGCTTTTACATTTTTCCTGCTCCCTGCTCTGCAGTGTTCCCAGTGCCTTAGAAGGAAGGCTGTATACATCACCTTACTCTCTTTCAGATTCACGACCTTGTTTTCTTTAATTGTGTATGTGTGTGTGTGTGTGTGTGTGTGTGTGTGTATTCCTGAGTTTATAAATACAACCTGTTTTGTCTGAATAATGCTGCTGATATGTATGTTTTCAGGGCTGACCTTTGGATTGGCTAACCTGTTGGCATGCTTACAGCAATTATCAATGAATAAAAGTCAAGCTAGTGAAGTGGCTCATGGGCAGAGATGCTTAGGTACAGGCCTGACCAGAGTTTAATCCCTGGGTCCCACAGGGAGGCAAGAGAGAAATGAGTCCTGAGAATCATACTCTGAACACACACACACACACACACACACACACACACACACCACATACACATTCTCAAAACCAAATAACATCAATCAAAATGTGTGTGAGTAGCTACTTTAAAAAAAATATAACCATGCTTTAGAAGACACACAAACACACATATACTCAAAATAAACAGTATAAATAAAAGAAGTTAAGTTTGTTTCAGAAGAGAGTAATTTATGAGACTGCCTTGGAAGGGGCCTGGGTCCCTTCCCATGAGAGTTGTTCTCAGGGCTTTTAAATACGATTATGCTTTGTACAGCTTTTAGCAAGCCAGAACTCTCCTCATTCATCTCAGGATTTCCTACAAAGTGCTAATAATTCTAATACTACTACTAATAACCATTGTGAACACTCTCCCCCATGTATCATCAGTGGAAAATGCTTTTTGGGCACCATTGTGGTTTAGTCCTCAGAAAACAAAGACTTGGTGTGGAATGTTTATGTCTCTTTCATGCCCTCTAGAGTTTTCCTCCATGACTCTCCACCTCACACAACTGACAAGGATCTGATTGTGACAGATGGGGAAGTTGTGTTCGGATGGGATGAGGTCTGGCTGTTTTGTGCATGTCCTGAAGATTAGGGCTCATGCAAGTTGGCTGGGAGCCTGACTTCGTAAAGCGTCTGTTGGTCCTGCAGTTATCCCTGGAGGGACGGCAGCTCTGCCTCTTTGTCTAAGTGGTTTGCAGAGGGCAGTAACAGTGATACTTCTGACAGTTGATCTTGGGAGGCTACTGCTCTGTGCCAGGCTCTGAACGAGAACTTCACATGCATTATCTCACTTAATCCTCTAACTCCTGTGTGCTGTCTAAAAGCCACTTCTAACCACGTCAGAAAAGTGTTCCCAAAGCGTTTCAGTTTTATGGTACTTTGGAGGAGGAGAAAATGTCTCCATTATTTAGAATCAAACTCCCCCGGGCAATAAATATTTCAGCATGATATAAATAGGCTTACTTTATTCCCATACTGGAGCTGAAGTGGGGGATATTGACAAAAGCATTAGCTTTCAGCAGTCCTTGAGAAGTAGACAGTGTGGCTGTGGTACACAGCTAGGGATGGCCAGACCTCTTCTGGTCCTGATGCATCTGTGAGCTTTTCCTGTATTCTGACCTCAGCGATGCAGCCTTTCTTCCTCTTCTTGACTACCTTACTTCATCGGAGGAGAGGATGGAATGTTCTGAGACAGCTGACTTTCTTCAGTCAGATGACATTTAAGCACTTTACCAGTGGAGACCATATGATGTTCTGAAACCCTGGAGCAAAGAGAAACTGGATCACACAAGATGGGCAACTTGGGTCTTCTGACCAAGGCACTGGTAGTGTAGCTAGTGTGCTAACTGCATAAACAAGGCCTGTAATCCTAGCTAGCCTGGTATTTGCTATATAGATTTTAGTGGTCCTTCTGCCTCAGCCTCCTGAGTGCTGGGATACAGGCATGGGCTGCCACACCCAGCCAAATGGGAAGTGGTTTTTTTTTTTTTTTTTCCAAGTTCTGAACTTTTATACCAATGTGTAATTTTTAGAAGTCTTTGCAAGAAAGTCTCTAGGACATTAGTATTAAATGTGTTCATAGGTATTCTCTGATTTCATGGAAGTAGGTGATTGGAAAGAAACTCACAGCTCATAGGAGCTAGAGAAAAAACATGGATGTGTGTATGTACGGGAACATAAGGAGGGAGGGTCAGGCTTAATGATAATAAGGAGTTAGGGAGGTCCTTTCTATCTTGTTCACATATTTTAATTTTAGATTTTCTCTCCAGAATTATTACGGTATAGTTGGCATCTTAGTTAGGGTTACTATTGATGTGATAAAATATGACCAACGCAACTTGGGGAGGAAAGGGTTTATTTATTTGACTTATACTTCTGTATCACTGTTCATCATCAAAGGAGGTCAGGACAGGAACTCAAGCAGGCCAGGAACCTGGAGGCAGGAGCTGATGCAGAGGCCATGGAGGATGCTGCTTATTTGTTCCCCACGGTTTGCTCAGCACCACCAGCTCAGGGATGGCACCACCCACAATGGGCTGAGCCCTCCCCATCTGTCACTGATAAAAACATGCCCTACAGGCTTGTGTACAGTCAGATCTTATGGAGGGAGGCATTTTCTCGATTAAGGCTTCCTCCTTTCCAGTGATTCTAGCTTGTGCCAAGTTGACTCAGAGCTAGCCAGCACGGATGGCAAGTTAAAGTAAGCATATATTCAATGTTTACCATTTGGTGTGTTGATCTGAGACGAGTCTACGTAGTGAAATGACTGACATAATCGAGTTAATGACCATTCATTCATTGCCCCACAGCTGCCGTCTGAGGCCTCCTTTTGGAATCTATTTCAAATGTGCAGTTTAGTACTGGTTCCTGTAGCCACCGTGTTGCATGTTAGGTCCTCGGCGAGCTTTAGTCATTAACTGCAAGTTGCCATTGTCTAAAGCCGCAACGCTGAAGGGCATCGTATAGATCCCAGAGGGTGCTTTGCCGGTAGAGAATTTTCAAGCAATAGTCCCATATAAAATGCTGGTTCTTATCACTTTTCAGGGACAGGGCTAAACAGTGTCAGTGGTAAAATACACCTCTTCTCAGGGTGGCCAGTTGCTACCTCACAAGCAAATGCATTTTGGTTGCATCGTAGAGTCTTTCAGAAGCAGACACAGTACAGACCTCTTTGCCCATCGTCATAATCTCAGAGATGTAATAGTTCCTTCCCATCTTCCCTTCTTTCTTTTGTGTGTGCCTTTAGGAAAGGAAACAGTTACTGTTCTCCCAGGAGCCTCTTTCTTCTCCAGCGATGAATCATTCGCCATGATTAGAGGGTAAGTAATAACGGAGCTCCTCATATTCACGTGGGGTGGAGTGGGCTGACTCATCCCCTGAGCCTGTGAGCAAGACTCTGAGGCACAGTCCCGTTTCCCACAGTCCCATTAAACGACCACGGTTTGTTCAGCTGCAGAAAAGCTGCGAAATGATTCCCACTGAGGTTTGGGCATGGAAATCTCCACCCCACTACTTTGAAAAGACCCCCTGCATGGAGTTTGCATCTTTGTGCCAGCTTGATTGAAATAGCATTATAAGGTATTCCTAACAGTTGCTTCAAACTGTGGGCTCACATCGCAGCTACTGTTTTGTCTTTGAAACAAGTTACACTCCCCCACTAAAGGAAACCGACTTCACTGTGCACACCTGTGTTTAGTTTGTTTCTGGAGATGATATAGGCTATAATTTTTTTTTAAGAACTCTTAATGGTTATTTCTTTGTACCAGCTAAGAGCTGATCTATTTAGAAATCAATTGTAGGGAGTGGGAAAACAGATGCACTTCAGGCCATAAGATTATTTTAATGGCTGATGCTTTAAAAGCAAAGGAGATGTATGGCTTGTGAAGTTTGCTTTATGCTTCTTGTTTCTTTCCCAGGGGACATGTCAATCTAACAATGTTAGGAGCCATGCAGGTTTCTAAATATGGCGACCTGGCCAACTGGATGATACCTGTAAGTAGACGTTTTTTCCTTCTTCTGAATTATGTTGGGTCAGAATACTTTCACATTCAGAAAGACTCTCCAATTGCTGTGAGCATATAACACAATCATCAAAAATGAATAAATACATTCTTTTCTTGGACTCAATTTTGTTGAGACAAGGTCTTAATCTGTAGTCCAGGCTGGCCCTGAATTCATACTTTGTCCTCGGCTTCCTAAGGCTGGGACCACAGATATGAGCCACCATACTTTGCCCAAGGATACTTCAGCAGTCCCAAAAAGTACTCGGGGCTTACTGTGTCTTTGGGGCTAGTGACCAGAAATGTCACAGGGGCTTTTCCTTAGAGGAGCAGAAGATTGAGAAAATGGATCGGTTATAATCTCATGAATATTAGAGCTGACAAACATGTATGACAAGCAAAATTTATAGCTAGAAAGAATGAGGATTGTTAATTTCAAATTCTGTTGATAGTATTTTAATTCTAGTTTTCTTATTTATAGTGATTAAGCATCCTTTCTTGATCGGTTGTATGACTTCTCAGTCACATGGTCTTCTGCTAGGGAATTTAAGACCTGTGGTGGTTCAAGGCCGCTTGCAGAAGGCAGCAGGTTTCCATTGAGTGGTGCAGATCAAGGAGGAAGTCTCGGAGTTAGCTTTGGAAAACGACTTACAGGATTTCTTCCCTTTGATTTTGGGCATGCAAAGGCTGTTCCTGTGAGATTACATGGAGGAGGGGCAGCAGTGGACATGTGTTCCTGGAGGTGGAGCACACTGTGCTGCTGGCTCAGGGGTGTGTGTGTTTAAGGTTTTCTATGTGTTTATCTGTAGCACTAGCTAAATGGACTTTTGTTGAGTAACTAATATTGGTGCTCTATGATAGTTTATTTTGAAATCTCTTAGTTTTATTTCAAAGAAATTCTTGAACATGCTGGATTTACATAATTGATAGCTATGTTATAAATTGTGTTACATTGGCCTTGTTGATCTACTACTACCTGAAATATTAAAATCTAAGTAATTAAAGCTCTGTATTTCAAATTTAATGCATATTGGAGTCATCTCAAAGGTTAAAAAGTATCAAGGCTTGGGTTGGAGGGATGGCTCTAGGGTTAAGGGCACTTGCTGCTCCTCCAGAGGACCTGAGATTGATTCCTGTCACCCAGGTAAGGTGGATCAGAACCAACTGTAACTCTACCTCCAGGGGGTCTATCACCCTCTTCACAGGCATATACACACATGAGACATGCACGCATATGGACATTCACATAAATAAAAATAAAATCTTAAAAAACTGAGGCCAACTTTGCTTCTAGCCAAGCCTTTCAGTTTGATTATTGTCTGACATAGCCTGGGGATTGTGTGGTGTATAGCAACCTGAGTGATTCCAGCCTGTGACTAAGTCAGGAAATGTGCACATTAGATAATTATCACCCATTCATTCATCATTAAAATTGGGGGAGGGGGAATTACCATGAGTCTGTCTATAGTAACAGTTCTTAGAAGTCTGTGGATTCTCTTGCTACCTGAGTTGTGCCAAGTCAGGTGTGGGTATAGTGATGATAGCTTTTGGAGAGTCTGCAGGAATTGTTCCAATTGTTAACCAGTGTATCACAGTGACAAGTAACAGAGTGTGTTTTAGGATAGGAAACCAGGATGTATTCCTACCTGCAAATTTCATAAAATGCCAAGGTGGGTAGGAGAAGGGACTTAGAAAAGGAAGCCTTGGGTTCTTTCACTGACAATATCAGTTTCAGTAGTCTAAAAAGTAGGTATCAGACTACTTGATACTTTAAACTTTTTGCATTAAAGCATTTTCATTTTGATATTGAGATGGGAGTTTGAGACTAGAGTGTGATTCTCCTAACATTAGTAGTTGAGAAAAAGGACCCCGTGGTGAGATAAATCCTAGTTGAAATCTGCTGTCATTTTTCAGCAGTATAACTTGATCAGCTGCCTGCTTTGGGTTTTCTGTAAAATAGGAATGACGTAATGATAACCCACTTTACAGACCTCTATGAAGGAACAGGGAAATACAGAGTAAATGTCACAGCGCCTGACTCACAGTACGTGGCAAGTGAATGGGCTGTTATTTTAATAAGCTAAGAAGATGACCTGGGTAGAAGAGTTGGAATCCTGGCAGGGAAGAAATAAGAGCATTGGCCCCAGTAAGGAGGAGCAGCGATCTTCATGTTTCTCTGTTTATCCACACCGTGGCTTGAAAGTCTGGCATGCACAAGGCTTCTGGGTGGAGCCTGTTCAGCAGGAGCCTCCCTTTGGAGAACTTGGGCATCATCAGTAAACAGAGTCGTGACATGTGCTGTTTGTCTTTAGTATGCTTTAACATGCAAGTTTTTACTGCCGATTATACATTGCCATTTTAAAAAATTCCAATGTATATCCTTTTTTAAAATGCCTTCCTAAGGTTTCAATGAATGATTAAAGCACCAGTATGTGTTGCTCTATCATTTTCTTCATATAATTTTGGAACTCACAAGTTCCAAAGGAATGGGCCTGTTAGAATGGTGCTGGGGAATGCTGGATCATTGTGAAATGACATTTGGTGAGCTGGAAAGGTGAGCGTGCAAAGTCTTCCTTGATCTGGTCAAGCATTTTTGGTCATGGAAGTTGGCAGCATCATTTGTCGTTGACTTTTTTTTTTTTAAACTGGCAACCATTCTTGACCTCTTTGCACGTGATGCACAGTATGTATTGTTATCCTCTGTGAGTCACAGTGGTAAAGACCAGACGGTTTTCTTTTGAGGTCAGTTTGCCCTCTGGCTCCACCCCTTACAAACGATAGGATCTGGAACATATGTTTTTATTAGCAGTGAGCGATGGGAAGGAAATTTAGAAAGCACTAATGCCCTCCATGAACTGGATCTCATGTCCATCTTCTTCAATGCTGTGCTGCAAAATATGAAAGAGAGGTTACATGCCTAAAACTGAACAGACTCGAGCAAGACATTACCACAGGAACCAGTAGAACCTGCTCAGCCTAGGTTCTTATCCACAGGCCGGACTTCAAATGCCTTCAGATACTTCTTGCTTTTGTTGCTCTGAGATAAGATGTATTTGGCCCTCCTTGTGTAGTTTTAGGAAGCCATCTGTTGCTTTTTGTCTCAGGGATTTAGGTTGATTTATAAAGTATAGATACATTTTTATTACAAAGTCTGACAGTCAAGACACTGAGAAGTTGAGCTTTATTACATCATTTTTCATTGACTTTTATCCTTTCCCTGTGCGTAATAATTGTTTCATTGGCTGCATGGGTCTGAGCACTCAGCACCAAGGCACTGGTATCCATCATTACTGTGTCAGAGTATAATGAACACTGAGGCTTTAAGACAAGAAAATGGTGCAGATGCTGTTTGTCTCCTCCTTTAATATCCTCTTGGTATGCAGTGTCGCTCTCGAGTACACAGATTTTTTAACAGCTCTGCTCAGGGTATCCAAATAGGGAAAATTTGACAACAGCAGTTCTCTCCTTCCCATCCCCTGATCAGCATGGTGATGGTGAAACCCCAGACGAGCTAAGAAAATGTGGAAGGATGTGCAGCTGACAGAATCTACATTTGGGTCTGCTCTGGTGCCTTCCTGATGCCTATTTTTGGAAAACAGCTGGAATAGATTATTGACTTATAAAGGGACACAGATGTGGACGATCATCTAGGAGAGCGGGTTGTTGAAAGCATAAAATAGCTGCCCAGAGAGTAGAGCTGTGTAGTACGTGTGTTACCAGACACAGAGGCCCTCGAAGTGCACATGGAGATGTGTGGCATGGACATTCCTAAGGCGGAGGAGACGTGCACATTTTGATGCTTGCTTTCCTCTCATATTTTTCAGTCTTTGTGCATTTGAGAAGCATAGACTGAAATATACACATATACACATATGTATACATATTCATATACATATTCACACACGTGTGTGTGTGTCTGTGTCTGTGCACTTTCTGACTTTCTGTGCCAATTAGAAACTTGATGCTCTCATAATTCACACAGCATAGGAATGTAGTGCCCCAAGGCTTTCTTCCTTGATTATACTTTCCTTTCTGAGGTAGGGGCTGTCACTGAAGCCAAAGCTTCTCATTCCCATTGGTCTAGCTAGCCAGTGTGCCTTGGGTATCCCCATGGCTGGGATTACAGACAGCCTCTTACACTCACATGGCTGGAAGTGGGTGCTGAAGGTCTGAACACTGTTCCTTCCCATTGTGTGATCAGTACTTTATCCACTAAACCATTGTACAAGCACTGTAAGTTATTTATTACATACAGCTCTTTACTTGGGGACCATGCTTGTTTATACAAAAATAATTTTATCTGTGTGTGTGTGTGTCTGGAAAATATGTTTTTTTTTAAAGTTCCTTCCTTAAATTCAATAGAAACCCCTTTTAAGAATTTGATTGAATACTTTGTGTGTCTTCTAGTGTTAGAAGACAGGCTCCTTTTCATAGAGGGAAGTCTGTTCTTCCTCTTTCTTTTTGCCCTCCTTCATCTCTCTCACTTTCACCCTCCCTCTTCACCCCTCTCTCTCTTTTTTAATGTAGAGAAACAAAGCAGTGAACGTGATGTTTGCAATAATATGATTTGCTAATGATGCATTCCCATGACTGAAACAGCCCCTTCTCATTAAGCAGCCTGCTTAAAAGGAGAAAAGCATCGGAAATGATAAACGAGACCTCCCAGACACTCATTATTAGTAATATGACGACTAATGGTTCTGCCGGGATGACTTAGCAGGGAGCAAAACCACAGGGCTGATGGCAGTGTGACCCTGCAGCTACAGGCTAATGATTCTTGGGTGCTGAAGTTTATTAAATCACTGAATTTGACATTCCCACTTGGTGAAATTGTCACTTCCTACTTTACTCTTTTGGTGTAGAGACCATCTTGACCAACACTTTATAGTTTTAGAAAGTAGTATTTATAACCTGAAAACATCTAGTTAAAAAATTTCCACACTTGTCTCTGAAATATTCCTTTCAGAGTTTCTCAATATAAGGATTGTTGTATAGATCACAATCCTGTTATTCCACCTGCCAGTAAGGAATTAAGGAATTGATTCTCTAATGTCCAGTTACAGAGGGACAGAAAGATGTATAGAATGCAGAGAATTGAAGTGACTGAACCTATGTTGCAAAACTGGTTCTTATCTACTTGACTGTGTGGGCTCATTGTTCAGCCTTGGAGTCTGATGTTAATGTTGATGCTGATACTCTTAGCATTACAGGAGGATGCATCCAATGTGTTCTCCCAATGCACAGAACCCTCCATCTTCTTTGAAGCACATTGAAAAGTATCTATCTCTGAAGTCACTGAACCTTCTAGTCCCGAACTCTTTATTTTTAACATGTGATGGAGAGAAGAACATTTGCTGAGTAGATTTCATTGGCGCATTTAAAAAATTGCTTATTTGTAGTTTCTGAGTGTTGTCCTGAATGTTGTATGTGTTCCTTGTATGTGTCTGATGCTGGCAGAGGATAGAAGAGAGCATCAGATGCCCTGGAACTGGAGTTATATGGAGTTGTTAGTAGTCACGTGGGTGCTGGAAATCAAGCCTGGATCCACTGAAGAGCAAGCAGTGCTCTAACCACTGATCTATCTCTCTGGGCCTGGAGCATTTCCCTCTGTGTATTATGCATTGTATTAGCAGTGCAGAGGGAGTTGTGAGCAACACCAATAGGGTCTTTCACCTTACAGAGTACTGTTTCTAGGATGAAGACAGTAAATGAGGAGGAAGAAAAGGGAGAGTTCTGTTGACATGTTCCAGAGCACTAAGCACTACATGTGTTCACTAGGAACGGTTTTGTCATAGTCTCCTTGGCCAGAAGCGTGGTACTATCTGTCACTTACACAAGATTACCCAGGTCTGCTCAGCCTATTCATGTCTCATTTTATTTTCATTACACTTATGTTTTATTTCATTACATTATCTTACAGATCTTTGCCAATATTCTGAGCTAAATATTGCATTTAAGTTTCCAAGTAGCTTGATAATACACAAGAAAACTGCTTACTATTGATCTTATGCTTCACTAAATTCTTATAGCTGCCATATTTTTGTATTAGTCTACTTAGTTATCTTCAAATAGGATTCTTCTCATGCAGTTAGTTACCTTGTCTTTATTTAATATAACATCTACAATATTGTGAGTGATTAATAATAAATAAAGATTTTACTTTAATGGAACAATTCAGACTTTTAAATTGTAGTATACTTGAGGTTTTCCTTTTAATTTTTTTTTAAAAATTAATTTCTAAGAATTTGTTCTTTTCCTGAACTCAGGACCTCTGGAAGAGCAGTCAGTGCTCTTAACCACTGAGCCATCTCTTCAGCCTCTGTGTTTGGAATATTTTAACAGTCCTTCAGCTACAGAGAACAATTAATGAATAGGATCAAGTATATACTAGATTATCCAAATAGAGCTATGTGAACACCGATTTTAAAATATGGTTTTGGTGGATATACCTGATTCCTATCTTTGTTGCAGTTGCACATGCATTAAGCAGAAACTTTGGCTCCAGACAATCAGTGTTTGACATGGTTTAACTTTCCATTTTCTGTTTATTTTATTGCAATGTAGAACATTTCAAAATAACCAGAAACTGAAAAGTTAATCTATAAATGAGCAGAAGTAGCTACCTTAAAATTTTTTTGTCTTCTTTTCCCCCCACACTATATGAGAAGTGCATCCTGGCACCCACAGGTTTTCATCGGCTAACATGTTTCCACCCTGAACAGAGCTGTTGCTCACAGGTATTGTTTTGGAGGAAATTTAATTTTCCCAAGTCACAGCTTTCAGGTTGGTGCAAGCTGCATGGTTTGTTTATAAGGACATAGGAAAGTTTTATAATTTGCATCCTGAAGAATCTAACTTTATTTTTAGAAACTGTCCAAGCTGAAGCTATGTAAGACATTTCCAGCCTTACTGTCTGCCTCTTAACTAAATGAATTAACACCATCCAACAGATTAGAAACACTAAGAAAGAAAAATAATGCAATAAGTCCAACTTAATGGCTTCTTTAAAATAGGAAGCATCTCGTCTTCTGTGGGGATTGAGTTACTTCTCTCTGGAGGTGGAAGGGATTTCATCCCATACCCTTCTCTCTGACTTGTTTTATAACCTTAGGTAACTTATTAACTTTCCTATATGTTTTCTTTATCAATAAAAGAATATAAGCATTCCAAGTATTATTTATTGTTTTCTTTTATTTTTTGTGATTATAATTACAACATTTCCTTCTAATAGGGAATTACCTTTGTAAAATGAAGATTACTGAATGATGTACAATATGAACAAAATAAATCATAACAGTAAAAATAAATTAGGATACAAAGAGAGAAACAGTCTATTTTTCATTGTACAGCAGTTACACTCATATATTTTTTAAAATGCTGATAATAGTGTAGTTTATTTTAGAAGGTCTTGATTATGGTTTGGTTTCCAAAAGCTTTTTCAGATTTTAAGCTGCCTAGCATTGGGACAAGCTGGTCAAAAGGACAATGATTTGGATGGCAAAATTTCCTACAAAGATGGAAAGAAAAAATCGAAACCCAGAGCTCATATATGTAGTTCTCGGAATCATCAGTGAATGCGGGCAGCCACTCTATTGT
Organism: Arvicanthis niloticus; assembly: GCF_011762505.2. Lineage (NCBI taxonomy): Eukaryota > Metazoa > Chordata > Mammalia > Rodentia > Muridae > Arvicanthis > Arvicanthis niloticus. The sequence goes on along the minus strand of NC_047676.1, from coordinate 32,808,606 downwards.
TAAATGTTAGCTTCTGCCAAGCAATAAAGTCTAGCTATTGCCAGAGAACAGATCTGATCTTAGTCGAAAGCATAGATTAACTGTCACAAATGTGCTTGTTCTTAAGAGTCAGCTTTTCTAAAGCCATCAGCAGAGTCATCAGGAGAGCCTCCTAGAGGGGAAACTTAAGCCCCAAATTCCTGTTTTGTTTTCCATTTGGTGGGAAAACAAACAGAACCCCAGGAACACACAATGTGTGACATTTTAGTTTTTAAGAAAATTTTATGCAATTCCTCCCCATTCCCCCTTCTCAAATGAGAAGGGAAGCTTCCTCCCCCACCCCCCACCCCAAGTTTATACAGATCCTCTTCCACTGAGGCCAGAAAAGGCAGTCCATTTAGGGGGCACAGGATAACAGACTCAGCAACAGACAGGCGGACAGGTTAACAGACTCAGCAATAGCCCTTGCTCCAGTTGTTTGTGGGACCCGCATGAAGACTACGCTGCTCATCCACTACATATGTGTAGAGGGACTAGGTCCAGCCTGTGCTCTCTCTTTGATTGGTGATTCAGTTTCTGGGAGCTTGGAAGGGTCCAGGACTTGTGTGAGGAGTACTGGGAAAAGAGGAAGGAAGGGCTGATGTTGGGTTGTAAAGGGAATAAATAAATAATATGAAGGGAAGACCTAAATAAATGGCTTAGTGGGTTAAAAAAAAAAGTGGAGCTCACAGCTTAGCTGCTCACTTAAAGCAGAACAGTAAGGCATAACTTGCTAGAACTTTTAAGCATTTCTCGGCTCAAAGACCCGGGTTTCAGTCTGTCTTCGTAGAGTGTTGATAACGCCAAGAATAGTGACCATAGCTTTATCATAGTAACTTAAGTACTTGGCTCTCAGCAGATACTCATTTACATTAGATAGGGGAAAAAAAAGTTGTATAAAAAGGGATATAATGCTCAAGAAAAATATATACTTGCGTATAACCAAAAAAGACATTTTTAAAAATTATGATAATTCTAGATTTACAGAAGATCATAGTCTAGAGTTTGCTCTTATTACAATCAGATGCTACCATGGCTTCTGCTGTGTTTGTCAGCACTGAGAAGCACACATTGATACATTTCTGTTATAGAGATATGGTCTATGTGTAAACGTCATGTCTCCCCGTGCCCCCATTAGTTTCCTCTTTCTGTTTAAGATCCAATTCAGGGTGCTATGTTGTATTTTATTTTTATTTAATTTTAAGTAGACTAATGCGGTAGAATGTTCATTGGTTATCTTGTAGTGAGTGTTCTTTGGTCCATGGCAGTTTCTGTCATTTCTCATTTCATAACTTTTCCTGTCTTGAGAAATACTGACCCAGGTGTACTGTAGAAATGACCCCAGAAAGAGTTTGTCTGATATTTGTATTATACCTTATCTCATATTAGAGTAGAATCATAGTCATCAAAGGAAGCGGTGGACTAGTGGAAGGTTGGCTAATTAGAGCTAAAGTACAGTTACATTGGAGTGAGAAAAATCTTAAGTTATTCACAGAACTGTGTCTCTATATAGCAATATTGCACTATACTCACGAAGGGAGGCAGGATTTTGAAAGCTTTTGTCCTAAAACAAAAAAAGAAGATGAATGTTTGAGAAGACAGACATGCTTACATGGATTTAGACATATGATATGGGCATGATTTTAAACATCATGTTACTCCATTGATATAAACAACTTGATAGTGTTTAGTTTTGTTTGGTGGCAGAGTCTTACTACATAGCTCTATTTTGTCTGGAACTCATTTTGTGGATGAGGCTGACATGAAACTTGCAGTCAACCCCCGCCCATCTTTTAACTTCTGGGATTAGAGGCGTGGGCCACCTGCCCAATTAAAAATAAGTACAGCTGACAAAAGACAGAATACTGGATAGGTAGAAGCCAGTGGCATTGCATGGCGCACTGTAGTCGTTGATTCTTGGTTTTCCAGGGTTGCTCACTATTAAATACAATTTTCTCCCTTTCCTGCTTTAGTCTCTAAAAGCAGTTCAGTGCACCTAGCCCCATTCTAGGGTCAAAGGAGAGTAAGTGCTACCTTTTGAGGGGAAGGAATAATCATAAGAAAAACATATATAGACTCTCTAAATCATTTGGAATTTCCTGGTAGGAACATCGCCTATTGATGGCAAGTCCCTTCTATCTGTACCCAAGGTTAGGCTGGTTAGATATCACAGTGTTTCCAGAGAAGGAGTCATGATTAGGTAGACATCGCTTAAATAGAACCGTCCCTCAAGAGGGAAGACTAGGGCTGGGTATCAATAGCCAATGACTAGGGTATCAATACCAATAATTTACTCAATTACACCTACATAGTGAGACTTACACAAAAGTCCTAGAGAGTGAGGTCTGAGACAGAGATATAGAATACAGCCATGAAGGAGATATACCTGGCACAGAGTCTCTGTATTCCATGTGCCACGGCAAGCTCTGGACATCCCTTTCATTTGGCCAGTCTTTGGGTATATCCTTGATAACAAACAGCGGTAAGTCAGATGCTTCCCAGGATTCATTGTCCTGCTCTAGTCAGTTACTAAACCTGGCATGGGGTTGTTGGAGCTGCTGATGCCATAGGTGGGGCATCAGAAATGTTGGGAGCTACTATTTGGGATAATTGTCCTTTGAGGAATGAGGTCATCCTTGTGGAGCTAAGTCTTTTCCCTGTGAGTCTACACTGACACAAGGTGTTTAAAGTCAGAAGTGTATTGAATTGGTGAGCACAGGGTGGCTTGTGGTAAAATACTGTGGTACTTATGTTCTTGCTTTCTGTGCTCTAAGTAACCTCACCTCACCGGGAGCTCTTTCCGTTTGGCTTGCACTTGGATCCCTTTGGTATCCTCGTAGTTTTTTTCATTTTCCACTGAGTGCTTCCTCATGTTCTGGTACTACACAAGATTCTCATCTCATTGAACAGTCATTATTCCTTCAAGTGGTCTGGTCTCTTGTATTGAAAGAGTAGCATTTAGAAACTAAGATGTGTATACTGCTGCCGGATCCAGGTTTTCACTGCTTGTAGGCCTTCAGTTCACAGACCTGTGTGAATCCCTCAGCCTCGTGAGAAGGGTTTTGAAGGATAAAAACAACATCCCACTTTCAGCCTAGTCACTGAGGGGGAATGCCTGTGCCTCTAATTTCCCAAAGCAAATCCTTTGAACCAGTCTTGGCATTTGAAAAGATCTTTATTTCTACTTCCTTCTGCCTGCTGTGAAGAAGAGCCAGTTTTAGTTTATAGCAGCACTTTTGGTTCCAGATGCAGAACATGGATGTTTGATTTCCAAGAGTGGCTATTGCTTGTGCTGTCAGGACCTCTTGCCCTTCCCACATCAACTCAGGACTTTGATATTCTTAATATTCTAACAAAAGAAGGGTCATGGTTATGACCATGACCGTAAGCACTACTCTTCTGCTCTGGAGTTCTGGAAGCTCCAACCTCACACACTGTGAGCCTATGCAGTGGTACTCAGGCCGATGGCTCCGTGAGTATCAGAAATGGGGCTTTGTCTGTCACCTGAGTCAGACCTATCTCCCATGAGCACTCTTTACAAAGTAAGCCCTGCATCGGAAATAAAAAATAAAACAAACACAGACAAATAAACAACAAAAGACCCAAGACTTTCTAACAGTAGCCTGAGACCAGTTTGCCATGGATGTTCATAACCAACCACTCCCAGCTGGTTCTTCACCATGCCCAGTCAGGACAACAGCTGAGGTATAAAGGGAGGACTTACAATTAATGTAGACCCAAAATGATCTCATCTTCTTACATAGCCTTTCCTTGCTTAATAGAGAGCTCACATTTAGTGTCTACAACAGGCTTTTTCATAATTGCTCTTAGTGGGCTTAAAAGAAAAAGCTCTTAAATCACCTATCCTATTTTTTTTTTTTAAATCCTTTCTGCTGTGGATAAAAAAAAAAAAAAAAAAAAAAAAAAAATGCCATCGTTGCTAGCTTCCGAGCATTCTTCAGTAATGTTCTTTCAGTCACCATGCCTCTCACTGTAAATGTCCCATCCAGCTGTCAGAAATGGCAGTGTAATTACAATAATTCTGTAATGTGCTCTTCGGAGCTTTGCAGGTGGTGGGAGGTGGTGTGAAGAGTGTTTACCTCCGCCATGGTTCAGGTTGTCACGCCCTCTTGGAGGAATCAGGAAAGAACATTTCTAAGATTGTCTGTTTCAGATTCCAAAGGATGTAGTCATAATTTAACACTCCATGCCGATGGGCTGTTGACGAGATAGCTGTATCCTCATATATGCAACAGGAAATGATTATTCGTGTTTTCGCTGTTGTTTTGTAGGGATTATCCAGGTACTTTATAAGTAACAAGACTTCGAAATAACTCTCTGATGGAGACAGGTCTTTTACTCCCTGCACTCTCAAACCATTAAACTGTATACTTGAACCCAGTACAAAGAATTTATGTGTTTGTAAGTCATAGTTGGTCATATGTGAACCATTTCATGTTATTCTAGCACATTCCCCTTGGTGCTCCAATGTGGGGGGAAAATACTAATCCTTGGAATTTTAAGTATGATGCTGGCACCTGTTTTTTGTTTCTGTTTTATGAATGGCTTCAGAACTGATTTGTATTATCACAGCACTTAATTATTCTAAGCAGAAACAGCACATCTATCTGTTCTGAAACCTGTGCTCAAGTTCTTCCCACTGAAGCCTTTGGAGGCAGCCAGGCAGAGAAGGTGTGCATAAGGCATCTCATGTGATGTTTATTTTCATCTCTGCTGTGTTATGATTAGACTCAATGAAAACCAAAACTCTACAGCTTTGGGCAGAGCTCAAAATAGAGTTGTTTTCTCTGACTGTCCATTTTGTGAGTTCAGAGAAGAGATCAGACAGCCTATCTGTGACTTTGTGACAAAGAAGTTAACCTCTGTAACGTGCCTCCTTTGTAATGCCAACAACCAAAGGAACTAGGTCACACATCTATTGTACCTTAGGAAAAGAAAAGCCTAGTTCCATAGTTCATATAACAAGTGCATATTAAGTCCCCATACCCAGGTCTGCTTGACAGCCTTGATATAATCAGTGATGGTCAATCTAAATATACTGGGCTTTTTGTTCATCAGGAGTGATGTTTCCTAAGAACACTGTGGAAACACTTCTGACTGGTAGTTACACTTTTATGAAATGAGAGATTCATTGTGGTTAATACCAGGAACAGAACTCACTTTTCACGTTCGAAATTAATTGATTTCTTTAGAATCAAGCCTATTACATCTCTGACATGTTCTAGCCGACGTAATGGTTTATTATGGATTACCTCATAAATGAATGAAGATCCTGATCATGGTTTTTAAAAGCATCTTTTGTTTACCGTGGGAATTTTGTTCTCTTCAGGCTCACTTGGAAATAAACAGTATCTTGAGGAAATATGTGTTTTTGTCTCTATAGTTTCTGTTATAAAGTGTCAGAAACATTTTTGTAGAGACTAAATTTTTGTTTTCAGAAATTCGGCCTGAAACTAGAAAACACGTGCAGTTGTAAATTATTCTGTGTAACTATCAAGTATATTTTTAAAGTTGATACATGATTCTTATTCTATAATTCTATCCATTATGATGGAGTTTATTCCTTGTACTTCTAGGGAAAATAAAGTTTCCTCTTTGAATATTTGAAAGAAAATAGGGATGGTGGTAAGGCTTTAGAATTTGCACTGTTGATCTCTTTCTATCCCGGGAACAAAGGAGGGCATTCCAGAGCTCTGAGGTGTTTAAAGCAAGGAATTCTGTATGCCTAGAGATGAGAGACTGCCAGACAAGTCTGAGGCAGAGACTTAATTCATGGCCAGAGCCTGAGTTATCTATCATGTTTCTTAAGTTCTTTTTACTTGGTCAACTTGTAAGTGATACTTTCCTCCTTTGAAAAAATAAACAACAAATTCATTATATTTTACATGTTTATGAAATAACATGTACTTAGAACTGAGCTCTGAGGAGGATGTAAGAGTTATTATATAAAAAGTTATTAATCCCTTATTGGGGCCTAGGAGAGAACCCTTCATTTGACTACCATACTAAGATGCTTTGGGATGAGGGTGGTAGAAAGGAGCCTTAGAGCCCCCAAAGGGGCTGGAAGATCCAGGCAACGCTTGTGCTATGGAAACTTTGGAATATATAGTTCCAAGCAATTGGTGTAACACTGTAAAATGCCCGGGGATGTAAAATGCCAGGGATGTCTGATACATCCCTGAATCAGTCAACTTCTAGGCAGCTCATTGAGTCCAGGTCTCTCTGCAAAGACACAGACTAAGAAGAAACCAGGTTCAAACTCTGAGGAGCCCAGGGCAGGTTATAACTGATGAAACAGGTTCTTGCAAGAACAGGAATAAAAGTGTTTATTAAAATGAAATGTCAAGTTTATTGCATTTTGCTTTTGGAAAGGCCACTCTATGATGGATAACTGATATTTACAATGCATAAGCTATTCTACCTGCCTAGCAAAAGAGAATATAATTATATTTCCAGTCCGGTACTAGTTCATTTACATGATCAATTCACTTGTCCTGGGAAATGGAATTAAATTGATGAAAGGAAAGTTGCCATCTTTTCGGGGTTTTGAAAACTAAGTTTAATGCAAAAGGAAAGCATTCTGCTGTAACTTCGTTGTAAACTAAGGCAAACTGTAAGTCTTCATTGTCCCTAAAGAAAAACAGTTATAGCCCGTTTTCTTTGTGTTTCAACAAATGTTATCATTTAACCGTCTTACATTGCCTCTCACCTGCTTTAACGGGGAGCATGCTAAGGAGAACTTTTCTTTCCTTGAGCCTTGTTTAATAATGGGGAAGACAGAAATAAAGAGTCTTATATTTGGGTTGAGGTGGGTACTTCGTGTTCTGGTGTTTATACTGAGCAGCAAATGCCAGTTTTATTAATAAATCGCCCCACAGCCATCTTTTCCTTACACTTGCCATGGGTTCACGTTTCCTACTGTGGCACATGCCACCACTTAAAAAAGCTACAAAACAGTTTCTATATACGACTAAACGGTTTCTCACTTCATACCACAATACGGAACAGTAACAATTCAGAAATGATCTGTTGCTATTTATGACCTAATGAAAAAGATGGTGTCATGAATAATTTTCAACATGTTTTGTATTTTATTTAAAGCATATTTTGCAGTACTTCCCAAAATACTCAAACTCCTTGTAAAGTCATCAAAAATTACAAGATGAGCTTGACTTACTATTTCTTTTTGCATATAATTTAACATTTGTAGTTTGCCGCATTGACATGCTTAATGTTAACAACTTAATAGTTTTACTTTTTAAAAAATGCCAGCATTAGGAAATAGAAACAAAGCAGATGAAATACATTGAAAATGCTGATTTTTAATTAAATTCTATACTCTAGAATTTAATTGCATAAGAGACCCTGAGTGGATGGTTATGGACTAAGGACATAGCTGGAGCATTATCACTATAGAAGTGTGGTGTTATTCGGTTGTATTGGAGAATATCACATTTCTAGCTCATTTTATTGCATTCTTTCTGTGCTTGATGTCAGGGTCAGCCCTTAAATGAAAAATGATGAGATGGTTATAAGCTGGGCGTCCAGCAATCATCTCCCCATTATGCCAGAGGGCATACAGTACAGATCTAAAGTTAAGCCATTCAAGAAATAAGTGTGTGCTGATGAGAGTTATGAAGAGGCTACACTTGGTGTCACCCTGCCCAGTTTTCACTCACGCCCAAACCCTCTTCTTCATTACAGGGCTATTTTTCTACAAGTGTCATCTTTCTTTCATGATTTATTTAAAGGCCTATTTTTAGTTCTTTAATCTTCTCATTTATTTAGCTTTTCGTTGTCTGTGCTGAATAGGACATTGAGTTTGGTGGAGGAAGATGAGCGTGGAAGTGGAATCTGTATCCCTTTCCAGCTGTTCCCTTAGCAGATTCTTTTTATTCCCTCCCTCTCCCATTCACGAGAAGCAATAGCAATAGGGGATGTGCTGGATGTTTGGATAGAACAGTGAATTATGGTTCCAAGCATAGCATCTGGAAGAGTTACCTTCATCTTTGCCTCTGAAGAGCTTTGCTAACTCCCTTCTGTTTGTTCCATTATGGAATTAGCTCTTGCTCTATACTGAGTTCCCTGTGTCCATCAACACGCTTGGTCAATACCACATCGATGGATTGGTTATACTAGTTGCTGTATCAACTAAGTCTTCTATCTTAAGCAGTTTGGGACCCTAAGCATTTACTCTCCTTTGCTGTTGAACAGTGGGGTATGGTTCTGAGTAAGTGGGCTTTGTTATGCACAGTCCAGTAAGGACCCAGGAGCTCACCCGGCTCCCATCACTTTGCTTTTTCACGCCTACACAGTAGAAGGTAGAAGAATATGAAGGATTTATAAAAAGACTTGTTATGGGCCAGCACCTAGAAGTCACAAATATTTACCTCCCCTTTCTCCATTGTCTGGAATCCACGCCCCTTGCTCCTCTTAACCATAGTAGAGCTGGGAAATCAAGTGGTTGAGTCACACACAAATGCTAATAAACCGAGCTGAGGGATAACTGCAAGCTTGCCTTGATAGCTGTTTGTTTTTCTTCTGTTCTTGCCAGGCTAGAGGGCCACTTGTCTTCCTTCAGTCATTGATTCTGTTTCAAGAATCTTTTGGGAGTTCAGATGGTAGGAAACATCCTGTTTTCTGTTTTCCAACATGTTGAGCATACTAAAAGAGTAAGAGAACCAAATACCTGTAGATTTTACAGTTACTACTAGAAACATATTGATTTGGGAGTGCCACTCTACAGTTTTTCAGTATTGCCTTCTCCAAGTGGGGGGTAAGTTTACTGAAATCCCCTCTTGGTAAGATTGTTGTCACCCCTTCTTGCCAACCCTTCTCCAGGCACGGTCACCACATGCATCCTCACTGTCCTGGTACAACGGGAACATACCTGTGCCGATTGCTTCCATCATCCAGATTGTCATGAAGGGGAAAAGGAGCCAGGAGGAAGGAAGGACAAAGCTGAAAATCCCAGTAATGGTAGAGTTACATACGGAGGGGATACAGGGAAAGGTCACTTAACTGTATGTTGGAGATAAGGAGAAGTAGGTCGTGCCACTTTCAGAGAAGGAAAGCTTGGTCTAAGGCAAATATATATATATATTAGTATTAATATATGTTTGCATATATATGTATATATATACATAGACATACATGTCTATCTAAACATAGATATATATGTCATATACATGCCTGTGTATGTATAGAGATCTCTTTCTCTCTTCCTCTCTTCCTCTCTCTCTCTCTCTCTCTCTCTCTCTCTATATATATATATATATATATATATATATATATACACATACATGATTACTCTCCTTCAATTAGATAATGAACATTTCAGAGAAAAGGATCTTATTTTTGAAGGTTTCTAGTTTCTAGTGTTGCATCTAGCTTGCAGTAGATACTCAACAATTTGAGTTGACTGAAGATTTATATGAATATCTTTGTAAATTTGATTTGCCATACACTTCCGTATATTGTCCTATGCAGGGTTTACCATGGCTTTATGGCAGAGAGATATATAGTCTTAATTAAGGTTTACAAATACTTAACTCAGATTCAGATAGGGTTGATATTCGGCAGTGCCACACAGAGTTTAAGAGTTGTTCAGTCTTGGGCATTTTTTGCTTTTAGAAGCAGGCATTTAGAGGTTAAGATGGTACTGTGAAATTTCTAAGCCTTTGCTTTGGGGGCTAGAGAACATCAGATCACTTACCTGAGCCATGAAGACTTCATATACAATGAGTGTGTAAAGAGAGGGCCCTTTTAAACAGAAGCAAACAGGTAGCTGTTTTGCAGTTGTTTCAGGTTCTGTTTCTGGCAACTTAGTGTTCTGTACCCAGGAGAGTCTCTGTAAGTATTTAACTAATTGAAGTGATTTCAGATGTGTACATTGCATTCAGTTAAGTTGATCAAGCTCCCTTTTAGGGGCTGTCATAAGTTTCAAACCTATGTAATCTTTATGTCTCAAGGTTTGCCTGTGGTATATCTCACCAAGATTTTTTTTTTTTTTTCTCATTCAAGGAATTGATAGTACATTAACTAGATTTCTGGTTTCTTGTTTCTGTCCATGGCTTTCCCATACTTATTGAGTCATAAAGATATTGGTGTTTTCTACAAAAATCTGATGACCTGATGACCAACCTGTTAGGGTCCCAGCTGACTAAACGTCATGGTGTTGATGGAGAAGTTAAAAATTGCACATTTAAATGGATATTTTGCAGTTTTTCAAACCCTGTGTGAGTCTAAGTGACCCTGTATGCTCCACACACCGCTCCACTCTACTGTAGCCAGCTGCCACCCATCTCCTTGGTGCAGTCTGTAAGCCACAAAGCATCCAGCCGCTTCCTCCTTTCCTACACACCGCTCATGCTCATCTAATTTATACCTGTATCCTGCTGTGATTACTTCTGAGATGTCTCTGACGTCATGGATGTGAGGTCCTGTTTTAGACCCACACATATCCTTTTTAATCCCCTCGGAGCTCTGAGATGTTTGGAGAGTATTTAATGACCAGTGAGCTAGAAGACTGAGCTTAAAAATATTAAATAAATACATAAATAAATAAAATGTTAAGGAAGTTTCTATGTTAGAAGTCATGTCTTTTCACTGTGCCGTGGGAGGATTTATTTCATCATCTTTGGAAACACCTGTGTTTTCCAAAACGCTGTATCCAGGAGACAGAACAAGCGGGTGGAATCTTTGGGTGTGCATGGCACATCAAAGGTGGTTGATAAATGAATAATGAAGGAAGGTAGAGGGGTGGGTCGGAACAGATCAATGGCGGCAGGACACTTCTGAATGCAGCTCCTCATTTGTGTTTTTGTTTGACTGGGTGGGTTTTCCCTTTTGTTCTCTGTCCCTCTTTTCCAAGTGCAAGATGAAAGCCCAGAGCCAGAAGGATAGACAAACAGAACCAACTTCCTTATTAGTCACTGCTAGAGGATTCCTTTAGTGCCTCAGTCTACTAATGCGAATCTATAGGAAACCCAAAAGTGCCTTAGAAAGTATCAGTAATAGACAAATAGGTAAAAACAACTACATGTTTGAAAGACAGAAACAAAGGCCATGGCTATCAAGGTTTCAATCTGATCATTTCAGGTTTTGCAAGAATTCTACGAAGGTTCTTATATTAGTTTCTTATTAACTTGTCTTAGTACTAATAAGTTGTCAACAAAAAATGTATTAGGACTGCTTAGTGAAAGTGAGGTAATACTGCTCATCCTGGGGGCTGGCCACATGGCTTAGCAGGTTAAGGGCCTGCTGCACAAGCCTGAGGAGCTGATCTCGATCCTGAGAACCTATGGAAAGGAGGGAGGAGAGAACCAGCTCTACAGGCTTGTCCCGAACTTCCTCACGCATGACACGTCATGCATACATTTGTGTCATTCACACGTACGCACAGACAGTAATGGTATAATAATAGCAGCAACTATAAATACATTGAAAAATTATCCCGAACGTTGTCCTTTGACCATAGGCTAACAGAATAAGAGAATTTTAGGTTCCAGAGCTTTGAGTGCTGAGTAGTGACAGCCGATGGGTTTTTCCCTGCGCTGGCTTGTGCTGGCAAGTTAGCGGGCACACTTCCTCTTCTGATAGAAGTAAACTTTGCATGACCACCCAGTTTCTGTTTCTGTTTTACAGGGGAAAATGGTGAAAGGAATGGGAGGAGCCATGGATTTAGTGTCCAGTTCCAAAACCAAAGTGGTGGTCACCATGGAACACTCTGCAAAGGTAACACGTGTCTCCACACAAATTTGAAACAACTCACAGTACGCTGAGCCTCAGTGTACCGTGTCGCCGGACTTGTGGTTTTTAGTTTTCTCTGGCTTATCCAAGGTGATGGCACTTATATTGAAAAGGGAAAGAACTTAGAAAGGTCGCAGTTCATTGCCTGGCCAGATGCTTGTCCAACTTTGAGGGGATCCAGGTATCAGGGTGTCCTTTGAACAGTTGTATGCACCTCCCAAGTTAAAGCTTTATTGTCTCTGGAGTCAGTGAAGATGTCTGGATTCCTGATTTAAGCTGATGATAGTCGCCACTCACTGTGGTCACGTGAAAAGCACACTGGGATGTGGGTTTGTAACAGTATTTTCAAGGGCATGGTGTGGCCTCTTACCAAGCCTGTGGGGTTCTTTCCAGAGTGTATTAGGACATAACAGCTACGGGGGGGATTGCAAATGTCCTTGTTCTGAGAAGCACATTTTTGACAAAGTATCAGTTATGGGGTGCCTCCTAGACGCTGGGTGATCATAGCTAGGATTTGGCAATAACACCAGAGTAAGCCAAAATCACTGATCTGATGGAGTTCATTTTCAACATTCTCCCTCCTTTTATCCTATAATAAAACTAGCTAACATGTATGGGGCTTTTACTACAGGTCGGTCAATTCTGCGTTTGTGTGTGCACGTCCATAAGGTTGATAATAAGTATCATATTTTCACTACGTTTCCTTAGCTATCTGTTTACTTACATATGTACATTATGTATTGTCTGCTTGTGTGTACATGTATCCGCTTGCCACAACATGCGTGTGGAGGTCAGAGGACAACTTATAGGAGTTGGTTCAGGTTCTGGTGATTGCACTCAGGCTGTGAGCCTTGAAAGCAAGGATTCTTACCCACTGAACCATCTCACTGGCCTCTAATAATAGTCCCCCCCCCCATCCACCCACCCAGTTGGTGTTTTGGTTCTGGCAGCAGAGCCAAGAGTCACTTGTTTGAGGTCTTATGACTAGCAAACTGAGACTTGTCTTTTACTGAGAAGCCCAGTCTTTAGTTGTTAGTCTTTTAGTTGTTCGTACAACTTGCTTACTTCTTATTGTCTTTCCTGTCTAGGACCTATTGATTTCTGATGATTGGTGAAGTCAGTCTTGGATGGTCTGTCCCTCGCTTGCTATGGCCTTAGTTTTTCCTTTATTCATTCTGTGAGGCTTGCTAATCTGAGTGGAATGGTTGTGTGCCTGCCTGCCTTGACTTAGTGATGCTCCAGCCCATGTAAGAGCAGGGGGCTAGCTTTGCATTTCACTTGCTGGCTGGGAAAGTTGTGTTGATGAAGAGAGCTGTGAATGCTAACTGCCCTAAATATGAATTAGCATAGGTTGTTTAGAAAACAGTGGGAAGTGAGCAGCGGAGCGTGAACTCAGGATAACAGAAGGGGAAACAACACAGGTGACGTCTGCGAGATGACTTGCACAGCATCCAAAATGCTCATCTCGGAGGCGGAAGAGAGCCAAGCCACAAATCAAATCTGAGTCTTCTCTGGAACATAATGCATTTGGAGGGAATTCCATCCAACTTCCCCTTGGTTGTTATTGTACTGTTGATGCATAGGCAATGGAGTCTGATTTATTTTGGATTATTTTTACACATTCATTTTCAAAACTTTAGGCCAGTGTTTTAACAAATGTTCTTCCCTCACTCCCCCCCCCCCCCAAAGTCTATTCTTCTCAACTGGAATTTCTGATAGAGGAAAATAAATGGTGCTTCAAACCTGCAGCTGACTGAATCCCTGCTAAAGCTCACTGCAAATGCAAGGTCACATGTTTTCTCTCCCTTCTTTCTCAGTGAGAAATTGGGTTGTTTCTTACTAGAATTGGAGGGTTTCCCACAGATACTTTCATTTGAACAAAGCAGAAGAAAATCTACTTGCGATTATTATTATTATTTAAAAAAAAAAAAAAAACTTAGATGGAGGGGGTTTTGTTAGTTTCATTTTCTAACCCAAGCTTGTTTGGACCTCACCCTGGAGGCAAAGCTGGCCTTAAACTCATGGTTATCCTCCTGCCTCAGAGTACTGGGACTACATTATTCACAGCTGTGATTAGAATAGTTATTTAAGACTCTTCACAGGTAACATTTAGTTAAGCTCTAGATACTGTCCAGAAAAGCATCTGTCCTCATGTCTCACTTGTAGCGTGATGCTGCTTGAGACTGCTCCTCTGAACTCACTGTGAATGGCATGTGTATATGAACCTTGCCAAGTCCTCCATGCTGAAAAGGGACAGGTTTCCAATTCCTGATAGCCCTTCCAGTTAGCCACCCATCCTTTTGGGGCTGCCTAGCAACTGCTGCTGTGTTACAGTGTATAAGCAGCCCCCACAGGTTTATAAACTCAGAGCACAAAGCTCACAAAGGGATTCAAACAGGAGAGGAATGGAGCCTTGCATTCTTAAGGGTGTGTTCTTGTTCCTGTGTCTGGACATACCTGCCCACTCGTGTTTCAGGTGTGGCTTTCTGCTTTTGCAAGTCCTTACTCATCATTACAGGCGCACTGGCTGACCTTTAAAACATCTTTCTTTCATTAAAACATCTTTGCAAAACTGGCTGCCTGCTGGTTCTGCTCCCAAGTGACTCCTTGGCTTTTGGCAACTTCTGGGGTCACCAGCAGGTGCGAGCATCACACTGGGATGCTGTTTTTATTGAGGTTGGGATATAATAATACTAAGGCAGAATTGTACAGAGAGTGCTTTCTTGCTGTCCTCCCATCTCTCTTCATTTTAGAAAGTATAGTGTTTTTAAAAGTTACCTCTTGGACAGTTCCCTACACACATACTTTTCTTCTTTTCGTCTTTGACCTAGTCTGTCTTCTGCCCTTTAAAACTGGAAAGGAAATCAGGAAGCGTTTGGGTCCTTAGCAGCAGGGTGTGTGCCTAGCATTGCACAGATTTAGTCTCACTTTCTTAGAGGGCCTCTGAATAAGTTCAGAATATAGGCAAGCCACTGTAGGAAAGTAGCCAGGCTAGGAGTTTGATTCCATCTCTGCCAGCTTATGTCTGCCTTACTCTCACAGATGGTCTGCACATTGACCTGCCTCTACCCATCTTACCCAAATTTGTCCTTTCAGGAACCTTAAGTTTCAGGGAGACTCCTTTGTGCCCCCTTTACCAACCATAATTCCCATTGTTTTGGCGAGAAAGCCATCAGTATAGGCTTTGAGAGAAAGCAATGTTAGAATGTGAGCTGTCTCTGCATTTTTATGTCCTCAGATTTTGTGTTATCTTCTTTTCCCCTGGATGCTCAGTAGTCCAGTGGCAAACAGCAGTTTTGAATGTCTGCTCTACGCCCCTGGGCTGAGGTCAGTGCTATTTGAACATTTGTGATATCTGGAATGTTTGAGTTATAATTTTAAAGATGAATCCATCTATAGTACTCTGCTCTTATTCTGTCTGTTCAGGGCTGAATTACATTGCCAACTTGGATTCACAGATGTCGTCCAGTTCCTTTCCTTGTGAGTTTCCAACAGGATTTGGGGCTCCATCTCTGGGCCTCTGAGCCTTACACCTTCTATATGATTTTTGGGGTACTATTTAAAACATTGTTTTCATACCAACCATTGTATTTCCCTAAGTGGTTCCAGAAAGCCTTTGTCTCCAACTGTAATACCCTGGTGAACTCCAGAATTGTACTGCTAATTCCTTTTAGAGAACTTCTACCTGGATGTCCCAGAGCAACCTCAATGACAATGTGTTCTCAAATGAAATTATTTATCTCAATTTCTCCTAAATGGTCTCATCTTCTTTTTAGCTCAACTAGAGAAATCTGATCTCCCCACTTTTCTATCTGAACCATCCATGGTGTCCTTCAGCTTGCACCTGATCTCCACAAACATGGATCTGTGTGCTCTGTTGTTGGGAGCCGACTTTAAGCAGAAAGCGGCTAGAAAGCAGCTATCAACTTTGCAGCCATCTCGAGCCATATACCCTGATAGAGACTTGTTTTTCAACAGCCTACAACAGCTGAGCACACTCTGACAAACATCTTGTTTATCCCACATAGCTTGTTTTGCTGTTTCGTGACCCCAGCTGCATGGTGCACGTGGTGGAATGTCTTTACCTGTGTTCTCCTGCTTGTGCTTATAAATACCCAGGATTTTCTTGTAATAGTCAATAGGAGGTGTGAATATAGTCTATGGGAGACAGTAAACGAGACTTGACTACAGATCCTCTGGCTTGTTTCTAGTTTTCGCATCTCTTTCCCTTCTTCCCCCCACTCTCTCTCTTGTTAGACCCTGACCCTCAGACCAGAGCAGCAGAGCAGTCCGGGACATTCTGATCCCTAGCATGGGGCAGAGCGGGTCTCAACACTCTGTAGTCTTCTCCTTGCTCTGCTTTTTCTCTCCTGTTTATTTAGGTCCCTGCTGCAGTGTGCTGACAGTCTTCCAATTGCCTGAGACCCTCCTTGTAATCAAGTACATCGACTAAATAGTTACTCTTTAAATCTTGATGCAGTCAACGCTGCCTGGGTTACCTTAGCCCATCTGCAGTATGGGATCAGCTCCCCTTCCCCAGTCCCCCTAAACCATCTTTGTTTCCAGGACTTCAGTTCTCCTCCAGTGTGGCTCCTGTCCTTGGGTGACCCTACTCACCTCACGTCACCCTTTTGGTGTTTCTTTTGGTAACTACCACCTGTACAAAGCTTTCTGTGGGGAAGAAATCTCGAGGGCGGGGGTGGGGGGTGAGGGGGGAGTCAGGCGACAGAGTCTCAGGGCGGTCCGGCATCAGGGCTTCCCGCGCCGACAGCGGAGGATCCCACATTCACGCAGCTGTCAGTGGGCAGGCCAGTGGCTGCATCGGCAAGGTTCCAGGGTTCCAAAAGCTGGGAATCAGGCGGAGAGACCATGGACACATGGAGTCCGGTTTTCCAAAGCTTTTATTGTTCATGACATGGTGAATGGACGAAAGTGATACGCACTTCCCCCTCCAAAAGCCAGGGGAGGCCAATCTTATAGGGAAGGGAGAAAGGGGAGGGAATAACTTAATTAGCTACGCCCCTGGCCTTTTGATAATTCATTAATATTTAAATCTCTGGAGGTGGAGACTTGTTAGTCACACCCTCTACCTGTCCTACGTGACTGAAGGTAACAGGTTAAATGGAGTTACCTCGTCCAAGGCCCAACACTTTCTAGGCAAATGGGTCTGCAGGTGGAGTGTCTGTTATCTTCTATGAATAGCCAAAGGAATATTTTTTGATGTTTTGCCTTGAAATTTGGTAGGTAAACTTTATGTGGGTGTGTTGGGTTGCCTCTGTATGCAGGCATCAAGTGTTTATCAAGGACTAGTATGTGATGGGCACTTATGTTAGGGACTGAGGAAATAAAAACGAAGAGATGTGGTTCTTCAGACACATCTGCTTATGCATTTATGATAGAAGGCTGTCTGACAGGTCTCATGGCTGAATAGACAGTTCATTTTGAGAGGCGACAACAAATTTCCCATGGGACGTGTGAAGCATTTTCAGGGACAGCTGATTGCCAGGGCAGAGTTTCACAGGGACCTTAGTGTTATAATAGATAAGTGAGTGGATATTAGGGCAGTGCAAGACAGTGATTGTTGGGGATTGATTATGTCCTTCTTAGAGAGCAAAGGTGGAAGGGTTAGGTGCAAGCAGGCTTTACATATTTTGTGTGTGTGTGTATGTGTGTGTATGTGCATGTGTGTATTCACATATATGTATATGTGTGTGTATACACACACACATTTATTTTACACACATGCATGCATGCATTCATGAACCCACAAGCACATGGACATGGCATTCTATCTCAGCCCAGAAACCTTCCAGTAGCTTCCCATATCACTTAGATTCAAGACTACTCCTCACTGTTGTCTCTAAAGTATACATGATATGGTTTGACTCAGTTCCCCTACCACTTGCAACCACTCTCTCCCTCCCTCTACTCCCACTGGACTTCCTTCTTGAAAGTCTGAAAAATTCCCATGGGACAGAATCCTGCATCAAGGTTCCTTGTATTTGTTATTCTGTATGCCTTGAATGCCCTCCCCTAGACAACCTGTGTGGCTCACCCCAACACATCACTCAGGCTCAAGGTACCAGAGAGGCTTTCTCTCAGGGCCTTTCTACTGACCTTCCTACACCTCCTCATTAGAAGGTGAGAAGTCCCACAGAGCTCTTACTCTGTGTGTTGTGAGAGTGGGGCCCAATGGTGCCATTGTGTTAGAGTATAGAAAATATTAGTCAGGCTGGGTGAATTCTTGTTGAATTGATTCATAATTCAGATTATGATACTCTAAGCACATAGAATACTCTGAGCCCTTCCCAGTTGTTGATGTTCAGAGTTTCCATTTCCTTGTTGCAGATCTTATTTCCATTCTACAGATAGACAAACCAAACTCCATAGAAATTAAATATTCCACTAAAATCAAATGGAAAGAGAGTAGGACTAACCCAGAGGCTGGGTGTTCTTCCTCTAAACCTCCTTTGCCTTTGTAAAACTTTCCTGACAGTGCTATCACCGTCACCGCCAACAGTGGGAACCGAGTACTTCCTTCTCAGTACTGAATGCTGAAGTCTGGGGGCAGAGCACTTGAGCTGCACTTAACATTGACTGTAAACAAGCTAAGGCAGAGCCTCTGTTTTTGAGAACACTAAAGAGAGCTCTGTTTCTGAGGAAGGCTTATATTTTATTTTTAATACAGTGAGAGATTTGGGTTCTGAGGGAGTAAGTGGAATCATAATTGTGTTGTTAATGAAGTTGAGAATGAATCTTTGGGAATGATTTTTCTGATTTAGTCTAACCTATCTGGGAACACAGGTCTCGAGTAGATATTTTGATGCTGATTTTATCTTCTCTTTCCTTTTTTTTTTTTCTAAAAGAGAATTATAAAAATGGACCGAAGCTTATTAATCTCATTTATTTTAGACCAAATGTGTTACTAACAGCAACAAATGTGAAAGATTTCTGTGGTAATTTTTGGCAACACTGAAAAGTACTTTCAATTAAATAAAGTATACTTTTGTTTTGGATTTTCATAGTTAGTGGTAGTTTCTGCTTGTGTTTTTATTATCTTGAAAAGCTTATCATTTTTTTTCTATACTGACTGTTAATTAGTCTATATGGTTTGGAAGAAAAATAGTCTACCTTAAACAAATCAAAATTCTGAGGGGTCTGGGGTATATGTAACTTCGTAGTAAAATGTACACTTAGCACACACAGGGTCCTGGTACCATCATAATATCAAACTAAGAACACAGACATGTTTACATAAGGGAGAAATAAAAGGGAAAACACATGTAAACATGTCTGAGAAACAAATAACTCAATGTAGACACGACACAATCCAATAATTTTCAACTATAAAAGTTTGGGTTTGCTAATAAAATGCTATATTTTTTTTAAAGAAAGAGAAAAAATTATACTAAGAAAAAACTAAGTTAGCACTCCTTTTTGTGAGTGGAGAAAATTTCCTACTTATTTCTGGGCTCTGCTATACAGACGCTAAAGATGGCAAGATCCAGCCTTTACAGCCTTTTATGATGATCCTGTTGAAGAGACAGAGCCTCAAAACCCTGAAGCTTCTTCATGGGGGAAACAGCTTGCCACATCCATTGTCTCATTTGGCAATGATCCCTGTGACTACTAACTACTACTTCATCCAAATATAAGGATCATTTATAATTGCTGTAGAAATTTTTAATCCCAATCCAGGGTTTTTACCCTGCCTTTGACCATTAATTTCTAGATAAAACACACACACAACCTTTATATTTATAATGTTTCTTAGACAGCACTAATCCTGGGGAGGTATCTACCTTCTATACTCTTGTGTCTGTTTCCTAACCATTATAATATATAATATTATATAATAATCCCATTATATAATCCACGGTGTTTCATCTGGGCTGCTCTTAACTCCGAATAGCCAACCCACATGGCCATTGTTTCATGACTCATCTGACCCATGGTGGCATGCTCTTTAACATCCAAAACTGCTTATCTCAATTCTGCCCAGCTATAGATGTAGACATCTTTATTTACCAATGAGAAATGACTTTGGGACAAGGACAAATAGTGTCACTTGGGTCTACGGGTAGACTCTCATCTCTGGGACAACCAGGTCTTGGGGGCCCTCGCTTAGTATACAGTAGAAAGCAACAGACCCAACCTCAACAGTTCCCCGTTTTAGTCCAATAAAAGGCTCCTTTTCTCTCAGATATAAAATGAACACAATTATAACAATTATGAAAGTTATAAGATATACATTTATAATGTCTAGTCCACTATACTTGGCAATTTAGATAAAGTATTTTATCATCTATTCTATCTTGTTGAGTTAGAATTTTGTATTTAAGTCTTTTATTATCTTAACCTGTATTACCATTCTCAAAAAACATCTTTTTAGATCTACAGCATCTTCTTAAATCTTAAACAACTTAAGGTTAATTGTGAGACTATTAACTATCTAGTCTTCAACCTCATCAGAGATTTGAGAAGGAATACATATTATTTGAGTATGCAGGAAGCACAGGGATGCAGCTTCCAAAAATCACAGAAATGGCAAAAATAGTTTACTGCCTGGACAGTCCCCAATATTCCTTACAACATCGGAGCACCTGGCCCAGAACATCTGACAGGCTTTAAGTGAAGCAGGAATTATGAAGGAGTAGCTTGCCCTGTCTTGAAAGAGCTTAGCGGTTGACTATCCCGTATCCGTTTGTCCTATTTGGACAGTATTCTGCTGCAGATAAAGTTGGGGCTTTTTTTCTCCTAGTGGCTAGTTTGCCACAACTGAAGCAACTCCATACGGAGGGTATTGATGATTAACATGCTCTTCGATGTGGAATGGGGGTATTGTCAAGAGTAACTCTGTCTCATAGTCAAAGATCTCTTAGTAATAAAATGATTTTAAAGGCCATATTCTGTGGATTTCTGATACTTTTGAAGACCAGCTGTCTATAGCATATCTGAATAAGCAAACATTGCCTGTCTCCAGCTACCTATTATCTGTACAACCCAAGATGTATATTTATGTGAAATCCAGAGTAGTATCTAACAGGACTATGAGTTTGATTGACTGACTGTTAACTTGAATTACTTAATTTTCCGAAACAGTTTGTCACAGCAGCTATCAAAAGGACTGGGATTAAACCCAGTATTTTTAAATGAGTTGCATAGGCACAATAGCTATCTAAGGGAAACAAAATCCAGAAATTATAAAACATCTCTGTGCAAACAGACCGTCTCCACCAGTGCCCGATGAGAACTGTTAGGATCTACTGAATAGGTACCCAGAAAGGCTAAAATGTCCCATGAGGATAAACTCAGCGAGAGCAAGCTTATATATTGTCCAGGTACTTTGTGCACATGGTTTTCTTTGTTTAGCCAACCCAATTTTCTTATGCCCCACTTCAGTCATCCTAGTAACCTGACAGTCATGTAATCGGTACCAAGCATGGCATTCCACAACGAAGTGTACGTGTATGTAGAAAATAGTTCACTTGTTTTCAGCATTATGGTGAGGGGTGGTCAGGGAGAAGGCTTTGGGCATGCAGACAAGCAGGCTTCTGTGACATCGTGTTGAGGTTAAAGAGACACTTGATATTGGCTTCCTTGTACCAAAGATTAATTATTCTCCTACAGAGTTCCGAATCTGGTAGCTTATAACAAGCTTTAATGATTAGAAAGGGGCAAGTGGAAGAGGCGGAAGTCCCTTTCATTTCTGTTTGATGTTCTGTGTTTCACACTGCAGGCCTGCTGTGTCTTTGCTCCTCCTCTTTGCCCTCTTCCCACCCAAATCTTGTGGTCTCCTTTCAAGTCTTTCTGTTAGATGAACTTCTGTTGAGCTCAGAGATAGTGCAACTATGGGAGTATATTTCTGAGAGCTAGAGAGATGCCCCAGGCAGCCCACAGGTACTTACTTAGTCACATGGTCTTTTATAGCTCCTTCTCTGTCAGAGTACTCTGAACCACATTGCAATATCCAACAGCATATTGGTCATTGTGGTATACTTAGTGTTCTTCCTGTTCCTATAGATGCAGAGATGAATGGTCTCAACTTTGAGCAAGCTCAGAAGCTGTTAGGAATTGATAGGAGATGAACATTGTAACATGAGTAGTGGGGGGAAGGAAGCACAGAGCATCAAAGAGAGCCATCACCCTATGGATGCCCTTGGGACACTGGAGTGGATACTATGTAAGGTATATTAGAGAGGCTATTCTGACAACTAGAAAGGGTATGACCATTTGACTCTGAGGTGATGGGATGTGATTTGGTGCAGTTCCCCGGTACCTGGTAACATGGGAATGACCAATTCCTAGAACATTCTGTTATGTGAAAAAATGAGCTGGTTACATGGGATTAAGTTCATTTTGATGCCCTGAAATGTACTGCTATGGTAGCAAGAGATATTATCATTTAACCAGAGTTGGTCATTACTGAAAAATGTAGCTCTAGGACTTCATGTAGAGATCTAAAGAATTAAAAGAGCTCTCAAGGAAGCTAATTTAGAAAGTTCTGAAGTACAGGTCATTGAAAAACAAAATTGTAAAGTACCTAAGGTCTTGAAGGGAAGAAAGATGTCAGGGAAACAGATGGGATTTAGGAATTAGTCAATGGGATTTTAGGAATTAGTTATGATGATCTTAAGATATCATTCCACTCAGTCCCCCCTCCCACAGTTTTCATCCCATTCCTTTTTCCCCTTGCCTCTAAGAGTGTGCCTCCTGCCACCAGCCACCTCCTTCCCTGGGGCCTCAAGTCTCTAGAGGATTAAGAGCATCTTTTCCCACTGAGGCCAGACCAGGCAGAACTCTGCTATTTATGTGCCAGGGGCCTCAAACCAGCCTGTGTATGCTCCTGGTTGGTGGCTCAGTCTCTGGGAGCTCCCTGGGGTCTGGGTTAATTAAGACTGCTAGTCTTCCTATGGGTCACTCTCCCCCTCAGCTTCTTTAATCCTTTCCCTAATTCAACCACAGAGGTCCCTGACTTCAGACCAGTGTTTGGATGTAAGTATCTGCCTCTGTCTCAGTCGGCTGCTGGTAGGGCCTCTCAGAGAACAGCCACGCCAGCCTCCTGTTTGTAAGCATCAGTAATAGTGTCAGGTCTTGGTGTACCCACCGCCCCAGCCCCTCATGAGAGTCACTGGACTGTCTTTCCTTCGGTCTCTTCTCCATTTTTGTTCCTGCAGTTCTTTTAGGTATGAACAATTCTGGGTCAGAAATTTTGACTGTGGGTTAGTAACCCAGTCCCTCCACTTGAGGCCCTTGAGGCCTTGTCTATCTACTGGAGGTGGACTCTCCCTAATGTTAGCATTTTGGCTAAGGTCACTCCCAATGAGTTTGTCTCTCACGTGCCTGGTCTCTGGTACCTTCTAGAGAGTACCTCCTCCCCCCAGGCTCTGTATTATCATTCATTCTTTGGCCCTCTCTGCTTCTCTCCTCCCTCCACGCCCATATCTGATCCTGTTCCCCCTGCTTTTATTTTTTAAGCATCAGGTCAACCCCTTCTCCTTGTTCAGTGCACCTCCAATGTCTCTGATCTGATCAGGAAAGCAGATCCAGGCAACAGAGGATTACAACCTAGAGAATTTAAAGGTCCAGATAAATGCTTCCAGGTCTCCATTAAATGAGAGTACTAGTCTTCAGACTCCTGCAGTGGTTTTGATGCTGCCATACTGTACCGACAGACTTTATTAGGATGTATTTTTAAACGTTCAAAATCAGCAATCGCTCCTGCTCTGTGAATCACTGATGTATGCAGCTGTCACACTATACTGTGAGGCTCAGCTCAGCGTGCGTGGGAAAGTGCTAAAGTGGGAGTCAGTGGTTGCACAGTGACGTTTAGCATCTGTGTGCATGTTATCTTCACTCTCTCCTTGATCTCTGCTCTGTCTTGGAGCTAAGTGTGAATGGAGTCATCTAGCTACATTGTTCTAACTGTACAAATACACCCAGTGTTTGTTTCCTAGGTGAGCCTTATGGTGTGTCTCCAAATATGTACTGTTTTCATTAGTTCTGTGGCTCTGAGGAATTAATTGAGCCCATTCTTTGCTTACTTCTGTGTCAGACTTCAACCTCATAAAGAATTTATTGGTAGGTGTACTGGCTGGTTTTTTGTGTCAACTTGATACAAGCTGGACTTATCACAGAGAAAGGAGCCTCACTTGAGGAAATACCTCCATGAGATCCAGCTGTAAGGCATTTTCTCAATTAGTGATCAAGGGCCCATTGTGGGGAGTGCCATCCCTGGGCTGGTAGTCCTGGGTTCTATAAGGAAGCAAGGTGAACAAGCTAGGGGAAGCAATCCAGTAAGCAGTACCCTTCCATGGCCTCTGCATCAGCTCCTGTCTCCTAGTTCCTGCCCTGTGTGAGTTCCCGTTCTGACTTTCTTTGGTGATGAACAGCAATATGGAAGTGTAAGCTAAATAAACCCTTTCCTCCCCAACTTGCTTCTTGGTCATGATGTTTTATGCAGGAATACAAACCCCTACTAAGACAGTAGGTTACATGAATTTTAATTATAGGTTGTATAAACAACAGCAGTTAACAGTTATTCATACAAAGTGTTGGATGCTGCATTTAATTTAAATCTAATAATACTGTAAAGTGAGACAGGCAAGAAAAGTATGAACACACCGGTCTCACACAGATAGTATGAGAAGGACCAGGTTTTGTGCAAAATTTCCTTGGTGAGACATCTACACCATTCCTACCTATGCTATATTATTATTATTTTTTAATTTTTTATTGGATATTTTATTTACATTTCAGATGTTATCTCCTTTCCCCATTTCCCTTCCACCCAGAACCCCCCTATCCCATAACCCCTCTTCCTGCTTCTATGATGATGTGCCCCACCCACCCATCCACTACCACCTCCCCGCCCTCAAATTACTCCACACTGGGGCATCCAGCCTTCACTGGACCAATGACCTCCTCTCCCACCTATGCCCAACAGGCCATCCTCCCCTACATATAAAGCTTGAGCCATGGGTCTCTCCCTATGTGCTTTCAGGCTGGTGGTTTAGACCCTGGGAGCTCTGGTTGGTTGGTATTGTTGCTCTCTCCATGGGCCGCAAACCCTTTCAGCTCCTTCAATCTTCTCTCTAACTTCTCCATTGGGAACAGCATGATCAGTTCAATGGTTAGCTGTGAGCATCCACCTCTGTATATGTCAGGGTATGGCAGACCTAAGGAGACAGCTATATCAGGCTCCTGTCAGCATGCACTTCCTGGCATCCACATCAGTGTCTGTCTTTGGTGACTGCACCTGGGATGGATACCCAGGTGGAGCAGTATCTGGATGGCTCCTCCTTCAGTTTCTGTCCCATGCTTTGTCTCCATATTTGCTCCCATGAGTGTTTTGTTACCTCTTCTAAGAAGGACCGAAGCACCCACACTTTGGTCTTCCTTCTTCATGAGCTTCATGTGGTCTGTGAGTTGTATCTTGGGTATTTCAAGCTTTTGGGCTAATATCCAATTATCAGTGAGTGCATACCTTGTGTGTTCTTTTGTGATTGGGTTACCTCACTCAGGATGATATTTTCTAGTTCCATCCATTTACCTAAATACAAAGGAACCACCAGACTGATTTCCAGAATGGTTGTATCATCCATTTTACGTATTCATTGTTTTTAATAGCTGAGTAATACTCCATTGTGTAAATGTACCATAGTCTTTGTATCCATTCCTCTGTTGAAGGACATCTGGGTTCTTTCCAGCTTCTGGCTATTATAAATAAGGCTGCTATGAACATAGTGGAGCATGTGTCCTTGTTATATGTTGGAGCATCTTCTGGGTATATGTCAAGGAGTGGTATAGCTGGATCCTCAGGTAATGCTATGTCCAATTTTCTGAGGAACCACCAGACTGATTTCCAGAGTGGTTGTATCAGCTTGCAATCCCACCAACAGTGGAAGAGTGTTCCTCTTTCTCCACATCCTTGCCAGCATCTGCTATCACCTGAGTTTTTGATCTTAGTCATTCTGACTGGTGTGAGGTGGAATCTCAGGGTTGTTTTGATCTGCATTTCCCTGATGACTAAGGATGTTGAATATTTCTTTAGGTGCTTCTCGGCCATTTGAGTCCTCAGTTGAGAATTCTTTGTTTAGCTCTGTGCCTCATTTTTAATAGGGTTATTTAGTTGTTTGGAGTCTAATTTCTTGAGTTCTTTGTATCTGTTGGATATTAGCCCTCTATCAGATGTAGGATTGGTAATGATCTTTTCCCAATTTATTGGTTGCTGTTTTGTCTTATTGACAGTGTTCTTTGTTTTACAGAAGCTTTGTAATTTTATGAGGTCCCATCTGTCAATTCTTGATCTTAGAGCATAAGCCATTGGTGTTCTGTTCAGGAACTTTTCCCTTGTGCCCAAGTATTCAAGGGTCTTCCCCACCTTCTTTTCTATTAGTTTCAGTGTATCTGGCTTTACGTGAAGGTTCTTTATCCACTTGGACTTGAGCTTTGTACAAGAAGATAAGAATGGATTGATTATTCTTCTATATGCTGACCTCCAGTTGAACCAGCACCATTTGTTGAAAATGCTGTCCTTTTTCCACTGGACGGTCTTAGCTCCTTTGTCAAAGATCAAGTGACTGTAGGTGTGTGGGTTCATTTCTGGGTCTTCAATCCTACCTATGATATATTGTTTATGCTTCAAATGGTTTATAAAAGGTCTGTGTTTGTAGGGCTCCATGAGTATTGTCAGGTGACATTCATCATTCCTCCTCAAATGGAGTTGCTGTTCATTAAAATCCACGTGGCTGCCTTCACACCCAATGCAGCTCTTTTTCAAATAATGAGAACAAACTGAGAGCTCCCTGCAGGAACTGTTCCTCAGAGGCCTACAGACTGTTCACTTCGTTAGAAGGCAGACTTGGAATTCATTGTGACACGTCTTATTTGAGCTATATTAAATGTAAGAGAGCCTGACAGTGATAGAAGTTCAATGTTCATCATTAATTTCAGCTGTTAAATTTAGCTTCTGTGACATGCAGAATTTGAAATCTCACAAGGAGGGTGACAGTAGACGATAGGAGAAGATGAGATTTCTCATTCTATATCTGCAACTTTCCTTATAGAGCAAGATAGATCTAGAAACAACTTGTTTTTGAAGGTATAATATCTAGCTACTTAGTATGTCGTCAAGACTAGTTTGGGCTAAGTTAAGGTAATTGTTTGTCTTTTAAAAAACAACCCATCCAAGATTTATAATAGTCTTCCAGTTTTATTTCTACTCCCATTCATTCATTCATTCATTCATTATGTCTGCCCATCCATCCATTCAGAAACTTTAGAACACCATTTATGCCTTTCACTAAACTTACACACACCAAAGCCTTCTTAACTCTAAGTACATTGCAAAGTTGACAAGTTACTTTAGGAGTAAAATCTTAATTAGGTCCAGTTTTCTGAATTACATTGCCTCTGACGATGTACATGGTTTGACACCAGTCTGGGGAGAGTTCTCATCTAATTCATAGGTAGATGTTTAAGCAGGCAAAACAGACAAATGTTAGTGGCAACATCTGTTGTATTTGGTGCGTTTACATACACAAGAAAGCAGAAGCATTTTACTGTTTTTAAGACAAGACCCACAGTGCACTAGGCCAGCCTACAGCCTCAAAGGAAATATTCATTTATGCTCTTAGTGCTCTGAAGTAAAAAGGGGTTTAGTCATTTAGTCATAACTGGAAGAGGTCAGAGCCGATGTTGCTTACAGCCAGGCTTACAGCTGGGCTCCACAGAAGCATCTAAGAAGCCAGTTCTATGCTGGGGTCAGGATGGAGCTTGGGAAGGGAGTTAATGGGGAAAACCTGGTTTCTGCTCACGAGCCCTCTTCTGTTTTCTGTTGGAAGAAAGGGAACTCCGGGTAAAGGAAAGGTTCATTTAAGGCAGGTCTTGTGTTTTATTAATGGGCAGACTAAAGCTCAAACAATCTCAAGGGAAAAAAAAAATAACCCCAAGAGAAAGTGAGTACAGTATGTGGAGTCACTTGGCCCCACAGTGGTCTGTTTTGCAGGCTCATTAGGTAAGAATAAAATCAATTCCAATGGTTGAAATCAACAAATCTTGACAGGCCCTCCCTGGGAGGACTGAAAAGGATCATGGGGACATTGGGGCTACAAGTGTGACCTGTAAGAAAATTAGGTGTTCACATACCACATCAAGTGCTTAATCTCTAAACTTGACAGAGAGGAATAAATAGCATGCTAAATATAATGCTTTTAATGTAGGAGAAAAATACATAAAAATATAGAATCGACAAGTTTTCCTGTTGACAAAGGAAGCAAAGTGTTGCTGTTTTCTGTGCATCTGTTATTTATTTATTTATTTATTTATTTTAAGGAATAGAACTAAGTCTGTTTTAGAAAAGGAAGGTGTGTCATGTGCTCGTTTTTTATGTGTCCTCTCTACTCTTGGCAAACAACTACAGATTTTTTTTAAGAAGACCATTCTTTGGAGGAGAATAGTGAGGGGCTATTGTACTTGGAACTGCCTATCAAGTGGTACAGGAATTGAGTCTTGAGAGTACATATGTGTGGAACAGTATTTTTCCAATAAACCTCTTAAGCGTTTGATAACTTGTAGGAATCCTCCCTAAGATATTCCAGGGCTGATAGCTGCCTAAAAAGAGGGGAGGGCTTGACAAAGGTTTGGAAACCTTTTTATCAGATGTCTCTGATAGTTCTTGGTTTTCCTACAGTCACACCAACTCTAAGCAGGAATTACTCCCTAAATAATGTTCTTAATGTTTTTCTGGTTGTCCATTAAAACAGGGAAATGCACATAAAATCATGGAGAAGTGCACATTACCACTGACGGGCAAGCAGTGTGTCAACCGCATCATTACAGAAAAGGTAAAGTCTGCTCTTCCTCTCGCCTCCGCGCATGTCCACCGCCAGCCACCTCTCTTGTTTTATTTGGAGACACATTTGAGGCTTTTTAAAATCACCATCTGAAATGAGATCGCATCAGCAGCCACGAGATTATGCTAGTCTGTGGAAGGAGGGAATTCGAAAATTAACGTTTCTAACTGTGGATTTGCTCATGTGCAGTCCTCTGGAATTACACACACACACACACACACACACACACACACACGCACACACAGGAACTCTAATCCTGCATAGCTTTTGCTGTATTCTGTTATTAGAAAAGACTTATATTAATTTTTAAATTTGGATTCTTAAGGCATCACGATGGGTGATGATGTAAAGTTTGGAGTGCACTTGTCCTTCCTCATTTTCTTTCCAGTCTGCCAAAACAGCAAGAATAAAAGGTTGGGTTTTGATTTTAGGAAATTCACCCACAGTTGAGTTCAAGCCACTTGCCTACAAGTCTTGGCATGGGCCTACAATAGATCAAGACATACATCCTTAGCATGTGTTCTGACCTTTTTTAAAATTTTTTTTATTAGATAGTTTATTTATTTACATTTCAACTGCTATTCCCTTTTCTGGTTTCCCTTTGACAGACCCCCATCCCCACTCCCCCTGCTTCTATGAGGCTGCTCCCCCATGTACCCACATTCCCCACACTGTGGCATTAAGCCTTCACAGGACCAAGGGCCTCTCCTCCCATTGATGCCCAACAATTCCATCCTCTGCTACAAATTCAGCTGGAGCCATGGGTTCTGTATGGTTGGTGGTTTAGTCTCTGGGAGCTCTGGGGATGGGGAGGGTCTGGTTGGTTGATATTGTTATTCTTGCAAACCCCTTCAGCTCCTCCAGTTCTTGCCCTAACTCATCTGTTGGGATCCCCTTGCTCAGTCCAGTGGTTGGCTTCAAGCTCCACATCTGTATTGGTCAGGCTCTGGCAGAGCCTCACCTTCTTATGAAGTGTACTCCAAAACACATCTGCCCCTTCTGTGCCTCTATATTTTGTTTCCTAAATGGACAGTTTTAGCCAATTATACAGTAAAAAGCTGCTCATAGCAGAGGAGTATTTGGGACTGCTGTCCACAGCCAGATTCCTTTCTCAGATTTAAACTTACAGTGTGGAAATGTCATGATTCCCATAAGTCATCTGGGAAGGTGGTTTTCTTGAACACACAGGACATAATTGCTTCTATGGGTTTCCCCCACTTTCCCGTGATGCTGCTCTTCTTTTGGCCAGAGCTGGATGGCAGTGTCTCACAGTGTCTGGCTCACTGGCCTTCTTTCCAGACGGGAGCACCCTAAAGCACACTCTGCAGTAGGTTAAGTATAAAACACTTCCCAGCAGCTGCAGTTTCAAGGAAGTTTCTGTCTGGTCCTGCATTCCCGAGACTCTATGGGATTCCATGAATGTGCACAATGGCACATAGTGGTGGAAGAGCAAGTGTACCAGCCATTGTTATGTTCTGAGTATTCTCTAAACTACAGACAGGGCCTATTAAGATGATCATTTGCCTTACAGTTAAGGCAGAGCCATTCTCAATCCTGATTTCTTTAATATGGGGTTTTCTAGCAGTGTTCTTCCCAAATCTCAGCTTCCTTTCCCCTCCCTCCTAAGGCCCTCTCCATGCTGCCCTGCCCTTGCCTGGCCTGCCCTTGCCTGGCCTGTCCTTGCCTGGCCTGTCCTTGGCCTCCCAGGTCTTCTACATACACAGCGTCCTTTACACACGCTGCTGTCTTGTATTCCACCCCTCCTTTAAGCCTGGCTATACCTGCTTCACAACGGGGCTTGTCACTCTCTTAGTGCCCAGTGATCTCATCCTCACAGTGGCCCATCATCCCCATCATTCATCCCTGGCACTTTCCGTTGGATACTTGTGTTTTCTTATGATGTAACTTTTACAGGTGATAAAGCTTACTGACACTCCGAGCACCTTTTTTTTACTTCCTTTGTCCTTTCTTCCATGTTGCTGTATTTATTCAATAAACTTTTCTTTGGAGGACCTTCTCAGAAGCACACTGAGTCTGACAATGCCTTACAAAAAGGAGGAGGAGGAGGTTACAGACAAGGCTCAAAGGACACATTCCATAGGATTACACAGCAGTCGTCCAGCATCTCCAGAAGAGTAACAAATGCCATAGACCAGGCATCGCACACCAGCTGTCATCGCATATGGCAGCCCAGCAGCAGTACCAAGAACTGCTGCTCGGTGGCATCATGCACAGCACTTTCCACGTTACACTTTTTACAGTCAAGTCTTTCTGACTTAAAACTCTCCTGCCTCAGCAATTTTAAAACTCTGTTGCCCTCTCCCTCCTGTGGACCATGTTCTGGAACTGCAGATTCTCCACCTCTCCCTGACATGTTCTTCCTGTCCATCTGTCAACTACTTCCTGTTTTTCTTTCATTCAGACATGTATCCTTCTGTTTCTCTTTCATCTTCTCCCTCCCTACATGTCTTGTCAGGGCTTCCATGAATCTTTCTACTTAGCCTATCTTAGCACTGACAGCTGTGTCAAAATAATCTCTAACCTCCTCCTCTTTCCTTCACAGCTGCCCCTACAACACACAGGGCAGTGACTAACACGGACTCAGTCATGCCATTAAGTAATGGTGACATACTTATCCTGCTAAGAGAATGAACAGGTTGAATTGGAAACCTTGAAAGACAAATGGGAGTTTAATGATTGAAAAGAAAATCAAGTAAGACATCACAGGCAAAAGGGGAATATCATGCAAAGTCTCAGGTTGGTGAAGAAAGCCCAGCGTGCTCAAGAACCTCCATGCAGGACAGTGTAGAGCAAAAATGCAGCTGTATTCAGAACTAAAGCAGGAAATACATGGAGGGATCACAGCAAGGAAAGATGTGGGTGTTGTCTTAAAAATGTGTTTCTTATCAGGAGGGGAATGGAGGGTCGGCCAGCAACACTTTTATTACTTAGGAAACCATTCTGTGTTAGTAAGAACTCTGTAACTTTTTCTCCCTGAATACACAAAGGAGAAGAAAAGACAAATCTCATTGAAGGGGCCCATCAGTGGTCTAGACAAAAAAAAAAAAAAAAAAAAAAAAAAAAAAACCCAAAAGATCCCAAATCACAAGCCAGAGAGATATTTTTGAGAAATTTAGGAGATTGAACTCAGCCTAATCTTATGGGTAGGGAGGGCATCTCTGGTAAGACAGGTGTTTCCTCCATTTTTCTAGTGAGGAAAAATGTCTGACTTGCTGTGTCCTGGCAAAGCTCAGGACAGGAGGGAGGGGAAGAGCAGTGGGAGACAGGAAAAGAAGAGGTTGAGGTTGTACCTTCAATTTCATATTCCTGAGAGTTGGGAAAAGACAATGGGGAGTTCAGATCTAGGGTTCAGAGGAGAAGTCAGTACTGGAATAAGCTACTGAGAGACCTTAGCAAATGGCCACAATCAGAACATGAACTATGAGTGACACTGTGGGAAAGAAAGAAAGTCAGGGCAGCTAGTCTCTGGCATCTCAGGGAAGAGCTGCATGTTTATTTCCCTGAGTCATGTAGGACAGGTGTATAGCAGGAGATATTAGAAAAAAGGAGAGCATCCAGCTAGCTCCCAGCCTGGCCGCCATGTTCCCACTCTAAGTTCCTGTACTAATGGTGGCACCAGCTGGCCAGAGGTGCCAGCCTGGGACCCACAAGATGTTGGCGTGGCTGTTGCCTCCACCAATCAACCCTTTGGCCTCCATGGATCTAGGCATTGCTCCTGGGCCAACTCCGTCACTCCCATGTGGTAGATATAACAATTCCCAGTACCTGGTAGAAATAAGACTCTTAATGCTTAAAGATTAACCAAATAGATTTATACATCAGCAAATACTCAACCTACAAGATGCCCACACAATTAGAATTGTCACCCCAATGATCTAACCTTTTGATATGAATAACTACTTGAGATGTACACATACATCGGCTGCCATCTCCCTCTCTCTTCTTCTCTCCTCCCAACTCCTAGCTCTGCCTCCCTCTTCCCCTCTTCAATGACAGCGCTCCACTGCAAATACAGTGGGCAGGAAATGTCTGCCACACAGGTGATCTGTCGAGGATGCTGGATGAGAGGCGGAGGATGCCTGTGATACATAATTCCATAATCCTTTCCAAGGAGAATTTCATTAGTTTGCCCTTTGAAAGCAATTGTAATCATATCCTGTCCTATTGATCAGATTATAATAGATAGCTTCCCTATCAGCACCTGGCTATAGTTAGCCTTCCGACCCATATTATAGTCATTAAGGTGGTAATAAAGTAATGAAGTTACTTACCTGTAAGACGAGGTAGTTTCAGTATCATTTTTGATTAACAGTTAACGATTTAGCTTTCAGGTTTGTACTCTCTGTTCTGTATCCAGTTTTTGTTTGCTCCTTAGACTACTACATGAAACTCTTCCTAAATATTTCAAGTTTCCATCTTTTAAAAATCTATAGATGGTTGGCCTTCTGTATAATCTGGGAGTTAGTTAGAGCCTGATGATAATCTTAATAAAAGGCTTGCTTGTTTTGTTTGTTTTTTAAATCATTTAGCCGATTTGCAATCTTACCTCCCTTATTCCTGAAGCCCCATATTAATGATACCACAATTATCTTTTTTTCTGAAATCACGTCTATATCTCTTCTTAATAACCTAATCCAGGGTTTTTAATCTTTTTTTCTCTATTTTTATAAATTTATAGTTGTTTATAATACATGAAAAGCAGCAGATTAGTCTAGACAGACTTTCTACAAAAGAAAAATACCTACTTAAAAAGTTTTTTTTATTAGAATAAAGGCAGCTAATAGAATCTATAGATAGTCCCAAAATTAGTGTTTTCTCACTCATGAACACTTATTTTTGCTGGAAAAAAAAGATGAAGGCTTTGTTGTTTTTGAGAATGTAAGTGTGCAAATAGAAGTTTGCTGTAGTGTTTGCTCTTAAATTTCAATCATTGTTTCAGGAAAATCAGTTAAGTTACCAAACAAACAAAGAAACTAAGCATCTTTCATCCTGTGATACTTCTGCTGGAAGAAAAATATAAACTGACTGGAGACAGTTGGTTGGCTTATGCAATCTGCTAAGTGATAATCTGTCCCAGGTGTGGTCCAGAGAACGTGTTATCACCCTACATGTTTCCTATACCACAGGCTTCTGTAAAGCCCCAGGAAGGGGTTTCTATGCTCTCTGACCACAGGCTCCCCAGATTGCTTAGCTGTTGTGCAGCAGAGCTTTGTGACAGGCCAGCTAAAAAGCCAATGCTCTTTGCTCTGTATGGTGCCTTCTCATTAATGGTGTATTTAAACTTGACAGTTGAGGGTTTGACCTCAAAGGTAGTTGGAAATAAAGATTGAAGGCTACAAAAACATAGGTAAATTTAAGTTATTTCTACTGTAGAATACCTTGGAGATATAGCCTTTAAGTCTGAGAAAAGAGACTCCCTAAGAGAGCTGCATAAAGCCCTGCAGAACAGGGTTTGAAGCCCCATAGAAGCAGTTGGGTCTCAGTTACAGCTTACCAACAGACAGTCTTCCCCTAGACAAGTGACCCCATGTCCCAGAACTAAGCAGAGCCCAACAAATATACGAGAAGACTTCTGAAGAATTCTCAAGTATAAAGCTATGTTGTAGACTTCTAAAGTCAAGCAGTACTATGGAGGGATCTGCACAAGTTGATGCTGTGAGCTTGGGTGGATTGTTCTGGCTGGGGTTGGCATTCCTGTCTGCCTTAGACACCAGCACTGCCATTTGATTGGCTCACCAAAAGCATGGGTGTGGATTTCCATGTCCTCCTCTTGGGACCCACCTGTTTTCATGGGCATTTAAAGGTTGGAGAGATTTACCAGGGAGCATTTTAACAGCTCCTTAGATGAGTTGGCTGGGCTTTCATTTCATTATTACTCTTGGGTACTACAGTGTCTCCTGTTGTTTCCTACAGTCCAGTCATTTACCCAAAATCCTTTCCCCATCATTCCTACCCTTTCTCTTCCCAGCTATCCCCCTGCCTCTTTCCCACTTTGTTCATCCCTGTCCCTTTTCAGATCATTGGTTGCCTCTCTGGCTTTTCACCCAATGACTTTCCAAATGGAAGTGTCTTAGTTAGGGTTTTCCTGCTGTGAACAGACACCATGACCATGATCAAGGCAAATCTTATAAAGGAGAGCATTTAACTGGGGCTGGCTTACAGGTTCAGAGGTCCAGTCCATTATTATCAAGGTGGGAACATGGCAGCATCCAGGTAGGTATGGTACAGGAGGAGCTGAGAGTTCTACATCTTCATCTGAAGGCTGCTACCAGAAGACTGACTCCCAGGCAGCGAGGGTGAGGATCTTAAGGCCCACACCCACAGTGACACGCGTACTCCAACAGGGCTACACCCTCTACTAGTGTCTTCCCCTGGGCCGAGCATATACAAACCATCACAGGAAGACAGCTTAAAAAAAAAATGGAGTACAGTGCTACAAGATGCCAACTGTAGCCCAGAATAATGGTTGATGAAGGACTTGGTAGTATTTATAATAGTGATAATGGACATTTTTTTTTCATTGCTGGTTTTCTGTTTCTAGCCCTAGATCTTATCTCTGTTCTAGGAACTTAAAAACTTAGCTATTCCATGTGATATTTTTTTTTCATGATGTCATTTTCTTGAACTTCCTACAGGGTGTGTTTGACGTGGACAAGAAAAACGGGTTGACACTGATCGAGCTCTGGGAAGGCCTGACTGTTGATGACATCAAGAAGAGCACGGGCTGTGACTTTGCGGTAAGTGTCTTCTATGAGCAGAACCAGCAGCCTCCAGGACCACAGGCTGGGTGGACAAATGGTTATAGGGCACCAACCATTCCTGTCTGCGCATTTAAGGAGCTGATCTGAGAAGGAGTAGAAGAGGAAGCCGTGTGTGACTCAGGCCAGGGCTTTCAGGAATGTGATAGGAACATGAGGACACACCAAGGAGCTAGAGGGGACAGAGGACAAGCTCCTGCTCACCTGCTTCACCTTCTTGGAAGGTCTCTATTCTTTGTCAGATGTGGCCAGTCCTGATGTTAGCCATATTTGGCAAAGAGATGCTTCCTTGTTCTTTGACTTGTCTGTCAAAGACCCTCTCCTTGGCTCACTGCTGTGGTTCTCATTCCAGACATTAGAGATACTAGAATGTAACTAGAGCAAACTAGTTTCATCCTACCTGCAGGTAAATAGTGCACAGAAAACTCAGACTTGGAAATCCAATGAACATACAGGGAGAGGTTCTACTAAAATTTCCACAATCACACTTATTTATGTCTGCTTTAAAAATGTATTTATTTATTGTGCGTGTATAACAGTGTTTGTTATAAATCACTAGTCACCTCCCATTAGAGTTGACAGACAGTTGCAATTAACTTAAAGTTAACCGGAGGTAAAAGGAATATATGTGTCTGAAATAGTGAAGGACAGAACCCATTTAATAATTACAGTGAAACACATGAAGAAATTAGAGAAACTCATTTAGCAAAAAGTGTTTGTGTGCCCTTTATAGAGTCTATACTTAACTTCCTGAGCACGCAGGCTTGGCCTGTACCTACAAATGCGTAATGAACTTCTTTGAAACAACTTTCGTGTATAATTCATTATGTACACAGTAAGCACCTCTTGGTACTGTTCCAAGGCCTTTTGTTTATTAACCTTTTCTGAATTCCCCTTCGGAAAAAAAGTAGTCTCCCATTAATACCTTACTTGAAAAGCACATTTTTAATTAGCTTTCTCCTAATCTCACGGGGAAGAAAGGGAATTTATTTATACTTGAACTATTTAGGATTTCTTACTCCGGTGAAACAAGCAAACAGTTTCTAATCAGCTCTTTTGTTTTGTTTTTTTCCTGAGTGTAGACTAGGAAACCTCTGACAGGTAACACCTTCAGAGATCTGCAGAAATTTCCATTTCTGCTGCAAAAGAATATATAGCCTAAGACCCTCATTATCTAGCTACTTGGTATTCATGTGTGTAATTCAGAAAATTGTACGGGTTTTGTTATACACACATGGGGGAGGAGGGGCTCTTTGTCATATCTGCATAGATTTGAAAATGCCGGCCCTTCTGGTATTCCGGTACTATCCCCTTCGTTTATCATTATTAAACTGATATAAAAATTAGTTTATGTAAGAGGTATACTTTGATGTTTTAATATGTATATGCATTGTATTCAAGTTAAGGTAAACATTCCTATGTACTAAAGCATCAGTGATAGAAACACAATCCTCTCCACCAGTGTAAGGACGTATATCACACATCGCTGTTATAGACAAAGGCAGTCACCACTGCTCAGCAGGACACCACACAGTCTCACTTGTAACTTAAACTCAGTACTCACTGATTGGTCGGCTCATCCCCCTCTCCTTTCTGCTCCAGCCTTGGGGAACCAGGATTCTACTTGCCCTTTCTATGACACTATACTGCTATACTTTTTCTACTTTCCACGCAAGTGAGATCACTCAGCGCTCACTTTAATGTGCCTGCTCACATATTTCATCCAAATCAGTGAGTTCCACTTTCTTGTGCATTGGCACAAAATCCAAGAATTCATTTTTTTTTTAAATTAGGAGATAGTATTCTATTGTGCATGAGTGCCATTTTCTATATCCAGTCATTAGGTGGTAGGCATCCAGGTTGTTTCTGTTTCTTGGTTCTTATGAATGGGGAATGTGGTTGTATTGTTGGCCTGATGATTTTATCTCCTTTGTAGTGAGATTGCTGGATTCTGTTTTTAAGTTTTGAGGGAATCTTACACTGAGATTCACAGTGGCTTCTCCATTCTGTTCCTACCATGTGTCCCCTGTTATATCCTTGCCAACATGTGTTCCTTTGTGCTTTGACACTTGGTCTCAGCAGAGAGAACAAGAGCAAGTTATCTTTGTCTCTCTGATAATAGTTAATTTAATTGGATTGGGCTGGGATCTTGTTATGGCTTTGATTTTCATTTCTTTAATGATTAAGGATGTTAAGAATTTTCATAAACCCTTTGGTCTTTTCTATGTCTTCTTTTTGTGTCTTATTTAGATATATAGTCCACCTCTTGCTTGCTTGCTTGTTTGTTTGTTTGTTTGTTTGTATGTTTGTTTGCTTGGAGACAGAGTTTCTCTGTATAGCCCTGGCTGTCCTGAAACTTGTTCTGTAGACCAGGCTGGCCTTGAACTCAGCAATCCACCTGTCTCTGTTTCCTGAGAGCTAAGATTAAAGAAGTGGTGCCATACCCCGACATGTTGCCTACTTTTAATTGTATTATGTGAGGGATATTTTTGCCGTTGAGTTGTTTGACTTCCATAGGTACATTCTGGATATTAACTCTTTGGCCATATATGTGTTTATTGTTAACTCTCTGTATGAACATCTGCATGTGCCTTGTCCCTCTGCACACTGTCCTTTCGTTCTTGACTACGGCTTGTGCCAGCTGCTCTGGAGAAGCGTTTTAGTTGATATGATCTCATTTGTCTACTTTTGCTTTTTTTCTCCTGTGCTTTTGTCCTTCCTTTCTTCCTGACAAGATTTCTCCATGTAGCATCCCTGGCTGTCTGGAACTCACTCTGTAGACCAGGCTGGCCACAAACTCAAGAGATCTGCCTACCTCTAGCTCTTGAGTGCTAGGATTAAAGGCATGTATCACCACTGCCAGCTTGGTGTCTTTAAAAAAAAAAATCCTTGCTGATTCTAAAGTCCTGAAGCATTTGTCTTACTTTCTTCTGGTAGTTTCATAGTCTGAGAGTCTTGTATTTATGTAGTTTCATAGTCTGAGAGTCTTGTATTTATCCAAATTGAATGTAGTTTGTAATTGGTGAACAATAGACCAAGCGAGGCACAGTGGGCAGGATGCGAGGGTGTCTATTTTGTTTTTGCACTTAGATGTCTAGGTCTCACCTGGACATGT
The DNA here is from genome assembly GCF_011762505.2 of Arvicanthis niloticus. Classification (NCBI taxonomy): domain Eukaryota; kingdom Metazoa; phylum Chordata; class Mammalia; order Rodentia; family Muridae; genus Arvicanthis; species Arvicanthis niloticus. The sequence goes on along the minus strand of NC_047676.1, from coordinate 32,770,066 downwards.
GCAGAGGAGAAGCCTGACCTTCCTTTATGTTTCAAAGGTTTCAATATTGTTAGTGGCTTTGTCAAAATCACGTCACTTTCGATGACTGGATTTAGTTTTAGAGCCTCTGTTCTTTTCCACCAGTCTATGTCTGTTTTTATAAGAACATTACACTCTTTCAGTAGCAGGATATTTAAAGTTTTAATACAGCAGATTTGCAGTGTATTTTAAATTCCAATAGTGTATTTGTTTTTCCTACTGTGCCCCCTGCTACTCAAAACAGCCTTGACTATTCAAGGATTTTTATGGTTCCATTAAAATTATAATGTTGTTTCTTCTGATTCTGTGAAGAAAGTGACTGGTATTTTGGTATTTTGAATAAGAACCTGGGAGCTAGAGGGATGGCTCAGTACTTAAGAACACTTGCTGCTCTTGAAGATGACCTGACTTCAGTCTTAGCACCCACATAAATGGTAGCCCACAGCTGTTGTAACTCCACTTCCAGGGGATCCATCACCCTCTTCTGGTCACCACAGGCATGAGGCGCACACACTTATTTTTTTAAAAGAATTGTACTGGATCTGTAGATCACATTAAATAGTCTGTACATTTTACCCTATTTGTTCTTCCAGACCATGGGTGTGAGATAACCTTCCATTCCGCTGTACCATCTTCAGTTTCTTTAGGCTGTAATAGTGTTCATCTCTGCCTGGACATATGGGTCTCCTCTCCTTCTTCCTTACTGTGAATATTGGTGTTGAGGACACTGATAAAACAGTACGTCTTTGAGATCTTGTTTACTTGTTCTGAAATGTTCTGGATATGCCCCCAGAAGTAAGATTGTGGGTCATATAGTAACTTTCTTTTTAGTTTGTAAGGTGCTTCCATACCTTTTCCCAAAAGGATTAAACCACCTCATATTCTTATTGTCAGTTTTCAAGACTTTCATTTGCATTTCTCTTACAAGCGGCTTGCAGAATCATTTGTGTATTGTCCATCAGAGGTTCTTTTTTGAAGAATTATCTGTGTCAACTGACTACTTTTAAATCAAGATATGATTCTTTGTCATCTTATAGATCATCCTTATATATTCTGGACATCCACGTTTTTATACATAGCTTAGTTTTGTGTGTGTGTGTGTGTGTGTGTGTGTGTGTGTGTGTGTGTGTGTGTGTGTATGTTTATATACTGAAGTTTATAGGTTAGATAATCAGTCCTGTGTGGCTTATTTCTGTGCAAGTGTGACCCAATATTTTCACAACTAAGGAATCCTGTTTGCTTTTCTCCCCTTGTGCTCATATTTTGAAAGAAGGCTCTTCCTAGATTGATCAAATAATTTATTTTCAAAGAGCCACATGATGTCTATCCATATACTAAAGCTTTGACAAGCAGATGAGAACCTCATATTCTTCTTAAAGAATGCTTTTTATTTTTATTTATTCTTTGACAACTTTATACATGCTACCAATGTACCTTCATCAGATCTACCATTATCTTCTCTCCCCATAGCCCAGACTTTCTTAACAAGTCTCCCTGCTATGATCATACCTTTTCTCTTTTTTCCTTTTGTTTATTTATTTAGCCAATTAGTTATTCACTTCACATCTAGATTACAGCCCCCCTCCTCCCAGTCCCACCCTCACAATCCTCCCCCCCATTACCCCCTCCTCTTCTCCTCAGAGATGGGGAAGCCCCTCATGCTTACCAACCTGCCTAAACACATCCTCTCCCACTGAGGCCAGACAAGGCAGCCCCACTAGGGGAAGGGGATACAAAGGGAGGCGACAGGGCCATCCCCTCAATCTCTGTTCCATCTTTTTCTCTGCACATCTTGTAGGCAGATCAGATTTTGGACAGAAGGTTTTGTGGGTGGGTTGGTGTCTCTCTCCCTCCACTGAGAGACCCACCTGGCTACAAGATCACTTCAGTCTCCATATGCATATTATTCACAGCTAGGAGTCTCAGCTAGGGTCACCCCCATAGTCTCCAGGTTGCCTAGCCCCTTCCAGGTTTCCAGTCTCAATGATGTCCTCCCCAACCAAGGATTTCTGTTCTCTTTCCTAGCCCTTACCTTGCTCTCCCTACCCCCTCTTGTATAACCTACTGATTCAAATTACTGCTGCCCTGCTCGCACATGGGTGGGGGCCATCCACCAGATCTGGGCTACTCACATAGAGACACACTCTCAAAGAGAAATGACTCCTCCTCCCTAGCTGCCGTCAATTGCCAGTAGAATTTTTTTTTCAGCTACAAGTGCAGTTTCATGAGTCCCTCTCCTATCCATGAAGGAATGTTGACTGGCTTAGCCTGCACTGATCCTTTCCATTTTGTCTATACTTGCATCAGTCATTGTGTGCTTGAAGGGCCAAACTGGGGCATGGCGAGTAATTTTTCTACTGCTTCAATTCCATGATCTCTGAAGTGTCTTTTGCAGTGTATATTAAGTTAAATTGGTTATTTAATTATTTCTTTCCTGATGCATGATTAAGTTGTGTAAAATAGGGTTTCTTTACGCTGTATCTGTGGATTACTTTTGAAATTTAACATTTTCCATCCATTTTCATTTCTTAATTTAAAATGAAATTATTAAAAATAAATTGAAGCAGTATTTGAGCATTCTCTGGTAGAGTAAACTTTAATTATTTATTTTTTCCTCTCTCTTTCACCAGGTTTCACCAAACCTCAGGCCAATGCAGCAGATTTCAACTTGAAGGGTCGACTGGACATTTGTCCCAAGCTGCTAAGATTTCCTTTTCAACACATAGGATTTAAATGAAAGGATGTCAGTAATCAACAGTTATCTATTTAACAAGAAGTTTTGGCTAATTTTCTTCTAGTATTTCTGGATTTGTGCAGCCATAGACTTTGTTCTCTCCAGTGTGATGTATCAGTCCCATGAAAAACAAAAGGAAAACATTTCATTGTGGTCTTGCTTCATGAGTGCTAAGAATGTCGTCTTTATCATCGGTGCTCACAGTGGATATATGTACATCCTTTATGCTAAATATATATATTAAACCTTGACTTAGCAGCCCTGAAGGAAAATTTTCATGTGCATTTGTGATTAGGTAGAATACTTTTTTATGACTATGTATCTTTTACCTTCCTCTTTTCTGAGAGATGCCAGTTATGCTTGCCTTCTTAGAACATCATTCTTCCTTTCATACTTCTTATACCTAAACAGATACTCAAGAAGGCAAACAGGAACATCCTGTTTGCAGGAAAGCAGTAAGCAGAAGAAACAACAAGGCATAGGCTCTACCAGTGCTGGCATCCCACCAGATGTTGCCTTTAAAAACAACCAACCATCTACCTATGTGTGCAAATAGTTGAGGCTAAATATGGGAGAAGGACAAGACACCTACTGACATACTTACCTAGTTCTCCTATTTTAAGATGGTGTGCTATCCCTTTGTATTCTGAAGACTCTGTTTCTGTGTTGAGCCCCAGTGTTTACTTATACAGCTTCTCTTGAGCAAAAAAAGAACCATGGGCAATTTATCATGAGTCGTGAATCACAATGACAGCAGTATTTAAAAAGATGATATTCTAAGATATTTCCCTTTTAAGCTCTTCATTCTGCTCAGCAAAGATTGTAAACACTGACTGACCTTTTCTATACTACAATGGAGTTCTGCATAGGCTAGTTCTCTTAACAAAGTGCTACTACTTTAGCCTTACATGTGTTGGGGAAATGATGGGAAAGGCTGGGATCTGAGTAGTTGGCAGGCTTTGTGCATCAGAGTAAACACAGTAGCTTGCATTTATCAGGGATGCTTCCTCAGAAGGAGCTACAATACAGACAGTTGCCAGTGGGCATCACTCCAGAAGCAACCTTGGTATCAGATGTCTGAAAACCTAGGCACCCTGAAGTTAGACGGGACAGCTGTTGTCTGTACAGTGAAACATATCATCCTTCTGGCACTAATTATAGGAATTTATGCACGTCTTAGGTGATGGTTGTCACTGGAACTCACTCCTCAAATATAGCCACGGCTGACCTGTACACAATGTGAAGGGAAGATAAGCTTTTCCTCCGTAGGACACTCTGTGTAGGTCTGCTTTAATGGATGGTGACATGGTTGAAAGCATCCTCTGCTCGTGTTGGTAAGAAGAACCCGTCTTAGAAGGTGCAGAGCCCACGAGAGTACACGTCAATATTAGAGTACACATTTAGAAAATGTTCTTATTGTCGATATCGATCTGTCTTTAGATGCACTTGCTTATCATTCCAGTCTGTTACTTTAAGACAGGGGGTTCTAAGAACATTTTAAACTTCAAAGCCTGAATAGACAACTTAAGATTCAAAGAATGCCATGATATTTAAAAAAAAAAAAAAAATGTGTAAAGTGATACAATAAAAATTGCAGATTGGCAGAGATGAATGTGTTTGTCCTCTTTTCTCACTTGGGAATGGCATATTGCCCTGTCTAGGTATTGTCTCCAGCTGCCAGCCTTTGGGCAATTTGGGCAAGAGTTAAACAGTTATTGCTGGTTCTCAGGCAAATCTGTCAAAATCAATGTGTGTGTGTGTGTGTACACATAAACATTGTGTTCTCATTGTATATACCTCTTTAACAGCTCCATGGCTGGTTATCACTGGCCTGTGATAGTTTTCTGAATATATTTATTGAATTAACCTACCAGTTGAAAACATAGTTAATACTGAGTCAGCCTTAGAAGGTCCTCATAGTTATATAGTGATGCAAGATCTCTTAAGAATATGTAGGGGGAAAAAACCAAATGGAATTTGGAGGTTGCCGCAATCGAATAAACAGTCCTGAAATACCTATATTTGTTTAAACACTTTATAATTTACAAATCACCCAGAATATGTGAGCTAGCTTATTTGATTTTCACAGTAACTTGCCAAGGAGACATTATTACTGCTATTAAAATTAACTTGATTAGTCTGTGAGAAATAATGTCCACTAGCTCTTTAATCAAATGAGCCTTTCTGAGCTAAGGTTGGATTTTGCCAAGTTAGTTAATGAGATGCAAATTAAATTCCCTGACCAGAACTAGATTTGCTCTCTGGATAAGCCATAAAATAAAGTCCACACCCTTTAAACCCAATGGGACAAATATTGTAATTGTGTTCTTTCTGTTTGGACCATTCTTGTACAGAACCTAGTTCATGGTAAAATGGATAGTTCTTAAGGCAAAACTGATAATATTCCCATCAGGAAAATGTTTCTGTGGAAGATGCCTAAGCACCCAGATTAGTTCACTTGAAAGGCTTTGTGTAGACAACCAAGGGGCAGAAAAATCACATGAGGCCAGCAGCAAGGACTAACAGGTTGACAGCATTCTGAAATTCTGTTTCCTGGGTGCTACCTATTTCTCGTGTTTGAAATCAGAGTTGTGCATCAGACCGATTCAGATGAACCCCAAGAGAAAGCTTATAGTGTCATGCAGAGAGGTTGACCTAATGAGGGCCAGTCCTTCCACCAAGACAGAAAGTATCTGTGGAGAGAAGGCTGGGAACATAGGAACCCAAGACAAGACATGACATGATGCGTGAGGAGACCTCCTCAGCAATGCACAGGTAAATGAGAAGATTTAAACGTTACTGTGACATTTCTTGGATATAAGACACCTCCAGTTATAAAATGCAGCATGCTTTTGTTTCCTCTCATCAGAAATTGTGTTGTGTACATAGTAAGAACTTTCCATTTTTTTCCAGTCCCAGATGGATTTACCAAGTATTTCCTCTCCACTGGCAAAGGACCACTGATGGATGCTTTGTGTGGATGTAACCTGGTCAGTTAATGACCCAAGGAAATTGCCCATTTTAATGTCTGTACATTTTCAATTCAGGACTTCTTCATGACCAGTATTTAAAAGGACAAAGTTATAATGGTGTGCATAAATACCTCTTCTGGAGCTATAAGGCAGCAAGAAGCTGAAAACCCTCAGTTAATGATTCCATCTGTTGAGTAATATATCTTATTTTCAGATATATTAAAAGTGGGGAATTAATAAATTGGAGTTAGTCCTCTATGGTGTTTCTGAATAACACTTGATTAGAAAATAATTTGAAGAAAAATGCAGCTTTCATATATCTATACAGTACTAACTACCTAGAAAAATGTTGTTAAGATTCACTTTACAAGGAAGGAGTTGGCAGTTTTATTCATCTGTATGGAAACAAGTGTTTGGAAATAGTAGTCAATCAATTGACCAATCCAATGGTTTGTTATGCCATCTTTTCATAATGGTCTTTCCATTAGCTATGGCATTTTCTTCCTGACTTTAACCCTGCAATGCCATCTTTTCTTCTATACATCTTAAGCATATATAAGTTGAAAATTTTAGATATGGTCATTAAAGTTGTTTGCTCTATTACTGGAACTGAAGTATGCAAAACAGGTATGAAAAGCCAGAACACAGAAAGAGATATTTGTGGCCTGGTAAGATGCCTCAGCAGGTAAAAGTACACATGGTACAACGTTGACCACCGGAGTTTGTTTCCTGGAATTGACTCCCAAAAATTGTTCTCTGACTTCTATTTAAATGCCATTACATATGCATTGCTACAGTCACACCACAGCACATACACACCCACCACCACCACCACCACCACCAACAACAGCAACAATAATATTTGAAGGCTGGCTAGCAAGATCCCTTAGAGCAGTGGTTCTCAACCTTCCTAAGGCTGAGACCCTTTTAATACAGTTGCTCATGTTACAGTGAACCCCAACAATAAAATTATGTTGCTACTTCATAACTGTAATGTTACTACTTTTATCAATTGTAATATAAATATCGGATATGCAGATATCTGATATGTGACCTCATGAAAGGGTCATGACCATAATAAAGGCATTTGCCTGAGTTTGACACTTGGAATCTACATAAAGATGGAAACAAAGAGCCTACTTGAAGTGGAAATTTCTGGTTTCTTTGGAGGCTCAGTTGTGTCACGTGATGTTTTTTCCTGAAAGCTGTCTTATGAGAGGATGTTTTGCTGAGGCAGACATTTGAGAGGACGTGTAATATTTGGAAAGAGTATAAGTAGAATCCAACAGTGAATGATGCTGTTGTATTGGTACACCTTGCAACACTTCACTGGGCTTTGCTGACAATACTCTTGCATTGGTACAACTTGCAACACTTTGCTGGTCTTCACTGATCTTTACTTGTGGTGACTTCATAGAGAGATACTTGCCAAAGAAGTTCTCATGGTATTCTGGTGGCTTCTTGCCCTTTCTGAGGACTTGTGCCAATTTAGTGAAAACTTGTGATTTCTTCTGGATCAAGCCACTGATACTGACTCATGTTTAGTCTTTGCCAATTGGACTACATTGTTGCTACTGATTTGTGTTTGATACTTTGTACTGGACTACTGATATCCTGACAACAAAGATTGATAACACCCTCAAAGAACTACTTCTAAACAGGTCCACATTCCCCTTGTCCTATTAAACATCTTTCTCCCCTACCTTTGGTTGGTGGGCTACAAGGGAGGTTGAAGTATTTAAGAACCCTCATTAAAATAGATTTTTAAAAAATCTAAGCCTACACCCACTCCATAAAACATTGTCCTCAGATTTTTATAGGCACACCAAGGCATGAGTACAGCCTCACACACAGATCTTTCTCCCCCCTCCCCAACTCTCTCTCTCTTTCTCTTCCCCTCTCCCTCACTCCCTCTTTCCCCTCTCCCTCATTCCCTCTCTTTCTCTCTTCCTCTCTCCCTCTCCATCTCCCTCCCTCTATTCTCTCTTTCTCTTACACATTAATAGTAACAACAAAGTTAAATAATTTTTAAAATTTTTTATTGGATATTTTCTTTATTTACATTTCAAATGTTATCCCCTTTCCCGATTCCCTGACTATGCAGTGCACAGGCACAACTGACATATTTACAACACAATCCAAACAACAAAGGCTCAGGGAACATGATGGAAGAGGAGGTGGGAAAAAATCTTAAGACCCTGAGCCCTGAGGACCAGAGAGTACTGGGAGATTGTGTCTTCTAGAATGACAGGGAACTTTGTGTAACAGTTCCCCAGGGTTAAAATTCTCCTCTTAAAGGGAAACTTGTTAAAACATAGTACACTTAAGGGGAGTTGAAACAAAAAGATATTTTAAGAATGCATATTTACAGGTAGGTTAAACAACAGGATTTGTTTTAAAGGGAGATGAAACTCTCTATCCTCTAGAAAAGCACACAATCCAAAATAGCTGCAGGAAGTCTCTGAAACTGGCCACATTTGCTAGGCTTCCTTCTTCCCAGGTGTGTATAAGCACCAAGGACTGCTGGGAAAATCTCCCAGAGCAGCTGAGCTTCCTAGAAGAAGCTCAGACGAACTGCATCATCTAAAACAGACACCACTCAACCTGCTGAGCTGCCTGCAGACTGTGCAGTGAACTCCAGGTTTCCAGCTTTTATGATCTGATACTCATGCTGGGATGCCCTTTGGTGAGTCATTTCTGTTCCTGTAAGTAAGCCCTCTTCTATATTCCTGTAAGTAACCATAATAAAGTTAATTGGCTCACAAAATTGGACTTTGGTGATATCTGTACTTCGGTTTGCAATCAGTTTCCTGTCTTGGGTGAATAGATGTTTGTTCATGTCTCCCAGGAAGAGTGTTAAACAACAAGGATACACTCATGAGATCTCAGCAATATGACTGCCCAAACAATACCCAAACAATGATGATACCTGTTGGCATGCCAACATGAATGGGGAGATCTCACCAGGCCCCACCACTATATGAAAAGCTATATCTACTGAGAGAGGGAAACTTATTCTTCCCTGGAGGATCCTCCTAATTTGCAATCTAGTATCAAGGGGTCAGTCCTAAAAACATAAACATTAAAACTAACACTAAAAACACTCAACAGTTTCAATATTCTCTCTCTCTCTCTCTCTCTCTCTCTCTCTCTCTCTCTCTCTCTCTCTCTCTCAGAATTTTGGCTATGGATTTGAGAGGAACAGGAGAGGAAGTACAGAAGGGATTGGAGGGAGAAGAAGGGGGAAATAATGTGGTTAAAAATAAAACAAATTCTAACAAAGTTTAAATTTCTCAGAAAAACAAAAAGGATTTAGGGAATTCTAGGAACAGCTCATGAAGTATGCATGCCTTATATAAAAGAGGGTGATAAATTTTAGAAGTTGACTAAATTCCCTGACAAATAGACCTTAAAGAACATACATTTCTGTAATTTGTCTTAAGTAATTTGGTTCTTTGATGAATTCCATCCATGTACATTATGTGTTCTGATAGCTCTCACCCACACCCTCCCCCATCTCCCTCACTCTCCCATCTATCCCCCTCTTCCATGATAATCTTTTTATAGTCATGTTTGTGCCCCTCTCAGCTTGATCAGGGCTATCTGTGAAGTCTTGGAATTGGAACAATCCACGGGAGTCTGGTAGGTACTCTAGTGATATGCAAATGAAGATGGTGGCTTTGCCCTCACTCAGAACCTATCAATAATGAGCTCATAGAGTTCAGCAGTAATGGATATAGTCCCATGTACATACATACATACATACATACACATATACATACATACACAGATACACACACATATACATACATACACACACACACATACACATACACACATGTATATATAAAATTCTGGCCATGCTCACCCTTACCCCTCTATCTCTAATATCAACTCTTCTGCTCTTAGAAGTTCCTTTCTTACAGTCATGTGTGTATATTTTCTCTGATGTCCCACTGAGTTTAACCAGGGCTATCTGTGTGACCATAGGTTTTTAACTACTGGAGCCTGGTGGGCTCTCTTAGGGTATACAAGTGAGGAAAGTGACTACTTCTCCCCAAGAATCTATTAGTAGTCAGTAGTTCATCAGGGTGGGGTATGGTCCTATGAGTTTCTCAGCCCATTCCATTCTTCACTGATGACAATCCCAGTCTTGTATAGGCCCATTGCAAGCCAACATAACTACTATCAGCTCATGACTGTATGTAGCCCTTCTCCCTATCTTCCAACTGTTAACATTCTTTCTGCTTCCTCTTCTGCAGTGTTCCCTAAGTCTTAGAGCAGGTGGTTTAAATGACTTGATTAAGTCCAAGATCTAGTCTTTCACATATTCTCAACATCTTGAGGAGCTGAGTTTCTGTATTTACTAGCATTCATTGCAAAAGCTTCTTTAGTGCTGAGAGTAACATTTGCTTAGTATCTAGACATAGACATTTAGAAGGCAGTTTGAGCTGGGCGGTGGTGGCACACGCCTTTAATCCCAGCACTTGGGAGGCAGAGGCAGGCGGATTTCTGAGTTCAAGGCCAGCCTGGTCTACAGAGTGAGTTCCAGGACAGCCAGGGCTATACAGAGAAACTCTGTCTCAAAAAACCAAAAAAAAAAAAAAAAAAAAAAAAAAAAAGACAGTTTGATATTATGTCGAGAGTCCTAGCTGCTCATCAGGAGAGTCAAGCCCTCCAGAAGCATGGTTTTGTTTGTTTGTTTTTGTTTTGTTTTGTATTATTATCAACTCTCTCATTATCTCACAAAACCTAGTACCATATACTTCTTAGACAATAGATGCTCAACAAATTTTAGCAAATAACTGAGATAAATTGGTGAGGAAAAATATAATTTAATAGTGAAAATTCAGTAGCACAGGATTATGTTAAAAAAAAACCTGTTTATCCTTTGAAATTTTGTAATTTTAGTTTATAACCATAAGTACATATCTAGGGGTTATATCAGTAATTATCTCCTTTCTCTCTTGACTGCCCCCCCAACTTTCTCTTGCTTCTTTCCCTCTCTTTTCCTCTTCATCTGTTTATTCCTTTGAACAGATATTTGTTTAGTATTTCATCATCAAAGTCTACTTTGGAGACAAATTACATAGCAGGTAGGACAGGGAAAGTTGAATGTAAAGAATTTTTAACTAATACAATTGGCATGAAGCAAAGAGAACTCTTAACAACACAGAGTACAGTCAAGCAGATGGCAAGATGGGATTAAAAAATAGTCCTTCCAATGAGTAGATCACCAAGATTTAGAGCTTGAGGAATGCATGTGGCTGGGAACCACTGGAGAAGAGACTTCACCATAGTGAAGTGGGAATTTGTCTGTGAAGTAGAAGCAGAGGCTGTTATGTATGATAGGGAGGAATAGTCACACATCAATCATTGCCACAAAGGCACCTAAAGAGGTACTAAAGCATCCATCCACAGGGAATTGTCTTAACAGGGTACTCTACTATACAGAGGCCAACACACTCATAGAGGAGACTTCTGAGTACTGGACCTTCTCTGTCACACAATGCAGGAACTGGAAAAGCCAATCATGCTATGTTTTCTGGGTCTTGGCATGATAAAGAAACTGGATGGTGGAGAAAGTAAGCTGTAGAATGCTGGCAGGAGAATCATAGCAGAAGAAGGAGAGACATCTCTTCCTCTCCACTGTTCTCCAGCACTTCATTCTGGCAAAGATGAACCAAATATCACATGGTGAGAAACACAATCTTTGCTGTACCCATCTTAGTTTTCTTAGAGCAGGCAAGAAAGAATAGATTTGTATCTAATTATGTAACAAATTGCTAATGGCAGGAGTAGCTTCATTGCCCAGCATTGTGTGATATGCTATGGACACCGTACTAAGAAAGCATATATGGTGTCACCATTAAGAGCTTAACCTTCTAGTGGAGAAAAATAACTCAGTCAAAGAATGACACGTGAGAATTGAATTTTCCTATTTTATGAAGGGAGAGTAGGAATGTGATAAGAAATTATTTGAGCAGCCTTGAAATTACGTTTTATATGTATGTCATCACATTCTTAAATATATCACAGATTTTTTCAATAAAATTATAAGCATATTTAAAAACCAAAGCTAAAGTGACTCAGTAGGCAAAACCCTGCAAACAATAAGGAGATCAAGTAATTTGTGACTTAGGATTTATTCAGAATCACAAAAGAAACTCTGCCATAATGGCAACTCATGAGGAAAAAGTGTTTGGAGAAAAAAAAAAAACATTAAATATCCATATGCTTCATTTTTGAAATTTTAAATCTCAGAGTTTCAGAGAAATAATAGGGCTATTGAAAGCATATGCAATAAAATGATCTTAGCCCAGAATAGGGAAGCACATCATTCAGTGGCTATTGTAGTCATTTGATTATGGATGTTTTATTGTTGAAAGAGATCACATAGATACAATCTGTTCTGGAGGGGTCAATTGAAATATTCTAGTGACTCAGGAAACACAGCAACGAGAATGCCACTAGCCAAACAGAGCCAGCTGTGCTTTGCAGAAGCAAAGCAATTGTGAAATGACCTCATTGTCATCTGCAATGTTGAGGAGAAGCAGAAATGTTCCAAGGACATTTGAGCTGGTGGTAGAGCTGAACATATTTACAAAACTAAACCAAGTCATAAACTGAAAAGAAATTCCTGCTGGGAGAGAGAGAAAAATCAGAGAGCAAAGTAATTAACGGTCTTACAGAGAGAATAAGCCCATGTATATTTCATATGACCATAAATTAATAAGGAAATAATTTTCTATTGTATAAAGACCATATCACAAAGGATCAAATTACCCATGCATATAAAACTCCTTAGCCTTATCCATAGGGAGAATATTTATGTTAAAAATGTATCTACTAAAGTATTCCAAGACATTTACCTGTCAAATACATCTTATTTTGTAAGGATTTGTTTTAATTTTTAAATATTTATTTACTTTTATTTTATGTATATGAGTGTTTGTCCTGCACTACCTGCATTCAGTGACCTCAGAGGGCAGATGAGGATCTTAGATGCCCTGGAACGGGATCTTAGAAGGTTATTAGCCACCCTGTGGGTTCTCAGAACCCAATTCAGCTTTGTTTGTAACAGTAACAAGCATATGACAAAAAAAAAGTAAATAATATAAAACTCAACAAGATCACATGATCTTTGGCTAATGGAGTAGCTAAAGTGAAACAGTGTCACAACCAAATGCCGGTGAGATTATAGAAACACTAACCCAGCCATCATTGCTGTATACAGACAAATGCTGGTGAGGGTATAGAGACAATAACCCACCATTGCTATAGAAAATAAAATGTGTAAACCAATCCAAAAACATTTTTGGCAGTTTCTTATAAAACTTAACATGTAACTTAGAATACGGCCCTGCAAATGCAATGCATCATTTCAAAAATAAAAACCTATTTTCATGTAAAATCTTATAAGCAAATGCTAACATTATCCCCCAAACAGAAGAATTCCAGATGTCCTTCAATGTATGAATGTTTAACCAAATTAGTAAATCCATGTATAGAACGTTACTCCTCAGTATAAAAAAAAAGTAAAAAAAAAAAAAAAAAAAAAAAAAAAAAGTAACGTGTTACTAATATATGCAACAACCAGGATGAATCCTCAAGAAATTACAGAGTGAAAAAAGGCCAATAAATGTTATATACATATTATTTCATTTATAGAAACATAACATTTTTTAGAAAGATAACAGTTTGGGATCAGAGAACAAATTAGTGATTTTTAAGGGTTAGGGATCTGGGTAAGAGAGGGAAGAGGTGGGTGTGGTTAGGACATAGTCACACAGAGGTTCTTGTGTTGGAACTGCTCTGTTGTCTTACCTTGGATGGTAGTCATGTGAACTAGTAGTTGACAAGAGTACACACTGCTACACACACACACACACACACACACACACACACAGAGAGAGAGAGAGAGAGAGAGAGAGAGAGAGAGAGAGAACAGACAGACAGACATAGACAGTGAAGATGAACTGGAGAAGTGAAGCAAAAGTGGTGAGTTGCCATTAGCATACTCAGAAGATTGAAATATAGTTTTTCAAAATGAAAACCTTGGAGGGGAATAGAAGGGGCCCAAGAGATCTCTGCAGTTATATCTTACAACTATATGCAAATAGAACACTTTCTCAGCAGCTTCTAACACATGTAAAGTTCAAAAATAACTACTGCACAGTTGCCTGGCCTCTTTCCTCTTCTGATATTGATGATGGAGCCCATGGTCTTCAGCATGCTGGGCTAACATGTTAATAGGGACCTGCAACCCCAACCTAGAACTTGCCTTTTCAGTTTATTCAAAACCTTTGTGGCTAATCTTTGTTCTTTTTATTTTATCTTACTTTATTTTTGTTTTGCTTTATTTTCCTTCTTAAATAAATGGGACAGCCGGACAGTGGTGGCGCACACCTTTAATCCCAGCACTTGGGAGGCAGAGGCAGGCAGATTTCTGAGTTCAAGGCCAATCTGGTCTACAGAGTGAGTTACAGGACATCCAGGGATATACAGAGAAACCCTGTCTCGAAAAAAACCAAAATAAATAAATAAATAAATAAATACATAGGACATATTTCTATTTTCTTATGAATGATAAGAAATAGTTATGAATGATAAGAAAGAGTCTACATAGGATACCATCCACTAACTGATATTTTCTATTTCCTAAGACCCATGTGTAGACTTTCTGATAAGAAAATGGATGCAATATTTTACTCAAATGGCTATAAGAGCTAAAAATATATTTTACATTCATGATATATGTTAGCCACTTAAAAGATTTCACTCTGCACTGGAGACCAGTTGTGTGTGTGTGTGTGTGTGTGTGTGTGTGTGTGTGTGTAAATCCTAATGGTGGTCTTCTATTGGCCTTCATTTATCACCAAGAACACACATGGATTTAAAAATATAACAAAAACCAGGAAAAGCTTTTTCTGCCCTTTTAATGAAATGTTATCTTTAAAACGGCATTGTGTCATCAGTAATTATGTTTATACACATATCTATCTATTTTTGTAAAGCAGACCATAGCTCTTTTAAAGGTAAAATGGGAAAATGTACTCTTTTGAAAAGCAAACAAGGGATTTGCTACCTCTAGCAACAGTGGTATAGATAAAAACAAACAAACAAGCAAACAAAAACAAAACAAAACAAAAGATAAAACTGGATACAGGAAGCTACCAGAAAAGCTGTACACAATTTCTTTCCTGGTCCTAGTAAAGACTCATGAACCATACAATTCAGCTTAAACATTTGAAGCGTAAAAGTAGCACAAAGAGGTTACCCTTGAGGTTGACACTCAATGGTATCTTCTCCTTTGAGGCATTGCCAATTTATAAAATTTCTGAGACTAAAGCTCAAAGTAAGTAAACATAAAGTGACAAGAGTTTGCACACCTTTAGAAAACCTTAAACTCTCTTTCAAGTGAAAAAAAAAAAAAAAAAAACAATGTAAACTAGAAGTGACAGAGAAGAAAGAGTCCCATCTAAACACCTTGAGGCTCCACCTAGTCCCTGACAGGCACCACCTTGAAAGCAAGCGTAGAATGAAAGCATCCAAAGCTCTATAAAGACAGAAACCCGTCTTCCAAACCACTCCATCCCCAAGACAAGCAGGTGTCTGTTATAAGTCCACTGATCAGCACAGAGAAACAAGAAACTCTTCTCAAGTGGACATTAGCAAGAATCTCAAAGTATTGTCACTGTTGTTCACATTTGGGTGTTGAGATGTTAGAATGCTTAGATACAGAATTCAAAAAAAATATAACCTTTATTCAAGAAAATAGACAATAAGGTGGAAAATTTAGCTACAAAAAGCTTAACACAATACCTTAACACAAGGGGTAAGAGCTCAACAGTGAAAAAAAATGTCTGTAAAGTGACAGGTGAAGCAATATAGAGCAAAATGGAAAAGAATAGAAGGATAAGAAACCTATGAACCATATTAAAAAGTCTAACATCTATGTAAAAATGTCCCAAGGAAAGAGAGATAAGAGGGCTAAAGTTTTGATGAATAAAACAGTTTTGAAGGTTGCAAAGGATCTTAGATATCATAGAAGAATCTCCAAACCTAAGCAAAAACAAAATAAAATAAGCCTAGGCATATCAGGCATCAGTGACTACCATTTAGTGTAGATATTATGTCTGGTTCTCCCTCTCAACCCATGTTCCCAGAAATAAGACTTAGATTCAAAATATATTTATAAATACCCTGGCCATATATCTAGGCTTTCTCTTATTAGATAATAACTTAAATTATCCTATTTATTTTAATGTACATTCTACCACATAGCTGATTACCTGGGCTCAGGTACCATGTGTCCTTCTTACCACATCTTCCCCAGGCAAATCTCCCATGCCTGGCTCTATTCCAGAATGCAAGTGCTGTGGCAAAACTCTGAAACTGATTGTAACTTATATACAATACAAATCTTTCTGCCTCCAGATATCCCACCTTCTATTCTATCTACCCTTTCCTAAAAGCCATAGTTTTTTTTTTTTTTTTATTGACAGGTGATATATTCATACAATACACATGATAGTCTTTCTACAGTTCAGTGGCAGAGAAAAATTTTAAGAATAAAAAAATAGTAGTGTAACAAGAAAATGAAAGCTGATTAAAAAAAAAAAAACAAACAAGCAGAAAGCAGTCACTGTAGGCAAGTCAGAATTAAAAACACTTAAGAGGGCCTCCATGATCTTGTGTTTTATATCTGTGGATTGGATCAATAATCAAATTTCAGAGAAAATTTCTGTGTTGATTATAATGAAGGACTGGAAAGTCAGAAGTGTTTTTGAAACTATTTTTTCTAATGCCTACTTTCCAGAGGAATTACTTCACCAAACTCAAAGCTGCAGGGTTGTTATCAGATTTTAGCTGACCTGGAAGAAGGGTTGTACTCAAACTCAGCACCCTGTGTATGTCCTCGTAGAGGAGCATAGTCGGTGAGGAGCCTCAGTCCCTCAGAAAGAACTAGGATTTGTATCTGTGTACTCCACATCTCTATGCTCAAAGGGACTGAGACCAATAACAGATCAGCAGAACACTGCTTTTACCCTCCTTGCCATAGCACTAGGGGATGTTTCTATTTGCAACAGTTTCTTTTACCTGGGAGATTATGTCTATTAATCAAGAAAAAATACAAAACACATTAAAAGCCTAAAACGTTTGAAGACGTGGAGTGAACATCAGAACCAGACATAGCAAAGATGCCTCAATTATCAGACTAGAAATTTAAGCCCATTAGGATGTGTATGATATATGTCCTCATTGAAAAAGTAGATAGCACTCAAGAACACAGGTAATATAGGTACAGGCATCAAAATTCTAATTAAGAATGGAAAATAAAATCTAGAAGTCAGGAGCAGATAAGAGTAATGCCTTTGCTAGATGTCCTAGTAGCATGGACATAGTTGGGGAAAAAACAAACCTCTGGGTTCAAGGATGTATCTATAGAAGTCGCTAAAGCTAAAGATTAAAAAAACTAAATAAAATAGGGCAGAAACCGAAGAGTATGGCAAAACTATGAAATTAGTTGTGACTTATATGCAATACAAATAACCAAAATGAGAGAAGGGAGGGGCCAAAAAACAGCTGAAATTATAGCCATTAAGAATTTTCCTGAAGGTCACAAAACCTGGAAGTTCAAAGAAGAGCAACCAGGATAGACTTCAAGAAAGAGAGAGAGGTGAGGGCAAGGGGAGAAAGGGAGGACAGAGGGAGAGAGAGAAGGAGGGGAGAGGGAGAGAAGGGAAGGAAGAAAGAAGAAAGAAAAGGAAGAAATTCAAAAGAAAAACAGATATCAAAACAAAGAGTAGTCACCTCTCACCACATCTACACATATGTATTTTCAATACATGGAAAACCAAAGATAAAAACTCCTGAAAGACAGTAGAGGGAAAATCCCCCATGCTTGTGTGTAAATGTCACTTTTATTTCTGCAGAGGAAGGGATGAGAAGAGAGCTTTACATGAGCTTTATGAATATATGGTGTGGGATGAGCCCAGGGTGTTTCTTTCTCACTATCCCTCTGCTTAAACCTGGAAGCTTCTAGCCTCTGTATAATCTAATGTTCATGAAAACTTGGACCTTAAAGGCTTCAGCTTCTGTCTGCTAACCTAGGCCTAGAATGTTTCAGCCTCTGATACTTCCTGTGGAATAAGCTTACCCTTTGTAGCTCTTTGTGAACACTGGCTGGCTGGTTCAAATCAGTTGTTCTGGCTCAAAATCCTCTCCAGGCTGATGAATTCAAATTGACTGAATTGCTCTGCTTGGAAAAACTGCCTCTGAACTTTACAAACTGAACTGCACTGACTTCATGAACTGAACAGAACTGTACAAACTCAATAGAACTCAACTCCACCTTTCCATGCATTGCTTTTCAGTAGCCTCCCATTCTTGTCTGTTCTCATGAGTGTTGGCCGTATCCTATCTCTGATGCATTCTGTTAAACCTTTCTCTGATTCATTACTTTGTCTTCTCCTCAATTAGGCTTCATTGTTTGAGATTGAAGGTGTATACTAAGGGCCTATCTGTATTCCAGACAGAACGCACAGACCTAGATTTTTGGATGTGATCCCTTCCCCAAGTAGCCATGTTGCTGGATTAAAATTCTTCACCCATGGAAACAGAGATATGAACCACATCCAACTTTGCCTTGAATAACATACTCTATAAAATAACAAAATGAAAAACAAATAATCAAAAACAAAATAACTAACTACCCTGTGAAATCATCCTTTAAAAGTAGATGCTGTCTGCTGGGGCAATAGATGTCTACTTTTTCAGAACTGGAAAACAGAGAGGTAGAGGAAGTTTGAGTTTCCCTAAGTGGTTCTAGACCAGCCTGGGATGGCTAAAGGATATCATTTCAAAGAAAACAACAACAACAACAACAACACAAAACAATAGCACAATCATCACTAACAATAACAAAAGCAAACCCTAAGAAACACTTTCTCAGACAAACAAAAATTGAAGACACAAGGTGTAAATAGGTCTAACTTGCCAGAAATACTAAAATGAGCTCTCATTATTCTCTTTTTCTTTCTTTCTTCATGTAGGGTGTGTGTGTGTGTGTGTGTGTGTGTGTTGATCAAACCTAGGACTTTGTGCATACCAGAGAAGCACTCTGCATCTAAGCTATAGCCCAGCTTCTTTTAACATTTATTTTGTGACAGAGTCTCAGAAGGTCATCCAGGCTGAATGTGTAGTTCAAGGAGGTGTTGAACGTCTGTTCTTCCTGTCTCAGGCTCTCAAATAGCTGAGATTAGTGCTCCACCAGCAAGCCTACTTGAAGATAGTTTCTTTCAAAAGAGGGAGAATAATACAAAGCATCAACTTGAATCAAGAAAATGAAAAGAAAAAAAGATGGAAGAGTATAGGAAAAAGAATAAAAATACTTATCTTTTAAAATCAATCTAATGGACAACTGCTTGTTCAAAGTAATAATGGCAACAGTGTATTTATTTGTTTAGGTGTGGTGGTGTGAATGAAAATGGCCTGCCTCTATAGGTTCTCAGATTTGAATTCTTGGTTACCAGGAGAAGCACTATTTGAAAACATTAGGAGATGTGGCCTAGTTGGAAGGAGTGTGTCACTGGGGGTGGGCTTTGAGGTTTCAAAATACCCATTCCAAGCTCAGAGTCTTTCTTCTCCTGCTTCCTGCAGATGCAAATGTAGAGCTCTCAGCCACTCTGCCTCCTTGCAGCCAGCCATGTTCCCCACAATGATGAACTAAACCTCTGAAGCTGTAAACAAGCCCCAATGCTTTCTTGAGAAATTACAAATATTTTAAAGTAAATAGATGCTTTCTTTTATAAGAGTTTCTGAAGTCATAGTGTGTCTCTCCACAGCAACAGAACGCTAAGACAGTATGCTTACCTATATATCAAAATTTATGCATGCTTATATAAAAAACGATATTAGAATGCAAGGGGGATCAAGATCTTTGCTTTATAAGGTCATCACACTACTGGTAAGGCACCATCATGTTATTTAAAAGTACTTTTGAAACTCCAAGAAAATCACAAAAAAAGATTTTAAAAAGAAGTATAGTATAATGACATATGGATCAAAATGCCATAACAAAAAAACCCCAAAAAACAAAAAACAAAACAAAAAAACATTTCAAGGGCATAGTGTTTCCCAAACAAGAAGAAAGATAAGGTTCATAGGCTTTCTCTATAATCTAATGAGTAATAGAGTTTATGAGTCTGTAGCTAGGTCCCTTCCCTAATTTTTATATTAGTCATTTGTATCATCTGAGTTTTTTGTTACTCTAGAACAATGGTTCTCAACC
This sequence comes from Arvicanthis niloticus, assembly GCF_011762505.2. Lineage (NCBI taxonomy): Eukaryota > Metazoa > Chordata > Mammalia > Rodentia > Muridae > Arvicanthis > Arvicanthis niloticus. The sequence goes on along the minus strand of NC_047676.1, from coordinate 32,750,046 downwards.
TTCCTAATGCTGTGATTCTTCAATACAGTTCACCATGTTGTAGTGACTCCCAGACATAAAATTATCTCATTGCTACTTCATAACTGTAATTTTGCTACTGTTATGAATTGTAATGTAAATATCTAATATGCAGGATATCTGATATGAGACACCTAAGGGGCTCATGACCCATAGGTTAAGCACTGCCCTAAAGCATATAGATTTTATTACCTTCACAAAGTACTAGCTTCTTATATATTTAACTTCTATTTTAATTCTTATTTATTTGATTTCTATTGTAATTCATATTTTTCCTCAGGTTACTTTGTATTTAATTTGTGGTTCTTTTAGTAATGTATTAAAGGCAGAAGCTTAGATAACTGATTTTAGTTCTCTCATGTTTTCCTGTATCTAACTGTCCCTCTAAATACCGGTTTCATTATGCCTCACAGGGTTTGATAAAAAGGGTATTTTCATTTTTATTTGCTTTAAGATATTTGTAATCTTTGAAGCTCTTTGACTATTGGGCTGCTTCAAAATGTGTTGTTCAATGCCTTATATGCATACATATACTCCTTATCATCGAGGCTATGAGCGATATCCCTTCTTTAGTGGTGTGAAGAGATTCAAAGCTAGGAAGTAATAGCGTGTATATGATGGCTATCACTATATTTAACTTCCATTTTCAAGTTCTGATTCTTAAAAGAAACTTGATGTGCAGGCTAGTCAGTCCTCTTATCACCTTGACACAAGTTAGAGCCATTTGGGAAGAGGGACTCTTCAGTTGGGAAAAAGGCCTCTGCAAGATTTACCTGTAGGCAAACCTGTATTGTACTTTCATGATTGGCGATTGACATAGGTGGGCACAGCTCACTGGGAGAGATGGTATCCCTGGGCAGGTGGTCCTAGATAATGTAAGAGAGCAGGCTGAGCAAGCCATGAGAAGCGAGCTAGTAAGCAGCACTCCTCCATGGCCTCTGCTTTTAGTTCTCACCCACAAGTCCCTGATCCAGTGTGAGTTCCTACTTTGACTTCCCTCAGTGATGGAGTCTGACCTGACATTTAGTTGGAGACTTAAATAAACTATTTCCTCCCTGAGGTGTTTCCGTTATGGTGTTTTATCAGAACAATGGAAACCTTATGTTTTGAGCCATTTGACTCTAGACACACACATTTTTAAATAAGTTTCTATACTCATCTCATTAAATAGGAAGCACATTATGTTTCATGGAAGATACACAAAATCAAATATCTTCAAGATTCAGGGACTTTATGAAAATAGAAGAAATGTGCTGAAAAGGCACAAGAGAGAGTGGAACACTTTGGAGAGAGCAAAACCCATTTAACTAAGCCCACTAAAGCGTCAGACAAACAGACCATGTGATACAAGGTTGCAATCAGGACTTTTTGTTTCTCAAATGAATCTTATGTGTGAATTTACAGATTTGCAGTATTTAATTTAAAAACAGTTAAAGTTAGATCACTATATAGATGAAACAATGCACAGGAGCTCTTTCTCTTGGAAACAGTATACTATTTAAAGAATATGAATAGAAGCCACACTCAGGAATGCCCTCAGGTTTCCATATGTCATGTTCAGAGATTAAAAACTAAAGAGGCAACCTGGTAAACATTTCTATATTCAGAAAATTTAGCAGGTTGTGCTCTAGAAATGGAACTTACATTACTGAATCAGCAAAGCATGATCCCTGGTGTTATGGAGCTGCTGGGCTGGACCAAAAAAAAGTCTGTGATGTGTAGTGTTATCAGGAAAATCTAGGGTTCTTTTAGGCTTATTTTATCTTTAAGATTTATTTTATTATTTATTTATGTGTCTCTAGTGGGTCTGGGTAAATTTATGTGTGCCTACGTTTGTATATGTGTGTGTCACTCTATATGTATCTCTGTGTGTCTGTGTGTGTGTGTGCACTCGTGCATGCTCACACACACCTAATGTAGATCTGGGAACCACACTCCAGTCCTCTGAGAGAGCGGCATGCTCTCTGAAGCACTGAGCCATCACCCCAATACCCTATTTTGGGTTCTTAGTTCCATTAATAAAATAATTTAAAAGTTCAGAAATAAGAAAGAACCTTGAGGATGATTTTATTAGAATGTAAAAGAAAATCTGCAAGATGTGGCCTTGGCAGCTGCCAAGCAGAGAATGATGAAGAGTTGCGATTCAAGAGAGCCAGCATGCTCAGCACAGAGGGAGGGGAGCAGCTGCATGGCAGAGGGAGAAGAGCTTCAGAAAAAGAATGATATATTCCAGAGTGTCAGGGAAAGCTGATTTTGGCTTTTGGCCAGTATCCAAATATAAGACAGAAAGAAGGAAAGGAAAAGTTACTTTTGTTTTTTGTTTGTTTTTGTTTGTTTTTGTTTTTGGGGTTTCTTTTTTTTTTTGGTTAGAGATAAGCAAAGCTTAGTATTGCTGCATGGTGGATACACTGTAAGCAGCTACTACATTGGGGTGGGCCTTCAGGGACATACACTGCTGCCTTGCTTCATTAGTGGGATAGTTAGTCCTCCTATCTCCATAGCAGGTTTTGAGGTGAATCATCACTCCTGTGTCTCGTTGCCAGGTGATTGGCAGGCCCAGCTGGGTTAGTTCTTTAGGAAGGAGACAATAGGGTCGACTATTATAATCTCGGGGGTATAATAGAGTACCATGTCTCCTCCAAGCACAAGAGCTAGAACTTAGATTCTATCCTTTTGAGCAAGAGGAAAGATCTTTCCTTTAATGGGACTCAACAAGTCCCTGATAAACATCTTTTAATATGGTATTTTAAACCCAAAGGAAGGCACTTGTGATGTAGGGTCCAAAACAAATAATGAGGGAATGCCCACCTTCAATGGTCTGTAAGCCAATGGTTCTCAACCTGTGGGTTGTAACTCCCATGGGGAGTCATATGTAAGATAGTCTACATTTCAGATATTTACATTATGACTTATAACAGTAGCAAAGCTACAGTTATGAAGTAGCAACAAAATAATTCTATGATTGGGGGTCACCAGAACATGAAGAACTGTGTAGCAGGTTTTTCACTTTAAAAAGATGTAGGAGGAGCTAAGGTGGGAGGAGTAAGGAGAGGAAGAGGAAAAGGAAGAGGAGGAGCTAGAGAGAGCAGAGATGTAGGAGCGATGGAGAGCCACACAGGAATGGTGAGCAGTCGTGGGTAACAACTTTTATTTAGGTTAGCTAATTGGGAAACAACTCTCTTTGTATTGGCATCTCGTGGGTGGCAGGGCTGGTGTTTCTGGCTGGCCATTTCTAGCTGTGGTGCGGACGTGGCCTCTGGCCACAGAACATGGTGGCTGAGCTAGGCAGAGCTGCTGCAGCTTAGATTGTCGGCTTGACCAGTGACCATTTTTAATTAATTACAACAACAAAGTGGTGCACCAACTTCGGGCATGAATTCACCAGAAATTTAGGTCTAAATCACCTGAGTTGTATTTTTATTTATATTTTTTAATTTTTTTTAAAGATTAAAGATTAATCTAAAAAGCAATTAATCCCTATATTTTAACTTTATACTTAAATAAGTAACTGTTCCACGACAGAAGCTTATTTATTTGGCTCTCTTGGCTCAGAGCAGCCTTTATTTACTCTCAGCAGAGGACCTGCCTGCCAGCAGTTTCTTTGCTCACATTTCTCCTGCTGGAATCATGTGACTCCTATCAGCGCTAATCACTTACTCACTTTCTTTAAAAAATAAAAAATAAAAATGAAAATACAACTATAAGAGGTGTCCTGCTGGCTCCTAGCTCATTGGCCATGTTCCCACACTAAGTCCAACACTGGTGGGCTACCTGGCTCCAGCCTGGCGTCCTCATCTCAGCAGGCTCTCTGGCTGGGCCAGAGCTCCAGCCCTCTCCTCAGGCCATACTAGCCCCATGCAATGATTGTTCACCCTGAAGTCAGTCACAACACATATCACACGGCAAAATCAAAACTCATAATGTTTATAGTTAACCAATCATATTTATATATCATCAAATACTCAAATCCCAAGATACCCACACAATAATTTCAAGGCCAATTGGTAGTGGTAAGATGCCTACACAGATTAGACAATTTATCCCCTTTATCCTAACCTTTTGGTTTCATATCTACCTAAAGCTGATTAAAGCCACACTGGTTTATGTCTGCTTCCATTTTTGTTCCTCCTTCTCTCCCCCTCTTGCGGCTCTCTGTCTCTTTCTCTCTCACTCTTAGCTCTGCCTCCCTTTTACCTGTCCAATCACAAACCTCCTGTTGTGAAGCTAAGATGGGAGGAGTACTGAGAGGAAGAGAAGGAGTAAGGAGAGGAGGAGAAAAAGGAGAGGAGAAGCTAGGTGATGAGAGAGAGAAAGAGGGGGGAGACAGGGAGGCAGATGTTCACGTATCTCCACCAGTCAAAGATAGTTGATATATCTAGGTTGGGTAGTGGGTTACACCTCTGATTGAGCATTACCAAACTTATAAAGCCTTTGATTAACATTTTTAAAAAGTGTATAAATGCAAAAAGGAAAAGGGGGCATGGGATAGAGGTTTTCTAAGGGCAGATGGGGAAAGGGGATGGCATTTGAAGTGTAAATAAAATATCCAATAAAAAATGAAAAAAAAAAAAACAAACCTCCTGTTGCACTAATATTTAAAATTTTTAAAATCAGGGAAATTTCTGCCACAGAACTGTATTAAAGGGTTCCAGCATTGCGAAGGTTGAGAACCACTGCAACCTGCTAACTCTCAACAACAGTTGAAACCTCCCTGTCATAAACAACCAGTGCAACTTTCTTCTGGATGCATTCATAGTTCCTAAGCACAGTGGACACAATGCTATGCTTGGTTGGCACTGCTACTCTCAGTCACTGAAATATTCAGATAATCAGAAATACCTGACAGAGAAAATCGGGGCTGTGTTTTAATATTTCACCCAGAAAGATAAGAGTAAAAGGTAATACATCAAATGGGTTGAAATGATAACAAAAACATAATCCTCAAACCCAAAGAAACAAAAACAAAACATACATACATACATATATATATATATATATATATATATATATATATATATATATACATACATATATTTAGCTCTTTACATGAGAAAAGGCTCTTGTTATGTTCACCCAAGCAATTTCTACGTGTATCGACATTTTAGGTAAATCTTCCCAATGAACGCATTATTTTACTGCATGGTGGTAGATGCTTTCTTCGATAGTAGGGATGTTAACTGCTGGATGGGGTGATCATTGTTTTTCCCATATAAGAGCTTTTGTTCACACTGTCCGTTCTATCTAGGATTTGTTCCTGTTCATTTAAGTCCCAGCCGTCCTTTAAGACACAACAGAAGGATGACTCTGCAGTGAGAGAAAACTTTTTAGTTCCCTCTGCAGAGTCCTCACAGGCATTTATCCCTTATTCCAACAACAATTGAAAATTTCTTAATATTGCACACTGTTACTATTTTCCCTTTAAATTATTGAGTAATACTCTTCTTTCATCCAGAATGATATAATCTGAATCTAAATTATGGTCACCTAGAACTCTAATCTAAAAGACTTCCAGGCAAATGACATCAATACAAAGCAAAGCTATGATGAGTTCCCAATGCCACTTTGAAAGAAACACATTGTATCACTTTTCACTGGTATTGAAAAAATACTAGGTTGCTATAGAGCGGATAGGATGTGGTAAGGAAATCACTACTTGAAATTTGTGCAGGAGCTTCACCTTTTTTTGAGATTGAACTGATCAATTGGAAATTAATGGCATCAACTTAGATAATTTCAGAAATGTCAGGAGACATTCTTATAATGGCAGTACAGCTGAAGACTGAGCTGTCAGGATGGCATGTAGAATTTGACCACACTTATTTTTATCCCACACAGACTGTTCATAAACTAGAGAGAAGAATAGGCATCAATTGCAGACTTAATAATTAAAAGTAACACCTCAGATAGCTAAACCTTAGCTGCCCTCGCACCATACACAATGGGCAGGCTGATTCTAGCAACAGCACAGGGCATACATTTCAAGTAAAATACAGTTGCTATGCAGAGTGCCCGGCTTTGCAACAGAAGGAAAACAAAATTCATAGCTTCAGAGGAGACTTTGAAGATAAGCTTTTCAAAGGAACAGATGATTATTTAAAATGTATTTGAATGAGTTTCCAGGAATGGCCGGTGTATTTTAAACAACAGTTTTTACTTTGTTTTAAGAAACACAGGTCTCTGAGAAATTTGAAGAGAGATAGTAGGAATAATAGTTCAAATAACTTTCTCAAATGTAAGCAACAGTGGCATGAAGCCTACGGTAAGAACTCAGTGAAGAATGCAACTACCCCCGACAACCATTAGTCCTTTCTTCTTTTATTCCTCTCTTCCTTCCATTTTATTCATGATGAAAACCACAAAGCAGAGTATAAAGTGCACATAGTGACTTTATTAAGCTTTTATTTTTGAGATAGGGTACAGGCTGGGTTTACATTCACTACTATTCTTCTGCCTTATCTTCCCACTTGCTGGGATTATAAGCATGTACCATTATATTGTGACTTCAAAAAATGACTATAAAGCAAACACCCAAAACATAAACAATGTAACAATTATTAGTTCATTAAATGATGAGTTTGGAGAGGCCTTTCCTATCAAGTCCCTTCTTTCTAGACATTATCAAGTTACTTTCTTAGCTTTTTTTCTTATCATTACAAAGTGAAAACATTTATATTTTATATTTAATTACCAAGAAGGATTTTATATTTAATTACAAAGACTGGAGAATGGAGAAGAGAGATGAAGGAGGTTAATTAGTGAACAGCTACACCAAAACCAAAGAGAGAATAAATAATAAAATCTCATCATCATCCAATAGAAGCCTCTGCATCATTCCCAAGCTTAGCACCCCAGAAGCATCAGTTGCTTACTCCTAGGAGATGCTATTTTTTCCTCTCCCAGAAGTCATTAGGTTTTTGTCTAGCATTGGAACATCATGAAATATATAAATATCAACTGATCATATTCTTTTAGAGTTCCCACAGTTTCTATATATCTATGTACAGATTCCTTTCTCTCTTTCTCTCTCTCTCTCTCTCTCTCTCTCTCTCTCTCTCTCTCTCTCACACACACACACACACACAAAGGAAACAATATGATTTTAATTGAAGGAGAGTTGCATTGTTTTTCCCTCTCCTTATCCTCTCTCCATTCTCTCCCTTAGACCCCTCCCATGTTCCTTCCACTCTCAAGTTGGTAGCCCCCTTTTCTTTGATTACTATTGGTGTGTGTGTGTGTGTGTGTGTGTGTGTGTGTGTGTGTACAAACACATATACTCAACAACTTGTTAAGTCCATTTTTGTGGTTCATATGTATATGGCTTCAGGGGTGATGACTGCAATAAACAATCAAAAAAGGGTCTCATACCTAAGAGATGCTAGTTATCCTTCTCAGAGATCACTGGTTGCCTGTAATTCTTCGTCTAGGGGTGGGAACCCATGAGATTTTCCCTCTTCTAAGTTATTAACATATCCACTGATATGACCATTGTGCTACCCTTGTTTGTGCAGCCATTTCTAGGGGAGAGAGTTTCTTAGTAGACTTCCAGGTATGCTGCCTCTTTACAGTCTTTCTGTTTACCCTCTTCCACACTGCTCCTTGAGTTACAGATGTCAGAGGCATAATGTAGATGTATTCGTTGGTGCTGGGATTCCCATATTCTGTTTATCTTTGCATCGTATCCAGTTGTGGATTTCTATTCACTGCAAAGAGAGACTTCTTTGATGAGGAGGGATAACTGCATTTATCTGTGGATATGAGAATAAGATTAAGAATATAGTGAAGAATTATGCTGGTCTAGCTTTCCTTCCCGAGACTGTGTTTGACAGCCTTGTCCAGGAGATATTGTAAGTATCATTTCTGCTCTTCCTAGTGCTAACAACAATACACCTGTAGGAATGCAGTTCAATGGTAGAACATATGCTGGCATTCACAAGGCTCTGGGTTTCATCACTATGGGTAATAAGTCAAAACCAAACCAAGAAAGGTTATAATTTTATTGGATTAATTATTTTACAGCTTCACATAATGATATAGCAAATCCATGGATATTAAAAAATCAAATAGAGTCTATATATTTCATAAGATTTAAGACTTATTTCACTTTTTTCTGGTATACCTATTTGGTCACAGGAAATACTTAATGTGTTTTTCATGATTAAGTTATTCACTTTTATTTACAAGGCATAAAGGGGAAAAACCCACTAGATCAACTTTAAAGAGTAAACTATTTGATACCATATTTTTATTTACATGCCATTCTGGGAATAGCAGATTTGAAAGACAACCAAGGTTAATGTTTTAGTAATCATCCAAAGTTAATTGATGGAGACACTTCAGAGTAAAATAAAATTATCTTGACAGCTTTTCATTAGTATAACAACCTGACAGTCAAAGGACTACCTAATTTTTTCCCTTAATCATGGCAAATTATTATTAATAGCAGCTGTCTTGGTTTCTTTTCTTGTTGGTGTGGTAAAAATAGCCTAACAAAAGCAACACAGGGAGAAAGGTTTATTTGGCTCACAATTCCAGGCTCTAGTCTCACACTGGGAGAAAAATCAAGGTAGCAGGAATTTGAAGAAGCTGCATCTGCAGACAAGAGAGCAATGAACTCATACATGCATGTTCAGCTAGCTTTCTTCTTTTTGATTTAGTACAGAAGTCCAAGCTTAGGAAATGGTCATGCAATAATGGATAGGTCTTTTCACATCAATTAATGTAATTAACCTAACCCCTCCATGGGCACTCTCAGAGGCCCATCTCTCAGATTCAAGACTGTGTCAAGTGTACAATGCTAACTACAGGGCAGCTTACATATGTATTGCATGTATTAAGATCTTTGCAGACTTAGAACATGATTTACGAGTCTTCTCCATTAGCTAGGACCTGAGAATCTTAAAACAATGATGTGAAACAGTGTTTATTCCAAATACTGTTCAAAGGTCTCTTTAGCATTGTAGATGTAATCCAAAAAGCAAAGATCTAAAACAAATGGTACTGAAAGATCAGTATAAAGTTAGTCAAGATTCTAGTATGCAAGAGAAGGGGTCCAGAAGTCCACACCCACAACTGGGGAGCCGTGGATAGTTATTTGCTTCTGATCGAGGGAAAGTTAGTTTCATTTAATGATATGGCTCTTAGTAAGTTGAACATGCTCCAGTGCAGAGTCCCAAACTGAGATATTTATGGGCAACATAAATTGGGGTGGATAAAGTGTTTAAAACAAAATACATAAAGTTAAGGGCAGTATGGAGGTGAGGATAGATCTGGGAGGAGTTAAGAGAAGCAGTTGACGTGAATATAATAAAAATATATTTTATAAAATGCGCAAGGAATTAATATCTACAAGAGTAATGTTCCAGAAACTCACAACAAGTTATTTTTGTTTGTGTGAATAATTTTTATTTTTCCTTTCCTTCTTTATTTTTTTCTCATTGGGGGAAATGACCTTCTTATTTTTTTATAACTTATGGAATATGTATTCCATACTACAATGTGAATAACCTTTCATAGATTTCAGCTGGCTCAAAAAATACTGACAGAAAAGCAGGAATGATTTGTTGGTATTTGGAAACATACCCTGATATAGATTTTAAAATTTATTGCAAACTTACTGGTAAGAATCATAGTGCTTCTTCCTTATGCCTTTGACTGTTGGTGAGCTTGAACAAAAAGAAGAAGATCACCTATTCATGTCTGTCTTTGAATCCAAGAAGATAATAAAGTAGTAATATGGAGAGCATAACTGATAAGATTTCCCCCATGGACTGGAGAGTTCAACACAATACTGGGAGTTCTTGACTAAAGACAAAGAACAGGCATGCTGGTCATGCATAAACCATCTTAGTTTATAAACACTTTTGTTTCTATGCCTTTAATTTTTTTATATTCACAACAACAAATTAAAAACTATCATTTTTACATGATAGATTTATCTAATTGTGGCTATGCTTGCTAATTAGTCTTAAAAGACTAATAAAATAATAACTAATGAATATCATATCCATAAATTCGCTTAAGCAAAGCTGAAATTTAACATATTTTAAAGCATAATTATACTTTATCTAATAGTCTTTATATTTATAATTACTGATTTTCCAGCTGGTTAGCAATGTACAGAAGAAACATCGTATCTAGATATATACACTTAATGCTGAATTGTTTAACATGGAATACCTTTTTCTACCAAGTGCAACTGTTGTGAAAATAACTCATGAAGATCTCCAGTATTTATTAATTTACATAACAAAGAAAATAGAAGAAAAATATTTAGGACTAGTAGAAGACAATGGTATTATTACATAAGAATATTGAATGCATAAGGTTTGATGGAAAAGATTTGATAAAGTTCTTCTTCCTTCTTTCCTTCCTTTTCCTCCCTCCCCCTTTCTTTCTGTACATCTATTGCCTACATTGTTTTCTGATTACATATATATTTTCATCTTCCATATCAGCAGGGACATACCCTAAATGCTGCATGATATCTAGCTAGATTTTCTCCCCTAAGGCATAGGGAGATTAGAAGAAACATTAGGACCTGAACAGTCTTGATTCCAGGCATGACTATTGAAGCCTATATCCTCTTTATTTCAGCTGAGCATGGCATCCAAAGGTACAGAAAAAATGGTATGCTTTTAACTTTTATCTCTATACATAGTTGTCACATATTCATATATTTTATTCTCATTGTTGAAACTGTGTGTTTTTTTTTTAAATTGTTTTCTTTGTATGTGCTTGTGGTTTGGGCTCTCACCAGACCATGTTTAGAAAACCTTGTACAACCTCAGAAGAGGATTTAAATTTTTTTAGGGGAGAGGTTATGAATTCCAGCTATTCCACTATGTTTGTAGAAGGCCATGAGAATTTTCACAAATAGTCGATGAAGACAGGAACAAGTGTGGCACAAGAGCATTGGGAGAGTGTGTGGTACCTGATGCTTTGGATGCCAGAGGGTATGCAGGATTCAGGCAGGAGGCCTTATGTGGTAGTGAGGATGGGAGAAATGCTTTGAAGGCACTATTTCTTCAAATAACCTTGTGACACCCCCCACAAACCTGTTAAGGGGTAGCTGGAGGTGTGTAAGGCTCCCCAGAGCCTTTCAGTTGCTGTAATAATGTAAGATAAAAGAGATGGAGTCCTTGGTGTTAGGCTTAGCTTTTAAAGCGTTTGTTCTGTGTTTTCCTCTTGTCTGGTTCCTGTTTTTTCAGATGTGTCAAGAGTGCAGAGGTTAAAACTGAAAGAGAATAGGACATGCTGCATGGTAATGAAGCTCCAGGCACTCCTTAAACATTCCTTTATTTCTAGAGATGCCAAATCACAATGTAATGCACATTTTAAATGAATTGTATTGTCCTGCCTTGTCATTTAGAGAAACAAACCATTTTTAAAAGATAGCATGAAAATTAAAGTTGCCTTAGAGATTGTTCCAAATACATGTGATTGGTGAGTGTTTCATCGTGAAATGTAAGGTAGTCTTGAAAAAATAGAAAATTTAGATTGCTGCAATAATGATTACAAAATAAGTAAGGAGGATCCTTTTTTGGTTGAAGAAATTCTTTATATCCTCTTAGTTTAAAAAAAAAAAAAACAAAGAATACAATTCTCCATTTTAAGAGTATGGTTAGAAGGTAAATTGAAAAAAAAAAATCTCTCAATTGTTCCTGTGATATACTGCTATCAAGTCTGGGAGAAAATTGAAATATGTCCTTCGTAACTCAAAAGTGGCAAGATTTTAAAATATTGGAACAATGAGCCTACAATCTTAAAAAGGGGTTTTCTAGGAAGAATGGTACGCTGCCATCTAGGTTTAAGAGGTTGAAAAAAAATTTTAGATACAGTGGGTTCTGTCATAAAATCTGGGTTTGGGTAGATCTTGTCAATCTAGGAATTCTCATGGCACTGAGAAATAATATGGACTGGTAAGAAAGGACAAGTAGTCCCCATTGCAAACAGGTATGTTTTCATATTTGTTTTATTTAAAAATTTGCTAAGAAATTATTCTCCACACTTTCAGTAAAACCTTTTCCTGCACTCTCTAAGTAGTTTCTAAATTCCAATGCCTTTACCTGGGGGGTGAGGGGGGCTGGTTTCTTCCTTTTTTCCCTATAAATTTATTTAATTTATTCACTGTTCATCCTGATCACAGCCCCCTCCTTCCACTGCCCTCTCACACAGCACTTCTCCTTACCATTTCCCCTCTGAGAAGCGGGTATTCTAACCCCCAATCCCTGTACCAACACACCCTAGCACATCAAGTCACTGCAGGACTAGGTGTATTGTCTTCCACTGAGGCCAGAAAAGGCAGTCTAGTTAAGGTAACAGTATCCACAAATGAGCAACACACTCAGGGACAGCCCCTGCTCTAGGGCATCCTCATGAACACCAAGCTACTCGTCTGTCTGTTACATGTATGCGGGGGACCTAGGTCTAGCCCATATATGCTCTTTAGTTGGTGGTTCAGGAAAAGTTGGCTGCTTTCTTGAAAGTCCCAAAGTCTTTAAACAGTGTTGTAGTAAACAGATCACACAGACACATACACACACAAAGACACACACACACACACACACACACACACACACACACACACACACACACACAGCTCCTTGAAATTCAGCTTAAAAAAAAAAACCAACACAGAGAAAAGCAAATACCAAACCAAATCCATACTTCATCTTGACTAGGTGCTGCAAAAACTTTATAGTGAAAATAAAATCTTAGCTGCATCCTGTGAACATCAAGGTTATTTTTTCACTGTAACTCATTGCATAGATCAGAATAACGCTTGTCACCATTTTATGTCCCATCATTATTATTAGGCTCTGTTCTTGTCTTGTCTGAACTCATGGTTTTGTGCCAGACACTTAAAGAAGTAGATTCATTTTGCCCTGTCACTAGGAGCCAGTTAATGTATTATTATTGCTGTATCCTTAATGATACCCTAAAGACATGAAAGAGTTCATGTTCTCCCTTCAGCTTTAGGAGCTAAGACTATAGAAATATACGGATTCTTGTTACCATAATCAGAGATAAAGGAGATAATATGCAGAGATAATTGGTACACAGTGACTATGAGAACTTAACAAGCTTGGACAATTGTCTTTGGTCAAACCACATATTCCTGTAGAATAGTTGATAGACGATGCATGATTTTTTTTCTTTTTGATTACATGCTGAATGTTGGATGAGTTAAAATTGTCTTGTTATGACCTCTCTTCATTACCTGAGGGAAGATGGCTTTCTCTGCAACACTCAATGTTCCTCTATAAGTGAGCACTAAATATGTGTCTTAGGATACATAGCTTGTTGTGAGCATGACATGTGGCCATGAGACACAGGTTGTTCATTCTTGCCTGAGCATATCTAGAAAGCCTGTCCCTGTAGTGCCTATCCTAAGGGAAGAGCATCTGTCCTATTTAAGCAGGGGTTATCAACACTAGCCAGGGTTTGCATTCCTATGATGAAACCTACTTGATCATGGTAGATTATGTTTTCAGTGTGTTCTTGGATTCAGTTTGTAGGTATTTTATTGAGTATTTTTGCATCAAGATTCATAAAGGAGATTTGTCTGAAATTCTCTTTCTTGATTTAGTCTTTGTGTGATTTAGGTATCAGGGTAACTGTGGCCTCATAAAATTAATTTGGCCATGTTCCTTTTGTTTCTGTTTTGTGAAATAGTTTGAGGAGTATTTGTATTAGCTCCTTTTTGAAGATCTCGTAGAATTCTGCACTAGAACCATCAAGTCCTGGGCTTGTTGTTGTTATTGGAAGACTTTTAATAACTGCTTCTATTTCCATAAGGATTATAGGTCTATTTAGATCAATTACCTGATGTTGATTTAGCTTTGGTAAGTGGTATCTACCATGAAAATTGCACATTTTGTTTAGATTTTTCAATTTTGTGAAGTACAGGTTTATTTTGAAGAAAGAGCAAATGGTTCTTTGGATTTTTTCTGTGTCTGTTATGTCCCCTTTTTATTTCTGATTTTGTTAATTTGGATATTATTTTTCTTTTAGTTTGGCTAAGGGTTTGCCCATCTTGTTGATTTTATCAAAGAACCAACTTTTTGTTTCCTTAATTCCTTGTATTGTTCTCTTTGTTTCTAATTTATTGGTTTCAGCCATGAGTGATTATTTCTTGCCATTTACTACTCTTGGCTATGTTTATTTCTTTTTTTTTTTTTCTTGGGCTTTCAGGTGTGCTGTAAAGTTGCTATTATGAGATCTCTCCAATTTATTTATGAAGACACTCAGTGCTATGATCTTTCCTCCTAGCACTACTTTCACTGTCTCATAAGTTTGGGTATATTGTGTATTCACTTTCACTGAATTCTAGAAAGTCTAATTTTTTCCTTCCTTCCTTCCTTCCTTCCTTCCTTCCTTCCTTCCTTCCTTCCTTCCTTCCTTCCTTCCTTCTGTTCTCTCTTTTTCTCTCTCTTTCTTGTTTCTTCCTTGACCCAGTGATCACTGAGTAGGAAGTTGTTCAGTTTTCATGAGTTTGTAGGCTATCTGTTGTTTCTGTTGGTGGAGTCCAGCTTTAATCTATAGTGATTTGATAAGATAAATGGGGTTATTTTAATTTTCTTGTGTCCATCAATTTTAGAGAAAATTCATTGAGGTGATAAGAAGAATGCATATTTTTTTTCTGTTTGGGTGAAATTTTCTGTAGATATCTGTTAGGTCCATTTGAGTTATAATATCTGTTCATTTCATTATTTCTCTATTTAGTTTTAGTCTGGATGACTTGTCCAATTGGTGAGAGTGGGATCCTGAGGTTTTCCATTATTCATGTGTGGAGTTCAATGTGTAATTTAAGCTTTAGTAAGGTTTCTTTTACAAATGTGGGTGCCCTTGCATTTGAGCATATATATTTAGAACTGAGATGTCATCTTGGTAGAATTTGTATGAAGTGTCCTCCTCCACCTCTTTGATTAATTTTGTTGGAAGTCTATTTTATTAAATATTAGAATAGCAAGAAGCAATACTTCTTGAGTTCGTTTGCTTGGAAAATGTTTTTCCAGTCCTTTACTCTGAGATAATGTCTATCTTTGATGTTGAGGTGTATTTATATACAGGAGAATGGTGGATCCTGTTTTTGCACCAATTCTGATAATCTGTGGTGTTTTTTTTTTTTTTTTTTTCTAAACTGGGGAATTAAGCCCACTGCTATTGAGAGAAATTAAAAACCAATGATTCTTAATTCCTGTTAGTTTGATGTTTGTGTTGGTAGTGTGTATGTGTGTGTGTGTGTGTGTGTGTGTGTGTTTCTTCTTTTGTTTTGTCTGGTGTTAAATTATTTATTTCCTGTGTTTTGTTGGGTATAGTTAACCTCCTTGTGTTGGGGTTTTCCTTCTAATATTTTCTGTAGGGCTACATTTGTGGATATTGTTTAAATTTGGTTTTGAAATGGAATGTATTGTTTTCTCTATTTATGGTGATTGAAGTTTTATTTGGTATAGTAGTCTGGGCTGGCATTTAGTGTTTCTGTTGAGAAATTGTATGTAATTTTAATAGGTCTGCCTTTATATAATACTTGCCCTTTTTCTCTTGTGGCTTTTAGTATTCTTTATTTGTTTTGTACATTTAGTGTTTTGCCACAATTTTATGTGACAAGAGGATTTTCTTTTTTGGTCCAATCTATTTGGTGTTCTGTAAGCTTCTTGACCATTTATAGGCATCTCTTTCTTTAGGTTAGGGAAATTTTCTTCTATGATTTTGTTGAAAATATCTTCTGGGTTCTGTGAGCTGGTAATCTTCTCCTTCATCCATTCTTAGTATCATTAGGTTTAGTCTTTTCACAATGTCCCAGATTTTCTGGATGTTTGTGTCAGAAACTTTTTAGATTTAGCATTTTCTTTGAGGAATGTATCCATTTCTTTTATCATAGCTTCTTTGTCTGAGATTCTTTCTTCCATCTTTTGTATTCTATTAGCAATGCTTGTGTCTGCAGTTTCTGCTCTTTTACTTAGGTTTTTCATATCCAAGATTCTCTCAGTTTTTGTTTTCTTTATTGCTCCTTTTTACATTTCAGGTCTTGAATTGTTTTATTCATGTCTTTCACCTGTTCAATTGTGTTTTCCTGAGTTTATTTAAGGGATGTATTCATTTCCTCTTTAAAGACTTCTATCATCTTCTTAAGATTGGATTCAAGGTAATTTTCTTGTGCTTCATCTGTATTAGGATATCCAGAGCTTGCTGTAATAGGATAGCTGGGCTCTGGTGGTGCAATATTACCCTGGCTCTTGTTGATTGTGTTCTTATGCTGGCCATTAGCCATCTAGGTTTTGTTGTTACTATAGTTTTAGATGCTAATTTCTGAGTTTATCTTTGTTGGGTGGGTATTTTTGTAGCCTCGGTGGCCTTGTGGTTTTAGGTGCTAACCTTGCCTCTTGGGTCTCTCGTACCAGTTTGGACTGGGGTCCCTGGTCTAGAGTGGCCTCCAGGAATGCAAGCAGAGTCATGGGCTGGAAAATGGAGTACAGGTGACAGAGTACAGTCTACTACTATGTGTGCTGTACCAGGGCTTAATGCTACTATTCTCAAAACATATCTTTCATTAAACACTTTAATTTTAAAACAAAAAAAAAACAAAACAAAAAAACTATCGGTGCTAAATGTCATATAGTTTGTTTCATTTCTTTATTTAAAAAAATCTCATCTTCCATTATTCAGAGAAAACATCTAACCTGACAGCACTGAACAGTTTTAGCAACCAATGTGTCTCTTTTATATTAAAACAAATTTTTTTGTAGGTCATTGAAGTGTTTTCTGATGGAAATAGAAATCAGAGAAGTGTTTAATCTTCTTCCCAGATGGCCCTGGAAACAAATTCAGCTTTAGTTTCCAGTTGTTACATGAGGACATTTGTACCTGAGAGTGTCACTTCATACAATACATTGGAAAATCCTACATAGAGCAGCTCTATAAAAATGCAGGCTCTTGCTGTTATTATCTGACAGTGCTGTATACTGGGAAACCTAATAGGCCTCTCTGTGTTAGCTAACATTTTATTGCTATGATACTATATTCTATGGAGGATAAACTATAAAATTTTGGATACTGAAAGTCTAATTAGAGGCCCTTTATCTGTATTACCTCATGGAGAATTGTTATAGTGAAAGTGTTTTGGAGAAGCAGATACATTTCTAGATAGGAAGCCAGAGAGAAAGATTTGGTGGTCAGGGTCAATATTTTATACCAATGTTCACAAAGGAACTCAACCACTATTCCCATCCACGGCAGTTGCTACAGTTACTGATGGACCTATCACTAAGCTGTTCCTTCCCATCCCCACACTACTAAGCATCAGATCTCTGACATAATGATGACTGGAGACAAACTATATCCAGGTCATGGCAGGATGTAAGAGCAGAACTTCCTTCCACCAAAGAAGGTTTTATACTTCATGAGTCTAAAATAAAATTTTAGAAAGGACTTCCTGATACATTAAATATTTTAAAATCAATTATATACACACTGGAAAAATAGTAGGTTCTAGAAAATGGACTCCATTGATGAGGGTTGGGGGTTATAATCATCATAGGGTAAAATGGAATCCAACTTCTCGTTAAAATATGTTACCCCAAGAAAGTGTTAGGCATCCTCGTGTTTGTATATGTGTATATACAAAAGAAATGGGAAGAAAGACTACCAAGATTCACTCCCCATATATTCAGCTAACTATATTGATTTTTTTGACATCAAGTATTTCTTTTCAGTTTACAATATCACTTGGTCATTTGATCTCCCTATTCTCTTGAATGTTATCTCTTCTCTTTCATGTACATCACTGTTTCCATGCTCCCGGGTAGGTTTTGTAATTGAACTACGATCACTTGTCCTTCATTGTAGAATGCTTTGCTTTTGCTATGATTGACGAGATAATAAGAAATGAAGTACTGCTATGCTCTGTCTTGGTTGGAGTGACTGTGACACGTCTCATCACATAGATAGTCTCAGCTCATGCACATAACGTATTTGTCTCTATCATGTTGCTAATAAGCAGGGTTTTATGACATTATAATCATATATTATTTATGGGCAAGAATTATGTCTCATTGGCAGTTTCATTAACAAGAGGAGGAAAACCTGGGTACTGTTTCTTAGTGATTAAGACAGCTCTAATCTGGATGGTGTCAATGGGATACAAAGGTTTGAGGCTCATCAATGACTTGCCATGGGGAAACAGTGGAATCACTTTTTCAAAATTCTTGTAAGAGTGGCTCTTCAGCAAGTGCAATTTAGTCCTCCCATCCTGGAAGACACCTAGAAATATCTGGAGACATTTTTTATGTCATGATAGGGAAAGCGCTACTGGTATGGAGTAGCTGGAGACCAGGGCTGCTTCTAACTACTCTTCGGTGCACAGAACAGTTCTCTCCTTCCCAGGAAGTATCAGAAATGAGATGTCAATAGTACCAAGGTTCAGCGAACCTGCCCCACAGAGCTGGCAGGATGAATGGGGAATGAAGTGCAAGCTTGGGTCAGATCTATCCCACACAGACTGTTTTAAAAAGTCAGATTTAATGATGATGAAATGAGATTCATAGTTACTGCTCTGAGAGTACAAAGGCCTCCTTTTTCTTCCTGAACTGTATTAGTATTGCTCACATCTCACTACTCAGTTTCTAAAATCAAGCATTTGGTTCAGTTATCTCGATAAGGGAGAGATAATCCAGAACAATTACTGACCTGTCATATTCTCATCATAGTTCAATCTACTGCCACCCCAAACATCCAGAGAGGGCTGCAAATTATACACCTGGCAGCTTTCATGTCAACTTCGAATGAGGAGCTTGCAGAAGGCATACATTGTCTGTGTCCAAAATACGCAGATGCCATGGCAGAGCGACTGCTCAATAACAGACTGAGTTTTTAAGTTCCAGGGATCATGTCAAGACTCATTCACATTAAGGCAACCCGGGAGTTGCAATCCACTGTAAACTAACCTAATTTAAGAAGGGCATCTGTTGCGTTCTCCCTCCCACGGCCTCCAGCAGGCTTCCCGCTTCTGTAAGTGAGGTTTTTGTTTTCTTGTGTCTCATTAGGGCTCCTCTTCCCTCCCTGAAAAGCTGAGCCTCTGCCAACTTTCCAGTTACCTTCTGAATAAGCTCTGGTCCAGTGGTTTCCAGAGAGGGTTTTTTGAGTTTTTTTGTGCTGGATGGCTTGACATACCTAATTGAAATAACATATTTTTTTTCAGATGATTTTGATATGCTGTAAGGAAATATACAGCAGGTCACATCATGACAAAAACTTACCAACTTAACTAGGAAATTTGGAATAAATATGTTTCACTTTTCAGAGAAATAGTGTTTGAGAGAAAGAAAAAAAAAAACAAAAAAACAAAAAACAAAACAACAACAACAACAAAAAAAACCCTCAGCCAACCCTACCTTCAGAATTTCTACTTTACTAAGGCAGACAGCTATGCCTAAAAAGGGCATCAATTTGAGGCCAATGTTATAATAAACGGAATAAAGAAGGATACTTGTACAAATTAGCTATAATTTAGGAAAAGAATAGCTTTGGAAAAGCCAACATAAAAGTGTATAATTTAGAAAATCAAACTCCCTTTCTGGGCTGCGGAGTCCACAAAATAGGAATAAATTTTCTTGTAATAGAATTTCACTGGGGCCTGATGGGAAGGAACAACCAACTCAGTAGCCTAAGCGCCAAGAGAGATCCAGGTGTGTGCAAAACTAACAAGCAAGAAATGCGGCTCCCTGAGGAAATCTCCAAATTAATTTTTAGGCCTGGCTTTTAGGATGGAGAAACATTTGCAACGGAATCAATAGATGTAAAAGACTGACTCCCTAATAGAGGCAGGGTCGCGCCTTTCTTCAGTCTGGTTAGGTTCTTTTGGAAACCCAAGGGTGTGATAAGGAGGCCCTGGCTGGGAGAATGTCTGTCATAGTGCTGTAGCCAAGCTGCGGGGCTGAAGGCTCAGTAGGGGAAAACTGTATAATAATGAGTTAGAGGAAAGGAGAGAAAGGGTTTATGAGAATAGGAGTGAGCTAGTGCCTGCAGCATCCCTGTTGCATAACTCAGTACTGTCTAGACTGCACTGATTGATAACCCAGACAACCCCTTTATCCAGCCCAGGTCTCACAGCCATTCAGGGAAAGAAAGAGCTGGAAGCTGCTTCCCTGGAGGGCTTGTCAATTTCTTAAGGACCTGGTCCTTAGTTATTTATTACTGATAATTGTCAACTTGGAAAGAGCTTGGAATGAGCAAAGCTGGCATTTCTAAAACAATCTGGATAAGGTTGTCCTTTATAGGCGAATACTTTAAGATAAATGCGGTTTGTGTTATATCCTAATCCTCCCTTTATTCAGGCTTTTGCTTAAATGTCACCACCCTAGGGAAGCAGGCTATCTCATGGTATTCAATCCAAAATACCCAAATCTATCTTCTCTGGTCTGGTTTAGTTTGATTTGTTGATATCGTTTATTATTTTTTATACTGTTTTTTCAAATTGAGTTACTTTCTATTCTCCTTCCATTTCCTTTCCCCATCCCAAATGCAATATACTAAAGGGAGGAGCCACAGAAGTCTCTCTTGCTCACTTGTTTACACTCATTTAGGTCACTGTCTGAAAAGTGGTGTGTGAACACATAAATCTATCCCAAACCGTCTTTGACTTTGTGTTCAGCCTGTAGTCCACTTCCACCTGAAGAATAAGTGGCATTGTCATGAGTGTCACTTGAGTTAATGGATGTGGAGGTAGTGGTAGATAGCGATTGGTGTCTAAGGTACTCAAGGGATCTTTATTGGTGAGACCTTTGGCCTCTGCTCTTCAGACTCCGATCCTGACATAATGTGCTTCCTTCCCTCTTTGGACTTTAGACTTTTAATCTTTTTTACCTTAACATATAAAGCCAATCCAAGCTCTCTGAACCCCTGATTTTATCCAGCAGAGATCTGTTTTTATTTGTCCCAGATTACAATCAAATTTCTGACTTCAGTACTACCCCACACCCCTTCCATGTGGTAATGTACATCTAGCAGTTCTGGGAGTTTAACAATGAAGAAGCGTTCTGAACCCTGCAGTGATTATTTTGTGAAGGTGTCATTACCTATGCCTGATAGATGGCATCGTTGGCAATTGGAAACCAAGTCAAATGTCAGCTCTTCGCCCTTCCTTGAAGGTTTTACAGGAAGCACAGACTGAAGTGGGAGTGAGCTCACATCCAGAGCTGCTACTTTACTGCCTTCTTTGCTCATGGGCAACCTGAGGACAATGGAATATTTCAACCACTTCCAAGTGGCTGCAAGAACTATAAAAGCAAATATCTACATTGTGCTTAACACAGAGTGTGGAAGATGTACAGGATGAGTATTAAGTATCTTTGAGTTTCAGTCATTGTGGATTTCTGATGGGGTTGAAAACTTACAGCCTCATAGCCAATCCTGGCCATTTACCTTGAGAGAAAAGATTTGAGTGGATGGTCTTCAGCTGACATTCATTCTAAAGCCAAGGAAAAAGCCAGGTTCAGAACTAAGTGTTTTGGTTAGGATAGATGACAGAGGTGCTGGTTAGTCAACAAAATGATGGACTGGGTATTAGGACTATCTTGTACCTCACTGGTACAAATTGGCATAATTATGCTCTAATTGTATTTTGAGAGAAAAGTTTTAACAGGAAGGGTGATATGTAGGAGGAGCTAAGGTGGGAGGAGTACTGAGAGGAAGAGAAGGAGTAAGAAGAGGAGAAGGAGGAGAGGAGAAGCTAGGTGATGAAAGAGAGAAAGAGGGGGGAGACAGGGAAGCAGATGTTCATGCATCTCCACCAGTCAAAGATAGTTGTTATATCTAGGTTGGTCAGTGGGTTACACCTCTGATTGAGCAATACCAAACTTATAAAGCCTTTGATTAACATTTTTTAAAAAATGTATAAGTGCAAAAAGGAAAAGAGGGCATGGGATAGGGGTTTTCTAAGGAGGGGGGATGGGGAAAGGGGATGGCATCTGAAGTGTAAATAAAATATCCAATAAAAAATGAAAGAAAAAAAAATATATTTGAGTTTAACTAGAAATCCAAAGGACTATTTCTGAAGTCTTGATTTTACAGGGAATATTGGAAAGTAGGGGCACAAAGAAGTTAGTCTGATAAAGTTTGTTTCAGATTTGGAAATTAGTAGATTCTAACAGGAAGACAACACCATCATGATTTCTCAGATGACTCAATAATCATCTAATCTATTTATTTTCTGATGTAAGTTCTTGCTATGCTGTCTAGGCCACTGTTAAGCAATTCCCCACCCTGGCTTCCCTTGTAGCTGAGAGTAAAAGCGTGTACCATCACTCTCATATTGCAAATACCCAAAAAAAACAGAGCACCAAAGGGCATCAGGTTCTCTTTTTAAGCACAAGTAAGGCTACAGGTGATCAGTCCAGCAACAGGGAACATGGATCCTGCGATCTAACAAAGATCAGCTAAAATGATGTGGATATTATATTAGCTGTATCTAATGAAGACATTGGTCCAGTCAACAGAATGGAGACACAGGCCTTTCATAAAAGGTATTTTAATCTCTTTGGGAACGTGGGACAGTACATGACAAGATTATACTTGCTGAAAACCAGGATCCTCACTATGAGCATATGGCAACTTTTGAGGACCTCTTCTTACCTTGTTTCATCCGTCCCTTGATCTGGCTAGATGTTTCTAGATGATCTTTATAACATCCTTTATAATAAGCTTGTAAATACAGTCCCCTGACTTATTTAAGCAATCCTATGATAATAATTGAAATGAATTGCGTAGTAAAAACCAATTTATAGTCAGAAATGTGGCTGACAAGCTACTATTGTTAACTTGTGTCTGAAGGTGTGGAGGGATTTTGTGGAAGAGAGAGCCCTTCCTCTGTGGGATCTCACTGTATCCTAAAGTGGACAGTTCAGAATTGAAATAGATTACAGACATCAGTCAGTGTCCACTGAGAATCATTGCTGGTAAGGAGACCTCACACATTTTGGTGATCAGAAATGTAGTGCTGACTGAATAAGAAAAAAGGAAACACTGCCTGCCCCTATTTTTCTTAAAATATGGGCCACAGAGTAGATGAACCCAACTCCTGAAAGATAGGTTTACTGGCTATATAACAAAGTGCAAAACATTTTTTTTTTTAAGAAAAGGTTATTGCTATCACCTCCAAAAAAAAAAAAAAAAAATTGAAGGAAAGTTACTATTGCTGACGTCACTATGCACTTTGAACAGAGGACTTCAAGAGTTTGAGCTGGAACTGACCATAAAGCCTCCTCAACAGGGACTGGCTCTAATAGTTCTAGAAGGGTGATATGCAAGCTCCTAAGGGAAGAAAGCAAGCGATCAATAGTTTTACCTCCTGGCAATGCCTGTGAACGGCAACAGTGGCCATCATGGAAAGATATCCCGAAAAATAACAATTGTTATTTTTCTGGTATCTTGTAACTTGTATCTCGGGCAGCCACTAATAGCTGTCTAAGTGAATTCAAGTACTGTTTGAGAGGTGAAAAATAATGACTGGTGTTGTAAGTCTATCCAACTACAGATGGCTAGCGAGGAAATGAGTCTTAGAGGGGAACCTGTGCCTGCCATTTTCCTAAGCCAATATACTTCCTAAATGAATTGGAAATCCTCATCTTTATACCCTTAGGTAAGAGCAGATCTCACTCCTCATTAAATAATTTTCCTTCCTTCCTTCCTTCCTTCCTTCCTTCCTTCCTTCCTTCCTCCCTCCCTTCCTTCCTTTCTTTTCTATTTCTTTGTATAGTCAGAGAAGACCATTACACCAAGCCATAACTAGTCAAAATAAAGAGAACAATGATTGTGGGGTGATCAGCTTTGATCTATCTATCTATCTATCACATAAAATTTCATATACACATAGATGCACATATATACTATATATGACACAGTTCTTGAATCTAAGGCTCAGGGAAAAATCATGAAAGAGAGTGGAATGATTGTAAGAGCCAGAGAAGTAAGAAGCCTGCTGTGAGATAGTGCTTTCCGGGTATGACAGGGAAGTTACATCCATGAAACTTTAACAACATCATTGACTATAGAAGACCTGAACAGTTGACTTCCCAGCACTGACAAAGAAAGTCTCACCACACTAAGTGAATAGCTACGAGAAATTAGTAGCTGCCAAGAGAGGGAGAGCTATTTGGTTATCTAGTATCAAGTGGTCAATACTGTTTTAGTTCTCAAACAACACAGTAAGGTAGGATGATACAACCAGTGATTCAGTATTCCAGGAGTTGGGTCCATTCTTTAAACTCCATGGGTAACTGGTCTCAATACAACAAATGCTTCATACTATGTTGTACTCTGTGCAAGCAATGCTAAACAGATTCAGGGTGTGTGTGTGTGTGTGTGTGTGTGTATTCACCAGGATATCAGTATATATGTATAAGTAAAAAGTATGTAATGTATTTATATAGATAGATAGATTACATACTTTTTAGTTATATGTTTTATGTAATAAATATTATACATAATACATAAATATATTTTATTATGTTATATATACAATATATTAAAATATTATATGTATATATTATAATGTATTTTAAATGTATATTTTATACACATTTAAATATACTATATTACATATATTTAAAAATATGTATTACAGAAGAGGAAGCTCTATGAATTTGAAAGAGGTAGGCAGATAACAGAAGGATGGAAACACCAGAGAGGGTAAGGAGAAAGGAGAGGGAAGGGAGAAATGATTAATGTTATTTTAATTAAATAAAACAAAAGAAATATAAGATTCCATTATTACTCTCTTTTGTATTAGTTAAAATAAAATTAAAAGTATTGGGTTGGCAAGATGGTTCATTGCATTAAGTTACTTGCAAGCTTGATAACCTTAGTTTGAGCCCAGAATGCACAAAGAAAACACAGAAAGGTCAGTTGTAGTGAATGGCATCTATAATCTCAGGGCTGGTACAGCATGGGTGGGTGGTAGAGATAGGAGAAGTTCCTGGGCCGAGGACTCTGTCTGGATACACAGTTTATAGGCTGGAGAGATGGAGTACACAAGGCAGAAGTTATAAGAGAGGCCCTACCTCAGCATGGTGGAAGAGAAAGCCTTCTTCTGAAAACTCTCCATTTATCTCTAGTCCATGCCAAAGCATTCACTTGATGGTGTACATGCCACACACACACACACACACACACACACACACACAGAGAGAGAGAGAGAGAGAGAGAGAGAGAGACAGAGACAGAGACAGAGACAGAGACAGAGACACAGAGAGACACAGAGAGACAGAGACACAGAGAAAGACTCTAAAGAAATCAAACAGGAGTTCTTATTTCCAGTCTAATGTATCATCTCACTTGTATAGTTACTC
This sequence comes from Arvicanthis niloticus, assembly GCF_011762505.2. Lineage (NCBI taxonomy): Eukaryota > Metazoa > Chordata > Mammalia > Rodentia > Muridae > Arvicanthis > Arvicanthis niloticus. Next base: position 32,724,685 of record NC_047676.1, on the reverse strand, counting down.
TCATATGAGTCACTTAAATAAGACTCAATATGTTTACTTGGTTCTGTGTATTTAATTAATTATATAGGGCTAGAAATAATTCATTAGAAGTCAGTTAATGCTAAGTATCCAGTTTGATTTTGGAGCTTGATATGAACAAGAAACTCTGGAGGTTCAGGGGTGTGGTTGAATCATTTTACTGAATTCTTTTTCTAACTTGCCAATGGCATAGCAAGTGGAGACAAGATAACAGTACATACACACATGCTTAGAAGAATATTTTAAGCTTGACATTTGTATTTTCCATAATTAATACACTGAAGCTCTACCCACCTGATAAGTATGAAGGCATTTGAAGTTGCTCCTATTAAGAGATAGTTAGAGCTGGTTATCGTTAAATAGGGTCTTTAAATGGGACTTTCAGGAACCATGCCAGGGCAAAAAGAGACTCCAGAGAACTATTCTAGCTAGCTCCAGACTAGTGTGGTGATCATGGCTCTGTCATGCATTCCCTCTGCCTTGCTAAAATCTCTTAGATTACATTCCTGAAGCTAGCCCCTAGGGTCTATTCCCTTATTTGGCCACTTCCTCTTCCTCAGGCTGACTACCAAGGTCCAGCAATCAAAAGCCTCTGTTGGCTCACCTAATTTACATGCCGATTAAAATCCAACACTCCTATGGGTAGTCTCTCCCCTTTGTTGGATATTTGCACTAATGTCCTCCCTGTTGTGTCCTGGGAACCTCTTGGGTCCTGGGCATGTGGGACTTTCTAGTGGCTACACCAAGTTCCCCCTCCCCCATTGCTACATACATACTTTCAAATTCCTGACCCTTTATACTTCTCCCCCATCCCCTCCTGTATCTGAGCCACACCCCCTTTTTCACTCCCCCTCCTCTCTCCCTCTTATATCCCTCTCTCCCTCTACTTCTGAAGAACAACAATATCAACCAACCAGACTCCCCAAAGCTCCCCCAAACTAAACTACCAGCCAGAGTACACAGCAGGGGGAGGGGTGTTAGGAGGTTGGGGGGTGAGCTAGGAGTGTGTGTGTGTGGGAGAGACCCATGGCTCAAGCTAGATATATAGCAGAGGATTGCCTTATCTGGCATCAATGGGAGGGGAGCCTCTTGGTCCTGTGGAGGCTCAATGATCCAGGGTAAGCGAATGTTAGGATGCTGAGGCAGAAGTGGGTGGAGAAGCTCCCTCGTAGCATAGGGTAGGGGTAGAGGATAGTGGCTTTGTGGGGGGGAAACTGGGAAGGGAAGTGACATTTGAAATGTAAATAAATAAAATAACCAATAAAAAAGCAAAGGAAAAAATCAAACACCTAATTTTATCGTGGGGTTTCCCCCTTTACCTTATAAACTGCTATTTTCCTATGTGCCATGACTGTCTCCTCTATCCAGAGACAGTTCCTATCCAACTCTGGACAAATACCCCTTATCCCTCTCCGTTGCCCCCTTACTCCCCTGTCTTTTGTTCCCTTTCCTTTCCCATCTCCCTCATTATCTGTCTCTTACCTTTGTCCTGTATCTCTGCACTCTGTCCCTCTGAGACAAATCAATCTCCTTTGTGCTGAGAACTTGGTCTTGGAGTGATTAAATATCCCATTTGATTTTGCCATTTTACGTTTGTTTAAAAAGTTTTGGGCATTTAGGGATATGGGATAACCAAGAGCCAAGATAAGAGACCTCAGAATGAAGCTTGCCCCACTGACAATGTTTGCATGAACTTACTCACATTAGGAACTGTGAGACATCAGTTTCGACTGTAAACTACCTGATCTATACTTCCCCACCATTGTGGGAAACTCAAACTCTTGGCCAAAACCAACCAACCAATTAATAAAACAAAAGCAGCAGCAGCAACAACAACAAAATCCCTCTTGCTTAAATTACTTTGTCAAGGTATTTTATCAAAGTGACAGGAAAATTACTCAATACTCACTGTCTTTGTTTTTTATTTATTTTAAATCTGTCTACCTATATCTATCTATCTATCTATCTATCTATCTATCTATCTGTCTGTCTGTCTGTCTGTCTGTCTGTCTGTCTGTCCGTCCATCCATCCATCCATCCATCCATCCATCCATCCATCCATCCATCCATCCATCTACCTACCTATCTATCTAATCTATCAGTCTGAAGTAGGAGTGTACCACAAACAGAATCAAAGAAATAGCTCTTGCTCTTCCAGGGCATGATTATAAAATAAACTGCTGAGCTCTGCTCTGTTACAGCCCTCCTTAGAACCCCAAACTGTTTCTTATTTATAGAAATAAAGAAGGAAGTAGCTCAGGCTCCAACGGTAAAATCCGGTGGGTGGAAGAGATGCCAATCTAACAGCTGAGAGCTTTGAGCGTAGCTTAGTTATTTCTTCAAATGTCTGAAAGTTCGCTTACAGTAGGCTAAAGATCTTATTATTTTAATACTTTGTTCAAAATTAGGAAGAGAATGAACCAAATTTCAAGTTCATTAAAGGCATTTCTTGCACTGAAATTTAAAACAGCATTAAAATTTTATTTACATATGGATACTTTAGCTACTTAATAAGGCAAGTGAGGAAAGTTAAACCAAAACACTTCTTTTCCTTGTGTTGGGTTCTCTGGAGTCCTTAACTATACTCAGCTGTCCCAATTTCCAGTTTCCTGTGGTGTCAGATGTTTGGCAGAAAATGTGAGATCCGTTTTTAGAGACATCCACTTAGCAGGAAGTTAGAAAACTCCATTGTGATGTCTTTGAAATGATCTCCTTCTGATCTATTTCTAGGCGAGTTTCTATGTTTCTAACGATAGAGGTGACAGTTCTACTCAGACATTGAGGGCTCCTGCACCTCTTTCTGCTTCCAGAGATTATGGCACCCCACCCAGATCATGAATCCCAGAGAATTTGAAGTGGTTAAAATGACTCTGTTCCTTGGATGTTTATGGCAACTGTTAGGTTCATAATATTAAAAAGGCTTTCTTAACCAAGGTCTTTGGGCCCAGGAATCAAATGTGGTCAAATTAGTCATGCAATGGTTGCATGTTTAAAAATAAGAAACCCCAACTGACAAGCTAATTATGTCAAGAGGCCTTTACTAATTGCAGAACCCCTTTCCCAGATTTTTCTCACTCTCAAAAGATCATAATCCTGTTGAAAAACTCTGGTGTTACAAGAACTATGCCTTGCACAAGAATGATCCCAAACCACTCTAAATACCTCAGCACCTGAACATTGTCCCAGTCCCCTGTGTCTGAAATTCAGATGGAAACAGTGAAAGGAAATACTCTTTAAAGCGCAGAAGCATCAGGATGGATATGTTGGTTCATGACCTTTACTTGGTTTTCCTCTGAACTTCACTTTGGATGTTCTTGCTCAGTACAGGTTTTTATGAACTTCAGATCATGATTTCCCAGATTTTATTGGAGATAGATCCTCCCTCATAATCAGTTTAGGGCACTACTAGTTTCCCTGGCAACATACTAATTTTAAGAAAGGGAAAATATCCTTATCCTCCTTAGCATTTGAAATACTATCTGAAAGGAGGGAGAACCCATCATAACTGTTCTTTCTTTGAGTTTAAAATGCCATATGAAAAGAAGGAAGGTGGGAGGTGGCTTAGGCCCATCAAGGGAAGACATTTTCCTAGTGGTAAAAGAGGGCTAGTTAGTATATTTTAATTTTTTTTCTTTAATTTTTAAATTTTACTCTGTTGCAAAGTTGTTAGTTAAAGCAATAGGACCTGAGTCATGTCTCTGACCGTGAGTAGAGACTTGGCATTCGAAACTACTCCAAAGAATATAAAATCTTGAAGAAATACTATTGTCCCTTCCTATTAAGAATCAACGCAAGCAGACCCTGTAAAATGTCTGGAAAAGAACTCCCCCCTTGGAAATTTCTCTCTCTCTTCCTTTGTCTGTCTCTCTGTCTCTCTGTCTCTCTGTCTTTCTGTCTTTGTCCTCGTCTCTCTCTTTGTCTCCCGTACACACACGGTGGCTCTTCACAGACTTCCATTGCTGAACCTACCTATACTCCCTATTAACTTAAAAAGCATGATGTGCACTCTTTTGTTTATCTATCCTTTTGGCAGCTACTGATGTCTATAGCTTGCTAGCTTACTTCAGATCCCTTTTCTTTAAATAGATTAACTTAAGTGCCATCTTTTACTCCATTCTTGTATACGTTTTTGAATTGTTTTAAATTATTTCTTCTTAGATTACAATATAATCATACCATTTCCCCATTCACTTTCTGTTTCTAAATCTTTATTATCTACAAGGCTAAAACATGTCAAAGAGATCCTATGTTCCCTGGTAACAATAGCATATTAGAAAAAAGTTTAAGCCTGTTATGCACAGTAAGAAGTCACAACTGATGGTTATCTTATGATACAGATCGTGGACTCAAGGGCACCAAATACACATTGAAGCAAGTAGCCTGTGTTCTTTTTATGTGTGGGCAAGTGTCCCTGATCAGTTAGAAAGAAATTCTGTATAATAACTCTGCAAAGTAATAAATAAGATGTTCAAAGCATTGACCATGAATATCAAACAACATTAATAGACAAATGTGTGACCAGTAACCTCTGTTTAAGAGGTAGAGAATTCCCTAGTGTACTTTGAAATACTTTCAAATAAAATAGTTTAAATAAAACACATTGCAAAACTCAATCTAATACATAAATCACAGTTTCTCATTTATTAAAAATATTTTATTTTGTAATGGTGTCAAACAAATAAGGTGTGTTATATGATGGTTATTGTAGAATATAGAAAATACAATCTTGATTTTCTCAATGTGCTAAAATGTTCAAGATATTCTTCTCAAATAAAAGCAATATGACTATATTGCAGCTGTTTACTTTTTTATGTATCTGGAATTAGGGGTTTGAAATTCACACAACAAATCTGAGCTCTAGCCTGTCTATAAAATATTTGCACCTGAGTAGTTACCTCTAACTGGGAAACAGTTGGGAAGATGAGTTCTTCAATCTGTGTAAACTGCAGACAGTCTGATCAACAACAGATTGAAACAGTTCAGTTGGCAAATGTTTTCAGTAGAATTGAGGAACATCATTTAAATTACCAAAACTAAGGAAAGAAAATCCTACTGAGTGTCCTGAAAAGGCTGGCTCTCCATTTATCTGCTGTGTTTGGCAGACAGAACAGGACACAGATTCACGTGCTCACATTTACCTGGTTTCTTTGTAGGATACCTTTGTGATATCTTCTCCTTTGTTAGTACACCTGTCTGCCTTTTGGGACACTCTAGGAAGTAAGGGCTTTGCAAATGCCCGAGGAGAGGCAGATTAATGGTTTTGTTGTTCAAATAGCATAGTAAAAAGAAGCAAAAATTATTATCTGTAAAGTTGTAAGTAGATACCCAATGAACCTTGGCAAATTAAACATTCCCTTTAGCAACATAGGACTAGCACCATGGCCTAAAGATCCTTGAAGTAAAACTGTTCCTACCTAAAGTCAGAAATTCTCAGAGATCCACATCTTTGATTCCCAGAGTTCCCTCCTGGCAAGGACCAGTGTTGTCTTTTCATACACTGCTTTGAGCTTCCTTGACTCCATGACTGAGGCTATGAAGTACTGGTGTAGCATGTGTAACTTCTCATCTATCACAATTTGAGGGAGTTTGTTGAAAGCTGTTAAGAACCATTAGAACCCAGTCATTGGCACCATTTCCTTGAGTCTGGGCAGTATGTATCTATGGTAAATATGACTGTTAGTATCACTGTAAGAAATCGCCAGGAGCGCTGTGACAAAGACTTGCTGTTGGAAGAGAAATGTTCTCCTGTAGAGATGTCTCAGCCCATATTTCTGTTGTACTTCTTAATCTTCTGTATATTTTCCTACCACAAATTCAGTCATTCTGATGGCCATGTATCATCTGGAAAAAAAAGAATGACTTCTCTTTATCTCAGATTTCTTCCTAAGTCTAACTTCATTGATAAAGACTAGTTTCTACTTTATTTTAAATTCTATTTGTTTATTTTTTTATTTATTTACTACTGTAGAGTGAAAAATTATAGAGACCATTTTATAAAATATATAAGGCTTTTTCTTTACCCCTAAACCTGAGCAAAAGAATGCAGGTTCCAGAAAGCAGAACTGAATGTAAGATTTCAGGCCTTCACTACCCCGGGATACATTCCAGGAGGAGGACATTATCCCTGAGTCAGAGGAACATTCCTCAAGCCTTAGGGAAGAAAACCCACCTGTGGGTCGGGAAAACCCAAAGCAGGAAGACACATTCCTGATCACAGAGAAAGATGCAAGTCATCCGGGTGGTTCCAAGAACTAGCTAACTTTCCACTGTTCTTGGTTACCCCTCCCCCCGACTTGAGGTCTTCCCAGTGTTACAGCCTGCTGATGTTCAAAATTTATAAAGCAGCCATTCATGTGTAACTGCGCAAAAATTCCTCCCTTTCCCTACCCCATGCTATAAAAAGCCCCTCAGCTTGCTGGCCTTTGGTCAAATTCTGTTCCTGCATGGATGAGCAGTTTGACCGTTGGCTAGCCAACTCTCTCCAATAAACCTCTGCTGATTCCATCCAGGTACAGTGTCTTGTGATTTTTGGGTGGCTGTGATTTTCTGAGACTTGAGTAAGGGTCTCCCGAGTTTGGGGGTCTTCACTACTACTACTATGTACTAATCATTTTTGTTCTTTTTTATGTTGGTTACCTTTTGTCAGCTTTGACACAAACCTAGTCATATATTCGAAGAGGAAAGCTTAACTGAGAAAATGTCTTGCAATATTGGTCTCTAGGCAAACCTCAGGGATATTTCTTGATTAATTATTGAAGTAGGAGGGTCCATCCCATTGTGTTCAGTGTCACCCCTGGGTACGTGGCCCTGGGTGGTATAAAGTAGCAAGCCTGTAAGCAGCATTTCCTCATGGCTTCTACTTCAGTCACTACCTTCAGGATCATGCCCCATTTGAGTTCATGATTTGACTTCCCTTAGTGATGAGCTCTTACCTGATAAGTTAGGTGAAACAAACTCTTTCCTATTCAATGGTGCTTTACAGCAACGAAACCCTAACATGCCTTTCCCCCTCCTCTAGTCTCTTGAATGTTCTCTCCCTTTAATCCCCTGCCATGTCCTCCTTCTCTTTCAGATTCATTTCTCCTTTGATTCTCTCTCACCCCCTCTCTTTCACACACACACACACACACACACACACACACACACACACACACAATTCCCCACATTTCTCATTTCATATCACCTATATGTTGTTATTTTTCTATTTTAAATATCTTGGGAGGAAGTGACCTCTTGGATTATAGCCTTCTAGTGGCTCTAGATAATGTTAGTGGCTACTTTTTCCTTATTCTAAGCCTTTATAAGCTGTGTGACCTTTATATTGACCCAAAGGACTCTGTACTATCTCAAATCTGCCCAGATGGCTTACTTTTTACACTTGATTTCTATTTATTATCATAACTACTGTTGCTACTATTATTTTGAGTGTGCATAGGTACATGTGTTTTTTTCTCTCTCTTGTGCACTCACACATATAGATGTGTGTGTGTGTGTGTGTGTGTTCATACATATGCTACAATGTACCGATAGAGGTCAGAGGACATGGTATGGGAATTTGGTCTCCCTTTACCAATGAATTCTGGAAATCAAACTCAAGTCAGACCTGAGACAAACTCCTTTATCCACTGAGACATCTTATCAGTCCACAAAGGTTTTATATTCATGACTGATATGAAATTATAGTTCGACATGCAGAATACAATGATAACAGAAAGCACTGTGACATTTCTATGCTCAGGACCTCTTGTGAGCTTCAAAACAATCTTGTGAAGAAAGTCATATAAGGTTTAGTTTGACCATTTTTATTTTACTGTAAAGGTAAAAGGAAAGTGACTAGCTCCAAGCCACAAGTCTAGAATGGGGCAGAAGAACAATGGATTGAGAACCCTGGATCTTTCAAGTGCTTTACTTCTGGCTATTGCACTTCTTGTCTACGTCAGGAGATCAAATGGTTTTTAGATATAACAATAAACCAACATTGAGTAGTATGTGCATGTGTTGTATATAGGTATTACAAGAGGCTGGAACAGAGTCATTTATTTTCTTGTTCCTCATGTAAATGTCTAAATTTCCAACCTCGTTGGAATTCATGTGCAGTGAAGCTTTAGCATGAGATAAACTAAATGGTCCTTTTGGCAATGACATCTTTGACCTGATTTTCATCAGGTTCTTTCTAATGGAGAGGGCAATCATATGTTATGAATAGATTAAACTACTTTCATTAAAGGGCAAAGAAACTCAAAAAATGCCGACAGATGTGTTTTATACGCCGCTGCAAGTAAACTCTGTGCCCTTTTTGATTTTAGATCTGATTAAATGGTTCTATCCTTTTGAGCAGAAATTATTCAGTGAAACTGGCAAAGGCAAGGTGCAGGTGCCTGAATGTTCCCAGGACTCTTGTCTACCTGCTCACACATCCTACAAGCACATTTCAAAGCAATCAGAAAGAACTTCCACACTCTGTTGTCCTGCTGGCTCAATTAGAAGGGCCAGCCTGACCTTTTACATATCGCCCTGTGGGAATACCCTTTGAAATTGGTGGGAATCCTAGGGCTGAATGTGAGAACAGAAGGAGAAGCTGGCTCCAGGGGAGTATTTGATCTCTGAGTTGGGTCACAGAGGAAACAGATGCCTGCAAGGACAGTCTCAGAGTAACAGAGAAACATCAGTCTCTGCTAGCTTAACTGCAGCCAGGTGCAAGAATTTCCCCTGCTAAACCCTGAAAGAGTGGTTGTATATCATCCGGGAATATAGTCACCAAGCTTGAGATTCCAGACAGCCATTATGCCAGGCTTTGTATAAGCAGAATGCTCAAGTAGTTTCTGAACTTAGTCTCCCCAATCAGAGTGTCATAGAAAATAAAAGCTCCTTTTGAACAGAGCCTAGGGTCTGAATCAGTAGACAAAGCCACAGGAATGCCTTGGCCATTCCTATCCCCATCTTATCTTCTTGCTCTCATTCTAAGGTGACTGGTTTGTTCACTCTTGTTTATTTTAACTGGGCGAAGAGATAAAGATGGAGAGCAATGAAGACAGGAGCCAAATGGTGAAGAAAGAACAGAAATGACAGCTGGTTTCGGAGTGGCTTGTGCACCTGGGGGAAGAAAGGAGAAACGAGAATGTAACCAGCCAATCAACCAACCCAACAAAAACGCTAAATTAAAACTAGGTCTTTTCTCTGTTCAGCTGTAGACAACCAAGCTTCCTTCACTAGAGTCCTTATGGTGGCATTGTGTGCACATATGGTTTCAACAGTGTTCCCTTGAGGGATGTGATGTCAGTTTTCCTCTCAGCGTTCTCGTATGCATTTTATGTCAGAGGCCCACTATCATTAAGGCCCAACACTATGGAATACATCAACGTACAGGGAGCTGAAGGAGAGATGTCTCATTTGAAATGAAGGCATGTCAGAGCAGATATTCCTCGAGGTTATGCTCTAGCTGAAATTTCCTGTGGCTGAACTTAAGTGAAGAAACAAACTTTTTTTTTTTAAACACTGGCAGTGTACTTTGTATATACAACTGACACTAACCTGTGATCGTCTTCAAGTCTTTATTTAGAATTTGAATTAATAGTATAACAGGGCTTCACAGACCCTAACTCTCAAAAAAGTCCAGACAACAGCATTTCAGCACGAATTAAAAAAAAAAAAACCCCAAAAAACTGATGAAACAAAACAAGGGTAAGCTTTGATAGATAGGAGTGTTCTTTGACAACAAAGGTCATAGTAGTTCAGGACTCGGAAAGAGTACTTTTTTCCTTAGCTAGTTATGGGCTAATCTAAATTGTATAAGTTTTTATGGTAAAATCAAAATTCATGGCTTTTAGTTTATTATATGAACTTTGTCAGAAATAATATATAGACTAACTTATTTGAAGACCCTAGTGATTATTGGCCAACTTCAGTAATGTGCTTTACTGTACTCTATATGTTATTCGTATAGATTTGGAGAAACTGTCATGATGCATCATGCCTACAATAAAAACATCAAGTTCTCAACTCTGGTTACATGTTAGAATAATCCAAGATGTTTAATTGTTGCGATCATCTTTCAGCTTGCTGTGCAACTAAGGATATAGTGAACTCCTGCTTCTGTCTCTCAAGTGCTGGGATTACAGGTGTACAGCACCATATTCTGTTTAGGACAAGGTATATTTTAGCATCTCTCATCTGTTTGGTTTTCCTCAGCTGGCCTTTTGCTTCTTCAAATGAGTTTCTATCTGTGTTGGCAGCATAATAATCCTTCTGAAGTAGAATAATGCTCTCACATAGCTCACTGCTCTGCCTTAAACAATAACAAAAATGATTGTTTTTCCTCAGGACAACAACCTACTGTTCCCACTGTTACTCATATTTTAAGAAATGATGCTTCTTTAGCCAAAAGACTAAGAAGTAATGAAATGACAATTCTTACAGCAGAAGGCATCGTGAAACTCCTTATGGAGCGATATAAAATGATTTCTGACCAATATCAGGTTATGTTAAGCTACATTTTCAAACTCAGCTTTGACTTGTATATCTACCTTCTTCTCAGAAGTTCTATCTGTCAGTCAGAGAGGATGCTGGGAATCTGAAGTTTAATCAAGCACTTCTCCACATGTTTAGTGTTCCAATTTCAGATGGGTTTGAAACCATCCTTGAGAAACAACCTCAGTTTGCTTTCCTAACAAGTCAGTACATGGACAGTATACTGTATACAGAACCAGCCTTCCTCTAAAGCTGGATGATAAACATGATAATAATCCATGCCACTGGGGAGAAAGAAGTTAGCTAAATTAGATACAGCTCCTTATTTCTAATTGGTCCAATTACTTAGAACCAGAAAGACTAAAATATAAGAGGGATGAATAAACATTGTATCACTGATACAGAAGGTAAACAATCAATAGCATTAGAATGTTTTTCTATGAACAAAATACTCAAAATTCTCATAAGTATAATTGTCTTAGGATAAAACCTTCCATAGAATGATGCTGGATGGAGAAAGCAACATAAAAATTTTTAGATCCAAGAGAATGAAAATTTGAGAAATCTCTTTGAGTTTGTGGATTAAGAGCTTTGCCTAAAGCACTGGTAGTGGTAATGTTTGTCCAAATCAATAGTTGTGGTGATTGTTCCAGTTATGCAATTGAGAGGAACAGTGGAGGATCACAAGGGCTATTCCATATATGCTCTTAGTGTTTTGGAAAAATGACTTCCGTAATGGCTGCTTGGTGTCTCTCTCTCTCTCTCTCTCTCTCTCTCTCTCTCTCTCTCTCTCTCTCTCTCTCTCTCTCTCTGTCTCTCTCGTCTCACTATCTCTCTGTCTCTGTTTCTGTATCTGGTTGTCTCTCTCTCTCTCTCTCTCTCTCTCTCTCTCTCTCTCTCTCTCTCTCTTTCTTTTCTTTCCTCCCTCTCTCCCCCTCTTTTTCTTATTTTACCTTTTTAAAAGGTAACACTTTTTCAATTCTGGAACAGAATTGAAAGAATAAGGTATTTTTCTAGTTAATGCCTGAGGTCAGACACATTCCTAAATCCAGCACCGTTGCTGACAGGATTACCTAAAAGCATAATGCATGACTCACGAGCACAGATGGTTGAGTATGTGTTTAAAACAGACTTGCATGTGGAGTTCCATTTTTACCTCTTATGCCATTTGCACTAATGAGAGCTTTACAGGGAACACTAATTCAGCCTGGGTGACTCTAACCATACCTAAGGGAACACGGGACATCTATTATCAGGAAGTCATAGCATTGGTTTATTTTTATGAAAGGAGAAAAAAACCTTGATCTTTGCTATTTTTCAAATGCAGCAATGAAAATCATCCTATTGTTTGCTACTGACTCAAATACATTTCTAGTTTATTAGAACTACAAAAGGCTGAGACAACTCATGGTAGGACCTAGGCAAAGGCTGGTTTCTTAGAGGCCCACTGTCATTCAGGTCCAACACTGTGGAATACATCAACCTTAAGGGAGCTGAAGAGAGATCTCTTTGGAAATGAAGGCATATTCCCTGAGATTATGTGTACACACCCAAAAGACAGTTAGATATCAACATGGCCCTGGAGATGGAATCATGATAAGAGAAGCCATTCATCTTCTCAAGACTCCATCAGTAAAAATCTCCTGTAGGGCTATATACAGGCTGACTTAAAAAGAAATCTAGGACTAATTACAAGTTCTCCACCATTTTGTGTGTGTGTGTGTGTGTGTGTGTGTGTGTGTGTGTGTGTGTGTGTGTTTGAGACAAAGTTACATGTTGCCTGGGGTGACTAACTTTGTAGCCAAGTGTCACTACTCTAGAGCTGGTGGAACTTGGAGAAACAGAATCTATAAATGAGGCAGACTAAAGCCTCACGCAATAGCCAGCTTTACTCAGAGTCTCAGACAGTTTATACATGAGTAAAGTGTACAATCACAAGAGTAAGTCACAGATGGCAAACCCATGCTTTTACATAGAGGCATATATACAAATAACGATAGCCAGTTATAGTGAATAATCTAAAGTAAACTCACTACTATCTGTTACACTTGGGAGGGGTACAAAAACATAATCAAGAAGAATTCATATTTTTGTGTTTGATGCCACGATAGGTGATCCTGATCCCCATTAAAGAGTAAAAGCTCATTCTGGTATTGGTTGGAGATACTTTCAGTAAAAAAACAAAAACAAAAACAAAAACAAACAAACAAACAAAAAAACAAAAAAACCCCAAAAAACAAAAACAACAACAACAAAAACCACTGACTTAAATGAAGCCCTCACCTGGAAGTTTCTATTTTCTTTTTGGTCTTATCCAATTAGGAGTGGGTGGGAATCTCAACCACCTCTCCCAATCTTAGGAACATTCTGGAAGTTTGCAACCATTGTGTGGAGATGGCTGAGGCCATTCATTGTTCAGCATCACATTTCAGTTCTGCTCTTTGCTAATTCTAATTTTTTTTTCCTCAATTTTTGCTGTTGGTCTCAAGATCTCTCACTACATGCTAGTCACTTGTCCAGATCCAATCACTGGAATGTCCAAACCGCAACATTGGTATTAGTATTCTGGGAAAGTATTCAGTCTGGTCAGTTTTTGGAACTGGATACTACAACTACCTAGCAACGAGAACTCCCTAGAGCTAGATAGCACTGGTTGTTCTTGGTATAAAATGGACATATAGATGCTGAAACTTACATCAGTGCTGAACGAGGACAGTGGGCAGGTAAAAAGAAAGTGCTTTGCGGAATACAGTGAATCAAGTATTTGAGGAACAAAGAGAAACTAATTATAAACACTATGAAGTTGGAGACTCTTGCTAGAGAAGCTACTATTTTGGAAAATATGAGAAAAGAAGGAATGATTAATTAGCATCCAAATTTAAGTGTGAAAACTACAAGATCTCCTTGGTAGCGAATAAAAGGACTTACAGGTCTTCCACAGGAGACAAAGCAAAAATAACAAAGAAACAAATAAAATAGAATCTCCAAAATAGAAATTGCAACTCAGACCACGTATTGAAAGATAGGAACAAAGCGTAGAGCAGGCTAGCTCAAAGTCACATTTTACCAGTATTGGACATGTGCTTAGCGGGAATCAGGGCTCTGATTGAGAAGTAATAGACTAGCGGGATAAGACCACAAGGGTCTGATAATCTCCAAAATCAAGAATGGTGGATATATACTTCTAGATTTTTCTGAACATTTTTGGAACTTGCAAAAACACCTTCTAAACTCTTTGTGGCTATAGAACAAACAGCCAGGATTAGAATACAACATGACCCTGATAGTATCATGCTAGGGTTTTGTTAGAGATAGGAAAGAAAGAAACCCAGAAAGAACTACAGCACCTAGGTAGAATGTACTCCCAGAAAGCAGAAGAACACGTACAAGGTTGATGCTTAAAAAGTGACAGGACACATTAGATAAAGGAGAGTGACTTGCTATGGAGATAGCCTTCAGAGATTCAGGATTTAATACACTTACTTGTAAGGAGCCAGGAGATGGTATTAAGATATAGCTATGATAAAACTTAGACGTTCATGGAGAATTATAGTCTATACCATATGGATTTTTGAAATTGGTATGGTGAGTGGATGATGGGAAATGAGATCCATGGACTCAGAGAAATGGACGCGTTACAGTAGATTTTCTGTGTAATAGTTAATTGTGCCAAATCTAGATATAGTTGGTTTATAACCATCAAGGATTGAGATGTATCCATCCAACTGAAGGTTGTAAGTGAGAAGTGACTGGTATCTCTTGAGGCAGGAGGAATTTTATCAGAAAACGGTGGACTTGAACTGCCAATCTAAGCTGTTTGCTTGATGACTTATCATACAAGTCTTAGGCTTGCTAGCTTCCTTGAGTAAGGCTCATGCTCTCTCTCTCTCTCTCTCTCTCTCTCTCTCTCTCTCTCTCTCTCTCTTTCCATGTAGTCTGCTCATTCCGTTTCTCAGAAAAACAGTGAAACAGCCTGACTACTGTTTAATATCTATCTGAAACAGCATAGATATTAAACAAAGCAAGGTCTGTCCAGTTTTCTATTTACTAAAACAATGAGAAATATGTTGTTGAAATTGATATTGGCACCCCTGAGAAATGTAGTTTCTCTTTTCTGCCATGTTGACAATAAGAGACAGTAATGAAAAACTGAACTTGATGATACCAGGAAAAATGTTAAGATTCCAAGACTGGAGGCTTGGACTAAGCCCTTGGGTATTAGGTATATTTAAGGTGGATGAAGTGTTTGTAATTAATGACACGGTTGTAGCGTGCCCAGAGATAGCTCTGGAACATGTAGCATGCCCAGAGATAGCCCTGGAACATGTCTATGAAAAGGACTTTACTTAAGGAAGGGTATTTGGCTATTTATTCTTTCCATTGAATTCTAATAAATCAAAAATAGATGGTTAAGAAACATGGCAACTGCCCAAATAAAATGTCATGACTGTGTTTCCAGCTTTGGAACTTGAGAAAGCTGACAATGATGGAAGGGAATGTGAAATCTGTTGACTAACTGCTATGGTACTTCTCTGTAGTTTCAGGGCTTGAAAAGTTAAGATAGTAGAACCATTTGGGTTCATGAGTTCAAAATGGCCCTGGGCAACTTAATCTGTGTCAAAACAAAACAAAACAAAACACCCAAGAAAGCAAAGCCAGCAGAACAAGAAAGCATTAAGTGATGGAGAACCAGGCTCTTTATGAAACAAACACACACACACACACACACAAAACACACACACACACACACAAAACACACACACACACACACACACACAAACACAAACACAGAGGAATGAGATTTTTAGTTCTGTTCCAAAGGTACCTATAGCCATTTGTAAAGATTCTAAGAAAAGAATGAAGCACTTAAATATTTGGAGGACTTTTGGATTTAACTCCACATTGGCTCTGCTAAGTGTGGAGCTGAAGTGATATAGCCCTACTAGAGGAAAGTCATATGGAAGGCAGATAGATTGACACCTAGCCACTGTCAGGCTCAAAGTGTGTCGACTGGGTTGAGAGATTGAGTAGGTGGCACAATTATCCATTAGTTTGCTGGTCTGTATAAGAACTATTGTATTGAGAAAGTCTAAGTTGACCTTTACCTTAACCCTTTAGAAAATAGTTAAAAAGTACTATTATCTTTCAGGATAAAGAATAGAAATAGGTGATACCCCTAAAATCTAAGGGACTTCCGGATGCCAGTTCTAGTTTTCATTTTTTAAAAAAACTTTCTTCTATTATTTTGAAATTATAATTACATCATTTCTCCCTTTCCTTTCTCCCCACCCAAACCATCCTAATACTTCTCTTGCTCTCTTTCAAATCCATGGTCTCTTTTTTCATTAATTGTTGCTGCTTTCATGCTACTGTCATTTGCTCAAGAGCAGAACCATGGCAGCCTTCATGGAAAGATCAACCAATTAAAGGCATATCAACTAAAACATTCCCTTCTCCCTGGAAGGACCAATAACTCTTTGTGGTAAAGACATAGTCCAAGTGTTTATTTTCTTTTCAACTTCTCACATCTTCAGCCAACACCATCTTCTGAAAGTTGGACCAACTAATATGGAATCCTACCAACACCAAGTAGGATTTTAAATTATTTTTGAACTGGGCCAAAGTGGAACTTTAAGGAAACTTAGTTTTATTTTTATTTTTTTCGAGACCATGTATGGAAAATTTGTTTTTAGTATTTTAATATGTTTAATGCTACCTAAATTTTTATTTTAATTTCTAGTAATATTTAAATTTGTGAAACCATGTAACCGGTTCTTCAAAGAATAGAATCTTCAATTTAGGTATGTGGCCACCAGATGTCATTGCATATCAGAGCCCTGCATGCATTGGAAGTGCCATCCCTACTGTAAAGCTCTTTATGAACCTACTTGTGCTAAAATTACATATGATTAAAGCATGTAAACTTAGACTAAGATTTGGGAATCATTTTTAGACAGTCACCCATTTATTGCTGGAGAATCCTGATTGCTTTAGCAAATCTGAGAGCATCGTCACATCTTCCTGAGATGTACATGTGTAGTGCATAAAAATCCTTCTCGCTGAGAAAATGTTTCTCCTCTCTGCAAGTGATCTATTTGTAAAAGTCTCAGTCCATGTTTAGATTTTATTTTTCAAGCATGTTTAATAAGCAGAGCATGAATTCCTACAAGCATGCTGAATAGGTTTTCAACCTGAGACTTTTATCTGCTGTCACTGTCAGTAAAGTATTCCATCGTGTTTATTGCTGTTCATCTTCATCATCAGCTTGCCTGGACTTGGAATCAACAAGGAAGATGCTCCTCTTTGGCCACATCTGTGAGGGTTTTTCCAGACATGTTTGACTGAGGAGGGAAGACCTCCCACAAATGTGGGTAGAATCACAGTAGGCATTTGAGTCCAAGACCAAGTAAAAAGGGGTGGGGGTGATAATTCAGCTGAGCGCAGAGTTGGCATCTCTAACTGTTTCCCGAGAGGCCTAAGGGAGGAGGCAAGGCCCACTCTGGTGTGAGCATTGATTGACGCCTCTGCTTCCTGAGTGCAGACACATGTGACCTGCTTCCTCATACTCCCAGTATTCTACCTTCTTCATCATGATAAACTGTGTCCTCTCAATTTCTGAATCCAAACCAACCCTTCCTGAAGTCACTTTCCTTAGGTAGGAGAAAAGTAACTAACCCACAGCTTTATTGCTACATTTTTATTGGGTCAATTTTGCTGTTATAGACTCTTCTCAACCAAAACCAGACTCTCTTTTAAAATACCATTTTTGATAAGACACTAGAGGTGGGTTCATATTTTGATTGAATTGAAAAAGAGTAATATATTCCATTTATTCAACCCTTTGAATAAATTCTTTTTTCAGAAGTATTTTGGTATTAACCTTTACCATTTACACTCATTTTTTTTTTTTCTGCTTTGTGGCCAGTGTACTCACACAGTTGTTATTCTTAGTGTGCTTATGTTATTTATTTTTTCAGTTCCCTTTCCTTGTCTTTTGCTTTGCTTTGCTTTGCTTTGCTTTGCTTTGCTTTGCTTGCTTTCTCCTGAAACCCTGTGCTCTCTCTGCTATCCCATGCCACACACCCATAGACTTGTTTCAGATATTCATTTGTAGTGGTCTCCTTTGCCACCCTATTGCTTTTAACACACTTGTACTTCATATGTACCCCCATGGCACTCTCTTTGCATCATTCTGCATAGCTCTGCATTCTCTTTTTATCTTGGCTCATTAAATAGTGCAATGGCATTAAAAGAATCTTGGCTTTAAATGTGTATATTTGACAAATAAACATAGATTTAAACACATAATGTGTACGCATGAATATATACTGAATGGGTGGTCGATTTTCATCCAAAAAAGTTAAAAGTGAAAGGAAAAACAGGATTCAAGAACAGACCTCTAGATAAGCAGTGAGCCCCTGCCTTTCTCTATAAATATCTAGGACTTGAATAATAGAAACTGAATAGCTCTTTCTGGATGCTGATGGTTCTCAGAATGGGATCTTATCGACTGATGTTTGGAAGAAAAGCTTTTCATACCCTTCAAAATTAGTTTAATGTATGTGGGGCAGACTCTGTGTGCCTGTTATTAGATTAGCTAGCGGATGGCATGGTTTTCTGGTGTTATAGAGAGACCACAACATGTCCCTCTAAAGGTAGTTTATTGCCATTCTTCGGGTTAATGTTTTTAGCATCTGAATATTTGTTACTGCCAGAGAGGTAATGTTTACATAAATCAATTGTGCCATTTTATTATGCAGTTGTAATAAAGTCTATGTTTTCACATGCCCCTAGAGTTTGAGTTAAGCTGTCAGAGTTGACTTTTTTTAAAAAAAAAAATGTTTCTATCTTCTTGTATTCCCTAGTTGACTGAAACAAAAATGGATGTGGTCTTTTGTAAATATGGCTGTCTAGGGAGCTTCATGTTTACCTGGAATCCTTCTCCTTAGCGTACCAGAGACCTTCATGTATGCTCAGCCAAGAATTTTCTTTTTGTCTCTCTTTCTTTTTTTACATGGTATTTTTCTGGAAGCTGTCTGGTGAAAGGACATGTGATGTTTTGCTGGAGCAGACGCTTGAGAGGACACATGATGTTCAGAAAGGGTATAAGTAGAACCCAACAGACAGTGGACGATGCTCTCACATTGATTCACCTTGCAACTCTTTACTGGTGTTTGTTGACCTTTTCTGAGGCTGAACTTTGTTGATGACACTCTTGCATTGGTTCACCTTGCTTTCTTCTCTGATCTTCACTTGTTGTGACTTTGTCGAGAGAAGCCAAAGAGCTTCTGGTGGTATCCCTGCTGTTTCTTGCTGCTTCATCACACTTGTGCTGATCAGCAGAGCTTTGCAGTTTCTTCAGGATTGAACAGCTGCCACTAATTTCTGTTCGGTCTTTTGCTAATGGACTGGACTACTAACAACAAAAATTGGAATCACCACAAAGAACTATTTCTAAACAGGTCTACCACCCATTTTATAGTAACCTTTCTCTTCCCCTACCTCTGTTGAGTGGTGAGCTAGAAGGGAGGTTCAAACATTAAAGAACCATATTTAAAATAGGTTTTGAAAAATCTCAGCCTACACATATCATCTCCCCCCATCCTATATAGCTCCTTTGCATATATATTGTGGTGTACTGGCTGGTTCTGCGTGTCAACTTGACACAAGCTGAAGTTATCACAGAGAAAGGGACCTCCCTTGAGGAAATGTCTTTGTGAGATCCAGCTGTAAGGCATTTTCTAAATTAGTGATCAGGGGTCAGAGGGCCCATTGTGGGTGGTACCATTACTGAGCTGGTAGTCTTGGGTTTTATAAGAAAGAAAGCTGAGCAAGGCAAGGGATGTTAGCCAGTAAGTAACATCCCTCCATGGCCTCTGCATCAGCTTCTGCTTCCTGACCTACTTGAGTTCCTGTCCTGACTTCCTTTGGTGATGAACAGCAATGTGGACAGTGTAAGCTGAATAAACCCTTTCCTCCCCAACTTGCTTCTTGATCATGATGTTTGTGCAGGAATAGAAACCCTGACTAAAACATGCGGCTTTCAGTTTAGTATTTTTATAGGATTCCCAAGTGTGCAAATGAGTGTTTCTCTGCATACATATCTGTTTCTTGTGCCTTTTCTTTGGATCTTTTCCTTTCCTTTGTTTTGTCCTATTTGTATGTGTTAGTTTTGTTTTAATGGAGCATTTTTATAAAGGCAGCTTTATAGCCTTATTTTAAATGGTCTCCATATAACATTCTTTCCAGGTCATAATTACAGGGTTCTTCATTGTAACTTTTTGACCAGAAATAGAAACATGCCTTCAAATCTTTCTTCTTCTATTACTATCCACTGTCTACACACTTCAAAGTCCATCAGTTTTCTTAATTTCCA
Source organism: Arvicanthis niloticus (assembly GCF_011762505.2). Taxonomy (NCBI): domain Eukaryota; kingdom Metazoa; phylum Chordata; class Mammalia; order Rodentia; family Muridae; genus Arvicanthis; species Arvicanthis niloticus. The sequence continues at coordinate 32,704,824 of NC_047676.1, read as the reverse complement.
ATATGAAGAACATTCTCAAATTTCTGGACTTAACCATCAAGAGGTCTGGGCTAAGTCCAGAAACTGATGTATGTAAATGAACCTAGAACATTTTATTACAGGGGCTTTAGTCCATAGTCTGGGCATCATCCTTTGCATGGAAAGGCACAGGGATGTGTAGGGATGCATTGTAGGTGAGCAACAACTGTGTGTCTGCATGTATTTGCAGCCTCATTGCTTTCTACTTTAGAATTAAAAACAAAAAGCTAAATGTAGAGTCTGAGGGAATTGTGTCACTGTTTAATTGTTATAATATTTGAGTCTTTGTCTCTCCACATCTTTTCCTCTTATTGTAATCCAGTGGTGGAGGAAACTATTTTTTTCCATTGGGCAAATTTTTAGCTTTGATATACTAGTCTCACTGATGACTTGATTTTTCAAGGATACTTTGAACATAAAATTAATGGTTGCTCTCAATAGATGAGGTCAAATTTGGTTTTAAAAAATGTTTCTGTTGAGAAATTGAGAGAACTCTTAGAAACTAGAGGATGAGTGGGCATTCTGATTTCACATGTAAATCAAAGTTTACTTTTAAGTGCGTTTCAAATGCTCTGAGGATTTTAGATATCTTGAAAAAAATGGGAACTGCTTTTCTTCTTAAAGTGAACACTAATTTGGTAACAAGCAATTATTCCCTACTTTAGCTGATGTATAAATTTGGTTATGTGTACTGTGCTCTATTAAACAAAGAGCATGCAAATAAACCTAGCTGTTTGGGGGAAAAAGCAAAACAAGCCTGGTTTACAAGTCTGGTACAGGAATTGGGGTAGATTTTACAGGAGTGGAGAGGAAGGCAGAAGGGTCACCATGTGTTAAAGGTCAAATGTCTGCCATCTTGGCTGATCATCACAATCCTACCAGGCAAGTGCTATTACTAACCTTACTTTATGATATTTAACTAACTTGTTTAGAGCTATGGAGATGTCGAGCAGCCTCGCTGAGATTTGATGTCAGACATAATTCTGGCACCTATGGTACTGAGGGCCATGCAGGAGGAATGACAAATGGCTTTAAAACTCACAGAATATGGCCCATATGGGTGAGCCTTGTTATGGCACAACCCCAAGGATAATATGTTCTGAAAACTTCATGCTGTTAGGAAGTTTGCTCTGCTTGCTGACCTCATATCCCTCCTAATCTAAGAATTATATGAAAACTTTAAGGGGGCTTCCAGTCCTTAACTGGACAATATTTCTGCCACTCACAATAATAATGCTTGATCTCTTTCAGGCATTACTGCTGGAACAGATTAATGATTCAATCATCACCCTAGGAAAGAATTTAGAAATAATTGGAAAAATCACCCTTAAAAATCATTTGGAAAAATAAAATTTTCCAAATGAAAATTTTAGTGAAGCTAGATTGAGATGTTTTTACTACTGGCTCTGATGTAGAAAAACCTTAGGGAACAATTTGAAGTTCAGAAAGGCACACTCTTATTAGTTAAGCTAGGAACCCTTTATGGTCAGAAAACAAGAACAATGGCTGACGTGACGCATGGAGGCTGGACTGTTGATTGAATTTTGCCCTCAGATTCCTGATATGATTTATTAAGAACTGCTGATGAGTGAATATGCATTCTGAGAATTTAAAATAGATATGACTGATTTTTATATAAAAGTTTAGATTTGTGATTCTTTTAAGAGTCTTCCAAGATTACTTTTAAAGATAAATAAAAAAATAATTACTCCTTTCTTTGTAATCCCAACTTGTTCGTGCCAGTAAGAGAAACTGGCTGAGAAAATTGCCTTGCTTGCTCACACTTTGTTAATCGATAACAAGTTGCTTAGTTACGAACATACATGGGTTTTTGGGGATAATTTGTTTTCTTTACCCATGCTATGTAATGTTATTTCTTGTAAAGCAATTGGGGAACACAGTTTTTCACAGTCATCCACTAGAAGAAAACTAAAACATAATCACATTGTAATTTTATATTGCTGGAAAGGTTTTGCTGGGATGTATAAGCTATGGGGAAAAAAGTATGGGGATGCTAGAATATTGTTCCTTCTACCGATCAGCTAAGTGTATGTAAGTATAGATGTAAAGCTTGTGTGGGTGTGTATTGGAGCTGGCTCCATCCACCAATTGTATTTGTGTGTGTGTGTGTGTGTGAATTTTCTCTTTCTTTCTCTTTCTCATCAGTCCCAAGGTGAGTTCATAGTGTTTTTGCTGGCCACAGGGAGTGCCAACCCCAGTAAATTAAGCATTCTTCCTAAAAAGAAAAGTCTGTTGAGTAAATTCTCTGATGGCTGGCTGCTGTTGGCAGCAGCCCCTGTAGGTATCCGGATCCAACCCCATCAGTGACCCCCAATAGCTGCTTGCCTTAGTTTACCTACCACATGGATGCCAAACCATGGTCTTTTATTACTCAGTGTTGATTTCCACATTTTGAACATGATTTGGAACAAGAAAACTAAGTGTGTGTGTGTGTGTGTGTGTGTGTGTGTGTGTATATATATATATATATATATATATATATATATATATATATATATGGCTCAATTATTCTCTAATTTGAATCTATGTAAGTCAGCAGCATCCATTAGCAAATTTTGCCAACTCTGGAAACAACCACTTCTGTTCATGAAGTTACTTGGAGAACTAGGTCATCTGGGAGAGATATAACTATTATCTTAGAGGGATTGCAACCCATCTACTGCTCCATTTTAACATAGTTCTTCCACAGGTAACAACAGCACAGCTGCATACTGCATGTGGTTTGTATATAGTTTTAGTTCCATTATAGGTATAGTTTGCATGCAATAAGCCTCATATATTTAAGTTGAATGATGCAATCATTTGTGACATATACTTGTTAAGTATCATCAAAATTATTATAAATACATCCAGCCATCTGTGTCAACGGTGGCACTATTACTTCCTAGTATAAATTTGTTTTCTATTTCCTAAAGTTCCTATAAGAAAATTGCATAGTTTGTGCTCCTTTATATCTGGCTTCTTCAATCAGGACAATGATTTAGATTCATCCACATTGCACCAACTGTTCACTTATAACAACAGTACCTTTACCTTTTGCTGCTGAATAGCATCCAAAACATGCATATGGCACAATTCATTTGTCCATTTATCTCTTGATAGATGTTTTCAATTTTCTATTATACTGAAAGCTACTATAAACTGTTATAGTCTTCACATCTGTCTATTATTTCATTTCATACCCACTAGTATGAGTGTGGTACTAAAATAGCTAGGTCAGGCAACTGTGATATTAAACTAAAAACAAAACTTAGTATGTGTTGCACAGTCCCTGGGTCCTGGGCCTCCAGGCAGTGTCAGGGTAGGCTCCGTCTTATGGCAGGGGTCTTACCCGGACCACTCATTTGTTGGTTACTCCCACAATTTCTGGGCCACCTTTACCTCAGCATATCTTGTAAGTAGGACAAATTGTAGGTTAAATGTTTTGTGGCTGGGTTTGTGTCCCAGTCCCTCCACTGGAAGTCTTGCCTGGTTACAGGACATGGCCTATCCAGGTTCCATATCCCCCACTTCTAGGAGACTTAGCTAGGGTCATTCTCATGGATTCCTTTGAGGCCTGATAAGGTCTAATCTCCATTCAACCTGCACCCTTCAGTCACTTAGGACACAGGTGGAGGGCATGATAAGCAGGCCTCAGGCCCTAGAGAGATTTACATACTAATGAGGTACCTCAAGGCCAGAGGGTGGAGTCAATTAAGCATTCCTCCCCAACCCCTCCCCCCTCTTTCCCTCCCTATTTAACTCAGGACTGCCCTGGGTTTTATAGGGGGTTGGTGGGGTGTGTACATCCAGATCCATCCACCATCCTTCATGCCAATAAACCCGTTTTGGAAACCCAAAGACTTTCTCGTGTGTTGGGGCCGTGCCATGAAGAACCTTAGAGCCACAGCAGCTGGGCCTAACTTCCAGCTGGAGGAACCCAGCCAACTACACACAGCATGGCGTTAGGAACCCTGTGGTTCTTCAGCCATTTTACCTACAGATTCCTGGGAGTTTCCATTACCCTGGGTTCTAGTGTAGAGTAAAAAATTATAAAGGCCATTTTATGAAATATGTGTAGATTTCTTTGCCCTTAGACCTGGGCAGAAAAATGCAGGTCCCAGAACGAGGAACTGAAAATAAGATTTCAGGCCTTCACTACTCCAGAACACTTGCTGGATGAATTACATTCCTCAAGCCTCAGGCAGTAGGCCCACCTATGGGTGGGAGAGGCCCAAGGCAGGAAGACACATTCCTGACCATGCAAGCCACCTAGGTGGGGCTATAGCCGGAAGAAGTGAAGATAGTTAATCTGAAATAGTTGGTAAATGACAGGATAGGGCAGAGACATGGTGAAACCACATTTTTGAGAAGAATGAGTGTACTGAGTAATTTCCATGGCTATTAACCATTCAGGGTGGGTTTCTCTGGAATGTTTCTCTATTCTTATGTTATGTATCCATGGCAACCCCTCACCCCCTCCTCACTCCCCTGGTTTGCGGTTTTCCTCTTTAAAAGACCCCTTAGTCTGACACTCGAGGCCAAACCTTGCTCTTGAGAGAGAGCTTGTGGTTTGACCGCTGGCCAACTTCCCTAATAAAGCCTCTGCTGATTGCATCCAGATATGGTTTCTTGTGATTTTTGGGTGGTCGTGATTTCCTGAGACTTGAGGAAGGGTCTCCCTTGAGTATGGGGGTCTTCACTAGCTTATCCAAGAGATTCTCCCTCCCAGTCTGGTTGTCTTTCCCTCCATCCTCCCGACACCTGATCCCTTCTGTTACCATCCCTACCCCATACTTGCATTCAGTGCCCTCTTCCCATCCACTTGTGATGTCCATTCTGTTTTCTCTTCTCAGTGAGATTTATGTACCCCCACCTCACCCCCTTGAAACTTCCTTGTTACTTAGTTTTTGTGGATCTGTGGGTTGTATCATGGTTATCCTTTACTTTATGGCTAATATCCTTTTGTAAGTGAGTATACTCCATATTCATCGTTCTGTGCCTAGGTTCCTTCACTCGGGCTGATCTTTTCTGATCACACAACCACACACAGAGGCTATAGAAGTGCATTTCTTTGGTTTAAAAGTGATCTAAGTTTCTCTTGAGTGGTGGTACAGTTTGGGAAGACGGAAACCTTAAGGAGGTAGAGCTTCACATTTTTCAGCAAATTTCATGATGTCATTGTTTTTAAATAGCTGAGTAATACTTCACAGTGTAAATGTACCACATTTTCTTTATCCATTTTTTGGTTGAAGGACATCTAAGATGAATCCAGTTTCTGACTATTACAAAAAAAAAAAAAAAAAGCTGCTATGAACATAATTGAACAGGTGTCCTTGTGGGGGCATACTTTGGATATATACCCAGGAGTGGCAAAGCTGGCTCTTGAGGTAGATTTTCTGAGAAATCACTGTATTGACTTCCAAACTGGCTGTACAAGTTTGCACTCTTACCAGAAATGAAGGAATATTCTTTGTTCTACGTCCTTGCCAGCATGATCTGTCATTTGCATTTTTGATTTTAGCCATTCTGACAGGTCCCTTAGAGACTCATGATAGAACCAAAGATGATGGCAAAAAGAAAAAAAGTCAACAAAATGATTCCCAATGATTTTCTGTTATACTCATAGATTGGTGTCTAGCCCAGTTGCCATCAGAGAGGCTTCACCCAGCAACTGATGGAGACAGATGCAGAGTCCCACAGCCAAACATTTATCGGGGCTTGGGAAGTCCTGCTGAAGATGGGGAGTGAAGTTTGTAGGAGCCAGAGAGTCAAGGACACCACAAGAATCCCACAGAATCAACCAATCTGAGCCCATAGGGGAACACAGAGGTTGTTCCAAGATCAGTTCCATGCATGCCAAACAGAGAGCATGCATGGAACTGATCTAAGCCCTCTGCACTTAGTTACATTTGTGTAGCGTGATCTTCTTGTGAGACTCCTAACAGTAGGGGCAGGAGCTGTCTCTGACTCTGTTGCCTGCCTTTAGGATCCTCTCTCCCTACAGGGTTTCCTTGTCTAAAAGAGGAATGCTTAGTCTTACTGCAACTTTATATGCCAAAGCTGGGTTGATATCCATCAAGTCAGCCATTTTCTGAAGAGAAACAGGATGAGTTGGATGGTGGGAGTAGGGAGGAGGGACTGGGAGGAGAGGAGGAAGGAAAGGCTGTCAGGGTGTAGAATAAATAAAATTTTATAAAATGAATATGTGTTACTAGTATTACTACTGTGAATAGGGGCCTCAAGAGAATCATAGATCACTTTTAAAGAGAAGAAATGCACTTCCCTGGCCTCTCTATGTGTTTGCATGCAAGGTACATTATATAAGCTCTAGGGAATATCTTTCCTATTGTGGACATATACTTTACATTTATTTGAAAAATGTGCAGCATATATTGAGGAAGAGAAATTTTTCTTGTTTCACTCAAAGAGTAAAACACTCTTATATATTCACTTACATTTTGTGCATATGTAGATTCTGATACTCCAGGACCTCAGGACCTCTTATAATTATATTTCTTCCATGGTTCTCACCAATTGTTACCATGCATAAGTAGATATAACTGTGGATAACTGCACCTCAGGAGAAAGGAGCATGGTCATAGGTATTTGTTGGTACTAGTTTTTGGCAAATTTTAATGCTGTTATTTAACAATTTTCCAGAGTCATCTGTTCACACTTTCTGTCAAAACCCAAAAGAATAGAAATGGAGTGAAGGACTGAGACCCAATCATTTTGAGAAAACACACATACTAATTGCCTTTCTCACTGCTATGACAAAACAGACATAAAGTGACTTAAGGAAGGTTTACTCTTACTATTCAAGGGGACACATTCATCAGGGCAGGGCAGGGGCTGCAGCAGGGACAAGAGTGGAGGGAGACCAGCTGGGCAAACTGCATCTGCACTCAGAAAGCAAAAGGTAAGCAGGAGGTGGTATTCCCCAAACCAGAATTCCCAAACTTCCAGCAAGACTCTGCCTTCTTAAGGTCCCACAGTCTTTCCAATCCAGCTAGAGACCAAATGTCCAAACACGTGAGCCCATGGAGGACATTTTTACATCCAAACCACAAGTCGTCTTGTGTAGCTTAACTTCGATATCTACATTTACAAAATGAGAAAATTAGACATATTGACTATCAAAATAATTTCTAATTGTTAGACTTCATAATTCCATTAAACCTCTGTAGGGTTTTACATAAGGTTACCTGTTTAACAAAATAAGATTATTTAAAAATTTCTTCTGCATTGTTCCAAAGGTGAAAATAAGAAACTTAAATAAATTTTCAAACAATCTTGATTTTGAGTAACTCCACTTAAAACCTAAAAATATTGTTCTTGGTAAACACATATTTGTGAGGTTTAAGCAGTCTATCTTTTTTAAGTACACCCCCTTACACTAGTATGAAAGGCACGCGTTGTAGAGGCTTAGTCAGTAGTCCTTAGGGAGATTCTGTTTTTGCCATTGTTATCCATGACCATGACTTAGCTAGAAACTACAATTTTTGTTTTTGACATTCTCTCTTCTTTATATACAACGAAAATGATAACATCTACTTTCAAGATTATTAGATAGACTAGTCAAAATTATTTAAAAGGTCTCAGTCAACTTCAACATATATGTGTGCATACCTCTCGCCAGCTATCATCTCTTCTATCTGCCTTTCTAGCCTCTGCCATTTAAATATGTACATATTCTCCATGTTCAGTGAGTCATTACTATGATGTTTAGGGGTTCCTCACCAAAGTAAAATGGCAACAAGTGCAATAGTAAACCAAGCTATTGCTTGACAAGTCCTTTGCTACTGAAGGATTCTTCTATATCATTTAATGTTTTCATTGTAAATGGGAAACTTATTTAGTTTTTAGAGCAGGAAGCCAACACATAGTTAAGCATAGATTGTATTTTGTCATCTTTGAAGATGACCCTCAATATTTATATGGGATACTTGAATTGATTTCTCTCCCCTATTATATCAATCTACAATTCCGTTCTAATAATTGAATTGTATCAATTCAATTAACTTCTCCTCTTCTATTCCTCCACAGTTCTCAATGCTACATTTCTATTTTCACTTGGAAAGAAGGATCCTTATGAACCACTCACATGAAGAAGCACAGATTCCTATTTTAGGAGAAAATAATCTCTCTATTCTTCCTGACCTTGACAAAGTTGGTGAGGCATATGTTAAATACTAGTGTGCGCGACCCCTTTACTAATTTTTCCTATGACTATAAAAAAGCCAAATCCCAAAACCTCAAAGCAATTCATTGTCATTATCAGTTAATATGCTCAGTGTCCTTGAGAGGCAGGCACAGGGCAGGTGGTGGTATCTGTCTAGCTCAAGTGAGAAAACTGGAAGTCAGTGTGATATCTCGCAGCTGCTCCAAGTAGGACTGGGTGATTCAAGCTCAAGTCTCATGTTTGCTCAGATTCAGTATTTTCAACAGCACTGTTTTTTTAATTGAAAAAACTATTTGGGTTTATGAACAATAAGAGAAGGCTTATAATGCTGAAATTTAAGTTTTTTTCTAGCCTATAATGAATTATTTTTAATATTGATAAAAGGATTTTCAAATTTAATTCATTATATAATTCACTTATCTAATCATGCATCTATCCACTTATACATTCATCCATCCACACACACACACACCCATCTATTCATCTGTCCATACTTCTATCCATCCACACATCCATCCATACATCTGTCTGTCCATCTGTCCACACATCCATCCATTCATCCATCCATCCATACATCCATCTATCCATCCATCCAACTATCTATCCATCCATCCATCCATGTCCATTTTCCACAAATAAATATGGATATTTTTCTGTATCTTAAAGCTACAAAGTTGATATTTAATCTTTTATGTCTATTGTCTTACTTTTTTGGAGACTAACATATTTAATAAGTTATTAAAATAAACAATATTATCTTAAGATGAACATATAAGGAATAGTAAGGTAATATAAAGACAGACCTGGTCAATTCTATTTGGTGAAAACCTTATATAAAAAGTAAATTGTTTTCAAAATCCAGAAATCTACAAGTTTTTTAAAAAAAAATCTATGTAGATGCTTTGAATTAAGCCATCTGTCAAATTTTAATTTTTTAGAAATGTGTGATTATGTGAGTGTATGTGTGGTGGTTTGAATATGATGGTCCCCATAGGTCCATAAGTAGTGGCACTATTAGGAGGTGTGGCTTTCTTGGAATAGGTGTGGCCTTGTTGGAGAAAATTTGTTTAGCTCTCTTCTTGTTGCATGCTGATCTGGATGTAGAACTCTCAGCTACCTCTCCAGCACCATGTCTGCCTACATGCTGCCACACTTCCTGCCATGATGGCAATGGACTAAACCTCTGAAAGTGTAAGCCAGCCCCAATAAAATGTTTTCCTTTATAAGAGTTACCATAGTCATGTGCTCTCACATCAATAAAACTAAGGCAATACACAGCATATGTGTATGGATGTGTGTACCACAGCATGAGCATGGAGGTCAGCAGATAATGTTGGAGAATCAGTTCTCTCCTTTAGCCTTTATGTGGGTTTGGCAAATAAAGTCAGGTCGTAGGACTTGAACAGCAAGTACCTTTTCCACTGAGACATTTTGTCAGCTACATCATGTTTTGAGCTGTGCATTTTAGAAGTCAGAGAGTCACCAAAGGGGCTTGCTGAAGCAGAGGTTCTTTGGCTTCCATGTCTAGTAATAACAACTCTTGGATGTATTTATTTCTATAAACTCTTAGATGGTGTCAATATGAGTCCTGTACTTCGAGACACAGTAATCTACAAGAATTCTTGAAATTACCAAGTCATCCAGGTGACCCCTTGGCTCAATTTCCAAAGAAGTACAGAACGGAAGCATGGTAGAGAGAAAAAAGAAAGCTCCAGGGATTTGTTCCCCATCTCTGTTCACATGCTGGCTGGCATCACTATGCTGTTTTGTGTAGACAATGGCATCATTGAGATTTCATGTGTGTAGCATCAATGTCATATCTAACATTAGGCGTCCCTCTCTTCTGGATCTTAACATTGTTTTGTCCCCTCTTCTGCAATGTTCCCTGAGCCTAGACTCTATCTTCTCCATGGAAATACTTATCTCATTCATAGGTTATCCAGTTCTAAGTGGCCAACCATAAACACATGCACATAAGGGTTACACTAAAGAGGATCTACATGTCTGTTATCTGTGTATAACAATAATTATAGAAGTCATGAAGTTGAAAGAGGTTAAGAGGCAATGGAAAGACTTGGATGAGGGAGGGGTAAAGGGGATGAGATGATGTAAATACATCATACGTAAATTCCTATGAAATTCTCAAGTATAAAAACTTAAACAAAACCAAAAATCAAAAAGAATGAAAGTCCTACAACAAGCAAGTATGATACAGATTTTTTTAATGATATGCTGATTCAGGAGGAGAGTTGACTACATAATGTTTTTCAAACAATGTTTTCTAATAAATATGCTTTGCAGAATCTGTAGTCAGAGACTTGTGGTTGCTTTGTTAAGCATTAATGTGCTTGACAGAAAATACCTTGTGAAGTGATGGCCCTTGGTATCCCTGCAGTGAGAAGCTAAGACGTAGCACTTATCAGGACTCACTTCCACAGTGAGAACTTCAGAGGACCCAGTTGTCTCAGTTGTAAACTTCTCAGGACTCTGTAGTGAAGCAATGCAACTCTGGAGCCAGCTCTCATGACTCGTGTTCTGGTGGGGAATTATTTCTTATGCATATAGAGAAGTTACAGACATAGCAACTCCTGTTCATTCAGACTTGGGATTGGAGGAATGGGACAGCAGCTGGAAATTTCAGGATGCCCATCACATTAGCATTGGAACAGTACTTCTATCTTATTCCTCAGCTGTTCCGGTCACCAATCTCATGTGTCAGGTAGGGATGTATTTCACAAACTTCTTAGGGAATCTTCAATCACAAGGATCTCTTTGTAAGGGTTAGGTCTTGTTGTCTCTGTGGGTTCCCAGGGCTGAGAATATTGGCTGGTTTAGTAAAGCTTCAGGAAATGTTTGCTGAATGGACAAGGGCATTGTAAGTATATAAAGCCCATAACCAAGAGTACTGAATCCTCCCCCAAAGCAGCAAAACAAGGCTCAAGGCTTGCCTAAGGCAAAACTAGAAAATTAGAAAAGTTTCTTCAGCATACAACAAACCCAAGTCATATATGGGGACTCAAGGCCTTCTTAACTCAGGCTTATGGTACCTCTATGTGGTCCTTCATACCCATGGCCTGTCTATGGATTCAACCTTCCTCTGCTCATTTTCTTAGTATGTCCATATTTTGTTGACTGATTAATTGTGGTTAAGAAGTCATACCATAAATTTTACCATATTAACGATTTTAAGTTTCTAATTGGATGTTCAATATATTCACACTGAAGCCAGAAAATTTTTATTTTACAAATTTGAAATTTCATACTATCAGACAGAGTTTCCCTTTTTAATAGACCCATATACCTACCATTTTTACTTATTGTTTCTCTAAGCTTGACAACTTTAGGTACCTCCTTTACTGATTGGCATATTACCCACCAAAGTTCATTTAAAGCTATCACATGACAGGATCTCCCTTTTCTGGAAGACTGGATAAATTTTCATGATCTGTACACAGTCCAGCGTTTAGTTTTTTTTCATTTGACAAAGGATGTACATGTTCCTTTTATATAGCAGCCATTGCGACTGTTAATGCTACCAATGCACTGTGCAAGTAGTTCTTTGAGATCCCGCCTTTACTTCTTAAAAAAATATGTGAAGAAATTCTATTTTGGGACCCTATAGCAGTTCTAGTTTTAATGATTTGAAGATTCTTTACACTTGTTTCCACAGTAATTATATTATGTTATACCTCTGCACAAGGTTTTCAGGTTGTCTACAAACCCCTAGACTTACATATATTAGTGTTTCTAATGAGAATGAGTTGATAATAACTTGCAGCTTTGATTTGTATTTTTCTTATTATTTGCAGTTAGATCTTAGAATATATTTGTTGTTTATTGTAGATCATCATTGAAGAAATGTATATTCGATTACTTATTCACATTTGATTTTTTTGTTGAGCTTAAATGCCAGGTTTTGGATTAGCATGTGTTTTCTCTCATTCCAAAGGCTTTTTATTTTAAAAAATATTAATAGTGTCATTTGACATACAAAGATATTAAAGTTTGGTGAGGTACCACTTGCAAGATTTTTGCTTTTATTGCTCTTGCTTTTACTTTCAAATCAAAATCTGAACAGTTTTCTAATGTTATTTGTGAGATTACTCTTTTCATGTTAAATGACATTGCTACCTTTGTTGAAGATCCATCCACTCTACATGTGAGAGGTTTCCTTCTGAATTTTTTTTCTGCATCATTGGTCTCTCTGTCTATCTACCAGGACTGCATATTTGATTACTAAAGCTTTGGAATATATCTTGAAACAGTAAAGTCTGAATTATCCAGTACATACTTGGTTGACACAGAAGCTCATCCTTAATGTGATAAATCTGGTGGTCAGGTCAATGAGCAGGAGAGAAGGACACAGAAGGTAGGGTACAAGTGTGACCCATATGAAGAAACAGCCCATTTAGTTTTCTTTAGTTAGTCTCATAGATGTTCTACATGTACAGTGCATTATGTGATAGATGAAAAAGGGGGCATTATTCACTTTTCCCACATTCCATACCCCTAATAATAATGTGATGCATAGAAGCTACCATGCTAAGCAGTAAGGTTGAAAAAAAAAAAAAGAATCTATTGATTCTTACTCTAGAAAACCTCATATTATAAGGTATCATTCTGATTCCTGTTGGCTCAGGTCAAGAAGGTTCATCTCCTTTGTGCATTTGTTGCATTGGAAGCTCTAGATATGAATACTTCTTGTTATGAGTGTGCATGACCTACTTAGCCTGAGACTCTGAGAGGCTGACCACTAGGGTCTATTCATTATGGATGTACAATGTACTAAGTTGTTAAAGTTACCTCTTAACAGTACCACCGAGAGATTTAGAGGTATTTCTCTGAGAAGAATAAACGTTATCAATTTGTCTACTTATCAATAGGGAAACAAATTCTACATCTGCAGAAGCTTCTCTAAATATACCCAAAAGGGTTTAAATCCATGATTTAGTGGTTAAGAGCACTTAGTGTCCTTGCAGAAAACCTGGGTTAGGTTTTCAATATATGCACATGGATTCAAAACTATCCATCACGACAGTTCCAGGTGATCTAATACCTTCTTCTGACCTCCACAGGTACCAGGCACACAAATGGTGCACAAAATACAAGCATGCATGCAGACAACATACTCATACACATAAAATAAACAAAAAACCACATTAATTGAAATAGAATGTCCAAAGTAAGCTGTATGTATTTTAATATAGAATGGATGGGTGGGGTCAGTGGAGATTTGATTGAATCAGTCTCATTTGAGAGAGAATGTGCTTTTAACCAATTTTCTTTCCAAGTATCTATTCACATTCATTGATGTCCATGGGAGTCCAAGAAGCTTCTAGGCATTGACTTTTATAGAATTCAGAGATGAAAGATATGACTGAACAGTTATAGAGGGAGTTAGAGTGAAGATCAAAGCTAGCCTTCTGGATTAAAGAGACAGAAGAGATACCACGCATACAAAGAAGGCCTCTGTGAGGAGAGATTCTTAGCAGTGTGTTGGTTCTAGGTAGAGGGTATAACTATTGACCCCCATGTAGCCTGATATTTTGTAGGTGCATCACAAATACACTGGAACTCTGCAGCATTTTTTGGTCTAAGAAATTCTGCTGTCAGATTTTCTCACAGAGTACAACATCAAAGGAACTGTTTACATCAACAAAGCAGGAAATCTAGGCTTGAACAGCAGAAGGGATACCATAGCTGGAATAGTTTTAGAGTCATTTGTGAGGCCCCTATAAATGTCTAAAAATAATACATAAAAAGGAAGTCACTTAGAGCTAGCAAGCTTAAGTAATAGTCTGATGTGAGCCAAGTTCATTAATTAATTCTACAAATGCATATTGATCACCTACCAAATGCCTGATTTATTAAGCCCTGAATATAATAACAATAATAAGCCATGGACATTGAATCCAAAGAACTTACAATCTAAGAATGAAGAGTGACATTTAGATAGACAAACTCTGTTCATGAATTCACATGAGCATATATCCCCAGATATTTCATACTTGGAATATGGGTTTGTTTCAGATACATCAAACCTCCTACAGTGAGGAGTGAGTTAGATATATATACTGAACATGTACTTGAAAACTAATGACATCTGGGATCCAGGTTGTGTACACAGTTTGAGTATAGTTTGCCTTCTCCAGAGGGATTCTATGTTTATATGAATCACATAGGTTCTTCCTGAAGTCATCACCACCCAAGAGAAGCTACTGAAGGTTGGGTAGGGCCTGGGTCGGTTCTTTTTAGCCATGACATGTTTGGGTCAACGTAAATGAGAGAAGAGTATGAAATTTCCAACACTTACAAAAGAGTGATGTTTGAGGAGATGGGAATGCATTCTTGTATTAGCAATTATGTTGTGCGATTTCCATCAAATGGTCAGTGGTACAGCTGATCATGTACCACTCCCAAAGGTTGCAAAGTGATCACTATTGTATGCTGTCCCATTCAATACCATCCTATTGCATATGCCTCATTTTTTTGCCTCAGGGTTTAAAAAGCATAACTTACATTGATGATTCAGTATATTCTAATGTGAACCCTTTAATACTTGCCTTAAACATTTACAGGCATAACAAAGGATTTAAAACAACCAATGGAAACAAACACTTAATATGCCATAAATCAATGTCTAAGAATTTCTATTGCTAGGAAGAGACACCATAACCTAGTCAACTCTTGTAAAGGACAACATTTGATTGGGGCTGGCTTAAGGTTTAGAGGTTCATTCAGTCCATCATCATCAAGGCAAAAAGCATGGCAGCATCCAGGCAGGCATGGCACTGGAGAAGTTGAGTGTTCCACATCTACCAGAAAGCAGCCAAGATCCTCAGGAAGCTAAGAAGGACATCTCTCAAAGCCCACCCCCACAATGAATCACTTCCTCTAACAAGGCCACACCTCCTAATAGTGCCACTCCCTGGCCCAAGCATATTCAGACCATCACATCCATTATCCTTTATCTATCAGCACCTGTTATTATCCAAAGAAATTCTGAAATCTCTGGGTCATAGCAAAAGACAGCCAAATAAGGCCATATGGTTCCAGAGACACTCTTAGATTTCTTTTCTTTCTCTCTGTCTTCTTGTTCAACATGTGACTAATTACAGTATCACTCTAGCTAAAGATATGTGAAAAATATGCACTGATGCTTAAAGTGGGCTCCTCTGCATCCACGTCATGCTTAGGAATTGTCACTTACTTACCAGCAACAGACTGGATTGATAGCTGATCTTTTCAGATACCAGAAATTTTGGGGGTTACTCATAACAACAACTGTGTCCACAGTTGAATCTGTTGTTTCTATGTCCCATGTGAAATGTTCTTTTGAATTACATGTAACAATTCCAGTAAAGGCTTGTGTGATCTATTTGATAACTCTTTACTTTAGTTCTTTGTGGTGCTGTAGATTTTCAGGAACTCTGAGCAAGTTTGTATTGCCTACGTTTTCAGATTACAGCTGGCTTGTCAGGCAGTATGGGGGGGCAGTACTGCTCTACTTCTCTCACATGCCACAGTTTTCTGAACAGGCAAGCATGGATATCTTCAAATAAGAGATTTCACATTGAATTGACCCCATCCCAACTGTACACCAAATAATGTAACTGATATTTAATGGAACTGACATTAGCAAAATGACACTACCACGTACATTGTTGCCCAAGAATTTCTTCTCTCTCTCTCTCTCTCTCTCTCTCTCTCTCTCTCTCTCTCTCTCTCTCTCTCTCTCTCTCTCTCTCTCTGTGTGTCTGTGCCTGTGGTCTGTGCCTGTGGTCTGTGCCTGTAGTCTGTGTCTGTGTATGTGTCTGTGTGTGTGTGTCTGTGTGTGTGTCTGTGGTCTGTGTCTGTGGTCTGTGTGTGTGTCTGTGTCTGTGTCTGTGTCTGTGTTTTCAGTTCATAAAATGCTGGTCATTAAGTGTTCTGAGTGAGGATCAGATACAGAAAAACCATAGTCAAATATACTGTATTAATTTAGTCTATTATTTTTAAATTACTACTGGTGTGTGTGTGTGTTTATTTGTGTGTTGTGTGTCTGTGTATCCATGGTACTGGAGACTTGACAGGGCTTCATACATATAAGCTTTAGTCTTAGCCTCCTTTAAATATATTTGCTATGCGTGTTCACTTGCTAAGGCCAGAAGAAAAGATCAGTGTCTTCTATCACTTTCTAGTTTACTTTTTGATACTGATTCTCCCAATGAGTCTATATACTGATTGGTCAGGCCAGCTGGTTAGCACTGGAGATATAAGTATATTCTGCCTTGCTGGGTTTTTTGTTTTTGTTTTGTTTTGTTTGTTTTTAATGTGGGCACTGAGAGTTCAAACCCAGTTCCTCATGTTTAAGCAGCAAGCAAATTACCCACTGAGCCATCTTCCCAGCCCTACCTTGCTTCTGTTATTCGTTTGGTTTTTGTTTTATTTTGGAAGAGGGTCTCACTAAGTTTCCTGGATAGCCTTAAATGTGCTCCATAGCCTAGGTAAACCTTTCCATTGAGATCCTCATGCCTTAGCCTCTGTAGGAGGCACAAAGTGCTCACAGACAAGCATTGGGAGAAACCAGGCATGTTAATTAGGTAGGGCTGTGTCCTCAATGGAGGAAGTTGTTCTTTAACCCAGAAGGTTGTGAGTGGGTGTAGTTAAAGACCTGACAGCATTTGCTATCTATAGAACCAGACCTCATCCAAATTCCCTAGAATGTTAAACCCAGCTTCTTCCTCTTTACACCCTCACCTTTAGCGTTGTTTCTAGTTAATGGGACCCATCATTACAGGAGATGCCACGTGTATTTTTTTTTAATCATTCATTTTTTAATTGGATATTTTATTTACCTTTCAGATATGATCCCCTTTCCCCACTTCCCCCACATCCAAGAACCCCATCCCATCCTCCTTCTTCCTGCTTCTATGAGGATGTGCCCCCACCCACCCACCCACCCACTCTCACCTCCCCACCCACGAATTCTCCCACACTGGGGCATTCAGCCTTCACTGGACCAAGGACTTCTCTCCCATCTATACCCGACAATGCCACGTGTACTCTTTAGCCTGCTGACCTTTATGCTATCTTGGTCATCAAACCCAGCAGATCCTAGGCACTTTAGCTATGCAGCCTATCTTAATGGTAGAGATCATGCATTTTGCAAATGAGTTTTGATGTAGTCATGCCTTAAGTTTTTTTGTGCATGTGGATTGGAATGATGGTTACAGAAAACTTTGGTTACTAAATTATACTGCATTTCAATATATCTAAAACAAACTGGCCTGGAGTCAGACTCCAGAAGTTTTGACCCAGCATCGGCTAAGACATGCTGAACTGAGTTTGCCATCTTGCCTCATGCCTCCCCCCCCGCCAGCCCCGCCACACACACACACACACACACACACACACACACACACACACACACAGGTTTCTAGAGTAATTTGGATAATGGCATGCTTTAACAGACCTGATGAGAAAAGTAAAAGAGGTAATACGTGACTAAAACATTACAATAAGAATTCAGAGTATCCTTATATGTGGATGATATGACTCTATACATAAAAGACCCTAAGGACCCCACCTGAAAGCTCCTGCAACTGATAAACACATTCAGGAAACAGTGAGATACATAAAAAATAGTAGGCTTCCTATATGCAAATGATGAACAATCTGAGAAAGAAATAGGGAAACAATGACATCCACAATAGCCTCTGAAGAAACTTGAAATAAATCTAACCAAAGAAGTAAAAGAGTTACATAATGAAAACATTACGGCATTGAAAAAAGAAATGAAAGAAGATAGCAAAACATGGATAGACCTCTCATACTCATGGATTGGTAGGATTAATTTTGTGAAAATGCCCATTCTACCAAAACAATCCACAGATTTAGTGCAATAATGATCAAAATTACAATACAATTATTCACATAAACTGAAAATATAATATTAAATTTCACATGGAAATGTGAACAAGCCAGGATAGCCAAAATGATTCAGGACAATTAAATAAAAATTACCAGAGTTACCGCCATCACAAACTTCAAGTTCTACTACAGAGCTAAAGCAATAAAACCAGTATGCTACTGCTATCAAAACAGACCCATTGATCAATGGAATAGAACTGAGGACCCACATATAAATCTACACTTCTATAGCCACCTGATTTTTGAAAAATATGCCAATAATACCTGAGGAAAAGACAGTATCTTTAAAAATTAGTGCTGGTTAGACTTGACAGATACAAATAAAAGAATTAGGTTTTCTCCTTATCTCTCAGCACACAAAGTCAATTCCAAGTGGATCAAGGCTCTCAACATACTTCTTGAGACACTGAATCTGATAAAGGAGAAGATAGATGTTTAGATTAGTTGGCACAGAAAAGGGCTTTTAGAACGTGACCTTGATGAGAGCTGATTTTAGTTATTAGCCTAATATCAGCCTCATTCGGTCATGCCATCCTTTGATCTTGTGATAGGCCTTTGTCATCTACAAAGTTTGAGTTTACGAACTTTGCAATCCACTTACAACAAGTAAATCATACACTCAAGTAAATCTTATAATGTTTTAAGCTTGTTTACAAACTCATTTTGAGCTACATTCACAACATTCCTAGGGTGCATACAGTTCTAGAGATAGCTGGCTAGACACATATGAATCATTAAAAAAAACCAAAACAACCAACCAACAAACAAAATACTACAAACAGGGCTTTCCTCTTCCCTGGAAAGATGTTTTACCAGCCACATGTATGTATGTATGTATGTATGTATGTATATGCATGTGTGTGTATGTATGTATGTATGTATGTATGTATGTATGTGTGTGTATGTGTGTGTATGTATGTATGTATGTGTGTATGTATGTGTGTGTGCGTGTATGAGTGTTTGTGTGTGCACATCATGTATTGTATAAGGTATGAGGCACTGGGTAAGAAATATGGCTAGATGCAAGGTCTCCAATTTAACATAAAAATAACACCTATAAATAAGGATTTTAAAACTACAGAAAAAAGTCAGTACTGTGCTTTGAAAAATACAGAGGAAATCAGAAATGTGAACTAAAGAGCAGAAGTCACAGTTCAACTGGATTTTATAAAATATATACATATACATTGCATGAAAGTTTAAAACTTCTATATTCCAATGCTCAGTCCTTTTCTAAACATTATAGAAAAGAACACCCAGGTTCCTGAACTCTGTGTTCTTGGTAAACAGTACAGTTATTGCTGGGACTGTGCTGTGAAAACGAAATGTTTATAATACTAACCTTCGTAGGAGCAGTCGGAAGACATTTCTCTGTTTGTAAGCCTAGTTATAGACCCAATGGGGTGTAAGTTTGCCCCACAAAACAAGGGAATAAAAAGTTTTTCTGACATAAAAAAGTAAATACTGAAAAACATGTTCTCTAAGTTTCTCGTCGGGCCCTGGTCCCAGTGGTTTAACTAAGTGTTGGTATTTTAAGCTTCTTGCAATTTGAACTTCAGCCTTCAGTGGCTTTGCCATCACAGTAAAGATGCCTTTCAATTATATTTTTCCCTGTGGGTTTTAGTACATCTGCCCTCCCTAGAGATTTGTGCTTATGCTTACGGATGGTGGCATGCAGAATTCTTCAGTAACAGACACTAAGAGATGAACTTATTCATTTAAATGATAACCTGCTGCAAAAACACTGCAATTAATAATTCACTGGATGCTTTAACAACTAGTTCACAAAGCACCAGAAATTAAACCCATCCAGGTCAGCTCTCTCCTCTAGACTCAAAGATGCCAAGAGCTACCATTGCTTGCCCCAAATCGTTAATGGAGTATTGGGAACTAAAATAAAATGGATGGACCTCATACAGCATGCAAACCTCAAATTACCAGTTCAAACTATGCCAAAGTTATAAAACTTAAAATAATCAAAATGTAAATATTAATATAGGGCAAGTCCCTCCATGTCTGAAGCTTGTGCTTTATGTTTCCCATGCTCCCACTTGACAGTTTCTAGGGTTCTATTTATTTTTAAGAACTTGATAAATATTTATTAATTAATTCTATGATTTCCCACTTAATTCATTAATGGAAGCCTTGCGCTCTACCATGACCAGGTAGCTGCTGTTACTTTGATGATTAATCTTCATTTTCAACTTAGCTAGACTTAGAATCACTTAGAGGACTGATGTACAGTCCTTGGTGACATTATTATGCTCAAGATATTCTTCAATTTTAGTTTTGACTTCCTCTGACTTACAAATGAGCTTTAGGGCACAGACAGAAAAGTCCCCATCCTTTGCTAGAATTTCCAGTTTCACCCTGAGAAATTCATAGTAACTGGTGTATGTTTACTTTGGGCCAAGAAATATGCTCAATGCTTTATATGTATAATTTGATTTGGCTTTTAAACTAAGGCTTTGAAATGGTTATGACTAAAAACTTTATTATACATTTATTTTTTCCTCCAGAATTAAAACTAGGGACTGAGTCTTCAGAATCAAAAGGACTGATCCAGTTCACAAACCAAGCAAGTGACAGAGCCAAGATTAAAACTCAGCTATTTTGGGTTGAGAGCTAGATGCTTGACCTTGTTGCGGGATGAGTGTGCCTGTGGCCCTGATTCATCAGAGACAGAGCTGGCTGAACCCTTGATTCGAGAGACTCAGCACTGCCGCCTTGGCTGAGCATCTGTGTGGCCTCTTTCAAAAGTAAGTCACACATTCTCAGCCAGTAGGCTGGAAGAATGACTTTGAGTCATTTCAATAGACGCTTTGATACTTAGAGGCATTCATCACTATACACCTGTGAGTACCAGGTGCTTTGCCATTTACTACTCAGAGCTCTTAACTGACAGGGACGTTGTTTTGGAAAACCATGTCACCTGAATTCATGTTCATTGGTACAATCACTGCAGTAGCACTAAGCTGGTACAACGTGCACATGCAACAAACACCGCCTTCTATATTGGTTCTTAAACTTGATCATATATCAGAATCACCTGAGGAACCCTGAACTCAAAAGCCTCCAGATCTATTCCAGACTCATTCAATTAGAAAACTTCAGATTATAGGGCTATACTGCTGGAAGAGGTATTTCCATTTTGTTTTAAGGAGGAATGGTCATGGACATATTTGAAAATTAAGAAGGAGATAGATTCTGTAGAAGGGCAAAGAAAATAGAGTCTATCAAAATGGAGGATTGCCTTAATGAAGAGGAAATAAACCTTTCTCTTGTAACTCAAGGAACTAGAAAAGCATGGATGGAGGTTTTGTAATAGAATAAACCAGATTTCCTTTCTGTAAATATCATTTTTTTTTTTTTTTTGTAAAATAGCAGGGTGGTCTACTATGGAGAGGTAATTATGGATCATAGTATTGTAGTTATAGTAGTAGTAGTAGTTGTGTGTGTGTGTGTGTGTGTGTGTGTGTGTGTGTGTGTGTGTATAAGAGGCTAAGAGAATTAAAGACCTTAATTAAGTTTTATAATAGTTATTAGTAACACTAGGACATTGAATTTTTTTAAAATATAAATTGACATAATGTCCAGGTATTCCCAAGGCTCATTTGAAGTGAGTGGCCCAAAAGTTGCAATTCTAAAATAGACTTGTGTCATTTGTTTATTTTGTCCACAAATATTTATTGAATGGCATCAATAGTCTTGGTTTGAAGTGGAGAAGCAAAGGAAGTAAGTTCCATGACACTACAGAACTTAGATCTACTGGAAAATAGGCACAGATTACGTATTACCATAAATGTGTCAAATACATTGTTTTAGGTGATGACAGGTGCTTTTAGAAAAGATACCAGAGCTTTCAATAGGTATTTGTTATATATCATAGCCAAGGGTGAAGAAAGTTGATCGGAATGAAGTGAAAAACTAAATGAAACAACAAAGAGATAGTTGTTGACATCTGGAAGATGAACATTCTAGCTAAGGGAAGCCATAAATACAAGGATCCAGAAGCAGGAAGAGTCTTGCCTTTTTGAAGGCTAATCAAGATTGATCAAGTGGGGAGAGTAAAACACGAGGGGAATGAGCCCAAAATGAACATGTGTGACTGTGTTTTAGGGCATAGAGAGGACTCTTCACAGGAGAAGGAAGAGGGTTTTGAGAACAGGAATAGCATAATAAGTCTTTTATGTTGAGATTTTTCTCAAACAAAACATGGCTACTTGAATGCAAACTAAGGGAGGAGCTGGAAAACAAACAAACAAACAAACAAATATCTAAAGAAATACTGAGCATAGAGTAATTGACCTCCTCAATTCTGAGATCTAATTTGGAGGAAGGACATAAATGTATGGTAGGAGAATGGATGCTGATGGGGTAGAAGAATCAGTCGTCATGTGCTGACCAGTGGTCCCAGGGAGCAGTGAGAAAGAAAGGAGACTCTACCATGATAGCTGTGAACACATGATGTATTATTATTATTATTTTTTTGTAAAAAATATTTTTATTGGCTATTTTGTTTATTTACATTTCAGATGCCATCCCCTTTCCCCTTTTTCCCCTCCCTAGAACACCCCTACCCCATGCCCCCTCCTCCTTTTTGCTTTTATACCATTTTAATTACATGCAACTATTAAGGTCAGTTCTATGTTGAGGAACTAGCAATAAAATAGATGCAAATAGTCAAGGAACAAGCAAGACAATAAGCATAAATAGTCAAATAATAAGCAAGGCAATATACAAAGTTCTGTGAAGAATTCTGTGATCACTGTTTTTAAGCATTTATCTGGATGACCAAAATATCTGAGCCTACTTTCCTGTATTAGCCCAAAGTCATTTTCATGTCTGAAGCCTACTTTCTTGTTCTAGCCTAAAATTTAGATTCCTGCCTAAAATTATTTCTTTGTTCTAGCCTAATGTCAGATTCCTGCCTGAAGCACACTTCCTTGTCCTTGACCAAAGTCATATTCCTGCCAAGCAGCCCATTTCCTTGTCCTTGGCCCATGTCAGATTCTTTTTTTTTTTTTAAATTTTTTTTATTAGATATTTTATTTACACTTCAGATGGCATCCCCTTTCCCCATTCCCCCCCCGACCCCCCTTAGGAAACCCCTATCCCAAGCCCCCTTTTCCTTTTTGCATTTATACATTTTTTAAAAATAATGTTAATCATAGGCTTTATAAGTTTGGAATTGTTCAATCAGAGGTGTAACCCACTGACCAACCTAGATATAACAACTATCTTTGACTGGTGGAGATACTTGAACCTCTGCCTCCCTGTCTCCCCCCTCTTTCTCTCTTTCTTCACCTAGCTTCTCCTCTCTTTCTTCTTCTCCTCTTCTTACTCCTTTTCTTCCTCTCAGTACTCCTCCTACCTTAGCTCCTCCTACACATCACCTTTCCTGTTAAAATGAAACTTTTCTCTCAAAATACAATCAGAACATAATTATGCCAATTTGTACCAGTGAGGTACAGGATAGTCCTAATACCCAGTCCATCCTTTTGTTGACTAGCCAGCTCCTCTGTCATCTATTCTAACTAAAACATGTAGTTCTGAACCTGGCTTTAGGATGAATGTCAGCTGACAACCATCCACTCAAGTTTTTTCTCTTAAGGTCAATAGCTATATGTTTTCAACCCCATCAGAAATCCAGAATGACTGAGTTAACTATAATTGTGGGAAGCACAAATCATAGTTTCTAAAACTTAGCCAATTTATAGAGACCTCTGAACACCTGGACACTCGTTCTACTTCAAAACGTTGGAGCATCTGTTCTTCTGCCTTCTGGCCCAGGATCATCTGACAGACCTTAGTGCTGCAGAATTATTAAGGGCTGATTACTCTGTCTAGGCAGATATAATCAGTCGACTATTCTGCAAGTGTGTCCTTTTCTGGACAGTAATTTGTCTGTAGAAGGAAAGTGGCAATTCTTGCCTAGTGGCTGTCTTACCACAACTGGAGTAACTCCAAGGATGCTCAATTTCTTCTTAGAATTCAATATAGGAAGCTGTCCGGAGCAGACCGGTCTCTAATGAAAATGAACATTAATACTGAAATGTTTGTCATGTCAATTCTAAGGATTTCTGATGTTTTGAAAACCAGCTATCCATGTAAGGTAATCTGGACTGTTGCCTGTTAACTCCACTCAGCTATTTCTAAATAAAACACAGAGAACACCCTTATAATAAACTCCAAGCCATGAATTTGCTATAGTCCCTTATCTCACAGGCTGACCATCTCAAATCAGTTAAAAAAGTTAAAGAAGGACTGGGTCTAAGCTTTGTATTCCTAAATGTGTTATACTGGTACAATGCCTATGGGAGTAACAATATTCATCTCACTCTTATATCTCTAAGAAACTCAAGCCAATGAAAATCTTAAAGTTTGTAAACAAAGTAAATTGGTGCCATTAAGAATTTATATCTTCATCTTGATATTAATTATACAGATTTCTACTAATAGGTTATGGCTATGCACTAAACCCTAGCTAATCCTCTCTATTCCGACAAAACCACTACTTTGCCCTAGAGAGGCAGCCCAACATTTACCACCTTAGTCCCCAAGCCCAGGGAATAGGGGCGCTGACTCATCATTAGCTTCTTCAAGCTGATTATGGGCGTTGAGATATTAGAAGAGGAGTGGCGGGGGAGAGCAAGTTGACAATCCTCTGATGCTGTGTCTTCGCTGCCTCCAGATGGAATTCCCGGACCTCAGAGGTTTGAGCAGGTCTGCCCAGCTTGCTTGTTGAGTAGATACACCAAGGCTGATCATTCTGCAATATACAATTCTCAAAGCAACTTTTAGTATCAAGATAGTTTTTTTTTTTTTAAAGAGGGCTGACATTTTATTAAGAATGTTGGTTCTAACCACTTTTCTATTTTTTCCCCTCTTTTATTGGATATAATATTTACATTTCAAATTTTATCCCCTTACCATATTTCCCCCACCACCCAGGAACCCCTTATCCCATCCCCCCTCCTCCTGCCTCTGTGAAGGTGTTTACCCACCTACTCCCAGCCCCCCTCCCCATGATGTATTATTTTAAAGGCAGTGAAGTGTCATGTAGTGCCAAGGTCTGTGGTGATCTTCAGGGAGAGTGGTGACGTGGAAAGGAAAAGAAGAGGAAAGTGTTTGCTGTACTGGACATATTGTGTTTTAATATTTAGCTAAGATGAATTTTTTCATTAATCATGGACTTGAAAAATGAATTCTAAGGAACACTGGTAACCTTGGCGAGCACAGTGTTGTAAGTAGGGCAGAACTAGGAGTCCTAGTTAGAATTGTTTTTGAAGAAAAGATTCTCTTGAGTGGCCCCCTACTGAAGCAGTGTCAATGGAGGAGGCATGTCTGGTGCAGATGAAGTGTGAGTGGGTGCACACGTGGGCTCTAGGGTTCTGGGTGGTAAGTGGTTCACAGCTGGGAAAGATTGAGAATGGCTAAATTATTTTACCACACTTGTTTCATAAATGAATTCATTGACACCACTTGGTGATCTAGGACTGACTGAATCATCTATCTGAAGAGCATTTGCACAATTCAAACCTCCAGTTCATAGCCTTGAATCCAATCTTTCAGAATTTTAAAATGATAAAGCCCTGGTATATTTATATGGTTATAATATTTACATAAAGTTTCTGAGATCATATATAGATAGATTGAAGAAACTTTGAAGAATGTTTAGTAGTTAGTTATTGTGTTTACCTTCCCATAGTTTTTAATACTTTTACTTACTTATTAGTACTTATTAGTGTGTGTATGTGTGTGTATCTATGTGTGTGTATGTTTGTGTGTGTTGTATTTGTGTGCGGTATGTGCTATATGCATGTGTGGATGTGTGCTGAGTGTGTATGTGCATGTGGGTGTGTGTGTTTTGTGTGTGTGTGTGTGGTCATGGTGACCTGACCCTGGCAGAGCATCTGGTGCTTTCAGAACTGATGTTACATGTGGTCCCTAAACTTATTGAATGACCTAAACTTATTGAATGAAAAAAAAAATCACATCTCTCTCCCTATGGAGATTAACATAACCATAGCATAGTGTCTGCATCAAACTATGTATTTATTTTTACATTTCTCAGGAAAATTCATTCTAGAACTTTTACTCGATTCAGTCTCCCCCCCCCCCCCCCCGGGATTTGCTCTGGAAGTGTGGAAGCAAACCTCAACTGGAACAACAAAGATTAGAGCAGAAACATCACAGTTGGACCTCCATCCTGGTCCTCTGTTTGTTTAAATAGATTCATATACTTCTGATTGAGTTCTGGGACTCATGTTCCCCATTTGCTTAAGATATTTGAACTGGGTTTTCTACCACTCGCAACTTGACATAAACAGTCTTATGTATGGCGGGACTGGCTCACTCTGTTTCTAATACTTCTCTCACACAAGTTCATGTCCCTTCATTCTCTCGGTCAGCTTTGATTTTAACCTGCATCGACAGGAAATTTACACTGTCAGAACCTGGCTTCCTTTGCAGGGAGAGGAAATAGAATCAGATAGAGCTGAGTTGAGAATTGGTCCTCTATGGGATAATGGCGTCTGGCAATTTCTCAACACATTTGGGAGGAATGGGTGGGGATGGACTCACATTCTATTTATGACTGGTTAATGTCTACGGAATCATTTGCTCCAGTTAAAAGTAGCTATCTGGAATCCAAGAAATTGGAAGTGACTAGACTACTATATTTCTGAACTCAGGCTTAAAATACTCCATAAGCCAGATGCATCAATGTAAACATGTGTGTGTGTGTGTGTGTGTGTGTGTGTATGTGTGTGTGTGTGCACTTCTTAGCTCTCACTTTTATATCTTTACCTAATGGATGTCCAATTTCTAAGAATCATCAATATCTGTGAAATAAGGTGTTAAGAACTCCACGCAGACATAAGAAAATATTCCCTGGAGTAATTCTGAAGATATCAAGTTTTGCTTTAATAGATATCATCAAAATTTGTTACAGTATCAGCTGCCATAATGAGCTCACTGATAATAGCATTTTCTTGAATGTTTGTAAGGGCCTGGTGGCAGTTTTAAAGATAGTTTTCTATGGTACATGCCAAGAGTCAGGAAGGATGACTTGGTAGAAAAGTGGGGTTAGCTGTTCTATTCACCTGATGTTTTACAATTCATCAAGCAAGTAGCTTTTCATTTCCTTGGAATGTCAGCTCGTCTCATTTTAGTGTCTGTAAAAGAAATAGCTCTAATAATACCTATGTAGACACAACACTAACATTTCATAGCACAAGCTCCAGCTATCGCATAAATTGAAATATAGTCAGTGGGTACAGTTTGAAAATGTAGCCCAAAAGGTTTTGATATAATTAATGTCCTTTTATTTCTCTTGAAAATTTTGGAGGCTGTACTTGATTACTTTTCTCAAATGTCAGTGATCATTTTAGAATACCACACAAATACCATTTTGGCAGAGTTTTCTTTCCATGAAACAATTATCTCTGGTAACTTGAAACTCCCTCTGAGACAACATGTCTACCTTTCTCTAATTTTGGTAATAAGTACAAATTTAGGAAAAAGAAACAGCAAGGAGAGTTAACCCTCATACCCAGAAATCTGAGCTAAATTGTGTGCTTTTCTCATTCTCTTCTCTGATGTCATTTGTGAGTTTAAAGTAGAAATGAAAACAAAACCACAAAGACTTTTCTGACTGACACTTATTCTAGTATTTAATGTAAAGCATACCCCAGTTAAGATGGTTAGATGTTTCACTGGTATGTGGAGACCACTTTCACCTATTACTGTGAACAGTCACACAGAGTGTGTGTGACTGGAGGGAATTCTGGGAGTTTCTCTCAGCATGGTTAGCGCTATGCTAATTTATCCTTAGGGAGCCATGATTTGCTCCCATCTTAAAGTCCAAGGTTATTTCTCTCATTTAAACTCCAGTTCAGCAAGGGAATTAAACTAAATCAATGTGTAGAATACAAAAGTTCTTCTAATTACTTAATATTTAACATCTCAGTTTCTCAGTTCTTAGTGTGTTAACCTTTCCATCATCATGAAAAATATCTTAGAAAACTCAAACAAAGAAAGGTGTATTTTGGCTTATGGTTTAAAGGGGTCTTAGTACATGGTCATCTGAGTCTATTATTTATGAAACTGTGGTGAGACACAGCATCATGGCAGAAGAACCTGTTGGTGGTCAAGATGCAGAAATGAGATAAAAAGGGTAAGATAAACCCCTGTAGGACATGTCCAGGGGACCTGCTTCCTTCTAGGCTCTACCAATTGTTAAATAAAGCCATCAGATTATGTATGAACCTATCAAGGGATTCATTCATTCATGTATTATATCAGAACCCTCATAATCTCATGATCTCTTAATTATTGTACCTACCACTTGGAACTAAACACATGAAATTTTTGAAGGACATTTGCTTTCAAACTCTAACAACAAAATAAATACAGAAGGAACCTTAGATACACATAGATACTCTTTCATTTTATTTAAACAAATGAATTCACACACACACACACACACACACACACACACACACACACACACACACTTGCTACCTGGACTTGACCCTAAGCAGTGTGTCTCTGGACCTTAGACTTGTATGATCTTATCAAAGGCAGAAAAGGCTTATCATGTATCCATTTGAATAAAGGATACTGGGACTCCTTAGGAAATCTTAATGTCAGGGCTAGAAACTCAAATGATTGTATATAAGTAATAATAAAAATCTCAGGGTTTGTGGAAGAAATGATTGGAAACATCACAGCATCTCTTATCAAAATTTTCCTCTTAGCCCAAACTTCTCACCTCAAAAGGGTTTGATCTTCAGTTTTCAAATGTAGGAGATTGTGAGTTGGAACAAAAAAAACCCGTTATTTTATAGTCATTTTTATGAGTTCTCAGAAGATAATATACCTGTGGCATTGTTATTTGATAGCTTATGCTAAGAATTTAGCCCAATTGGGGAAGGACATTTGCTTAGGGTACTGCTGCTGGTTACTTAGATAGCTTAGAGGTCCCAATGTAACCTGTCTCCAAGTAATTCAGGCACAGGGAAGGTGCAGAGATGGAACAAACAGCCAACTAATAAGCAGCCCAACTTGATACCCATCCCATGGGCAAGCACCAATGCCTAACACTTAATGTTCTATTTGCAGACAGGAGCATGTTGTCTTCTGAGAGTGTCCACCCAACAGCTGACTCAGACAGATACAGACACTCATAGTCAAACAGTGGATGGAGCTTGGGAACTCTTGTGGAAGAATGGGAGGAAGGATTGAAGGCTCCGATGGGGATAGGAACTCCCCAGGAAGACCAACAGAGTCAACTAACCTGGACCCTTGGGGGTTCTAAGAGTCTGAACCACCAACCAAAGAACAAACACAGTATGGACCTAAGCCTCCAGGCTCATATGTAGCAGATGTGCAGTTTGGTCTTCATGTGAGTCCTGAACAACCAGAGCAGGGGCTATCCCAAAAAGTGTTGCCTGTATGTAGTATGTGTTCTATCCACTAGGTGGGCTGCCTTGTCTGGACTCAGTAAGAGAGGAAATGTCTAGCCTTTCAAAAACTTGAAGTGCCAAGATGGGGAGAGTACCCCCTGGGGTTCGGCACCCACTCAGAGGAGAAGAGGAAGGAGACTCAGGGAAGGATTGTGGGAGGGATGACCATTGGGAGTAGGGCAATGAGCAGAATGTAAAGTGAATAAATAATAAAATAATATTAAATAAAAATACGTTAAAAATAAAGAATCAGAAACTAAATCAGCATATGTGAATGGATGAAATAGAACACTATCCCCTCCTTGGAATATCAATTTTACAGTCAGTGAAATATGAGGAGAAAAATGGTAGACTGCATATGTATGCATAAAACTCTGATTATCCAAACCATAGAATTTCATCACAGTGACAAGAAATTGTTGGGGATTTCAACTGACACAGTCACATATTATCGTGACTCCAACTGTGGACCTGTTTATCCACAGTCCCCATGGCTGAAGGAACCTAGGAAATACATCTAGCTTTTTATTTCTAAATGGATTTTTACTTTAATAAAAGATCAATCTTGTAGTTATTAAGGTTAACAAGATCAATCTTGTAGTTATATGATTGTCTTTACCAAAATGTTTGAATATGAGGCATTACCCACCCTACCCCAATCCCCAACCCCCACCCCCCACCTCCTGGAGTGGTATCTCTTGAGAACAATGAGGATCCCTGTATTTTTGGTCACCATCATAGACACCCAAGAGAAAGGAGTTTGGAAGCTAGTAAGCTCTTAAGTGAAAGTAAAAGCATATTTCTGTTACAGAGATAGAGATGGACACAGACATACCTTTTCCTGACCATGTCTAGGATCAGACAGCTAACACCCTCCTCAATATCAGAGCATTAACCAGAGCCCCATCCCAAAATTTTTATAGTGAAGAATGGACTAATAGAACTTCTTATGGCTCTATCAGGAAACATGTATGACATACGTGCTCAATCTTTATTGCAATACCAGTATCAAATTCTCGACATTTTGTGATGATATCCCTTCACGGAGCTTTCAATTTATGTTTGATACAAATGGATAACTTTCTCCCTTTAAACTGAAAGGGGTTTAGTTGTTCCTATTAAACTAGAGCCTACGTTCAGATCAGAGTCATCTAAATTATCAGCTCATTATTTCTCAAAAATATCCTTCTGTAATTCTGTCTAGTGCTTCCAACTTCATGAAAACAATGAGAAGATTTCTAATGGATTAAAAGAATGAGGGGAATAATAGCGGAGATAGGCTTAGAGAATAATGAGAGTGAGAATTTAGTCTATTAGGATAGACACACACATACAGTGTTGCTTTGTTTCTTTCTTTCTTTTTTTTTTTAGATCTCTGTCCCATTTTCATTTCATATCCTAGTCTTTTAATTGAATTCCTTTGCTTGCTCCTAACAAATCCTCCATGCTATCCATCTTTAGTTTGTAATAGTCTACAGCGAATTATTTCTTCATAGAGGAAAAGCCTTAATCATCAGGGCCCCATTATCTCCTCTGCAGCACTTTTTGCAATTATTGCCACGTATTATACTTTTTTAAATGTTATAAAATAAAAAAAATCAATCATTTCCCTTAAATGCTTAGTGGTATTTTATAAGAATACATAAGCATACGTATTTAATATGTTTCCAAATATTTAACTTTACCTTTATTTTGAGCTAACACTAATTCCTGAGCGGGAGGGTGTCTTCCAAAGAACACCGTGATTTTCTAGTCAATGTGGGGTTACAAATTTTACTGTTAAAAAAGTATGTTGTCTTTAAAATCACTTTACTTTAAGTTGTCACAGAGCTATTTGGACAATTACTACATGACGTGTCAACCAAAGCTCAAATTAGGAACTTACTTTGCACTTGGAGTTTTCTAGCAGTTTTATTATGACATTATTAGATTCACTTCCTCTTTTGGAATTTATGAGCTGATATTTTGCCAACTCAAAAATTTCACTAGCATAATTAATTCATACATTTTATATAATATGCATGCATATTTATAGATGGATATGGTATGTGTAAATATATCCAAACATGCTTGGGTGGTTCTTTTTATATAATTTCTGTTGACTGACCTTTGCATTTGTTGGTTTTTTTTCTACTCTGCTCTGTATCTTGTTGACCCCAACACATTAACTCTTCTCCTGCCTCACTTATTATCTCTGTGTTTTTAAATATTTATTTTCACATTTCCATATCTTGAACACATGGAACACAGTGAACTTTTTTTCTTTATATCAGAATTTATAAAAGTATATTTTAATATGCTAATTTCTATGGATTTCCAGTGTTATGAACAAAAAGTTAGCTATTTCTATCTAATTGTAATTATAATATCTCAGTTTAGAAGGTATATACACACAACTTCCTCTGTTGTGTGTTAAAAGCTGATTTTTTTTCTAATCACAAATTAATTTGAGTTAGAGCTGGGCTGCAGCTCTGTTTAATTTCAGGTTGGTGACAACCGATTTCAGTGATTTGAAGGAATATTAAGGTTCTTTCTTCTGGTAGGGCTTGGTTGTTAAGCACTTCAGTACTATCCTAAGGTTGGAGAGATGGCTCCACTGTTTACAGAACTTGCTTTTCTTGCAGAGAACCCAGGGATTTTTCTTTTCCTCAGGATGGAGAGATGGCTCAGCAGTCAAGAGCACTGATTGCTCTTCCAGAGCTCCTGAGTTCAATTCCCAGAAACCACATGGTAGCTCACAACCATCTATAATGGCATTTGATTCCCCTCTTCCTGTGTGTCTGAAGACAGCAACTATGTGCTCACATAAAACAATCTTTAAATATATATAAATTAAAAGATTAAAAATCTTTTAATTCACACACATATGTGTGTGCGTATAAATATACATACATATATACATGTGTAGTATATATACACATATATACACACATTATATACATACATGCACACACACACATACATACACACATACATACACACATACATACCTCCGCAGGTTATCTGGCCAGCCCGAAGAAGTATTCTGGGCCATAGAATATAGCTGATGATGTCTTGGTCGTACTTAACAGATTAAACAAAAAAGAATGTCTGATTTGGAGCATTTGCTGATTTTCACAGTATAAATGCTCCCACAGTGGGCAATTTTGAGCTACTGACATGTTGTTGAATTCCAGCCTGGGAAGAGGAATGTATAATGAGTTCTCCAACAATGGCTTGGGCAGACATTGTCAACCACTGGATGTTCTGTTTTGCTTTACAGAGTCATGCAAGCATCCATCCACTGGGTCAAATCTTGGGGGGCGGAGGGGGAACCATAGGCAAGAGCTCATTGTCTACGGTTCCTGGTAATCCAGATCTCCGCCAGTATCCTACAGGGGCAGTTATATTTTAGCAGCTTACATTTTAGCTGTTCTTTTTCCAGGTGGCTATGTATGTTCAGCCCTCCCATCAGTTCCAGGATGAAAGAAACTTCCAGGTTATCTATAATCCAGCAAGGAACTCTATCTTGTTCTGGTTTTTCTTCACTTGGGAATCTCTGTATCTTTTTCATGTTGTTACCCTAAAAATACAATCTATAGTTTACTTGATGTTTTCTCAGTTACAATTTATATTTTAACAATAAAATTCCCTTTTCACAATTATAAACATCATGGTTGACAGAAATATTCAGTGAATTTGGCCTGATTTTTAACAGTTAGTTGACATTATAGAGGAATTTTATAATCAATCTGAAATGGGTATTTTCATTTTCTTTCATTGATTTATTATATTTCTATATATTAGAATAACCTCTAAGTATACATTCATATATATTCATATCATATGAATATATAGCATTTATTTATTTATTTTCCTTTTTTATACTTTTTATTGGATATTTTATTTACATTTCAGATGTTATCCCCTTCCTCCATTCCCCCCCACCCAGAAACCCCCCATCCCATACCTGTCTTCCTTCTATGAGGATGTGCCCCTACCCACCCACCCATTCCCACCTCCCTGCCTTTGAATTCCCCTACACTGGGGCATCTAGCCTTCACTGGACCAAGGACTTCCTCTCCCACCTATGCCCAACAAGGCCATCCTCCCCTACATATACAGCTAGAGCCATGAGTCCCTCCCTTTATGCTCCCAAGCTGGTGGTTTAGACGCTGGGAGCTCTGGTTGGTTGGTATTGTTGCTCTCCCCATGGGGCTGCAAACCCCTTCAGCTCCTTCAATCTTCTAACTTCTCTATTGGGAACCCCATGATCAATGATTAGCTGTGAGCATCCGCCTCTGAATATGTCAGCCTCTAGCAGACCTCTAAAAAGACAGATATATCAGGCTCCTGTCCGCATGCATTTCCTGACATCCACATCAGTGTCTACCTTTGGTGACTGCACATGGGATGGATACTCAGGTGAAACAGTCTCCAGATGACCCCTCCTTCAGTTTCTGTCCCACACTTTGTCTGCATATTTGCTCCCATGGGTATTTTGTTACTCCTTCTGAGAAGGACCGAAGCACCCACACTTTGGTCTTCCTTCTTCATGAGATTTATGTCATCCATGAGTTTTATCTTGGGTGTTTCGAGCTTTTGGGCTAATATCCAATAATCAGTGAGTGCATACCATGTGTGTTCTTTTGTGATTGGGTTACTTCACTCAGGATGATATTTTCTAGTTTCACCCATTTGCCTAAGGATTTTACGTATTCATTGTTTTTAATAGCTGAGTAATACTCCATTGTGCAAATGTACCACATTTTCTGTATCCATTCCTCTGTTGAAGGACATCTGGGTACACTCCTCCATTGTTGGTGGGATTGCATGCTGGTACAACCACTCTGGAAATCAGTCTGGCTGTTCTTCAGAAAATTGGACATAGCACTACCTGAGGACCCAGCTATACCACTCCTGGGCAAATACCCAGAAGATGTTCCAACATATAACAAGGACATATACTCTACTATGTTCATAGCAGCCTTATTTATAATAGCTAGAAGCTGGAAAGAACCCATATGTCCTTCAATAGAGGAATAAATACAGAAAATGTGGTACATTTGTTTTTAAGAAATGTATAAAATTCAAAGTCATGAACTCTTTGTTTTATACCTGAGGTTAAATACATTCTACTAGGAAACAAAGCAAACTGAATGGGAGGTAGCAAAGACCTGATCAAAGCAGTCTCATTTCCTTAAAACTGGTTAACTTAAACCAATTTATACACATACATGGTTAATATGTGAAAACGGAAATTTTACCATGAAAACCAAGAATTCCTGACTTACTATCCATGGTCAGAGTCCACACTGGTCTGGATGTCTGGTTGGGTGTCTCAAGAGGATTCAGAACTCAAGTGGGGTCAGTCTGGTTAACACTTGAATAGGGATAATTTGATGTACTGTTCCTTCAAAACACTTTAAAATTCTTTTGCTTATAATTTATTCAATTATTTCTGTTTACTGGAAGAACAGAGCAG
Organism: Arvicanthis niloticus; assembly: GCF_011762505.2. Taxonomy (NCBI): domain Eukaryota; kingdom Metazoa; phylum Chordata; class Mammalia; order Rodentia; family Muridae; genus Arvicanthis; species Arvicanthis niloticus. The sequence continues at coordinate 32,669,774 of NC_047676.1, read as the reverse complement.
ATAATTTTGCTTTGTTTTGTTTATAATAGATCTTTTTTCTCTTCCAGTCCCTCCCATCATCCCCCTCTCTCAAATTGATAGTCTCTTTCTCTATGATCGATACGTGTGTATGTGAGATATATATATATACACACACACATATATATACATGTATAAATGTGTTTCTATGCACAAATATATAAATACAGTATAGATGCAGCTTTATGAATCTTATTATATGTATGAGATGTCAGGGCTGACTACTTATAGTGTATAACCATTTAGTAGCCTTGTCCTGGAGAAAGGTTGATTCTCCCCCTCAGCAGCCATGGTTACCTGGAGTTCCTTGTTGAAGGGTGGAACCCTGTGATATGTTTGTTCCTTCCACATTAACATGATTACTAATAGTGCCATTGCTCTGGCCTTTCTTCCGCAGCCATTTCTAGGAGACACAGCTCATAGCAGACTTTACTCCCTTGGCCTTTACAGTCTTTCTGCCTACCTTTCCATAATATCTCCTGAGCCTTACCTTACATAGGCTCAGGAGTTGTGTGGAGGATGTATCTGTTGGAACTAAGCTCCCTACCACCCATTAATCTCTGCACTGTGTCCGGCTGTGGGTTTTTGTAATGGGCTCCATTTGCTACAGAGAGAAGCTTACTTGATGAAGAATGAGTGCCACACCTGCCTGTGGATATGAGGATACATTTCAGAGTGTAGTTATGCTCCTACTGATTCTCCTCTAAGTCTCCTGCATTTACCAGCCCCCGGCTAGCTTTCCAGTTCCAAGCATGATTTATGTCCCTGGACAGAAAACTTTGTCTGAATTTGGCTGAGCCATGAATGTTCAGACAGTTGATCAAACATCCTGTCTATTTCTAAGAAGGTGTTTTTAAATGATATTAATATTAAACTGGGTAAAGCACATTGCCTTTTCTAATGAGGGTAGGTCTAGGTCAACCAGCTAAAGGTCTATCAGGAACAAATGCTAATGTTACCCAAGCAAGAGGGAATTCCTTTTGTAGACTGCAGTCAAGTACTCAAGTGGTTTCATGCTTGTGTTCCTGGATTGAAACATCAGCTCTTCTGGGTCTCAGGTCATTAAGCTTTGGGATGGAATTGCACATGTTCCTGACTCATTCTTGGATACTGAGGTTCTCAGCTTCCATAATCACTGAGGCAATTTTTTTCTCCTGACCTACCCCTGCTCTCTTTCTCTCTTGGAGCTGGAACACTGCTTTTTATTCATCTTTGCACATCAGGAGTCCTTGATTTTAGGTGTATGGACTCAGATAAAAATTACATCATCCGCATCAGCTTCTCTGCTTCTGAGACTTTCGGACTTGATTCTAGCCATACTAATTGAGACTCTCCCATAATATCTCTTTTGTGTGTATGTATGTATGTATGTATGTATGTATGTATATATGTATGTATGTATGTATGCATCTATGTACCTACCTATCAATCATCTGCCTATGTCTTATTTATCATCTATCATCTAAATCTATCATATCTATATCACTTTATCATAGATATCTGTGTATCTCTCTCATCTATCTCCCATCTGTTTGTTTATCCTGCAAATTTTTAAATTACAGGTTAAGACCATCTATGAAAAGGCAAAAGGTACATTTCCACAATAATGAGATGTATCAGCTTGCTTGTTCTACATAAATATTTAAATCATATGTGGATATTTTATGATGGAGTATGCAGAGGATTTTTGATGTTTTTCAGAGTCGATCAGTATTTTGATTCTATGTGGTGATAGAAAAAGAATTCTGAATGAATGGCGACAAGATTAATTCAAAAATAAAGCACACATAACAAATTGGAGGTGCTTCTAGCAGAACTTGCCTAGGCGGTGTCATGTGACGTCACTACATCTGTGGTTCTGAAAACACTCTGCACACTGTGTATTGCACATGCTGTAATGCCATGAGATGCCACGGACACCAACTGAACTGAAACACCTTAGGTCAGATTGAAGGCTACTGTATGCTGGGTAAACAAATCACAGTGTCTTTACTGTACATGACAAGTTTCTGGCTTCTGTGGAAATACAATAGTGAACTATAGAAAGCAAAGACATAGTATTTCCCTATCTGCATTCCTCAGCATGTATCAGCTTGGCATGTATTTGGATTATATAATGTTCTAATGTTTGATTGTAAACAAATTACTCTTTGTGTTGCTGATTTGCATCTGACAAAAAAAAATACTAAATGAAATTTGGCTTAAGACCAGGAGAGAACTTCCAACGATTTTTGAAATGTCCCCAAACACACTCAAGTCATTTTATACTATGCATTGTTGCAAAATGGCATCCTCAAGCATTGCCAATCATCAACTCCAAATATTGATCAGTTCTGAAAAACATTGAAGATGCTCTGCATATTGTAATAGCAAATATTCTGCCAAGATTTAATTTATTATGTAAAAGTAAACAAATCAATCTATGTCATCATGGTAGAAATTTACTTTTGTCTTTAATAAATGGAAAATTATATATGTGTGTGTGTGTGTGTAACACAAGAAACTATCCTAAATGAATTTCTTTATGACCTATCATCCATAAATATGTGATTTATATACTTTCTTACCTAAGATAGCATAAAAATTTCTTGAACAAAGGTTCATTGTCCTAGTTTTATGGTTCCTAGTTCAAGAGGATAAAGCCCATTAAATTGGGGCAAGCATGTTGTTTGGAGAAGACATGGGCTATGGCTGGGCAGGAGGAGCTGACTTAACTAGCAGGTTCAAACCTCTAGAGTCATGTTCAAGTCTATTACTTCTCTCTGATCATTGGAAAGGAGATGTAATAACTAGTGAGTGAGGGAAAGGAAAAGGGACAGTCTGTGTAGATGGAGGAAGATCCATTGTCACTGTGGAATATCATAGGAAGTCTTAGAAGGTTGTGTTCAGAGGAGACACTTAGAACAGAAGCTAAATGGCTTCCTGTGCTTTCAGGCAACATCTCCCATAGCTCTTGACTCCTGTTGTTACTCTTTTTTCTGTGATAGGAGGAGAAAGGCTGGGTGAAAGGTGCATTCTAAAATGGGTAGCCTATGTCAGGAGAGGCTGGTTCAAGGCACTTGAGAGAATCTGACTATGGAATCTGACATTGGAGTGCTGGTAACTGTGAGGTACAAATATGACTGGGTTTAATAACATGGAGAACAAAGCTTTTGGTGATAATTTCATTCACACTTTGAAAACTCAATGCCTGTGATTGTTAATTACACTGTTCCTGGATGCAATGGTATGCAATATTTTCCAGAAGAAAACAAACAAATTATGCCCCTGTGAGTTCAATTTTCTGGATCAAAATTCAACATCTTTAATGTTATACAGGACAACTAAACTAAAGAGCAGAAACACATCATCAAGTAAAAGAAGCAGAGGATGGTTATAATCTCACTGAATACTTTACATTTAATTCTTCCCTCTCATTTGTCTCTTGTACAATACAGTACATTTTGAAAGCTGGTATTTAACCTACTATACCCACTCATTGTTTCATGCATGAAATAATTATTCATTTCCTTTTATTGCCAGTAATCCTTTTGTAGACATACAATAATCAATGGAACAAAACTGGTGTTTTCATTTGCCCTAAGACTTAGAATTTTAAAATACAAGATATTCCACAGTTTTCCTCAATCTGAATATGCCTATAGATAAATAGACAGTATTTATAAAAGAGGAGGAGGAGGAAGAGGAAGAGGAGGAGGAGGAGGGGGAGAAGGAAGAAGAAGGAGGAGGAAGAGGAGGAGGAGGAGGAGGAGGAGGAGGAGGAGGAGGAAAAGACAGTACTCAATTTTGTGTAAGACTATCAAAAAGACCAAGTAGTTTATATACTGTCTCATCATAGAAAATGTGTGATCAAGGTCAGAATTTAAATCCAAGTCTTTTCATTGTATTTCAAAGCCCTTGGTTATTACCTCTTGTTTCATAGGAAGGAAAAAATAAAAGCAAGGAGTTTCACAACAAAGCATAAAGGAGTCAGTGTTTCTTTCCCTTCCAGAAGGCCTGGTGAGCCGGGTGGTGGTGGCGCACGCCTTTAATCCCAGCACTTGGGAGGCAGAGGCAGGCGGATTTCTGAGTTCAAGGCCAGCCTGGTCTACCGAGTGAGTTCCAGGACAGCCAGAGCTACACAGAGAAACCCTGTCTCGAAAACAAAAAACAAAACAAAACAAAACAAAAAAAAAACAAAAAAAAAACAAAAAAAAACAAAAAAAAACAAAAAAAAAAAAAAAAAAAAAAAGAAGGCCTGGTGAGCATCCAGGGTTAGAGCAGATGGACAGAAATGGCCTAAGGTGATAAAGTGCTAAGTTACCTCTGACCTCTCTACTTGAATGGTTTTTAAGCTTGAGACAGAGCCTTTATTAGAATAAAGAGAAAACACTAAGTAATAGTCTCATAAAGAACTCCATGCCTACAATACTGCCCAGGAGAAAGAGATTTATTTATTTATTTTTTTGCCATTGTCTTCATGAACAAGGCTGTTTAGTCTCTACCGGTCATTAGGGCTACAGGAAGTCAAGTCGTGACAGTGATCAGAGAGCATAGTCTATGCATTCATAGCTGAGAGGAAGTGGATTATGAGGTCCAGTTTATCTTGCAACAGTTGTACTATCCTGAGTGGAATCTTCCCCCCCCCCCCCCCCCCCCAAGTGGTAATTGAGAATCTGACTTCAGTAATTAGCTTTCAATTTTTCTGAAGTCTGGTTGGACTGAAAAAGAAGAACATTACCAAAGTTTTACCATTAATTAACATGGCAAAGTACTTTTAGGATTTGTTTCTCTCTGTGTTTTAAGGTCAGAATTCATTTTGCCTTATTATTGCCCAAAGGATCTATTTGGTGAGGGAGAATAACAAAGCTAACAAAAGGTCACTGACATAGTAATTGTGATTCTCTAGTAATTCATTAAAAATGAAATATAACTAAATGGCAAAGTAGAAAATGTCTCTCTGCCTGTGTTAATAATATATTGTATTGTCTTTGAAGACTGTGAATAGAGAAACAGATAAATGTATTTTCAGTATTAATGTTTAAGGGATTACATAAGAACCTGATGCCACAGTATAAAAGCCCAGGCCAAAAGACCTGTGCTTAAATTTTAAAATGACTAGAAATCCTTCGTTCTGAACCAGGTGAGAGGTCAGTTAATAATATTAATTAATATTGGTTTCCTCTCGTATCTCTGCAAATGAAATTGTTTCTTCAACAAAGAGGCTTATTTCCAGAGACAATGTTGAAGCTATGCACATAAAAGAAACAAATACTTTAATAGATAGTTTTTTTTTTTTAAATGGAGATTGTATAAGCTTTCTAAGGCTGATTATTGTATTACCTTAATTTTGGTGGCTTAAGATAACAGATTTATTCTCTTATAGTTTGAAGACTAAAATCCTGAAGTTAAGATGTTGATAGAGTCAGGCTCTCTATGGAGACTGTAGAGGAGGGTGGCCATTGCTCATGTCTTAGCTCCTGGTGGTTTCTACCACCATCCTTGATGTTTATTGGCTTTTACTTGTAATACCCATATTATTTGCCTTGGTTGTCACATGGCCCTTTCTTCTTTATGTGTGTCTGTTTTTATATGGAAAATTTCTTTTTACGTAAGGATATTGATCATTGAATCAGAGCCTTCTCTAACCTAATATGAACAGAAAGTACCCCATTTTAAATAATTTTATATTCAAAGGTATCAAGAATTTATATCAGAATAAATTGGGGGGGGGATGCACAATTTAGTGTTGCACAGATATCAGTCAGAAATAGTATACAATTAGTGGTGCAAGCAACACTGTTGTCTATGTCTCATAACATGAGTCTGCCTTCTTATGTATTTTCTTTTCATCAGTTTTCCCTGAGGAATCTTGAAGGTATTACTCCTTCATTCAGTTTTTACAAAGAAAAAAAAAATAAAGAGTGAAAAAAAATCAAAAACATGTTAGAATTCAGAGCCTAGTGTTTACTTAGGAAAACAGAAACATCACTAGTTACCTTGTGAGGAACTGACAACTGAAAAAAGTAGGAAGAACTGAGATGTTACAGATTCAGAAATGGCAGGAGGAACAAAGGTAAAGTGGTTAGAGGAACTGTGGTCCAAGGGCTTTCCAGACCTGGGGCCCAGAGTCTACTGTGGATGACCCTGAGCATCCAGTGCTGGCATCACTGGAAAGACTAGGGATACGGTTCTGCAAATATGGGAAAAACTAGAAACCAGAACAACTGTTCCAGTCTAGGGCAAGATCTGCTGTTGAGATGATTCTAAGAATAAGAAACAGGACAGAGCATGGCTCTTCTCCCTCTGACTGCCACCAGACCCTTATCAGTGTACCTTATAGGAGGAACGTGTCTATGAGCCATCTAGCAAAAGTCGTGTGAAGCTGAAGAGTCCCAATTCCAGGTTTATGGAGCAGAGGGGTAGCTCAATAACTTGCAGGTGCAGATTGGCAGAGCCAGATTTTCAAGTTTAAAAGATGAGCTCACCCTGCAAACAGGAAGAAGGCAGGGGTGTGGGGAATAGCACATTAATGAATACTGGTAAGAAATATATAGGAGAAATGATAGAGGAAGACCTCTCTCCCAAACTAGGAAGAGTCATAAAAAGATAAAGTTGAGTAATACCCATCAACATCAAATGTTTTAAACCTCTGAACTGAAAGCATTTACATCCATCTGAAGGCATTGGAGCAAACAACACCCAATTAGGGAATAAGTAAATGTCTTAGGTGGAAATTTCTCCATAAACTGTAGCTGCTACCAACCCTGTATTATTGTGTAAATTCCAATTTTAATGTACAACTACTGTTATATGCAGTCATGCTATGCAGTGAGGGGAGCAGAAGATAAGTATTGAACATGGGTATGATTAGCTGATCCAGCAATCAAAGAATGAATTAGCAACTTCAGAGAAGAAATAAGAAACACGTGACATTTTGTAATATCGTGTTTCATCCCATTCTCCCCTCAGATAGATCTCTCCCTCTGATTATCGCTCCTCTCAGAAAATTATAACATCAGGAATACTGTACACATGTTTGCATACTACAGCCTTATGAGAGCCCTACAAACATAATGCCTAAGATCTCCTTATAATTTCTCATTATAATTTCCCATCTCATGGCTTTCAAGACCAATTTGTTAAGCTTAGGAATTTACTGGAATTACTAAAAGATAAAAAAGGGAATATTTGCTGAAACATGGGTGACCCAACAGCAATTGTATAATTGAGAACCCCACCCCAGCATTCCTGGAGCTTGCTCAGACAAAATGTTTGCACTCCCTCACAACACATGCTTCATTGTTTTCTCCTTGGCCTCATCATTATTAGTGATACAACTCTCACAACTCTAGTTTTTCTGGAAATTTCTCTAAAACAAATCTCTGGGAGACTTCCACCTGTGAGCAGAATCTAGAATGTTGTTGCTTACCTTTCCCTTCTGCTTCTGTAACTTCTCTTGTTTCGAGATCGAGTCCTCAACAGATATTTTAGAGGACATTTATGGGTGTAGGGTAGTGGTGCTGTTCAACCAAGACTAACGATATGTAAGAAGGCATAAGGGAATCTGATCATTGGTAAGCTAATAGAAATGAAATGAAATCAAATTAAAAGAGTTTGAACCAGAGGCATCCTGCATGGAATAATAGAACTCATCTAATAAACCATTGATTATTAAATGAAAATCCCAGTGCCTGAAGTAGGCAGAGAAGAGGAATTAGCAGATGTGGGAGAGCCATAGGAGGGTAATAGGGGATGAAGATGGTTGAAATTCATAACGTGTATCAATGAACAGGTCATAATGAAACCCACTATTATATATAATTAATGTGTGCTAGCAGAAAAACATTTTACAGGAGGCTCTCCATCTTAGATCATGCATTCAGAAGCCAGACTGCCCTAGACAATCTCCTCATGACCTGTTGGTGGAGTTTATGAAGAAACTTCATTTTTAAAAAAGGGCAGAAACTATGAACGAATCAATGAGCTGTGTTTGTAGTTATCACAGCAGAGAGTGTTGGAGAAAGAGAAAAGGCTGGATTGGCTACAGCAGAATGTTCAAGATAAGAAGTGAATTCCAAAGTGATTAGAGTAGCCCCAGGGCTATTTGGGGGAATGGCTATCCTGCTCCTTGTAGGAAGGTCAGGTAGTTGGGGAAGTTTTCTGAAGAAAACAAAACAATTAAATTAACGCGAATTAACGTTAAAATAAAACAACTTACTACATGCCTTCTTGCTCACTTTGGGATTGTTAACTCAGATAAACACATACATGAAATAGTCCAAGGGTGATTTAAGCTGGTTGTAACAAATCTGAAGACTATGGTTCACCTGTGCTGGCTATGGGACTGTATTTACTGAGATGCTTGACGCAGTCAGTGAACTTTATGATGTTCACATGATGAAACAGCCAAGCCAGTGATAAGTCCTAGGATTTGGAACTTTACATTTTCATAATTGTAAGTGGTTTTTACTCCATTGAGGCTGTCACACTGTCATGGATTAGTTAGCTCCAGAAGCTAACTAACCTTTTCAACAGTTCCTTATCTTTGGAGAAATGACATCTCCAGAAAAGCAAGTTTTGTCAGGTGCTCTGCTTTTGGGCAGAGGAACTTCCTGCTGAGTTTCACTCTTTTTCTGCAGGAAAATCTATCTGAAGCCTGCAGATAGAAGGGCCAGGACATACTATCTCACTAAGGATCCCTGTGGTTAAAGTCCTAAGTCACTTGAGGAATGCATCCATTATAGTGGAAATAAAAATGACCAAAGAAGTGAGAATCAAAGCAACTAACTGTTGGACTGTCAAAGGAACAGGAACGGGATGATGGTAGTATGCTACAGGGGTAGAAAGTGTACATGGTCATGGTCAAAATTTAAATTATGTCTAGATGCATATTCAGCTATTGTTGCTGACTCCATTTTTTTAAAAAACTGATTTCAAGAGTTGCTCTCATCTCCTCAAACTCGCTTCCACTTCCTGCTGCTTGGATCAGAATCCTGGCTCACCTGGCATCCTGTGTCTCTCTCCTAAGGACTCTCAGCTTCGTGGCTTGTTGTCCAAACACTGCACCAATTTAATTTCCTTTCTACTGCCAGTGAACTTTCTAAAACAGTCACCCACTCATTATACAAATATTTACAACACTTTCTTTGTGAAGGAGACTCTATAGCTTACAGGATAAATAATAACACAGTCTCTTATCTTTTGAGAGCTTAGGACCTATAATGAGCACCTACAATGGATATGTGGAGAAACAGGGAAGACTGATGTCATTGCCCTGAGGGGGGAGGTGTCACCCTAGTCACTGAGCTTCTATGGAGTCTATAGGTCTCGTCTACAAGCCTATTGCTGATTCTTTAAGAACTGGAACACTTCATAGCATAAAATTAGCCCAATATCTTGAGAGATGCTTGCATGCAACACTCTGTATGTGCTTATGGAACCCAAAATAAAGAGATCTACTTAGTTGAATCAAGCATAGGTAGTTATTAGTAATTACATGATTAGTTTTGCATACTACATGTAAAAAGTTGAAATCCTATAAAACTAAGCTTTAGAGAATCAAACTGTCAGGTTAACTGACCTTTAATAATAAGATCAATGCCACATCTCCAAGTGCTTTGTGGCTCAGATAACTTTGCAAGGCTGAAGGGACAGTGTTTGTGTTTGAGAGAAGATTGGGGTTAGATTGCATAAATTAAAATGTTAACCATGTCACTTGCTGTCTTTATGACTTCAGGGAAGGTAAGTTACTTCATACTTTATATATGCAATTTCTTCACCTACAAGATGGGCTGCTTTATTCCCAATGTGGTTAATAATGGAATAATATTTTTAAAGGGGCCAAATGAGCTTAGGCTAATACCTGACAGAAATTGAGGAATTGAGTTCTTTGTCAAGCCAAAAAGCACAGCTTTCATCTTAAAGGGAATAAGAGATAGTTTCATCTTAAAGGGAATAAGAGATAGCCATTTTGAGTGACCATTTCCCTAGAACACAGATTTAGGTTACCCTAAATTTCATGTTACAATGCAGAAGCAGTTTCATAGATTTATTTAAAAAAAAAAAAGAAAAGAAAGAAAGTCTTAAATCATGGATAGATTTATTTTTAAAAAAGAAATGAAAGAAAAAAAAAGTCTTGAATCATGGAAAGTGTTTTTTAAATTTATTTTTTCTTTTATTGAAAATACACTTTTTCTGATATAATATATTCTGATTATGGCTTTCCCTTCTCTCTGTTCCTCCCAGTTTCTCTCCACTTCTTATTCCATCCAGATTCAACTCTTCTCTGCCTCTTGTTAAAAATCAAACAGGATTTTAAGGGAATATAATTAATATAATATATTATAGAACAAAAACTAACACATCAAAATAGGACAAAACAAACAGAGGGGAAAAACTCCAAGAAAAGGCACAAGAAACAGGTATAGATTGCGAGACTCACTTTTTTGCACACTCCAGAATCTCATAAAAAAAAAAAAAAAAAAAACCTAAACTGAAAGCCACATATATACAAAGGACCTATAGGGTTAAAAAGATGGAAAATGCAAATAACATAATATAAAAATTAAAAATGAGATAATGTTTAAAAATTTCCCACATGAGTATGAGACAAAAAAACCTTCAAAGATTTCATTGAGTTTCTTTTCTGTTGGTCATCTACTGCTACCTACATGCAGCCTACACTTAAGCATAGTTTGCTTCCCCAGTGAGACTCTCTGGAAGAAAACTAAGTTTTCATTTGAAAGTGGTTATCAATTCAAGATATCTTCTGGGTTATAGAAGGGGGCATGTGTCCACTTCTCCTTTCAGCTCTAAGAACTCATCTTATGCAGATCACTGCAGGCCCTGTGGATGCTGATTCTGTCTCTGTGAGTTCATGTTTATTGATCCTGTCAATTTATAGAGCTTTGTTTCCTTGGTATCCTCCATCCCCGATGTCTCTTATAGTCTTTCTGATTCTTCTTCAAGAGGGTTCCCTAAGCCCAGAGGGGAGGGATTTGATGGAGACATTGCATTTAGGGCTGTATGTTCCAAGATGTCTCATTCTCTGAATAATATATGTCTATGGGTCTTTGTATTTGTTCCCATCTGTTGCAGGAGAAAGCTTCTCTGATGATGGCTGAGCAAGGCACTGTTCTATGAGTATGGCAGTATGTCATTAGGTGTAACTAATGTTATTGCTTTGTTCTTTTAGTAGAACAGTAGTATTTGGTTTTACCCACAGGCCCCAGGTCACTCAAGCAGTGTTGGGTATGGGTTCCATTTCTTGGAGTGGGCCTTTAGTTAATTCAATATTGCTTAGTTATTTCTACAAGTTTTGTGTCACCATTACACTACCCTATTTTGCAGGCAGGGCACCATTATAGATCAAAGGATTTTTGGCTGAGTTGATGTTTAAATTTCTCCTTTGGTAGCATGCTGAGTACCTTCCTGTACCAAAGACTAGCATGCAGGGGTGAGGGTGAAGGTTCTATGTTGACAACAGCTCCACTTCTCTTTGTTCAACGAGTTGTGTAAATGTGTTCAGCAATAAGTGTACTATATCATAGACCATGTTCCAGGCCAAATGAAGACCATTTAATTCTCTGACTCTGACACAGTATTCTCATCAATTTGTACAGGATAGCTGAAACCATACATGCAAAGCCTTGATAATGTGTCCAGTTTTAATCCAAGTCTTGAGGGTTAAAGAATGAGTGTGGGCTTCTGCTGGAAGCAAGGCATTTTGGGGGTCTTCATCATCTTCTATTGAATTGCAGTCTTGCTGGCAGACTAGAGAAAACACTGTTCATATTCAATATGCAGAAACATAAAGCCACTGAGAAAGCTTGAGAGCTGGGACATACTAGGGAGCTTTAGCAGAATAGTGACCTAAATTAACTGTGCAGTAAAATGACTATTTTGAGCTTCTTAAAAAGTAAATTCAAATCAAAAGCACAAACCCATTGGCTTTTTTATAGTTTAAAAGCAATTCAAACTATATGCAGAATCAAGCTTATTTGGTACATTTGAAGCAGACCTCCTCTGTGATGTAACTTTACTCTTTAGAAATATTCAACACATGCTGAATTATACTTTAATTAGGTTACTTTATCTGTCCCTCTATCCTAAGTGAAATCAGCACTTTAAAAGCTAGCTATATATGAATTTTTACCATCTAGTTAAAAAATCATACACTGGTGTTTGGGCTAGTTAGATGTCAAGTTGACCCAAGCTAGCTCCATTTTGGAAGAGAGAATCTCAATTAAGAAAATGCCTCCAGCAGATTGTTTTGTGGGCAAGCCTTTGATACATTTTTTTAACCAATGTTCTATATGGGAAGGTCCAGCTCACTGTGAGTGGTACTATACCTGTGCAGGTGGTTCTAGATTGTATAAAAACGAAGGTTGAGCAAGCTAGTAAGCAACACCCTTCCATGGCCTGTGCATCAGTTCCTGCCTTCAGGCTTCTCCTTTGAGTTCTTGCCCTGACTTTTCTGGATGATGGATTAAAAAACGTAAGAGGACATAAACTCTTTCTTCCACAAATTGATTTTGGTTATGATATTTTATCCCAGCAATAGAAACCCAACTAAGACACCTAGATTTTACTCATTGCTTCTTGTTCCCCATAAAATGACTTACAGTGGCTGGGTGTCCATTTAATACTAGTCAAGAAAAAAAAACACAGATAAAAAAATATATCTATTTAAAATTTGCATATTGTGATATGCTCCTAAATTATCTTGCCAATAGTATTTTGGGCACACTATACACTAAAGTTCATTTTCCTTTTGCATGGAAAATTGAGAATGGACAAGAAACCCAAATGACAATGTTTATAAAAGACAACTTTGTGAATCATAAAGATAATACCCTCTTTTCTGCCAATGTTTTCTTCCCAAGTCCTAGGATTCCATCTGCCAGATGATAGTGCAGTATAAGAAGCAGCTGATTCTACTGTCTGCCCAGCTTCCACTCTACAGGAAATCTAATATCTAGGATGGAACAGAAAAGGCTGAGAGCTCAAATCCCAAACCTACATGTCCCAACACACAGCTGATGAGTAAGGGACAAATGTCCTCTGCAAGAAATCAGAAATCTAAAAGCACATGAAAGAGACACACACAAGTGCTGCCAGAGTTAGAAGGGAGAGAGAAACCAGTGCAAGATTCTTCTTCTTAGACTCTGAGACAAGAATACAGATCCCCCTGCCTTATGAACATCCATCCAACTTAGCATCAGTCTACATAGAAGAGTAGGTGGTCTATGGTAATGGAGTTGTGGAAATGAGAGAGGTTTTGAGTTAGTCAGCTAGAAACAAAATGAGCCAGATCATAAAAGGGGCTGGAAAAGAACAGACCCCAGTCAGCTGGATAAAGGAATGTAGGAGATTTTAACTATTGGAATCAGGTGACTCATCACTGGCGTTTGGAGTGGGACTGCTTTCTATGGCAACTGCTTCTGGGAACTGATGCCAGGACTCCTGGTCTCTGCTATGTGCTTCTCTTACATCTCTTAAAAGATTTCTTATAAATTAAATCTTAAATAAGATTTAAATAAGATTTCTTAATAAGATTTATAAGAAATCTTATTTAAATCTTAAAAGATTTCTTATAAATAAAAAAAGATTTTGCTATAAATTGCTAAGGAAACATAGTAGTACGGGTCAGGGCCAGCCTGATTTCATGTGTCCTAACTGGAAGCAATCACTTAGCAGAAAGCACGAAGGCTGTCCCAGCTCAATCTCAGTGAGGCCTGTAATCAGGTATGGCTATGTCTGTTACCACGTAGGCTGCACATGAATAAGGCCTGAGCTTTGTTGCACCTGCAGTTTTGCCTGGAATCTGTGTCTAATGAGCTGATGTATTGGAGAATGTTATGAGGGAGGGAAAGGCTAGGAGATGGATCTGAGTGATAGGCAGAGCACAGAAGAGGAGTTTGCCTCTGGAAGGGTGGCTGAGCCTAGAGCAAAGGAAACAATGGGGAAGAGCAGTATGGATCCTCTTCCAAGATGCTGACATCTTGTCCTTTGAATATTTATGCTGTCTTTTGAATATCTATGTCCCTCACATTCACATATTCAAACCCTCATCCTGACAATGATGGCATTAGGAGGTTAGGACTTCAAGGAGTAACTAAGCATTGATCTTAGTCCATTATATAGTGGGACCCACAGAGAACACATCTCTTCACACATGTGAAGTCACGGTGAGATGCTATTGTTTATGATGAAGGAAGCAGTGGGCCTTCCCCAGAAATGAGCTCTCAACTTCATGAGCTCTAACTTCATGGCTGCTAAAACTATGAGAAGCACAATTCTACTGATTATAAGCCAAATAACCTATGACATTTTGTAATACCAACTTAAAGAAAATGAACTAAAATAACCTTCCAGCCACTGATAGAGCAGTTTATTGATACAGAAACATAAAAATTAAGCATTTAGAGGTGGAGCTTGGAGCTGGGCTGTTATGGCTACACTGTTTTCCTCCAAGTGGCTCTATGAATTTTAACTACATTTGTTTACTGATATTGTACTCTAAAGATAAGAGTTACACTTCATCTAAGCTCTTACTGAACTAAAAAAAAGGAATGACCTGTTCTGAAATAAGGACACATAGAGCTGAATGTGTTTTTTTTCTGCCAAAAATAGCTAAAGAGGAGGGTTTTTTTTTGTGTGTATTTGTTTGTTGTTTTATATATGTTTGTGTTTTTAAATTGTGACATAAAGAAGAAATACAGGCTGAAATTTCTCCTTCTCCTAGAAGAAGGAAATTAAATATTTTGAATGGATGGCCTAATTATTAAATTTAAACATGATTTTAAACTTATAAAATAAAATGAATATATTTGTTTTAATTAGTTGACAAGTTGTAAAAAGTAGTCATAATAAACAAAAGGAAATATATTGTCATTTTCAACAACTTATAAGACTATATACTTCAAGAGATAATTTGTCTATTACTGAATCAATTATGTTGTATGTCCTTGCCTCTCTGTTGTGTAAAATATAAGAGTCTTCAATGGTTAGATAACTCATTTTATGAATCACCTTATAAACCTCCAAATTTATTAGACTGACCTTCAATTTGCATCAAATATTTTAGAACTGACTTACCTTATCTATTCTTAATCCTAATTTTGAGTCTAAATTGAATGAAAGTGGTTGAAATTGAAAATTACAATGGTATTCTTTTCATGGAACTTTCTGTTTTTTTGTTTTTTGGGTTTTTTTTTTTTTTTTTCTTAATAGAAATCAGAAGTACTGTGGTTAGAAGCTGCTTACAAAAACATGGCGTGGTGATGATTGGGCATCCTCATATTTATGATAACTTACATTTTCAGAGAAGTTTTTGTTCCCTAGAGTGCACTCATCCAGATTAGACTATGTGTCTGGGCTTAATGTTCAGAAAACATTGGCATTACACAGATAGCAAGGGCCATATAGATTTTACCAATTTTCCAGTATTCACTTGGAAAGCATAGGCAAATTGGCTGAGATGAGAAAGCTGTCACATAGTGAAAAGTTACATAAGGAACACAAGACACATGTTTAAAATGGACACAGCAGTTAGTTCCTGAGCTACATTTAGAATTCTGCTTATTAGAATGCAGATTGGGTTCAAGAAAAATTATTACAAAAGGCAGTTCTCAGTGGGTGGGAAAACCTCACCAATCAGTAACCCTGAAGAAGACACAGGGTGAAAGGTAATTTAAGACACCCATGAGTGTATGAGATATGCAGAAGTCTTAAGACAGACTCAGAAATGGCTGTTAAAAGACAAGAAGAAGCCCATTTGTTTGAGCTGTATATGAGAGGGCAGCTCTCTCAGGGCTGACAAAAGACAGCAGCTGCTGAGATCTACCTGCTGTGCTACAGTGCTGTCTCAGGAGATAAATAGACAAGAAAACCAGCACAACACCTCTGCAAAGTACAAATGGCTTTCATCTTCCCTTGGGTTCACTTTTTAAGGGGCACAGGAATAGTATCTCCCATCATCAGATTTCATGTCCAACCAGAATCTCAGAATGTTATCTTACCTAGAGGTAGCATCTTGACAGATGTAAGCAAAGACTTTTAAGCAAAAATATCCTAAATTTACAGTGGGCTTCAAATAGAAAAGCCTATTTATTCATCCTTATTAACAAAGGAATGATACACACATACAGAAAGGATGTGTACATAAAATCAGAAGAGGAGATTGAAGTTAAACTGCAAGAAACCAATCCTGGGAGCCAGGAGAAGCTAGAAGGGGCAAGTTCAGACTCTTCCCTAGAGACTTCAAAGCAAGTGTGGTCCTGTTGATGCCTTGGGTTTAGATATCTAGCCTCCAGATTGGAAGATGATGAATTCATGTACTGTTAAGACATTAAGGTTTTTAGTAGTTTGCCTTTGCAAATCTAGAAAACTGAAACCAAGGGTCAGCATCTCTGTGACATTGCCTGTGACAGTGGCAAGTTTCTACTAGCCGCAGCATCTGACTGACTGTATGTAGAAAGGCTTCCTTAGATTAACTGACAGCAGCTCATTTGTCAGTAGTGCAAGATCCAGAGCAGATAGTTACTGCATGAGAGAGATGAAGTTAGTCAAGTGGAGAACTCATTATGCACTCTCTCAGTTTTAGAAATCTCCCGTATGTGGAGAAATAGCTTATGGAAAAACATTAAATGTAAATTGAGTGTCAATTTGTCAGGAGATGACTGGCTCCCAAAGGAATTTGGCATATATTTAAAAAAATGCAAGTTATAACTGATTGCCCAAATACTAAATATGAGGGAAAAATGCAATCATAAGTGTGTTGCTTTTGCCACCCAAAGTGATATAGCATAAAGTCCATAGCATCAGAGGCTCCCAGGAGATGTTATTGAAAGCAAGGTGCAAAAATGCTAGTTGGGTTTTTATAATCAAGTATGTCTAGCAAATGGATGAGTTACTCTGCACATGGTATTTAATGGTGTGAATTTATGTGTTCTGTTCCCACATTAGTAAGGATGAGTTGACTCTTCAGATTTATATCTTATGTGTTTTGCGCCGCTATCTGACCAGCAGAAAGATGCAACACAACACGAGATTCTTCCCAATGAAGCTTTACTCAGGAACCTTTCTTACAATCTCTCTGGAAGCCCCTGTTCCCAATTCCACTTTCCCTTTTATCCCCATGCCTGGTCACTCAGAGCCTGCCACGTGGGCACACACCATTGGCACACGTCAAATGGCCTGATACTACGTGGCAGCGAGTCTGCTCAGTGTAAGCTGGTGGCGGAGGGTGAGGAAGTCAGGCGCCATTCATAAAACTAGGCAGGTGCCATTCATAAGCTTTGGCGGGTGCCATTCATAAGCTTAGGCCATTCATAAGCTTAGGCGCCATTTTAGCAGGCTGCCACACCCACTCTGCACACTTATGTATGTAATACTTTTGGGACAATGCTATATCTAATCAAGTCAAGGTCAACGCAAACTCTGATCTTCACTTTTCTTTCTTCATACAATGAAGATTCAAATCTATCATGACAACTCTTTGAAAATCTTCTAGTTCTATTCCTCTCCTCTCCAGATTAGTAGTTCATTATTCACTTGCTTCAATGAACTTTACTACGCATGCAGTCTAGTTATTACTTCCTAAGTTCTAAGACCAACTCTTATGTCAGTGCTATCTAGCTTCCTGACACACTTGCAATATTTCAAGTTCCCCAGTTGTCATTTGAGGAAATAGTAGCTGGAATATGCTGTGGATGGGTAAACAAATCTAGGGTGGAAAACATTCTGGAAAAATATCACAAAGAGAAAATGGAAATATCATTACATTTCCCTATGGCCTGAAATGTGGTGCTATTTATATTTCTACTCAAGTCTATTAGTTCCTCAAGACTCCTTCTTCATCATATGCTTTCTTTCTACCTCTTCTGGTGATCACCCTTTGCCTTTTGATCACCAGATCACTTTCTACATAGTTAATTCTTTAGTAATACTTTGTAATTTGTTGAGGTGTCTGTGTTGGTCCTTAGTGAGTGAGGACGTCTACCATTATCATCAAGAACATGCTTAAACAGTATTTTCTAAATATTAAATGCAGTTTGACTTGTACATTTTAACTACAGTGAACCAGCTACACTTTCCCATGCATTTCCAGCTATTTATAATAGAACATTCGAGCAAATGTGTTTCCAATAAGGGTACTGACTTAATTCAGTGCTCCATAGCTTTTGACTTTTGTGAGTTTTAACATGGGCGCTTTGAATAAATAACACAATTGAGGAAATGTCCCTTGTGTGACTACTTGATGTCATGGTCCAGACCATCTGTCTTTACTAAGATGTTCTACTAATTGAGTGGCTTCCTATAAAGAAGTAGCTTTTTAGAAGGTGGGATCAGAGAAGTACAGAATGAAAATAGTGTCTTTTGTGAAACCAGAATGATACACCTACAGGTGGGTCTTAGAGAATGACACCCACCTATGGTCCCTATCTAGCAAACCTTTAACTTGTTTTCTTAAGGACTGTGCTATTCTAGGCTTAAAACAATCATCTGTGGACCAACAACTTTTTTGTTTGGCTTCCAAAGGTTTCTTTTATACATATATTTTATTTTCCTTATATGAAGACAGCAACTAAATTAGCTGGGATTTTACACTAAAGAATGAGGCACAAGGAAGCTCTGAACTGGAGAAGTGGTGGGAATCAAGAAGCGCCTTCTTGTGAATGTGACAGAATAGAAAACTAAGATACCTTTGAGACTGAAAAAAATAATACTCTTTGGGATGCACTGGAAACTGAAAAGGTAAACACAAGTAGAAGAAGGTTCTGTTGAATTGCTGCCTAATTGGCTCACTAACATTTACACTATAGGCATGACTAAATATCTTATTGGAAACTTGCAAGTTTGATTCACATTGCATTGTCTTCTTTAGCAAATGCTTCCCTAAGTCACCTGCCACTCGGCTACTGACTTAAATGGTGATTATCCATCCATAGCTCAAAGTATTGCATCTGATGCACAGAGCCTGTCTGTCCTCAGGACAACTCAGCTGTGTTCTTTCACCTGAAAAGATGCTAATGAGTTTTGAGAATTTTAGTATTCTCTGAGTGACAGGATGAAGGTACAGCTGCTATATAACACTCATAATGAGAATAGTAATTATTGTTTCTGTTTACAGGAACAATAAACACCTAAGAGACTGAGGCTGATTTTACCTTTAAAAAATGAAAATTAGTGAGAGCTAAAATTTCTGGAAGAAAAATTAAACAAGTTATTGTTTGTTTCCTTTTAGAAGCAAAGGAACAGAAACTTCAGGGAGAGCATTTTTATCAGGGCCAGTCAAGTGATTTCCCTATTCTTTTTTCTATGAGCCAGAAATCAGGGCAAAGCTTTTGGATATTTTATTATTTCAAAGAAGCAGGCACTCTATTGCCTACTAAGAACCTTCAGAATCCGCAGCTTTGCAGAATGGATTAGCTTAAAAGAAAACACTATTATCTAGCTTTGCAGAGACTTTCTGCTTTGCTTTAAGTCATCTGGTTTTTTTTCCAACCCAAAAGTAAACACAAAAGGCATAAAGGCAGATAGTTAGAAGGTCAAATGCATTATTAAATGTTGGATTGATCAACTTCCTCCATTAGTGTGTGGTATAGTTAGATGTTTAGACATTAAATGAGCGTTCTGACAGAGATGAGTATGAGGGATACGGGATGCAATGGGATATATTAGGAAGAAAGCTGCTTTGGTTCAGATAAAACTTCCCTGATGAGACAGAATAGAATATCAAAGAAGAAAACTAAAAAAAGGGAAAGAGGAGAAGGAGGAAGAAGAGGAGGAGGAAGAGAAAAAGAGAAATACATGATAAGCATGAACAAGGGCTGTAAGAGAGAGAGGGAAGAAAGGGAGATACAGATGGAGAGAAAGAAGGAAAGAGAGAGGGGGGAACAGGAAGGGGGAGGGGAGGGAGAGGGAGATGGAAAGGGAGAGGATGTGCCACTTATGAAGGCAGACTAAGTAAAGAAAACTTAGAGAGTAATAGTGAGATAAATGAAAAAAAGTTGACCTTGAAGAGTCCTTGAAAACATTCTAAGCATCTTAACTGTTACTTCATTGTAATGGAAAATAACCGAAGGAATTTGCACGTGAAAATTTTGATCAAATTTGCCTGTTGGAAAGATCATTCTAATTTAAAAATTGGTGCCATCAGTGATCAGAAGTGGATACTGTGATGGTTTTATTTTTCTCCTTAGCTATATTATAATGATATGGTCAAATGTGAGTTCAGGAATTGAAAAAAAATTTAAAATGTTACACTTGAAATAACATGGTTTACAAGTCCAGGTTGCTTTTTGTATTTGTGAGTTTGTTGGAAATTTGACACAAGCCAGGGTCATCTGTGAAGAACAAAAACTTAGCTGAGAAAATGCTTCCATTATGCAGTCTGGCCTATGGACAAGTCTATGGGACATTCTCTTGATCGACAACCGATGTAGAAGGACCCAGCCCAAGAAAGCAGGCTGAGCAAGCCATGGGGAAGCCAGACAGTAAACAGTGTTTCTCCAAGATCTCTGTTCCAGGGTTCTGGTCTGATCCAGTTCCTTCCTGTCTTGACTTTCTTAATGATGGGCTGTAAGCTGAAACAAAATCTCTTCTCTTCCTCTTTCCCCAAATAAATAGTACCATTCAGGTAAATTATCTTTTACAATATTAATGGGTCTCATTATATCCATTAAAGGGTTTAGAAACAGAGATTGGTGTTTTGAAAGGAGGAATTTTCAAGAGTGCAACAGGAAAAAAGTTTCATTCTCAGTATACTGTCTTTCAGAAATTGGAGCCAAAACTGCAATATTACCTAAATTTTAGACTGCTGGATAGCCAGCCCTACATCTCTCCCCAACTTACCATCTTCCTCGGACATGTAAACTATTTTCCTATAAAATTTCCCTCTCTCATTATTCCCTTCAGATATCCAAATTTGCAGATGCTCAAGTTGTTTCTATAAAACAGTTTCCTATTAGCATATATACCACATACATTCTTCTATTTATTTTAAATTGCCTCTAGGTAATTACTTATAAGGGCTATATAAATAGTTGTTATTTTTTTTAAATGAACAGCAAGAAAAACCTATATATATATTCCACTTTTCTAACCACCTTTTGCCTGAGATTAAATGAACACATAGCTTCAGAATCCACACACAGAGAAGATTGACTGTATACATAAAAGTTACTTTTAAATAAAACAAATAAAAATATGAGAGTATAGAGTATTCACATATACACATGTGATATAGCAAAGCAGATGCCATGATTGTAGAATCTAAGTAGAAAGTAAATGCATACACATTGTAAAACGTTTTTGAAGATTTACATAATTAAAAGTAATAGGGATGATGAGTTCTGTGAAATGAAGAGGAATTAAGAAAGCAAGAGTTTAAGTGGATAAGTCAATGGTGTATTATTGCACTTGATCAGATAAGACCTAATGATGTAGCAACTCTGGTAAGTAGTTAGTCAGTTAAGACATTCTACAGGAGTTCTGGGAATCCTCAGTTATCCTGTATGATAAAAGTATGAATGAATAACCCAAGATTAAAGAAGAAAGAAGAGCAAAAATGCCTTCAGGATTCTTACTTTAGCAGTTATAACTGTAGTAAGACCATTTATTAAAGTGAAGTAGAATGATAATATTTTAAAAGAAAACTGGTCTGCATAGAATGAGACAGAAGTATCTCACAGATCATCAAGTCAGAAGCATCATGTTGGCTGTTAGGTAGATAACGCAGGAAGGAAGAGTTGGCCAATAAAGTAATTAAAGCTTTCAGAGCATAAAAATTTCAATAAGAGTTTAATAAAATAAGATCAAAAGGAAATTGTTCAGGGTAAATCCCTGCAACACTTACTTTTCGTGCAAGGACAGAACAAAGCAGTTATGTAAGGAGACAAGAGAAAGCTGGAGAAGGATGGAGAGGACAGGAATAAGAAAGTCAGAAGGAGGGCATTTTAGAAAAGAGGTGGAAGTTAAGAGTTTCACGGGCAATGTGAGATCAAACATTGTAGAAATTAAAAAAACATAAAAATAAAAAAGAAAATAAAGACCCATAGTAACTCCCTGGAGGTAGATTATGAGAAGATCCCTACATATAATTGGGTGTTGAGGCTCTGGCATAATGAGTAGACAAATTCCACAATGGAATCAGTATTTTGACAGTACTGGAAAGTGACCTGAATAGGAGGAAGTAGGTTACTGGCAAATAGTTCCCAGGGATTGTATCTTGCTCTGTCCTCTTCCTCTTCCTTGTTGTGTAATTTGTGTTCACTAGGAAGTGAATATGATTCTCTGTGCCAGGTTTCCCCCACAATGATGCTTTATTGGCGCTCACGGGAACAAGTGGCCATTGAACGGACCCTCCGAAACCACGCATCAAGATGAACCTTTCCTGCCCAAATTATTTCTACCAGGAATGTGGCTACAGCAACATAAGAGCAACTGTGTAGACATCAGAGGCTATGAGTCCAGACATCAAGTGTTGGAGCGTAAGAGAAAGTGGGGAAATGGAAGAAATGAATCTAACTCCTTTGAGGAATAGCTCTGTGAGAAAAACACACATTGGGGTTGGGAAGAAATTACAGACAGAAGATTCATTCTTCGATGGGTGACAAATAGGTATTTGATTATCTATATGCAAATTATAATGAGGCAAATATTTAGTGTAGTATAATATCTTAAGTTACACTAGAGATCTTGAGATGCAGGGCAGATGCATGGAAAACAGACCTCTGGCCACAAGAGAAGTGGAAAGCACTTCTGGAGATGTATTTGTTATGTGAATTCTAGAAAACACTGACTTCTCTTTGGTGATCTATTACTTTTCTTTTTGCTATGATAAAATACCTGACAAAGTAACTTGGAGAAGCAAACAATTTAGTTGTGACTCACATGTTGAGGATACAGCCCATAAGAAAGATTGGTGAAAAGAGACTCCAGTGTTGATGCCTGAGGCAGATGGTTATGTTGTATCTGCAGCCAGGAAAGAGAGACTGGGGAAGAGGCAGGGACATTGGAGATTAGTTCACTGTCTTCCTTTTACGTGGTCCAGGACCTGAGCCCATGAGACTGTGCAACCTATAGCCATAGTGGCTCTTCTCATCTCAAACCTGTTTGCAAATGCCCTCTGCGACATCCTCAGGTTGGTGTGATTCTCAAAGGTGATTTTAAATTTCATTGGCTTGGCAATCAAGACCAGTCATCACAAATGGTGTTATTATCTCTAGCCCACTGTAGGAGGCAAGGCCATTTCTTAAGATGGGAAGGTCTAAAAGTCAGAGTTTATGCTGGGTATAAAGAGTTTGAGATAATCAGTGAGTGCAGAAAGCAGAATGAGCTGATTAAAAGTATAGAAGGACTTTCAAGCCATGATAGAAACCTAATGAGACGAGAGACCACAAGTCCCATCACCAGTTTGCTCTCAAATGGCTTTATTCCACTTGTGTGGGTGAGGTGAAGGAAGAGACAGCAGATGGTTAGGCTCAATCTAGCTTGAGGTTTCCACAGCAGGATACACAGTACAGGAGTTGAGGGCCTTGAGAGAGATGAGGAGGTCTGGAGCTCTAAGCCTGAAAGGGAAGGGTTTGATGACAGAAGGACGCTATTAAATGGTGAGAAAAAACAGATGGTAAAGGGAGATGCTGAATAATTGTAAAAAGAGAAAATTGCAGCTATCGAGAGTGACTATGGATAATTAGCTATGTTACGCTTCATGTTTTTATTGGTGAAATGGGGTTATGCGCTGAAGGATTTCTAGTTCTAGACATTTATATTTCTGAGTGCCTAGAGGGAGGGATTGTGTCTAGAAGAAGAATTATGTTAAGTTTCAAGAGTGTATGAAGGCCCCAGAGCACAATACAGTTCAAGGCCAGGAATGACATCCTGCACTGAGTGGTCCTAGGTTATCTCCTTACAGAAATGAAATGAATGACAGAACCCCCATGAATGCTAGCCTAGGCTCTGAAGTGGTGATTGGTACTAATTCTGTCTGAGGAAGACAGAAAAATACAGAAATCACACTTTTTTTTTTTTCATTTTACCAATGGCTGGTGTTTTCAACTGTGAAAGATTTAGTCACTTTGTAGATATTTTTCTACTGTTGGTTAAATTTAAAATATTTTATTTTAGAATTAAACTTTTATGAAACTTTAAGAAAAAATCACACACATATACATACATATACATACATATACATACATACAACTTTCAATTTTAATCATTCTATATGCCATAAATAGACTATTAACAGCCTAGAATCTCCTAAGAGTCTCATAGAGGGATATAGGTTCTATTGGTCTGTTAACATGTCTGTCGTGAGTTGTTACTTGATGTAGGAAGACCCAGCCCATTGTGGGCAGCACCATTCCTTAGGCAGAGTGTCCTGAACAGTTTAAACAAAAAGAAAGGTAATTAAGAGCAATTAAACAAGCAAGCAAGCAATGATGTATTTATTATGGACTTGATGTGTCTATCTACTTGAGTTATTATCTATAATTCCTTTAAATGAAGGACTGTAACACTGATTTGTAGCCCAAATAAACCTTTTCCTTTCCTGCTGCTTTATTTCAGGGTATTTTATCACAGCAATGGAAATAAAACTAGAGAATATATTAACATCATGTCACAGACAACACCACAGTCTCTGGAGAACATTTTTATCTTCCTGAAGTGAAATTGTACCTATTAAACAATGACTCCTTTTGTCTCTAATTTAAAGATAAAAATGCGAAGGCTTAATGAAAATAAAAACCTGTGTCCCAAGGATACATGGAAATGTCCACAATTGTTTAACTTGGACTCAGTATAGACGTTCAGTTAGGAATCACACTCTATGCTTTAAGCTTCTGGATCCACTGAAGATCTGAGATCTGGGATACCAGTGTTCTTTCTAGAAAGTTAATGTATCACTCTTATAGATCTGGCTAGTGAAGTCTCTTCCATAGTCTTCCTCACACAGGATTGGGGCTATAGCTATCTATGATTTCTCTTTCACTTGTCAAAGAGTAATCCCTGCCACATAGAAACCATAGAAAACTTTCCCAAATTACCTTTGACATAAAGCTTCTACAGAATAATATCATAAAGCATATTAATTATCTCTAAGTACAACTACTCCAATTCATTACCATTAAATGACTTAATTCTTATTATCAATACCATCACCATCATCACCACCAGTACCACCACCACCACCACCACCACTACCATCATCATCATCTTAATCTTTAAGAGCTTAACTATGTTTTTATTTCAGACTGAACAGAGAATGAAAACTTTTCCTTTTTTCCTTGTGATTTCATTTTGATTTTGTTTTTTCAGTCTTTTTACATCCCTTCTTTTAGTGTCTTTCTGTAAAGTTAAGCTTACCTGCAGACTAAACATGCATGACTTGACAGCACACTTTAATATGTTGCTTGGATACAGATGTTAGGAAATATAGGAGCACAATTTATACCTCATTCTGTTGCTAAGGAAACTGGGGAAGCCTTGGGATTTTTCCTTTGGGAATCATAACCAAAAAACTGGAAAAAGATGTATTAAGAGTCTTAGAAGAAGAAAGCCATGTAAGATATGGACTAATTGTATTTCTACAGTGAGAAGTTAATAGTTATAAGCATCTGTAGCCTCCTGTCTGTGGGATAAATATTGCATTATGCATCCTTCTCAGTAAATAGATCATACTACATGGCTTGTGGGGGTGGTCAGCATATTGAAATGTAAACACAAGCTACACTTGTACATCATTTCTTATGCCAAGCTATAAATAAATTCTTTGGTGCTTTAAGGGATAACATAAGGATTTAATTCTACAAACCCTCCTTTCATAATCAGAGCTTAGGACTTGCAGGAGGAAAAAAAAAATCTTTGTTCATGTGAACTCTACTGGAAAATCATCTCCAGAAGAACACGAGAAGTTAATGCATAGAATCTATTTTGTTTCTCTAACCACAAAACAACACTATAGCTCTCTGAGATATCCTTGAAGCTAAACCCTGACAAGCATGTTTAACATTATAGAGGCTGACAGAGTGCATGGTAAGTTGAGTTCAGCAAGAAAAACTCCCTGCTCAGTCTAGCTAATTGAAGTTAGTAACAGGAATATATCATTGTGTCCCGAAACATAACTACTCATGAGAGTGTGAATGTTCTCTTTAGAGAGTGTCTTTAACAAAGCTCAGTGTTCTTGTTATAGCTCATCATCTTCTAAAAGCTGCTGCAGCCTAGCTGTAGGAAGTACTCTGTCTCTTGCCTCTGTACACAGAGCCCAAACAGTGCTAAAAAGGGAAATGGAACATATGGTAATAGATTCTCTGAAGCTTTGATGCCGTGTTGTAATCAGCAACCAGAGTGAGAGAAGCAATGGCAACCATAAACTCTCCCCCAAGGGCCTCATTAAGTTGGCCAATTGTGTTACAATAGAGGAAAACAGTACCACCTACTTGAGAGAGGAAATCAGAGTGCATCTTAGGTTCTCCTAGGCTGGAAGAAAATTGAAACACAAAGAAAAAAGTAAGTTTCCCCCCTCCCCCCAAAATGCTAGAATGAAAAGAAGTGAGGCAAGGGCCCCCTTTTGAAAAGCATCCTATAAAAGCATCCTATATATCATATGTATATGGTGCCTGCATGTATGTCTGTACGCCCTCTGCATGCAGTATACTTGGAGGCCCTGAGAAGGTGTCAGGTCCTCTGGAACTAGATTTACAAAAGTTCATTAGACACATATGGGTACTGGGAACCAAACCCTAAAACAATGCAAGAACAACAAGTGCTCTGAAGAGCCAACTCTCTAGGGCACACAAAACATCTTTGTTCCTTCAGAAATCATACTGTAGAGCTTTTCAATATTCAGTTAGGTTGAATGTTTTGAGTAGAACACCAGCCATATGGTGTTGGACTGTGAAAGGACAGCATGGTTTCTGGTTGAACACCAGCTAGAAATTGCTGGAGACCCCAGGTGATACTAAGGGACAGCATGCATTTTGCCATGCTCCCAGACTCCAGCCTCCTGACACAAGGCCGCAGACCTACATAATGTGAGGTCCTCCAGGCATGTAGGACAATGCCCACTAGCCCCTCCACAGGTAGAGGGAGTGACTACAGGCCACAGAACATTAAGACAGATCTCGACATTAATGAGATACCTAAAGTCCAGAGGGGTGTAGCCAATTAAGCATTCCCACCCAGACCCTCCTCCTTGCAAAAGGTATTTAACTTTAGGCCCACTCTGAAAATACCTGAGTATAGTGTCATCCATTTTCTGCCATGACAATAAATATCTTAAGACCATAACCTATTTCTCTTCTTTGGGACCCACTGTTCTTTATGGGGAACCAATGGAGAAGGTCTCCAGATAACCTCTCTACACATTCTCAGCCATGGAGGCCTAGCAACCCAAACAAGGAGGCCGAGCCAGCCGTGACCCAGCCAAGTGAGTTGCCTTGACCAAGAACTCTCATCTCAGCAAGACAAAGCCAGATGTGGCCCACCACCCTGTATGCATCCACTTCAGTCTGGACCTTTCCATGGCCTCCCAGCAGCACCTGAGAGCCCAAGAACCTGAGGACCAACCGGTTTCTGGCCACCTTTTGTCTCAGGAACTCCCAAACCAAGAGCTCTGGCTTTTTAAGGGATCTCAGTCTGTGTTCTCTCACCCCCAAAGCAGAGTTCTGGCTTCAGATAGCTGACATCCACCCTTCCCCATGAGAGGCCCTAGCTGTGTGGTGAGACAGAAGTAGGACCCACAATTCAACCCAACAACAGAATCACAGGCACACTACACCCAACATATGGGACCTGAGGATTCTCTGTCTACTCCTCACTAACAGTTCGGTGATAGAAGCTCACTTTTTTCCTTAGCCTGTCCATAGTAAGAATAAGGATTATTACACTGTTAAATTTTAGAAATTTGTCTGAACTCCATGTTATGAAGGATGCCTTACAATTCACCAATTTCCTCCATGAAAAGACAATGGTTTGCAGATATTTCTAAAATTTTATACTTTAAAGATTATAATATTGTATCATTTCCCCTTCCCTCTTTTCATTCCTAGTCCTCCCATATACTCCTCCTTGCTCTCTATCAAATGCATGACCTCCTTTTACATTGTTTCTCTCTCTCTCTCTCTCTCTCTCTCTCTCTCTCTCTCTCTCTCTCTCTCCACACACACACACACACACACACACACACACACACACACACAAAGTATAACCAGCTCAGTTTGTATAATGTTAATTTTATATGTGTTTTCAGTGTTGGCCATTTGCTATTGGATAACCAGTGGATAATCAACTGCTATGCTCTTCCCTGAGAAAGACTATTTCTCTCACTGTCAGCCTTTCTTAGTTGCCTGTAATTCTTTGTGTTCTAGGTTCTGAAGCCTTTTGGGCTCCTCCCCCACCTCATATCAACATCGGTGTGTCTATTGTTCTTGTTCAGCTAAAGTTTAGGTAATCATGGTGGTGAGAATTTCTGGGTGTGGCTTTTGACATTACTTTACTAGAAGATATTCTTATAGCAAACACCTGTTCCTCTGTTGTTTACAGCTTTTCTGCCTCTGATGACCCAGTGTACTTCTATTTTAGGCTTAAAAACCATTTTATAGTAAAGACAAACTAGGTTTACTTTATGATTAAATCAGTTTCTCAAGGGTTGAGATATGCCCTTCCTGTGACCTTAATTACAAATGAAGTACTACCAGTTTCAGGAACTATCCACTGGTTTGAAAACTGCTTCATTTTATAGCCTTGCTTTGATAAAAGTACCAATTATCATTGTTAATAGGCAGCTACTATTTATTCAGAACTTACTATATTCTTTAAATGTTTCACTGCAATTACTTACCCAAAGTATTTGATTTGTTCAGACATTACTGTCCTGTTTCATCATTGTTCAGTGTGTTTGTCTTGATGCTATTAATTGGTTGTTTCCATTAAAATGTCTTTATCATATTCCACATTATTGTTTTTGCTAGATAAACTTAGGGTGTTTTGTAATTCTGTGTCAATTAAAGGGTTGTTTTATCTTTTTTCATAAATAACATTGAAATTTTTATAGTTACACTTTAAAACTTTAGATTGCTTTGGGAATATTTGCAAAATTAAATCTTCTGATTCATGGAAAATTATATCTGTTGTATTGTATTTTAATATTTTTGTATATGTGTTTTTAAAAATTGCTCTCAGAATATGACTCTTTCAGTTCTCTGCATATTTTTTTTGTAACTTGGATGACTTTCCTAATTTTCTTTGTAGTTAGTTCATTAATTAGTACAAACAAATGCTACTGATCTTTGTGCGTTGCTATTGTTATTTTGTAGCCTTATTGAATCAACTTATTGGTCTTGTTTGCAGTAGCAAGTTTAAGGTGCTATAAGGTGATAATTCATGGTTAGTTCATTTTGACCAAGATGTTAAGAACATGTATCAGGAAAAAGAAAGTCCCTTCATCAAATGGTGTAGGGAAAATAGGATATCAACATTTAACAGAAAAAAAATGGGTCATTATCTTATACCATAGATAAAAATGAACTAAAAGTAAATTAAGCGTTTACATGTAAGCCATGAAACTGCAACACAACTAAATGAAAAAAATATGTATACTGTTAGTTTGTGCAATGCTTTTTTTTAGAAAAATATAATCCTCCCAAACAAAAAGAAGTAAAACTAGACACAAAGGACTTCATCAAGCCAAACTGAACAAACAAACAAACGTCAAAATAAATTCAGAAAGCAAACAAACGGAAAATCTCTCCACCCAAAAGAAAGAAAGAAACAACTAAGAGAGTGAAAAGATAATCCATAGAACATGAGGGACTGTTTATTTATTATGGAGGCTTGAGTATAAAATACCCTCCATCAGCTTTTGTATTTTAATGCTCAGTCTGCAACTGGTGACACTGTTTGGGGAGGCTGTAAAACCTTTAGATAGTAGAGCCTTGTTAGAGGAAGGAGGTCACTGGAGGCAGACCTTAAGGCATTGTAGTCTATCTCCATGTCCCACTCTTTCTCTATTCCTGTCCTATTATTGTGTCTCCACAACCACAATTGGCTATAACCTAATTGTGTAGGAACTGTAACCCAAATAAATCTTTTCTTCCTTAAGTCACTTTTTGGGTCTACATTAATCATAGCAATAAAAAGTAACTAAAGCACATAGTATACATTTCATAAGGAATTAATAACTCAAATATGTAAAGAAAACAAAAGCCCAATGACAAAACAAATACAAATAAAGTACCTTAATTTAAAAGTGAGAAAAGAACCTGTCAACATACAGAATACAGTCAAAAACTACTTGCAAATGCTACATGAAAAAATGCTAAGCTTCCTTAGTCTTTGGGGAGATGAAGATTAAAGCTGTAATTAGATAGCATGTCACACCTATTAGAACAGCTTTCATCAGAAAGGCAAAAGATAAAAAAAAAAAAATGTTTACTGACAAGTATTAGAGGGAAAGAAACAGTTTTCTCCTGTAGTTGATACTGCAAATCAGCACAACCATTATGAAAACTGTTTATAGGCTCATCAAAAATTATACAGAAGCACCATATACTCTAATGATTGTACTTCTAATATATAACTAAAAGTTGTAGTCAATGTGTTGAGGGCATGTCTCTGACATCTATATTCATTCTGATATCTTTATAATAGTCGATCAGCAAAAGTGTGTCCATCACCGCAAGAATATATAAACAAAATGTAACATATATCAACAGTGTTTTGAACCTACACAGACAAGAAAATCGTAATATCTATTTAAGCCAGAAGACACTGTATTAAGTAAAATATCGTATGTCCTTATCTATATGTGGAATCTAAGAAAATTTGAATTCACTCAGGTTGGCAAAGATTCGGAGTAAAAGCTTCGTACAGTGGCATTTGGCTCTTATTGTAGTATTGAATAGGTTGAAATAGGAAGATAGGAATTCCAAGCTGCCTTGATTATTCAGTGATATTTTCTCAAAAAGATGATGATGATGATAGGAAGAAAAATATGAAAAGGAAGGAAAAGTAAGAGGAGAAGGAGGATGAAGAAAAGGAAGAGGAGGAGAAGAAGAAGAAGAAAGGAGGAGAAGCAGCAGCAGCCAGACCATCAACACCAACATTAGCACCACCATTGCCATCACTAGCTAACAGTGGAAAGCTGGGAGGTTGTATTGTATGACTCTAAGCAACCTTGCCTGCCACAGAAGCTAGCCACTCAGTTTTAACACACTTTGGCCTAGCACTGTGGCCTTTGAGTTCCCATTGGCCATGTCTGGTTGAAGGAGTCCTGAGCTGGATGAACAAACTCTACCTGTGGTATACTTTCATTTAGGATAAGAATGTATAGATTCTGGGACTCCAACTGCCTGAGGATACACTTAGAATATTTTACCTGTACTGTTTCATCATTGGTGTCTCCTGTGAACCATGCATGATTCAAGTTTCAAAGCCTTCCAGAAGCTTGCTAGCACAGTGTGCACATTTCTAACATTCCTCTCTTCCCCCTACCACTAAGAACTTCATTTTAGCATAAATCTTGTATTATTTGCCTTTTGATGTTCCCAGATGAACTTCTTTGTTTGTCTTTCCCTACTCCCATTGTCTCTCTTTCTCTACTCCCATTGTCTCTAAGTCACCTTTGTGCTTCATGGCTTACACACTGGGTTCAGTCATTCAGACTTTTCAGCACCTATTCTACTTCATAAAAATCTCATCCTTGCATAACTGTCTCATTGAAGCTGTCTCCAGAGAATCTGTTCTTACAATGCTCACCACTGCCTGAGGTCTTTCCACTCCTGCCCTGTTTCCCCCTCAGTATTCACTGATTGAAATCCCTAGCTAATCATAACACTATAGGCAGAAAAGCAGAGCCTGAATGACATATATTCAAATGCAAAATAGTGTAACTTTAAAATATTTCACTGTAAAAATGGTAGGTAAGCAAGGTGATGATGTATCAACTAATTTTACTCAATCATTCTATTATTATATATGTACACATGCTAAGCATGACAGGTTTCTATAATTTGTGTTGAATCATTTGCAATTTAAAATAACATGAATTGAAATCCAGTCTTTGGTGTACTACCATTCCCATTTTATAAATGAGGAAACAGAGGCTACTAGAAGCTCCAAGCCACAGAATACCCAAGACAAGATTCGTAGGCATCTTCCTGATTTTGGAAGTTGTGGTCCTTACATTGTGTCATGATTATCTGCTTTTCATGGCTACAAGGACTTCAAGATCTTGAAAATCACCCAGTGATACTTCTTCCAAGGAGATAAAAATGATGCAGAAAATGCAGCAAATATTGAAAATACTGTCAATATAATACTGGCAGCTAATTGGTTAGGACATTAAACAACAACAATAACAACAACAACAAAAGCACTTGGGAAGCCAGGAGCTGTGAGTCATTTCCTTAGTTCAATGATCGGCAGAGTGTAACATTGTGAGGGAATTATGAACCAAGTTGCTCCCCTAACTCTTGCAAAAAAAAAATCCACTGAACTTTTTTTTATATATAAATAAATGTCCTGATCACATTAAGATTTAAGTTTTAAAACAATTATTAAATTTTAGCATGGAGAAGTTGGGATTTGCATACTTTTTTGATTTTTCAAAATCACTTGAAGGTTTATAGCATCCACTAAATATCCAGATGTGTGTAGTTCAGATGTACATGCACACTAAGTGACTATACTGTTTCTGTGGCCTGGGAGGTCTTGGAGGTTGAACAGAGAGAAGAGAATGAGAACTAACAAAGACTCTATGGCAGTATCATAGAATTAACAGACTTAGGAATCAAAAACAAACAAACAAACCAACACCCAAATAAACACAAAAAAACATATGGGGAGAAATCTGTAAAATATTAAGTCTTCCCCCATGAGTTAATATTTGAATTCAGCTCCACAACAAAGTGCTATACACATATTTTACTACCTCCCTTCTCTTTCTCACAAGAATGTGATTAATGCTGTTGATTATAGGAACAGCCATCCTTGCCTTAGAGCACATGGTGAGCATAGATTGTCCTGTTGCTAGCTGCTGGTCCTTGAGCCCTGGTCAAACTCAACACAATACACTTTGTTCCAAATGCCGTTCTATTCCACATCAAGCTGCTGTGTTCTATAAAATGCTAAACTATTCAATAAATACCTACTTACTGAATAAATAGATGAATTCTGAAATTGTGTCAGGAGCAAGCATTATAATGCTGATACTTTTTCTCTGGGATCTTTCTCAAGCCACTTAGACTTTTACTGGCGACAGGATCACATAAGCCAGTTTTACAGGTACTGCCAGGGTGAGAGGCAGAGCAGGGCTGGTTTTTTTTTCTTGCTCAGGCATCTCAAGTAAATAGCTGTAGAAAAACCACCTAAAGCTTAACACCTAATGATATCTGTACTTTCCCATTTTCATATCCTGTGTATTTAGATGACTGTTTATTTATTTTTAGTTCCCCTCACTTAAACATTCTGTCACCTCTGACACTTCTTGTTGCTTTCAAATCTCCCACCAATCTGTCAAAAAACCATGGATCTCTACCTTCAAAGACTAACTAGAAATGGCTTGTCTCCCTCCTTGACTATTGCCTGGATGATTCCACTAGTCCTTTACGACAGACCTCTACTTCCATGATACTCTATAGTCTGTTTACAGAAAGGTCTTGTTAAAATACAAGTCAGGATATGACATCCTCTGGGCAGAACTTCCAAGAGCATTCCATGAATAAGAGGCAAAGTTCTCACAATCCCATTTCTACTTTTACTTTTTGGAATTCATTCCCTGCTTCTTCCTGCTCATTTATTCTGCTATCATCATGGGAACATCCTCAAAGTTCTCTGAATATGTCTATTTTCCACAGAGCTTTTGCACCTGCTCTTGTCCAGATCTACAAGTGTTTCCCTTGTCTGTAGATGGTGACATGCCCTTTTTTGTTTCAAACAGGATTACATGGCTACTTTTACGCCAGATATGACCTCTCCATTTCCCACCTACACTCATCCTCTGTTTTGTTTCTCATGAAATTTGTCATTGGTTGATTTGCTGCCTCAAGAGGAGTACATTTACATCTTAAGCTGGTAGTGCCTATACATGTGATATTATTTAAAATAGGGGATTTCATTTTGTTTCATCTTTTAGATCAAAATCAAGTTGAGTTGAGGTTGTTATGGTCAGGTCCCATCCAATATGACTTTCATTTTGAAATAGGAGAAAAGTATCAGGTGTAGACAAAGCATACAAAAAGGACATAATTAATCTAGGTGCTAAATAAACTAGAGTCACTGAGAACTCATAATCCACTAGAACCTTTGTGGATAAGAGAGGTGGATTCCCATCCAGGGTTCTAGAGGAGGTAGAATCTTGCTGAAGCTTTATCTTAGACTTCCAACCCACACATGAGGAAAGAATAACTCTTTGTGATTTTAACCTACTGTCTGTAGTGCTTTGTGATGGAGATCTACACGACTAATACAGTTTGTATCTTGCTACCCGCTATGCCACATCTTTTCCTTATTAATTGTATTTGTTGATTGTCTCCCCAGATTTTTGTAATGAAAATTCAAGAAGCCCCTCAGCAGCTCTGGCTCTTCATGCTGTACTGCTTTGAACTCTGCTGTGCTATATGAACTTTGACGTCAGCTTGCAGAATAACTGGTCTTGAGTCCTGAAAGTTAGTCTCTGTAATATCAGAGCTGAACAACAACAAGAAAAACTGTGTAAATTTCTGTTCTTTTTATCAAGATAATTGAAGAGGTCATTGGGCTTAGGTCAATCCCTGGGGACTAGGTGGCCTGAAGTACAATCTAACAAGAATTGGTCTCTTGGGCTCCATGTAGTTCTGATGCTATATTAAGGCCATGTGGTGAAAATATTAAGAAAGTACCTAAACATTATATGAAGAAAATATTGCTTGGACTTAGAAGGAATATACTCTGTATGGAGATATGAGGACCCTTATGAAGATATTTTTGTCAAAATTTACTCACTTTTATTTCTTCCCCTTATTGTCAATTTAAATAGCTTTTAATTACTTCACAGGACTCAAAATGTCTCAATAACACTATGCCCCAAAAGAGAAAAATACATTATCTTTGAAACACAATATTCTATGTATTATTGAATTCTGAAGCTAACCATGTTAGAAAAATCAATGCGCATTGCACAAAATGTTCCCAAGGATGTGTTAAAGCTTTTAAAATGACACAGGAAGCGTCCATCACCCAGGAGATGCTTTCTATCTTGTTTCTGGACTATAAATGTAAATGTAAAATGTTAGGGGAATAAATTTGTAGGGAAACTGAACAGCCAGAAAAAAATGAGGACTCCTCAGGCAACATACCACCATGATGGCTGGAGAATGGACACAGTTCCAAAACTCTGCAAGAGTGAATGGTCACTGACCAGCAATCCTAAAACCTCCAGCCATAATCAACACCTCCAAGTACTGTTATTGATATAAGGTACATGTGGGGAAAATAGCACAGTGATCAGAAAATTATTGCTATTGTTGATAGTCTTCTGACGCAACTGTTACTTGTAAGACATACTTACTTTGATATGGCGTCAAGAACATCCAGAAAGACTAAGAACACTGTTGCTCAGCTGCTCAATCTTTTCAGAAAAACATGTGAGTGTGTTTGTTGAGAGTAACTATTACCGTGGGAAAGGATTCATTCACCGCCTTCTTGATTAATGGCTGTATTGCTTATCATTATCCTTTTCATCTTACACAACTATAAATATATAATCTAATGATCCTTTCACTGAAATAGCATCTTTGATGATGGAATTTTCAAAGTGCTTCTTAGACATTCAATAATTAGGCAGATTCACCCATTTTTTTTTTTTTTTAGAGCCTATTACTGAGAATCTTGAAGAGTTGGGGGAAATTAAAAAAAATACCTTCTACTGGAATAGTCATTTGCTAGAGGAGACAGAGAGGTAGCGTCAAAATTTTGATGGATCTTATCAAAGATGGAAAATGATTACCTTGGAGTTAAATTTATTACTGTTGTATTACTCCTGATTCTTTGAATGTTCCTTTAAAAAAAAAAAAAACTTCAAGGAATGCTTGAACGTCAAGGCTCAGGTATAGCAATCAAACCCCCTAGGAAGGTTAATTATCTTCCTCTCTAAAGTATCATGAATTCTTATTCCCCAAACCTACTTTCACCTTATATATTATACCATTGTGAAGTTACCCATCTGAGCATTCAGTTTTCATTTTAGGTAGGCAGAGCTGGCTATTGGAAAACTCAATTTAAAAGTTTAAAGAAAAACATCAACTTGTAAGTGACAGAAGAACCTGATTGGATATGAGATTTAGTCTACATTCTGACCAGGGAGATTGTCTGTTAACAAACACTGAAGAACTTTTATGAAATGACAGAGTGTAAGGCAACATGGCTCTGGAGACTGTGTGCTGGCTAGTCTGGGAGTGGGTTTTCATTTAGGATTTCCCTTTGTTGTTATGGAAGAGGATGTGAAAGAAAATGTGCTACTTTGACATGCACAGTAGTTAAAAAAGTAAATTCTTTAAAAGTGTTAAAAAATGTGTGTGTGTGTGTGTGTGTGTGTGTGTGTGTGTTCTTCAGAATGTTGATTTCCCTCTTCAGGGAATCTATACCCCAGGAAAGTGTATCCACAAATACAAATGCTACTTTGTCTTTCCTTTATGATTCACATCATAGCTTTCTTACTGCATTTCACATAATTTTAGAGAATTTGTTGTCTGTATATCCCCTTGGGACATGAATTCTATAGGAGGGGACACTTGAAATGGTGACTGTGATATCATTGTTCCATGGATATTGA
The DNA here is from genome assembly GCF_011762505.2 of Arvicanthis niloticus. NCBI lineage: Eukaryota > Metazoa > Chordata > Mammalia > Rodentia > Muridae > Arvicanthis > Arvicanthis niloticus. The sequence continues at coordinate 32,632,957 of NC_047676.1, read as the reverse complement.
ATGGAAGCTGAATATCTTTAAAGGAGATGTTAGGAAGGCAAGATGAAAAGCTGATGGTACATCCAATTCTACGCACTGCTTTTGTTTGTTTGTTTGTTTGTTTGTTTTTCTTCCTCATGCAGGCATGATAGAAAAGACCTGAGATAGATGAACATGAGGGAAGAAAGGAAGGTGAGACAGGGTATGTTGGACTGGCAGGGACTTGTGATGAGTGGCAGGTGTGGAGACTTTCTGTCCCTTTGACTACAGCTGGCAACAGCTGCCTGATACACTGACAAGTGAATTTTTCTTTTTTTATTTTAAATGTCTATACATTTTTTTTTTAAAAGAATCACTCTTAAATCTTAATGGAACCTTCTTCTTCCATTGCCCTTATTTCTACACTGCATTCACAAACGAGATAGCAGACAACTTACACTCCTTCCGGCAGAAACAATAGTATAATATTTGAACCCAAGGGACAAGAGAGCAAAGATGTTATGTTCTTATAGCTATTGACTAAGATGCCCAAGATCATTCACTAAGGATTTGGCTCTTTTGATTGGTTTTTCTAATAATAGTTTGAGACTTAAGGAGATTTAAATTCATTTTAAAGGTATGTTTTGTTCCCTTTGTCTGCCTTCAATAATAATTGCTTACTATTAGTTCTAGCTTAAAAGTATCCCACTAGTCTAACATTGATTCTAGTTGCCAGGTTTGATTCGAATGCTACAGTCACAGCAATGTACTATATACATAGCTATATATATATATATATATATATATATATATATATATATATATGACAGTAAAAGTAAATATTACTAGATCCATTTTACAGGTAAGAAAACTGAAATTAAATGTAAAGAAATTGCCTAACATGAAAATTACCATCGCAATATATACTTTTAACAGAATAAAGAATAGAGCTTATGATTATCTCAATTGATGCAGAAAAGGCATGCAAAAAATTCAATACTGTCCTGTGGTTAAAATAAAATTCAACAATTTGGAAATAGGAGGAAACTGACTCTAAGTAAGAAATGCTATTGATAAAAACCCCCAATTATATCATTCTCAACATGAAAGTACTGATAGCTTCTTATCCTTTAAGATGAAGAAATGGTTGCAACTAGAGCAACTAGTCCATTAAAATATGGCAACCGAAATTAAAACAGTGGCCCAGCCAAATCAGAAGAGAATAAATAAGGCAAACTTTGTTCTCAGATTATATGTTATTCTCTGTCAAATGCCCTAAAACACACAAAAAAATTCACATTTGTATGTGTGCATTTGCACACACATGCACACACACAGACACACATCATGTTATAACTTAAAAAGTAGTAGTTCATTAAAAGTGCAGGATGTAAGATTAACTGTATTACTTACATGACTAACAATGACCAATTAAATATAAATTAAGAGAACTTTTCCATGCACAATTGCAAGAAGAAAAAAAATTAGGATTAGATTTTCCCAAGGAGAAAAGGACTTACTCATTGAAAATGATAAAACATTTCTGAAATGTAATTATGTTGAGTACATGTTAGGAGCCATGTTGTGTTTGCTGAAGTAGCTATACGCTCGCCATTAGAAGATGGTGCTGGCTTCCTGTTCCTGGTTCTTCTTGGCCTTGGTGTCTGCAGCTGTGCGCACGCGTAGGTGCGAATTTTCCCTCTGATAGTACTATCAGTGGGTATGTATATGAGACCCCAGTCTGTAAGCCAATGAGGACAGATCATGTCTCTTTGATAGTATATAAGTCAGTACATTCTGGGGCTTGGGGTCCTTCCTTTGTTCTCCATCTTGCATCCTTCTAACTAAAAGAGCTGTAACAATAAAAGACTCTGTCAGAAGAATCTTGAATGTGACGTGCTCCTTATTGGCGAGGTAGCGTGTCACAAGTACAAATAAAGGAAACCCTATATTTTTTTATATTAGGCTTAATATTGTTAAAATGTCCATGCAACTCAGAGTGGTATACACTGATTCAGTTCAGTCTGTATCAAGATCACAATGATGATGAGTTAGAACTAGAAAAACCAACCTAAATATTTTTTATGGAATCCTGAGACTAAATAACTTGAAGAATCCTTCTAAAAGAAATGTCAACCTTGAAGGACTCTTTCTGGCTACAAGGGTTTGTCCTAAGTGGGACAACTGAAAAAGAACAAACACAGAGACACACAGAAAAGCTGGGTTAGGGTGGATTGGGCTCTAACGGAGATATTCATATGTAAAGGAATGAAGTTGGACCTTTATTCCATACTCAATCTAGAATGTAGTGTTGGATCTAAGATCTAAACATAAGAGGTAAATAACAAAACTCTTATTAGAGGAAAGAATATTGAACTTGGCAGTAAGTTCTTGGTGTCTTAGTCAGTGTCCTATTGGTGTGAAGAAACATCATGATTATTTAGGGTTCTATTGCTGTAATAAACACCATGACCAAAAGCAAGCTAGGGAGGAAAGGGTTTACTCAGCTTACACTTCCACATCACTCTTCACTGAAGGAAGGCAGGACAGGAACTAAAGCAGAGCAGGAATCTAGAGGCAGGAGCTGATGCAAAGGCCATGAAGGGATGCTGCTTACTGGCTTGCTCCCAATGGCATGTTCACCCTGCTTTCTTATAGAACCCAGGACCTCCAGCCTAGGGATGGCACCATTCACAGTGGGCACTTCTGGGCCCTTCCCTGTCAATCACTAATTAGGATAATGCCCTACAGCTGGAACTCATGGAGGCATTTTGTCAGTTAAGGTTTTCTTCTTCCAGCTATCTCTAGCCTATGTTAAATTGATGTAAAACTATCCATGACACTTGGATATAATAGAAAAAGCCAAGGAGTGGACTTTTTTTTCTCTGAAAACAAAGGTCAGTTCACGAAGTGACCCCTATGACCTTCCTGCTCCCTCTTCAGCACTCTCTCTAAGTGTTCCCAGCCTCTTCCTTCCTGTGAGCAGCACTGCTTTCAATGTGCTGCACCAGGAATCTTATCCCTGGGACAGTCTTTACCACAGCTCTGCATAGCTCATCCTTTACCATCTTCAAAACTTTATCTCTCATGCTGCCTAGTGAGGCTTACTCTAGATACCCGAACTGAAATAGAACAAGAACTTCTCCGTATTTAGCATGGTTATTAGTAAATTGTAACTTCTTAAAAGTTAGTTGTACATATTTAAAGATAGGTACAGAACTATATTACTAAAAATTGGTAATGTACTAGCACACACACACACACAAAAACGTAGACAGAAAAACCAAGCACGAGTTCATGTAGACACAGCCACTTCACATTGGCCAAAACGTACACTGGAGAAAAGATAGCATCTTTAACAAATAGTGCTGGGAAAACCGGGATGTCCACCTGTAGAAGAATTAGACCCATATCTGTCACCTTGCACAATTATTAACTCCAATATAAAACCTGAAACATTAAAACCTAGGTAGCACTCTACAAGAGCTAGGAGTGTACCACAAAGAAGGCTCAGCCTGTATGCACAGCCAGTCCTGCAGATTTTTCCTACATATACAAAGTGAGGAAAACAATATAAATAATTGTATGTAAATAAGACTGAAAACTTAGATTAAAAAAATACAACTTACTCAAACTGATATGAAAGACCCCAAGGACTTCTGGTCTGGGCCCGAGCACTGAGGGGACCACCAGCAGCAGCTCTGCACCCAAGCTCACAAAACCCAGATGAAGTGGGGCTACCAGGAGCTCTAACCAGGGCAGTATCTCAGTATGTATGTATATACAAATACTGATAAATAAAATGTTTTGGGAAAAAAAAAAAAGAAAGACCTCAAAAGGTTTATTACTCTTGCCAAAGAAACTGAATCTGTAATCGAAGACTTTCCACAAAGAAAATGTCAGTTAAGTAGCTTCAGTGATTAATTCCTCCAATTTATCATGTCTCCACATAGGAGCTTACAACAACAACAACAACAACAACAACAACAATAACAACAACAAAATGCTTTCCACTTTCATTTCAGAAATCAGCCTTCATCCAACAAGCTCATTTACGTCATGAATGAGACTCTTAGAGAAACCTACAACCAGCTAAACTGTAGCGAATAGGTGACCATACATACCATGTTCAACCTCAGTTTCTACATCTGTGACATAATTTCCTCAAGCCTTAAATTGTCAAAGAAGGGGTACTGGGAGACACAGATAAAGTTAGGGGGTGGAGAGGTGCAAATGATGGAAGTACAGTACTTATGCGCATTTCAAAAACATTAAAAAGTCAGAATAAATTGGGATAAAGAATACTGTAAAGGATACTACAAAAGTAACATAATATCTCTTTAGTATCCTTTATTTTGGAAATGTGTGATAGCTTACTACTTAAAAATCAGGTCATCAATATTATTTCATAATAAAATATACAAAAGACAGATCATTACTTAAGTATGTATAAAAAAGGAATTTCATAGAAGTCGTGATTTCAGTAATGTGCGTGAGCACACACACATACACACACACACACACATCTGTAAAGGTATAGAGAATAGAACACAATTAACGTTTAGAAGACAGATTTAATATTATAATCGATGACATGTACAAAAGCCTAGAGATGACATATTTAAAAATGTGCTATTAAACTATTTCACCTTAAATATAGAAGTGTAAATGTTCATTATTACTGTTTCAAAACAGTTACAAAGGTTCTGGTCAATAGAAGAAAGAAGCATTAAAATAAAAAAGTGACCAAAGAATAAAGGAAATGAAACTTCTTTTATTTAAAAATGACATGAATTTGTGCATAAGAACTCTAAAAAACTAGAAATTATTAGAATTAATAAATTAACAAACTTTGGATTAATATCAATACAGAAAAGTTACTTTATCAACCAAAATAAAACACAGTTAAAACAGAATTTAAAATAAAACATTACCTACACTAAACATGTTCATGCAAGTTAAGCTTAATAAAAACTATTTAAGATAACTATAATAAAGGTGTCAATGTGTTTCTGGAAGATGTTAAAATACCAATAAAAGCACAGAAAGATTTGCCATATTTGTGAATTAGGAAGATATAAGTAGCTGGTTTGATGCCGTGTCTCATTACTATAGCCCAGGCTGACCTTAAATTGGTGATCTTTCTTTCTCAGTCTCTCAGACACTGAGATTAAAGGAATGAACCACCATGCATGTGGGCTCAAGGCTTCTATAAGATGTCATATTACGCAGAATGATCAATATACTTAATATACTTAATCACAACTGTAGCTAGAATTGTTACTAAAATTTATAGAAATGAAAGAATGGAAAATAGCTTGTATGTTTTGAGGAATAAAGCTATAGGTTAATACTATGACTGTCAAATTAAGCCCCGGTAATTAAGACAACATAGTATTCTGTGTGCAAAGACAGATGGACCAGTGTCACAGAATTAAGAGTCCGGGGGTAAACTCACACATATACACAGGATGTTGCTGTAGGTGAGGTGACAAATAGGAAAAGTTGTCATTAAATTGTGATTCAGAACTATATGTTTACATTAAAGGTATTGTCTCTGTCTTACATTACAGGATATATTAATTTAGATCAACAGATGGAATATAGTTTTAGTGAGAAAAGAGAAAGACATAGTCTCAAGGTGGGATCAGAAGTATGTCTTATGATCTTAGGGAGCAGGGCGTAAACACTGGTATAAAAATAAGGTCTAGATAAACTAGAGAGTGAAATAATTATTTTTGAGTAACAACAGCAACAATCACAGCAACAGGCAGTCACTAGGAAAACAAAATAGCATGCACACATTGGGAAGAAATATTTGTAATTTGCATACATGGTAACTTCAATATGTAATGAGTACACATAGTATAACAACAATTAATGAAAAGGGGGACATAATATTTTTTAAAGTAAGGAATATATGTATACACACACACATATGGCTTTGCAGGAATGAAGGGAAAGGAGAAATAATATGTCTATAATAATCTCAAAAACAAAAGAAATTATTTTAAGTACTAAGTCCCAGAAGGACACAAAGTTGGGTGGATAGGGAAGGCAGCAGAGTGGGTCAGGGGAAGTTGAGGAGGGGTGGGTCTGATCTAAAGACATGGTATAAAATTCTCTAAGGAAGTGATAAAAAAAGGGAGAAAAAATTAATAGGACTTAAATGTTGTAAATATGAAACAGACATTTCATAAACATACCCAAACAACCAATAAGCACATAAAAGGATAAACAATATTATCAGCCATCAACAAAATATACTCATGGAAAAGAAGAGTAAACTAGAAAGGCATAAAGAGAGACCAAAACAAGGATGTTGATGGAATTATTTTTAATAGCTGAAACAACAACCAATATGCTTGCTTATTAATGAATGTGACCATCAAAACGTGAGTATGTTTGAAAAACATGATGCATTTATAGAACTAGAAACTGCCTACAATAAAAATGAGCAAATTACTGATACAACAGCCTGGATAAGAATCAGCATATTTATTTCAGAGAAGCCAAACAAAAATATTACATAGTTCTTATTTCATTTACATGAAGTAAAAAACAGTAGAACACATGTATCTGTGACAGAAGTTAGAACAGTGTTGACCTTTGGGAGATCAGAACTACTAGGATACACGTGATATATTCTGTGCCATAAATCAGATGATATGTGCAAAGGAATATGCTTATTTAAAACGCACCATCTATGTAAAGAAGACCCATGTATTCTATGCAGTTTAATGGATGGTTTATTTCAACTAAGAGAGCAAGCCCAATTAGTTTTTAAAATAATTATATTATTTGTGTGTCTGTGTATGTCTGTTTGTCTATGTCTGCCTGTCTGTGTGTCTGTGTTACACACATATGCAGGTGCCCACAGAGGCCAGAATCAGGACTGCTGGTTCTGGAGTTACAGGCGAGTGTGAGCCATTCAGCGTGGGTGATGGGTACTAAACTTGAGTTCTCTGGAAGAACGGCAATTGCTCTTGACTACTGAGCCATCGTCTCTCCATTCCCTGAGCAAACAAATCAAATAAAAACAAAAAGAAACACAAACAAACCAAAAAAAAAAAAAAAGGAGGAAAAAAAATCAATGAAAGCAAATAGTATGTATGCAGATTCTCAGCTCTCATAACCCATGCAGTAACCAGATTGCAGATATGTGCTGAAAAAGCAGGCAGTGTGAACATAATAGTGCATGCAGGATTTCAGTTCAGCTTAACAGCCTGAGCAGCTTCCGCTCCCACGGAAGGCTCAACTGATACCAAAGGGACACTAATACTTAAAAGACAAGAGGGCACCGAGCGCCGCCGCGGGCAGTCCATCTGAACTCTGAAGTCCATCTGCCTCCAGCAATCAGAGAAGAGCTTTGGGCACTGCGCTCTCTTTTTCTGCCAGCAGACCTCTGGAGGATGCCTTTGACGTAGACTGACCCTGGAGGCCAGCATTTTGTCCGTTATCCATTTTTCCAGTCAGTGCAGACCTTCTTTGTGTTGAGACGCTTTCAGGGCATGGCCCACAGAGTATCACTAGGTAAAATTATTTAAGGATGTTAGAAAACGCCTTGAAATCCTTTCTGCAGGGGTAGTTGGTTCACTGAACGAGTTTTATTTTTTTAATATTAAAAAATAAAGTCACATCCTCAAACACTGCTATCTAAAATAGATGATTATGATCAAAAAACCCTATTCAACTAATTGTTCATGATTTCCCTAAGCTTCCTCACGGTGAGCGCCAGTCTGTAAGTCGAACTGAATCAAGAATATCCTCATGACCATCTAGTCCTGGGTATCATGGTGGAGGGAGCTCTAAGATGTTGTTATAAAGGAGAGACATTAGTGTTGGTACTCACAGACAGGCTTGTTAAAACCTCACAGACTGCTTTCAATATCAAGATTAAAAAAAAGTGAGTTTTGGAGTTGACACACTGCACAAAGCAACGGAGAGCTCTAACTGCAAAGTCTTTTCTTGGCCCACATCCGTACTTCAGTTACAACATGGTTCTGATGATTAGGACGCATTTGATATTCAGAAATTTCCAGAGAGTAGGTAGTGTATATGGCTGAAATCCATTCAAGGTCATCTGGTAAATGAAAGTTAAGACTAAAATCCAGAGGCTTTAGCCAGCACATTTGAGTGGCTGTGGTTGTTAGGTCTGGAATTTCCCCCAGGAAAATCTGCTACCGTTGAGCTTGCAAATCTCTAACAAGTAAGTATCCTCTCTTCCTGTTCTTTCTCATCATGGATGGGATTCCTTGCATTTATACAAGAGTGTTTTCGTATAGCTCCACGAGACAAGCCATTCAAAGATTAAAATCAGGAGCCAGAGGAAAGTAAGGCAAGATAGTTCACATTTTGCTAGAGGCTCAGGAAGTGTCAGAAAACCTTATTAAATCATCTCAAAACCCCAAGAAGTGGCAGTGATTTTTTTTTCATATAAATAATGTGAAAACATAGCAGCAAATTTTAAGAAGGAAATGAATGAAAACAAATCTTAACTATTCAGCATCTGAAATGATAAATAATAGATATAATTATTTTACTCATTACTTTTCTTCATTGCCCTGGGAAGACATTATTCACATTTATGGGTCCTTCTCTTCCTTTCTGTCCAGTTCTGCACGTTTTAGCCAGTGCAAACAGTTAGAGAAACAGCAAAGAAATCAACACACAGCATAGTGTCATTACTGCCCCTGCTTCCACGTCATGACCACGGCTTTCTACACATATGTAGGCTTACAGTTGCAGCAGCCACAAATACAGGAGTAACACATACAAACTATGTATTTTTGCATGATGTCTAGTAACACATACAAACTATGTATTTTTGCATGATTTGCCCTTAAATTTCCAACTGGAAATTATAGGCAGCATGAGGTTGCTATAGTCTGAATGTTGGAGTTCTCCCCAAACTCACATAGCTAATTTTATGTTGGTAGAAAGTGGGATTTGGGGGAGTTAAGACACAAGAATGAGCCCCTACAAATAGAATTGATACCCCAAAACAAAAACCCCCCAAGAGTTTCTCCTTCCCTTTTGTCTTATACCAGGAAAGCACCATCTATGAATCAGAAATGGGTCCCCATTGGATACCAATCTGCCACTACCATGCCTTTAAAATCCTTTGCTTTTAAACTGAGAAAATCAGGATATTATTGATTCTGAGCCACTCTAGTCTGTGGTGTTTGATTATAGGAGCCCACCAGATTAAGACAGAGGTATGTTCCCTGCACTTTGGATCTAGAGAGGAATCCATGTCTGTTAGATTTCTTAGATTTCACCTTTGCTTTCTTTATCAAGGATTCACAGTGATGCAATCGGCATATGTACATGTTGTCTTCAGATGTGGACATGGAGCCAAGGAAGTCCTCCCACTTGGGGCAGAGCACTTCCTGAATATACCCCAGCTCTCTCATTATCCAAGAGAAGCATCACTGCCCTTTGCTTTAGCAACAAGGCGCTTCCTTATCACTCATCTTACTGAGCTCAGATTCCCCCCACCCCCCATATCACCACTACTCCTAACTTACAGGAGAGATTTGTTAGAGAACAAAGTTACAGAACTGAACTGTGCTGTGCTTGTTGAAATGATTAATTCTACTGTTGTATGAGTCCAGGGCCAATTTGGTCATTGAGCAAAGGATGCTTAGTTTTATCAATGGGCAATCTACCCTGAATTGAAACCCCACAGAGAAAGAAGGGATGATTAATCCGACAAGGGAAAATTCACTCCTTATTGCATCCTCCAGCTGTGTATACAGCAAACATTATTATGTTTTAGCATGCTGGGAAGAGTTGTCTTGATCGAATGACAATCAATAAAAATTCTCTTTTAAAGGATTGTTCCTGTGGGTTCTGGTCTTATTTCCAGAAACTACAGAGACATGGTGAGAAGTCATAGAAAAAGATATACTGTATAATAAAATGCTACGAGGCTCCAAAAAGGTAACCTCTTCTCCATTAAAAATGCAGAATTCTTCTCTGGGAATTACATTTAATGTTATGTGGTTTTCCCTACTTGACGTCATACATTATTTGTACTTTTCATTTGATTTGCAGTAGATTGGCACAGGAAACATAATTAAGTGAACAATCGCAGTTACAAACTCTGTATCAAGAGGAAGAAGGGGCAGAGAGATTCAATGTAAAAATAAAACTCAAAGGAATTAAAACTCATCCCATCTGCAATTAAAGTGAATATTTAAATCGTGAGGTTACTGAGCCTGGGCACACATGCTGAGTTAATTTATAGGTATTTAATTAACTCCATAGGGTGAGACCCACTGTTGATAGTCTGTGATATAATATTCATATTGCTAATTATAAAACTGATTTAAAATATGAAAGGCTCTGTAAGTAAAGGCTGTGAAGCCCATTCTTTCTTAGATCCCAAATACATCCTATCAGGTTACAAAACTGATACAAGAGACACAACATCCAATGAGAAACTCCGGATCTTCTCTGGAAGGGACTGGGAGCAGAGGAAGAAGAGGGAAATGAGCTCTCTCTCTCTCTCTCTCTCTGTCTCTCTCTCTCTTTCTCTCTCTCGTTTTGGTGGTGGTGGTGGTGGTGGTGGTGGTGGTGGTGGCAGTGACGGTGACCTGTAGAACATAATTTAAAGAGACTACTGCTCTTGGTTTTCAACCTTGGCTGAAAGCAACATAGGACTCACAATAGGAAATGCCTTGCTCTTTGAAAGCAGACCACTGACAGACGATTCTTCAATTACATTTACCTAATGTACTTTAAAAATTCATCTCATTTCTCCCACTAAGGATACTGATAATTTTTTGAGTTTTAACATGGTATTCGAGGTGTGTGTGTGTTTGAGAGAGAGAGAGAGAGAGAGAAGAGAGAGAGAGAGAGAGAATGTGTGGGTATTCCTATGTGCAAGCATGTGTTTATTTGTGAACATACAGGTGCCACAGCACTGCTGGTGAGTGTGGTCAGAGGAATGTTTGCTGGAGTGCATACTCTCCTTCTCCTTCCACAATGTGCATCCTAGTAACCAAGCTCAGGCCATCAGACTTGCAGCAAACACTTGTACTCGATGGAACAGCTCAATGCTCCAGTCATTAATTGTATTTTTTTTTTTAAATTGAAAAGCCTTATCATGCCTTTATCTACACTCGTAGTTAAGAACTCACCCAAAAGTCAGCGTACATACTCTGTATAAGCCAGTTATTTTTTGAATACCCATGCTTTCTTACCAGTAAACAAAGAATGTGGTTGCATTCAAGGGGCAAAATCCTCTTCATAAAGAATCAAACACAATCATCTACCCAATGATGAATGACTAAGAAAATTTGGCCCCCACACAATATTCAGCCATACAAAAGAATGAAGTTCTGTCATTTGTAACAACATGGATAAAGCACTTGAGTAAAATTTGGGAAATGAGACAGGTAATAAGAATAATTCCTCCATGGTTCACTAATAGATGGAATTAAAAGTATTGACTTCACAGAAGCAGAGAGTAGAGTGAAGATTACTCTGGGTTAAGATATGAAAGATGGAAAGTGACCAGTGCATTCAGATCACTAAACAGAGGCTTTGGTGTGTTGTTGCTTAGCAGGGTGCTTCTAGATAACAGCAATACGATGCCTGTTCTAAAAAGCCAGAACAAGTGATTCTGAATGTTTTGTCCATAAATAAATATTAAAAATCTGAGAAGGCAGATCTTTAAACTGATTTAGACATTATGTAATAACAAATCATCAACCCCCCACTAATATATACATTTTTTCTTTGCTTATATACCACTTAAATGCTGTTTTTTTTTTTTTTTTAAAAAGTACCACATTAAAGTTTACCTTCCTACTAGGAATAGAGAGAGAAGTGCTTTCTAGTTGCTGATATTTATTGAGCACTTCATAGCCAGGGTATGGTGTCTGTACAATTTGCTCTAAGCGTCTGTCTACCTGTCCAGGAAGAACAAAATGAAAGTGTTCATCTTGTAAATTATCCCACTTTGAGGCCATGATGGATAAAAAAAGCATTAGAGAAATTGTCAGTAGAGTATATGCATCTGTAAGAGAATAAAGCATTACTACTCAGAAGTGTATACTGAACATCCAACTCCACTCCTACTTAGTATCCCACTTTATACTTCACATGATGTGTAAAGAGACTCTTCAGTAATTAAAGCTAGTTCTTTAGCCAAAAGTAAATTTCCTAGCCTAGGATTTAATAAAAATCTCAGTGAACTTTCTTAATGCAATGATTTTTCTGTAATAATATTATATAATATACAAGCACCTAATAATAATATTCCTGCTCCTTGAGAAAGAAATTATGGAAACTGAAAGTTCAGGATAGCACTGGAGAAGAGACTCAATTCTAGTTAATAAAGAGTTCTGGAAATAATCACTTCAACTTTTGTTTATCCAGGTGCAGAGAAGTGAGTTCCAAAGTAGTTGTGAAAAATGAGAGAGGTTGAGCTCAGGAGCTGGGTTAATAGGCCAATGTCTGCTGCCCTGAAATGGATCTTATTTTTCTATGCTTTGTTTTTCATACCATGTTATTTCATTGACATTGTCTCATTATATTAATTATTTGAAATAAGTAATAAGTCAGGGTTTTAGTATTAGAGTAAATGCAAGTTGTTTTCTAGCCTGACTTTGATTTAAGCTTGTCATTTATACAAATAGATTTTTTTTGCTAATAGACAATCAAAAGAAAAAATAAAACCCTAAAAAGCGAAAAACAAGTGACTCATTAAAAAAAAAATGGGCCTAGGACCTGAACAAAAAGTTCCAAAGGGGGGAAAATGGCTAAGAAATAGCTTTGAAACAGTTCATTGTCCCTAGCAGCTAGAGAAATGCAAATGAAAACAAATTTAAGATTGTAACATAACCCAGTCAGAATGGCAAAGATCAACAATATGACCAACCACAGATGCTGAATGGAGTGAGGGAGAAAGGGACCCTTAACCCACTGTTGATGGGCAATCAAACTGGTGCAGCCACTATAAAATCAGTGCGGGTAACTCTCTAAAAATTAAAAATAAACCTATCGTGTGACCCAGCTATACTTCTCCTTGGCATATGCCCCAAAGACTTGACATCCTACTCCATAGATCTTACGCAGCCATGCTCATTGCAGCTCTATTCATAATAGCTAGGAAGTAGAAACAACCTAAATGACAAAAAGATACCAACTATGTGGTACATATGTACTATGGACTACTACTCAGTTGTGAAGAAAACCAAAACCATGAATACCAAATGGTAGTTTAATAAATGGAATGGAACTAGAGATCATACTGAGTGGGACTTCCCAGACTCAGGAAGAAAAGCATTGCATAGTCTCTCTCCTCTGAGGCTCTCAGCTTTCAAATCTTGAGATGTGAGTACATGTTCTTCAGTGACTGCAGAAGCCAGAGAGGTAGAAGGGCACGGTCAAGGTAGGGGAGTGGGTAGGGAATAAGAGAGAGAGGAATAGCAGGGTACCAGTGATCCCATGGGAGACATGGGGAAAATGGAGGATCTAGAGCGAGAAGGGGAAAGGAGATGCAGAAGGAGAGAAGAGAGGAAAATAATGGTAAGGATGTTTGAAAAAGGCCTAAGGAATCATGCTATTAATGTTCTACCTGAAAGGACCTATTTGTGTGCATACATAAACTGCAAAAAATCTTCCCACCCAGGCTAACAATGCTTCTTTAAGAACATTAGCTGTCTAACAAAACCTCAGATACCAAACACTAGGAGCCCCCTTTTGTGTCGTTAATCAGTTTCATCCAAGAAACTCCCCAAACATTATAGGATGCTTCTATTCTCTTTGGTGACACCACAGGGGGAAGAAGGTATATCCTGATTGCTGAAGACAATAATAAATTTTGGATATAGAACCAAAAAGACCATAACTGTATCTGACTTGAATATCCTTCCTTAAGGAGTGGCCTTCATGATAGCAGAAGGAACCATGTAAGTTCCACAGGAGGGAAGCAACCAAATAGCTTTACCCAGCTATAACAACCATAAACAACCCACAGCAATGGAAATCCAAGAGTGCCACAGTGGAATACTTAGTTTTGCAGTAACCAACAACTCTTCAGTTGGACCCAAATCCTGCTCAATTATTTCAGGTGGTGGAAACCTAGCTAACTAACTAGAGCTATTGAAGTCATGGATCTTGGAGAAAAACTTAAAATCTGCTTTTCTAAACCAGTATACTCCTTAATAATATTTTTAAAATTTATCCTTATACCCACAGTTATGTATAGTTCTCACCTCTCATCAAACAAAACAAAACAAAACAAAACAAACAAACAAACAAACAACTTCTCCTTGCAACAGATATAGACCATTACTGAAAACACCACTTGATCTAAATTCAGTGTTGAGGGGATCAGTCTCAGCTGATACATAAAGAACAAGACTCTTGCACCTAAGGCTCAGGGGTCATTGCAGAAGAGAGAGCAAAAGAATTGTAAGAGCCAGAGGAACGGGAAGTTTGTGGTGAGATTGGGCCTCCTAGGGATGTCTGAGAAGCTACACCCACAAAGTCTCATTGGCTGAACATAAGCTAGAGAATGATGACACCAATAGACATACTAAAGTAGATGGGGGAAATCTCACAAGACCCCAACTCTACACACACACACACACACACACACACACACACAAGTCTTCTCTAGGGAAGAGCACACTGATTTGGTTTCTAATACCAAATAGTCAATCATGAAAACTTATACATACAAGTATGTTATATGGACTGAACAGTTTGTATTTGTACTCTTAGAAACATGTTTGCATTGCATACAAATATAAAACACATACTCATATGTATGTAATAAAGAAAAGGAGGCCATGAATTTGAAATCGAGCGAGGAGAGGTCTGTCAGAGGCCTGCAGGGAAGAAAGAGGAGGGTGGAAATAATGTAATTATGACTTCAAAAATTATGATCTAGTGTACTTTCTTTTCTGACTTTTGGGCTATAATTAGTTATGAAAGTTCCCCCCAATATATATAAAATGAAAGAGATAATAAGTTAACAATAGATGGTTATGAATAGGTTGAAGGAGGAGAAATTATCTCAAATTTGATTGATGATGGTTTTTCTTCAGGAGCCATTCTTTATGACTGTTACACTTAGTATTAGTTGCCAAGATGGAGGGACTTGGAATCACACAGGAGACTAGCTAGTCCCCAGATCCACCTGTTCGTGTCTGGAAACAGCTGTGAAGAATTGTCTTGATTGGGTTAATTGAGATGGTAATACTCAGACTAAAATTGGGTGGTACCATTCCCAGGGCTTGAGTCCTGGATTGAATAAAAAGAAGAAATCTTGCTAAGTAGAAACATTCATTGTGCTCTCCTTCCTGACTGTGGATGCAGTGCGACCAGATGCTTCATGAACTTGCTGTTATTAGCTCTCTGCCACAGTGGACTGTGTCCTTGAAATGTGGGCACTAATAATTCTTCTTCCTTTTGGGTGAATTTTCTCAGGGTACTCTTATCACAGCAACAGGAAATAAAATTAAATAATGAAGTAGAGAGAAAATTTTCAACCAAGCAACTTGAAAATATTATAAGGTCACTTTTTCTTAGTATGGAGCAAGCAAAATCTGAAGGTAACTCATATTGATTTTGTTAATTTTTGAAGTAGAAAAATCATTTAAAGAAATTACTATATTGATCTTAGAAAATCCAGATCATCTAAAATCTATACTGAAAACTGATTTTGACTGGCCAAATTTAATTATTGTGGTCTTTTAAATATTACTAGTCTATCTCAATGAGGAGCTGAGTAAAATTTCATTCACAATATTTACATGAAAGGAGAGAAAATGTAAGAGAGAAATATTTATTATTTATACGATCTTGCTGTGAACGCTTTAAATCCACTGTCAAAGAAACAATCCATTTGAATGTCCTAAATGTTTGCTACATCTGACATTTACCAATTGTTTTGTTTGGAAAGCACTTAGCAGGGACCAATGTACTTAACATAAGACAATCATGCTTCAAACATGAAGATATAATCTTAATTATATTTAATTGTGTTTTCTATAGTTTTGCATTAATATAAAGGCCAGAGTCTGTGAAGAGGCATTCATCAGAAGAGGATGATGCATGTTTAAAATCAGTCTTTCTCTTATTTTTCTTGTATATTTTCTTTATGTACATTTCAAATGTTATACCCTTTCCCAGTTTCCCCTCCACAAACCCCATATTTCATCCTCCCTCCCTCTGCTTCTATGAGGGTGTTCCCCTACTCACCTACCCACTCCCACCTCCCCACCTTGGCATGTGGGGCATTGAACTTTCACAGACCAAGGGCCTCTCCTCACATTGATGCCAGACAAGGCCATCCTCAGCTACATATGCAGCTGGAGCTATGGATCACTCCATGTGTATTCTTTGGTTAGTGGTTTAGTCCCTAGGAGCTCGGGGGGGGGGGGGGGTCTGGTTGGTTGATATTGTTGTTCTTCCTATAGGGTTGCAAACCCCTTCAGCTCCTTTAGTCCTTTCTCTAACTCTCTACAGACTTAATGGTATTATTCTCAAGTTTGTCTTTGTCTTTTACTCTTCCCAAGCTCAATGCTGACTACAGTTTTGTAAAGTCATTGAATTCTGCAAACGGGACTAAAAGGGATAAGGGACTAAAAACACACTGCCTTATAGGTTGAATGAGACGAAGTGAGGTCATAGTCATATTTAATTTTTGTGTTTAAAGATGAGAAATCGAAAGGTGGACTTTTAAAGGGAAATACAGTTCTTAAAGAGAGAAATGTTGAGCTACATTTTGTACATGTACATGCGTGCGCTTGTGTGAAAGATCATGGACGGTACTGTGTTTCAATCTGAGGTTGCTGAGGTGATAAGGAACTCAATATGACAAGTTAGGTATATTAGAAACACTGGGATACAACCACATACTTTCCTGCCTGCTGTTTCTCTGTACCATGGTCTGCCCATTTCCCGTGCCTCGCCCCCCCCCCCCAAAGAAAACAGAGACCCAGGCTCTTCAGAGAGTTTCCTGTAGCACAGGAGAGGCTTCTTTACAGAGAGCACAATGAGATTTATGATGAAGTTAATTATGCTTTTGTTTTATATGTTGACCCATCATAGAAATGGCCTTAACAATCTGCATTATTCCATAGTTCAAAAGATTCAAAATGTATACCACCAGTTAAGGGATTTGCAACTCCATAGGAAGAACAACAATATCAATAAAGCAGACCCCCCCAGATCTCTCAGGAACTAAATCACAAACCAAAGAGTACACGTGAAGCAACCCATAGCTCCAGCTGCGTAAGTATTGGAGAATGGCCTTGTTGGGCATCAATGGGAGGAGATGCCCTTGGTCCTGTGTAGGGGAATGCCAGGGTGGGGAAATGGGAGTGGCTAAGTGGGTGGGGGAACACCCTCATAGAAGTAGGGGGAGGGGGATGGGGTAGAGGGTTTGTGGAGGGGAAACCGGGTAAAGGGGATAACATTTGAAATGTAAATAAAAGAAAATATCCAATAAAAGAAAAAAATCTAAAAGAAAAAAATGAAAGGATAGGTTTTAGTGAAAAATAAGTTTTATTTGAAAATATGAAGATGAAGTTTACCCAGGCAATATGCTGTGAATTCAATTTCTACAGAAAAAATATTATCTGAAAAGATATCAAAATTGGAAGGAAGAATCAAATTTGATGAACAGTACTTTTATTTTTTTAGTACTGAAGATTGAACCTAGGATATTCTTTAATAAAACCATGCTATAAAACTGTGGACAGATGTCTAACTGATGGTTTGATGCTATTTCCAGGCTCTCACATATCCCCTCTCCTAATATCAACAGTAGCAACCATAGCAAAATGGAAATTATTAGAAGAACATATATTAGTGGATACTAAAGTGCTTTAATTGAGTAAGGAAGAGATGTTGGATTTACTACAACATAAGAAGAAATACTTAGAACATGGGTACTCTGAACCAAATGGCAAGTGATTTTGTGTGGGTTATATTTAGTATATTTAATATATTTATATAATATACTTAACTGTGACCTTTATGTGTGTCTCTTAATTGAACTACAAGTTTGAGCTTGGCATGGGCTCACCCCTCAGTTGGTTAGTATATTTAATTACCATGTGAGACTATAAAACAGTTAGAGAATATGTTAATATGCTAGTGCCTACAGTATGTATTATGGATCCAGTAATTGTTACACGGTGATATTTATTGTTTGATGGTCTATCCCTCTGAATGAAATGTGGGTGCTAACTTCTACTTTAATTATGTCAGTGAAGGTAAATTCTATTATTTTGTTCATGTATTTAATTTTTCAAGGAGAGACATTTTAATTTTCTACTAAGCATTCTCCCAGAGCCATTATTTTCTCCATATCGCACCATGACACAAAATGACAATTGACAGAAGAAAGAGGATAGAGAAACAACATAAACATATGAAAAAGAAATCATTGCAGAGAACTTTATAAAAATTAGTTAAATTCACCAATATAATTTAAAAACTACATATCTCTAAGCAAACTTAATTAGTTCAATTATTTTAACATGAAGATATTACTACTAGTCCTTTGAGTTTTAAGAAAGACATATTTAAAGACTATTACCATTGTAATCACCTGTCTGTGTTCTGGTTTAGCTTCCTCCACCATTAAGCTCTGATTAAATATTTTTTTTCTCACTTTTTTTGGAAGAATTTTCTATGATAACATGAAATGTTGTAAACCCTGTTTTGTAAGGATTTATAGTGAGAAATAGATTAATACCATGAGGTGTCTGAGACTAAACAACTTACCATTTCTTTAAGGAGAGAGAGACAGAGAAAGAGAGAGAGAGAGAGAGTGAGAAATAGATTAATACCATGAGGTGTCTGAGACTAAACAACTTACCATTTCTTTAAGGAGAGAGAGACAGAGAAAGAGAGAGAGAGAGAGAGAGAGAGAGAGAGAGAGAGAGAGAGAGAGAGAGAGAATTGGTTCACACAGGCTTTAGATTTCAATGTTCCAAATTTCATTCTGAAACCCAAAGTTCTCCCAAACCATACCTGACATTTCAGCTTTGCAATGCACAGCAGTGTGCAATTGAGAGAGCAGCAGTGCTCCCTCAGGCTAGATACACCCAGAGTTTACAGGAAGGAGGGTTGGGTTTCACTATTTAAGACAAAGCTAGCAGTGTGTCAGTATGTAGGTTCAAGCCAAGCTCTGAGAGTGAAATATGTGGATATATACCTACATAACTCAGCCTTTTAAAAAAATTACTTAAGTTTTGTTTGTTTTGAGACAAGGTACCTCTATGTAGTCAATTCTGGCTTCAAAGCTGATTGCTTGTACCCCAGCTTCTCGAGAGAGCTGAGATTCCAGGTTGTGCAATGAACCTAACTCTTTGTATGTATTTCATTTCCATCTCTGAAATGTCACTGTTGCTGAAACTGAGGTGGGTTTTTTTTTTGGGGGGGGGGTGCTTTTTTTTTTTTTTTTTTTTGCTTTTCTTTTTGCTTTTCTTTTCTTTCTTTCTTTTTTCTTTTCTTTTTTTCTTTTTTGCCAGATCCATGCCACCACTGGTTTCAATTTGCTCTCAAAGCTGCCTAATGGAGGATGGGTTTTCCCAGTCCCTACAGACAGTCTGTAGAAGGCAGCCAGCATCACTGCCTGCAATACTTCTTATCTGAACTAGGAAGCATGGCTGCCTCATGTTCATCATCCAGGTGGCTACTTTACCCTCAGGGTAAACTGTCACTCTGAAGGAAAAACTATCCCAGATTCTCTTCACAAACTGTTCCTCTCTTTCTTGAAGCAATCACCTGAAGACCTGATTGGAGGAGCCTCACTTGGGAATGTTCTAAAAACCCAGACATTTCCAGGGCAAGTCATGTGTCTGGCATTATAATCACAGTTCCTGAGAGGCCTGCGAAATGCTGAGAAGTTTGAATCTGGAACCTACTTCTTTCTGACTTCCCCTCCCAGTTTCTAGCCAAAAATTATTTTTATTTTCTTTTTCAAAGATTTATTTATTTCATTTATACGAGTAAACTGTTGCTGTCTTCAGACACCAGAAGAGGGCATTGGATCCCATTACAGATGGTTGTGAGCCATCATGTGGTTGCTGGGAATTGAACTCAGGACCGCTGGAAGAGCAAGCAGCCAGTCAGTGCTCTTAACTGCTGAGCCACCTCTCCAGCCCCCCAAATTGTTTTTAACATGCTATTCTCTACCATCTTAAAGCCTGTCATATGTCCCAGGTGACACAAAAATTTACAACTTGCATTTGATTTGAAATGATAAAAATGCTCAAAATATCTGAATGAAAGAAGAAAGATCCAGGATTTATTAACATGGGCAGAAACAATTGTATAACTGAATGAATCAGGCTGTTGCACTTGGGTATTTTGTCAGTGTGTAGCTTTGGGTCGTTTCCAAATGACACAGTGTAAAATAAAGAGGAACAGTCTAATCAGTCACACACACACACACACACACACACACACACACATACACACACACACACACACACACAAAGGTCTGTGAGTGCTAAACTTAGCATCTCAATCTGAACTAATCAATTTTCAATAATATTGAGTTATCGGGATAATCTCTAAATTTCTAATTTTTGTTGTTGTACTTGGTCAAAAGGAAACTCATGATTTATTTCATAGTTGGTGTATCTCATATTGTGTCATATTTCTAACTTTTTTGATTGTGAAAAATGATGTAGTCATATCATAACCTCAAAAAAACATTACAATTCAAAATTGAGAATTTCATACATCCATATAAAGCACTTTGACCAAATCTACCCCTATGTACCCAACACCACTTTTATTTGACTTCCAACTCCATGTATTCTCCCCCACTCACTTTTAAACCCATTGAGTTCACATAGTGCTGCCTGCATGTGAGTACGAGTGTGTGTGTGTGTGTGTGTGTGTGTGTGTGTGTGTAGAACCATCTACTGTATAGCATGTGTAGCCTCTCAGGGAGTGCAAACCTCCAGCAGTCATATATACTATATACTATATACTATATACCATATACCATATACCATATACCATATACTATATACTATATACTATATACTATATACTATACACTATATACACTATATACACTATATACACTATATACACTATATATTATATACTATACACTATATACACTATATACACTATATATACTATATATACTATATACTATATACTACATAATATATATAATAGCCCTTCGAATAGGGGTGGGGCTTCATGAGATTCTCCCCCATCCATACTGGTATTTTGGCTGGCTTGATTTTGTGCAGGTTTTGTATGTGCAGTCTCAGCTGCTACGAATTATGTGTGCCATAGTTCTGATGTGTGTGACAAATACTGTTTTGTTGCAGAAGTCCCCTACTCCTGACTCTTCCACAATGATGCCTGAAACTTGGGTAGAAGGGGTGTGAGACAGATGTTCCCCTTAGAGATGAACACTTTAGCAGTCTCTTAATCTATGCCTGCTGAGCAGTTTTGGATCTTTGTATTAGTTACCATTTACTATAAGCCAAAGTAGCTTCTCTGATGAGAATTGAGGGATACGCTGGTCTATAAGACTGAAGATAAAAATTTAGTGGTCAGTTGATTACAGTGTCCATTTCACAGAATAACAGTACTAGGTTATCTCATAGGGCCCATGTCCTAGCCAACCATGAGTTTCTGGCCCAGTTAATGATATTGGGCATGAGGTCTGTCTTTTACAGCAGTCTTTAAATCCAGTCAGGAAGTTAGCTGCTACCATAACATCAGTGCCACTATTGTACCAGTTGGCATATCTTACCTGGCCAGTCATTATGGCATCTTGAAGCCTCAATCTGGATAGGGTTGTTAATTGCTTCTACCTGGTAGCGTGCATAGCAAATCTCAGCACTATGAAATCTGGCCAGTTCAGATAAAGTTTCCAGTTTACTAACAGCTTGATTTCTCCAAGTCCTATGACTCAAATAAGTGGTGTCTGTAACAATGATTTTACCACGTGTTATGGTGGATAATCAAGAGCAATGCTAATAGGACCCTACTGACCCATGACTTGAGAAGAAGTAACATACCTGCTCCTGGGTCTTTTATCTGATAGTCTATATTGTTTGGAAGAAACTCTGTTTTCCACTTAAACTCCCTTTATACATGCATATGAAGATACAGATGTTGCTGTAGGGTTTCCATTGCTGTGAAGAGACACTATGAACTCGGCAACTCTTATAAAGGAAAACATTTAATTGGGCCTGACTTAGTCCATTATCATCATGGCAAGACTCATGGAAACATGCAGGGAGACATAGTACTGTAGAAGGTGTTGAGAGTTGTACATCTTGATTGGCAGGCAGCAGAAGGAGCTTGAAATACACTGGCCAATTCTTGCTCTTAAAGCCAGCCTCAAATGGCATACTTTCTCCAACAAGGCTACACACACCTCATTGTACTGCCACTCCCTATTAGCCAGGCATTCACATGCATGACTCTGTGCAGATGGTCATACTTATTCAAATTACACACACACACACACACACACACACACACACACACACACACACACACACACACACACATGAAATGTCTGCAGTAGTAGATTTCCATGCAAGGTTTTCTAATGTTATATTATTTGTTCTTCCCTATACTGGATCTTCTACTTTAGCCACAGACCCCGTACCTCATTTAACCCTTACCATCCCATTGTTTCTCTTACCTGCTTCATGCTACCTACATTCTGTTCTTATCCCACTGAAATTTTCCCCCATGACTGCTTTACTGGTTTCATGACTTCTATGGGTACTCCAGTTTAAACATGCATATGTACATTGTTTATCTTTCTGGGTATGAGTTATCTCCCTCAGAATGACTTAACCAGTGCTGTC